>NW_027266270.1:3837500-5198500 GCF_022045235.1 Haliotis cracherodii
CTTTTTTAATTCACACAGCATCGTTAAAGCCAACATTGCCCTTAATAATATCATTGCAGCACCCATTTGCACAGCTGCGGGAACTCAGTGCGGCACCAACGGCGATTGCACAACAACAGCATCTCCCTATGTCTGCACCTGCAAGAACGGATACACTGGCACACTGTGCACCGTAGGTTAGTGAAATACTTCACTTCTATAAACCGTCTCTAGATTCAGTCGTTACTTCCACGGCAAACCCGATAAGCATAACTGTGTTGCTGATACTGGCGTTTGTTCAGGAGAAATTGCGCCCTGGGTTACTAAAGACTAAAACTAAAGTGTACACATCTGAGATCAGGGTCACTTTGGGCATCTCTCCTACATATACCTGGTATTTCCCCAAATGTTTCAAACAACTTAGTCATTGAACATGGTTAAAGCCAAAATGACCCATAATAACAATATCATTGCAGCTCCCATCTGCACAGCTACAGGAAGCCAGTGTGGCACCAACGGCGACTGCACAACAACGGCTACTCCTTACACCTGCACCTGCAAGAACGGATACTCTGGCACATTGTGCACCGTCGGTTAGTTCAATGTAAAACTTGTATGACACTCATCTAGTTGTTTTATCCAACACTCTTATGAATGTTTCTTCCACGGCAAACATTAACAGTGCAACTGTTTTTCTCATACTGGTATATTTGTTTCACAAACAAATACAATTAGGTTACTGCACAACAGCCACCCCTGTGTCTGCACCTACAAACACAGACACTCTGGAACAAAGTGCAACATACGTTAGTTCAGTTAGTCGCGAAATTCAGTTTCACAATCCGAGGCTGTCGGGAACGGCTGAAATGGAGAGCATTGCTGTGCTTGTTCTTCTGGTCAGGGTTAGGGTTAGTGTTAGGGTTAGTGTTAGGGTTAGGGTTAGGGTTAGGGTCAAGGTGAGGTTGAGGTTGAGGTTGAGGGTTAGGGTTAGGGTCAGGGTCAGGGTGAGGGTGAGGGTGAAGGTGAGGGTTAGGATTAGGGTTAGGGTCAGGGTTAGGGTTAGGGTTAGGGTTAGGGTTCATGTTCTGTTGCAATATGCTTTTACAATACGCGGCTTGCTTGGGACACAGAACACCAACAGTGGTTTCAGTGACGAAATTGAATACATGACGCTTGTTTATAGACAGCAACTTCTTTTATTCTTTGTACGAAATTTCAGAGCTACTACTTACTCCTTCATCTGGTGAATGACAACCTGATGACCTCATTCACAAAACATTGTAAACACCATGTCACCCTTAATGATAATAATATCATTGCAGCCCCCATCTGCACAGCTGCAGGAACTGAGTGTGGCACCAACGGCGATTGCACAACAACAGCATCTCCCTATGTCTGCACCTGCAAGAACGGATACTCTGGAACAATGTGCACCACCCGTTAGTTATTTTATATGCTTCTATGGACGGTCTCATAATTCGGTTTCGTAATCCGGTACTTGACCGCGTTTCGCCACCGTGTCATACATATTGACATTTATATTGACCTTTGATATTTATTCCGATAGCAGGAATATGTCGTTATTTAAGTCAATTATGACTTGCGAAGGCATGCCAGAATCCTTTGCTTGTTTGTTTTAATCTCAGATTCGCAAGGGTTAGGATTCTGGGTTGGTAAGCTCCCTGTCCCCACCATTATAAAACCTGCATCAGTTTCGCTGAACTGACAATGTATAAAGCAGCGATTAAGAGAACTATCACAACATGATTAAAATTAAAATTATCCTTAATAACATCATTGCAGCCCCCATCTGCACAGCTGCAGGAAGAGAGTTCGGCACCAATGGCGGCTGCACAACAACCGGCACTCCTTATGTCTGCACCTGCAATAACAGATACACATTATACGACTTGATTCAAACAGTACACTTAAACGCAAAACTCACACAGCATCGTTAAACCCGTTTATAACCCTTGATACTCATATCATTGCAGCCCCCATCTGCACAGCTGCAGGAACAGAGTGTGGCACCAACGGCGATTGCACAACAACAGCATCTCCCTATGTCTGCACCTGCAAGAACGGATACTCTGGAACAATGTGCACCACCCGTTAGTTATTTTTTAAGCTCAATATCCCCACCAATATAAAACCTGCATCAGTTTCACTGAACGGACAATGTATAAAGCAATCGATTAAGACAACTATCACAACATAATTCAAACTAAAATGACCCTTAATAACATCACTGCAGCCTCCATCTGCACAAAGTGAGTGCGGCACCAATGGCGACTGCACAACAACCGGCACTCCTTACGTCTGCACCTACAAGAACGGATACTCATTATACGACTTGATTCAAACAGAACACTTAAAGCCAAAACTCACACAGCATAGTTCAAACCGTTAATTACCCTTGATACTCATTCATTGCAGCCCCCATCTGCACAGCTGCAGGAACTGAGTGTGGCACCAACGGCGATTGCACAACAACAGCATCTCCCTATGTCTGCACCTGCAAGAACGGATACACTGGCACAACATGCACCACAGGTAAGTGACGTTGACAGCACATTTACACGCTGTGAAGTAAAACACACGCACTTCTTTCATAAACAATAGACTTGCCTGGAACACATATGAGCTCTGAAATAAAACACATGAACGTTATACTACTTGATTCAAACAGCACACTTAAAGCAAAATTTCACACAGCATTGTTCAAACCATTAATTACCCTTGATACTTATATCATTGCAGCCCCCATCTGCACAGCAGCAGGAACTCAATGCGGCACCAACGGCGATTGCACAACAACAGCATCTCCATATGTCTGCACCTGCAAGAACGGATACAGTGGGACACTGTGCACCACCCGTTAGTTCAACTTTATGCTTTTATGGAAGTCTCCAAATTCAGATTCATAATCCAACACCATGCCGAGTATCATCTCCGCGGCAAAATGAACAGTTAGATTAATTTGTTATATACCAACAATTCCTCCAGAGACAAGCGCTATTACTAAGGGTGTGGCAGTATATCACTCCACCTTGTCCTAACCCTGGTTTGCTCTGTGGGTATAGCTCAAACAGGGATATCAGTGTGTTTTAGATTTGGATACGATTATAATTTGTTTGAAAATAGCACCTTCTATATTGCAATGTCGATAAATCTTATGGGTTTAAGATTTGTTTTTGACTATTCCAGAGATAGATAGGAGATAGGAAAACCAATAATGTTTATCTCCCAATTGAAAATAACTGGAAGTGTAGTGAACGCCATACATGATAGGTTGTGGCTCCGTGATGACTTCTGACACATAAAACATGACATTAACAATATTATGGATAGTCTGTCAAGAAAGCTGTCCTTACTAATTCAACGATGACGCTGGTCGTGTCAAATAAGTTACTTTCTTAATTATGTAAGGAATTGTTTTAAGAGTAATCTCCCCTTGCTGCCAGAGGGCGTATATGGTCATGCTCACGTGAGCATGACCCTCATGTCAAGTTAAGCAAACATAGGTATGTATGTATTCACATTACTTGTGCCACTATATGTGCATATGAGTGCATATATAACCGGTTCAACGAGTAAACAAGTATGCTTCCCTTGCCTTGAACTATATTGATAAATTACATGATAACCGAGGTCAACTTTAAGTGAGTGAGTGAGTATGGTTTTACGCCGCTTTTAGCTTCGGCGTGACGAGCGAACGCTTTAACCACAAGGCTACCCGACCGCCCTCAACTTTAAGTGAATATATTAGAAGGCGAAGGCAAATCATTAAAATGTCTCGAATGACCAGCACTTGCAATTGAAGCACATCCATGAAGCTCGTGACGCACGCATTGTTTTTCATAATTATAATCTGCACTCTATGAATAATTTGTTATATTTTATTTTAGCACCCACATGCACCGCAGCCGGAACTCAATGTGGGAACAATGGTGGTTGTAACACCTGCGGCACCGTCCCCTTCTGTCAGTGCAACGGCGGCTACGGCGACAATACCTGCTCTTCAGGTAATGCAAAACTCAAACGATAACTGACTCTCTGTTTGAATGGTGCTCTCTATTATTTCAAGAGCGCTTGTTTGGGGAGAAAGGATATGCAGTTTATATTCACAGTTTATATAAAAATCCATAACTGTTTTACAGATCATATCCAAGTCATCCCGCAGCGCTTCAATAAACTTATGAAAGGGATTTAAATATCACTGCATTGCATACCAAATAAGGCAGCATCAGCTGGTCGATATAAAAACATATGACCCACATGAATACTGACCCCTTTCTTTATCATTGACCAATGATACTCCTAGTACGAAGGCCCTTGGTTATGTATCACACGCTAGGTGTAAACTCAATTTGCTGGTCAAATGTATGGAATAATGTTGGGACACTGTCAAGATCGCGAGAATGCTACAAACGTCGATGCTGCCAATGTCCCTTACAGTATTCCATACGTGTGTATGAGCTTCAACAAATTCGTGATTTGTTAAAACGTCTTCCTCCTTTTTCTCTAAGCCCCGGCCTGCAGTTATACTGGGAATGAGTGCCAGAACAAAGGTTCCTGCAACACCACAGTGTCTCCCTACACATGCGACTGTGCAGCCCTCTTCACCGGTAACACCTGCAGTGAGTACTTCAGGAAGTCTGTTTCCAATCCGCTCCGATGTCAGGGACTATTTCTGAAGTAGCTATCAAAGCAGTATTGTCCTATCTCCTTCATCTTGAAGCATTAGATAAAAAGTGGATTAAAACATTTATTTAGATCTATACTACATTACTGTATACTTACAATGATGACACCAGAAACCGTCCATGTTGAAGGTCGAGGGTGAAGGTCAAGGGCACCTCTGTGACCCATTTGACGTTAATATGTCATACATCAAGTGGAAAGTTTCCTCAATAAATGTGTTCCTGTCCTTTGACCTTAGGTGATATAACCGTCTTCCTAATGTTTCATATCTGACATGGCCATCAGTGAAGTAGCTTCACAATTGACCCTTAAAACATTACCTGGTCTTGTTAAACTCCTAATTGTTGGCTCCGGTATTAAAATAACAAATATTGTCCGTCTCCAGTAAGAAAATCAAAAGTAAATAAGTGAAATGTTTGATGTTGCTCTTGTAATGACATCCTAAAAATGAAATGAACATGATATATTACGGGAATAAGTGGATACTTTTCCTAAGGATGAACAGTGTCTTTTTCACATTAAGATGGAACTGAAGAGCTGACTTATATTGTTTTTCAGGTGTCTACAACTCAGGTCATCACGTGACGTACTTCTTGGCGTCCATCATCTTCTGTGTGTTTGGAAGTGTTCTGTTTATGTAACAGTCGAGTTGTATCCTTCCCAGGATCTCTCACCCACTAGAACACCATACATGAATTTACACCACAGAAGTTGTAAAAATATCGACTCGGGAAGAAACTACTTCTTTAGACCATTTTTTAAAGTAAAACCTAGAGCTTGGTCTTTAGGTGTTATAACTGTTTTGATTTGTGTGTATCTCTGAGAACAACATAAAAAGTTCCTGTGAAACATGAAACAGTTTGTTCTGTACCCTGATGACGTGTCGAGTCACAGACTACTGTCAGTTGTTCCACTGATATAAAGGGTATCGTTCAACAATGAATGTGTTTGTGTTGTATTTCTTTGCCAAATCGTGGTTAAACTCCCTGTCAGGGATATGAGCGAGTGAATTAGGATTTAAAGTCACAATATTTCAGCCATATCGTGACTAAGTCAGGGATATGAAGGTATGATAGCTTCTAACAAATCCCATAAACCTGACGCACCAGAGTCTACGCCTTTCTCAACATTCCCACTATATCAAAGCGGGTGGTCACCAGCAATTGCGACGTTACGATTCAGCGTTAACATACGGCGTTAAATACGACTTCCTTGCAGTACACGTCAACATTAGAGGTGGGGATACGCGAACACAGACACACACACACACACACGTGTACAGATTCACAATAACACAATCAACCACGAACGATATCTGTTAGTGATTTATAAACACATGCTTATGCTGTAGTCGGATTTAGCAGATATGTGTTATGGTTATGGAAATGTCTTTGGTTGTTGGATTCTCTGGGACTTATTCTAACCCGATGCCCTTCTACGTGTGAGTGAGTGAGTGTGGAGTATGGTTTTACGCAGCTTTTAGCAATACTAGTATTCCAGTAATATCACGGCGGGGGACACCAGAAATGGGCTTCACACATTGTACCCATGTCGGGAATCGAACACGGGTCTCCGGCGTGACGAGCGAACGCTTTAACCACTAGGCTACCCGACCGCCCTTTTCTACGTGTGGGGTTAGGGTGTGACGATGAGGCTTTAGGGAAAGACTAACTTCCAGAGTAGTTTGTGTATAGACCTCGAACTTTACCTGGTGGAGAAGAGTAACGGGTGTGACAGTTTCTACCATAATAGAGTAATAGTCGTTGTACTGTTGATTGTAATGTTCGCTGGATACCTTGTGGAAAGACAAAACACATCTGCTCATAGCATAGGCAACTTTCCCTGTCTGTATGCAATATTTACGTCTATCAAATAGTAGAAAAGTATTACTGTAGTTGTGTTTTATAGGTGTAATGTAACCCCTAACACAAATACAATTTTTTTACGATTTTCACTAGACAGTGTAAGTAAACGGAATTTTGTAACGTTTTGGTACCGTTTTGAAGCATCCTGTTCACAGATATACTTTAGGCGTGATCTGAATTCTGATGAAAAATGGCAAGTACGCAGTCTCAAACAATACATTAAATAGAACTGTAAGGTTTGGGACAAGGATATCACTGGTATAGTTAAAGAAATAAGCAATAACTAAATCTTTGCCAGGTGATTTACCACGTTTCGAGGTATTAATATCACTGATTACTTCGTCTCGTGATATTAAGGAGTCCAAAATAATATGAGACAGTTATATTGTATCCTATTCTAAAGCGGAACCCTCAGGGTAAGACAAACATAGGCTGCTGGGGACCTATTCTTATCCGGAACATCCACGGTAAGACAAACATAGGCTGCTGGGGACCTATTCTTACCCGGAACCCCCACGGTAAGACAAACATAGGTTGCTAGAGACCTATTCCTACCCGTAACCCCCACGGTAAGACAAACATAGGCTGCTTGGGACCTATTCTTACCCGTAACCCCCACGGTAAGACAAACATAGGTTGCTAGAGACCTATTCTTACCCGTAACCCCCACGGTAAGACAAACATAGGTTGCTAGAGACCTATTCCTACCCGTAACCCCCACGGTAAGACAAACATAGGCTGCTTGGGACCTATTCTTACCCGGAACCCCCACGGTAAGACAAACATAGGTTGCTGGGGACCTACTCTTACTCGGAATCTCAGAGGTAAATGTGAGGGAGCTGCCAAGTTCCATAAACCATCCAATATAAGGAATGTCATGTATAATTTCAATGCAAGCGAGTCAGAACATTTGCGTAACGGAGCTAAGTGTTTGTGATGAAACTTTAGACTTCAACAAGCCATTATCACACGTTCCCCTGGCCATAAAAGCTATCTCAATAGAAAACCAGGGAGTGATATATCCTGTGGAGGTGAAAGTAGGTCAATTGTTGGCGGCTGCATCAAAGTGAGATCTGTTTGTGCTGAAACATAATCAGCCCTTGGCCACCTTAAACATGCTGGGTTGCCATGGCATTTAGCCACCGGCATAATGACAATATACTTAACAGCACGATATAGGATAGGATTGCACAACAATAACATCAATAAACAAGGGCATGGTTTTACCTCGTGTTAACTTAAATATCACAGGTGAAATACGTGGTTATGAAGCGCGGTACAAGATTTGTTATGTGTTGTGTGGCCTAATAATATACTCTTCCAAAAAAGAAACGCAGAGGTGATATGTGGTTCATTGAACCTGACTACACAACAAATCAGGTTTATAAATTGGATTTATGTTATTGGAAAATGTTGGTGGCCTGATTTTCGACAAACGGTGCGTCAAAATGTCGATTAACAATGGCTTAAACGGCATTGTTTTCACACTTGTCGTGGAGGAAAACAATAACGCAAAATGCACGTGCACGTTATGGCATTAGTAACTCGTGGTAGTGGCTATAAAAAGGCAAGCATAAACCAAATATTTGTCATTCAATTGTCAACATTTTTCAAGTTCGAAAATGCCGAGCCTCAGCGCTGTCGATCCTAACATCGCCATAGGACGTATCCAAAGAGGGGAATCGCAGTCTTCTGTTGCACGCCACTTCAACATCAACCACAGCGCCATTTGCCGCCGTTGGGACTGATACACACAGTTCAATTCCACTGCAGACCGTCCGAGAACTGACCGACCAAGAGTTACCACTCCTGCACAGGATCGCTACATTCGACTGTTCCACCTACGTCATCGCAATGCCACAGCTACGGAGACTGCAGGGCGCATCCCTGGGTTGAGGAGGATATCGGACCAGATTGTCAGGAACAGTCTTCATACCTTGGTGCCATACCTTACAGCCTTGGAATTTGAGAAATTGGAGACGAGTTTGGTTTAGCGATGAATCACGGTGAGATGGAAGACAATGTGTCGTCGTCGAAATGAGCGTTTTGCCCCATATTGTGTATGTGAATTCGACAATTTCGGTGATGGTAGTGTGATGGTGTGGGTGGTCATATCCTACACCACGAGATCTGACTTGGTTGTGGTTCAGGGACATTTGACAGCAAATCGCTACATGAATCAAATTCTTCAACCTCACCTTCTTCAAATCATTGACTGCCTCAGGGAGCTGTTTCAACAGGACAACGCTCCACCGCACACAGCTCGTGTCACGGTAGACTACCTTTAAAATGCCAACATCAACGTCCTGCCCTGGACGTCGAGATCTCCTGGGCCCGGGATCATGAAACTAACTTAAGATAATATTTTGTCTTAACTCTTAAGATTTAGACTTAAGACCAAATTTTGTCTTAAATTGGGGATCACGAAGCTCAATCACTGAGAATATCTTAAGTCTAAGACAAAATTTGATCTTAAATCCTAAGACTGCCCCTGAGTAGACTTAAGACAAAATTTGTAGCAAGAAAGATGGCGGAGGTTGTTCGCCTCAAGCGTTGCCTAGGGGCTAAAAAGGACAAAATAGCAAATCATCGGACATTTCGAGACCGATTCAACCCTCTTGATCTGTACAACGACGAAGAGCTCTTTGAGAGATATAGATTTCGTCGTCCTACCATTTTTTTCATCGTTGGACTAACCGGTGATGAACTGGCATAGATTGTACCCAACTCAGCGTTCCCACAGTCTCCCACCTATTATTCAAGTTTTGATATTCCTTCAGTTTTTTGCTACTGTGGCTTTTCACCTTCAGTTGCTCAGTCGCTTTGTGTCAGCCATATTGTATAGAATTGTGTCATTTTCTTAGTAATTAATTACATTTGATGATACTGCTAGTGATCCATTTAGATAGGTGCAACATTAGTCAAATTACACTTGCACAATCAGGAGAATGTTGGAATTTAAGGACTAATTTATGGTTTACATAGGGCCATCCATTTCGCTATCACTCATTTTTTATGAAGTATAATTTCATAATTTCTGATGGGTTTTTTATGCCTAAACGTATACAGTTTCAATATCAATATTTGTGTTGGAATATTTTGGTTCCTCGTGAACAAAACACCACGAAAATACACTGTCCTTACCCACAGCTAATTCTCACCAAGTGACCCTAGTTACAATAAACTAGTGCTAAGCATAGCGGAGTAATGCCCCCTTTCCTTTGAACGCGTGTAACCTCTCTGTCGCCTTTTGACGTCATAGCGGTAAATCAGTTTTCGTCATTTACGGCTGGCTATTTTTTGCATTGAATTTATGTCGTTATACATACTCATATAACTCTATTTGATATATATTTATGTCGTTCAAATATTAGGCAGTATTTTGTTCGCTCACAGTTTCGATAAAGCTGCTAAATATTTTTTTTTGTCGCACAGTACGTTTATTGGTGTACGCTAAAAAGCAGAGAAATTTCCTGTTTTTCGACGCAGAATAAATTCTCGGACAAAACTTAGCAGCGTCTTTTTTTCAAACCGGTTTAATATTTACAGTTAAATTTACACCATCAGATAGGAAATTTAATATTCTACCTCACTGCGTAATTTTATAGCCAGAGGTAGATCCAGTGCCGAGTGAGCGCAATTCTCGCACAACTTTCTCTTTTCCGATCTTAGGAAAATGTGCGTCAGAAAAATAACCTCGGCATCCAATGATTACAGTAGTGCGATATAACGTGCGCGTGTCCCTATGACGACGGTCTTAGACTTAGACTTAGCTAAGATTTTGCTGAGACCGTTTCAAGATCCAGTCTTAGAGCGAATCTTAGCTAAGCAAAATCTTAAAAACTTAAGACAAAATTCGTGCTTAGCAAAATTTGAGCTAAGACCACTTTCATGATCCCGGGCCCTGATCCCAACCCAATCGAACACCTCTGGGATTAACTCGATCGACGTGTACGTCAACGTCAAAACACGGCGCAGACACAACTGGCCAACGCGTTACAAGCAGAATGGCGCAGAATTCCGGCGCAGATATTAAATACACCGACTTTATTAGGTAAAATAAATTTACTAAACTCTACCTGTGCGTTTCTTTTTTTGAAGAGTATATGTGAATACATTGAAGGTTTCAGGAAGCTCTATGTTTTATGTAGCAGGATTTCACAGGGTTTATAATTCCGTAAGGAATTGGGAATAGGTATCCGGCAACGTTGTATGCTTGTTGTACTGATGTGCGATTTAATGGGTCGGGTAGTCGGGTTCATTGTGTGTCATTGAACCCGGAAAATGTGGATCGTTGCGTATCATTGTGTCCGTAGCCGGTTTGCCTGGGCCAGGCTCTGCACTTTTACAAAGCAAATGTAGGCCAAAATGAACACTTAGTTCCAACAAAATCTATAAATGGGTTATCGATTCACTGGATTATCTGGCCCATCCATGTGAACGATTGTTTAATTGTTTACAGGCCGAAGTCGTGTAGCCGGCAACAAACAAACAGTTAATGTAAACCTATACCTAAATCTAAGCCTGAACATTAATCAAAATCTAGACCTCAATCTAAACCAAAGTCTAAATCTAAACCTATTCTGAACCAAAATCTAGACCTTAATCTGAACCTGAACTTATTGTAAACCTATACTTAAATCTAAGCCTGAACATAAATAAAAATCTAGTCCTCAGTCTAAACCGAAGTCCTAAACCTATTCTGAACCAAAATCTAGACCTTAATCTGGACCTAAACTTAATGTAAACTTAATCTAAACCTAAAACTAACATTAACTTAATCTCGATCTGAACCTATATCCCGACCTAAAGATCTTTGCGATGTGACGAGATTAAGGTCCCCTTAGTGAAGCTGATTCTCCTAAAGTCTGAGCAGTGTCAAGAATACAGACGCTTTCCTTCAAGTTTTTGTGCGACTGGAAATGATATTACCTTGCGTTGGATCACATGTCTTTAGGAATGTCATTGTGTTGTCATCGTGACATGTTCCACGTTGACATGCCACTATCACGTCAGTGCCGCCTCCGTGGTCTAGTGGTAGAGCGTCCGCCCGGAGAGCGGAAGGTCCGGGGTTCGATTCCCGGCCGCGTCATACCAAAAGACGTTAAAAGATGGTACTTGTTGTTACCCTGTCTGGCGCTCGACATTAAGGGGCTAAAACAAGGACTGGTCGGCTCGGAGTCAGTATACTTTGTCTGAGTGGGGTATTCATGTTAAACTGCGGCATGGTATCTCAGTGAGCTAGCACTATAAATCGGCATCAAATCTAGTACAAGCAGACACACACACGTGCATGCACGTCGCAATATAAGTGCAATAATCTTGGACGCGACGTTAAACCCAATTTCACCTCACCTATCACGTCAGCCCTGCAATGACGACATATTTGTATTGAGTAAGTACGGTTTAACCAGGTGTCTCAGCAATATCCCTGTAGCATCACGACGGAAGACACCATAAATGTGTGGGAGCCAAACGGTATTTTCGGACCCTCACTCAATACATTGATTTCTGGGTATCCAGTGACAATATATTTCCACTCTCCTCCCTTTGGTGTTAATCTGTAGATATAACTCTCTACCGTGATTCGTAAATATGAACCGTGTCATTGGGAACGTATGTTGTATGGTCGTGGCTAAGCTGTTATGAATGTGATCACGTCGGGCACTGTTTTCAGAATAACACCGTGTCACCCTATATGTTTTAATTGTCCTTAAGTAGGGTATTATGGGACGGTGGTAGAGTTTTATGACATGTTAGGTATGTGTGCAATGCACTGAAAGTTTGTTTATCCTCAAAATCGTAAATTTCATTGGCACAAGATATGTTTAATTTAACATCTAGAAAATCATTTTGCTTTTGAATCCATTCAGAACTAATGTTATGTGTGCTATGAAACAAATGTGTATGCATCCTTTTCATCAAGTAACACAATTTATTGATAACACAATATCTAAAAAATAGATTATATGTTTATCCTTTCACTTCGATCCCCACTTTACTCACCGGCCCGTTTGGCACCAGGTCAACATTCACTAATCTGTGTTAAGCAGAGAAAGATTAACACGATAAAATCTATTCATACACTATTTGTGAAATAGCAGTGGACTTTACGATAATGTTGGGAGTGGCAACCCCATACCCTTTTACTGTTAGGATGTTTACACAGTGGCTGAGGGGTCTGTGTGGGTCAGACGTGGACGTGTGGTGTTCTCGTGGCCAGACATTGTGTTATCTGTTCCCATAGAACCACGCGGAGAAGTATTGTCCATAACAATGACCCTGGTCACATTTCTAATTCATGTTGTAAAATGATGTTAAAACTCGCCTTGCATTGAACATGTACGCGCTTTTGCTATTGTGTTTACTCGGATTTTCTGCCAGCGTCAAAAACAGTTTTGTTAAAGATTTGTTCATATGTCAGAAACGTATGTTCACGTAGCATACAGTTCATAACATTGCAACAAGCTTGACATCGAAAGGACAGATGGTTATGTTTTCGCTTCCGCGCCTGAATTAGTTTTGAATGGTGAATAAGGAATAATTTTCTAGGGACATACTTTCTCATCAGCTGGGCGAACTCTGAAGACGAAACTGAAATGGCATCGTTGTCTTACACTGGCGTCTCTGTTAATTGATCTGTTATGATTTTACCGATTATTACAGAAGCTAGAAAGGTGTGCGACAAGGAGAAACCCTTTCATTCTTTCTCATTTCTTGTTAATGATCAAAACATATTTTCCGTTTATACACTAACGATCTAGAAACATTTGTACATTATCTGTGCTCTGAATTCGACTTTCGACACATCTAAAATGCTTCT
Source organism: Haliotis cracherodii (assembly GCF_022045235.1). Classification (NCBI taxonomy): domain Eukaryota; kingdom Metazoa; phylum Mollusca; class Gastropoda; order Lepetellida; family Haliotidae; genus Haliotis; species Haliotis cracherodii. The sequence goes on from NW_027266270.1 coordinate 3,850,872, forward strand.
AGCGGTCCTTTTTCTTTGTTAATGGTCAGCGACATGACTTGAATACATACGTGAATAATTGTGTATATACTGTAACACGTGAAAACCTAAAATATCTTTGGCAAAATACTACTTATGTTCGGCGTACCATAGTGATGTTAGTGTGTATTATATCAATGACAAAGTCCGTGACAATGTTGATAAGTACAAACACGTAGGTATCATATTTTCGACACGCGCAGCAACTTCACGAAAAAAGGAATCCTTCTGTGATAATTCACCTAAAGCATTGACGTCTTTGATAGGCATTTAGAAGAATACCTGACACTTTTTATTGATTGCAACATCTTTTATTTTTTGTCAAATACATGTGACCTCTGAGGCGAAAAGGCTGGTGCAATAATATCCCACTTATTCAAAGGGTTTGTTCACATCCCCGAGGGTGAGTATTCATTATATAGAAGATATTATATAGAGAATGTCTTCTGATATCAAATATATCACCACGAGTTGATAAAAGTGGAAAAGTTTTTCCACTTTTATCAGCGAGTGTCATCTGATTGTGACGTCATGGAAACCAAAGACGTCACAATGGTTTGCAAAGCATTGTGCTGCATTTCCATGCAGCGATATCTACAGTGTCGAATAACGAATTTCTGTACCAAAATTATTATTTAACAAATGTTATACTTTGGATAACACTTTCTTAGTAAAGTACAGATTGTCTTCCTTTTTTGGGGTTGAGTCCTATCCTATCCTAACCCACGCAACCACCGAGGCTTCCACACAAATGAAAGTCCGACAACTGGTAGTCCACATCACGTACTCTGTGTACCCCTCTGACAAGTGTAAATTGGCACGGCTCCCATTTCTGATGTCCCCCGCCGTGATATTGCTAGAATATTGCTAAAAGCGGCGTAAAACCATACTCACTCACTCACTCACTCGTAGGAACAGAACAGAACAGAACACAATTTATTTCGTATAGTCTGGCCATAAAGCTAGCTGAAATAAAATGCTGTCGTCATTTGTTGTGAGTAACACTACAAACTTGTGCAGGGTAGGATATTGATATTTATCATATAATGGGTAGGTTTCTCTGCAGGATAAAGCCAACGGATAAAATTGATATCTGTTGTGGTCATATGCGGATAGAGATGCAAATATCAAAGGTCAAGTAGGGACTACTTTCACTGTTTACAAACAAACATGGTGTCGCTCTTGTCCTTCGGCGATCGAGTCAGAATTAACCATCGGGAATCTGGATAAACTACAGGGATAATTGCTATCATTATCAAAAGAACAGTCTAATATACTGAAAATCAGTGTCTAACTGTGTCGTAGCTAAGGCATTTTACAAGTTCGGGCAATTTTGGAGACATAAATTGCGAAAATATTTTGCGAGGGCACTAGTCCTAGCCAAGCGGGATCAGAAGCCATATCTGTGCTCGTAGACCTCTGCGGCTTGGAACCTTTTCCACATATTAAAAAAGTTGGATTTGGTGGAAATATGTTTGAATTGTTACCTTGTTTCGTTTTGTCACTGTGTGTACATCTGACAGCACTTTGTATCGTTATGACAGGACAGACTGTCAACAACGTCTGACCGAGCCGTAAAAACAATTCGTGTAGGCAATTGTTGTTTTCCATATATGTTGTTTCGCCACTTTATAAGAAGCATGTTTCAGATGGAACTATATTGGCTACTGTCATTGTCCGACTGACACATCACTTACTCTGTGACGTAATATCTATTAATCCGCACATTCCAGGAAAACTTGCAATGTTTCGGTAATGTTTGTGAGAGAGGGAAAGCGATTTTCAAGCACAGAATTGAAGAATGACATTATGTGATAAAGAGGTTATCACGCTTGTGTGTTTGGGGAAGGTAAATATCCTGTATTAGGAATAAACATTGTATTTAGCGAGCCTTGGCGACCTAAATACATATTGTTTATTCCTAATACAGGATATTTACCATCCCCAAACACTCTCGCATGATAACCTCTATTAATACGATGGCAAATACCTTAACCTTAAGTTAGTATAAGCTGGACATATAAATAGTGCATGGTATTTATCATCTAAGTTTTCTTTACAGAAATTGCATAGACTGTCAGCAAAGTCATGGTCACTAGACATTCTCTATTTATGTAATTTAAAATCATTTGAACAACATCTAAATTTTGTTAAAAGATCTTCTTAAATTTACAGTCTTAATCGATGATAGATGTTTTTCAGGTTGTAGTAAGGATTTGTAAGTGAAATAGAAATCTAGCCTTGGTGAATTAGATATACATTCTGACCATTCTTGCATAAATATTCCCCGGTTCTTTCCTTAAATGGATAAATAAAAACATCACTTAATTATTCTCACAACACCATGTTCGTTCTTCCAAGTTCACCTGATACAGCAGTGTTTGAAGATTTGTATCCTATTTTTAAAGTATATTTACAATATTTAGTACGTATAATTTCAATGCTCCCTGTTACTTCTGTACACCATATTTCCGCACCATAAAGCAAAATGGGTAAAATTTCACAATCAAAGATTTTAAAGTATGTATCAACGTTTACGTCGTGATATTTGACCATCATTATTTAAATAGGTACTAGAGCCTTGTTTGTCTGTTAAGCTACAGTAACACATGTTTGAGTGAAGATATTTCTGCATGACATTAGAATACCAAGATATTAATGGTATGACACCACCTCAAACTATTCAAGATTGTTACACCATTTGTCATGTTGTGATAGAGGCCCTCCATTTTTAAATACCATAACTTTACTCTTATGAATATTTACTGTTAGTCTCCATTTATAGCAGTATGTTTCTAAACTAGTTATTTTGTTTTGCAGATTTATGATAGAATCAGAAAGTATGGACACATCATCTGCAAATAAGAGAATAAGAGCAAAATTATTTCATCAATATCACAATCAATGAAGATACCACGAGTGTCATCACTCTTCATAACATTTACTAGTTCGTCTATGTACATCAAAAACAGTAGCGGTGAGAGCATACATCCTTGTCTAACACAGCATGAAGTGTCAAATAAATCTGTAAAATGCGAAGAACTAAGCTTGACAGAAGCTTTAACGTTTCTATACATACATTTAAGTAAATTAAAACAATTTTCCATGGATGCATTGTGAGAAGGCTCGTAGGAAAAGATATTTATCATCCAAAACTGACTCCCACAGGAGATAACGCTTAGGTGATTTGTGTAAAAATATATTTGATATAAAAAAACACTTGGGTGAGATTCTCCATATATCATATATTACGCTTTTCAAATATGCGATACATTCCACAGGCAAATGTTTAATGTTTAAACTGGTACAATTATTTTGTATGCAGATTGTGTGAGTGGCCGATGTTAACGGTAGAACGGGAAATGTTTACCCTTTTCTCGAACACCTGGTGTCATGGCCTAATTTCAGTGTTCCAGTCATTCCAGTGTCTCCACTTTCGAGACTGTTTATACTACGGTTGCCGTTATAATAGCCTTGAGTGTAAATAAAAGCGACAAAACCCTTTCCATATTCATAAGAAATCGCTGCCAAAAACAGTCGATTGTACGATTACGACTATATCATGAGCATAGTAATGATGCCAGGTGTTCGTGAAAGCTTTGCTTGGGCCTTGAATGTTGCAACCTTGATAAAACAACTTCTTCACGGCTTTCAACCAAACTCACTCATTATGAATTGCGGCCCGTGAAGATCCGGGGTAGAACAAGTCTTCAGCAACCCATGCCTGCCGTAAAAGACGACTTTGCTTGTCGTAAAAGGCGACTTACGGGATCGGGATATCAGGCTCGCTGACTTGGCTGATGCATGTCATCGATCCCAATTGCGTGGATCGATGCTCATGATATCAGTCACTGGAACGTCTGGTCCAGACTCGATTATTTACAGACCGCCATCATATAGCTGAAATATTGCTGAGTGCGGCGTAAAACAACCAACCAACCAACATTATGAATTGAAGTCATGCTTTTGCAGTTTTCCTGGTTGTTTCCAGTGCTAATATGTGCCTAATCTGCACAGCATGGATTTCCTTTCCATGTGTTATCGCAATATAATCAACACCGTTGAAACCCAAACTACACATTATTACAATATCATTGCAGCCCCTCTTTGCAGACCCGAATGTGGCGCCAAGGGCGTCTGTACAACGACAGCCTCCCCTTACGTCTGCAGCAGTATGAACGGATATACAAGGTGCACCACAGGTTAGGGACTTCAACAGAACAAAGACAAGCACTGACAATATATATATACGTATTCTTACTTGACAAGTTCTTCTTCCACACATTCCAAAGATGCATTCAATCACGTCAGTAATTGCTTCTGATAAATCTACAGTTGATATTTATGCAGAAAACCTTACTGAGGGGTAGTTTGGTACCTCGGGGCATTGGGCGCTGTACTGCGTCGCATGATTGGCGTGCCAGAATACTGTGTTTATGTGCCTGAATATCAGGATCGTAGATTTCACCAAAGTGGTAAATGTGACCTGCATAATTTCGGGTTTTCCTCCCACATTAAACTGACATGCTGTGATATTACTGCGACTGTCGCTCCTTGATTCAGTAAATAGTTAACATACTCAGATAACGGCCGTTTAAATCTTTTTGGTTGTATGTTACGCTCTGCAGCCCCCATCTGTACAGCACCAGGATCTCTCTCTCTCTCTCTCTCTCTCTCTCTCTCTCTCTCTCTCTCTCTCTCTCTCTCTCTCTCTGCTGAACAGATATGCATTTCAGACAGTTGGACTAACATGTACTTCAGACAGTTGAACACACGTTAGCCTGGTCAATAAATATTTCTCCATATATGTTTCCCCATAGGATATTGCCCCTTCGACGAAGTTGTGACTTAAACTGCATGAAGTGTCATATAATCTCCCAAATTTACAGGGAGGGTGTAGAACAAGATGGGGGACTTCGATAAAGGTACCAACTGCGCACCTTTAACGCTTGTGCTGCAGAAAGGTCAGTTCACACTTATCCACCACAGTTTAACACTCAAATTGTGCCGACCGTTTAACTCACATACTTTTCAACAAATAAACACACATGTACTCCCCTACGCGCTCACATCGACAATGCACAGCAGAAAAGGATATTAAACTTAATGTATTCCCTTTCTTTAAAATGAGTACTGTTAATGCCATGCAACGAAAAGCTAAAGAAAACGTTTTCATTCAAAAGCTTCGTCCATCTGTTTATGATACTGATTTACAGAAAATATTCAAATCTATGATATGAAAAGACAGGTATGATTGTTAATATTAAGGTGATATAGTGTGTACTTATGATCATGCCGTAAACATTGAATGGCAAAGCCCGAAGTGATCGATAAGGCACGTTCGCATCATAGCTGTGCCGTGATTTCTTGTCTACCAGTTGTCCTACATACTTCGACAAATAACTGCTGCTTTTTTCAAATGAAATTACTCAAGAGTCATGTGTAATTGCTCAAACTACCTGACCGTGTGAATGACTTTCCCTAACCGTGTCACATTTTGTCGCAAAGGGAGATTTCACTGACGTGAGTCAATGCCATATTGTAAACATATTGTGTCAAGGTCGGTTTCACATGTGGTAGCTCGGCCCCCGTTTCTGTCGATGGTACACGCGATACAAACATAATACAACTATTAAAAACATCAACATAACTTCTGAAATGATGACATCAATACCTTTTTGCATTTGGGTTAACCGCTTATGGATACGATGTGCTGTAAAGTTCGATTTCGATTTGTTTTTCCTTTCATTGAAACTGTGATAATGGCGATATGATTGGTTTGTTGAAATAATATTTTCCGTGAGGCTAATGTACATTGCAAATGCTGTGATTGTTCAAGATAATTGATAACCAATTGTGTATGTATATATATCATGAAATACACATTATAAATCAACTCAGAAAATATACGAAAATATCGTAACACGACAGCTCGTGTTTCCAACATTCTGCCATGGATATTAGATCTATTTAATATTAGATTTACATTTTTTTTATGTAGACTGTACTCTCGGTTAACGTATGCTAATCTATTGCAAGTCTTCAACTATTTGATATGTTATGTGAAATGTCAGCAATGAGTAAACGCTTTATTTTTTTTCGTTCAATAACGTTACAATTTTAGTATTCAGCAACCCATGCTTGCCGTGAAAGGCGACTGTGCTTGTCGTAAGAGGCGACTAACGGGATCGGGTGGTCAGGCTCGCTGACTTGGTTGATGCATGTCATCGTATCCCAATTGCATGGGTCGATGCTCATTATATCAGTCCCTGGATTGTCTGGTCCAGAATCGATTACTTACAGACCGCCGTCATATAGCTGGAATATTGCTGAGTGCGGCGTTAAACAACGGACAAATAAACCAACAAAAAATACAACCTGTGTACGTTAATAGACGGTCGGTGATTTCCCGCCGCTGTGAATTTGTCGTCTGGACAGATGCGCGTGATTTGACCTCGCGTGTTGTGAATTGGATGACGTCACGTCAAACAGCTGATCAAATGTTGTGGTAGTATAATGGGATACACGTGGTTTCAGTTTCGAAATATCAATATTCTCTTTGGCTGAACTAGAAAGTAGATCTCGTACATCACGATTGGGAAGATTTCCACGGAAGCCGACGAGTGAATTATCGAGACCGTTTATCACTTGACTGACTGTTAGAATAATTGGCGCAGTTTTCTAATTTTGGTATGTTGATATATGTGCTTTTCATATCTGTTTGAAATATCAGAACGTAAAAGTAACATATTCCCTTCTCAAACAACAACTTACATGTCATTATTATTATGTACATAAATATAGCTGTTATTTTAATTGTTGTTTTGATAACTTTTTTCCCAGGCTAATTTGCATAATGCCTATAGCCTGTTTCTGCCAAGTCAATTTGGACTTAGTTTTATTTTTGAATGTTGAAAGTGCCTACAAATTACCTCCTGTAAAGTACATTTTGTATTGAGCACTGAGATAAAACTAGCAAATCCAGACTAGTACTTTTCCAGTTGTTTTGTTATTTCGTATTTACATCTACGTAATGCTTTGTGTCGATTATTAAATCCAGCAAAACAGGTTTTTTTCATTTCCATGAGTACTTTAACCCTTTACATATTCACAAAACAGTATCTGCTGCAGGCAGCACGATTCTGACCATATCATGAGCATGTGTCCACGAATCACCATCAAACATTGATGACACCAGGTGATCACGAAAAGGTGAGCGTATCCTGCCCCACCGGTGACACTCGTCACAAACACGTGCAAAGGCAAGCCAGCTGCCAAACCGAAAAACCCTGGAATATATGATACAAATGAAATAAGAGAATTTTATCGGACATATTTTTGTCATTGACGCGTTAAATTTGGAAATGTCCTCCACATGTCTACCATAAAACGTTTTGAAAGCTTTACCGATTCATTAACTGTTGTAACCTTGATCAAACAACTTTCGACCACGGCAATTTGTGTATCACCTACTTGCATTCACCAACCCTTGTTTATTATGGAAAGGTTGATGATGTTTGAAAATTCACTCGGCTTCATACCTTCCACGAGCGATTTTATATTGTTTACCGAACCAGAGTTTCAGCTGACAGTTGCATGAGGTTTGATAGCCGACAAATAATAAGCTTTAGTTTTTTCAGTGCTTTATGTGCTGTCAATATCGTGTTCAACTTCCTTGTACAGAAGATTAACTTGGATTAGGAAATTATATCCGTCTACCCACTCATCCTGCCCAAGGTTTAGCTTGGTTGAACCGTGCACTGTTTGCACAGTATTGTCGACCAACTGAAATTCCGAACTGAATTCGAAAGCATCTTAGCTGATATTCCTATAAACTATTGACGTTAGTAGCACACGATGTTTAACTTGCTGTCAACTGGTCATGTCCAATAATTGTGGGATTTTATCTTGAAACAGATTTCGAAACACATTATTTGTGAAGGTTGATCTGTAAAGATAATGTAGAACGTTTAAACTACGTGAAGCGCATGTCAGATAAAGTTACATGAATCTATTGAAAAGAATACTTATCACATGTAGATTTAATCAGCTGTGTGTATGTTATAGGTGAACAAAGGTTTCGTGTAAGGCCGTATTCAGCAATATTTCACCTTTATCACGGCGGCCTGTAAATTATCGAGTATCCGACAAACCAGTGATTTATGGCCTTATGTGTAAATAACAGCGACAAAACCCTTTCAATATATAATAATATAAGTGACAAAACCCTTTCCATAGCCTCAAGAGATCTCTGCTGAAAGTCGATTGAACGATTCCGACTTTATCAAGAGCACGTGTTAATGAGTCGCTGTCAGCGTGATGATAACAGGTGTTCGCGAAAAGGTGAGCGTATCCTGCCTCTCCGGTGGCACCCGTCATAAATACGCAAAGGCAAATCATTTGTCAATTGTTAAAAAAATGTCGGTTTACGACTCCGACTATATCATGAGCATGTGTTTATGAATCGCTATCAAATAGTGATGAATACCTGCTGGATCCCACCCGGTGGCATCCGTCACAAACACATTCAAAGGCAAGTCAATTGTTCGCCTGAAAAAACACGGGGACCTATGGTACAAGTCAAAATAGGATATTGCATAGGACATCAAATATGTACATGTCCTCCTCCACCATAAAACATTTTGAAAGCTTTTCTGAGGCCTTGAATGGTGTAACTTTGATCAAACAACTTTTGAGCAAGTGTCGTATGACAGTTAAAATAGTTGTAACTATCACTGACAGCCGGTTATTGGCTTGACAGGAATATCAAGTGCTGTCGTGGACACATTTGAACAGCAGTCAACTGCAGCGAATGAGGCTTTTCAATATAGTTTAGTACCAGAATTAGAGTTATTTCCCCTCTTTGTGCACCTGAACGTGGAAGGTTTGATCGTTCGAAAAATGTAAGGGTTGTATCTTGCGTGATTACTTACTGATTTCACAAGTTTGTCTGATTTCTTTGTTAACCTCTGAGTTTCAGTTTCGAAGTCATAACAATATCATGAGAAGCGATCCATGCTGGGGGTATGATGACACACGGATGACCAACTCAGCGAGGCTAACCACCCGATGGTCGGTCTTCTTACGACCAGCATGTGCTACTGGGGACCTCTCCCAACACGGTGTTTCCACGGTACATGTGAACAAACATTCATAATTTCTTTTTAACAGTGAGCAAGTCAAAACATGTGTGTATTTGCGGAAGAGTGAATGGGATAGACTCAGTGTTTGTGATGATACTTGAGACTGTCCCAAGAAGCCATCAACACGTTCCCCACTCTATAATCCATAGGGGACACGGGTGGCCCAGTTGTCTAAGGCGCTGCGTTTCGCTGTGCAGAGTCGCGTCCCTTGGGCACGCCAGAAACCTATGACTGTGGGTTCGAATCCCGGTTCGCCCCGATTATGTTTAATGTGCTCGTGGGTTTCACCGAAGTGGTAAACGTCTGAGACCTGCATCACTTGGGGCTTTACATTAAGCTGACACGCCGCGATATAACTGTAATGCTGTTAAAAGAAGCGTTTAAACCCAACTCACTCACTATAATCCATATCTACAGAAAGCCCGGTATTTGGTGCAGGCTGAAGGTAAGTTAATTGATGGCGTTTACTTGAAAGTGAGATGTATTTGCACATGATACATTACTAGCAGCAGCGGCCAATGTAAACAAGCTGGGAAACCATGGCATTTGGTCACACTCATAACCCCACTACACCAAACAGTACGCAATTACACATAATCGAATACTGATATCAGGAAACAGGAGTTAAAGACCATCTTCTCAAAGGACGCGGTGATGAACGCGCTAACAGATTTATATATATTGTGTGGAAGATATTTATTCCAATGTTATTTCGCATAATAGTTGAATATTTTAAAGTAGACCACTTCTTCAATAACTGTGATAGTAACGTTTCGGTATAGATCCTTATACAGTTGTACAATTTCTAAATAATGCCTATCAAACAATTCAATAATATAGTCTACAGAGAAGGTCTCAAGGTCTTTGCAATATTTAACAGGATTTCAAACCCTAAAGTTATTTTCAAATTACTATTTTTTACATGATTTGTGAACATGGTAACGCCCAAAACATGAAATATTATGTGTTATCTGTCATGTCGACATATCCTGTTTACACTGTAATCAATTCCGGCTATGTGTAATGCCCAGCTTTGGACTCGACAACGATTGGTTAAAGATTCACAATCATCTTGACCTTTTGTTTCATTGGAAGAACAAGCTTCACCAGCATTATCAGTATTGATGTTGCTAAGGCTGTCCTCTATCACCTGTCCATGTCTCCACACATTAATATGTTGTGTTGCTACAGCATTCAAAGGTTGTGTTGTGGATACAGGGGGTATTAAATCAGGCAAATTGAACTGAAGAAAACAAATCGAGCAAGGAGCGTCCTGTAGCCCTACATCATGGCTAACGTTCTGCCTCTACTGGTGGCCGGTAGGTTATATTTTATTACATAAGTACTTATTCCTTTCTGTGTCCTGACATCACAAACGTTTGTCACAGTAACGCTGGATTTGCCTGTATGAACGCTGTTAGTACTGATGACACTGTTTTGAGAAATTAGTTATGTGGACGAAAATCAAAAGATTTCAATTATGAATCTGCCCTAATAATTGTGATGGTTTTGTTCCCATTGTGAAAGAAAACTGTCGCGATGAAGAGTTCTACTTGACCCTTTTCGCGGAAGCCTGGTGATCCATACTTATACTTTTGGCACTATGGAATCTATTTCTGCACATATTCGAGACTGGTTATTCTCTGGCGTTGGCGATTTGTTCTGTATCTACATAGAGTGAGTGAGTGAGTTGGGTTGAACGCCGCTTTCAACGGAATTCCAGTTATATCACGGCGTGTCAGGCTTGATGTGGGAGAAAACAATAAGCGATGAAGGTCTTAGACGTATACTACTAATTAGGTGAAACGAGCACGTGTATGGTGCTGACAAACCTAGCCTAGGATTAATGGGCCACTCGTGCCCCTGTGACATAGTTACTATGTAACTTTGATATCTCTACATTCTCTACCTTAAACCTAAGCAAGGTGAACCGGGATTCGAACCCACGATCATAGGTTTCTGACACATCTAAGGGATGCAACTCTGCACAACAAATTGCTGCACCTTCTCCGACTGCTATTATTGCCTTTGCAACTCACAATAGCTAGTCATGTAAATGTTACGTGTCGATTCCCAAATTGAAACAATATGTTAACCCAGAAATCTGGACCAAAAAGAGTTTAGTGTGAAACCAACAAACAACCAACAAATGGTATATAATCAACAATTGTACTACAAAATTAACTAGGTTTACAAATCAATACAAATTACTGCACAGCAATTACAATGGCAACAGAGTGGTAGTACAATATTCAATGGCAGTATCAAATACTGAATATAATGGAGTGGTGATGTCAAACAGTTCAGTGATAAAAATATTCAACTATCAGCAACAGAGGTCAAGCTTCCGAGATAAACCTAGGCTTGATCTTGATGGAATGTCAGTTGAAATGTGAGATCTGACAGGGGCGCGCCCGCTCCAGCACTTTCCACACAGTGCTTGACCAGTCCAGTGTCACTAGAACATCACATAATATTCCTAAGATTTCTCTAACGCTTGTCATCCATCCATGCTATTTCGGAAATTTACAGATATTTCGAGCATCTAAATATAATAACATCCTCACCACTACAACTAATCATTGTCCAAATACAATGCAATGAATTTCTACTGAATCGCAACAGAAACAATATAATAAAGTGAAAATCATTGTCTGCCATATAAAAGTAAACTACCGTGCCTACTACTACTACTACTAGTAGTAGTAGTAGTAGTAGTAGTAGTAGGTGTAGTTGTTGTTGTTGTACAATTACTTTCCAGAAGCGCCCTGTAGCCCTACATCATGGCTAACGTTCTGCCTCTACTGGTGGCCGGTAGGTTATATTTTATTACATAAGTACTTATTCCTTTCTGTGTCCTGACATCACAAACGTTTGTCACACTAACGCTGGATTTGCCTGTATGAACGCTGTTAGTACTGATGACACTGTTTTGAGAAATTAGTTATGTGGAGGGAAAATCAAAAGATTTCAATTATGAACCTGACCTAATAATTGTGATGGTTTTGTTCCCATTGTGAAAGAAAACTGTCGCGATGAAGAGTTCTACTTGACCCTTTTCGCGGAAGCCTGGTGATCCATACTTATACTTTTGGCACTATGGAATCTATTTCTGCACATATTCGAGACTGGTTATTCTCTGGCGTTGGCGATTTGTTCTGTATCTACATAGAGTGAGTGAGTGAGTTGGGTTGAACGCCGCTTTCAACGGAATTCCAGTTATATCACGGCGTGTCAGGCTTGATGTGGGAGAAAACAATAAGCGATGAAGGTCTTAGACGTATACTACTAATTAGGTGAAACGAGCACGTGTATGGTGCTGATAAACCTAGCCTAGGATTAATGGGCCACTCGTGCCCCTGTGACATAGTTACTATGTAACTTTGATATCTCTACATTCTCTACCTTAAACCTAAGCAAGGTGAACCGGGATTCGAACCCACGATCATAGGTTTCTGACACATCTAAGGGATGCAACTCTGCACAACAAATTGCTGCACCTTCTCCGACTGCTATTATTGCCTTTGCAACTCACAATAGCTAGTCATGTAAATGTTACGTGTCGATTCCCAAATTGAAACAATATGTTAACCCAGAAATCTGGACCTGAAAGAGTTTAGTGTGAAACCAACAAACAACCAACAAATGGTATATAATCAACAATTGTACTACAAAATTAACTAGGTTTACAAATCAATACAAATTACTGCACAGCAATTACAATGGCAACAGAGTGGTAGTACAATATTCAATGGCAGTATCAAATACTGAATATAATGGAGTGGTGATGTCAAACAGTTCAGTGATAAAAATATTCAACTATCAGCAACAAAGGTCAAGCTTCCGAGATAAACCTAGGCTTGATCTTGATGGAATGTCAGTTGAAATGTGAGATCTGACAGGGGCGCGCCCGCTCCAGCACTTTCCACACAGTGCTTGACCAGTCCAGTGTCACTAGAACATCACATAATATTCCTAAGATTTCTCTAACGCTTGTCATCCATCCATGCTATTTCGGAAATTTACAGATAATTCGAGCATCTAAATATAATAACATCCTCACCACTAATCATTGTCCAAATACAATGCAATGAATTTCTACTGAATCTCAACAGAAACAATATAATAAAGTGACAATCATTGTCTGCCATATAAAAGTAAACTACCGTGCCTACTACTAGTAGTAGTAGTAGAAGTAGTAGTAGTAGTAGTAGTAGTAGTAGTAGTAGTAGTAGTAGTAGTAGTAGTTGTTGTTGTTGTTGTTGTTGTTGTTGTTGTTGTTGTACAATTACTTTCCAGAAGTTATGTAAATACAAAAATATGTTATATAGATTTTCTGAGTAAGCCCTGTCCCAAGCTTGTCTTCGTATATAGGCAAATGTGTGCATTCGGTGTCCTTGGCCCAAAACTAATAACACTGATCATACATAAATTTTCAAACAAATACAAGCATATCGACGTGTTCAAGCAAGCACAATGACATGTTCAGGCGAGAAGTGGTGTCTGGTAGCACTCCGAACAACGACGCAAACATTAACAGGTATCGCCGGCCACTTGATTCGCGCTCCACGTGGATTTTCCCACAGTACATAGATCACCTCCCCCCTGCTGAGGGTGGGGATCAGTCTCCATGAGGAAGCCAATGTACACAGCATCAATTACCACGGGCCAAGGTACTTCGATTACTATTTGGATTTGTGTAAAGACGGTGGGTAAATGACGCATTCGTTGGACAAATTAGTCTCCCCGGCGTTGTATTTGTTCTCGTCTGATTCACTCCATTTCGAAGGTTTTGTAGAATTTTAATCAAATGATTGCACAGATATATGCTAATTGAACAACAACGTTCGTTTACAATGATAACGTTGGTAGTGACGGTGTCCCCGGAGGAGTTGGAGGATACCTTTACGCGAATACCTGGCATCATCACTATTTGATAGTCATTCATAAACAAATGCTTATGATATATTAGGGGTCGGAATGGATTCTACTTTCACCAAACATGTCTTATGAATCTAGAAAGGGTTTGTCTTTTTTACGTAAGATCCTTGGTTGAGGGTTTTCGCTTTTCGTAGCATACACAATCTTTGTTTCGAGGTAATGTTTCAACCTTATTGAATAACTCTTATCAAGTATTGGTGTCTGTGAATGTTTTTATAGTTTGATATGATCTAAACATATATTTATCGGCATTCTGTTCTTACTTTATGTCAATTCTACTACACTGCTAGATTATAGCGTGATGGTTAAAGTGTTACCTCTCCAAGCCGATTACCCGAGTTCAACCCCTCACATGGCAACAATATTTGAATGCCTTTCTTGGTGCCCTCAAATGAGAGTTAGTGCTGAAATCTGATTGGTTATTAAATGAGTTCCGAAGACCGGAATTTGTAGGTTCACAATCTACACAAATAATACAATGGGTCAACTACGTGGGCAACACCAATTACTAACAGGCCCTCTAACATATTAGTGCACTTATGACCAGATTTTGTCCCTGCCACTGCTGAATCCGGGAGGGTGTTGGAAACTGGTAAGAATTTGCTAGTTTTAAGAGCATACCGTCCGTACTTGTCAACTAGATACGACGCAATGACCCCAAAACGGCCTCGTGTTGCTCCTATGTTGTTACAGCCTTCTAGTACCTGTCACATCACGAAACTTCTCGAACGATCAAGTTGTTTGTCAACAACCAAGGGAAGCAACTCTGAATCACACTTCCTGTTAGATTCTGGCCATTTTAGCACTCGACATGTTACGAGCGTTTCACAAATTTGCTGCCACTAACAATCTCTACTGCCACAGGACAATACTTATCAGAAATCAGAATGTTGTTGACTTTTCTCAGCATTTGTATGTAACAAATCTGTTCGAGTAAACGTAGAAAATAATCAGCGAAAAAGTTAACCCATATTTTTTTAAAATAACAATGTTGAGAAAAATTATTTGTTTTCATATTTTCGGATTTTACTGAGTACTAGTACCAGTTTTCAATGCCTGGAAATGTCATTTGGAACCTAAAGGGAAAAGGTACATTAGCTTCTCACAATTACTTGCCACATCCTCTTTTTGTGGCCTCACAGTTATCCTATGATTGACAAGACTTATCAGTTTCTCCCCGTAAATGAGTGAGTTTGGCTTAACGTCGTTGTGAACAGCATTTCAGCTATGTCTAGGCGTATCAGCGTCATGTGGGAGGAAAGCCCGACGTGATGCAGATCTTAGACGATTATCACTTTGGTGAAACCTACGAGCACGGGTATAGTGCTGACAAACCTAAAAAGCCTTTGACTAATGAGCCACTCGTGCCCCTGTCTTTTTGTTACTATGTTAATTTAATATCTCTATATTTCCATTTAAATAGCACTGGTTCTTGGAGCCACTCCCATTCAAGATGTTGCTGCTGGTGTTTGCCTGAGCAACGACAGCTGTAACGGCCATGGAACATGTGGCACTGCCTGCAGCACAACATGCACGTGTACAGACGGCTACAGCGGTGACGACTGCACCATACGTATGTTCATATTTAGTACAAACGCATCGCTATTAACCACAATAAATATATCATTATTGGTGTGGGAGGCCTTACATGTGATGTGCTTCATTCTGTATAAAAACAGTTTAGCGTTTCCTTACAATCTAAAATCCCTAATCTTAAAACCAATGTTATGTTCTTTTAATGAAATATATCTGATTGACTGTGAGATTTACAGCGCTTAGTCTACTCTTATCTCAACAACAATAGATATAATTTACTAAAGAGAGCTATGGGGTACATTAATTTGTGTGAATACTTGTGAATGAACACAACATCAAAGGGAACAATATATAATTTCTAGATCAAATCTCCATATTATGAAGAAAACCATTTGAGGAACAGTAAACTACGGTTACAACAAATGAACCACTACTTTTAGTTCGGTATAAGCATATATACAACATACAGTTAATGGCCGTGACCAAAAAGCAGTTCGTTGTATCCGTTAGTTCGTTATAAGCGTGTTCGTTATAAACGTAGTTATTTCAACTGCGTGCTGATGTTCCATTGTGATGTTCTAGTAATATAACCGTGTAATGTCGCAAATGTGAAAATGTCCCATATTTGAATAAATTACCTTTATGTATATGACCTGAAGTGAATTGTTCGTCAAAACAGGTATAATATCAGCAACAAATTGCTTTCATACAGTGAACTATATAATTATTTTGGTAATCTTTGAGTTTTGTAGCATTCGTATTTGTGTCTTGGATGAATAAATAACATTTTCTTTATGGAATGTCGGTAACGACCCACGTCAAAAAAGTTGTTTTTACTTTCGCTTTTATTACAATATATGTGTATGTTTGTAATTGATTGCCAGAAAATCTGCTTTCTGGATTAACTAGCTGCTACCATCCCTGCGTCGATAGAAGTTCATTCATCAGAAGAATATTGCATTTATCGTTTAGCTCCAATCTGCACTGGCGGTGGAAGTGAGTGTGGCACCCACGGTTCCTGTGATAACTCCACATCAACCTATGTCTGCAGCTGCACTGGTGGTTATTCTGGCGACCTGTGTAAAACTGGTAAATGAAAAGCACACTTGTTATTTGTAAACTATCAATGGATGACAACTGTACATTTAAGCTAGTGAATTATACATTACTACAAACTACCCATTGTATAACGTGAACTATAATTCGAATAAAGAACCACATGGAAATTATATTCGCAAATGTTAATGTTGATATAGACTTAAGATGCTATTGTTTGACTGGCGTATGTATATCTCATTATAGTTACACAAAATGAATTATATGTTCATTATATCATTAAGCTCAACAAAACATCATCTTGAGAAAAACTTTGTCAAGATTAAGAATAGGAGGTATTTCAAAATATAAGATTGTCCAGTCTTTTTATCCATTGCAAATTTGAAAGCCAATATATTTGAAGTGCCGAACAAAATTTATTTCAATTATATCATTTTGTCGATACTATCCGTGTGCCTCACTATGACATACCGTAATCGTCGAATATGGGACATATGAAATATTATTAGTTCTCGACAACGATCACTTTTTCATACAGTTAATTCATTTGTGAATACCTACAGCTCCCATCTGTACTGGAAGTGGCAATGAGTGTGGCTCGCATGGTTCCTGTGATGATTCCAAAAGCACATATTTCTGTAGCTGCACTGATGGGTACATGGGAAGCACTTGCAAAACAGGTTTGTTTGTTTGTTTGTTTGTTTGTTTGTTGTTAAACGCCGCTCTCAGCAATATTCCAGCTATATGACGGCGGTCTGTAAAAAATCGAGTCTGGACTAGACAATCCAGTGAATGACATTATGAGAATTGATCCACGCAATTTGGATACGATGGTTGGTTGGTTGGTTTGTTGTTTAACGCCGCACTCAGCAATATTCCAGCTATATGACGGCGCTCTGTAAATAATCGAGTCTGGACCAGACAATCCAGTGATTGATATCATGAGCATCGATCCACGCATTTGGGATCGATGACATGCATCAACAAAGTCAGCGAGCCTGACCACCCGATCCCGTTAGTCGCCTTTTACGACAAGCATAGTCACCTTTTACGGCAAGCATGGGTTGCTGAAGACCTATTCTACCCCGGAATCTTCACGGGTCTTGGATACGATGACATGCATCAACCATGTCAGCGAGCTTGACCACCCGATCCTGCTAGTCGCGTCTTACGACAAGGGTTTGTAACTAATAACAAACAGTAGACTTGTTTAAAGCGGGGTTTTATATAGAAATAAACACGTATGACGTTTTACATGGGCACTATAAAACCATAATAGTGTAGCTGGTGGTAGCTGTTGAGCACCTGTGACCCAATGGTGTTGAATACAGCGGTAAATGAGCTATGCGTATATTGACACCATCTCAGCATCTTGTAATCATTCACAGCGACTCATATTAAAAAAAGAAACTAAATAGAAAACAAAATACCAAAAGGAATTGTTAGAAATGTCCAAGATCTGACAATCATGAAGTTCTCCGAAGGTATTCAAGTCGAGACCATATGTTTATTCATGCAAAGTGTGTGTTAAATTCTGTGTCGTTTTGAACACTTACTTGAACTTGAACTTCAATCTTTAACATACAAAAAACAACAGGGGTCTATACTATTCTCCGCCTGTATACTTCGACACATTTGTCCGGAGCAGGATCCGCATGCTTCTGCAGATATACATTAGCTTGCTAGGATATTATGTGTACTTGTTTATAGACTCTTTGAAGAAGTGTTTATTTATTGTGTATATTTTTCAGCCCCCATCTGCACTGGCGGTGGAAATGAGTGTGGCACCCACGGTTCCTGTGATAACTCCACTTCAACCTATGTCTGCAACTGCACTGGTGGTTATTCTGGCGACCTGTGTAACACTGGTAAATGAAATTTAGCCTTTGACTATTATGAACTATCAATACATAGCAACTGTTAATTGATAACTAGCCCATTATCCATTACGTATAATGTCATTTGAATTATGTTCCATCTTGAAATTATATTCACAAATGTGAACTTGATATAGATTTAAAATGTTATTACAGTGTGTGTATATCTCATTCGTTACAGTACATTTAATTATATCTACAAACTCATCAAACGTAAATTAATGTCATTTTACAACAAAACATTTCAACGAGAGAATCCACATGGCACAATGTAGGACTCTTCATCACTGTATAATTTGTCAAGGTACAATGCTCCAGACATTTGCATTCGAGAATTGCCAATTGCCGAGTTTTAATTATGAACGCAATTCTTTCTCAACGAAAAGAGTATCAAAGTCTGTTCCAGCTATGTTTATCCTATTTGGTTTAAATCCGATGTTGGGATCTGGATATCCGTGGTCCCATTTTGAGCTTTAACGACAAACAAACTGCATCAGATATTTTTCAAATTATGATGCTAAAGAAAACCTGGGCAAAAGTCAGTTTGTTGCCGTAGATGATTATGAAAACAGAACGGTTTTTGAATTGACCTCCGTGTGGCTTGTTAATGTCAAACCTGACAACATTTTGAAGTACTCATTCAAACAAACAGTATCCTAAATCAATCTTCAAACATTCTAGTATATTCTAAGGCGAGATTACCTTTACAAACGCCAAGGCAATATTTCCGCTTCAGCCCCAATCTGTACTGGAGGTGGCAATGAGTGTGGCTCGCATGGTTCCTGTGATAACTCCACAAACACATATGATTGCAGCTGCACTGATGGCTACAGGGGCGACACGTGCACAACAGGTGAGCGACCGGCAATTAATGGCACATTACAAGCTCATTCCTGACGCAAAAAAACTTGCTTCCTATGTATCAACTCTTTGTATGAAGTTGGTTGGTTGGTTTGTTGTTTTACGCCGTGCTCAGCAATATTCCAGCTATATGACGGCGCTCTGTAAATAATCGAGTCTGGACCAGACAATCCAGTGATTGATATCATGAGCATCAATCCACGCAATTTGGATCGATGACATGCATCAACCAAATCAGCGAGCCTGACCATCTGATCCCGTTAGTCACCTTTTACGACAAGCATAGTCGCCTTTTACGGCAAGCATGGGTTGTTGAAGACCTATTCTACCCCGGATCTTCACGGGTCCTTTGTGTCAAGAAGTATATTAGTCAAAATGCCTTTAAATTTCTCCACATGACGTTTGTCATGGGAAAAGTTTCACAACACTGAGGTTCAACAAAATTCAACATTCAAACAAAAAAAACAGGTGGTTAAATTTTACATGTGTTCAATACGTTAATATTTTTCAGAAAGTAAACGTAAAGTTATATATATATATATCAATGGCAAGTTAATGTACTAGAATTAAACTTCAGCCCCCATCTGTACTGGAGGTGGCAATGAGTGTGGCTCGCATGGTTCCTGTGATAACTCCACCAACACATATGTCTGTAGCTGCACTGATGGCTACAGGGGCGACACATGCACAACAGGTTGGTTGTATGAATACCAAACATGCTTTTCAACTAAAAATATTTTATGCGAAATCCTTTTCTCTTCATACCCCATCCAAACAAACAAACAAACAAACAAACAAACAAACAAACATGTGTTAACTAATTAATCCAATTGTTTGATTATTTTTTTTTTTGTTTAACGCCGCACTCAGCAATATTCCAGCTATATGACGGCAGTCTGAAAATAAGTCTGGACCAGACAATCCAGTGATTGACATCATGAGTATCGATCCACGCAATTTGGATACGATGACATGCATCAACCGATCCCGTTAGTCGCCTCTTACTACAAGCATGGACGCCTTTTATAGCAAGCATGGTATTCTAACCCGGATCTTCACGGGTCAATCCGCTTAAGAAGCCATTCAGATCAGCATATCTCATAACGCATTTTCCTTCCTGTTCTGTTTCCATGGGTCAAAACATGACACAACAGTTACCCTGGGGTTTGTATGATATAGTTGATCTTAATTCATGCCGAAAAAATATTATTTCCCAATTCATTTATAGTCAAAAGCATGAGTGGTTGGGTTTTAGGGCTGGGGACACGACGAAGTAATCTTGATCTCATTAGAACCCATGTTTCATCTTCACGTTGTTACATGACTTGGGTTTAAACACTGGATTCTGAAATTGCCCGTATTTGAATTGGTTACTTTTATGGAATACGATTCTAGAGTTCAAGGTAAATAAAAGCTTTTTCAGCCACGTGTTTACGTGCAGTGGGAAATAAACGCTCTCGTTAAAAAAACGATAATACAGCTTGACCTAATTTTTCATGAATTGGTGGCGCATATGACTATATGAATTACCAGTGTTTCACATGTACTTCACCTTCATTTATTATTGTTCAGCCCAGTATGCCATACCTGAACATATATGGCCTTGAATGATGTTAGTTTCAAGGCCTCAGTAAAGCTTTCAAAAAAGTGTTATAGTTGGGACATTTTCAAATTTCACGTATCAGTGACAAAAACGATGCCCTAGTTTGACTTGTACCATATGTTCCCGTGTTTTTTTCTGTCTTTGCATGTGTTTGTGACGGGTGCCATCGGAGGAGCAGGATACGCTCACCTTTTCGTGAACACCTGGTATCATTTCTATTTAATAGTGATTCATAAACACGTGTTCATGATATAGTCGGAATCGTACAATCGACTCTGCTTTATGCAGAGACTTCTATTGGATATGGAACGGGTTTTGTCCCTTTATTTATCATTATTATTTTTTCTGATTATGTATGTATGTGTGTTTCAGCACCCATCTGCACTAGCGCTGGCAGTGAGTGTGGCTCGCATGGAGTTTGTGACACCGCCACAGGCACCTATTTCTGTAGCTGCACTGGTGGCTACAAGGGCAATACCTGCACAACAGGTGAGTGACCGAATCACAACAGCGTGAGTGAGTGAGTGAGTTGGGTTAACACGGCTTTGAACAACCTAGCTCAACATTGAAAATACAGTATCTTTATCGCAATTACTCCCAGGCGAAAGTAAATGTCAACCATTTGGTGTCAACGAACATATTGAAGTGGTATGGTTCAGTCAATGTTTTGAATGAGTTGAACAAATGAAACAGACTTTTCACAAAACATGGAGCTTTATATGCTCGAACATTATATCTTATAAGTCATTATATTAGACATATAACAGGCATTGGATGTGTGTAGCTCATCAACTTCGTAAGTGAGATGGAATTGGGCATCCCCAAAGAAACATTCGGCGAGCCTGATAGGGTTTAGTTCTTTACCGGGCGTCGCAGCGTAGGTCACATTCGCCTTCAGAAACGCGCCAAATTTCATTTTCTCTGTAGTCCCTAAAACGTGAAAATCTCTAAGTTGATATGTCGTGTTTTCTCCACAGAATGTATTGCCCAATATATGTTTTGAATATTATAGAAACCGCAACTCTGCCTTTTGTCATCATATCATTATTTTATACCTACGGACAGATTTTGAGACAAAATGCTTTCTATAAATATAAACTTCCGGGATGAAGGGGCCTTTAGAATCGTTAAAAGTCCAAAGCCATGGTAGAATTAGAAGATAAACCTACATTGGTTTGACCTTAGATTCGAAACCTCTTTAATCTCTATATTTAAACTCTGTATTAAAGTCTGTTTCGAGGTATTTTAAGGTAATTACTTCATGAACTGTGTGTAAATGTTCCCATCAATGTGATCACTACAGCCCCCATCTGTACTGTCGGTGGGAGTGAGTGTGGCAGCAACGGTTCCTGTGATAACGCCACATCTACCTACGTCTGCAGCTGCACTGATGGCTATTCTGGAAATTTGTGTAACACTGGTAAATAACATGTGTTTTGCTCATCAAGAACTGTCAATAAATAACTAGTTTAAGAATGACTACACTTTTAACATGTAAGCCTGTTGAGACAATTCCAATTTTTTTAAAGAAGAAAACATGCCCTCAAACACTGTTAAATTTAAGTAAATACATATGTTTCGCTTTTAAACTGTATCCTACACTTTATCAATAATTGCTTGTTGTTATGTATATAATTTGTTTTAATCCTCTCGTGTATATTGTAACTATCTATTTTGTTTTAATATTGACAATGTATGTCCTGTGGGCCAGTGGCCTTTTTGACTTGAATAAACACACACACACCAAGAAGAATACATTACAGGGTCAATTCGTAGACTGAAAATAACAGCGGAACGTGTATAACTCCGCTGCGATGTTATTTTCCAATTGTTTGATAACTGATGACGTCAGGAAGGTCAGAGGTATGCCTGTTTGTTGTCAGCCCCCTTTTTCATACAGTTTATTCATTTGTGAATATCTACAGCCCCCATCTGCACTGTCGGTGGAAATGAGTGTGGCAGCCACGGTTCCTGTGATAACTCCACATCTGCCTATAGCTGTAGCTGCACTGATGGCTACTCTGGCGACCTATGTAACACTGGTAAATAACATGTACCTTGGCTTAATGAAAAATATCAACAAATGCCAAAAATATATTCGCAAAGATGAATTTTGTATTAGAAAACAGAAATCTTCCATAGCACATGTAGTGGCACATGAATAAGAAAAAAATAGCTTCATTACTTTGTCAAATTAACCACGTTCTTGCACAGTTGCACAGTGAACAAGTCAAGTGAACAAACCCCGACTGTTCGCCAGCCCTGATGTCAGGGCGAATGCTATATTTTCATAATCATTCATGTAACAATATGTGTCTTCCAGCCCCAGTGTGCACGTCCGATGGAAGCCAGTGTGGAAGTAATGGAGAATGCAATACTTGTGGGACAAAATATTCCTGTCAATGTTACGGCGGCTATGGTGGCGAAACCTGCCAAACCAGTAAGTCTTGGTTCCATGGTCGTGTGTGAGGGGTTTTGTGTGTGTGTGTGTGTGTGTGTGTGTGTGTGTGTGTGTGTGTGTGTGTGTGTGTGTGTGTGTGTGTGTGTGTGTGTGTGTGTGTGTGTGTGTGTGCGCGCGCGTTTTAATGCCACAACATTAAGGAGAGTTGTTGACCAGTGATCCATTCATATATATTTCACCATTATTTTGCCGTTTACGCACAAAGGAATCTGTTTCGGCGGAAAATCGATACTGGGCATCCTCTGGCGTTGACGTTTTGTGTTGTATTCAACACGTTGGTTACATTCACATTTCACACAAAAACATTCAGGCAAATCCATCCTTGCTTGGCGTAAGAGGCGACTTCAGGCTGATCGGGTGGTCAGGCTAGATGACATGATTGATGCATGTTATCGTATCATGAATGCTCGCATCGATGCTCATGACGTCAATCACTGGATTGTCGGTCCAGACGCGATTATTTACAGACCGCTGTTTAAATACTGCTGTGTCCGGCGTTAAACAACAAACAAACAAACATCATCTGTTTATTATCTCCTGGGATGTTTAGGCAAAACTACGTATCCACTCACCTGCAATACACATGTCACCACCAACCCGAACCTCACAGAGAGTCAGTACAGCCTTACATATAGACAAACGTTGGATTTTGATGAATCGGGCAACTACTGGTTCATCACAGGGCAGTGTGGCCATGAACCCCCGGCTTCCACAGGTAATGGGGGCGCCGTTGGATTCTGCCGGGGGTCTGGTCTGAACGCCAGAATCGCTTGATCTCTCAGACGATAATCTAAAACGCAAATGAAGGGTATCGACAAATATCTGTTTTTGTTTCTTATTTTCAGGTCCAAAATGCAGTGTCAGGGGGTCTGAATGTGGCTCGCACGGCACTTGCAACACGACAGCCTCCCCCTACATCTGTGGTTGCAGCGACGACTACACCGGAGATACCTGTACAGTAGGTAGGTCGACTAAGTTCTTTCAGCCCAGCTGTTAACACTGTCTACATGTACGAGGGGTGGTCAAAAGGTTCTAAGCCTAACAAACAACACACATTTGTGAAAGTGTTTTTATTAATATTTTTTACATAATCTCATGGTTTTCAATACACTTCTCATATCGATAGTGAAGCTTTTCAATCCCAGTCAGGAAGCAGTTTCGTGAAGCCTTCCTGAAAAAACCATCCACGACAGCTTTGTCGTATTAGCGCTTTCTACGAAGGTGTTCTTTCAGTTTAAGAAATAGGTGGAAATCGCTTGGTGGCAGGTCTGGCGAGTATGGAGAATGAGGAAGCTCTTCGAACCAATGATCTCGCACAGCAGCCTTTGCAAGGTGTGAGAAGAGGCATTGTCATGAAGTAGTGGAACTCCAGCACGCAGCATTCCCCGCCGCTTTTCTTTGATAGAATCTCTCAGGCGATGAAGCAAATCAGCAAAGTATGCACCGGTAATCGTCTTTTGATCACACCCTTTGCATCCCAGAATACAGTGGCTTGGGTCCCGGAAAAGTGGATGGTGCCATTCCATGGATTGACGTTTTGACTCGGGATTATAGTGGTAGATCCGTTACTAATCTATTTTTGAATTTGAAGAAATCCGCCACAATTGGCTCTGTATTTTCTCTGTCAATGTCAGTTCCTTTTTCCTTTAGATCAGAATTTAGAAATTTAGAATTTAGAATCTGTTAATGTTCATGAAAAATAGTTCCAATGGATCCTTGGCTTAGACCT
Source organism: Haliotis cracherodii (assembly GCF_022045235.1). Lineage (NCBI taxonomy): Eukaryota > Metazoa > Mollusca > Gastropoda > Lepetellida > Haliotidae > Haliotis > Haliotis cracherodii. The sequence goes on from NW_027266270.1 coordinate 3,876,097, forward strand.
GAGTCTTCCTCCAGTTCAGCAATGGTAATACGTCTATCTGATTGAATCTTCATTGATGGAAGTTGAGGGACGTCAAGACCTAGGGTCATCATCAAGGCTTATTCACCCAGCACTAAACATAGCTGCCCAAAGTTTAACAGTGGAATAGCTAGAACAGTTATTCCCATACACGGTCATGAATTTCTTAGGGAGTTCTTTTCTCTGAGGTAAAAAAAATTGTTCTTTTCCATTTCTGTGTCCATTTGGACCCCGATCACGTTCAACTGGCTGTCACAAACATACAAACGGCATCAACAGGCCAAATGAACTACTCACACAATGCACTACATTGGCGAGTTCACTTTGTTATGGCCCTTAGTTGAAAGCCAGACTTAGAACTTTTTGACCAGCCCTCTTATAGCCTCAATGTCTGTATGTGGAAGGTGATCTGTTTAAACAATCTCAAACAAGTAGGCATGTAGCATCCCTCTCTTCCCAAGCTCCTATCTGTACTTCCGGTGGTAACGAGTGCGGCAGTAACGGGACCTGTGACCGTACATCCTCCCCCAACAAGTGCTCCTGTACTGGTGGCTACACCGGAACACTGTGTGGAACAGGTGCGTTTTGTGTAGTTCTACTAAACGTACATGTATCTGACGTCTCTGTGGTAACCAGGGTTAGTGAAGCTTGTCTGAAAACTCAAGCGTCTGATAGTGTTGCCTTATGGGGATAACACTCAGAATCAAGAAGGTTGAGAACCTGCATCAACAGGTCATCTCGAGAGGCATTGGCACGAGACTATACTGGAACTGGATACACGAGTTTCACTCCTTCACCTGACTATTATATTACACAGCACAATCTATCGGGATTTATGTCCGTTATGTAACTGTTGTGTGATACCAAATTGTATAGTTTTGCAAAACCACACGTTTTCAAAATCGGCTGTAGAAGCGGCTGTGATGTGACTCACAGTGAAATCGCGTAATATCACATCCAAAAGAAAGTTTTTACCGACTTCACTTGACCAAACACCAAAAACAAAGGCATATGTGGGATTTATGATGATTAATTTATAAACAGAAATCATTTTCCATGAATTAGAATGTAAATGCATTGTAATGCCATATTGCATTCTCCACAATACACAAAGAAAGAGTCAAGGGGTCCAAATTAAAAATTACACAAATCAGAGTTCATTGAAAAAGTGCATGAAGAGTCCATTAATGACACAGTAGTCAGGTAACACGTCATCGATAGCGAGTGTGACCACCCTAGGGCATCCATGCACGCCAACACACGCCTCCTCATTGACATCGTCAGTCGGCGGATAACGTCAACAGGAATCCTGTTCCATAAGTTCAATAGAGTCTGTTCAAGTTCCTGTCGGTTTGCTGGAGGCGGTACATGTTGTCTCAGCTGACGATCAAGATGATCCCAGAGATGTTCAATGGGGTTCATGTCTGAAGAACAAGGTGGCCAGGGCAATACGTTGACGTTAACGTTGTTCAGGTAGTCTTGAACAATTCGGGCGGTGTGAAGCCTTGCGTTGTCTTGTTGCAAAATTAATCCTCTTGGCTGATGTTGAATAAAGGGCACCACAACAGGTCTCAACACTTCATCCCTGTATCGCTGAGCATTCAGGTTTCCTCGGATGATAACCAGCCGTGTTGTAATCTGGCCACAAATGCCACCCCATACCATGACGCCTCCACCTACAAACGGGTGAACCCCTCTAATGCAGTTTGGAGCCAGTCGCTCTCCCCTTCGTCGAAAAACACGAACTCTGCCATCGTTCCTGAACAGACAGAACCGACTTTCATCTGTAAAGAGCACTCTCGCCCAGTCACGTTGCTGCCACCGACGTACAGTTCGTTCCCATTGCAGTCTGCGTTGACGGTGTAGACGGGACAAGGCCATTCCACGGAAGGGTCGGTAGGCTCGTATACCAGCCGTACACATGCCAGTCACACATCTGTTTCGGAGGTGAATCTGTCGGATGTAGCGGTCTTCGGCCGGTGTTGTCACTCTCGGTCTTCCCGATCTTGGGCGGTCTTGAGTCTGTCCTGTCTGTTGGTAGCGGATTATCAACTTGCTGATGGTGGTCTGGGAACAGGTGAAGGTCCTGGCTATCTGACGTTGAGTAGCCCCCATATTGGCCATACCGATCGCTCTGTCTCGCTTGTGTAAGTCTGAGCATATTCTTGGTGTTTTTTTGCTTACTGAATGCCTGCTCTGTCCAACGTCGGTATTTATGCCACAATCACGCACGTGCATTTGGACCAATGTCTCAAAATCACATTTTGCACGCTTTCAACAATGCATGATTTGGAAAGCTGCGTTCGAAAATCTGCGTTGTGGTTGTGGTCATGTTGCATTTGGGCGAATGTTTTCTGCGGGGGTTCAAACCTGAACCAGCTTTTTTGCTTTTTATACAACTATTTTTAAAGTGAAAACTTTCTTTTGCCCGGTAGTTTACTTGTATTGCTAAAGCCATTTGACAACATTGGTCTCCAACCGTTGACATGTATGTTTTCCTTTACAGCTCCGACTTGCACTAACACTGGTGGGGAGTGTCAGAACGGGGGGAAATGCAACACAAAAGTCACCCCGTACACGTGCGCATGTGCAGTCGGTTTCAGCGATACAACGTGTGGTATGTTCCTTGGCGGATCCTCATATTTGTTACCAACTTATTTCCTAATCAATGTCAATAATTAAGCCACGCCCACTGCTTTTATTGCTACGGAATGTCGGGGAATCCTAATAATACAGCAGAGGGAATTCCCTTTTTGCTCACGTGTATCGTCATGCACATGACATTTAGCGGATGTCATGCATATTCATTGTCCAAACTACCCTTTGAGACTGAAGGCCGAGAATAAATGAAACAGCAAACGTGCAGGCTCGCTCGCCTGGTTTTTTCGGGCTTCATTTCTCACCCGCATATTTCCATCTGTGTCTTCCCGTTATCAGGGAACTAATGTTTGAATCTGTTATTTGAAACAGCTACACTCCCGGAAATATTTGTTCCGGTTCGTTAAACTCTGACTGTTGCAGTTCTTCTCGCCTGTTTCCTTGATTGACAGGTCCTTTGAACTTTGTTTTGATCCTACTCTCCGTTGATTGGCTTCGGGTTTTGTGGGCGTGTCAAGTTTTGTGCATTAATTAAACAAGCACCTGATTCATGTCACGCCACAGCATGTATTCCTATACCTGGAAAGTGACACGACAATCGTGTCATTTTTTTTCTGCTTTGATATATACATCACGCTTTGGTTAAACTATTGTAGATAACACATGTTTTCGTTGTCGAATTTAATTATAATGAATGTCTGTGTGTTTTTTCGGTTCATTGAGGTCCGCGGATTCATACAGTTTGCAAATTGGTTTTTCGATTCATACCTTAATGAACCGAAAAAAATCCACAGTCAATCCTGAAATGACATCACCCCGAAAATGACGTCATAGCAGGAATGACGTCAGTAACACATGACGTCACATATGTATTACGTTATTTTAATCAGATGATGCGATTGTACATTTTGCAGTATGTAAAATAATCTTCCACAGATTAGCTTCCAATCGTGGATCAAGGTGGATCATGGTCCCATGTGGATCCCATGTGGATATCTATTACCTAAATGGAGACGAAATAAGTCCACTGATGACAATCATTGCTTAGACTGCCATTGACAAAGAACAGACATTGCGATTATCAGGTTCAAGTAAAAAGCTGAAGGTCTAAGCCCACCAGACTGAACTAGCTACATTGTATTCTGATTTCCAAAGCTGTTTTTTTCGGCAATTTGTCCAGGAGAATATTTCGGTTTGTCGTTCGAAGCGTATATCAGTGGGCACTTTACGTATCTATGATATTTTACAGGTACTCGTTCTGGAGCAAACCACGTGATCTTTTGCATGACGTCACTGTTGCTATTGGTTGTGGGATTCCTCACCCTATAAGCCTGACAGAACAGATGCTGAAAGGATGATGACTGATGCATCCCCCCAGACGTCGGCAGCTCGGTAATACCTGCCATCCTACCCCCATGAGTGCATGGACGGCTACGACATTAATATCACATGCCGATTATGTCAATAATTCTCATTCTATTGCAATCATCCCAAATCTCTGATTTTTTTGTAATTTTCATGACACGTGTTTGATAGATATATTCCAATACTTACCTCTGCCCTGAAAAGTGTTGATGCCCAATGAACCCCTTTGAAACATGTTCGATGCCATGATGACGTGTAGAATTACTGACCAACGGTTTTTCCACTGAAATAAACGGCATAGTTCATGAAGTGTTCGTTTGGCTTTTAGTTTGTTTCTGTTGCACCTCGGGAACACACTATCATTTAAATCCTACACACATATCACCTGCCCCTAGGACAAATATGTACACAATAGAGAGTACACACAAATAGCAGATTAAACTAATTATATTCCTTGAAGATCCGGTGTAGAATAGGTCTTCAGCAACCCATGCTTGCCGTAAAAGGCGACAATGCTTGTCATAAGAAGCGACTAACGGGATCGGGTGGTCAGGCTTACTGACTTGGATGATGCATGCCATCGTATCCCAGTTGTGTGGATCGGTGCTTATGATGTCAATCACTTGATTGCCTGGTCCTGGTCCAGACTCGATTAACTACAGACCGCCGTCATACAGCTGGATTATTGCTGAGTGCGGCGTTAAAAAACAAACAAATCAAATCAATGTTCCTAGACCTATATTGAAAATGTTCTTGTTTTTCCGTCATCTACCAAAGCTGATACAGTGTTTAACAAACGTGATTCTTTAGGAAAATGTACGTTTTCAAAAGACTGTTCCACTTGTTTTCGGGGATCCCGGGCATTGTGTTTAACAAAGCAAATAATCCCTCCCTGTGAGATATAGTTGGACCAGGCAAACAAATGACTGACAGAATGAGCAAACCAAATGGGCTCGACAACACAGAGCCAGGTTACCGAGTATATAATCGATATAATATCGCCTATCTTCTATGATAGATACCCTGTACCCATTTGTTTTGAGGTTTTCGGTCCAGTTCAAATGACATGTTGTTCAAAACAAACAAATTAGTGGCAAGAGATTGAGATGGTGACGTGACTTCAGTAACGAAGACTTGGTGGCGAAGAGGATAACCGACTATACCAGCCTCCTCATACGATGCTCTCACGACAAGAATGGGTATGCATGTTAAACTATCGTATTTTATCTGAGCAAGACAGCACTGCACACGCACACGCACAAGCACACGCACACGCACACGCACACGCACACGCACACGCACACGCACACTCACGTCACTTTATGAGTGCAATCATCTTGAATGCCATTTCCACTCACGTCACCATGGACCGGGAATCCCAGGACCGGACAATGACACGGAGGCCGGATCGCAGCGTCAGTTGAAGTGAGCATATGTATTTTACGACCGCATCAATTCTGAATATCAATAGTTGTGTGTGTGTTTGTGTGTGTTTGTGTGTGTGTTTGTGTGTGTGTGTGTGTGTGTGTGTGTGTGTGTGTGTGTGTGTGTGTGTGTGTGTGTGTGTGTGTGTGTGTGTGTGTGTGTGGTTTAACGCTGCACTTGACATCTACATGACAGCGTAAATAATCGAGTCTGGACCAGACAATCTAGTGAATGATATTTTGATCAATGATCAACGCCGTCGCGGTACGCTGACACGCCATCAACCAGGTCATCGAGACTGACCTTTGGCGACCAAGATAGGTCCTAACCCGGAATCCCGCGTTCCCATTTTCGTCACCTCTTACGACAAGTAGTTGGGTGCTGGGGACACTGTATCACCCGGGTCCCAGCTGGTCCTTTGGGTCCATGGGCATTTGTTTGTTTGTTTATTTGTTTGTTGTTTAACGCCGCACTCAGTAATATTCCAGCTATCCAGCTATAGGACGGCGGAATGTAAATGATCGAGTCTTGGCCAGACAACCCAGTGATTGACATCACGAGCATCAGGCTTTTCCTCTCTGTAAATGCTGATATCCTAACAGAAAGAAAAGGCACTTTCAAATGTAAATTTTCACGTTTCCGTATAACAAGTGTGTAACGAATCGGACGTGAGTTGGGAAAAGTGCGAAAGGGGACCCATTATAATCGGCGGTTATCTCAAATGGACAAAATGGATTCAGAAAAAGACGATCTGTTCGCAGTGACAAATCTCAGTTAATCACAGAAGAGGAAACTGTCATGTACAGCTGCCATTGCTAGGCAGAGGCTAGGAAAATAAGTTAACTAGATGATCTATATAATTAGTGTTAACTCAGGCATAAACCAAGGTTCTGTGCTATCACCACTGATATTCAATGTGTTCACCAACTGTTACTCAAGTCAATCTTTAAAAGGTCATGCTGAAATAATCTTTTTTTCATTTTTAGCAATCGTGAGATATTGTCGTCAGCGTGCATATACAACGCGGTTTTCATAAAACATAAAACTACCTCAATAACACAACATCCGTCATAGCCTTTCTAGACCGTATGGTTGTGTGGTCAATTGCATTTGAGCTATGATTAGAAAAGGGACTTAACTCTTCATAGCCTCGCTCAAACGTAAATGTTACAAGCAGAAACTGTGGACTGTTTACAGGAAATGTTTGATGTCCAACTTGTGTGAGGTGAATGACATATGCATCAATGATATTAAATCTCAAGTGACCCACTTCAGAAATCCAGAAACAGTTGTGACAGAATAAGAAACTTCTTGTGGAGAGGAGATATATTCAAAAGTAAATCGATAAAAGTTCCCGATAGACACCGTTCGTCTGAGATCCAGTTTCAGTTATAGTTAAGTTTGTTTATGTTTATTTATGTGAGACAACGCCTCCCAAACTTATAACAGCTTTTGTGTCCCACGAGGAGATAACTCCAGTATGACTTAATTGTTCATGTTATAGGGGACAAGGGAGATCGCCCCTATTATCCATGTTGTATGCGGCGTAGTGTATCAAACATATAACTCACCCAGCCACATCACAACAACTCTCATTAACTTACATTAGGATGTCGTACTCACGACTGAGATACGTGCAGAATTTCTGCAAGAATGGCGCAGTCATGTGCAAGTGTCCCAATTAAGTGAGTGAGTGAGTATGGTTTTACGCCGCTTTTAGCAATATCCCAGCAATATCACGGCGGGGGACACCAGAAATGCGCTTCATTGTACCCATGTCGGGAATCGAACTCCGGTCTTCGAGCGACCACTTTAACCACTAGACTTCCCGACCACCCCTTCAATTCAGCTTATGTGAGTAAGGTACACGTGACACATCCCTTCATTAAAGCCCATGTGTGTAAGGCACACATGACATATCCCTTCAATAAAGCACATGTGTGTAAGGTAGACATGACATATCCCTTCAATTAAGCCCGTGTGTGTAAGGTACCCATGACATATCCCTTCTATAACGCTCATGTTTTTAAGGCACACATGACATATCCCTTCAATTAAGCCCATGTATGTAAGGTACACATGACATATCCCTTCAATAAAGCCCAAGTGTGTAAGGTACACATGACATATCCCTTCAATAAAGCCTATGTGTGTAAGGTACATATGACATATCCCTTCAATAAAGCCCATGTGTGTAAGGTACAAATGACATATCCCTTCAATAAAGCCCATGTGTGTAAGGTAGACATGACATATCCCTTCAATAAAGCCCATGTGTGTAAGGTACACATGACATATCCCTTCAATAAAGTCCGTGTGTAAGGTACATATGACATATCCCTTCAATAAAGCCCATGTGTGTAAGGTACACATGACATATCCCTTCAATAAAGTCCGTGTGTGTAAGGTACACATGATATATCCCTTCAATAAAGCCTATGTGTGTAAGGTACATATGACATATCCCTTCAATAAAGCCCATGTGTGTAAGGTAGACATGACATATCCCTTCAATAAAGCCCATGTGTGTAAGGTAGACATGACATATCCCTTCAATAAAGCCCGTGTGTGTAAGGTACCCTGGACATATCCCTTCTATAACGCCCATGTATGTGAGGTACATATGACATATCTCTTCAATAAAGCGCATGTGTGTAAGGTACACATGTCATATTCCTTCAATAAAGCCCAATCAGGCATGTGTGTAAGGTACACGATTATTTACAAACATTTACATATAGCTGGAATATTGCTGAGTGGGAACATTTACTACGCAAGGAATTACAAACCTCAAAGATAGGACTGTCTTTGGAATACTAACAAAGAATTTATCATTTCCGCCAATTATGTGAAAGTTATGTTTTCGACTTATATTTCCTTATGTATATAATGAAATTCATTTCACAGGTGTATAAACAAATAACATTCTCCAGGTCGGTAAAGTAACGGTATAGTCACATCAGGAACAGCATAACTCTCTGACAGTGTTGTGTGACAAGTCTGTGGACACAACAGTTAGACGGTCAATGCCGGGCTCCTGACAGTGTTGTGTGAAAACTGTTTTGGCACAACAGTCAGATAATCACAAGCCGAACTCCCCACAGGGCTATATAACAATTGTGTCGGAACAGACAGGTAGATGGTAACTACCGGGGCTCCTGACAGGGATGAAGTGGGTCTAGCATACGGATTATCTCTGTTTATAGAATAAACATATCGTGAGAAATGTAAACATATTGCGTGAATATACACACCTTGTTAGTTTATCAAACCCTTGTGTAATCTAAAAATCAAAATTCATAGGGCAGGTATATCATAATGTATGCTTCTAAATCGCAAGACGTGCAAAACATATTTTAGATAAAGCCGTATATAACAGTAAAATGTCAAGGTCACAGAACACGTGTACCAAGCAGAAACAAAAATGTCCCGTCGACACAGTAATCTCCATGATAAAAGAAAGGAATAAAATTAACAGGACAAGGAAATAAAGACTTGTAATTCCCAATAAACATTTCCTTTTTCTCTTTTATTTCTCGTTGTTTCTGTATCTATAAAATAACTGAACAGATAATTGATCTTGTAACTTTAGATGACTATTATATCTTAAGTCCAGAAGGATTTGATCTTCTCGACTGGCATTTTTCAAAGTTGTTTCTCTTGTCGCCATTCCAGCGGTCATCTGTGAAGCAGGACGTGTCCAGGCTTACCTGTGACCGTTTCCTCTGGACACACCTGTTGGCGCGAGAAGGATCAAGCTTACCTGGCAAGCTCAGGTGAGAGTCTGCCAGACCGCACCCCCGAGCGTAGATCTAGGTGAAGGCGGATCTCTCCAGAGGATGTCGCGGCTTACACACACGAGACACGCACGCCTTGCTTGTGCGACCATTAGCTTAACGGGGTTCCAAGAAAAATAATTTCTCCAATATATGCTAAATAACCCTGAAGCGTATATTTGTCAAATTAATTCCAGTTTAATGATAATGTTCCTCATTGATGTCGACTTTAACAGCATGCTATTGTAAGAATGAGCCTGGAATTGGGTGAGTGTTGATTTACGCCGCTTTCATCAAATGTTGCAGCTATTTCACGTCGGGAGACACCAGACACGGGATACACACAGTGATTTGAGCATGTCGAGTCAACGATTTAGCCACCGACAATGCTTGTCTAAATTTACATTCCTGTAGCGGGAGCACGGTTGGCTCAGTCGTCTAAGGCGCCGCGATTCGCTGTGCAGAGTTGCGTCCCTTGGGCACGCCAGGAACCTCTGATCGTGGGTTCGAATCCCGGTTCGCCCCGATTATGTTTCTATACCCGTGCTCGTGGGTTTCACCGAAGTGGTAAACGTCTGAGACCTGCATCACTTCGGGCTTTCCTCCCACATTAAGCTGACAAGCCGCGATATAACTGGAATATTGTTAAAAGCGGCGTTCAAACCAAACTCTCTCACTCACTCATAGCAGTGACAATGAGCGTGAGTGCTATGTTCCTAATGAGAATCTACAAAGTCCCTCTCACAATGACGACTTTTTGAAAATCGTTGTGAATTAATGTTTTTTTCGTGAAGGACGATTCATTCTTATATAAAAAAAATATTTGAAGTTTACACGATATACTGCTTTCCCATTGGACGAGAGGTCGGTCACATGACCGCGAAAATGACGTTCATAAGTGTATGAACGACACAATTTAACATTCATACGTTTGACGTAAACACTGATGGACTACTTTCACATTCCCAAGGAACCCCTGGGAATTCCCCAGCACGAACACCTACAGAAGCGTTCTTTCTGATCTATTAAACCCTTAATCTTGAACACATCGTTTCAGTTTACATTGAGAAACGTCAGAGAGTTTGACTGCACGGTCGTTCACGGCCCGTCCTAATGAACAAACGAAGAAATGCACAACTATCGTAGTATCGACTCGATCCGTATCAAGGCTGACAGTGACAGTCTCCAGCAATCTATGAATTTACCTTAGTGTCTGTTTGACGCATCTTTAATCACCTTTCAATGATCGCCAATTGATCAATGATGACTAAAACATGTAAGGTTCATTAACAACTTCCGAAATCTCTCCCGTCACGTTCATCGTGTGGCCATTTTGACGTCTTGTACTTGATGTAAATGTATTAAATTACGACGCGCTGTCATGGTGACTGGCTTACTGAGGTAGTTCTTAACAAACCATTCTTATCTAATGAGAATATTATTTCAGTACATTTGTTTACAGAATCCACAAAAGTTGTCCTTGTTGAGCATACATAAGCTTATGTCACCCAGTTATTTTGGGGAGTAAAAACATCAAAATAATTATGTCTTTTCATATAAGAACATGTGCAGATGAGGGATTTTTTCTCAAATCATTTTGATGATAATATCACCCAATCCCTCTTGGCTGCATCATGGTGGGAGAAGTCCCATCCGCTGTCTGGGCTGCGTGTAGAGGGGCAAGGGCCCTGAGCTGATGATCAGCTAAACCAGCCTGACTGTGCCAGGATCACCCAAATCCTCTTTGCTACACTTGTTTATCTTAATCTGTAAATAATAATAATGATAATTCATTAGAAATATCTCTTAAAGCAGAGTCAATTGTACGAGTCCAACTATATCATAAGCATGCCTTTATGAATCACCATGAAACAGTGATGACACCGTGAAATAGTGATGACACCATGAAATAGTGATGACACCAGGTGTCCTCGAAAAGGTAAATAATACACTGCACTCTAGAAACATCACTTGCGAAAATCTCATGTATATTTAATTATCTCGGTAGGATCTATTTATAATTTTAATGGTGACGCGAAGACTTTGAAGTAAAAATACCAAATACTTAGCGAAAATTTAACCAACGTAAAACGTATACTCTCGCTGCAGACCTATTGTTTACGAAATCCCCGCCGTAATCCAAAGCGCAGCTCATGATGGCGGTATCGCATGCCAAGTCCCTATATACAACGCACACACGCCGTCTAGCCTCGCCTCGGACTAGCCAGCATACAGTATCGATCACTCCACGATCCTGTGCGCTTTCCAGCTGGTCCGCTCGCCTGCCATCACCCTGACGGCTGACCAGGAAATAGTCCCTGCCAGATCACACAATACACCTGGATCGTCACATAGCAGTGCTGGGGATATCTTAAGGGAAGTGATTCTGCCATGTGTGTCGTTTTCAGTAGGACCAGCCTGGGATCCGTTACGGTCTATTGATTGTATGTTGTGTGGTGTATGCTAGACAGGTATTGACAACACTGATTAAAGGTGTGTTCATCATACGTGCAGCATGACGTCACTGCTTTGTTATTCACATAGGGTAGAAGAAAAGGAGACATGATTTCATCCGACTTGGCGTTTTCCGGAGTCTGTGTATAGGTACCAAGGTCGCCTGTTGTCAAGAAAACGGGACGTGTTATTACGAGACAGAGAAACTGTCGTCAAATACCACCGGAGCTCTGAGTGGCTACAATGATCAACTCTGATGGGTGGATGCGTCGCTAGATCCTCCTTCACGGTCACCGATAAAACTGCGGCAGCTCAAGCAATCAGGTAAGCAACACCCTATGTTTATTACCGTTATGGTGTGTGTCTTTTATGAGCCTTATTCCCCTCAATAGGTTCTTTCCCTTCGTGATATATCCCTCGCTACTTCTCCATATCACCATTTTCTCATTCCCATTGACCTTCCTCTCTCTTTGTCTGAGCGTTATTCCGCAGTTGGGTTTATCCTGAGTTTTTTTTCTACTCGTAAATGTTTTGAACAACGAGGTGTTGATCAGGTGTTGAAACAGAACTGCAGTTTATGGACATTGTAAATACAGCGCTAATTGGTTCTTCCCACTGATATCTCGCTTCTTCTATAGTGAGTGAGTGAGTATGGTTTTACGCCGCTATTCCTAGCAATATCACGGCGGGGGACACCAGAAATGGTCTTCACACATTGTACCCATGTCGGGAATCGAACCCGGGTCTTCGGCGTCTCCTTCTATACATGACATTTACAAGTTCAGTTTGATTACATAACTCCGTAGCTTAGTAGGATATGATGTGAAGGTGGTACTTAGTTAGGTACAATCCATTGTATTGAATGTGCTTTTACATGCAATTGAATGTAACTAAACCGTTCAAAGCCGATGAGAAAATATGTAACCGAAGAGGATAAAAAACACTGGATTAAATGTCTATTGTATATACCATGGGATAAGTAATTGTGAAGGATTCATATGCCAGGGTTTGAGTGTACATAACCGGACCGTGATGGACTAAACGTGCCATATCCGTTATGTCTGATTCAGACGGGCAATAGATTAAATAGCCTCTATTGTTGACAGAACATTAAAATCCAATCTCAGCCAACAGATTGCAGGTAACACGCTTCCAACCAGTCCGTGCACGTGGTGAGATCGATATATATAGGGAGTGACAGAAGCTGTTTCAGCTGTACATCTTCTGCCGATCAGCTGGGTGTGTAGCCCCAACAGCTGTCAGTCACGACAACAGCAACGCACATATACTTTGTCATAATAGCAGTTCAATATAACTATAGAGGGCAGGTATATTGGCAGTTAGACAGTCCAGGTAATTAGAGCCGCCGCACAAGGTCGTTAGCGGTGTGTGTTGTTAGTTGGCTGCTCGACACTATTGTTGTGTGGACAAGGTGAAATATTACTTATCGATGTGGGCATGGTGAAGTACAATTTCCCAAGAGAAAGGAGTAAGAGTTGTTGTAAACAATGCTTAAAGTGTGGCGTAACTGTGGTGGAACTGTGAGCCATACCGGGACTGACTAGCAGGGCAGCAACTGTTTAATGTAACGTGGGAAGCCAGTTGTTGACGCTGCCTGTGAGGAACCTAACGTAAATACCATCATTAATTCCTTGTTTGACCATATGCCTTATGTACTCTGCATTAAGCCCCTCGGCCAGCCTAAATTAATTCCTAAAACATAGCAGTTATCATTGTACTTCCGTTGCAAGATATAATCTTTAAGAAATGTATAGACTAAGAAAGAAGAATGTAAGTGAAAAATCAATAAGAGCGACAAAATATATTCCCAAAATTCAAAATCGCTGATAAAAACAGAATCCGTTGTATCTTTGAATCACTATGAAATAGATACCAGGTTTTCGAGAAAAGGTGAGCGTATCCTGTCCCACCGGTGACACCCATCACAAACACATGCAAAGACAAATCAAGTGTTCACCTAAACAAATGCTTGAACATATAGAGGATTACATCAAACACATCTTTTTGTCACCGATGCGTCAAATTTGGAAATGTAAAAAAAAAAAAGATTTGAAAGAAAGGGAGCCCAATTGGTGCCAAGGATGATGGCTATCTTTTTTCCAAAATGTCCTATCCTCAAACAGGCAAACCTGATAAAAAAAAAAGATAAACATACTGAACCAACAATTCTTATGAAAGCGATGTCGCATTTACTTCTCCAATTCCGCCATTCTAGTCTTTACAGGCAAACAGAATCTAGAAAACCTATCTGTGTGACGCAGAATCTGTGTGACGCAGAATCTATGTGACGCAGAATCTATGTGACGCAGAATCTATGTGACAGATGGTGTGATAACAAAAACGTCACAATATGAACACTATCATATACGCCTTTATATACTAATGGGTTTCTGTTGATAGTACCCAGATCACCTGATATTCCAAACTCTCTATACAGCTGAACAACTGCCTATCCCATACCCAGATCACCTGATATTCCAAACTCTCTATACAACTGAACACCTGCCTATCCCATACCTAGATCACCTGACATTCCAAACTCTCTATACAGCTGAACACCTGCCTATCCAAAACCTAGATCACCTGATATTCCAAACTCTCTATACAACTGAACACCTGCCTATCCCATACCCAGATCACCTGATATTCCAAACTCTCTATACAGCTGAACATCTGCCTATTGCATACCCAGGTCACCTGATATTCCAAACTCTCTATACAACTGAACACCTGCCTATCCCATACCCAGATCACCTGATATTCCAAACTCTCTATACAGCTGAACACCTGCCTATTGCATACCTAGATCACCTGATATTCCAAACTCTCTATACAGCCGAACACCTGCCTATCCCATACCTAGATCACCTGATATTCCAAACTCTCTATACAACTGAACACCTGCCTATCCCATACCCAGATCACCTGATATTCCAAACTCTCTATACAGCTGAACATCTGCCTATTGCATACCCAGATCACCTGACATTCCAAACTCTCTATACAACTGAACACCTGCCTATCCCATACCTAGATCACCTGATATTCCAAACTCCCTATACAGCTGAACAACTGCCTATTGCATACCCAGATCACCTGATATTCCAAACTCTCTATACAGCTGAACACCTGCCTATCCCATACCTAGATCACCTGATATTCCAAACTCCCTATACAGCTGAACAACTGCCTATTGCATACCCAGATCACCTGATATTCCAAACTCTCTATACAACTGAACAGCTGGCTATTCCATGCACAGATCACCTGATATTCCAAACTCTCTATACAACTGAACACCTGCCTATTGCATACCCAGATCACCTGATATTCCAAACTCTCTATAGAGCTGAACAGCTGGCTATTCCATGCACAGATCACGTGATATTCCAAACTCTCTATACAACTGAACAACTGCCTATTGCATACCCAGATTAACTAATTCTATGAACCCAACCAAGCATAACAAAGCCACATTACCACCTATTACAACCAGCTAACTGATTAGTAAATACTGGGAGTGGACGCCAACATTCCGTGGGTGTAGTTCTAACCTGTATGCTACACATTGTAAACGCCTTTCTTGAAAACGCTAAAACAACACACGGTCGATGGATACATTATTATGTTATATAGTTTTGGTTGCTGTTTATCCAATGTAGGGAGGCTCGCCAGGTCGTGTTGTATTTATAGCCTTGATCTTACGTTAACCCTTCAATTTGCCAGAAAGATAATCAGATGTTAGTGAATTATTTCCTGATGTAAAGGCACATCTGTGTTGGCGTTGACACCGCCCCATAGCATTAGCATTGGTACATGATCTTGTCGACCTATGCTTGTCTTAAGAAGCGATTAACGGGATCGGGTGGTCAGGCTCGCTGACTTTGTTGATGCATGGTATCGTATCCCAATTACGTGGATCGATGTTCATGATGCCAATCACTGGATTGTCTGGTCCAGACTTGATTATTTACAGACTGCCGTAATACAGCTGGAATATTGCCGAATGCGGCGTTAAACAACAAACAAACAAAAGCATGACCTTGTCATGGCTTCATGTCACCTTGTCATTTCTACGTGTCACCTTGTCATTTCTACATGTCACCTTGTCATTTCTACATGTCACCTTGTCATTTCTACATGTCACCTTGTCATTTCTACATGTCACCTTGTCATTTCTACATGTCACCTTGTCATTTCTACATGTCACCTTGTCATTTCTACATGTCACCTTGTCATTTCTACATGTCACCTTGTCATTGTTACATGTCACCTTGTCATTTCTACATGTCACCTTGTCATTGCTACATGTCACCTTGTCAATGTTACATGTCACCTTGTCATTGTTACATGTCACCTTGTCATTGTTACATGTCACCTTGTCATTGTTACATGTCACCTTGTCATTTCTACATGTCACCTTGTCATTTCTACATGTCACCTTGTCATTGCTACATGTCACCTTGTCATTGTTACATGTCACCTTGTCATTGTTACATGTCACCTTGTCATTGTTACATGTCACCTTGTCATTTCTACATGTCACCTCGTCATTTCTACATGTCACCTTGTCATTTCTACATGTCACCTTGTCATTTCTACATGTCACCTTATCATTTCTACATGTCACATTGTCATTTCTACATGTCACCTTGTCATGGCTACATGTCACCTTGTCATTTCTACATGTCACCTTGTCATGGCTACATGTCACCTTGTCGTTTCTACACGTCACCTTGTCATTGTTACATGTCACCTTATCATTTCTGCATGTCACCTTGTCATTTCTACATGATACCTTGTCATTTCTACATGTCACCTTGTCATTTCTACATGTCACCTTGTCCTGGCCACATGTCACCTTGTCATTGCTACATGTCACCTTGTCATGGTTACATGTCACCTTGTCATTTCTACATGTCACCTAGTCATTGCACCATATCACCTTGTCATTGTTACATGTCACCTTGTCACGGCTACATGTCACCTTGTCATTTCTACATGTCACCTTGTCAGTGCCACATGTCACCTTATCATGGCTTCATGTCACCTTGTCATGGCTACATGTCACCTTGTCATTTCACCATATCACCTTGTCATTGTTACATGTCACCTTGTCACGGCTACATGTCACCTTGTCATGGCTACATGTCACCTTGTCATTGCTACATGTCACCTTGTCAGTGTTACATGTCACCTTGTCATTGCTACATGTCACCTTGTCATTGTTACATGTCACCTTGTCAATGTTACATGTCACCTTGTCATGGCCACATGTCACCTTGTCATTTCTACATGTCACCTTGTCATTGTTACATGTCACCTTGTCACCGCTTTTTGACATCACCATACATGTATATCGGAACACGCCTGAATGGGGTAATACAAGGTCGTGTTAAACTGATAAGTAATATATTTATGATATACCAGAACAGTTAATATATTTCATATCTTCCGACGTTTTTTCTTTCACTGATGACCTCTCACTGGCTGTGGGCGAGAAACCGAAAAGGAAACAGGAAAGACATATTAATTATATGAATATTGATTCCCGTGCAATGAACGTACTTTATACCAAGCTGTGCATCGTCTAAATGAATAATGATATGAAAACGGAGAATCAATTCATAAACAACACAAGAACAAAATAATGAGTATAGACAGAAAAAGTGTTTTTAATTTCCGGGGCGATGGGGTAGCCTAATGGTTAAAGCGTTCGGGTTCGATTCCCCACATGGTTAAAATGGGTGAAGCCCATTTTTGGTGTCCCCCGCCGTGATATTGCTGGAATTTTGCTAAAATTATACTCACTCACTCATTACATATTCCATCCGTTTACAAACACCTGTCATCATTGATTTTCACCGCTATTTTGTTTATTACGGCCAATAAAATTTTATATTTAGATTATTCTAATTTCACAATGACCTATAGGCATAGCGCGATAGTCATATATCCACACAATATCCGCAACGTTAGCTGTAAATAAAAACAACACTGCATGAATATTTTAATGCTGTCGTCCTTCCATGCTTGACAAACGAATCAGTTGTTTACGACATTAGTACGTAGAGTTACTAAAATATCATTAATACCAGATTTCCATCATATCTCTCTTTAAATCGATCACGATTGCTATGTTTCATTTCAATGTACATTTTTTTATTCTATTATGAATAAAAAAATGGTATGTTTCACAGAGAAGGTTTTTCTACAGAGATTCTTTTCATTGAAGTAATTGGACCCGTGAAGATTCCGGGATGGAATAGGTCTTCAGCAACCCATGCTTGCCGTAAAAGGTGACAATGCTTGTCGTAAAAGGCGACTAACGGGATCGGGTGGTCAGGCTCGCTGACTTGATTGATGCATGTCATCGTATCCCAATTGCATGGATCGATGCTCATGATATTGATCACTGGATTGTCTGGTCCAGACCCGATTATTTACAGACCGCCGTCATATAGCTGGAATAATGCTGAGGGTGGCGTTAAACAACAAACCAACCAACCAACCAACCGAGAAGTCATTGGAACATCCTGCCCACACATACAGCTGCGCCAGATGCTGGTACTGAGAAAAACATACTGTGACATCTGTTGATGAACAGCCTAGTTTATATAATATATTATCATATACACATGTGGGTGACTCTCACTCGTGTACAAACACAATAACTGTGTTGTTTGTGAGTAACGCCGCATACTCCTTTTCATTGAGTCACGGTGCCCCAGCCGTTACGGTCGCCGCGATTCAGTGTCCAGAGTTGCGCCCCAGCATTGTACCAGGATCTTGTGTTCAGTGCTTCCAACCTAAATTTGTCCTGATTTGATCATTAGTTTCTAGCACATACCCGTGTACGCGTTCACCCAAATATATAAAACGTCGACGCCAGAGAATACTCGATTATCTGCTCAAACAGATCCCACTTGGCGTGAAAGGCTAAATCAAGGTGAAAATTATATGAATGGATCATTGAAAATCAGTGATGAACCATGTGTTAGCAAACAGGGTAAACATGTCCTTCCCTACCAGCAGAACCCGCCACTCACACAATCTGCAGGAACAAGTCAGTGTGTGCTTGTTGCCTGACCCCAGGCTTGTCTCCGACATTAAGTTAAACGTTGTTATAATTCTGTACTAAGTAGCCCTTAAACACAACGTAATCATTTAAATAAATACAACACTTAGGTTACTGATGACATAAACATTCATGCTGTGTTTTCTATAGATAATAAAGTAATGCCTCGCTGTGGTGTAGCATAGTTGTTGAAGCGTTTAATCGTTAATCCGAAACAACGGGCTCGACTCCTCGGATATAGTGCACTGGTTGTTGAGCATTCTTGATGTCCCATGCATAAACATGGCTGGAATACTCCCCCCCCCCCCCTTTCCCTCGACACACACACACACCCCTCCCTAGCTCCGTCAAAACGACATAATGTAATGTAGCAGATGTGTGTTACTGTCGAAGGCAACTAATATATTCAATATGCATCATCTATTTTATTACCACATTGCGAATACAATCAATTGCTTGTTTTAACAATACAACCTTTATCGCTCTATAATCCGGGTTTGTTTTGTCAATATTGTTACATATCTCAGTCAGAGGCCGAGTCTTTCTTGTGTCTCATACTTCTGTCTGTCTTCCACTGCACCGTAAACACTGTGTAATATCCCCGGAAGTAAGAGAGCACGCACTTCACGTCACTGCCATCCCAACTGTATTGGTATACAGATACGTGAGTGGAACAACCGGTACATTATTCGTAAAATTCCCAATTGAATTGTTGTACTTGATTAAAGAAAGGTCATGTGTTCTTGCCTTCAATTATAGATATGGGAGGTCAGGCAATCATTAGACAACGATACAAAGTATGGTAACATATTTATGTATTTATTTTTACAAAAAGATATGTAAAGGGATATCGTGGGAGAAAATTAAACGTATTGGTTTGAATTCTACCAAAGACATAAAAAGTCATATTTTTTAGAAGAATTAACATGACAAGTAATACTTTTCAAACAACACGATGTCGAGGCTAATCTTGTCATGCCTGACGCCACATAACTGCTATTTATACGCTGGATGCAACATTGACGAGAGTTATTCATTATTTCGCGTCTATTCGTATCGATGACAAAATGAGAGACTACGCATTGAAATCCTTGATGCAGCTGTTGTATCCAATAGTCAACACACTTCAGAGTCAGGTCACCATGACAACAAAGCAGAGGCAATGTAGTATCACATTTGGAACTGACTAAACCGGTTTTGAGATTTAGTCCGGTTTATACAGTGTCCCAGATTAGTGAGATAGTTGCTGAGTCGCTTTCAGAGAACAGACAAGATCTAACTGAATATTTGTTATAAATAGTAGTTCCCTGCAGCTGCTATGTCAAGATATTTATTTAATGATGTGTCCCTACAAGCCTTTGTTTTAACTCGCTCGTTCGGACAGGTTTGTCTTGGTGGAAAGCTCTCGTAGTAAAATCGGAACCGACAATTTGGTTAGGTATTGCAAGAGATCCAGATTAGTAAGAGTCCGGTGTTATAGATTCCAGTGTGATACAATTGCTCGTTTTGTCAATACAATACAGACTCCCAACATCTGGTACGTCAATCACGTCTTATCTGTATATGGCAATAACCACGGATGTATTACCCGCTGCCCATCGCCTAGATAGCCTTGGGGGACACTTGAGTAAATGTTAGTCCATCGATAAATAGGGCCTTTGCCAATATATTGTTGACGAATATCATGTGGTCAGTTGACTGTCCACACAATCTATTTGTCCACCATTACAAAGATTACCCGCTTATCTGACCTTTTGATCTTCTCTGAACTTCAGATAACCTTCGCGACAGGTGGACAATGGTCAGCGAGCAAACATAGACACATGCATAGCTTAGCTCCGCTCAGAAAACGAGAGTTATAAAAACTGAATAATAACTGTTCATTGTATGTTCATTGAATATGTATTCTATATGCGTGTGACCTACTACTGTAAATTTTCTGTCAAAACACGACAGTATGAAAATAAAACTGACAACCGCCTTTCAACAAACATGCCTTGTGTTTAGGAAAATGAAATATACAAACACAATATTAATTCTCGTCAACGAGGTCTCAAGTACGTGTAGGTGTCGTGTCTTGACACCTGGTGTCGTCACCGAATTTCAGTGATCCATTCATATCATATCCATCGCTATTTGACTTTTAAGCCCTGTGGAATCTGTTCCGGCGGAACATCGCATTTGGTTATTCTCTGGCGTTGACGTACTATATATAAGCTATAACATATTCCCAGCTGTAATAAACATGATATTATTTATGCCTTTATGACAATGATACTGGGCCGTAATTTTCACTGTAACATAATGTTACTGGGTTTGTTTTTTGTTTTGTTTTTTGTTTTGGTTTTGTTGTTGTTTTTTGTCTAGTTGCCCCTTTTCATTAAGCTCTCATGAGCCTTTTGTCTCCTAACTGTCCCCTCAGCATTCTCACTCAGCTTCATGAACCTCTTGCTTCGGAAACCGCCTCCGTGGTCTGGTGGTAGAGCGTCCGCCCGGAGAGCGGAGGGTCCGGGGTTCGATCCCCGGCCGCGTCATACCAAAAGACTTTAAAAGATGGTACTTGTTGTAACCCTGTCTGGCGCTCGGCATTAAGGGGATAAAACAAGGACTGGTCGGCTCGGAGTATACTGTATCTGAGTGGGATATTCATGTTAAACAGGCATGGTATTTCAGTGTGCTAGCACTATAAATCGGCATCAGTTCGGACTAGTACAAGCAGCCACACAAACACACACACGTACATGCACGTCGCTATATAAGTGCAAACCCTATTTCACCTCACCTCTTGCATAGAAAACGATTCCAAAATATGGTAGCCTTTACCTCTCCACACTCTCGTAAGTCACAGATGACGGCATTTGTTCCTTCACAACATGAAACACAGAGCAGAAGTTGAAGACAACGCGTGTTTAGCTATCGCTACAGGTTGCTTCGCTAAGGGTGTGATGAAGGACGTGGAAGGACTCGTTGATATCAAATTAAGGCTTACGAGACTTAAATATACGAGTGTTCCACCTGCCCTTTGTTGCTATCTTTGTTGCCGTTCATTAACTGTTTTGCATGTTGGCAGTTTGCTAAAGTCTAATGAATCCTGTTCTATTTCCTATACTACAAGAGTACAAGCACAGAACGCCCTCATGACATCAATACTGACAACTATTTAGAAATACAGACAACACATGTTATTGATGTTTTTTATTTCCAGGACGTACCCTGTCCTGTTCAGCATGGAGGACGCTGAGGACGTGATGAGAGAGGCGTCCCCGGGGACGTACCTGTTGTACAAGGACTTCCAGTCCGACCGCATCTACCTGTCCGTCAGGTGAGTCACGTGATCCGTGGGCGTGTCAGGCGGCATGGCTGTCATGTGCATCGAATAGTGTGTTTCAGTGTGTAAACATGATTTTCACGATGGTGCGTTTTTGTTTCAAATTATTGCATTTATCAGTGTGTAAAAGAACTTTGTTCGTGGATGAACTTCAATTCATCTTGCAGAGTTGCGTCCCTTATGCGTACCAGAAGTCTATGATTGTGGGTTCGAATCCCAGGTTCGCCCTGATTATGTTTCCATGTTTGTCACCTCTAAATATTTATTGGCTGGTTTCACCAAAGAGGTAAAGGAATGAGACCAGCATCATGGTCCTCTCACATCCAACTGACACGTCGTGGTAGAACTGAAATATTGTTAAGAGCGGGGTTAATCCCAACAGGCCTTACGTACAATTAACCTGATTAGAACACTCACTTCATAATCTGCGTTTTAAAGAGCGTATAAAATTAGTTTCACGAAAGTGCACCACAAAGTGCGTGCGCGTCTTCAGCTTCTACCCGGTCAGGGGGCGGTCGGGTAGCCTTGTGGTTAAATCGTTCGTTCGTTACGCCGAAAACCCGGGTTCGATTCCCGACATGGGTACAATGTGTGAAGCCCATATCCCGTGTCCCCCGCCGTGATATTGCTGGAATATTGCTAAAAGCGGCGTTAAATCAAACTCACTCACTCACTCACTCTAACCGGTTATTGCATTTACAGTTATTTACATTTTACTCCCCGACCCGTGAAGATCCGGGTCAGAACTGGTCTCAGTAACCCATGCTTGTCGTAAGAGGCGACGAACGGGATCGGGTGGTCAGACTAGCTGACTTTGTTGATGCATGTCATCGTACCCAAATTGAGAAGATTGATGTTCATGATGTGAGTAACTGGATTGCCTGGTCCGCCGTCATATTGCTGGAATATTGATGGATGCGACGTTAACCAACCAACAAACTGACTGGGTACCCGAGAATCTGGACACCTTGGTAGATGTGTGGTGACCCGTGAAGATCCGGGGTAGAGTAGGTCTTCAGCAACCCATGCTTGCCGTAAAGGGGCGACTATGCTTGACGTCAGAGGCGACTAACGGAATCAGGTGGTCAGGCTCGCTGTCTTGGTTGATGCATGTCATCGTATTCCAATTGCGTGTATCGATGCTCATGATGTCAATGACTGGATTGTCTGGTCCAGACTCGATTATTTACAGACCGCCGTCATATAGCTGGAATATTGCTGAGTACGGCGTTAAACAACAAACAATTCAATCTTAGCGTCGCCATCCGGGATGTTAAAGAAATAGTGTCTAAAACGAGGCAAAGCCCACGCCAAAACACCCCCTCACCCACGCCCCACCAGACGCCCAGCCGTCACTCACTCCCGTGTTGCATGTATTGTAGACGGCACAACCAGGTGGTACATCACCGCATCCTTGAGATAGAGCGCCTCTTCTACCTGGGACGACAACCATACCCCTACCTCGACTCTATCATCTTCTACCACATGAAGCACAAGCTGAAGGGGGTCAAGCTGAAGAAGCAGGTGAGCATAGCGCTGCTACTGGAGGGGACACAGCTGTATTAAAGAGACTATACTGCCATCAAGACATGAAATGGTCTTCCAACTTCTAACTGCCTATCACAGAAATAATACTGCGTGTGTGTGTGTGTGGGGGGGGGGGGGGGGGGGGCAGTTGTCTAAGCCGCCGCGATTCGCTGTGCAGAGTTGCGTCCCTTGGGCATGCCAGAAACCTATGATTGTGGGTTCGAATCCCGGTTCGCCCCGATTATGTTTCTAGGTTTGTCAGCACCATACCCGTGCTCGTGGGTCTCACCGAAGTGGTTATCATCTGAGACCTGCATCACTTCGGGTTTTCCTCCCACATTGAGCTGACACGTCGTGATATAACTGGAATAATGTTAAAAGCGGCGTTAAACCCAACTCACTCACTCACTCAATACTGCCATCATCTCCATGTGGTCTGTAACCATTAGCCAGCACCATCAGATAGCTGTAGTTAGTAGTTGCTTGGAAAATGCAGGGTTATACACTTTAAAGCTTTTACATGAAACAAGGGAACAGTTTCCTCGTGTGAGAGTTATGGCCATTGGCCACTCACTTTGTTGCGCCTGGACTGTTACACATTGACAATATATGTATAATCTTAATGTGTCACGGGATCCCATTTTGCCTATAAACTATGTGGATAAATGCAAAACGTTCACGGTTTAGTAACACCTTCAATATTAAACGTTTGAAAACGATTTTTCAGGAAAAGAAAAGAAAACATGCATTTTGAAACTTTACAAATAATGGGACGACTGCGGCTCTCAGTTGTATACTAGGTTGTGTGTACTATAATGGATTTTTGACTGGAGATATGGATATTTCTCTTACACTATGATGTATCTAATAGTACTCATACTTTGGATGATACTAACTTCAATAGCTCAGTGCGTTTCAAAGATTGAATGAAATTATTTGAACGCCCTGCATAGCATCGTTGTATCACTGAGCATAAGCCAACCTGATGTCATATATCTGCTACAAAAAATAGCTGATAGTTCCATTTATTATATGATGATGGCGGGGTAGCCTAGTGGTTAAAGCGTTCGCCCGTCACGCTGAAGTCCCAGGTTCGATTCCCCACATAGGTACAATGTGTGAAGCACATTTCTGGTGTCACCCGCCGTGATATTGCGGCCTAAAAGCGGCGTAAAACCATACTCACTCATTCCATCTATAATACCTATTACTCTTGTTTACTTCATACAACACACGTCATGATAGGCCACTTGTCCGTAAATATCTGTTATAATTGGTCTTCAGCAACCAATGCTTGTCGTATGAGGCGACTAAATGAATCCGGTCTTCAGGTTCGCTGACTTGGTTGATTCATGTCATCGTATCCCATTTACCTGGATCGATGCTCATGATGTCAATCTCTGGATTGTCTGGTTCAGGCTCGATGTTTAACAGACCAACAAAATATATTTGAAATACTGCTAAGTGCTGCGTTACACAACAAACAAAGACATGCTATCATTACCCGTGAAGATATCACAACACGGGTGGGGTGGTCGGGTAGCCTAGTGGTTAAAGCGTTCGCTCGTCACGCAGAAGACCCGGGTTCGATTCAAGCCATGGGTACAAAGGGTGAAGCCCATTTCTGGTGTCCCCCGCCCTGATATTGCTGGAATGTTGATAAGAGCTGCGTTGAACCATACTCACTCACTCACTCACTTCACGAGTGTTCTCTGTTTCAGGCGTACCTCAGCGCACGTGTTGTCAAAGCATTCACCAGCAAGGTCATGTCAAACAACGGCCAAATGTTGGATTATAGAGACAATTCCAACAACAATAACATCAATCCTGGTTTCCATGGCAACAACGGAAATTGCTTCCATTCCATGCAAAGAATGAATGGACGAATTTGGAAGTGTGGTTCAATGGATTCGTTGATGACGTCATCCTCGGGTGCCTCATGGTGACAGGTTGCTTTGGCAACTGAAACTTTCGTAAATTTCGCTTGAGGCAGCTTTAAGAAATGATCATGATGTTCAGGAATTACAATACCGATTGTGGAAGTGACAGTTCCAAGACGATCTCATTCTTCATTACTTCACGTACCATCCTTCTCCTAATGGAAGATGGTTAAACAATATGGCTGCCTTCCGGTTTCGAGCCCCTTATTGGACGCATTAAATGTGAATTGTGATCATATTGTTTGATCGCCCTCCCTGTGTGGAAACCAAACTGGTTCTTTTCGTAAAACATTACCAAATGATGGGTGAGGTGTTACATCCTGTATGATTTTATATCCGTACTGATAATGGCCAGCAGCAGGTTGCCATGACGAAAAGTGTCATGTTACCGCAGCAGGTGTCTCATGTATGTCGCTACCATGACAAAAATCGATGATATCTTTTATTAAAATGATTTGTTCCCTGTATAAAGCAGGAACATCGTGTTAGTAGCTAATGGCAGCGTCAAGGATTTCATTGGACTAGAACTTCGTTGCTGCTACGCCAATATAAATGATGCTTCCAAAATGACGAATGCCTTCCTTGAGGCACAGGAAAGTCATGCTGTGATTCAGTCCTTTACCAGTTATTACAGGGCATGTCAGGTTTTAGGAAATAAGAATAGTTTATAATTGCCATGATTGCAGGGGTGACACAATCACTAAAGGCGCCTCAATTCAGAGATGTGTCCCTTAGCGTGACAGAACCAGTTATTGTAGTTTGAATCCAAGTCTTGCCCTGGTTATGTTTTTAGGTTTGTCAGTGCCATACCCGTGGTCGTGGGTTTCATCAAAGTAACTGCATCGAGTCGGGATTAAGCTTACACGCCGTGATATACCTGAAATACTACTAAATACAACGTTAAACCCAACTCACTCACTCACTCCAAGTCACTTAGACACCCAGTACGTAGCACTATGGAGTGTCCACTATAAGAATTATGTATGCATTATATATGGCATCTTCCCGAGGCAAAAGTCCAGTTTCCACCCTTGCCGAACTAGGCTGGAATTCCTGAGCTCGACCCTAGCGCCACCAGTGGTCATTACATGTTATGTCCCCTCTAAGCCTCTCCTATGGGCCAGTCAGATTCCACCTCTCGTATCATTTGCATTTTTTTCAAACAAAATGGCGGCGCCCTGTCAAGACGATCTGATCGATAATCAACATCTATGTTGTGATAAAACGTGTCTTACATCGCGAAGTGCATCAAATCACGTGAGCACCTTGATAAAAAAAACATGAAACGATTTGGAAAATATATGTTTACAACAAGTTGGCGGTGCACATGCAATGCAAATACTGCAATCGACCGAAATCCGCACGACAGTTTACGAACCGGATTTCGATTTCGTTGCGGGATTTTGATTGGACTAGGCATAGACTCGTTAGTCCAGCCAAAATGTAACTCCATGATACCAACCTAGTTCGGCAAGGGTGGAGACTGGACTTTTATAGTCAGTTAATTATCTTGCCTCGGATGTATATATGGGGCACCATACCAACATTTATTACGTTCAACGTTGGATGTTGTAAGTTTGAGTCCGACTATAGTGTATGTAATATTTTTTTATAACTGTTATACATCCATGCTTGCCTTGCCTTCGTAAAGTGCACAACTGTCTTATAATGTAAGAATGCCGATGATGTTTAGATGTTTCAAGTAGATCGTTTAGCTACAGCGGAACCCCGTTTATCCGGAAGCTTCTTTTTTGGCAAAGCATTTACAATGTCCTCCCATTTGATTATGTCTGGAGTCCCTAAACAGTTCATGACTGCCACTGACACTGATTTATTTTTTAGGTTCACTAACTGCGTTGTTGTAGCAGTAGATAAAGCGTTAACTCGACACATGGACACACACATAGGTTAAGATCCGGGTTAGTATTGGTCTTCGGGAACCCCATGAAGATCTGGGTTAGAATTGTTCCTCATCAAACCATGCCCAAACAACAGCATAAGAAAAAGTATTGTATCACGAAGTATAACCGTTCGCCTGGATATCCGAACATCGCTGGTGTGGTTAAGGATTATCTAATGATAATCGCCCAGAATGAGAGGATTCCGAATACCTCACGTCCTGTTGATAATAGTTTTACTGTATTCATCCTAAATCTACATGATAATCCATGAAACCTCATCTACATGCAGTTGACATTATTAGTTAGTTAGTTACTTTTCTTCACTGTGTCTGCTCAAGTACATAGTACTGGCCGGATAGGTTAGCCACACAGACATCATCATGATCACTCCAACTGCCAAAATGCCTAGGAAAGCGTGACTCCAAAATGACAATGTATATTTATAGATGTGATTATTGTCTTCACAAAATTGCACTCCTTCAAGGAGATCCCGGGAGTACAAGCATCTGCCTTTAGTTTGTAGCGGTTCCGAAAGCAAATGTGACTACACTGTTAGCCTTACCAATAGTTCCTTCAACCTGTCTGCTTTTGTATCTCATCTAGTAACAGTAGATTGAGGTTACAAGCATGGTCATGCAGACACTTTCACAAACATCAGTGTTCCAATATATTCAGACAGGCAGAAAACTCAAGAAGTAAAAGTGATGAATCAAGTGTGATGATGTAAAATTATATGATGTCTTTTCATTATATGCCTCTGTTAGACCTAGTCGAAGGGGGTAGGTAGGGTAGTGGTTAAAGCGTTCGTTCGTCACGCTGAAGACCTGGGTTCGATTCCCCACTTGGGCACAATGTGTCAAGTCCATTTCTGGTGACCCCCGTGTTGATATTTCTGGAATTTTGCTTAAAGCGGCTTAAAACTATATTCACTCATACTTAGTCGAAGAAATGAACATAATGGAAGATGGATTGGGGGGAAATGATAGTGAACTTAAAGCTGATATCACTTTAAACACTGTAAGTTTTCATTTCTATTATAAGCACTTGCATTAGTGGAGAGGGAATTGATATATATTTTTACAACTCTATGGTAGAGAAGAATGAGTTTTGCCTCTGTGTGTATTTACGTGTAAATATGAACTGATTTATACATGAATAAAATTGACAACAACTAACATATATATGTTCGTTTTTCCTTGTGACACTGTGTCGTAGTTGAACAGTTCGAAAGTAAACAATATACATTTATGAACATTGTTCGGGGATAAATACATCAATGTGATTATCATACAATAGCGTAAAACGAACGTTCATGGTACAGTTTCACGCACGTGGAGATAACAAGACTTCGTGGTGTATTGTACAGCATCTTCAGTACAGAGAGATAACAAGACTTCGTGGTGTATTGTACATCATCTACAGTACAGAGAGATAACAAGACTTCGTGGTGTATTGTACAGCATCTTCAGTACAGAGAGATAACAACTGTACCCTACAACAACTTCACGCACAGGAGATAACGGGACTTATTGCACTGTACAGCGGCATGTGTAGAGAGATACCAAGTGTAGTGTACCCCACGTATAGGGAGATAATTCTCTTGTACAAGCCCACGTGTAGCGAGCTTACATATTTACTGTAAAATCCCACGTGTAGCGAGATAGCACAAGTACTGTACACCCTCACATATAGCGAGATAACAGGTGTACTGTACACTCTCACATATAGCGAGATAACAGGTGTACTGTACACTCTGACATATAGCGAGATAACATGTGTACTGTACAACCTCACATATAGCGAGATAACATGTATACTGTACACCCTCACATATAGCGAGATAACATGTTTACTTACACCCTCACATATAGCGAGATAACATGTGTACTGTACACCTCACATATAGCGAGATAACATGTGTACTGTACACCCTCACATATAGCGAGATAAAACGTTTACTGTACACCCTCACATATAGCGAGATAACACGTTTACTGTACACCCTCACATATAGCGAGATAACATGTATACTGTACACCCTCACATATAGCGAGATAACATGTTTACTTACACCCTCACATATAGCGAGATAACATGTATACTGTACACCTCACATATAGCGAGATAACATGTGTACTGTACACCCTCACATATAGCGAGATAACATGTTTACTTACACCCTCACATATAGCGAGATAACATGTATACTGTACACCCTCACATATAGCGAGATAACATGTTTACTTACACCCTCACATATAGCGAGATAACATGTGTACTGTATACCCTCACACATAGCGAGATAACATGTGTACTGTACACCCTCACATATAGCGAGATAACATGTGTACTGTACACCCTCACATATAGCGAGATAACATGTGTATTGTACACCCTCACATATAGCGAGATATCACGTGTATTGTATACCCTCACATATAGCGAGATAACATGTGTATTGTACACCCTCACATATAGCGAGATATCACGTGTACTGTACACCCTCACATATAGCGAGATAACATGTGTATTGTACACCCTCACATATAGCGAGATAACATGTTTACTGTACACCCTCACATATAGGGAGATAACATGTGTTGAGTACACTCTCACATATAGCGAGATAACACGTGTTGAGTACACCGTCACATATAGCGAGATAACACGTGTACTGTACACCCTCACATATAGCGAGATAACATGTGTTGAGTACACCCTCACATAAAGCGAGATAATATGTGTTGAGTACAACTCTGTTATTTGCATGGTCGTTATCATTGCATTTACCATCAGAGATCAATTCATCAAGCTGTTGTCGCATCGTACGATACAACTTATTTTAATTATCTTATTTTCCAGCAAGGTTTTAAAAGTTTTGAATTTTGAAGATGGTATACTTAGTTTTGCTGCAGCATGTGACGAATGTAGGGTACAGCCGTGATAGTGTTCAATGTATTCATGAGATGTATTAATGAGATGTATTCATGAGATGTGAGTCTCGTCATTCTGAGCACATCTGAATTATGTTTCAGTTTCATATCGGCATAAAATAAAGTCTACGCCATTAGCCTTACGCCAGTTAGGATTTTCACCGCCATAGTGGCTGGGACTCAGTACTCAAACATGGGAATATTGGACAATGGTCAGACACTGAGTATTGAACTCCAGTATCTAAAGTATAACCATCAACGTTATTAACATGTTGGAGATTAATGAACACATAATCTATCATACTTCTTATAGTTTTACATTTGCATTTGAAGGAAAAAATAGCATTATCATCAAAGGGTAGGACAGACATTAGAATCCGTTCAGTAAGCACTCTTTACAGATATTTCGCACTTCGTTTCAATATAATTCCATGACGCAAATATGCATTGAAATCACTTAGTAGAATTGTTTCCCTTGGCGAGAACGTCATAAATCTCCAGGGGCCCGTTCCATAAAGCGATCTTAGTGCTATGATTGTTGTAAGCCTGTGTTAAAGTATGGGGTTTCGATTATCTTAACGCTAAGATCGCTTTGTGGAACGGGGCATAGTACGACCATTATTAAGTTCTTCAATGTACACACTATCTAAAACCTCCGATGAAGGGAGGCGAGTACCAATGATATACGTAGGTAGGATTGCGTCGCCCTTCCCAGTGTTTCAGTGTCTTACAATTGTGTTAATTACATCACGATTCTTAGCATAGTCACATATAGCATCATTAACAACTTCAAAGGGTTCGTAGACCTAAGCAATCTTCTATGAAATCTACTACTGAGGTAGCTATTGACAAGGGCAAAGACATATTGTCAAGTGTATTGGCGAAACTAATGTTCTTGGATGATGATGTGAACAAGATGTTTGACATTTGGAAGTGAATAACATGGACGTAATATGAATGTAACACACAAAAATGGACCCGTCTCTGGAAAACATAATGTATGGCACCAGTTGTCCAACTCCGTCATGATAAGTATCTAAGCATTAAAGCTTGCAAAATTTCATTCATGTAACATGTAGGAAGAATTGTCTCCATCCTAGACACTACGCTCTAAGTCATATAACATGGATAAAGGGCCGCAACTGTGAAAAAAACAAAAAAACAATTTACGGCACAAATTTTCGAACTCTTGATCACTGTTCTTGTGACAATGTACATCTTAGATAAACAAGCAGCTTTCATTCATGTAACTTCAGTAATTTCTGATATAAAGTTCCATTTCACGCAGTATGCAAAAAGTTGAAAAGCAGGGAACAAGGGCCATAACTCTGTAAAAATAAATTTAAGACACCAAACTTAGAACTCACTTGAGGACGTGACCATTAACATCAGTGTGTAAAATTTCATTTCTCTAACAACATTCATTTCCCCTTTGAGAAGCGGGCGGGCGGACGTGGCGGGGGATAATACTGTATGGTATACAGTTGTCAAGTCAGAAAGCCCTTGTCATTGTTTCAAGGGAAACGTCAGGAGCGAGTGAGTAAGTTGGGTTTAACGCCGCGTTTAACAGTATTCCAGTTATATCGCGGCGTGTCAGCTTTATGTGGGAGGAAAGCCAGTGATACAGGTCTCAGACGTTTACCATTTCGGTGAAACCCACGAGCACTGGTATGATGCTGACAAACCTAGAAACATAATAGGGGCGAACTGGGATTCGAACCCACAATTATAGGTTTCTGGTGTGCCCAAGGGACGCAACTCTGCACAGCGAATCGCGGCGCCTCAGACGACTGGGTCACCCGTGCCCCCCAGAAACATCAGGAAAATGCTAAGCTTTTTAAATGAATACCATATGCACCATAGTAAAGGGGGAAATGAAACTTTTTTGGGGGAAATTAGGCGACAAACATACTGTGTTTTCAATGTAGAGCTAGGTTACCTGCAGATTTAACCGCGCTTAATTGAAATAGGAACCGAACGCGCCATGACTAAATAAAACAGATTCTCAAATCTAAAGGAATAGTAATGCATAAATATGTTTCCACATGGAAATGTGTCTTATATAACACATAGTTAGCACATTTATGAGAAGAGTGTAATGTAGAATACCAGTTTTGTTTAAGATTATCAAGAAGTCTTATTTTAAATAAACTGATAAAAGTGTTAATATTCCCAACATCCTGGCTAATCCATACAAAATATGTATTTGATATGTGTAGCCCATGTGACTCTGCCAGCATCATCAAGACACTTTAACATTAAATAACATTAATGAAGTAGCCTATTTCACCATATTCTCCCATCATGCTAATCAGTTGATTGATGAAAATGATAAACATCTGGGGACTCAAGAGGCACCCTTGACGAGTACCAACATTACAATGGAAGTAACTAGACAATCCATTTGAAGTTCTGACACAAGCTGAATATTGAAAGAATATTGAAGATTTTCCCATTTATTCACACAGTGTTAAGGCTTGACAGTAATGCAACGCAGATTCTTACAGTTTGCACATCGGTTTCACGATTCATACCTCAATGAACCGAAACAAATACACAGTCAATCCTTATGTACCAGATGTAAGGCTGGGGCGTTGTACATTTGTCCCGCTCTACAAGTACATCCAATTGCATGTGATTACTACAGACTGTTCTGACGTGACCATGTCATTATGTCAGTCTACACACAACAACCTTGAACAAACACGTTGACCTTCACGCCTAGTGTAAAATTAGCTTCGTATTTAATCCCCGTACACTATAACATTACATTAAGAATGACGGCTTATAACCTGGCATCACCAACCCATTCATTATTTAAGCTTGTGTATAAGCTTCGAGTGATAAGAAGTTGCTCCAAACAATACCTCACACACCATCCAGCCCAATACACAAACCTTACACAATATACCCGTGTCCTACCTGGGACTCCAGTAATATTAATACGTCAGTCAGAAGCTACAGGTGTGACTGTTGTAACAAGACATCTGTACTACTTTAAGTATTGTATTTCATGTTAACAAACATTCTACCATGAATTTGGAATTTACTCGATTCTGATTGGTCAATCAGGGGCTATTAAATCACGTTAAACCCCATGATTGAAACAGCTGGTTTGACGGCCGGATCACCCGGACGCTAATATTCATAGAATAGTACTAATTTCATTCAGCTGTGACGTCATATTTTTTGCGTCACAATGAGTGATATGACGTCATAATGGTGACGCGCGATGTAGAGCGAAAGCCTTGCAAATCTTGCTTTGTTTTCTTTAGGGGTGCCCACCTCATGTTAGCTTACCAAGTTGCCGTGCTTATAAGCTTTCAATGCCTGTCATATGTTCGAGTGAAGTATTACGGTGTAAATAAACTGCTTGAGTATATACAGCGCCAAATTTTGTTCGGTGATTCCGTAATTCAGATCGAAAACCCACTCAAAACACTAGAATCAACCGATGCCGCTTCACTCAGTATATTTGCTAACACCAAAGAGTTCGCGTTTTATTCAGTCATGGTAGAATGGAGATAAACATACTGTGCTTATCTCCTAAACATATTCATGAAAAAAGTAAAATACTACTACTCCTACCACTACCACTGCTACTGCTACTACTACTACTACTACTGCTACTGCTACTGCTACTGCTACTGCTGCTGCTCCTCCTCCTACTAATACTAATACTACTGCTCCTACTACTGTAGATCAATATATATCAGGTTATATATCGATATTATAGGGTTTGATTTAATCGCACCTCGCGTATGTAGCCGGGCATGGTATGTTGTGTCCAGCCACTGGGCTGCTAGTTATAACATGAGGCAGTTCTTGGATTATGATGTTTATTCACGTTATCAGATGATAGGAGGGAAGCTGGAAGTCCTCCCTCCATAAAGAGTTCATGCAGAATGCATGAGGAGGGCAGGTGAGAAAGGACGTTTAAAGAAGTGGACCAAAGGGACAATCAGAAGAAAGGTAGCATCTGACAGGTATTAAAGGAAGTCAAGATGCTTCAAAGTGACCTGAACTGGTGGACATATATAAAAATAGATAGGGGAAGTCCAGGTGAAGCTGGAGAAATCACAGAGGCTGCAAAAGGGTATCAAGGTTGATGTTAGTTGGCTGACATTCAACTGCAGACAAGGACAATATATAATGAACACAACATGAAGTGATGGTGTTAATGGATGAAAACTTTCCATATATATATAATGAATACGAGGGGTTTATAAGAGGGTGGTACTTATGTGGTTAACTCATTCAGACTTAGCACCACCACCCGGCTACACATACATCGATGTGCACACTTTGAACTGATGAAGGAGTAAGTATATACTCCGACACGTTGTGTTCCTTATAATAAAGAAGTTGACATCCATACATTCTCTGCCTTATGTGGCCCCTTCGTCAATATGAGTCTGAATCGTGGTCACTTCCGCTCGTATGATGATTGGGTGTTCGCTGAGAGCTTGCGTGACTCTCCCCAGCCACTGACGATTGTAGGAAAAGATTTTTAACTCATAAATCATTAAGAAGTATTACAGTATGAATAATGTCTCTACACATAGTCTCATGGCAGGTTCAGTCAGTGTTTAAGTGTGTATATTTTGTCATCACCTACAGTATCATCCGTTTATCCTATTTTCCATGGGACGATGGAGCGGATGCCCAAAGGCCACCATGACGCAGTTTAACATGGAGACCGCTCAGAGACAGTCAACTGACCCCGAACCGACCAGTCCTTGTTTTATCCTATTAATGCGGAGCACGAGGCAGGGTAACAACAAGCATCACTGGCTGAGTGGGTTAGAATGATGACTTTGTGTGATGGCGGTTAGGTGCCTCACTCTGGCAGAGTGGGTTCAAATCCCAGGACGGGACTCAACCCACAAAAAAAGTACGAGCATCTGTATTTTACTCAGGAAGTGTTATCCCAAATATTACATTTGTTACATTTGACCACTTTCTAAATGGCATTGTGTGTTCAGGGTAACAACAAGTACGAACTTTTAACGTTTTTGGGATTACGCGAGGAGATTGTGTTATGAAGATAAGCTGATGACCGGCCCAAACACCGGAGACCTCAATCAGAAAAATCTCATGCATCTCCTATCAACCATCTGGCGAAAGCGTGACAGCGTTGATCATGACGATATAAAACATTGTTTATCACATATTAGCGATATCCGTGACGATGTGTACGTTAATCTGCTTGTAAACAGGTGAAGTGATTGATGTAACTCTTTGCCTCCTACTGGGTGGCTTCCCATGAAACATGTTGACGAAACTGTTGCATTGTTCAGCGTTCATGGAGAGATTATATGACCACTTTTGCCTGTACAATGGGCGATAACTCTCACGTCATGAACGTGTTCCTAACCACATTGAGGTGAGGTGAGGTGAAATGGGGTTTAACGTCGTGTCCAAGATTATTGCACTTATATAGCGACGTGCATGCACGTGTATGTGTGTGTGGCTGCTTGTACTAGGCCGGACTGATGCCAATTTATAGTGCTAGCTCACTGAGATACCATGCCGCAGTTTTAACATGGATACCCCACTCAGACACAGTATACTGACTCCGAGCCGACCAGTCCTTGTTTTATACCCTTAATGCCGAGCGTCAGACAGGGTAACAACAAGTACCATCTTTAAACGTCTTTTGGCATGACGCGGTCGGGGATCGAACCCCGGACCTTCCGCTCTCCGAGCGGACGCTCTACCACTAGACCACGGAGGCGGTCTAACCACATTGAGAACTGCGTGAACTGAGGTGTAATGGGGTTTAACGTACGTCAAGTCCAAGATTATTGCACTTCTATAGAGACGTACAAATGTGTGCGTGTGTGCTTGCGTGCGTGCGTGCGTGCGTGCGTGCGTGCGTGTGAACACCCATTAGACGAATAACGCCGCTTTCAGCAACCGTCCGGCCATGACACAGTTGCTCACACCCCTCTACACTTTTGGCTTTCCACACTTTTGACTTTCAGCAGTTTTGGCTTTCCACATGTTTGGATTTACATACTTTTTGCTGTCTACGCAATTGGCTTTCCGAGTCGCATTAGTATTATCTCAAGGCACGATAAAACATTTACACTATCTCACCAAGTGCATTCATGTAAGAACACTCATTAAAAACAGTTTACGCTGCTGTTTGTTCATCAGATTTCTATATGGAACATCACGAAAATTAAAACATAATTAAGCCAGTGTTTACCATGACATGCACGGGTATATATTCAAATCCCACGTCCACGTAACTTACATAGTGAACATGTGATGTGAATTCGACTGCCCGAATAACGTGCATAAAATAGAAAACACTTAGGTCATACCAAGTGTGTTCATCAATGTCCCATTGACGAGTTGGAAGCACAACGGAGAGACTGTTGCCAAACTGTGGTGACCCTATGACACAACTTGCTGATCAAGGCTACACCACGCACATGGACATGACCCAACATGCTGACCAAGGCACTACACACGTGGACATGACCCAAGCTGAAGGGCACTTGTTGGCAGAGCAGAGTACCAATGATGAGAGTACCAATGATGAGAGTACCAAATTGTCCTGCTTGAAGGCCAACCTTAAGGCTCATCGGTTAATGGTCATTATCGTGGTTGGGGTAATAGCTGGATTCGGCCTTGGAAGTGGAATACGATCTCTGGAGCCTTCTAATGATGTGCTGATGTGGATCGGTATGTTGCAATAAGTGTTGGATTAAATGTTGATAAATGGAACAAATACAAGTATGAAAACTATAATTAAATATAACAGATGTTATGTTTGGGATGACACTTTCTGAGTAAAGAACAGATTCTCGTACTTTTGTGGGTTGAGTCCCGTCCGGGAATCGAACCCACACTGACAGAGTGAGGTACCTAATCGCCAGAACACAAAGTCATCGATCTAACCCACTCAGCCACCGAGGCTTCCACAAAATGAAAGTCCGACAACTGGTAGTCTGGATCACGAACTTTTGACATGTGTAAATTGTCAGACTTTCATTTTGTGGAACACATTGACAGACAGACAGACAGACAGAGAGAGAGAGGGATGGCGAGAGAGGTAGAGAGTGAGGGAGAGAGACGGAGAGAGTGAGGGGGGAGAGAGACGGAGAGAGTGAGGGGGGAGAGAGGGGAACAGAGAGAGAGAGGGGGGGGGGGGGGAGAAAGACACCATTTACAACATGCACTTATGTACTCTGTACATGTGATTCGCTCGTCACAAATTACATGAAACCTACATTTCTCCTTTCAACACAAAGCATGCGAACACACACAGACACGAACACACACAGACACGAACACAGACACGAACACACACAGACAAACACACACAGACAAACACACACACACACACACAAACACACAGACACACAGTGGTGTTTTTTTTCTGATTTTGATAGTCTCAAAACCATTGATTTCTGTTTCAACTCACACACAGTAATGTCGACACTTCTCGTGAAAGTAAACACACATCAATGACATACATAACTGCACATTTGTTCAAAATATGAGAAAGCATAAACATAAAAACATTACATATACCAAACACTATACATGTACTCGACAGAGAAAGTTATCATTCATGCTGGCTGCATCGCTTTGTTCTCAGTGATGGTCATGGGTGCATTGTGTGAAGCCAAAATGCGGGTATCCACTCTGTGATATTGAAGGACTATTGCTAAAAGCGACGTAAAACCCAACGCATTCACTACTTTATCACTGCATTATTCACACTGACAATGCATTGTCAAACGTCTCAGTGCATTGTTCATGTGACTGAAATGACCCAACCGCATCCTACCGTGTTACTGAAACTGTTAACTGTCAACACCTTAATGAAAAGATGACTCTAGAGCGGGCTTGTTAAGGTTAAAAGTTAAAGGGAGATGGTCGGGGATTGATTTAAATTTACGTTTATGTCCTCTTTGTAATCTGGGGATGGCAAATCAGACTATGATCTTGTAGCTTGTTTGTTGTCCTGTAAGCCACCTTTGGATACTGATCCAGATACCTGTCGCTCTTACTCACGAAGTGTAATTCGAGGACTCTAACGTTTTCAATATATGGACGGAACTTACTAAGAAAATCCGTTACCACAGTGGTATATGGTGGTATTCTTTGACAAGGTAATTATTGTCATGTAATTATCTTTAATATTATACCTTGTAACTCTCCTATGGAGGAATAAAAGTATATATATATATTGCCGTAATCCGAAAAACTATAAATTTAGAACGGTTCTGTCTTCGAACGCTGTAAGGTTATTTAGTAACTTATGTAAATATCTGTGTCAAAGATATGAAGATATGCAAACACTGTAATATATATCATAATATAAGTTACTTGTGAATTCATTTACCATTGTAACATTGTCTATATGCACTCTATCTGTGTATGGGACAGCGGCCTTCATACAAATAAAGACCTGACTTGACAACTCTTGACAGTTTTACAAAAGTAAACAGTCTAAATAATACTTATAAACCTCAAGTGACGTCAATGCATTGTTGTCAGTGGTACCTTATCCTTACTGTAAGACCCTTGGTTAGTCCATCATTTTGAAAGCCGGGGCGGCTTTGAATTGACTCAGGGAAATGTGGGGTTAAACGGGCTAACATACAGACCTACACCGGGTCTGTTTAACCATAAAGACCCCGACTGGGTCTGTTTTCAATATAGACCTACAAGTTTTCTTAAAGGCAAACAAAATGCCACTGATCATGCAAAAAGAACAAAAACGGTGCTTAGCTTTTTATTTGTCACAATTTTACAGCATGTTTAAACACTGATATTGAAAACGAGAGAGATTGTTTTCCGCGCGTCTCTGCAGCTTCCTTATTCCTGATTGCTGGATTTGAAACCACTTTAGCGCCATCGGTACCGGTCTGGTCGGCTTTTTCCGCCGTTCCTTGACCATCCTTGTTGGGAGCAATGGAGACTGTCGCAGCACTGTTCGTACCGGTCTCGGTTTTCCCCGCCTTCGCCAATGGTTCTTCATTTGAACTCCCGTAAATAATATCAGAAAATAATATCAGAAACAGCAGCCTGCATTGCCGTGTTAGTCCTCTTGTACAGACGCACAGCTGCACTGCCGTGTTAGTCCTCTTGTACAGACGCACAGCTGCACTGCCGTGTTAGTCCTCTTGTGCAGACGCACAGCTGCATTGCCGTGTTAGTCCTCTTGTACAGACGCACAGCTGCACTGCCGTGTTAGTCCTCTTGTACAGACGCACAGCTGCATTGCCGTGTTAGTCCTCTTGTACAGACGCACAGCTGCACTGCCGTGTTAGTCCTCTTGTACAGACGCACAGCTGCATTGCCGTGTTAGTCCTCTTGTACAGACGCACAGCTGCATTGCCGTGTTAGTCCTCTTGTACAGACGCACAGCTGCACTGCCGTGTTAGTCCTCTTGTACAGACGCACAGCTGCATTGCCGTGTTAGTCCTCTTGTACAGACGCACAGCTGCACTGCCGTGTTAGTCCTCTTGTACAGACGCACAGCTGCATTGCCGTGTTAGTCCTCTTGTACAGACGCACAGCTGCACTGCCGTGTTAGTCCTCTTGTGCAGACGTACAGCTGCATTGCCGTGTTAGTCCTCTTGTACAGACGCACAGCTGCACTGCCGTGTTAGTCCTCTTGTACAGACGCACAGCTGCATTGCCGTGTTAGTCCTCTTGTACAGACGCACAGCTGCACTGCCGTGTTAGTCCTCTTGTGCAGACGCACAGCTGCATTGCCGTGTTAGTCCTCTTGTACAGACGCACAGCTGCATTGCCGTGTTAGTCCTCTTGTGAAGACGCACAGCTGCATTGCCGTGTTAGTCCTCTTGTGCAGACGCACAGCTGCATTGCCGTGTTAGTCCTCTTGTGCAGACGCACAGCTGCATCGCCGTGTTAGTCCTCTTGTGCAGACGCACAGCTGCATCGCCGTGTTAGTCCTCTTGTACAGACGCACAGCTGACCTGCGGTGACCTGCAAAATGCATTAAAACTGCAGCATGAAATATTTTCGGCAACAGTTAAATTAATAACACACTTTTCAATTTTTATTCTAAAAGAGAAGTATATTTCTCCAACTCAGAAAAAAACGGATAAATTGCTATCTAGAGACGGGGTGATGGAAGTCTGTTTCAACTCCGTTTCACCAGTCCTTCAATCACTTCACAACGGACCGTTTCCGGCTTCTGCATCACTGATGTTGGTATGTGATGCAGCGAATCCTGCAGGCAACAGTTTGAACTGGCAATCCAGTGTTTGAATTGCAGGGAACACGCTACCTCAATGAACTAGTTAGATATTCTGTACACAGTCCCAAACATGTTATGACTATTCATTACAGATTAACGCTACATCTGTATACATTGCTTGCTTAACTTATATGGGCTTGTTAGTTTTTTTCGAATACTTACCAGTCTGTTCACAAATAATCCGTTCATCTACTCCTGCGTTTTAAAGCCTCGTGGCTGTGGATAACCTCAGCGAGTGGTTCGTTCTCTTGCTGGAAAAACCTGCTTCTTCGTACATCCTCTTCACGGTGGTTTACAGCGTGTTGTGCCCGACGGGTGTGGTAGTAAACCAACAGTCTGGAGTGGGAGCTTTGGACGGGGTCAGGTAGAAAGCGTCCGTCTTCGGGTTCTTGGGACTGAAATGGAAATGAAACAAGGTTTCAGAAAAAAAGTCAAGTTTACCTCCAAACATTTCAACGAACTCGTTTTTGGTATATCGTTACATAGAAGGTATCCTATGTACTTTAAAAGTTTAGTCACCACAGTGACGTGTATTTCTCCCTTAGCTTGATGTAGCAGCGGGCGGGGTCGACATTTTCAAACACTTTGACAGTCTTCGGTTCAACTTTTTGATGTTTCAACCCTCCTGTGTTAGTTTTTGAAACATCCTCGCAGTACCGCATGTAGCGTTTCTTGGTAACTGGATCGATGAATGGTCCAGTTAGTTGGGGCTTCTCGCGCAAACGTAGACTTCTATGTCCAGCACCTCCACGGGGAGCAAAATGTAGGCCATTCAGGAACACCACAGTGTTTTGCAAGTGAGCCGGATTCGTATCCCCGAGAATCCCCCGTTCCCACAAAATATTTTTATTGGTTCTGCTGGTTTTCGGTTGCTGGACCCATAGCCTGCGGCGGATAACTTTTTCATTACTGCGTCTAGTGCGGCTGTGGCCTGAGAAAAAGCCTCACTCGTATACAAACCAACTAGTCGCGCATTCATTCTCAAGTAACCCTGAATCCCACAAAAAGCTGCATAAACACGCAGGGACTGATAATTTTCACCATTTTCTTTGCGAATTTCAAAAACAAACCTTTGGAGCGCCTGGTTTAGGTAAAAGTCTGACATGTCAAGCAGCGCACATTTTTTATTTTTTATTTTTTATTTTGTTTATTCAGTCATGTACCACCGGATACAGATACAGTCGAATAACAGTACAAATTCCATGTATAACGGTAATTCGCAAAAGGATGTGGTACAGCGGAGGCATAAGGCATAATCCACAGCATGGTACAGATGAAGGCATATTTATGTAGACACTTAAAAAGGTGCGGTATTTATGGTACATCAAATTATGTTGCAAGCATCAAGTGAATAAGTTATTTTACAATTTGAGCAAACAAAGCCCATTTTCTCTTAAAGGCTGAGAAGTAATTATTTCTACGTGCAATATGATATTCAACGTCATAGATACTTCTTATTGTGTTCTTAAAAGCAACAAAGTCAACATTTTCATTCTTAATCCACTGGACAAAGATAAATCTTTTAGCAGCTACAGTCAAATGGTTAATTAATACATCAGAGGTACCAAAAAGGAGCTCGTTGTCAGTTATATGAATTTTTCTATGCAAAATATAAGTCAAGTAAATACAGAAATCTGACCAAAAATTCTTAACAACATGACATTCAATATAAACATGAAAAACATTTTCTTTGTGAGTATGACACATAGAAAATGCATCGTTATCAATAAGTTTCATTCTTAATAACTCACGTTTAGTAAATATTACTTTATGAATAAATCTAAACTGGAAATCCCTGTGTTTTGTGTCCCTTAACCCCTGGCAATATACACTGAATATTTGATTCCATGGAAAAGAACATCATAGCTGATTTTCCCATTTCAAACAAGATTTAGGGAGAGGGAGGGAATTCCCTCTCAGTTTATTATAAAAAACCCTTTTGTTCCTTTAATAGAACGTGTAAGATCATAAATTCAAGGAGATACTGTGAGGTTAGAGGAGGAATGTAGATTTTTATCAATATTTTGTCTCCAACTTCTTGGAATGTTAAAAAACATACGGTTATAGTCGAGAAAAGTTCCTTTAAGATCATAAAGTTGTTGTTAACGTGGGAAAGGGATCCATCCGTTTTCATCATACAAATCTTTTATCGTAACTATATCTTTTTTAAACCAGTCATTAAAAATTAATACTGGATCTCTAAGCAATTTCTGCATTTTTTAAGTCTTCAATGTCATATGAATGCATAAAGTCACTCCAGGTCATAAGGGTGTCTTTCAAGAAAGAATTTACAATTTCCCGATTCTTGTGCAAATTGGCACCTAAAGTGTGGGTATGAGCTAGCTGAAAACTAGCAAGGTCATAATTAATGTTTTTTTCGCAATATCTTTTTAAAATGAAATTTTCAAAGATGATATAAATTTGGGTATATCAGTCATTTTCAATCCACCTTGACTATAATTCCTTTTCAAATAATCCCTCTTAATCTTATCTCTTTTGTCACTCCAAATAAAGTTTAAAAGAATTCTATTCAATTGATCAATAAAAGCTTTTGATGGATTTGGGAGAGCAGAAAAAATATGTACAAGGGTAGAGAGAATTAAAGTCTTAACAACTGTTATTTTACCCACCAAAGTCAAATTACGTTTTTTCCTGGCGTTTTTTAGTGTTGATTGCCCAAAGGTCTTTTAAGTCAACATTAAAACATATGCCAAAAAACTTCAAAGTTGCCATCATGTCAATCTAGCTTTAAGTTAGGACAAAATCGGACTTTACTACCAGCCATACTGCCTATCCATATGTCTTTGGTTTTTTCAAAGTTCATTTTTAATCCTGAGATTTTGTAAAAGGTTTCAGGTGTATCAATGGCTGAGTTTAATGATGTTTCCGAGCCATCTAAAAAGAGTTGGGTGTCGTTAAACAGCGCACTTGTAAAACCCTGTTTTGGAAGATCCACATTTTCAACAATTGGACGTTGCAATCGTTCTCTTTGCCCTTTAGCAAACAGTGATGCGGCCCACTCATTCCTGTACTTAGTATTAAGGGGTATAGCGGTCTTTCAACTCGCCTTGCAGCTCCTCAAAGCTATTTCTTGGTAGAAAACGACCATTATTGTCTTTCGCGTCAAGATGATGGGAAAACTTACTTTGCGTAAGAAAAATGCCATCATCCGAGTCCATTTTCACGAGTCTGAGAGGCAACCGCACACTGCAAACAACAGCGACCATGTGCCACTCAGTCAGCATTCAAAGCGCGTGCATTTCGAGGCAAGGACAAGCACGTGACGAAATGGTTAGCTCTGATTGGCTCTGATTCATACGATCAATATGAGTGATGGGCTAAAAAGGTAGAGAACAGAAACAGAATTTCATAGAACATTACAAATTCTTGTAAACCTTTCGGTTAATATGTCGGATAAGGGACACGGTTCTGTCTTTGTGTCTGGATGCAGACCTGAGGGGGTTCTGGTTGGAAAGAAAGACCCAGTAACTATTCCCGACATACCCTAATACTTGATAACTCTTGACAGTTTTATGAAAGTACACAATGTAAACAATACAAACAGTAACTGTTCCCGACATACCCGCTTCGTGCAACTGTTTATACATTCTCGTGACGATGACTCCCTTCATGCCCCTGTACACGCCTTCCCTGCAACTGCTGATACATTCCTAACACGTCGACCTACCCATGCATATCAGATAGACACTCAAGCGTCAAAGTCTGTGTTATCCCACAGTCCGTGTTATTGGTATATTTTCCTCAAGAAAAGAAACTAATCCTTGAGTTAAACGATGGAAACGTATATTCCCGCAACCAACATAGCTGAATATATCGTGAACAGATTTTAATCAGCTCCTTGTAGTATTTCATGATGGCAATACAGTTTATCGGTTTAAATCACATGTGTTATTCTTAGATGCTCGCTATCATATTGATCAAACACGCACAGGGCCCTGTCAGTCTCATGCATGTTTGCATGGTATCTGTATGGGGTAAGTAAACAGTTTCTTGTTCCAGGGGTCAGGGGGTGATGATAAGAATATACAATAAAACAGTGAGACATGCCCGAACAAGGGCAGTGTGAGCATCCTCCGCGACAGAAAGACAGACCACGATGGCGACAACTTCAGACAAAGAGGGGGATGGTATGGAGGGCACTGTGGAGAACACCAAGGATGGGAGT
Source organism: Haliotis cracherodii (assembly GCF_022045235.1). Classification (NCBI taxonomy): domain Eukaryota; kingdom Metazoa; phylum Mollusca; class Gastropoda; order Lepetellida; family Haliotidae; genus Haliotis; species Haliotis cracherodii. The sequence continues at coordinate 3,920,899 of NW_027266270.1, forward strand.
ACCAAAGTGTCCTGCTTTAAGGCCAACCTCAAGGCTCAGTTGTTGATGATCCTCATCGTTGTGGGTGTGATAGCTGGATTTTCTCTTGGAATTGGAATAAGAGAGCTGGAACCTTCTGATAACGCTCTGATGTGGATCGGTATGTTGAATTAAGACAATCCTGCTTAAAACATTTTAGTCATCAAATGAAATCTTCATCATTTCGTGCTAACACCGCATATAATAACACTTACCAATATGGTGTGTGTTGGGGTTAACGTGGCTTCCTTCAAATAGTGTTTCGATTATACCACGCGTTATATGTTTAATGTGCGAGACAAGAAAAAATGTGTGTGTGTGGGGGGGGGGGGGGGGTTGTGACGTTAAATAAAGGCGACAAGCCCAATTAATGTGGTCTAATGGACTTAGTGAAACATGGGTGAAATGCTGTTATCAGTGTCAATATTTGTATGACTTTATCCAGTATTATTTAAAGGCGGAGAGAACTGGTTTGCATGGGAGGCTTTCTGGTGGGATTTTTGTGACGATAAAACGCCCTGTCGCTTATATGTATGTGAAAAGAACGTTGATGTCCGAAAATGCTATATTCAAGGTTTAACAAGTCAAAAAAATATTTATCGATGTGTCTATCTCCATCCTTATGATTCTCCGTGATATCACACAAACTAAGGAACGTCAATGTTACACCACTCACTTCTTGATATTCTACAGGAAATTGATATGTATTTGTTCCTTGGTGACGTCAGTAATGCCAGAACGGGTAGTGAACCCGACTTTATAGATGGTGACATAGCAGGACGAATGGATTTGGACGACTTTAGTTATCTATCTGATAAATGTAATCTAAAGCGTTGTTCGTGTGATAAGATATCAAAACTCAGTTACTTAATTTTGGTTCAGCTTGTCATTTGTCTTTTTTATAATGGCCCATGTGGTACTGATTCAGGAATTGATGACTTTACATTTATCAGTGCTCCGGATCAAGTGTCATTGACTATGTGATATCATCGCCAGCGCTATTTCCACTCTGTCGACGCTTTGACATCGTAACAAGGTCAGACTCTGGCCACCTTCCGCATGGGTCTTCATTATGTTACGTAACACACCTGCCGAGTTTGATTCTCATAATGCATGTTAACCCCGTGACTACCGTTATGTGTAGATGTAGCCAAACGGGCTTATTCAAAGATAACTTACTTTCTGATTATATGTTGGACATGTTTGACTCCTTTTTAGAATTGATACTTTCAGATATTGGCAAAGTAGTCACAGTATTTACTGATGCTATTTATAATGATGTACAAAATATGAAACGATCTAGTAATACATTTAAGAATATGACACGGGTCTAGATTGAAAATGAACGTGAATATTACAGTTGTGAAAGACTGTGTGATTATGCTTTTACGCCGCTTTTAGCAATATTCCAGCAATATCAGGGCGGGTTGTGAAAGAAATAGGTTGTTGTAGGTCTCAGAAGGATCCAGTTTCGTTACAGAGATATATAGATACAAGCAAAAGTATACATAAGTGTTGAGAGATAAGAAACGTAACCTATTAGTTCTTGTAACACTTTGTGGGTAATATACACAACAGCAAAACGTTTTGGTCTGTTTGCTAAAGGGTTTCACACAGTTCACCACTTTGACCCAATATATCCACAGCACAACGTTGTAATCATTTTATGAATATATATAACACAGATGATTTTGTTGCTGAAGAAGTTACGGATTTGGATGACATTGACGAAGGTTTTGATGATATGACAGTTTATGCCCGATTCGCCGATAACTGGTGAAGAAGCATTAGAGGGTTTGAAATGTAACAAAACTGTAGGTACTGACAAGTTAATTGCGGAGTTCATCCACAGTTCCTTTGGTGTGACAATGCCACATGTCATTCTTCACACTTTCCCGAGGCATGGTCGTCGGAGATCCTTGTTCCCTTGCATAAACAGGGGAATATTCATTCATCTAAAACTTACAGAGGTTTATCAATTCTAAGCATCTTCAGTAAGATATATATACCTATTCTGAATAGACGGTTAATATTTGGGACTTTTGCCTATGATAAACTTGTGGAATCACAGGTCGGATTTCGTCAGGGGTACTCCATCATTGTGGTAATTCAACGGTATTTATAAAAAGGGGGGAAATTTATACTTCCTGTGTAAATTTTTTCAAAGCTTTGGATTTGATTAAAAGGCAATGGACGGTTTGAAAAAGAGGAATCTCTCCAAACGTGTTAAATTGAGTACAACCTTTATATAATCGAGTACGTTCATGTGTTAAGTTTAATCAGATGTATTTGCTAATATGTTTTACTGTGCTGTGTGTTCGTCAGGTTTGTGTCCTTAGTCCATATCTATTCTCAATGTACACTGATGTGATCAGCACAGGAAATTGAATCCACATGTGAACCTGGTATCCAGTTTCATCCAGAGAGGATTGAACTGCTTTTGGTATTGTTTGTCGACGATGTCATCTTGGAAAATGAAACAGCCTTTGGTCTGCAGAACACCACGCCCCCCCGCCACGCCCCCACGCAACGCCACGCCCACCACGCAGTGAGAAGAACAGCGTATTTGATAATACCATAATATCCATATAATATCAGGCTAATCATATGGAACCAATAGTATACAACAAATCACTAATGACATGCCACTCATTAAATCAATGGCGTTAACAGTTGGGGCTGTAATACTTGTATTAATCATTTTCCACGCTGTGCGACCTGGTAGACGGTGGATATTATTATGTAATGAACTCTTATGATGCACTGAGCTTATGCACACTTTTTTCCTTAATCAGATCCTTGGCATATACACATACTTGGGGGGGGCCATTGCTAATACATGAAAACATGACTCTCTGTGGTATTATACAACTGTAACGCTTGGTGTTGTTCTGGACTCCAAGTCTTTGGTTTATATATTTGTCAACCACTGCCCTGTCACGTAGAGAGTGTGTTGGTGAACAGGTTGGTGATTCTGTGAGTCAGTGAGTCAGTGAGTGAGTTGATGGATGGGAAAGGAGTTTATGGGGCAATGTGTGGGGGGCATATGAATGAGATGGAAGGTTAGTGAATGTGATATTGAATGAAGTGGTTGCTAGTTGGTTTGTTGGTTTGTTGGTTTGGTGCGTTAGTGAGTGAGTAGGTGACTGAGTAGAATTACATCAGCAGATACAATATACAATGATAATCAATCAAGGGATACTCAGTATGAGGATATACAGATATGGTTTAATGAACCGTCATCAAATTAGCCTAAATTGAAAACTATATTTATCCCTATTCAGCGTATTGAAGGTCTTTCTGGTTCAAATACCGTCCTTCCATCACATAGTCAGATAACTACCGGAAGCTTCCAAAACTAGTTATAATTATATATTTTTAATATTTAAAGACTATCCGAGTGAATTACTGAAATAAATATAATTCAAATAAAGTGTTTTCTATTATTAGGTTTACAGATGTTCATACATTTTATATTACCTTGCATCAGTGCATATCATCTGTGACGTGTAGCCTACTATTGCGCTTTCCCAACCTGTTGTTTGTTTGTTTGTTTAACACTACATTTAGCAATATTCCAGCTGTCTGACGGCGTCTATTAGTAATAATCCAGTGAGTAATATTATGAGCAACGATCGAAACCGTAGAATTACGATGACAAGCTACTACCCATGTCAGCGAGTCTGACTACCGGATGTATTATAATTAAGTCGCCTTCATTCACCTATTCTAACCCGAACTTCCCATGGGGGCCTCGTGTCTAGTAATCACTTTCATATGCCATCAGCCTGACTGGCGACTTTGCCAAATAATTGTTCCAAAAAACATGCGTACAGCAAAGTAACGCTGAGCGCCAGGCTTGTCGCGGACATGTATTGCACTATCTGGGAACGTACTGCACCATGACCTGTTGCACAGAGAGGATTTTACCAACAATATGGATGTTTATAACAAGCCAGTCGTTGATGGTGTTAACTGCTCTGGGAGTGACCATTGGTTTCCTTGTGGGCATCTTAATCCGGCCAGCGGACCCTTCGCCGGACGTTCTGATGTGGTTAGGTAGGTCATCGGAACGGACTGAGTTTGGGAAGCTGGGTAAGAGTGTGAATGTTTTTTAATGCTTTAGTCGGTAAAACTCAAGATTACTCACGTCGGTGACTAAATAATCGAGTCTGGACATGTAAACCGATGACTGATAGTATGAGCAACGTGATCAGATGACGGATTCTGGCCAGTTCACTCAAGCACAGGTTACCCGTGACCATTTCTAACCCGAAGTCGTCACAAGGATATGAGCCCGGGTTAGGATAGGTCTTCGGCTACCCAGTTTGCCGAAAGAGGCTACTATGCTTCTCGTAAGAGGCGTCTAAAGGGATCGGATGGCCAGGCTCGCTGACTTGGTAGATGAATGTCATCGTATCCCAAGTGCATGGATCAATGCTCGTGATGTCAATCACTGGATTGCCTGGTCCAGACTCGAATATTTACAGACCGCCGTCATAAAGCTGAAATATAGCTGAGTGCGGCATTAAACAACATACAAATAAACAAAGAGTGATATAAATATAACGCCACTTAGAAGAACTGCAACACGCCGCGTCATGAAAGTGAGCATAACATTAGTGCGATGGCTGACTTCATTGATAATCTGCTGAATCAGCTAGTCACATACTGGTGCATAAGCTGTGTTTAGATTTAGAACCAGATCGGTTTTCTAATCATGCATATGTTTGTAGATACCCTGTATGTGGTCTGAAAGGGAGCATGTTGTGTTAAACGCCACACAAAAAATCATTTTATCACAGAAAAATGTCTTTATTCCAGGTAAAATATTATGTTATAAATAATCAATTGAACAAAACAATGGTGATCGACCTGTTGGTTGAGTGGTGAACTTTTAGCAGTATATGAAGGAGTTATGGAAGAGTTGGCACGAGTGTCTGAAGGGTATCTTTTTTATAACAATTACGAAAAGCGACAAAGCTCTTTCAATAGCCACAAGAAATCTCTGCCAAAAGTAGAGTCGATTGTACGATTCCGGCTATTTTTAATCACTATCAAATAGGCGCGTCTAGAAAAGTTGAGCGTATCTTGCCCACCAGTGGCACCATACAGAAACAAACGCATGCAAAGGCAAGTCAATCTGAAATAATAAGAAGTTTATTAATATTTATGTTATATTAGGCTGTAATATGTCTGAAACAGATGTGTTTTCAGTTCCTGCAGATGCCATTTCGGGATACAATGCGGGCTACTGTACTTTAACTGTTCACTGAGGTAATGTTTTGAAGTGTTGATGAGAAGGTTATTACAGTAGTCAGGTCTTGAGGATTAGTAAAGGAGATGAGTTGCTTCTGTGAAGATGTCTCATACTAGCAATGTTGTGCAGGTTGTACCTGCAAATCTCGCAGTTGATGTGTTACTCCATGGTAAGTCCCGGCTCGAGATGGACGCCAAGAGGCTTAGCTAAGTCTCCAAGATGGATGGTTGTCTCCTTGTGCATGTTGACAGTGAATCCAACCTGTTGACAGAGTGATGAACTCAAAACCATATATGCGAGAATTATGATATAGTTTGGTTGGTGACCAGGTCAGGTGTGTGTTGTGTGACCTCATGTTCCATGAGGACGTGCTGTTTGCTATTGGTTTGTTTTCTATTCAAGTCGTGTGCGGGACTAGTAACCCAGTGATACTGGATTATGAAATATAACCCCAAACACAAACAACTTTTGAGGGCAGAAATTGTGGTACATGCACGAGTACGACAAATGCCTTCTGAGTGCGGAGTTGTGGAACAAGTAGAGAGTTAGTACAACAGCATAGGGTCTCTCAGACAACAAGGAATGAATCGGAAGCCTAAATTGAGGGGGACTTGTGACGGAGACTGAGAAATGTGTACAAACACAGAACTGAATTAACTAGCGATGACGAGTAACTGGCTTTCTCAGAACACTGCAACAAAATGACCGCAGACACTTGGAAGTGTGGGTTTAACTTGTCTTGCTGTACTAACTTAGGTACTAATCAGTCATAGTGAGTGAGTTGTGTTTTAACGCCGCTTTTAACAGTATTCCAGTTATATCACGGCGTGTAACCTTAATGTGGGAGGAAAGCCCAAAGTGATGCAGGTCTCAGACGTTTACCACTTCGGTGAAACCCACGAGCACGGGTATGGTGCTGACAAACCTAGAAACATAATCGGGGTGAACAGAGATTCGAACCCACAATCATAGATTTCTGGCGTGCCCAAGGGACGCAACTCAGCGAATTGACCCGTGAGCCCTGATCAGTCAGACTCACCTTTACCAAATAAATAGTACACGTGTATATGCAATTCTACAACCAGACGAAGGTACTGATTGTCATTTCGTCAAAAGCGTGAATACTGTCCAGATATGATATGTATAATGTGATATCAATAATATGATTTGTGTAATTCAGTGTCGACTGTCATAGTGTTTAAGTAATAATTTTCTATCTTGTTGAGATATGATAAATTGGGACGGTTCACTCTTAAAATTGGTTTCATACGCGCGTTTTAATTACGTATTAAATATCGAGTAATTTAAGAAGAACATTATTTGATAAGAAGATTATTACACCATTATATCGTAAATATGGTCAATAAGTTCATAGAACATGGTATCTAAATTAACCCAGCAGAGGATTTGATGATTTCTGGCATCTTTCATACCAGTGTCTACAAGAGTATAGGTGGTTACACCCATTAGTAATGTAACAGTACTAATTGAGTACTTGATTGAGGTACCCTTGTACCAAAGAAGGAGTAAATGCTCGCACAATTCATGAGCGCATGGTTAATGTTTACAGTGAGGATGCTCCTCAATATTTCACCGTAGCAAAATGGGATGCTGAGTTTAAGCGCGGACGTACATCAGTTGAAGATGACCCACGGTCTGGCAGACCAGCAGATGTCATCACAGATGAAATTGTGGCAAAAGTTCAAAATATAATTATGACTGATCGCCGCATCAAGGTGGATGAAATTGCCTCAGAGTGTGGTATTTCTCATGGAAGTGTTTGCAATATCATCCATGAACGTTTGCATATGTCTGAAGTGTCTGCCCGATGAGTACCCCGAAATCTGAATGCGCAAGATCGTCACCAACGAGTGGAATCAAGTCGAGAGCTCTTGGACATTTATAGGGCAGATACAGAGAATTTTCATGTTCGCCTTGTGACTGGAGATGAAACCTGGATTCATCACTGGGATCCAGAAACCAAAAAGGATTCTAAGCAGTGGAAGACATCTCCACCGCCAAAGAAGTTTAAGACTCAGCCATCTGCTGGAAAGATCATGGCCACCGTTTTCTGAGATTCCAAGGGCGTCTTAATGATAGGTTATAAGCCACCAAAGAAGACAATCACTTGCTTACTATGCAGATCTCTCAGAGAGAAACGGCGCGGGATGTGGGTGTTTTGCTACTTCACGACAATGCACCTGTCCACAAGAGTAGAGTTGCACAAGCCGCCATTCGTGAATGCAAGTTTGAACAATTGAATCATCCCCCATATAGTCCAGACCTGGCACCAAGTGACTATTATCTGTTTCGAAATCTAAAGTCACGCCTGCGTGGAACGAGATTCGCCAATGATGACGACCTCATTGCTGCTCCAGAAGCTTGGTTTGGGGGGCAAGCAGAAGACTTCTATTTTCAGGGAATTGAGAGTCTACAGCATAAATGGGAAAAGTGTATTCATGTGCAGGGAGATTATATTGAAAAACAAAAACATGAAACTCCACATATAACTTGTTTTTATATTGAGTTCTATGAACTTTTTTACCATCCCTCGTAGCATATATCAGGAGTGAAACAGCGAAAAGCTGACCCATCGCAGAGCAATCTTGGAGCTTTTAACATTGATGGTAAAGAAGTTTGAGGTATGGTTTTCTGTTATTGATTAGTGGCGTATATAAAAGTCACTAATAATATTGATTATATAATTTATATTTATGAAGAGGGACTGTTGAGATTATGAATTACAAAAGAACAGGGCTTTGGGATGAATAGAACATATCAAATAACCAATATTAATGCGGAGAAAGGGTGTCTACACAAAACGACGTCATGTGGATCTCTATGCTGAAGATGACATTATCAATAATTTATCCTGATTCTTTGTAGTGTTTTTTTTTTATACCAGATGAACGAGGAAGTGGCAATTGTCAGAGGGTTGCCTTGTAGGGTGCTACTTGTATCGACGAGTGTTGACATACTTGATACTAAATGAAATTAACTGGATCCAAACAAGCCTAACACTTTATAATCCAACATTCCGTTCTCTGGTCTTCCTGAAGGTAATGGCAATATTGTATTATATATGGCTACAACCAATGATCTGTGCATATTGGTGTACATATACCCCTGTGTGTCTAGGGATGAAAGCGTGGGATTCGACTCCCTACAACAGTACAATGCGCAAAGACAATTTCTGGTGTCCCCCGCCGTTATGTTACTGGCAGAGCAAAATAAGTGTAGGTTTCCGTTTTTCTAAAACCTGCGGCGTAAAACACAAATCACTCATTCACTCTTTCATGTTTCAGGCCTCCCTGGTGAAATGTACATGCGGATGCTACAGATGATGATCTTACCCCTCATCATATGCAGCGTCATCACAGGTAAGCAGAGCCGGTTGTTTGCCTGTAACACCAAACTTTGATCTTGGTTTACGGATGTTTCGTGAAAACGCCCGATCCGTACGCGGACGCATTTACCAACAGCATCTCAGATTTTTTGGTGTTCTTCAAGAAATCATTTGGATCTGTTGCCATGTGTTTAGTGTTTAGGAAACCGGTCTTGACATTTTGAAGAGGTATTAGCATTTTTGTGTGTGCTGAATATATAAAGTTTAAGTCAGCTGCATAACAAAAAAAATCAAATTTCTTTTTCCATATTTTATTTTAGGATCTGCCAATCTGTAAGCATATTTTTAAAAGTCTGCTTATAATAATACGATTATATATAACGTTTTCATTTTAGCACAATTAATAGGCAAAGTGAAAAGTTATTTGAAGACGCTTAACAATTTGAAATAATTGTATTCGGAAAGACATTTGTGTTTCGTGATTTCATATGAAAACAAACATATAGTTATTTTCAACAGGTAAATGTCTTCAGCTACAACAGTAGGAAGGTCGGTGTATCTGTATATGGCTTCACAGATGGATCAAACTGTTTTGTTAGTGTGTCAAGTGATGACTTCTGCACCACGTGATGCAAAGGTCTACAGTCCAGGATGAGAAACGAAATAGATCACACTGGCAAGTGACGTAACTCTGTCTAGCTGCATTAACGAACGCGTGAATGTTTACAGAAGACGTTTGGGTTTATGTTCATAGTTATGACAATCATTAAGATGAAATGATTGTTGTTGCCTCTTGCAATGTCTTGTCATTCTATGAAATGAAAAAGATATCCGAAACCAGGACAGGCAACTGCGAATAGAAAAGGATGCTTTGTATAAAGTGAGCTTAAACCACTTGCAATTGTTTATAGAATATTATTTCTTGGGAGACATAACAAAAATACAAACGTTAAACTGCATCTGATTTTGAGAAGTCGGCTGAAAACTTGGACAAGGGTGAGAAAAACTGCGTAAATGGAATAAGAGAGCTGAGAAACGACTGTCAATTGCCAATATTTTGTCAGAGAACAACGTCAGTTGTGGAAGTTATAAAAACGTTGATGAAAGGTTAAGTCAGGTGTTCTGCTCTTTCAGTACAATATGTTCCTCGCTCTTCTTGGGGCCGTGGAGAAGCCTAGTGGTTAAAGTGTTCGCTCGTCACGACGAAGACCCGGGTTCGATTCCCCACATGGGTACAATGTGCGAAGCCCATTTCTGGTGTCCCCCGCCGTGATATTGCTGGAATATTGCTTGAAATTGAAGCGGCGTGAAACCATTCTCACTCACAATCTGACTTTCACCGTTTCCCTAAACTCAAGCCACAAAATTATTCCCCTTATCATGAGAACGACAAAGCAATTCCGACACCTGCTTTGTGGAGGTTTTACCAGAAGCGATACGCGTTGGCTGCCGTCGAGGCCACGACCTTTTCGGTTTGGCCATCGTGTGTAGCAGTATTTTAATTATGTATTGAGCAACACTGGAATAGGCTCTCCTGCAAGCAATACTTCATCATTCGTGTGATTCTGTATATTCTGATGGTTTTTTTCTACAAAAATGAATCAAATGTAAGACCACACTGATGTACGTTTAAATCATTTTATGCTGAAGAAACCCAACTGTTCACATGGGATAATTTGACAAACTTCTTACTTTGCTGACGTTAATGCTATTCGTGTATGCACTTTGATGATGTCTGTGTTTGCTGCTGCAGGCACGGCCTCGGTTGACCCCAAATGTAACGGACGCGTCAGTGTTGCAGCCTTAACCTACATCATCGTCACAAACACCTTCCCATGCCTCCTCTCTATAGCGCTTGCCTTCGCTATAAAACCAGGTAAGTTTAACAAAGGTGATGGATCCATCATTCTATATTCGGGGAGGTGTGTGTGTGTGTGTGTGGGGGGGGGGGGGGGGGGGGGGATACTATCTGTCGCCGCGTTAAAATTGAGTTTTTAGTGTAAAACCTGGGAACAAATGATATTTTTTTAATAATATTTGTCTACAAAAGATCCCTGCTAAAGAATATCCAATGGTCGGTCTCTTAAACATAGATAGTATGTGTGTCAGTTTTAGTGTGCTTATTCACATTCTTCTTAAAAAGCAAACATCAGCTATTGATACAGAATAATCAATTTTAACGAGAAACCTGTGATCATGGCTCCACACCCAAATTGTGATCTTGGTTCATCAGCGCAATACCCGTAGTCGTGGGTTTCAACAAACTGAATCACTGAGGACTTTTATCCCAGATCAATCTTACACGCCTGTTTATACTAGTTACTCACTCACTCATTCAGTCACTCACTCACTTGTTGACTCTCTGCTGCAGGCGTTGGGATGAGCGATGTGAAGGGGGATGCTGTCGCACAGACGGACCCCGAAAACATCATCTCAACACAAGACATCTTTGCCGACCTGATCAGGTGAGGGTATTGGTCAAATTGTGACATCTTACCTTAAACCTCAATTGAACCCAGTTATAAGACAGATTTAGCATGTTCCTTGATATCACATATATTTTTTGTGACATTGAATGTTGCAAAAGTTTTGTTCTCTTAAAAAAACTCATGTTTTATAGACGTGTATAAAACCATATGAGAAAACTGAATATTTATCTGAATTCATCGATACATAATTATATTCAAGCTGGTCACAATCGATGTGGTTGCTCCAATATTACATATTTAGAGTGAGTGAGTTTGGTTTAACGACGTTTTCATTAGTATTAGAGTTACATCACGACGTGTCAGCTTGATGTGGGAGAAAAGCCCGAAGTAATGCAGGTCTCAGACGCTTACTACTTTGGTGAAACCCACGATCACCGGTGTGGTGCTGACAAACCTAGAAATATCGGTTGGAGTCGGGATTCGTACCAACGATCACGGGTTCCTAGCGTGCCCAAGGGAAGCAACTATGTGCAGCGAATTGCGGCGCCTCAGACGACCAGGCCAGCCGTGCCCGTTTCTGTACAGAAGATTCATTACCAGCGCTTTTTTAAGAATGTGAAATATCAACGAATTAAGGCACGAAGTGCGGGGCGAAACTACCATTGTAGCAAAAAAGCAATTGCTTATGCCTAAAAAAGCACGATTTTTGTTTACACCTTAAAGGGGAAGTGTACACGCAAAAATCACTTTCTTTCTTTTTCTAAACAAAACGCAATTTTAGAATTAGTTAATATCTGTGTTTGAAAATGTAAACTCATTTTTTTTCACAGTGAAAGTAGGAAGCTCACAATAGTGTGAAAATGCTATGCCGTTATGAGGCCTTCGTTTTTCGAGCTAAACAGGCCTGAGTTATCCCCCTTAGATTATGACGTAATTGGTGCCAATTCAACTGGATCCCTGTCTATTCTCAACGCAAAAGATATCAAGTACCAGTTTGCGGTAAAACAACATGGCCTACGGCACACTCCGGCGCAGTGGTGACCCAGCATAACACTATGCTGGCTGGCATCTGAGACGCTAGAATCACACACCTGTACCTACACCACGTGAAGCGGCTCTAACATAGCATGATGACGTCATAATGTTTATCAATTGGCACTAATGACGTCATATTGCAAGGGGCATAAGCCATGGTGTTTTTGTTATGAAAATAGAACACTTGGTAAATGTGAAAAATATAAATCGTTTTAATGCAAAAAATATTTTAATTAATTGTGATATTTTTATATTTTTGTCTATGACACTACTAGGTTAATACTTTTAATGTGGAAAAAGTACAAGAAAAATAGGTTTATTTCCGTGTGAACTTGCCCTTTAAGAAAGCACATTTTTTATAAGTAAACCTCAATTTACCATCTGTGCACTAAATTATTAATTCAAACTCTACACGGACGAACGTAATATATTTAATTTGATCCAAACTTGGTATATGTATTAATCAAGGGCTAAAGTGGTACCTTTTGCCATTTAGGATTTTTTTTTCTTCATTTTTCCTGTTTTTCATGGATGGTTATTAACTGTTTGCTCTAGAAAAAGACCCTTAATCATTCATTACTCTAATACTTTGTTTGAGACAATCTATATATTCAGCCTATTCAGTCAATATCTTAGAATTTAGATTTGGAATATTTCACCCTACCGTTTTATACACAAGCCCAAAATATTTATGAAAACAGTAATGGTATAAGTATTATGACATCGAGCATATGTGTGTGTGCATAACGTCGAATGGAATATATTTCTCACGTGAAAAATGTAAAGAGAGTTAAGCTTGGTAAGAAATATCACCAGTGTGACTTTTTTGTGACGTCACGACTGCAAAAAGCGTGAGACGTCATGTTATTGTGTTGAACATACCATATGCTTACAGGAACATGTGAGACAACTGATCAACGGGGGCACGGGTGGCCCAGTCGTCTAAGGCGCCACGATTCGCTGTACAGACTTGCGCTCCTTGGGCACACCAGAAACCCGGTTCGCCCCGATTATGTTTCTAGGTTTGTCAGCACCATACCGTGGGTTTTACCGAAGTGGTAAACGTCTGAGACCTGCATCACTTCGGGCTTTCCTACCACATTAAGCTGACACGCCGCGATATAACTGTAATACTGTTAAAAGCGGCGTTAAACCCAACTCACTCACTCAACTGATAAACTGACAAGATAGATTGTTTGTTCTTATTCTAAGTTTTTTCTTACAAACATTTCAGGAACATCGCACCGAGCAATCTCATCACAGCCTGCTTTCAACAGGTATGCATTTTACGATCTCTCTAAAAGTCATGTAATCGCCCGTAGTGTAATGTAAGGCGCCGAAACATTGTACGGAAAAATATTTATTTTGATAAAAGTGAAATGAAAATAAACGAACAATATATGAATTCATAATGCTCTGTGATGCAAACCATTCTGAAGCATTGAAAGAACGCAATAGCGTCATGATATTTATGATGTTATGATGGTTGCGGTACAGGGTAAAATACTGAAAAGAATAAACACATATGAATTGGCCCTGCGACGATTTGAGCATATTAACGAACCCTATATACTATAAATCAGAGTGTTCTCAAAACCTCATCTGTATGTATTTCCCATAACACAAAAATAAAATATGTATTGCAATAAAGAGATGCTCTCAATATTCAGCTCTCAATCCTAATCACTCCCTCGTGTCAAACAGAAGTAGTTGTAAATGGTTGTATATTAATCGCATAACTCTATCAATTCTTCAGGCTCAAACAAAGTATGCTTTAAAAGAAGAAATCACGATTCGAAACGTGTCTGGCAACCTTGAGAACATCACGACCATCACGAAGACACGTGTCCCTGGCGCAAGTAACTCCCCGAATGCTCTCGGTAAGGTATCACGTGATGTGTACAGCAATCTATGTCGGTCTCTTCAGCAATAATTTCATAGTACCAATTATTCAACATATTCTTAGCCAAACAAGGAATCTGTTAAAATAGATGTGGAAGGAAAGCCCGAAATGATGCGGGTCTTAGATCCCATCACTTCACTGAATGAGTGAGTGAGTTGGGTTTAACGGCGCTTTTAACAGTATTACAGTTATATCACGACGTGTCAGCTTAATGTGGGAGGAAAGCCCGAAGTGATGCAGGTCTCAGACGTTTACCACTTCGATGAAACCCACGACCACGGGTATGGTGCTGACAAACCCAGAAACATAATCGGGGCGAACCGGGATTCGAACCCACAATGATGGTTTCTGGCGTGCACAAGGGACGCAACTCTTCACAGCAAATTGCGGTGCCTTAGACGACTAAGCTCTCCGCGCCCCCTCTTCGGTGAAACCCGTGATACTAGTACGGGTACGTTGCTCAAATCAGTTTTCTTTATCATGGCGAATCTGACATTCGAACCCATGCCTAAGGATGGTCAGACGTAGATCGTTGCTCACAATATCGATCACTAGATTGTCCGGTCCAGGCTCGACAGTTTACAGACAATCGTCAAATAGCTGGTGTTGTGCTTTGATGTTCGTTACACCCGAAGCTTCATGGTTGACGTTTTCAGGACTACTGTTGTGCTGTTTGATGTTCGTTATATCCCTAGTTTAATGTTTGACGTTTCTATGGCTACTGTAGTGGTGTATGATGTTCCTTATACCTAAAGTTTAATGTTTGACGTGTCCAGGACTGGTGCTGTGCTGTTTGATGTTCGTTATATCCTAAGGTTAATTTTTGATGTTTCTATGGCTACTGTAGACTTGTATGACGTTCGTTATATCCGAAAGTTAATGTTTGACGAGTCCAGGGCTGGTGTTGTGCTGTTTGACGTTCGCTACATCCGAAGGTTAATGTTTGACGTTTCCAGGACTGGTGTTGTGCTGTATGATGTTCGGCATCGCTATATCCACCTTAGGGAAGGCAGCCAAACCTTTCTTCGTCTTCTTTGAAGCAGCTACCATTATCATCTTTAAGATCTTGAACTGGCTTATATGGTGAGAGTTTGTTGTAAATGTGTGTTGTAAAACGCCTGCTGCAAACGCCTGTTGTAAACGTCTGATGTAAACGTCTGCTTTAAACGTCTGATGTAAACATTTGCTGTAAAACGCCTGCTGTAAACGTCTGTTGTAAACAGAATATGGGATCATGTATATCATTATTAAATCCGATCAAGAAGGTATCACCTTCATCATAACTTGTTAAGAAAATTGTGGTATGTGAATACCCCCTTCGTCTATGCCCTAGGCGCATGGGGGAGGGGTAGGTGGGTGGGAGAAGGGGGAGTTGTGAGCAGGGATGGTGTGGGGAGGTTGTTAACAATATGTGTGGTTTCTGATAGAAAACGAATCATACAAATGGCTTAACTCTCTTCCTTATCCGTTTATGAGTTACGAGCCGTTATCCAATGGACTCTTGAATTAAGTGGCGATATATACCCGTATTTGCGTCGCAAGACGAGGGCTAAGAAAGATCCGTAAAAATAGATCTGAATCTAATAGGAAAACTTATTGTCAGTTACGCAAAAAGTATAAAACAGAATGTAAAAGCTATTTGAAATCCCTTAAACTTACCAAATTAAATCGTCTAAATGCCTCATTATCAAACCCAAAACGGTTCTGGGGAGAAATTAATTCTCTATGCAGTCCATCATCTCTTCCGAATAATATCACAGGCACAGAGTGGCTGACTCATTTTAAGCATGTGTTTGGCAATGATCTTATATTCCATGATGTTATTGAAAATGAGCATGACGATATTGCTGTTTATAGAAATTCTCGATGCTATTGAGTCTTGACTCACTTAAACCTGGAAAATCTCCAGGCCCTGACAATATCTTAGCGGATATGCTGAAGAGTACCAAACACATAACTGTTCCATTTTTTCATTCTCTCTTTAACGACATATTCAACAAAGGTATATTTCCGTCAACTTGGTCAAAATCTATCATTGTTCCTCTATTTAAGAAGGGTGATACAAGCGATCCTGATAATTATAGAGCAATTTCATTGACAAGTATTTCAGGTAAAGTTTGTGCTATAGTTTTAAACAAGCGTTTAACGCTCTGGTCTAATGTCTTGGATGCCGGAAACGAAAACTGTATGTTGCATTTGTGGACTTCAAAACAGCTTTTGATAGTGTTAATCGTTGTAAACTTTGGGATTGTTTGAGAAAAACGGGCGTTGGGGGTAAAATGTATAAAATGTTAAAATCTATATATGCAAATGTCAAATCATGTGTTCGTCACAAAAATGGTGCCACTTATTACTTTGATCGTCCTATCGGTGTGAAACAAGGCTGCATTTCTCCTCTCCTTTTCTCTTTCTTTGTCAATGAATTGTCCCTTGAAATCCAACAAAACGGAAAACACGGTGTCCAACTTTATCCACATATGTATGAATTGCTAATATTACTTTTCGCAGACGATGTCATACTAATTTCTGATACTGTTAATGGGCTTCAAACACAAATAGACATATTGTTTCAGTATACCATCTACTGGAAACTGACTGTTAATACAGATAAAACGAAAAATGTTTTTTTTAGAAAGGGGGGTCCTCTTGCATCCAGGGAAAAATGGTATATGAATGGGCAACAAATTAATGTTGAAAAAACTTATGAATACCTTAGTGTCATTTTTCCTTTTAATCTGAAACTAAATCACAATCAACGATCTTGCGCTACGAGCTAAGAGAGCCCTCATTACTTTATTTGTTGTTCTTGATAAACTCGGTGTGTCTTCCCCGTCTGTTTTCTTCAAACGTTTTGATTCTCAAGTTAAACCAATTCTGTTATATGGTTCAGAGATCTGGGGTCTCGAAAAATATCACATCTTGGAAAAAATTCACTTCATGTGCATGTAAACGATTCTTAAATGTTGGCAAATCTACCCCAAATTGTATGGTGTATGATGAATGTGGAAGACATCCCTTATATATCTGTTCTTATGTACGCGGTATAAATTATTGGTTAAAGATTACAGAAATGTCACCTGATCGTATTCCACGTAAATGTTATGAAATGCTGAAATACCGCGACAATGTTGGTTATATAACATGGGTCACTATAATCAGACACCTTTTATTTCTTCATGGATTTGGATATGTTTGGATTTACCAAGGTGTTGGAGATAAGACAGCGTTTTTTAGTAAATTTAAACAAGTTGCATCTGATATGTTTATCCAAGAATGGAGAGCTACATTGGAAAATAGTTCAAGATACGATCTTTATAAAACATTTAAATCCTGCTTATCTCCAGAGCAGTGCTTTACAGAAATAACAGACAGAAAACTTAGAGTGTGTTTTACACGTTTTAGATTAGGTTTGAACAATTTAGTATGTAATACGGGTCGTTTTTCCTCAGTTATGAATCGCTCAGAACAAAATATTTCCAAGGTTTACCCCAAAACATCAATACACTAATCAAGCTCCTCCGTTTTGATGAAATATCTAACGAGCAACAAATGAATACTATCCTATACATTAATTATTGTTTACGACTTCGCAACCGTCTTTGTACAAATGATGTTTAATTATAGGTTATTTGCCTTTGTCAATCAAATGCTTTAATCTCCTCTTGTTGTGTTGTGATGCGATTTATTGTTCACAAAATTGTACACGTGCACATCTCTGTGCATATAGTCTGCATGTTCATACTTGTACATGTACAAAATTGTATAAATATAATATTATTGTATGTATATGGGCCTATGGCCAGAATACAATAAATGATAATGATGATGATGATGATGCTGATGATGATGATAGGTACACGCCGATTGGAGTTCTAAGTCTGATAGCTGTTGCCATAGCGCGGGCGGATAACATCCTGGAGACGTTCCGATCCCTTGGGCTGTTCGCATGCACTGTGGTGGTCGGCCTGCTCCTCTACCAGTTCATCATCCTGCCCCTGGGAGTGTTCGCCGCCACCAGACGGAACCCGTACAAGATACAGACGGAGTACAGTCGAGCCTGGATGGTTACGTTTGCATCGGCGTCATCGTAGGTCAACCCGGCTTATTCCATTACCTTTACCTCACGCCTCGGAAAGCATAGATATTACATTATTTACATTTATTTAACCGCATACCGATAAATCAGTCGACATATAGTTCGTACAACATGACCGCCGAGTTTGAGAATATCTTTCTTAATGGATATTAAAACTGAGGTAAATAATTTGATACCGAGAAAATTGTACATATGGATCATAACTACCTGCAGATTAAGATGAGTAATGGTCACGTGAACGAGTGAAACTAGTCAGTACTGTTACTATTAAGTTTCCTCCACATGCTGACCTGTTGACAAGGAGTATCTAAGTATGATACCGGCGTTCCTCTATATTTGTTACAGAGCAGTAGCTATGCCTGAAGGCCTTCTCGCCCTTGAGAGGCTCCACATCGACAAGAGGGTGGCACAGTTCGTCGTTCCCCTCGCTACCGCCACCAACAGGGACGGCAGTACGATGTTCATGGCAGCTGCGTGCATCTTTATCAGTCAGATAGAAGGCATGGAAGTAGATGGCAGTAAAGTAATAACGATATGGTATGAAGTATTGCGTTTGTTCAAGGAGACATTTACACACACGCCAAGATCATTCACGTTTGTCTCTGTGCACAAAAGTACATGTGAAGTACACCCACCAGCGTGCAGATGCACTCAGATATTCAAAAACATGTAGACACGTGCGTATATTCACCCATATACAGATACATGATTCATCCACCCACATACAGATACGTGCATACATCCACCCACACACAGATACGTGCATACATCCACCAACACACAGATACATCCATATATCATCCCACATACAGATACATGCATACATCACTCACAAACCCGTGCACCCGTTCAACCACGTGCAGACTTGTTCTGTATAAATAGCATTTATTCAGCAATGTAAATATGACATTTTCCTTTTAGCATATTTATTCTGCGAACCACAAGCTCCACATGATAATGTTGAGTACAAACAAGCACTTGATGCACATACAGAGACGTATATGATGAGAAATTATAAGCCACCCACCTTGTAGATTATATAACACGTTACCAATTGGATTGCAGGATTCTGACAGCGGCCCTTTCTCTGGCCATTCCCGCCCTTCCCAGTGCAAGCATCGTGTGTGTCATCATCATCCTGACCGCCCTCGGTATACCCATACAGCAAACTGGTCTCCTCTTTGCTCTGGACTGGTTCCTGTAAGTAAATAATCATTAAAAATCCATTCATTAATAGTTAATAATTAAAATAAATAAACTCAGCAAAGAAGGTTTAGGTGATCCCGGCACAGTCCGGCTGATAGGCTCATCATCAGCTCAGGGCCCTTGCCTCCTTTCCACGCATCCCAGACAGCGAATGGAACTTCTTCCAGGAAGCGCTGCACAGTCAAACCCACCCAGATATTTTTGGAGAATGTGAAGACTCCCCAACACTGCAGCCTTCTATATTACCCAGATTGTCAGAAGGGCTGTATTCCTTGTAGCAAACCCGGGTACTCTCCCAATTTCAGTCAACAGATTGGGAGGTACCAAATCTGAGGCACCGAGAACATTTGGGAGTTGGACAACTTGGTACTTGGGATGCAAGCGTGAAATTTCGAAAGCTAGGTCCGCATATTTGTCATGTTTTTCCTGGATATTGTCATTCACATTGGATTCAAAAGTGACAGAAAATTCAATGATATATATGATTTCACTGGATTTATAAAAGGACACGACCAGGTTTTTTGTCCTGGATAGGTTTGAGGCCGAATTTTTGTATTTATCATTTTCCAAGACGCCCTTGTCTTATTCTGGGTCATACCATGGATGGACCTGTGTCAGAACCACAAGCATGGCGAAGACGGTAATTAAAGGATCGTGCCACTCAATCACGTAACTTAAGATACTATGTTTGTGCCAAAGCTGGACATCCAATGCCAATGTGTTGGACTCTGTTGGCGGTCTGTAAATAATAGAATCTGGACCAGACAATCTAGTGATTAATATCATGAACATCGATCCACGCAATTGGGATCGATGACATGTATCAACCAAGTCAGCGAGCCTGACCATCCGATCCCGTTAGTCCCCTTTTACGACAAGCAGAGTCGCCTTTTACGGCAAGTATGGCTTGCTGAAGACCTATTCTACCCCGGGTCGAATGGGAAGTGATTCGTCCTGAGCTGCAAACAGGAAGCCTTTGATATGGCACTTAGCTTGGTTGACACACATTTCTGTGCCGTCCAGCAGTACAGAACCATCAACAAATTGAATATTGACATTGAGATTATGTCCGACATTCGTGGCTTGTTAAAGAAACTTTGGAATGCTTTGTTTTCATCATCACAAGGGGATCATCAGACAAATATATGTGTGCAAAAGTGCACATTACAATTCTATCATGAAAGCTTCCATGTTAATCAATCCACGACCTCGCATAATAATTGATAAATATAAGCGATTGAGGGAAGAGAAGGTGGTGGGATCTATTGTCTGATATGATTCTTTTTGTGAGAGTGTCCATACCCTTAATTTCTTGTTTCGTCCAATCAGCAATACCAAAAGAATATGAGAGGACGGGTGCAGCGTACGTATGCGTGACTTTGCCTTTAATGCGAGCGTCCTGATCTGAACTCCAGATTTTCTTAAGACTGCCCAAGTCTTTCCTTGATATGGGCGTTCTACAGTTTGTCCCTGACCTGCACCCCAAAGTACGCACAGGCCTGACCTTCCACAAGATGGTCAATAACTCCTCCTCCAAGTAAACTGACTGATCCTTCCTCTTCTACCTTCCCACATTTCACATTAAGAATGTTGCATTTGTCGAACCCAAAGGACATGCCAATATCATTAGAAAAGGACTCGACAAAGATAATCTGTTTTTAGTTTGGATTTTCCTTTGGCAAGAAATTCAAGGTCATCCATGTTAAGGAGGTGAGTATTGGCAAGCAGAGACATGACCGAAATTTATCATGCGCTTGAACAGTGTTTTAGACCAGGCAGAACCCGTTATACACTGAAATTGTGCCTTGGCTCGGCATTTATAGGGAAAGCAGGCCTCGAAAAGGTACATGAAATCGGAGACTGTGAAAAAGACTTACAGCAAAATCGGCTTTATTCACAAAGCTTTGTAGGCCAGCAGTCCACATCACTTAGCGTTACAAAAGAGCGAGAGTGTTATTTTGTTCGATTGCAGCTCTTTTAAGTTTTGTAGACTTATATACATACATTGCATGATTCCTCAAATCATCTTTTTTTAATAGACATAAGCGTATTAAATTTATGTATAGAAGGATTGACACAGCATTTTACTGGTATATAACAGTTCCTGGTTGATTGTTGTACATCACAAACAAGAAAAAATTGTCCTCATCTTCTATATACAATTTGTTACACAGTAAACACTCTCTCACATCTTGGTTGTTTGCAGTGTCGTCCGGTTTCAACTCTAAACTGATGGGAACTAAATCTTAGTTTTGCAAGACAGTTTCTAAACTTAGAGATACTGATCACATTAAGATACTTTTCCAGACCAAATGACGTTTTATACAAAGAATAACGATTTGTAACTGTTTTGGAGGGCGTCATGCTAGTTTTGTTCGTAGGAAGACTTTAATCAAAATTTAAATTCTAAAATAAATGTAAGAATGTTCCCGAGAGATTGATGTTCAAAAATATAGCCAAAAGCATTGGTGTAGAGCAAGTGCTTATTCAAACAATGGAACATCTACTTTCATACCATGTCAGAAAAACTTCAGGCTGAAGGAAGACTGTCACGACAGCAGAATTGTTTCCGACTGAGACAACACAGAAGGAGAACTCAGATAGCATATTCTTCATGACAAAGGTCGATGATAAATCCAGACTGTCAATTGAGGATCGCGGCGAAGTACGATGCCTGCCACTTTTCGGAGTGTACCATCCGCAAAAAACGGATCAGATACGTGGTGTTTCGAACTCAAGTGCCTTGTCTGATGGCATATCCTTGAACAATGTCCTCTTACAGAGCCAAGACTTAACGAACAGCCTTCTAGGGGTCTTCCTTCACTTCAGGAAGGCACCTATTGCTGTGATGGGAGACATCGAGCAGATGTTTTATTGTTTCCATGTGCGTGAGAACCAGCGAGATTATTTTAGATTTCTTTGGTAAGAGACCATGGTGCAAGTAAGGAACTGCTTCAATAGAGAATGTGGGTGCATGTGTTTCGGAACCGACCTACCTGCAGTAGCAAACTAGTCTCCGGAACAAAATAAATCTTCTTTTATGCAGTTTTAGTGCAGACAGACATGTGTTATTACTTCCGTGAGCAAAGAGTACACGTGTGCGTTTTCATTGTTTTCATAGTATTTGGTAATTTACAATAATTAATCATTACATCCGTGTACAATCGCTTACAACATATTCTCTTCTAAATGTTTCCATCGAGATATACAATTTAAGGCACATGGTGTAAACGTTACTTATGAAATATCCTTCATCAATTCAGCATCATATCGCTGTTAAGACAATTTTGAAAAAATAAATGATTGTTCTTTATACAAACATGGTGTCATAAATGTCCTACCCCCAACACAGTTTTGCCAACTATTTAAACTGTCAAACACACATCTACAACGTTCCTTGGTGAAACATTTGATAAGGTCATCAACAACGAGGTGATGTACACACTTCTTCACAATTCTGTTTCAAACACTTTGCTCTTCATTTCAATCCATATTTACATATTACTTCTTCTTTCAGGAATACAGGTTGCCCATGGCCAGTCGCCTAAGGCTCACCAATTCGCACTTCAGAGTGGCGTCCCTTGGTCCATCTAGAAACCTATGCCCGTGGGTTAAAATCCCATATTCACCCTGATTATGTTTTTAGATTGTTTAGCATCAAACACCTGTTCGTCGTATCACCAAAGTGGTAAACGTCCTAGGTCTGCATCACTTCGGGCTTTCTTTCCGCCGACATCAAGCTGACAAGCCGCGTTATGTCCTAAATAACCCTCATATAACATTGAACAAACTCACTCATTCACTCTAATTTCAGAGATCGCGTGCGTGGTGGTGTGAACCAGATCAGTATCGGCTACTGTGCAGTTGTCGCCTACCACTTCTCCAAATCTGTACTGCCGAAAGAAGACAGCGACGAGGACAGCATTGAGGCTTAGTTGATGGCAACCGCAGTGACGAGTTTGTTAAGCAGTGCTTTACGAGCACAGGACTTTAACAACGCATGTGTTCATGTACTTTACCAGGGAAACTTCATGTCATCTGACCAGAATTGACGGTGGTGTCAGTAATGACACAGGGAGGACAGTACATATAAAATTTTAACGCAAGAAAATAACCAGTCTCTATTATACGCCAAAACAGATTCCACGGGGCGCAAAAAGCAAAATCACAATTATAATAGTAGATATGATATGTATCTCCAGGTTCTGTTTATCTGAATCACCCCTGGAACAAAACGGTTTGTCAAAAGTTATGAATGTTCGACCCGAATATTTTACGACATACGTTTTCTTTTGCATGATTCCACTTAAAATTGATATACAAATAGTTTGAAGTAGAATCCAGCACCGTAGTTCTCTTGACTCTTTGGTGGTAGTGTTTCATCATAACTTGAATACATATATTTTAAGTACTCAGTGAGATGGTTTTGTATATTTCTTGTCACCCACAAATATATATTTGAAATAAAAGCAGAGTCAGTTGCATGATTCCGACTATATCATGAGCATGTGTTTATGAATGACAATCAAATAGTGCTGACACAAGGTGTTTACGAAAATGTGAGCGTATTCTTCACAGGTGGAACCCGTCAGAAACACATGCAAAGGTAAGTCAAGTGTTCATCTAAAAAAACACAGGGACATATGGTACAAGTGAAAATAGGGAATTGCAGCGGTATTTGTTATTGTCACTGATGCGTTAAATTTGGAAATGTCCTCCACATGTCTACCATAAATGTTTTGAAATCTTCACTAAGGCTTTCAATGTTGTAAACCCCATCACACGCCTTTAGAGCAAACGTCGTATGACGCTCTTTGAAAGTTGAAATGCAGACGCTAAAGGCTGTAGCTGCTGGGAAACACACTTAATCACACTTGCGTCGTGAATGTATTATTTAGATTATTCTCTCAGACAGTGTGACAGCTGAGAATATCAGATGTTTTATGGCTCCATTTTTGTAACTCCAATTATCCACTACCGGGCTACAATTTAAGTACAAAAATAGTCCTAAAATACATATCAAATATAAGTAAACGACATGGCTGTTTGAGCATTACAAAGTCCCACGTTGAGGTGTGTGTCTGTAATACTAAAACATACGTGAAAACATAGTAATAGTCCTAAAACAAACCGCTCTTGTCCATAACAGTGGATGTTATCCACGTAGGATTTGTTATCATGTAGCTACGATTAGGGCTTTATGTATAGGATAAAACACGTCCGAGGGTTGTTATGATATTTAAAACCCGCATCCCGAGGGATTTTCCGAGGGAAAGGGTTTTAAATATCATAACAACCTGATGGGAAGTGTTTTATCTTACTTATAAGCCGATTTTGAACCTAAAACTTATCCCCAAACTATATTTCAACCCATTATAAGTGTTCAATAAAGCACGTCCAAGGGTTCTTATAACATTTAAAACACGCATCCCAAGGATAACGGTTTTAAATATCATAAAAACCCGAGGGGAAGTGTTTTATCTAACTTTTATGAACCGAAACAAGAAACATCATTTATCAACATTTTTATGTTTCGAACATACTTTCCATGAACATTAGGAAACGGGCGTAAAATATCTGTTGGCGTACGGATCTTGAAAAGGACATTCTAAAAGGCAATGGGGCTTATCAACACCTCTGTAGCCTTGTGGTACACTCACTGGGCTACAGATATGATGGTTGCGAATTCGATCCTTGGGAATATAAAGAAAACATTTGTCATTTGAGTTTACATTTTATTACATGTTACAATCTGAACGGAAGTTATATTAATAAAATACCCAGGACATTATTTAAAATCCCTGGCATATTATAACACATTATATAGCAAATTTGACTTAAATAACCTATAAAATCCCAGGGATATTGTATAAAATCCCCGGGACATTACAACGTCCCTGTTTATGAGATTTAACCCGACTGGAGAACAATAGGATGACGTCACCGGAGGTTTATATATTTTGGAGAATAATACCAAAAGCTGTTTGGGCCATAGTAATTTGGTATGTTGTGCCTAACAATAATGTAAATGTTGGTGACTAAAAGCGTCTAAAAGTTACAAAAATCCTTCGATTTGTGCTTAGTAATAGTTGTATTTAAGTACGTGAGTGTGAGTGAGTTGGGTTTAACGCCGCATTTAACAATATTCCAGTTATATCACGACGTGTCAGCTTAATGTGGGAGGAAAGCCCGAAGTGATGCAGGTCTAAGACGTTTACCAATTCGGTGAAACCCACGAGCACGGGTATGGCGCCGACAAACCTAGAAACATAATTGGGGCGAACCGGGATTCCAATCCACAATCATAGGTTTCTGGCGTGCCCAAGGGATGCAACCCTGCACAGCGAATCGCGGCGCCTTAGACGACTGGGCCACCCGTGCCCCTAGTTGTATTTAAGGATAGGATATGAAAGAAGTACCCAAGTCATAAGCATCTCCTTCAAATGCCTCTGTTAAGAACCAAACAGATGTTCACAATGGCATCAGCGATTAAGGGAAAATAGAAAAAAGGTTGTGTACAGAATGAAGATTAAAGTTAGCTTATATCAATTTATAACTAAACACGTATTAAGCTTGCTGACAACAGCCAGCGTGACCTAGAGTAAAATATGGTACCTATATTTGTGTATGTACTTATGTCCTGGTAATGCCTATGTGTATTCTGACATAAATTCGTATTTTGAAATTAAGGGATTTCCAGTGATGTGATTGGTTTATTTGCTACTTGCATGACCCATTTGATATATCGGATAATTAGTCGGGGAATTGCATTTTAGATATGGCACTTTAGTGATCAGTGTACTGATCACAGGTATCTGAATTTTTGTTATCAAATCACCAATGATCATTTTGAAACGTCGCCGATAAGTCTAGAATCTATTTCACGTATGCCGGTTATGAGACGCCTATTACACATATTTCAAACTCAGCTGCGATACGTATATCCATGATTTCATCATTCAAATTAGAATACATTTATAAATGGACTTGTCACCAGTAGGCCTATAAACTGTCCAGATGAACTCAAGCGAAATAAATTAGGTGTGAAAACGAACGATGTGATCGAAAAACTGCACCTGTTTGAAATGTAAACAAAGCAAAATTCAGATTTTATACTTTGTAGCTTTTTCTCCTACCTTGATAGATCCATTCATCTAGTCGTTGCATACAATGGCTCGAAAATGTTCAGAATATGCATAGGGAGAGTATCGCAGCAAGAAGTAGGGAATTGAAAATAGATACATTACAATGCTGTGGTAAATTCAACAGAAATTGTCAAAGTTTCAGTCCTGCTTGACGCCACGTCTGTCGCAATATAATGCAAAACGTCAACGGTATTTATCGGCATTTCTGACTATTTCTCTTGGTTACAATGACAAACATAAAAACAATTAACAATACGTAGATTGTCAGAATGGTTCTGATTACTTACCTGACACATTTATAAACGACCCTTAAATCAACGAAAGAACCATCGTACAATCCTGCATACTGATGTCCGTTTTGTAAAAGTCGATCACCGGGTGTGATGTCATACGTCAACATAT
Source organism: Haliotis cracherodii (assembly GCF_022045235.1). NCBI lineage: Eukaryota > Metazoa > Mollusca > Gastropoda > Lepetellida > Haliotidae > Haliotis > Haliotis cracherodii. The sequence goes on from NW_027266270.1 coordinate 3,947,739, forward strand.
ATTGTACGTAATTGGTAGTTTTTTGGGGGTGAAGGTCCAGTGAAAAGAGTTAAGTACTTTCTGGTGTAAAACTAATAAAAATAACTCACGTTGATTAACAATGCTTTGTAATTTTTTTATTGATGGAACTGGAACTACTTTGTTTTGCGTAGGTGTGAAGAACATACCCGTAATTTGGTCACTGCATTCTAATGAATCCGGTAAGGTAAATCACCTGAAATGTGCGTTACATTAAAATTTGCGTCACTTAAACTTCAAAATATGAATTTATATGACGTGAATTTCATATTGTGTTGGTTTACGCAAGCTCTCGCTTATACACGAGATTTGAACTTCAAAGCGTTCATACTTCAGTAAACCAACACAATAGGAAATTAATTTCTTCAAAAGCTTAATATTAAGTCATGTGGTGAAAAGAAGCAGATTAATTTATTAAGCCATTCTTTTCTGGCCGACTCTTCATATATGCAGGAAGATATGTTAGTGTACAATACGCTTTCCTCTTCACCCAAGACACTCTATCAATAAATGTCTGAATGCTCGTGGTAGTTGTGAACAGGACAAATACAAACTCGCTACACACCTTCTTCACACTTCTATTTAACCACTCTCCATAAATTAACTGCATAAAAAATAGAACAGTGTGGTGATAGGAGTATTTTTTCTGCCCTGAATTTCTAGAACTGTATATATGAGTATGATTTCTGACAATGTAATTGATTTTCAAAGATGTACCTGCACAACAGTTTTGTCACAAATGAGGATTGAGTATTAATTTTGAGAAGACTGAAATTTTAATGTTACAAGTAGAAAACTTCGGAAAAGTGATGTTTGAATAAAGCCAGCAAAGGACTGTCCTCTGTAAAAAGTCTTGTTAACAGGTTGAAAATTATAAAGACAAGTTAGGACGCAAAACGTGGGTATATAATATTCGAAAGATATTGTTTAGATATGGCTATGGTTTTGTTTGGGAATCACAGGAGGTGGCAATAAAGATAACGTTTTGTTTGAATTTAAAACAAAGATACAAAATTGCTACGTGCAATCTGTATTCTCGGATATTTCGAACGGTTTATCATTGGATATCTATGCTGAAATAAAACTATCCATCTGTATAGAAACCTTCCTGTTAAAGATAAAATCAAAAGACGCACGGCGTAGAATTACTTTGTTAAGGATTAGCGAAGTGCCAATTTACAAAAATATTGGAAGACGTGATGGTATTTCACGTCAGAGTCGTTTTTGTAAAATATGAAATTTAAAAAACGTAGAAGATGAAACTGTCTTTCTCCATAAATGTCAAGTATATCATGATCTTTGTCAAAAACATTTAAGAAATCTTCCTTCACACATCAACAATAACTTCCTAATTCATTTCTTACAGTATAAAAACTGTTTTGTTTATTGTCTTACACAGACTATATTCGGGATGCCTTACTTATATGCAGTTCCTTTCTATAGTAACATTGTTATTTTGCTGCAACTCTTGTTTTTGTATTTTCAAAGTGGACATTTTAAGTACGTGGGCCTAAGGCCTTTCCACTGAATGAAATAATTGATTGACTCTTGTTATTACATTGTTTTTTAATTGCAGTGACATACACTGCATTCCTTCCTGTATGAGACCTCCAAGACAAATATGAAGAATTACATCTACATTTAGTTCAAAATAGAGGCGTCAGTATGTTGTGTTTGCACCTTGTGCTCTGATGCATGCTTTGCAACACAAGAATCGGGTGCGCTCTAATGGTATAGCTGCCTAGTGGTGTTGCAAGGCTTGTCTTCAGCGTCATCGCATGGTGGTTGTTGTTGACGTCGAACACGTCGTCCAAGTTCGTCCTATGTTCCGTGGGGTTTTAGAAGCTGACTTGCACAGTACTGTTCTGCAGAACATCTGTGTGAATCTGGCTGTGTTTGGACTATCATGCTGGACCACGAGCCTGTTGTGACCATGTTCCTGGAGAAGCGGAATGAAACATGGATAAATAATGGCGCTGACTTAAAGTGGGGAATTGAGTTTCTATGAACAAGCAAAACCTAGGATCGAAAGCGAACGTCGACGGCCAGCCATATGACGACACAAACATAGAACTATTCTTTTACCGATGACTAAGCGCGAGTACAGTTATATGTTTGGGATGTAATATCGCGAACTGAAGATACATTCATTTAAAAATCAAACATATTACAGAATCAACTAAGAGTGATAGTTTCCTTTACCCCTGGTTTATGTAGATTCATAACATCACAAAATGTATAGTGTGCGAGCAACCCTCGGGTTTGAAACTATACATGGTATATTTGGTAGATGTGCATGTATAGGCATTTATTTATACTGTAAACGTTTCGCTGATCCATTTGGTAATATGTTTAATTTCTTCACATATAACTACCATTCTTCTTTAGCACTTCTACCTTGTTATCTCAAAAAGACCAATTTCTAAACAGCTGTACCCACGCTCAGATCATTCCAAGACTTATTGTTTCATGCCATCTCTGATGTTGATCTTGTTTTGGATTATCCTCTTTCTTTACAAGTAGGAAACATCAGGCGTTATCACATTTTTTGTCAAAACTATCCAGGATTTAGTTTCACATTTCTTCCCGCAATTTCATTTTCCCCTTCCGTGCGCGACTTCAAAAAGCAGCATCGGTCACCAAGTGATATATGCTTGGCAAACGAGGCATTATAACCTCAAAGAAACAATTAATAATGATATGTTATGCTTACAAAGCTGTAACACTAATGTTGAAAATAAAAACAATCTTTGATCATTTACAATTACATTGGTCAGACGTTATATTATCTGTATGGATTTTAGTTTGATTCCAGATACTAATGTTCTTGGATGAGGATGTGAACAAGACGTTTGACATTTAGAAGTGAATGACATGAACGTAATGTGAATGTAACACACAAATGGACCCGTCTCTGGAAAACATAATGTATGGCACCAGTTGCCCAACTCCGTCGTGATAAGTATCTAAGTATTAGATAAGCTTGCAAAATTTCATTCATGTAACATGTAAGAAAACTTGTCCCCATTCAAGAGACTACGCTCTAAGTAAAATAACATGGACCAAGGGCCGCTCCTGTGAAAAAACAAAAACATAATTTATGGCACAAATTTTCGAACTCTTGATCGGTGTTCAAGTGACAATGTACATCTTAGATAAACAAGCAGCTTTCATTCATGTAACTTCAGTAATTTCTGATATAAACGCCCATTTCACGCAGTATGCACAAAGTTAAAAAAGCATGGAAAAGGCCAATAACTCTGTAAAAATGAATTTAAGACACCAAACTTAGAACTCACTTGAGGACGTGACCATTAACATCAGTGTGTAAAATTTCATTTCTCTGAGAAATCGGGCGGACGGACGTGGCGGGGGATAATACTGTATGGTATACAGTTGTCAAGGTAGAGAGCCCCTGTCATTATTTCAAGGGAAACGTCAGGAAAATGCTAAGCCTTCTAAATGAATACGATATGCACCATAGGAAAGGGGAAAATGAAACTTTTCTTGGGGAAATTAGGCGACAAACATACTGTGTTTTCAATGTGGAGCTAGGTTACCTGCAGATTTAACCGCGCTTAATTGAATTAGGAACCGAACGCGCCATGACTAAATAAAACAGATTCTCAAATCTAAAGGAATAGTAATGCATAAATATGTTTCCACATGGAAAAGTGTCTTATATAACACATAGTTAGCACATTTATGAGAAGAGTGTAATGTAGAATACCAGTTTTGTTTAAGATTACCAAGTAGTCATATTTTACATAAACGGATAAAAATGTTAATATTCCCAACATCCTGGCATCCATACAAAATATGTATTTGATATGTGTAGCCCATGTGACTCTGCCAGCATCATCAAGACACTTTAACATTGAATAACATTGATGAAGTAGCCTATTTCTATCTAAAGTGATTAGTCTACACCAGTACTAAACTGCCCGTGACATGTATGTTAGCTGAAGTGGAGCTCTACCACATTCACCCAGTACCATACTGTTGCATTAATTTTACCAACTTTCAGGAAATATTTGCACGTTCTTATCTAAACATTTTCAGCCGATTTAAAATATGTTGTTCCCCAGATTTCTGACCCACAGCACAATATTGGTGTAACCATTGCATCAAAAATCCTGAAAAGATTAGTACAATTAATATTACCTACTCTCTTTTGACACCGGACAGGACTCAACCAAAAAAAGTAAGAGCATCTGTACTTTATTGAGGAAGTGTTACCCCAAATATAACATTTGTTACATTTGACCACTTTCTAAATGGCATTGTGTGTTCAGGGTAACAACAAGTACGAACTTTTAACGTTTTGGGGATTACGCGAGGAGATTGTGTTATGAAGATAAGCAGATGACCGACCCAAACACCGGAGACCTCAATCAGCAAAATCTCATGCATCTCCTATCAACTATCTGGCGAAGGCGTGACAGCGTTGATCATGATGATGTAAAACATTGTTTATCACATGTGCAACGTAGCATTTAGCGAGAGATGAACCTATTAGCAATATCCATGACGTTGTGTAAGTTAATCTGCTTGTAAACTCTGGTGGGGTGATTGATGTAACTCTTTGCCTCCTACTGGGAGGCTTCCCATGAAACTCTGTGGACGAAACTGTTGCATTGTTCAGCGTTCATGGAGAGATTATATGACCGCCTTTGCCTGTACAATGGGCGATAACTCACGTCATGAGCGTGTTCCTAACCACATTGAGAACTGTATGAGCTGAGGTGTAACGGAGTTGAACGTCAAGTCCAAGATTATTGCACTTCTTTAGCGACGTTCAAATGTGTGTGCGTGTGCGTGCGTGCGTGCTTGTGAACACCCATTAGATGAATAACTCCGCTTTGGGCAACAGTCTGGCCATGACACGGTTGCTCACACCCCTGCACCAGTGATTGAAACAGGGTTCCCAGCGTGACAACAACATTCGTTTACCATATTGTTGTCTTCAAGGACGTGATACAGAGATACATCAACACATAGAAGTATTATCATTTACAAATGGTGCCCCGACAGGATCCACTGAATTAGAAACTCAGACATTCAATTTTTCACCAGAACTGGAGAACACCAAAGCTACTTTAGGCTTTCCACACTTTAAACTTTCCACACTTTTGAAGTTCCAGACTTTTGGCTTTCCACACATTTGGATTTTGCACACTCCTTAATTTCCACACTTTGGGCTTTCCACACTTTTGACTTTCCGCACTTCTGGCTTTCCTCACTTTTGGCTTTCTGCACTTTTTACTTTCCGCACATTTGGCTTTCCACACTATTGACTTTCCACACTTTTCACTGTCCACACATTTGAATTTCCGTAGTTTTGACTTTCCACATTTTTTCTTTCCGCACTTTTGGTTTTCTGCACTTTTGTCTTTCCACACTTTTGACTTTCCGCACTTTTGACTTTCCGCACTTTTGACTTTCTGCAGTTTTGGCTTACCATACTTTTGACTACCAACACTTTTGGCTTTCCACACTTTTGGCTCTTCCAACATGTTTGGATTTACATACTTTTCGCTGTCCACGCAACTGGCTTTCCGAGTCGCATTAGTATAATCTCAAGGCACGATAAAACATTTACACTATCTCACCAAGTGCATTCATTTAAACACACCCATTAAAATCAGTTTACGTTGCTGTTTGTCATCAGATTTATATATGGAACATCACGAAAATCAAAACATAATTACACCAGTGGTTACCATGACATGCACGGGCATATACTCATCTCCCAAGTCCACGTAACGGACATAGTGAACACGTGATGTGAATTCGACTGGCCGAATAACGTGCATACAAATAGAAAACACTTAGGCCATATCAAGTGTGTTCATCAATGTTATTGTCACAGAAGAGCAGTACCATTTGTCTGACTTCACTCACATTGGTGATATTCAAGAGGAGGATATGCTTACAAGTGAACACCCGGTTTTTTACTGTGTAGTGACCATTTGAGTACCTCAAAGTATTGAACATTTTTTATGCAACAAATTCCTCACTAAAATCTAAATTTCCAATTTTCTGTTAGTGTATGTATGTCTACGGTAAACTACGTTTATAACGAACAAGCTTATAACGAACTGACCGATATAACGAACTTATGTTTTAGTCCCGGGCATTTGTCGAAAAATGCTGTATATATTTTTAGAACGAACTACGGTTATTACGAACTAAAATTATTGGTCCCGTTGAGTTCGTTATAACCGTAGTTTACTGTACTTTATTTGACAATGGTTTGACTGTGAATAATATTCATATATTTATATAATTAATTGCTTTGCCAACTCTGCTGGGGATAAGCTGTTTATGCAGGGAGCTCTGATTTAGTTGAATACGACTGTCGGTGTCTTTCAGTGATCTGTGGTCCCTTCAAAGACTTTTCACCGCTATTTTGCCTCTTACGACTAATGGAATCTGTTTCGGTGGATACACGACACTGGTTATTTTCTTACGTTGACGTTTTGTTTGTAGCTGCTATCAAAATAGATATGGGAAAAAGAGTCGACAAATCAGAGACACAGATAAGTAGTTTGTTTTGGCCTATTCTGTGTATTCGGTGCCAACTTTAAATATAACCCAATCCCATTGACGAGTTGAAAGCACAAGGGAAAGACTTTTGCCAAACAGTGGTGACCCTATGACACAACTTGCTGATCAAGGCACTACACAGGTGGACATGACACAACTTGCTGATCAAGGCTACACCACACACGTGGACATGACCCAAGCTGAAGGGCGGTTGTTGGCAGAGCAGAGTACCAAGGATGAGAGTACCAAAGTTTCCTGCTTTAAGGCCAACCTTAAGACTCATCGGTTGATGGTCTTTATCTTTGTTGGGGTGATAGCTGGATTCGGCCTTGGAAGTGGAATACGATCTCTGGAGCCTTCTGATGATGTGCTGATGTGGATCGGTATGTTGCAATAAGTGTTGGATTAAATGTTGATAAATGGAACAAATACAAGTATGAAAACTATAATTAAATATAACAGATGTTATGTTTGGGATGACACTTTCTGAGTAAAGTACAGATTCTCGTACTTTTGTCCCCGGGGGGTGGGGGGGGTGGGGGGTGGGGGGGTGGAGATAGGAAGAGAGGGAGGGAAAGAGAGAGGGAGAGAGAGAAGGACAAAGATAGTAAAAGTATAAACACATCAATGACATACATTACTGCACAATTGTTGAGAATATGAGAAAGCATAAACAACATAAAAACATTGCATATACCAAACACACTGCACATGTACTCGACAGAGAAAGCTATCATTCATGCTGGTGGCATCTCTTTGTTCTCAATGGGACCGAGTGGCCACCCTGATGGTCATGGGTATACTGGGTGTACTGCGGGTATACAGTCTGTGATATTAATGGGCTATTGCTAATAGCGGCGTAAAACCCAACTCACTCACTACTTTATCACTGCATTATTCACACTGACAATAATGCTTTGTCAAACGTCTCAGTGCATTGTTCATGTGACTGAAAGGACCAAACCGCATCCTACCGTGTTACTGAAACTGTTAACTGTCAACACCTCAATGTACAGATAACTCTAGAGAGAGCTTGTTAAGGTTAAAAGTGAAAGGGAGATGGTCGGGGATTGATTTAAATTTACGTTTATGTGTTCTTTTTAATCTGGGATGGAAGATGAATATAATTTTATCTTAATATCTAAGTCCTATTAGAACATAAGACACCATCTGCCTGAAATGTATTGCCGTAATCCGAATAACTATAAATTTAGAACGGTTCTGTCTTCGAACGCTGTAAGGTTATTTAGTAACTTGTGTAAATATCTGTGTCAAAGATATGAAGTTGGACAAATTTTTGCAAACACTATAATATAAATTATAATATAATTTTCTTGTGCATTCATTTACCATTGTAACATGTCTATATGCACTCTCTATGTGTATGGGCCAGTTGCCTTCATACGAATAAGAACCTGACTTGACTTAACTTGATAACTCTTGACAGTTTGTTATGTTAAGACAATTAAGACAATCCTGCTTAAAAACAGTTAAGTCATCAAATGAAATCTTCATAATATCGTGCTAATACCACATATAATAATGGGGGGTCTGTGACGTTTTAATAAAAGCGACAAGACCCATTAATGTGATCTAATGGTCTCAGTGAAACATGGGTGAAATCCTGTTATCTTTCTGAATATTTGCATGACTTATCCATTATGATTTATAGGCGGAGAGAACTGATTTGCATGGGAGGCTTTCTGGTGAGATTTTTGTGACGATAAAACGCCCTGTCGCTTATATGTATGTGAAAAGAACATTGATTTCCCAGAATGCTATAGTCAAGGTTTCCAACAAGTCAATATTTGGTATTCATGTGTTATTCGCGTGTGTCTATAACCATCCTTATGATTCTCCGTGATATCAGATCGAATCCACAAACTAGGGAACATCAATGTTACACGACTCACTTCTTGATATTCTACAGGAAATTGATATGTATTTGTTCCTTAGTGATGTCAGTAATGACAGAACATTAGTGAACCCGACTTTATAGATGGTGACATAGCAGAGAGAATGGAGGATCTGGACGACTTCAGTTATCTATCTGATAAATGTAATCTAAAGCGTTGTTCGTGTGATAAGATATAAAACAAAACAGGAACTCAGTTACTTAATTTTGGTTCAGCTTGTCATTTGTGTTTTTATAATGGCCGCTGTGGTACTGATTCAGGAATTGATGACTTTACATTTAGCAGTGCTCCGGATCAAGTGGCATTGATTATGTGATGTCATCGCCAGCGCTATGTTCACTCTGTCAACGCTTTGACATCGTAACAAGGTCAGACTCTGGCCACCTTCCACATAGGTCTTCATTATGTTACGTGACACACCTGCCGAGTTTGATTCTCATAATGCATGTTAACCCCGTGACTACCGTTATGTGTAGATGTAGCCAAACGGGCTTATTCAAAGATAACTTACTTTCTGATTATATGTTGGACATGTTTGACACCTTTTAGAATTGATACTTTCAGATATTGGCAAAGTAGTCACAGTATTTACTGATGCTATTTATAATGATGTACAAAATATGAAACGATCTAGTAATACATTTAAGAATATGACACGGGTCTAGATTGAAAATGAACGTGAATATTACAGTTGTGAAAGACTGTGTGATTATGCTTTTACGCCGCTTTTAGCAATATTCCAGCAATATCACGGCGGGTTGTGAAAGAAATAGGTTGTTGTAGGTCTCAGAAGGATCCAGTTTCGTTACAGAGATATATAGATACAAGCAAAAGTATACATAAGTGTTGAGAGATAAGAAACGTAACCTATTAGTTCTTGTAACACTTTGTGGGTAATATACACAACAGCAAAACGTTTTGGTCTGCAGGGGGTTTATGAGGTTATGTGTGGGGAGGTATGAATGAGATGGAAGGTTAGTGAATGTGATATTGAATGAAGTGGTTGCTAGTTGGGTTGTTGGTTTGGTGGTTTGCTGCGTTAGCGAGTGAGTAGGTGACTGAGTAGAATTACATCAGCAGATACAATATACAATGATAATCAATCAAGAAATACTCAGGATAAGGATATACAGATATGGTTTAATGAACCGTCATCAAATTATCCTAAATCGAAAACTATATTTATCCTCATTCAGCGTATTGAAGTTCCTCCAGGTTCAAGTACCGTCCTTCCATCACATTGTCAGATAACTCCCGAAAGCTTAAAAAACTAGTTATACTTATATATTTTGAATATTTAAAGACTTTCCGTGTGAATTACTGAAATAAATATAATTCAAATAAAGTGTTTTGTATTATTAGGTTTACAGTTGTTCATACATTTTATATTGCCTTGCATCAATGCATATTATATGCGATGTGTAGCCTACTATTGCGCATTCCCAACCCGTTGTTTGTTTGTTTGTTTAACACTACATTTAGCAATATTTCAGCTGTCTGACGGTGTCTGTTAATAATCTTGTCTCGACCAGATAATCCAGTGAGTAATATTATGAGCAACGATCGAAACCGTGGAATTACGATGACAAGCTACTAACCATGTCAGTGAGCCTGACGACCGGATGTATTATAATTAAGTCGCCTTCAGTCACCTATTCTAACCCGAACTTCCCATGGGGGCCTCGTGTCCAGTAATCACTTTCATATGCCATCAGCCTGACTGGCGACTTTGCCAAATAATTGTTAAAACAATGGGTACAGCAGAGTAACGCTGAGCGCCAGGCTTGTCGTGGACATGTATTGCACTATCTGGGAACGTACTGCACCATGACCTGCTGCACAGAGAGGATTTTACCAACAATATGGATGTTTATGACAAGCCAGTCGTTGATAGTGTTAACTGCTCTGGGAGTGACCATTGGTTTCCTTGTGGGCATGTTAATTCACCCAGCGGACCCTTCGCCGGACGTTCTGATGTGGTTAGGTAGGTCATCGGAACTGACTGAGTTTGGGAAGCTGTATGAGAGTGTGAATGTTGTTTACAAACAACCAAACACAGTGATATAAATATACCGCCAATTAGAAAAACTGTATCACGCCTTGTCATGAAAGTGAGCATAACATTAGTACGATGGCTGACTTTAGTGATAATCTGCTGAATCAGCGAGTCACATACCGGAGCATAAGCTGTGTTTAGATTTAAAACCAGATCGGTTTTCTAATCATGCATATGTGTTTGTAGATACCCTGTATGTGGTCTGAAAGGGAGCATGTTGTGTTTAAAGCCACAAAAAACATTTTATCACAGGAAAATGTTTTTATTCCAGGTAAAATATTATGTTATAAATAATCATTTGGACAAAACAATGGTGAACTTTTAGCAATATATGAAGGAGTCAGGGAAGAGTTGGCACGAGAGCCGGAAGGGTGTCTAATTGATAACAATTACTAAAAGCGACAAAGATCTTTCAATAGCCACAAGAAATCTCTGCCAAAAGTAGAGTCGATTGTACGATTCCGGCTATTTTTAATCACTATCAAATGGGCGTGTGTGAAAAAGGTGAGCGTATCAGGTCCCACAAGTGGCACCAATCAGAAACAAACGCATGCAAAGGCAAGTCAATCTGAAATAATCAATATTCATGTTATATCATGCTGTAATATTTCTGAAACAGCTCATGCATATGCCATTTCGGGATACAATGCGGTGTCCTGTACTTTAACTGGAGTTTACTGAGGTAATGTTTTGACAAGAAGGTTATAAAGGTAGTCAGGTCTTGAGGATTAGTAAAGGAGATGAGTTGCTTCTGTGAAGATGTCTCATACTAGCAATGTTGTGCAGGTTGTACCTGCAAATCTCGCAGTTGATGTGTGACTCCATGGTAAGTCCCGGCTCGAGATGAACCCTAAGAGTCTTAACTAAGTCTCAAAGATGGATGGCTGTCTCCTTGTGCATGTGTCCAGTGAATCCAACCTGTTGACAGAGTGATGAACTCAAAACCATATATGCGAGAATTATTATATAGTTTGGTTGGTGACCACATCAGGTGTGTGTTGTGTGTGTTCCATGTGGACGTACTGTTGTAATGTAAACACAGAACCTGAAGTAATCAGTGATGAGTTGCTTCTGTGAAGATGTCTCATACTAGCAATGTTGTGCAGGTTGTACTGGCTTTCTCAGAATACTTCCACAAAATGACCGCAGACCGGAAGAGTGGGGGTACTCATCAGTCAGACTCACCTTTACCAATCAAATAGTATATGCAATTCTACAACCAGACGAAGGTACTGATTGTCATTTCGGCAAAAAAATAAAACTGTCCAGATCTAAGGTAGTTGTCATGATATGTATAATGTTTCATTATTAATATGATTTGTGTAATCCAGTATCGACTGTCATAGTGTGTACGTGTAAGCTATAATTTTCTATTTTGTTGAGATATAAAAAGCTATTATATATCAAAAGAAAGGGCATAGAAGGAGCTTTGAATTGATATGTATCATGTCTATGTGTCACTACATCAACAACAGTTATATTTTGATATATGACCAATAGCGGATGAGAAATGGCGGCAAGTTTTAAATCCAATATGGCTGTCACGTTCGAGTTCGTGGAAAAACGTTCATCATCATTTTTCATAAACAGTGAAGAAGTTTGATGGTTTGAATTCTTGTTGCCAAGATTGTGCCCAAGACAGTGACTCCTTTCATTAGCCCAAGATACGTGTTTCGATGCAATGCCTTATAGCTCAATAAACTATTGACTAACGTTCCCAATCAGTTTAAAAAGAAAATGCTCCTTGTGTTGTGTTTTATACCCAAACATGAATTCAAATCATATGGGACTGTATTATAACACTCTTAACATTGGTTTGCGCACGTTTTCCTTACGAATTAAACATCGAGTAATTCAAGAAGGACATAATTTGATAAGCAGAAAATTAACCCTTGTGTGTGTATCGTAATAGCATTTGTCATCCAAAACTGGCTTCCACGGGAGATATCGCTAGGGTGAGACCATGCGATATCTACATTGTAGTACTTTTTACACTTAAGACACTGCTTATTACTGTCTACAAACTGAAAAAGTTGGAAGAATGATGTTGGAAGATAAACGAAATCTCACCCTCGTGTCTTTTGATATCAAATACATCAAAACATTCGTTGACAAAAGTGGAAAGGATCCTCGGCAAGCCTCGGAATTTTCCCACTTTTATCAACTCGTGTTGATATATTTGATATCAAAAGACACTCGGGTGAGATTCTCAATATATCAGGAAGGAAACACAGCGAAAAGCTGACCAATCGTAGAGCAATCTTGGAGCTTTTATCATTGATGGTTATATGCTTCAAGTTTGAGGTACGGCTTTCTGTTATTGATTAGTGGCGTAAATAAAAGTCACAAATAATATTGATTATATTATTTATATTGATGAAGAGATCCTGTTGTGATTATGAATTACAAAAGAACAAGGCTTTGGGGTAAATAGAACATATCAAATAACCAATATTAATGCGGAGAAAGGGTGTCTACACAAAATTACGTCATGCGGGTCTCAATTGTGATGATGACATTAACTACAAATATATTCTCATTCTTTATGATGGTTTTTGATACCCGATATACGAGCAAGTGGCGCTTTTCAGAGGTTTGCCTTGTAGGGTGCTACTGGAATCGACCAGTGCTGATATAGCTGACACCAAAGGAAACTAACTGGGAGATAGTTATTCGTTATCCAAACAAGCCTCACACTTTATATTCCAACATTGCGTTCTCTGGTCTTCCTGAAGGTAATTACAATATTGTGTTATATATGGCTACAACCCTCTAATCTGTGCACATTGGTGCAAATGCATCCCTGCGTTTCAAGGGGTTAAAGCGTTCTCTCGAGCTCCTCACGTCGGGTTCGACTCCCCACAAGAGTACAATGTTCAGAGCCAGTCCAGATACCTTCCCGCTGTGAATCCGGACCGGATACATTCCGGAATTCTTCCGGAAACATTCCCAAAAAATGTCAAAAGGGGGGTGCATTTGGTTCAATTAAGTGTGAGTGAGTGAGTATGGTTTTACGCCGCTTTTAGCAATATTGCAGCAATATCACGGCGGGGGACACCAGAAATGGGCTTCACACATTGTACCCATGTCGGGAATCGAACCCGGGTCTTCTGCGTGAGGAGCGAACGCTTTAACCACTAGGCTACCCGACCGCCCCCAATTAAGTGTGAAACACATAACAAAATATCTGAAAATTCACTTCTTTTGCTGTGTGGTATATTGCTAACAGCGGCGTAAAACACACGTCACTCATTCACTCACTTGTGTGTTTCAGGCCTCCCTGGTGAAATGTACATGCGGATGCTGCAGATGATGATCTTACCCCTCATCATATGCAGCGTCATCACAGGTAAAGGCAGCCTTGTGAAGCCAAACTTTCTTCAGAGCTTGGTTTACGGATATTTTGTGAAAACTCCTGGCGAAATTTAGCAACGACATCTCAGATTTTTTTATCATTTGGATGTAACACCAAACTTTTTTAGCTTGATTTGCGGATGTTTCGTGAAAACGCCTGATCCGTACGCGGACGCATTTTCGTACCAACAACATCTCAGATTTTTTGGTGTTCTTCAAGAAATCATTTGGATCTGTTGCCATGTGTTTAGTGTTCAGGAAACCGGCCTTGTCAGTCTTACATTTTGAAGCGGTATGGACATTTTTTTGTTTATGTTCATAGTTATGACAATCATTAAGATGAAATGATTGTTGTTGCCTCTTGTAATGTCGTAAACAGATCTCTGAAACCAGGCCAGGAAACTGCGAATTCGAGGGTTTATCGAAATGGTTGATTTGCATAAAGTGAGTTTAAGCCACTTGCAATTGTTTGCAGAATATTATTTCTTGGGAGACATAAGAAAGATACAAACATATAACTGCATCTGATTTTGAGAACTGCGTAAATGGAAAAAAATTATTCCCCTAATCATGAGAACGATTAAGCGATTCCGATACCTGCTTTGTGGAGGTTTTACCAGAAGTGATGACACGTTTGCTGCCGTCGAGGCCAGGCCACGCCCTTTTCGATTTGGCCATCGTGTGTAGCAGTATTTTAATTATATATCAAGAAACACTGGAATAGGCTCTCCTGCAAGCAATACTTCATCATTCGTGTGATTCTGTATATTCTGATGGGTTTTTTTCTACAAAAATGAATCAAATGTTAGACCACACTGATGTACGTTTAAATCATTTTATGCTGAAGAAACCCAACTGTTCACATGGGATAATTTGACAAACTTCTTACTTTGCTGACGTTAATGGTATTCATGTATGTACTTTGATGATGTCTGTGTTTGCTGCTGCAGGCACGGCCTCGGTTGACCCCAAATGTAACGGACGCGTCAGTGTTGCAGCCTTAACCTACATCATTGTCACAAACACCTTCCCATGCCTCCTCTCTATAGCGCTTGCCTTCGCTATAAAACCAGGTAAGTTTGACAAAGGTGATGGATCCATCATTCTATATACGGGGGGAGGGGGAGGGGGATACTATCAGTCGCCGCGTCAAAATTGAGTTTTTAGGATAAAACCTGGAAACAAATGATTTTTTTGGGAATAATACTTGTCTTAAAAATATCCCTGCTCAAGAATATCCAATGGTCGGACTCTTAAACATAGATAGTATGTGTGTCAGTTTTAGTGTGCTTATTCACATTCTTCTTAAAAAGCAAACATCAGCTACTGATACAGAATAATCGATTTTAACGAAATCAAGTGTTACAACAACGTCGTCGTCGTCGTTACTGCTTTTGTGAATGACGATCTTCGACTGGGTCTTAGTCTATCTGAAAGGGTGGACAGGCGATCTCCCATTTCTCGTAGACTGCGCGTGGACGACACTAAATAACACATCAATATCATCGATCCTCGGCTTTGAATGAAAACAGAAAGCGGAATACACGAATTATGCTTCAGAAGTAGAATTACTCTTGCCAAAGCTACCCCAGAAGAGTACTTATCACCCAACACAAACTATACAGGTGTACACTGTCCCATCTAGACTGCCTCCGTGGTCTGGTGGTAGAGCGTCCGCACGGAGAGCGGAAGGTACGGGGTTCGATCCCCTGCCGCGTCATGTGAAAACGACGTTAAAAGATGGTACTTGTTGTTGCCCTGTCTGTCGCTCGGTATTAAGGGGGTACAACAAGGACTGGTTGGCTTGGAGTCAGTATGCTGTGTCTGAGTGGGGTATTCATGTTAAACTGCGGCATGGTATCTCAGTGAGCTAGCACTATAAATCGACTTCAGTCCGGACTAGTACAAGCAGCCACACACACACACACACACACACGTGCATGCACGTCGCTATATAAGTGCAATAACCTTGGACTCGACGTTAAACCCCATTTCACCTTACCTGTCTCCATCTTTATTTACATTAGTGACGAAGGACGCTATGCATGCGCACACATAATCGGATATGGTAAAGTCTCGAGTACTTGTGATCGTCTCCAAAAGCGTTGAGTGTCTGTAATAACGACCTAATTTTACGTATTGTATTTAGATATATTTAGGATTGTATTTGATATTGTATCACCAAAATAAGAAAGGGCTCAGGAAAGGAAATATAGAAATTGCCTACAAAAGACCGAAGATGTAATTACATATTTTAAACGTACATGTACGTTGGAGGAGAATAATTTAGGACAGGCATTTTGTCACAACTTAAACAGTAATGTGTTAAGTGAGCTGATTTTAACGCCGCATTGAACAGTAATATCACGCCCTGACAACATCATTGGGAAGCTAATAGATGCAGATCTTAGATGTTTACCATTGTGGTATACTCAGGAACTCGGGTATGTCGTACACCAACCACGGGTCATAATCAAGGTCATTCTGGGACGCGATTCCTCGACCAGTGTATCCTGGCTAGTCTAAGAGACTCATCTCTGCAAGGCGAATTGCGGCGCCTTACACCCGACCCGCGTTCCACCCGTAACGTACCCGTTAATAATCACCATGGGTATCGATCCTCTCCGCTGCAGGGGCACGGGTGGACCTGTCGTCTAAGGCGCCACAATTTGCCTGCAGAGTTCCACAGGCGTGCGAGAAACCTGTGGTCATGGTACCAAACCAAAATTGTGATCTTGGTTTATCAGCGCAATACCCGTACTCGTGGGTTTCAACAAACTGAATCACTGAGGACTTTTATCCCAGATCAATCTTACACGCCTGTTTATACTAGTTACTCACTCACTCATTCAGTCACTCACTCACTTGTTGACTCTCTGCTGCAGGCGTTGGGATGAGCGATGTGAAGGGGGATGCTGTCGCACAGACGGACCCCGAAAACATCATCTCAACACAAGACATCTTTGCCGACCTGATCAGGTGAGGGTATTGGTCAAATTGTGACATCTTACCTTAAACCTCAATTGAACCCAGTTATAAGACAGATTTAGCATGTTCCTTGATATCACATATATTTTTTGTGACATTGAATGTTGCAAAAGTTTTGTTCTCTTAAAAAAACTCATGTTTTATAGACGTGTATAAAACTATGTTAGAAAACTGAATATTTATCTGAATTCATCAGAAAACATAATTATATTCAAGCTGGTCACAATCGACGTGGCTGCTTCTATATTACATATGTACAGTAAACTACGGACACGGTTATAACGAACTAACGGATATAACGAACTAACTTTTAAGTCCCGACTATATGCTGTAGTTATGCTGTATATATGCTTATAACGAATTACGGTTATAACGAACTAAAATTAGTAGTCCCTTTGAGTTCGTTATAACCGTAGTTTACTGTAGATGGAATGAGTGAGTGAGTTGGGTTTAACGACGCTTAATGAGTTACATTCAATAGATGTGGGAGGAAAGCCCGAAATGATGATTCACTTCAGTGAATGAGTGAGTGAGGTGGATTTAACGCCGCTTTTAACAGTGTTCCTGCTATATCACGGCGTGTCAGCTTGATGTAGGAGGAAAGTCCGAAGTGATGCAGGTCTCAGACGGTTACCACTTTGATAAAACCCACGAGCTCGGGTGTGGTGCTGACAAACCTAGAAATATCGGTTCGAGCCGGGATTCGTACCAACGATCACGTGTTCCTGTCGTGCCCAAGGGAAGCAACTATGTGCAGCGAATTGCTGCGCCTTTGACGACTACGCCAACCGTGCCCCCTGCTGTAGAGAGGATTCATTACTTGCGCTTTTTTATGAATGTGAAATATCAACGAATAAACGGGACGAAGTGCAGGGGCGAAACTACCATTGTAGCAGAAAATCAATTGCTTATACCTAAAAAAAGGACGATTTTTGTTTACACCTTAAGAAAGCATATTTGTTTATGTAAATCTTCACGACGAACGTGATATATTTAATTTCATCCAAACTTGGTATGTGTATAAATCAAGGGCTAAAGTGGTACCTTTTGTGCATTTTTCATGTTTTCCATGGCAACAAGGTTGACTTTGACTCTGTTCATAGTGGTGTGGTGTGGTGTGCCGGACCATATCTCTAAAAGTAATAGTTATTCTTTCATGACATTTTGCACACACAAAGATCAGGTTGTCAACTGGTGCCTTCTGCTATTAAGGGATAATTATTAAATATTTTTTCTCTTTCAGTTGGTCATTAGTTTGATTTTGACTCTGTTCACAGTGGAGTGTACCAGACATAGAAATATGTCCGAAACCCAATTCCATAGTATTGTTTTGATAGTTTAATAACAACTTGTATACGCACAGACAGATTAGAAAGAAATCCTCTTTAAGTTAAACTTAAAGCTGCAGTCAGATGATTTGTTCTTTCGAATGTGTGGGGTCATCTTCTGAAGACTCTTGGTATAAACACCGGTTAGTTCATTTCTATACTTATTTCATTGGGTGAAAACACAGATGGTTGTCTGTTATCAGCTTATGTCATAGATGAAAGCTTTAGTTAAATGATAAATCCTATTTTACCCACAGTGTCCTTTGATGTCAATTATATTACCACTAGTCTGTTAACGTAATTAATATAAAGTGATATTAAATGACGCGTGGGTGAGATTATTAACTGTTTCCAATAGAAAATTACCCTGAAGAATTTATTACTGTAACACCTTGATCAGTGCATTCGCACATTGATGTTTGAGACAATCTTTAAATTCACCTTTTTCAGGCAATATCTTAGAATTCAGATTTGGAATATTTTACCTTACCGTTTTATACACAAGCACGAAATATGTATGGAAACAGTTATAATATAATTATTATGACATCGAGCATATGTGTGTGTTCATAATGTCTAATGGAATATGGGGCGGTCGGGTAGCCTTGTGGTTAAAGCGTTCGCTCGTCACGCCGAAGATCCGGGTTCGATTCCTGACATGGGTACAATGGGTGAAGCCCATTCCCGGTGTCCCCCGCCGTGATATTGCTGGAATATTGCTAAAAGCGGCGTAAAACCATATTCACTCACTCATTCTAATGGAATATATTTCTCACATGAAAAGTGTAAAGAGAGTTCCGCTTGGTAAGAAATATCACAAGTGTGACTTTTTTGTGACGTCACGACCGCAAAAAGCGTGAGACGTCATGTTATTGCGTTGAACATCCCACATGCTAACAGGAAAATGTGAGACATCTGATCAACTGACAAGAAAGACTTTCTTACATTTATTTATTTATACAAACATTTCAGGAACATCGCACCAAGCAATCTCATCACAGCCTGCTTTCAACAGGTATATATTTTACGATCTCTCTAATGATAGAAAAAACGTCAGACCGCCTCCTTGGTCTAGTGGTAGAGCGTCCGCCCGGAGAGCGGAAGGTCCGGGGTTCGATTCACGGCCGCGTCATGCAAAAACGACGTTAAAAGATGGTAGTTGTTAAGGGGCTAAAACAAGGACTGGCCGACTCCGAGTCAGTATACTGTGTCTGAGTGGAGTATTCATGTTAAACTGCGGCAAACCTCACCTCAAAAACGTCATGTAGCCTCCAGTAGTGCAATGTAAGGCGCCGAAACATTTTACGGAAAATTATTTATATTGATAAAATATATTAACAATGAATGAATTCGTACTGCACTGTGACTGCAAAACATTCTGAAGCATTTAAAGAACGCAATAGCTTCAAGTTATGATGGTTACTATACGGAAAAAATACTGAAAAGAGTAAACAGAAATGAATTTGACCCTGCGACGATTTGTGCATATTAACTAACCCTATATACTATAAAACAGATTGTTCCCAAAACTCAATCTGTAGGTATTTCGGATAACAAGAGATTAAAATATGTATTGCAAAATAGAGATGCTTCTCTCAATATTCAGCTCTCAATCCTAATCACTACCTCGTGTCAAACAGAAGTAGTTGTAAATAGTTGTATGTTAATCGGATAACTCTATAAATTCTTCAGGCTCAAACAAAGTATGCGATAAAAGAAGAAATCACGATTCGAAACGTGTCTGGCCACCTTGAGAACATCACGACCATCACGAAGACACGTGTCCCTGGCGCCAGTAACTCCCCGAATGCTCTCGGTAAGGTATCACGTGATGTGTACAGCAATCTATGTCGGTCTTTTCAGGAATAATATCGTAGTTCCAATTATACAACATATTCTTAGCCAATCAAGGAATCTATCAAAATAGATGTGGGAGGAAAGCCCGAAATGATACGGGTCTTAGATGTCCATCACTTCAGTGAATGGGTGAGTGAGTTGGGTTTAACGCCGCTTTTAACAGTATTCCTGTTATATCGCGGCGTGTCAGCTTAATATAAGAGGAAAACCCGAAGTGATGCAGGTCTCAGACGTTTACCACTTCGGTGAAACCCGCGACCACGGGTTAGTGCTGACAAACCTAGAAACATAATCGGGGCGAACCGGGATTCGTACCCACAATCATAGGTTTCTGGCGTGCCTAAGGGACGCAACTCTTCACAGCAAATTGCGGTGCCTTAGACGACTAAGCCTAATGATAGTTCGATGATCTGATTATACACCTATGTGTTGGGTCCGCTTTCGTTATATCCTAAGTTTAGAGCTTGTGTTGTGCTTTGATGTTCGTTAAATCCGAAGCTTCATGTTTGACGTTTTCGGGGCTAATGTTGTGCTATGATGTTCGTTACATCCGAAGCTTCATGTTTCTTCATGTTTTCGGGGCTGTTGTGTTATATGATGTTCGCTCTATCCGAAGCTTACTTTTTTTACGTTTCTAGGGTTACTGTTGTGCTGTTTGATGTTCGTTATATCCTAAGGTTAATGTTTGACGTTTCTAGAGATGCTGTTGTGCTGTATGATTACGAGATAAACATACTGTATTTTCGATGTAGAGCTAGGTTACCTGTAAAATTAACCGCACTTGATTGAATTTGAAACCGAACGCGTTTGATGTTCACTACATCCGAAGGTTAATGTTTGACGTTTCCAGGACTGGTGTTGTGCTGTATGATGTTCGGCATCGCTATATCCACCATAGGAAAGGCAGCCAAACCGTTCTTCGTCTTCTTTGAAGCAGCTACCATTATCATCTTTAAGATCTTGAACTGGCTTATATGGTGAGAGTTTGTTGTAAATGTGTGTTGTAAAACGCCTGCTGCAAACGCCTGTTTTAAACCTGTTATTACAGAATATCCACAGAATATATGATCATGTATATCATTATCAAATACGATGAAAAAGGTATCACCTTCATCATAACTTGTTAATAAATTGTGGTATGTGAATACCCCCTTCGTCTATGCCCTAGGCGCATTGGGGAGGAGGAAGGGGTAGGTAGGTGGAAGAAGGGGGGAGTCGTGAGCAGGGATGGTGTGGGGAGGTTGTTCACGTCGCCTTCTGCCAGAAGGGTAACACCGTTTGTTCGAATCAGAGACTCGCCCTGATTATTACTCAATTGGCAATTTTAAAAGGATAGGATGTGCGGAAAATATTTTCGGAACAGTTACATTTTGGAAAGCTAATCTGTTAAAATCACAACATCACTTAAGGCACACTTGCAAATCCAAACATTTAACAATATGTGTGGTTTCTGATAGAAATGAATAATACAAATGGCTTAACTCTCTTCCTTATCCGTTTACGAGTTACGAGCCGTTATCCAATGGGCTCTTGAATTAAGTGGCGATATATACCCGTATTTGCAATAGGTACACGCCGATTGGAGTTCTAAGTCTGATAGCTGTTGCCATAGCGCGGGCGGATAACATCCTGGAGACGTTCCGATCCCTTGGGCTGTTCGCATGCACTGTGGTGGTCGGCCTGCTCCTCTACCAGTTCATCATCCTGCCCCTGGGAGTGTTCGCCATCACCAGACGGAACCCGTACAAGATACAGGCGGAGTAC
The DNA here is from genome assembly GCF_022045235.1 of Haliotis cracherodii. NCBI lineage: Eukaryota > Metazoa > Mollusca > Gastropoda > Lepetellida > Haliotidae > Haliotis > Haliotis cracherodii. The sequence continues at coordinate 3,969,569 of NW_027266270.1, forward strand.
AGTCGAGCCTGGATGGTTACGTTTGCATCGGCTTCATCGTAGGTCAACCCGGCTTATTCCATTACCTTTACCTCACACCCCGGAAAGCATACCTATTACATTATTTACATTTATTTAACCGCATACCGATAAATCCATCGACATATAGTTAGTACAACATGACGGCCGAGTTTGAGAATATCTTCTTAATGGATATAAAAAATGAGGTAAATAATTTGATACCGAGAAAATTGTACATATGGATCATAACTACCTGCAGATTAAAATGTGTAATGGTCACGTGAACGAGTGAAACTACTCAGTATTGTTACTATTAAGTTTCCTCCGCAAGCTGACCTGTTGACAAGGAGTATCTAAGTATGATACCGGCGTTCCTCTATATTTGTTACAGAGCAGTAGCTATGCCTGAAGGCCTTCTCGCCCTTGAGAGGCTCCACATCGACAAGAGAGTGGCACAGTTCGTCGTCCCCCTCTCTTCCGCAATTAACAGGGACGGCAGTACGATGTTCATGGCAGCTGCGTGCATCTTTATCAGTCAGATAGAAGGCATGGAAGTAGATGGCAGTAAAGTAATAACGATATGGTATGAAGTATTGCGTTTGTTCAAGGAGACATTTACACACACGCAAAGATCATTCACGTTTGTCTCTGTGCACAAAAGTACATGTGATGCACTCAGATATTCAAAAACATGTAGACACGTGCGTATATTCACCCATATACAGATACATTATTCATCCACTCACATACAGATACATCTATACATCCTACCACACACAGATACGTGCAAACATTCACCAACACACAGATACATCCATACATCAACCCACATACAGATACATGCATACATCCACCCACATACAGATACGTGCATACATTCACCAACACACAGATACATCTATACATCCACCCACATACAGATACATGATTCATCCACTCACATACAGATACATCTATACATCCACCCACATACAGATACATGATTCATCCACTCACATACAGATACATGATTCATCCACTCACATACAGATACATCCATACATCCACCCACATACAGATACATGATTCATCCACTCACATACAGATACATGATTCATCCACTCACATACAGATACATCCATACATCCACCCACATACAGATACATGATTCATCCACTCACATACAGATACATGATTCATCCACTCACATACAGATACATCCATACATCCACCCACATACAGATACATGATTCATCCACTCACATACAGATACGTGCATATATCATCCCACATACAGATACGTGCATACATCCTACCACATACAGATACGTGCATATATCCTACCACATACAGATACGTGCATATATCATCCCACATACAGATACGTGCATACATCCTACCACATACAGATACGTGCATATATCCTACCACATACAGATACGTGCATATATCATCCCACATACAGATACGTGCATACATCCTACCACATACAGATACGTGCATATATCCTACCACATACAGATACGTGCATATATCATCCCACATACAGATACGTGCATACATCCTACCATATACAGATACGTGCATATATCCTACCACATACAGATACGTGCATATATCATCCCACATACAGATACGTGCATATATCATCCCACATACAGATACATACATCCACCCACACACAGATACATGCATACATTCAGCAACATACAGATAAATGCATACATTCACCCACACACAGATACATGCATACATTCACCCACACACAGATACATGCATACATTCACCCACACACAGATACATGCATACATTCACCCACACACAGATACATCCATACATCCTCCCACACACAGATACATGCATACATTCAGCAACATACAGATAAATGCATACATTCACCCACACACAGATACATGCATACATTCACCCACACACAGATACATGCATACATTCACCCACACACAGATACATGCATACATTCACCCACACACAGATATATGCATACATTCACCAACACACAGATACATCCATACATCCACCCACACACAGATACATGCATACATTCACCAACACACAGATACATCCATACATTCACCCACACACAGATACATGCATACATTCACCCACACACAGATACATGCATACATTCACCCACACACAGATACATGCATATATCCACCGACATCCAGATACATGCATACATCCACTCACATACAGATACATTAATACATCCACTCACTTCCAGATTCATACATACATCCACCCACATACAGATACATTCATACATCCACCCTCATACAGATACATTAATACATCCACTCACATACAGATACATTCATACATCCACTCACATACAGATACATACATCCACCGACATCCAGATTCATACATACATCCACCCACATACAGATACATTCATACATCCTGCCACATAAAGATACATACATCAATCGACATCCAGATACATACATACATCCGCCCACATGTAGATAATTACATCTACCCACATACAGATACATGAATACATCCACCCACATGTAGATAATTACATCTACCCACATACAGATAAATGCATACATCCACCAACATACAGATACATGCATACATCCATCCACATACAGATACATGCACCCATCCATCCACGTGCAGATTTGTTCTGTATAAATAACATTTATTCAGTAATGTAAATATTACATTTGCGTTTCAGCATATTCATTCTGCGAACCATAAGCTCCACATTTCAATGTTGAGTACAAACAAGCGCATGATGCACATACAGAGACATATATGATGAGAAATTATAATTTAGTTGTCATCTGGTGTCTTCGTAATAGTACATTCTGAAGTCATCCACATTGTAGGTTATATAACACATTGCCAATTGGATTGCAGGATTCTGACAGCGGCCCTTTCTCTGGCCGTTCCCGCCCTTCCCAGTGCAAGCATCGTGTGTGTCATCATCATCCTGACCGCCCTCGGTATACCCGCACAGCAAACTGGCCTCCTCTTTGCTCTGGACTGGTTCCTGTAAGTAAATAATCATTAAAATTCATTCATTAATAATTAATAATTAAAAGAAATAAATGCAGCAAAGAGGGTTTGGGTGATCCTGGCACAGTCAGGCTGGTTAGGCTCTTCATCAGCTCAGGGCCCTTGCCTCCTTTCCACGCATCCCAGACAGCGAATAGGACTTCTCCCAGGAAGCGCTGCCCAGTCAAACCCACCCAGAACTTTTCGGAGAATGTGAAGACTCCCCAACACTGCAGCCTTCTCCATTGCCCAGATTGTCAGAAGGGCTGTATTCCTTGTAGCAAACCTGGGCACTCTCCCAATGTCAGTCAATACGTGGGGAGGTACCAAACCTGAGGCACAGACAACATTTGGGAGTTGGACAACTTGGTACTTGTGATGCAAGCGTGACATTCCGAAATCGAGGTCAGCATTTTTGCCATGTTTTTCCTCAGTCTTGTCAATCACATTAGTGTCAATAGGGACAGAAAATTCAATGATATTCAATGGATAGGTTTGAGGCTGTATTCGGGACTTTTCCAAAGTATTGTGTATTTATCATTTCCAATGACCCCCTTAACATATTCTGGGTCATACTATGGATAGACCTCTGTCTCAGAACCACAAGCATGACGAAGAGGGTAATAAAAGGATCGAGCCACTCCATCATACTATGTTTGTGCCAAAGCTGGACATCCAATGACAATGTGTTGGACAGTCTCATTAAATCCATTACATAATGCACATGTCATATTTACATTTTGATGCATAATCACACACTGACGGTTTGGAGTGGGAAGTGACTGGTCCTGAGCTGCAAACAGAAAGCCTTCTGTTTCACTTTTCAGTCCAGCCGACATAATCAAAGCGAAGGACTCTGAAGGGTTGCTGACCTTCTCAACACACTACAAATATACTCGATGTCAGACAGCCTCTCTGGGCCAATTTGATGTGGCACTTGGGTGACACACATTTCTGTGACGTACAGCAGTACAGATCCATCAACAAAATTAATATTGAGATTAGACCTCGACTTCCGAATAACAATTCACAAGAATTCAAACGGACAAAGGCTTTACAGAGAACAATGACCAAGAAGTCTGCAAAACAGCAGCAAATGACAGTGTTTATGAGAAATTTCTTAATCCAAACATGCAGAGATAGCTCCGGCTTTGCTTGAAGGTGGCGAAGTACGATGCCTGCCACTTTTCGGAGTGTACCATCCGCAAAATAACGGATCAGATACGTGGTGTATTGAACTCAAGTGCCTTGTCTGATGGCATATCCTTGAACCATGTCCTCTTACAGAGCCCAGACTTAATGAACAGCCTTCTAGGGGTCTTCCTTCGCTTCAGGAAGGCACCTATTGCTGTGATGGGAGACATCGAGCAGATGTTTCATTGTTTCCATGTGCGTGAGAACCAGCGAGATTGTGAAGCCCATTTCTGGTGTCCCCCGCCGTGATATTGCTGGAATATTGCTAAAAGCGGCGTAAAACCATACTCACTCACCCACTCACTTATACGAACATGGTGTCATAAATGTCCGACTCCTAACACAGTTTTGCCAACTATTTAAACAGTCAAACACACATCTACAACATTCCTTGGTGAAACATTTGATAAGGTCATCAACAACGAGGTGATGAACACACTTCTTCAATTCTGTTTCAAACACATTGCTCTTCATTTCAATCGATATTTACATATTACTTCTTATTTCAGGAATACAGGTTGCCCAGTCGATCAACAAATTCGCACTTCAGAGTTGCGTCCCTTGGGCTTGCCAGGAACAGGTGTCCGTGGGTGTAAATCCTATATTTATGGAATACTGTATGGGACATTCTCGCATTCTCGCGATTTCGACCTTTGGAAACGAGCTAAATATGCCCAAAACACGAGAATGCGAGATCGTGAGAACACCCCTTACAGTATTCCATAGATATTCACCCTGATTATGTTTTGAGATTGTTTAGCATCTAACGCCTGTTCGTGGGTTCACCAAAGTAATGTCCAAGGCCTGCATCACTTCGGGCTTTCGGCCGACATCAAGCTGACAAGCCGTGTTATATCCTAAATAACGCTCATATGTCATTAAACAAACTCACTCACTCACTCTAATTTCAGAGATCGCATGCGTGGTGGTGTGAACCAAATCAGTATGGGCTACTGTGCAGTTGTCGCTTACCACTTCTCCAAATCTGTACTGCTGAAAGAAGACAGCGACGAGGACAGCATTGAGGCGTAGTTGATGGCTACCGCAGTGACGAGTTTGTTAAGCAGTGCTTTACGAGCACAGGACTTTAACAACGCATGTGTTCATGTACTTTACCAGGGAAACTTCATGTCATCTGATCAGAATTGACGGTGGTGTCAGTAATGACACAGGGAGGACAGTACATATAAAATATCAACGCCAGAAAATAACCAGTCTCTATTATACGCCAAAACAGATTCCACGGGGCGCAAAAAACAAAATCACAATTATAATAGTGGATATGATATGTATCTCCAGTTTTGCTTATCTGAATCACCCCTGGAACAAATCGGTTTGTCAAAAGTTATGAATGTTCGACCCGAATATTTTATAACATACGTTTTTTCCCAGTTCCACTTAAAATTGATATACAAATAGTGTGTAGCAGAATTCTGCACCGTACCTCTATTGATGTATGTATTCCTACACCTTGAAAGTTTATCAATCTCGTCATTTTTGTCTGTTTTGATATATACAACTGTTTTTGGTTAAACTATTCTAGATAAAACATGTTTCACGTTGTCGAATTTAATTATAAGTATTGACTGTGACATGGCATATCGGATATTACTTTGCACAGTGTTATTACTGTCGATCTACACTTCAGGTATGACCATTGCAAACAACGTAAGCTACGTGTGTTCTTATCTGAGTATGTTCGACACCAGAATAAACTTTCATATATGTGAGTACAATCACACCCCTTTGTTTACATTTGAAAAAACAGACTACTCTCGAGACAGTTGGATGTGCAATCCATGTGCATGTACTCTTATATATCTGTCAGGAGACATAGAGTTAAACCCTGGGCCATTAAATAAAGACCTAGAAGACATGAAATTAGCAATCATTCAGCAAATAAAAGATTCGGAGGATAAACTAACAAACGAGATCAGTTCGATGAGGAACGACATTCAGTTGTTACGTGGTGACGTCACAGATCTTGAAAAACAACTCAATGAGATCAAAGAAGAAAATAACATCATGAGGTTGGATATTGATGCTGTCAATGATAATGTTGGTGAGATCCATAATGGTTTTGATACTATTGATTCACGCATAGAGGATCTTGAGAGGCGTAGCAGAAGGAACAACATTATTATCTATGGTATCCCAGAGAGCGCAAACGAATCTTATTCTGTTTGCAAAAATAAAACTCTGGATGTTCTGAACTCTGCTAGAACTGATGACAATGAACTATTAACTCTGAGGGATATCGAGAGGGCACACAGGATAGGACGCACGACGTCCGATAAACCACGCCCAGTTATTGCAAAAATGGTTCATTGGGATGATAAAATAAAGACTCTGAAACTGAGAGGTTCTCTTAAGTCCAGAGGCTACGGTATAGCAAACGATCTGACGAGGAACCAGAGACAAGAAATAAAACAATGCAAAGAACAAGATCCAAGCAAACATTATTTCTATAAAGGTGGTAAACTGTCGTCTGCTCCTGTACGTGATACGAACGCTTCACGTGCAAATACAGAGGTGACTCGACCCGAGTCACGTGACGGAAACAACCCACGTCGGGCCGACAGAGGTAACGCAGGCAGGGGTGGGAGACCGACACGGAAGAGATAGGGGTGTGGCCAGGGCCCGGATATACAGGGGGAATCGTCTGAATCTACTTGTAGTATCATTAATGCTGTGAAACTAGTGTTTTGGAATATCTCACGGTTGCTCTCAAAGTTATCAGACTGTGAGTGTCTATCATTTTTAAAAACATTTGACATTTGGTTTGACAGAGACATGGACCCAGAAACTAAATTTTGATGATACGTTCTGCGAATACACCGACTTTATTAAGACAGCAGACAAGATAGCAAATTTTGGAAGACCTTCAGGTGGAATTTGTGTCTTCGTAAAAAAGCATCTTTTAGCTTATGTTAAAAACTCATGGATCACAGCAAATGGTGTATATCTATTACTAGACAGGTCACTGTTTGGACTTGAAAAACACGTGTTATACTGCTGTGTGTATATTCACCCAGAAGGATCTACATGGTACGACAGTAATGTTGGATCTAAAAACGGTATATTGCTATTCCAGGATGAACTGCTTGACATCCTAGGTGATGTTGGTGACGTTTCGTGCATTTTAGGGGGTGACTTTAATGCAAGAACTGGCAAAGAGCCAGATTATGTAGAGGATGATATACTTGAATATCTCCATGGCCAGGATATTTCATACTGGGACTTCCTCTTAGACAGGTTTAATCTGTGTAGATATTCAAACGATACTATTCTTAATAACTTTGGAAAATTTTTTATCAATTTATGTGCTGTTTTAAATGTACACATTATGAATGGCCGCTGTGGAAGTGATTCCGAGAAATGTGATTTTACATTTGTTGGCAATGCTGGAGCAAGTGTTATCGATTACATTATAAGCACCATAGATATATTTGACTTGTGCCAAAATTTTGATATTGAGTCACGCCACGAATCACAGCACCTGCCTATCACAATGTCATTACGAGCGCTTCATTCAGGTGGAAAAACATCATTTGAAAACGCCTACCATAGTCATTCAATGTTTAAGTGGGATAACAGCAAAGCAGATATTTTCCAAGAACGACTGTTATCAGACACCTTTGCATGCCTCCTAAGAGAAGCTATTGATTCTGTTTTTACAAATATTGATGAAAGTGTATCGTTATTCACAGAAGCTATTACATATGCAGGGAATGTAATGAAAAGGGAAGTAACCCCTAACAGAGAAAGTAAACAGTGGTTTGACTGGGAATGTGAGTTGTTAAAAAAGGAAAGATGCACACTTTTAAACCATTTCAGAAAATTAAAGGATAAAGACTCACTTGCTAAGTACACTGATTCGAAAAATAAGTATAAAGCTACTTGCAGAAAAAAGAAACAAAATTTCATGGATAGAAGCAGAGAAAAACTAGAAGAAAGTATCAGCTCATCAAAACAGTTTTGGACGACCTTGAAAAACATCAGCAAAAAGAAGGAAACTAAAAGTAACATCGAAATGCATGAGTGGTTTAATTACTTCAAAAATCTTTTCAGGGGTGATGATTCCACAAATAACTTCCAGTTGAACTCTTTTGATAATGATGAAACCAATTTTGCAACGGAAATATTAGATTCCCCAATCTCAAAAGAAGAAATTAAATCTGTTATTCAAAATCTGAAAAACTTGAAAAGCCCGGGATTTGATAAACTTATAACAGAATTCTTTAAATACTCTCTTGATAATACCCTGTCGTATTTGGAAATATTATTCAATACAATAATGGATACCTCGTACTTTCCAAAAGGTTGGACACTTGGAACTATCGTTCCAATTCACAAAAAAGGCTCAGTGACTGATGTTGAAAACTATAGGGGGATTACACTTACCAGAATATTCAGTAAGATATTTCTTAGCATTATTAATAAACGCTTGGTATTGTGGTCGGAAGCACTTGATAAGATTGAGGAAGAGCAAGCAGGTTTTCGACAAGGTTACTCAACCACTGATAATATGTTTATTCTCCAGGCTCTTATAGATAGGTATATTCAACGTAAACGTGGAAAATTGTATGCTATATTTGTAGATTTTTCGAAAGCATTCGATTCAGTCTGTAGAGATAAGTTATGGTATCTATTTAATTCACATGGTGTCAGTAATAAAATTGGTAAATTGTTATGTGGTATTTATAAGGAAGTTAAATCATGTGTTAAACAAAACGGCATGTATTCAGATTCTTTTATATGTCATACTGGTGTACGCCAAGGATGTGTATTAAGCCCTTTTTTGTTCTGTTTTTTTATTAATGAGCTTGCAGCCCAAATCAAAAGAAATTATGATGATGGTATACAATTACATCCTGAACTTATAAAAATATTTATGTTACTATTTGCAGATGATATAATCATGTTCTCGAGTACTGTGAAAGGTTTACAAACCTTGATAAATCAGCTAGAATTGTACTGTGATACGTGGAAACTTAATGCTAATCTAGAGAAGACAAAAATTGTTGTATTTAGCAAAGGAAATACGCTGTCAAAAAACGAAAAGTGGTACTTTCGGGGACAATTACTCCAAACTGAAACCTCATATAATATCTTGGTGTAATATTTTCAAGTAAATTATCATGGAACCGACATATATGTAATGCAGCAATCCAAGCTAAAAAGATGCTATTGGGCATTTTACAAACGTTTGAACATTTTAGCGAGTGTGCTTATAAATCTTTTTTCAAAATCTTTGACACAAAAATAGCTCCTATTCTTTCCTATGGTTCAGAAATATGGGGTTTTGCAGAGGCTAAAGAAATTGAATCCGTACATTTATACGCATGCAAAAGATTTCTTGGTGTTAAACATAGTACGTCTAACGTAATGGTTTATGGTGAATGTGGTCGCATGCCCTTGTATATATATCACTACTTAAAAATCATAAGATACTGGTTAAAATTACTAAAAATGCCAGTAAGTAGATTGCCAAAAAAATGTTATAATATGATGCTATTGTATGAAAAGAATGGAGATCAAAATTGGGCATACAATGTTAAATGTCTACTGTATAAATGTGGGTATGGTTACATCTGGGAAAACCAATGTTTCTTAGAGAATCATGCCATGTTCATATCGAAAATAAGGTAGACGCTTTTTGACATGTACTTTCAAACATGGAGATCTACTGTAGATGTTTCTAGCAAATGTGAATATTATAGATATTTTAAAATGCAAATATGCGCAGAAAAATATTTAACTGATGTAAATATAAGAAAATGCAGAATATCATTAACACAATTTAGATGCAGCTCACACAGGTTAATGGTTGAAGTTGGCAGACACAACAAAATACCCAAATGTTTAAGATTATGTAAACAATCTTCTTTAAATGTTGTCGAAGATGAATTTCATTTTCTACTTGTATGTTGTAAATATGACAATTTAAGGAAAAAATATATTGAACAGAAATACTATGTACATCCAAATAAATACAAGTTTATCTCTTTAATTTCACATGTGAGCAAAACGGCTATACAAAATCTCTCTCTCTTTATATATCATGCCATGTTATTAAGAAATGAATCCTTGTAACATTCCCTACCGCTTCCACATTGTCATGTATTCTGTACTATGGGCCTGTGGCCTTACAGTTATATATGAATAAACTGATTGATTGACTGTGTATTTTTTCTGTTCATTGAGGTATCCGCGTAGCGGATTCTAACAAAAGTTTGCACATCGGTTTTTCGATACATACCTCAATGAACCGAAAACATTTCACAGTTGATTAACAATGCTTTGTGTTTTCTTATTTATGGAATTATGGAAAACTACTCTGTTTTGCGAAGATGTGAAGAAAATACCTGTAATTGGGTCACTGCGCACTAATTTATCCGGTAATGTAAATCACCTAAAATGTGCGTCACAATAAAGTCTGTATCACTTATAAACCATCTATTTGTGTAACTCGATATGGAGTTTTTGAAATTGTGGTAACACCTCGTAGGAGGTACTACAACGATTGTTACACCTCGCAACGGGGCTTACAATCATTGTAAACCCTTGATAGAACAAAAACTACAACAAGAGATGCCAAGATGTCAAGGCAGTGTTCAAGTCCGGCTTTTCCATGTCCTGCAAACGCTGTGTCAAACAACTAGGAGGCAAACGAAGATTTTCCTTGACTGAGAGTTGCATTCTCTCCTGTTGCCATCGCTTGAAAATACCCACAGCCCAGTCATTTTTCATTCGAGTTCGCTTAGAAACAGTTCCTTTTAACTTCTCTCTCATAATCTCCTCCGTCATTGGTTCCCCAAAACGAAATTGAAAATCATCCATGTCTTTCTCCTGGGATCGAAATTTTGACTAAGTCAAAAATAACTGTCTCGTTGTCAGACATCCTCTTTTGTCACTGACTGTACAATGAATAAGCGTCAGTCAAAGCAAAACGTGTAATAGTCTCAGCCTACGAGACGCACGTACAGATTTCGTGCCATTGCGAGACGCATGTGCAGATTTCGCACCGTTGCGAAACCCACGTGCTGATGTCACCGGTTTCTTGGAACCGAGTTCACGATTGCAGGCGATATTTCATCTCCGATACAGGTTATACATTTGAGAGTTTTTATCACAGTTATTTAATTAAAAACGTTGTCTATGCGATGAGTCGGTTTATAAGTTGACAAACCATTTCTCCTCGGTGACATGTCAGGGTTTACAATCGCTGACCAGTAATCCCGAGGAGAAATGGTTTCTCCTATACAAAATACGAACTTATATGAAATGGACTTCATATTGTGTTGGTTCACGCATGCTCTGGCTTTTGAACACATCGTCCAAGTTCGTCCTATGTTCCGTGGGGTTTTGGAAGCTGACTTGCACAGTACTGTTCTGCAGAAAGTCTGTATGAACCTGGCTGTGTTTGGACTATCATGCCCAATCACGCGGAATGAGACATGGATAAATAATGGCGCTGACTTAAAGTGGGGAATTGAGTTTCTATGAACAAGCAAAACCTAGGATCGAAAGCGAACGTTGGCGGCCAGCCATATCACAACATAAAAATAGAATTATTCTTTTACCGATGACTAAGCACGAGTACAGTTATATGTTTGGGATGTAATATCGCAAACGAAAGATACTTTCATTTAAAAAGCAAACATATGATACAATGAACTAAGAGTGATAGTTTCCTTTACCCCTGGTTTATGTAGATTCATAACATCACAAAATGTATAGTGTGCGAGCAACCCTCGGGTTTGAAACTATACATGGTATATTTGGTAGATGTACATGTATAGGCATTTAGTTATACTGTAAACGTTTCGCTGATCCATTTGGTAATATGTTTAATTTCTTCACATATAACTACCCTTCTTCTTTAGCACTTCTACCTTGTGGTGTAAAAAAAAACAATTTCCAAACAGCTGTACCCACGCTTCGATCATTCCAAGACTTATTGTTTCATGCCATCTCTGATGTTGATCTTGTTTTGGATTATCCTCTTTCTGTACAAGTAGGAAACATCAGGCGTTATCACATTTTTTGTCAAAACTGTCCAGGATTTAGTTTCACATTTCTTCCCGCAATTTCATTTTCCCCTTCTGTGCGCGACTTCAAAAAGTAGCATCGGTCACCAAGTGATATATGCTTGGCAAACGAGGCATTATAACTTCAAAGAATTTAATTCATAATGATATGTTATGCTTACAAAGTTGTAACACTCATGTTTAAAACAAAAACAATCTTTGATCATTTACAATAAAATTGGTGAGACGGTCTCTGCATCAGTTTTAGCATGATTCCAAATATGTCCGATTGACCGCAATGCATAGACTTTTCTCCTGCAGAATAGTTTTAGATTACTAAACAGATCCGGTGGTCGTGATCGGTTACAGGTAGCAAAGCGTGTTTATTAAGGCCTGGAATCCAGCAAGGACTGCCATGTCCCCAAGGTCTAATTCTTCAGGCCATACACCTCTATTCACAACACGTTCATGTTTTCACTTTAGGCTGTAGTCAGGTCTACCTCCACAACTTTCTGGTAATCTGCCACAAAGCAACACAGCTCCATTTTGGCATCTACACCAACCCTGACCCTCGTTGATACAGTACGGCCTTGAACATTGTCAGGCAGTTTGAGTAGTACACACTATGGAGGTTCTAGTTCACACATAATTATGTAATGTTTTGCAAAAATGCCCCCACGTGAGTCTTTATTTTATCACCCTCCCCTTCCCCGTCCTCCAGTTCCACATAGTTATATACTGTTTTGACTCACCCCATTTGTGGGCAATTTTAACTCACTTTCCGGTCCCATGCGGATCTTTTTTCGTTAGTGCTTTATTTGCACTGCTATTATCTACAATGAAAAGGGTTGGTTTTCCTTTACATATGTCATGAAATAACCAGACCAGTCATGTAAGCACTTATCGGAGTCAACTTTGTATACCTTGGGATCCTTAGTCACCGAACCTCTAGATAGGCATGTTTTGTTATCGATTATAGTTGTCAGGATGTGCTCGAAACACTCATGATAGTGAATTTGTAAAATTTTAAGGGTAGAAGCTGTTTTACAACCACCTGTTTGCGTACAGATGATATCTATCAAATTCTCAATAGACAGCTTGCACAAATCTTCCATTATCTGTGTTGAGCTGTGCATCTAGCATTACATACAAATTTAGATGTCTCTCCCTTCTTAGTAATCTGCACGGTTACAGCCTCCCTTGCATTCTGTGTTCTTTATCCACTACAATGTAATTGATCATCGTCTGTTGTCCAAAAGCCGAGCCACAGTAGCGAAGAATTCGGCTAGTGAGACATCTGCTAGAGCTGGGTCCTTCACGACCATGGAAACCTCAGGATGACGTTTTACAGCCCCGAGCTTTTCAACTTAATCCCACTGTTGATATGCCTTCATGCCTTGACTGTATAACTGGTCGGGCACCCCCTCAAGGGCCACATCTACTTTGGTAATGTGAGGGTTGTAGAACACCTCTGACTCTCTAGACCATGGTAGTGAAGGGTATTCCAACAACACTTAAAATACCCTACGTCGATCTGGCAGCGACATTTATGTTACATAGGGTGTCCCTCTTGTCCACTGAATTGTTCTGTGTCGCAGTACCCGATCGTATAGCATGGCCATGAGCTCAGTGTACTTTGAATTTGTCGTGCCAGCTCAGGTTCTATCACCATTGCAACCTCCAAGGAGATGTTATCGATGGTATACTTTGTCACTGTGTCATCAGGAGCCTTAATAAGTAGTCCTTAAAGAGATTTATATTCTGGTCTATCACCAAGGGTTGCCTAATTGAAATCGAGGGAAATGTAGAAACGGTTACCAAATACATCCGCTAATGCCATGTTTTTAAACCTAGTGTGTACGCAGTTTTGTCGCATCCTTTTTATTGCTGGTGTCAACACCTGGCTACTACAACGCCTCAAAAGAAGACATGACTTATAGACTTCCCTCAACGCGCAAAACAGGTCTCATATGAAATTGATGAAATCATGAAATCTATAGGAGACACCCCTAGCAGACACGCTGCAGAACGGTTTGGATAAAGCAATGCAAACAATATGAACAATTTCACAAGTTATCTGCACTGGACGATCACTTAGCATTGGGAAAAAAAGGGTTGCTGAAGCAGAGGGTGAATTCAGGATGCGTCGTGTTGTGGAGAGGGTGGAGTCAGCTTGCCCCCTTACCCAAGATGGGTGTTCACATTTGAGAGTGGGAGCCAAAAATTGTCCAGATTTAACCTCTGGTAAAATCATTGATTCTTTCAACAGCTGGTTGAGTAAACCCTGTTTTATTATCTGGAATGAATGTTATCTAAACAGTTTCGGCTTATGCCGGTTGTGTAACATAATGAACGGTGAATCCTACACCTACTTTGTAATTCATTCTGTATGCACTGATCGTGGCTTATCGGGTTTATTGTTAGCCGCTGGAGAGAATGGTTGGCATCCTAAAAACCAAATCATGACTTAACCTACTGTGACTGTAATTCCTGTTTTGTTATCTAAATGATGTCCACAATAATGATGCCAACTATTTCATTTTCTCCCGCGTTTGGTGTGGTTCATACTTTGAAACATTAGGAAATCTTGCATCTACACTTACCGTAATCATATCAGTATGAACAAAAAATATGGATTCAAATTATTGAATTAAGTCATACTTGAACCATTTGTTACAAATCTTAATCTTATGTTGCTTTAAGAAGGTTCAAAGAAAGAGTATTGTTTTGTCATAATAATGGATGCATATGTACATCAACATCGCTATGGGTAAGAACTACATGTATACCGCATTGTACAACGGTTTGACATATAACAGTAACACAGAAAGAAAGATATAACAGCAGAGTTTTATTTAAATCAAATTTAGAACACCTATGAAAATAACAATGTGCTAATTCAGCACTTATTGGTAGGGGTGGTGATGCCCCGTCACACCTTGCGTAAATCCAGCTAGGTTTAAGACGAGACCTCCTCTATTTTTCTCTGATTTTATTTCCAACTCAATCAGGGCCAACGGTTATGTAATCAAGGTCACATGACCAGGATCAAAACAAGTTTTTTAGGACTGTAAAGGTACAGGACAAGGCAGATACGGACTAACAAAGCAAACTGATATAGGATTTGGAGCAATGGACGTCTTCATAATGGAGATGGATGGCCGAGAGAAATGGCACAGTCTTCCTAGCTGTGTAATTAATCGCAATTAGGTGATTGAAAAGTAACTTACATTTTAGAAATAAAGACAGCATGGCTACAGGAACCCTAGGGAGTGATTGTCTGTACTCGTGGGTAGTTGCAGGAATCATTAACCGTCAGTTGGCATCCGAACTTGGCCGTTTTATTTAATGAAACACCACGACTTAGTTCTTTAAGTTCTTATCTGTAATTACGTATATATATATCTGTGTGTGTGTATGGGGGGGGGGGGGGGGGGGGGGATTGTCTTACTCTTTTAGGCTTTAGTAACAATCATGTATGCTTATGCATGTTCATTTGAATATGTTTGCATGTCCGTTTTGTGTAACACACTTTGATTTAATGCAAAATTTCCTCCCATTAATTACCACGTCATACTCCATGATGATTCAAGAGATTTTGCAAATGTGATGAACATTTATTTCTCTGACCAGGCATCTGTATAATATCCTGATAAAATTCTCCCTAATATTAAGCTTAAAACAGAAGAATCGGTCTCTACTATCATTCTAACAACAAAGGAAGTCCAAGATGTTCTCCTGTCTGTTGATGTAACCAAAGCAACAGGGCCCGACGGTATCGGCAATAGATTATTGAAATTAAGTGCTTCAGCGATATCATATCCACTGGCTAAATTGTTTAATGTATCTCTGAACAAGTCTACTTTTCCGGTAAGTTGGAAAGAAGCTTTCGATGTACCTATTTATAAGAAAGGTAATATTAATGAATGTAGTAATTATTGAGCTATAGCTCTCATGTGTTGTGTGGCTAAGATATTCGAAAAATACGTTTTTAAATATATTTTAGAGATTACTTAAGAGATAATAATTTGCTTACAAATCTTCAATCAGGTTTCATGCCAGGAGATTCTACCGCTAACCACCTGACTTACTTATATGATTTTATTGCCAGAGAATTGGATAAAGGCAAAGAAATCAGAGCAATAGTTTGCGACATTAGTAAGACCTTTGATAAAGTTTGGCATGAAGGTATTATCCATAAACTCAAATCCTATGATACTGAAGGGAAATTATTGAGATGGCTTGAAAGCTACCTAAAAAGTAGATGGCAACGGGTTGTTATCAATGGCTATAGTTCAGACGTACGACCAGTTACGGTCGGAGATCCACAAGGGTCAGTTTTAGGACCTCTACTGTTTTTAATCTTCATAAACGACATTATAGACGATATTGATAGTAATATTAGATTGTTTGTCGATGACACATCCCTATATGCCGTGGTAAATGATCCACCCAGAGCAGCACATTGTCTGAATAACGATCGAATTAGAATATCCTCTTGGGCAGAAAACTGGCAGGTCGATTTCAACTCTTATAAACAGTATCTATCCAATTTTCCCGGAAGATTCTTCCCAATGTAAAACCAGTTTTGAAAATGAGTAACACTACTGTTCAGGAAGTTCATTCTCATAAACATCTCCGACTTACTCTCCAAGAAGATTGTATGTGGAACGATCACATTGATAGCCTAGTTAAGAAAGTAAGTCCAATGATTCACTGTCTCAGGCGTTTCAAGTATCGTTTGAATAGAAAAACACTGGACACTATGTATAAATATTTTATATTACCACTATTTGACTATTGTTACCACATATGGGACAACTGAACAAAAGAAGAGGCGTTCCTAAATTGTTTGATAGGCATTACTTAGAAGTTGACGGATGACAAGGTAGATACAATTTTATGGATAACAACTTCTTGAATACTGTGAAAAGCGACGTTTCGGTATAGAACCCTATACCGTTTCAAGCAAGACTGAATGAGGAACATTGTACAGAATATATATAGTAGGCGGAGGATTAACAGTAAGAACAATTGCATACTAAAAAACGTTACTACTTGAAAAACAGAATCTAGATGCACTCAGAACTATTTGTGGGGCTGTTCGTGGCACTAGTCACGGTAAACTTTAAAAAGAAACAAATCCTACGTCATTAGAAGAAAGAATGCATTTTCAAAAGTAAAATAAAATGGTTAACAATCTAAAAACGGATTATCTCTCATCCTTGTTCCAAATACAGCGTCGGATGCAAGTGATTAGATGCAGGTGCAAAACATAAAGTGTAAATCAAATAATTATGCCAAATTATTTATTCCAGATACAGCTACTATTTGGAACTCACTACCTATTGAATACACCAGTGCCAGTAGCTTAGGAAGTTTTAAAAGTTTTATAAAAAGCAATGATAGAAATGGTATGTACTTTGATGTAAATTATGGATCAAGATTCTGTCAGGTTATACACTCCCGTCCCAGGCTTGGCTGCAGTGATCTTAACGCCGACAAATTTGCCAGATTTATATCCGACAGCCCGGAAGATGCACTTCAATTCTTTCTTACGTGTCCCTTAAACAGTACGTATTATTTCGTAAAAGGCTACGATTTAAATTCAATTCTAAATGGTAATTCACATTCGACGACTGTAACAAATCTTGAAATTTTGAAAACAGTGCACAGTTTTATTCTATCTTCTTGCCGATTTAAAGATTTTGTCTGAAATGTTGGCTTTGCTATATGATACTGCGATGTTGTTGTGATGGATGTAAATAATAACGTAGCTGTAGTTACGAAAGATCATCCAGTAATTAAACACTTACAGAACAATACTTCTCTTTAATGTAAATTAAACAATGTATGCTATTTCTCATGTCACTTTCAATACATTGTAATTTGTATGTGTATCATGTTTGGGAGAGGCATTCTGATAAGCAAAACTTGCTTGTTTGCCCATCCCTCCACTTTATGGAAATAAATATGTTTTTATCGAATATGTGCTCGTCCGATTTCGGGCTGACAATTAAATTGATAAAGATGCATGCACATTATGCAGACATAAGTTATACATGTACAAAGTTATGTTTCCCTTACTAAATACAGGTCGATAAAATATGTGTCTCTGCCTTAAGTCACATATACGACTTTTGAGAACGTCATTAGCCCGTTACCTGATTCCTAAAAATTGGACAAAAGAGTGAGTGAGTATGGTTTTACGCCGCTTTTAGCAATATTCCAGCGGGGAACACCAGAAATGGGCTTCACACATTGTACCCATGTCGGGAATCGAACCCGGGTCTTCGGTGTGACGAGCGAACGCTTTAACCACTAGGCTACCCGACCGCCCCTGGACAATAGAAATGAAATGCGTTGTAAATATTGTAAAGAACTCGTTTCTTATAATTATTCGGGAATTAAATTTAATGCTAAAGTCTTTGTAAAATAGTGTTTCACTTTCCCGCCAGGGGAGACCAGATATCCAATTAATGTACAGGCTCAAGCAGGAATATATATATATATTTATGTAACAATTCTCAATCTATTAAACTGTATGGTTAACAATTGTGCGTTCTGATGTGTTATGTAGTTATCTACCACATATACACACAGACAATGAGTCAGACACACACACAAACACACACATATACACACACATACATAATTCTGACAAAACTATGCTTAAGATATGCCTAACATATCAGACTGATGGCTGATTTAACATATGTATAGATAATCATGGTAATGCACTTCATATTGTTATCAACGTTAACTATGTGGCCATACTAATAAGGATGTCTCTCCATATGTGTAGTTTACACAAGTACATATATCAACTGTGGTAACGCCTCAGCGATGGGGGCAGTGGGGTAGCCTAGTGGCTAAAGCGTTCGCTCGTCAAGCCGAAGACCCAGTTCGATTACCGACATGGGTACAATGTGTGAAGCCCATTTCTGGTGTTCCTCGTCGTGATATTGCTGGATCATTGTTAAAAGCGACGTAAAACCATACTCACTCACTCACAACGGTGTTTATTACTAAATACAAGTACATATACTTGATACTGAGGATTAATTCAATGAAGCAGTCGTACAATCACCCCGTAGTTTCCTTTGTTGACTTGTACCATATGTTCCCGTGTTTATCCAGGTGAACACTTGACTTGGCTTTGCATGTGTTTGTGACGGGTGCCACCGGTGGGGCAGGATACGCTCACCTTTTCGTGAACTCCTTGTCTAATCACTATGATTGATAAACGAATGACCATTATATAGCCGGAATCGTACAATCGACTCTGCTTTCGGCAGATATTTCTCACGATTATAGAAAGGGTTTTGTCGCTATTATTTCAAGACGGAAGCCAGTGCGTGCAAAATGATTAGACCAGATTTCAGGACGATTTTAAAGCAACGAAACTAGTTATTGTGAAGAAAGTATCAGAGTATGAATTAGACACTGCGTGCAACAAACAAAATGTAGAATCGGTATTGACATAATGTTACCAGTGAACATCCTTCGAGGGAATTCTGATGTGGCTGTATGTTTGATGGAGTAGAACAAGTTCACACTTGTTTAACACACGTGTCAGCATTCAGATTATCACGATGCACTAATTAAAGACACCTCAGCGGATCGACGAGTTAAAGAAACGTGTTGTAAAAATGATTCAATAAGAACGTGTGTTTAGAAATATAATGAGTGAGTATGGCTTTACGCAGCTTCTAGCAATATTCCATCAATATCACGGCGGGGGACACCAGAAATGGGCTTCACACATTATACCCATGTCGGGAATCGAACCCAGGTCTTCGGCGTGACGAGCGAACGCTTTAACCACTAGGTTAAATATAGAATACCCTTCTTATAACTTCTGATTGTTTTGTGGTTATTGCTTATTCCTACTGGGTATCTATGTGAAGACTCATTTTGCTTCATCACAGTTCTATCATGGCTGCTGCCCCGCCGGTAGCACAAACACATGCAAAGGCAAGTCAACCTTAAAAAACACACACGGGAATTTAGTACAAGAAAATATAGGGAATTGCATCAGACATCATTTTAGTCACAGATGCGTCAAATTTGGAAATTTTCTCCGTATGTCTACGACAAAACTTTTGAAATGCTTCAGTAAGACCTTGAATTCTGTGACCCTGATTAAACAACTTTGGAGCATGAATCGTATTGCGCTCTTTGGAAGAATCGTAGACAGGACATCCTCGATTGTATCACAACAGCTGTGAAATGTGGACACCTAAGGCTTGATCTTCTGGAATAAAGGGGAAGATCAAGTCATCGCTCTTTTTCTACAGTGTTGTTGATCGTTTGTTGTCCCTAAACACAACCTTTATGTACAGATCTAAATATGAAACATGCGGGACAGTTGGCTAGTTAAGGTAGGAAAATCAGTGGAAGTACTTGGTAATATGACCATTATTGACCATACCTGAAGCTTTAGTTAAAGTTCTTGCTCAAATTTCCTTGTTTTGATTTTGCCAATCGCGGTACTACTGTCAATATAAAGAAAGTCAATTTTGTCAAGACACAGCCCCGCACGGCAGATTTGGGCCGGGGCTTCATTACTTGGTCCATCGTCTCTG
Organism: Haliotis cracherodii; assembly: GCF_022045235.1. Lineage (NCBI taxonomy): Eukaryota > Metazoa > Mollusca > Gastropoda > Lepetellida > Haliotidae > Haliotis > Haliotis cracherodii. The sequence goes on from NW_027266270.1 coordinate 3,990,393, forward strand.
AAGGCGGAGACAGGGTGTGACTGCATTTCTTTGAGGGTGCAAAGTTGGGCCCGAATAAAAATAACCTTGTGAATCAAAATATGTGTCACAGGTAGCAAGCCTGAGTCGCCCGAAGTTTATTACCGAGAGCAATCTAATAGAAGTCCGATCTTTCACTCTGATCTGATACGTCTCTGCGTCACGTCAGATGAATGTTCTAATCTTCTCGGCACGAGTGAGCGAACCATTCACATATGCATATCTGTCTGTATCTCGAAATCGAACTGAAACGACAAGTTCCGAAAGTAGAAAGTGTACGGCGGCGCCATTAATTTGTTAATATACTCACTGTCAAAAGAAACGCGAATACCATACATGTTGATTAATATATGAAGTATTACTCATATTCAAGAGATATTAGATTCGGTGGATGCACAAACAAACATACTCGTGTGTGAACCAATACTGTGAACCAATACTCCTGAACGCATCACATGTGACGTCAGAGATCCATGTCTCGATATGCACCATTTGTCTGTGCAGAATTTGCGTGGAAAGATTGTAAATCACGTGTAGCATATCGTGATAAGAATAAAGACGCTCCGTGGTAACACTTGACCGATTGTTAGTTTTGTCATTAACTGGTACACGTAATTTGAAACGCCTCTTCTTAACGCACATACTTCTCTATGTTTCTATGGTGCGCGTTTCTTTTGGTGGAGAGTATATGTTGTACATCCTGGTGTTCCTTCGCACGTGGTATCTACACCCAAAAGGGTGTATCTTCGAAGGGACACGTGAAGTTTCGGGGTAGAATAGTCTTCAACAACCCATGCTTGTCGTTAGAGGCGACTAACGGGATCGGGTGGTGATGCTGTCTTGGTTGATGCATGTCATCGTATCCCAATTGCGTGGATCGATCGATGATACGATGACATTTTATACATCAACCGAGTCAGCGAGCCTGACAAGCATGGGTTGCTGAAGACCTATTCTAACATGGATTTCGCGGGTCTGGAAACAGATAGACCTAGGTGAATCCTGACATAATAACAGTCTTAATTTGACCTCGGTCCCTGTAACTGTTACTAAAAAGTATCTCTGTGATAGTCTGGTGGTTAAAGTGTTTGTTTTTGCGACCAAGGGTCTGGGTTTGATTCCCGACAAGGGTACAATGTGTCCCCATTGTCAGTTTGTCATAGTGCTCAGATATTGCTTAAGGCAATGTGAAACTATACTCACTCTGAACAAACATAACAGACAAATACACAAAATTTGCTGTGCCTGTATGGTGTAACTGAAATTATAGAGGTGTTTTTTCTTTCTGGAAAGCAAACTTCAGTGTCACAGTTTCTGTATCCCATAATAATCTGATAATGTTCCTGATTCTGCAAAGCCAGGACACTGCATGAATTCATGGATTCAGCAAACGAAAGATTGGGATTACATGTTTGAACTGTAATCCTGTTTCAGCCTTAGAACTAGACTGAAAAGCTTTACTAGTCCGGGTAAAGATAAAATGCTCTTCTAATGTTAAAACAATGGGGAAATTGGGAAATTTGTACTAGCCCGCAGGAATTACCAATAGCCCCGAGCTAGCGGGCTAGTGTTAATTTCTAACCCTGTGTTTCTTGAAATTGATGCCATCAACAGACACAAGAGCAGAATCTTGACATTTAAATCCAAATTAGATTGCTTATAAGGCTTTTTAACGAAACTGCTTTTATTCAGTAAGTCATTTGTTTATTAATCAGTTCATGAATCTGCCAACCTCAAAAAGTCAGGCAATTAGTAGGAAAAGACATGCAATTGAGTTTCTTTATTAACACTGAATCTGAGAACCTCATTTAGCAATAACATACATGTATATCACAAATTGTTTTCATGCCTGTCCTGACACAAGATGTGAAACTCACCACAACAGCATGTGTAAATAATTGTTCAGGATCTGGGCAAACATGAAATTGTATTATGATTTTTCATAATATCCACTGACTGTATGGTTACACAAAAGACAAAAAAAAGACTGAATGAGCTGGGGGTTTTTCTTTCTTTTTTTTCTCGACCAGCGACTTCAAGTTTTGAGAAAAAAAAAATCCAATATAAAAGCAGCTTCACATCGACAACATTTGAAAGCAAACGTGTGAAAATTGAAACTGTTTGCAAAAGTTTTTGAAGTAGTGCAAACTGTTGGTGAATAATGAACCACATAGAGCAATATTTTCTTGTTTGCAAACTGATGTCTGATGTTTGAACATTTGTCAAATAATTAAAAAAAACACTTATCACCATATTAGTAAATGTACTGTACAAATTTACATGGGCTCTTGATTGGTACTGCGGACAGTTTTCTTGCTCCCAGTCATAAGTATTTGTTGTATGAAAGCTCGTACTCTCCTGTAGGTGACCTACATTCCAAGAAGTCAACTTAACGAAGTGAAAGATGGAGTACCAGGTCATATCTCCACCCAAGAGCCATCAACTTGGTGTCATTATATTGTTATCTTTGTACATTCATCCAACCTTGTGCTTGGTAAACATCATGATATATATGGCGCTCTATGCAATTACTAAGCATTCACCTGATGAAGGAACAAGAAGTAGCTCTGAAACATTGTACAAAGAATAATAAGAGAATCCATACAATGCTATCCATAAAAAAGAGTGATGTAACCATAAGTACTGTTTGTCTGGTGATGTAACCCCACCCTACACTGGAACAATGACTTTGCTTGATCTGATAGTTGAAAATAGCCGTACACCGCATATGCATTCATGTATGACAGAGGCTTGTAGTACATACAAGACTGTGAAGTACTGCATATTGCTTATCTTCAAACGATGCTTGAAATAAGTTATCAATGTTGTGACTTCATAAATGTCAATAGTCTTGGTTGAGGATACAGAAATACCTATCTTGCATCTCCTTCAGAATGATCACAGCTGCTATGAAACACCAAGGTTGCGAGCAAGTGAGTCAGTTTGTGAGTGAGTTGGGTATAAAGCCACTCGGAACTAACTTCCAGGTATATCATAGTGTCAGCTTCATGTGGGAGGAGGAGGTGAGGAGAAATTGGGTTTAACACCGCGTCCAAGATTATTGCACTTTAATAGCGACATGGATGCACCTGCATGTGTGTGTGTGGCTGCTTGTATTAGTCCGGACTGATGCTGATTTATAATGCTAGCTCACTGAGATACCATGCCGCAGTTTAACATGAATACCCCACTCAGACACAGTATACTGACTCCGAGCCGAGCAGTCCTTGTTTTAGCCCCTTAATGCCAAGCGCCAGACAGGGTAACAAGAAGTCCCATCTTTTAACGTCTTTTGGTATGATGCAACCAGGCATCGAAACCCGGAACTTCCGCTCTCCGGGCGGATGCTCTACCACTAGACCACGGAGATGGTCTCATGTGGGAGGAAAGCGCCAAGCGATGCAAGTCTTAGAGGTTTGCCACTGTGGTATTACACAAGCAGAGGTATGGTGGTGACAAAACATGAAACCTAACCGTCAACCAGGATTTGAAATCACGATTATAGGTTTCTGAACCTTAAATGACTGGCCTAACACAACTTAGATGACTGGACTACCATCATTGGATTTTTACTTGTCCTAAATGCAATTTTGAAGTCTTCATGCCTGCTCCAGGCGAATTTTCATGGCGGCTCCAGGTGATGACAGTCGATCCCTGACAGCGATGTTAGGAACTACTGACCCTTATATTCCCGACACGGGGGGTGAGGATTCTTCTTGAGATCCTTTATGAGTATAACTGGAATGCTTAGGGAATCTGCTTGATGCCTGATGCCATAGAAGCGCAATAAGTCCACACACCTGTCAATAAGCCTGAACACTGAAATCAAACAAGACTTGTTATTATACACATGATACAGACATTACCAAACAACAAAGGCTTTCTTTTAAATTTTTCGATATTCCATACTTTTTTAAAAGGTTTGGAATGCCCTAAAAAGTAATACTGGTATTTGTCAAAATTCTTAGTTTTCTTTAATCGAATGGAGGTACATTTATTTCTGTTACTATTGTCAGGGATGACTTTTTGTACTACATTTACAATAGTCAAGAATTCTTATGTACAAGTCAGCCCTATCACAACAGCATGTACATACACTGTATTTGACGTAATAAGCGCCCCGCTCTAATAAGCGCCCATGACGATATTTGCTAATATATTGGCTAGAGAACGATCCCAATTAGCACCCCTTCCGATTGATCAATTTACACAAAACTTATTTATTCGCGTATAATACGCACTCGTGTGTTGTATGCACCCTTAATTATGGGCAGTTAAATTCTGGAAAAATATATCTGTCGTATATAAACATTTCAGGCTGTCAACATAAACCACAAAATTTATGATCTTTCAACTCTGTTTTTTTCATCAAAATAATATTTTAATAAGAGCCCTTATTTCTAATTTTGAGAGCACCCTGGGCGCTTATTACATTGAATATGGTAATCAAAAGGTCTAGGCCAGGCAAACCAGTGACTGATAACACAAGCAACAATCAACTTCTTCAGAGTAAAATGACACAAATTGCCTTGCATGTATTGTACACATACATTAGTGAGAGGGAGTATGGTTTTACTAATATTCCAGCAATATTATGGTGTGGGACACTAGAAATGGACTTAATGCATTGAACCAATGTGAAGCATTGAACCTGGGCTTTTGACAAGTAGCTAGGCTACCCCATCATCTGGTTTAACTGTACTGGCTAGAGATATCGCCGAGGACCAATTATCGCCCACTCTCCATTATAACGCACATGTTATTGCATCTCATATTACTTTTGTTCGTTTTCATTAGAAGAGAGAGATATTTATCTGAAAATGATGAACAAGACGGACTCTTGTGTGGGAATATTTTTTTGAAAACCCACCATAATCATGATAATCATCTTGCTCAAATACAACTTTAGAAAAGACTCGCGAGTAGTGTCATGTGACTAATTCACGCGAAAATATAAATCAAACAACACAATGATGAGATTTCAGTGCTGTCATTGCTTTCTGTCTGTCATTTCTTCCCCAAAATACAATTCTGAAACCTATTTGAACTATATTTAAAAAAATGCATAACCTGTACATAATGCGAAATCCATAGTACACAGTGTTAAGGATAAGCATTTGAAGATTGAATTTGGGGAATATTGGTTTTTGTCAGTTTGCAGACAACAAATTGATAATAGCATTTCATATTCATTTTGATGAATAAAAAAATTGAGTGAAGCGGTGTGCCTGATCATGTGGCATGTCCTGTTAAGACGATGGCAATAACTGGTACAGTCAGTTGACGGAAAGTTCTATTTCTACTGTTTTGATTCCCCATCGCAGCGTTATAACAGAAATCAACTGAATCTTATTCCAACGGACAAGAATAAGCACATTTGCTCAAAGTTTCACAAAAATTAAAGTTATTGTTACAGTCAACATTGTACAAGGAATATGTCAGAAATAACATGAAAAAATGGCGATAACTGGTCAGTGACCAGTACACTTATTAAGTAACGTATTCGACGTAATAAGCGCCCAGGGCGGTGTCAAAATTAGAAATAGGGGGCTCTTATGAGAATATTATTTTGGTGAAAAAAGACAGTTGAAAGATAAATTTCGTGCTTTATGGTGACCGCCTGAAATGTTTATGTACGACAGATATATTTTCCCAGAATTAAATTGCATATAACACATGTGTGTATTATACGCAAATAAATAAGTCTTGTGTACATTGATCTACGGGAGGGTGCTAATTGGGTTTGTTCACCAGCCAATATATCAGCAAATATCGCCGTGGGCGTTATTAGAGCGGGGCACTTATTACGTTGAATACGGTATTACCTGGTAATGTGATGACAATTTGCTGGACTTGAACGTCAGGATCTGCTTTAGGATAGTAGATGAAATCTTTGTTGATGAGGAGAGATGAGCCTGTGCGTGCGTCTCGGGCAATCCATGGGTGTGTCTCATACGTGTATATCGCATGCTTCTTGTCAGGCTTCAGTCCCTGTTTGTATCTCACCAACCTGCCTTGGAAGTCAATCCAAAACAAATCAACACGTCTCTGTGTTTTGTTTACAAAGTTGACATAGACCCCAGTGTCAGAATGTATAGATTTCACTTTCGTGTCTTCTGATTCTGCCATGATGGCTTGATTCAGATAAACATTTTCATTTTCAAGAAGTCAACTGAAAATTCCCTCCTTCACGTGAAGATCAACTTAAAAATCAACTCAAGTTGACCAAAATCGAAACTCGCCTTCGGAGAAATATTCCCCTCGTCTTGTGTAGAATAGTTGAAGATGACTGTTTAAAACTTGAAACGTGCCACAATACACATGTATAGAGTCTTCTGACAGCTGCCATCAACCACTGATTACCAAATCGTCGCCTTGGCCCATCGGCTAATACTTACGCTAAATGTCGTAAAAAGAACAGGGGATAACATTCGCAAATGCAAACGTAGCCCCTTTGTCTGTAGAATGGGAATTATCTTAGTATTCACTGTCTAGTTTAATATTCAGAATATAGTCTCTATTTTTTAGGTTATGATTTCATTGTTTGTTTTTTACGTAGTTAGTCATAAGCTTTGAGACTGTGCGTGCTACCACACGATGCTAACCCAGTGGTAAAATCCGAAGCCTGTATTCGCTGCATGGAGCAAAGTCGTGCCAGTTTTTGGCATTCGGCGGGAAGTGCGAAAGAATTTTCAGATTATAACTAGTAAACAACGCCAACAATGCAACGAAATGTGCGCATGAAGCGAGAAATTCAGATGATGTCGGAATCACCACCTCACGGCATATCATGCTGGCCTAAAGACGATAAAATAGATCATCTGGAAGCACGTTAGTTACAATCAGATATCATCCATCTTCCCTTCACTGAAGGCTTCAGGACTTGGGGACTGTAGTGATATTTATTTACCCTGTATCTGTATGACTGTAAGAGTCCATATGTTTACGTCAATCCCGTTACATTCGAGAAATTAAGAGAAGACACTGTATCAAGATGTAGATCTATGTGAGAAATTGACTATAAATTTGTGACTGGTCCTACAAAATAACATCCTGCGAATGATATGTTTTCTCTCTAAATGAACAAATGTAAAACATCTCATTCAATTTTATTTTTGCCTTTAAAAGCAAGGCATCATCTGGGTATTTACAACGTCTGTGTGATGCTACATACATACACTACACACACACCATTAAAGTTAATCCCGATAAACATATGACGTCCGAAAACCTGTGATCCGACGGTACTTGTTTCAAATTGCTAAGTTGCTAAGATGAAAGGGCCTATTGAATATTTCTTACCTTGTTACTTGTACTTTGTTGTTTTTTGCTGTTTTATTTATTTGTACTCCATTTACAATTAAATAGTAGGATGTTAGAAATAGCAATTGAGGAAATATTTCAAGATAACATTTAATAGGAAGGTCATGGTCAAATATAACATTTGATTTAATGTTAATGCTATTATAACGTTCCCAAGATAATTTTAGAGTCAGCATAAAATTGTCAAAAATGTCTACATGAATTTGATATAACACTTTAAATATAACAAATAAGATTTATTTCCAGAGATTGTTGGTGGTGAAGGTACTCCATATGAAGGTGGAATATTCAAATTGGAAATCCAGATTCCTGAAAGGTATAACTTTAAATATTGTTGTTTGTTATCAAGCACGTTTATATAATAGAGGACAGTTTAAAAAATACTGAGTATTAGTGATCGCTATTAGTGATCGTATATCTCAATGGAGCAGAGTGTTTCTCAGTTTTATGCATATCCATAGGATGCAATAGTTTGTTTTCTCATCGTCGAATGATACCGGCCTACCTTGTCAGCAGAACCCTATCAATATGAATGTGTACCCTAGTCCATTGATCATGGTAATTAGGAGATAAACATCTGTGTTTTCAATGTAGAGCTAGGTTACCTGTGTATTTAACCGTGCTAAATTGAATTTGGAATCAAACGCGTAGTAAGTTCAGCCCACTTATCATGTTTAGATGACCTTTATACACTGTACATGTAACCATAGAGAGATGGCGTCAGTCATAGTATTATCCTTTACAGGTATCCATTTGAACCCCCCAAGGTACGCTATGTGACTCCTATATATCATCCCAACATTGACAACGGTGGACGAATTTGCCTGGATACACTGAAAATGCCCCCAAAGGTGAAAATATCTATGAACTGCCATCCCCTGTAAATATGTTTCTAAGAATAATGTGCTTTCTAGAATATTGTTTCTAGGTTTGTCAGCACCATATTCGTGCTCGTGGGTTTTACCAAAGTGATAAACTCTTGAGCATGTTGAGACCTGCATCACTTTGGGCTTTCCTCCCACATAAAGCTGACACGCCGCGATATAACTGTAATACTGTTAAAAGCAGTGTTAAACCCAACTCACTCACTCACTCACTCACTCTCATGATGACATACCAGTTCCGATGGTCACCACATGATATAAAGAGCTTTCATGCTTGTTTTATTTCAAACTTCAGTTGGTCATCCCTATGTATCTTTGCCTTTGTATTTACTGCTGTAGAGGTGTAAAGTTTGAGGTGTTTAACGAATGCTGAACTGTTTCAGGGGGCGTGGAAGCCGTGTTTGAATGTCGGAACCGTGCTGACGTCCCTGCAGCTGCTAATGGCCGAGCCAAATCCCGAAGACCCCCTCATGACAGATATTGTACGTCAACACTGCAGGCAAAACCTCTACCCCAATTGGGGAGCAGTTCAAATGTTGATGTCAGATGAAACCTAATACTTTAACTCAGACAGATCCACCCAACAAACGCACTCTGCAATAACAGCTGTGATTTATTGATGTGAACTGTAAAAACACACCCATTCCACCCCTCAAACTTTGGGAATTTTTATCCAACAACAAACAATCTAAACTAAGGCAACTTGACCATGTAGACTATTACAAGTAGTTCCTACAAGGTGACCTCATTTGTATGTTTATTGGATTGGTTTGTTGCCCCAATAACACTACAGGGGTCGATTTAACTGCTGGCCCATTGGTCCATGGCCAGTTAAAATTATTAAAGGCTTGCTGAAACATAAAGTAGATGGCCCGCCCAGGTTGTCAACATTTCACCCCTTCTCCATGTATGTTTCATTTTCTTAATTCGATCATCTCGGTAGAATGACAACCGGCCACCATTATGTTTTGTGTACAACAACATCTTTCATAAAACTCCACGGAATGAGGCAAATGGTAGAAAGATTTAACCTAAAGTGCCTGAAAAACGTTTCAGGGGTGAGGAGTCCTGCTAGGTGGCTACGCGGTCTGAGGTTCAGCCACTTCGCCTCCTCCACCATTTAGTTCTAGGACAGTTAGTTCGGAGAAAGGCCAGTAACTTTAAAAAGGAGCAAGCCATGCACTAAATCTACCCTGGCACTAGCCATTATATGAAGAATCGCAGTCAATGAATGTAGAGACAATGCCTCATATTGTCACCGAGTTTCTGTAATTGAACTGAAGTGTGTAAAAGAAACCTGTACCTTACTCCACTCAAGCTCCATTATCCAGACATTTATTGAAATTAGGTGTCTGGTTAAACAGGGTTAACCTGCATAAAAGATGGCGTATATATACCGTAGTTGCTGATCGTTGCCTGTCTGTTCCAGAATGAGTTTCTTTGTTACCTTACTCTAAATGACAGAACAATATTGTTTTCGAAGTTGATCATGGCCTTTTTAAATCTGAGGAATGGGTTGCTTTAGGTGCCTTTGCTGTGCAAATTTCTGTTCCTTAGTTTTGTCTACATCAACTCATCGACAGTTCAAGCCCGTATTGACAGGATTTTGATCCTGGCTTTGTCTGTGTCATTCCTGTACTCTCAGATGTCTTAACACAGGCTTGTGATAGTCTTAGCGCTAAGATCACTTTGTGCAATTGGCCCTGGGCATGACAGAACCCAAGATTGTGGGTTCGAATCACTTCTAGGTTTGAAACTGAAATACTCTGTCAAACCGACACCTAGTGATATAACTGAAATACTCCCACGTCAAGCTGACACCTTGTGATATAACTGAAATACTGTTCAAAGTGGTGTAGATCAAATCTCAATCATTCAGTTGGTTGGATCCTGTTCTCAAACTTTAAGCATGATAAATGATTTCATGGTGAATAACTGAGATGAAAAATATCATGTATTTTATTTCAGTCCAACGAGTTCAAATACAACAGAGCACTGTATAACGCCAGGGCCAAGGAATGGACAGAAAAACATGCCATGCAGAAAACTAAGGTAGCGTTTCTGACTTTCTGTGCCCACAATATATTTCTAAACTTTCAGCTGTATAGACGGGTGAAAGCATTGTAGATGGAGACACTGAGTTCTTTATTCCCTCCCTCCCCCCATTCCCCTCCACCCCCAACTCGAAAGCATTACCCCAAGTTCAGGTAATGGGAATAGTAATCTGTTCTCACAAAATACATTGCAGGGATATATATAGAGAATCTCGCCCATTTGTCCTTTGATCTCAAATAAATCAACACGAGTAAAAGTGGAAAAACTCTAAGACTGTTGATATATTTGATATCAAGACACGAGGGTGAGACTGGTAGCTCTCTTTTTTTTCTAGAAATAAATATGTATAAGCGATATCAGTGGTAGAGACTAACAGTTTCAGTCCTATAATGAGAACATAGCGAAACCCTTAAAAATGGCGAGTTTCTACTTGTTGTTATGATACCTTGATTGGGCAGTTTGGCAAGGACTACAGGACTAGTGCCAATTTCTAATGCTGCTCTATGCCGAAAAAATGTTGTTTCCTGGAACCATAACTTAAGAAACAGTTGCTATCTTTGGATTTTGTTTTGTATTCCAGCCTGTTGTATCAGAGGACATCTTGAAAGAACCTGAGAACACCAACAGTTCAATTGGAAAAGGAAAAGATGCCTCAGACAATGTTTCCTCGGGTCTAAAACGCCCCTCAGCTATGTCCGACGTCACAAACAAGCGCATCAAGCCGAGCTAGACTGGACACTTAAATGACTGAAAATATCAAACTGCTACTTTGTGCTCAACTGGTTCAAGTGACGTATTAGTAGCATATCACTTATACATAACTTATGACTGGCGCGCTCAGCGTAAGGGACAGGTGCCTGAAACGGGCCATATAGGTAACGTAAATCTGGCATATGTAAATGTATGTAGAGCATACTTCTAACGTATGCCTAATGTATAATTCATACGTTCCCATATGCCGAAAATTTTGTGCACGTATACCAGCATGCTTTTAATGTATACAACCTAACTTGTCCGTAGCATGTTTCAGCGTTGCCGGCGTTTAGGCAAAAATTCGCATATGACACTATATGTTGTAGTGTAACAGGGCCATTACATAGAATTTTGTTTCAAGTTTATTACAAGGCAGTGACATGGTTTGACTTTTTTTTAACTGAATCAGAGCAGAACACGAAAACGCCATTATTACCAGCCTCCGATTCATCACATGGTTTCAAGGCCGGGAAACCATGTGTTGTCTCAGTAGTCATTTTTTCATATTTCTGCCATGAAAGATTAACAGTAGTTATGTGAAAGGATCGGGTGTTCTTTAAACTCTTTATGAATAGTTTACTTTGTAGCCAAGATTCACTGTCATGTTTATATGGTTCCCTCAACCTCCTAAATCTTTTATCATGATGAACATCTTACTGACATGTCAACTCAGTGTTTTCTGGTCATCTTAAAAACAGTATGTGTGTTACATACACTTTCATGTCCTGAACCCCTTTTTTTTCCAAGAGTGGTCACGGGTGACCCAGTCGTCTAAGGCGCCGTGATTCGCTGTGCAGAGTTGCGTCCCTTGGGCACGCCAGAAACCTATGATTGTGGGTTCGAATCCCGGTTTGCCCGGATTATGTGTCTAGGTTTGTCAGCACCATACCCGTGCTCATGGGTTTCACCGAAGTGGTAAATGTCTCAGACCTGCATCACTTCGGGCTTACCTCCCACATTAAGCTGACACGCCATGATATAACTGGAATAATGTCAAAAGCGGCGTAAAAATCAACTCACTCACTCACTCACTTTGTTCCAAGATGTCATTAGAAAAAGACCCTTCTGTGATTCCAGGTTAGAAATGGAAATGGTCGTCGGTGGCAAAAAATGGATTGGGTAGTCAGCTGGAATATTCATGAGTTAAATAACAAACAAATTTATGAAAATGATATGTCTGTAGGTATTGGGGGTAATAAACTGTGAGGTGGGTATTTGATAATGTGACAGCTAATAATGAAATTCTTATAATGAATTTATTATGGCATTATTGTGAAATAAAAATATGGTGAAAACTTCCCAAAGGAAGGGCCATGTCAAGCATGAACAAAGGAATGTTTCTCTATTCTTTTTTCCTCTTGTCAGAATATTTTGGCAATAGTGCTACAACTGTACATATTAATGTGACTGAAAAATGTCTTTGATGATTCTGTAATGTCTTTCAACTTGATACATCATTAAACATTCTCAGTTAAAGCCACACTTTGTTGCCTGTGAATACACCCTCTGCCTGAGGCACAATTAGCTGTGCAGAGTTGTGTACCTTAGTCAGATCAGGATCCACTGATAACGGGTTCCTTTCCATGTGTCATCCTCATGCTTTTCAATACCAACCAAACCCTTGTGGATAACATCAAGTTAATAAACCTCGATGACTGCATCACTTTGACATGTCATGAGGAAAGTCTATCAGTGTCTGCCTTTACATTGCGAGCAAGTTATGTTTAACTTTACTTTAAAAAGTATTTCAGCTTGTGTATGATTTTACGACCTGAAAGTTCGTGTTTACTCCTCGACCATCAGACTCACGGTGAACAAACCAGCCAGAAGAATCCCGTACTAACTCCATAACACAAGTGTTCTTAATGTATATATACTTTTATTTTTTGTTGAGTGTAAATATCTGTACACAAAGAATATTGTCCTGCTGAGGTAAATATTGCAGTACTTTGAGCCAAAGATCCAGGTTAGAATAGGAACCCATGCTTGTCAGGCGACTAACGGGATTAGGTTGTCAGGCTCATTGACTTGCTTGATGCATGTCATTGTATCCCAATTGCATGGATCGATGCTCATGATGTCAATGACTGGATTGTCTGGCATAAAACCAGATGTCCGTCGTCATCGTCATACAGCTGGAATATTGCTGAGTGCAGCATTAAGCAACAAACAAAACACTGAGCCAATATACACACAGTACACACAGCGTAGTGATGAAGTGTTTTATTTGAAATGGTTCAAGAAATATGTACAATGATAGGTAGAATTGTCAGTACTAAGATCAACTACTGTGTTCGAATGAATATATAAAACAGTTTATAAAATAGACTTTTATTTACATTTTTCTTTTTTAAAATCGGTTGATGGGCTCATTTTCCATCCGACTGTAAATACAAATAGACCACCATTAGCAGTAGTTATATAAGACAATACCTGTGTTGAGCTTACGTGAGACGACATTGCTCCCTGGATGCTTAATGAACAGCCAATAAACTCTGAATTATCAACTCAAATGATATTCAATCGCACAATAGTTTGTGGTGTAACTGCGACACAAATCAAATCCTGCTCCACAGGTGTGACAATTCTATCTGGTGTCTTAAATTCAATTTAGAATTCTTTTTTCCTAATTACTTTTAACATAATTTCTACTTTCTCCTGTTCTAATCTTCGCTTCAAGCCAGTCCGAGAGGGTGAGAAGTACAACACCTCACATACATTGACATATGTTTCATGATTTTCACTTCTTGAAGTCAGCATTATTAACCACGGGCTGATCCAACATCTGCAATGTTCCTACACATACTTACATGGTTCAAAGGCTGTGGGCTAATTATACAACATGTTTTGGTCAAATACTGCTATTCGATCTACTGGAACTTAGAACAGATCACTGCTATTGCTGGTTAAAGCTATCTTGTGAGAGGTTTTTTTCACACATAAAAAATAGATATTAGTCTAAATACAATGTTACCTCTATCTACTTGTAAATACAATAGTGTTACCTGTATCTACTATCTACTTGTCAATACAATCATGTTACCTGTATCTACTACTGTGTTGAAATAACAATCAGGCCTCAGTTTCAAAACTGATCCTTAGCACTTCCACTGTAGTAATCCAATGTTAAAAGTATGGGGACTACAATAGTTATGGCTCTATGATTGCCGGAACCTTGCACTGAATCCACATTGCCTTCTAGAACAATATCACAAGCTTCACTCAAATTTGGAGAAAAAGACACAAATTGGGAAAATTAATACGATAATTCTGTGAGGTGTTTTCTCAAAACAACATATCATTTCACAACCTTGAAAAAACACAGCAAATGATGCTCTCTTCTACTCCCTCAGTAGGAATCACGTCTCAATGTTTTCCGTGGGTGATTAAATAAGTATGGCCGCTGTTCTAAAGTAACAACTTATAACCAACATCTGATAACCTATTTTTCTTAGGCTTGGTTATGACGTAGAAACAGCATATATTCCAAAATTGGAAAAAATATATAGGAATATAGTAACTTATTGTCAAGATTAGCATATGAAAATGATAGATGACCTTCTTTTTGTGAGTGGAGTTATGCTGCTTTTAACAGTATTCCAGTTATGTCGCACCATGTCAGCTTATGTGGGAGGAAGGCCAGAATAGATGCAGGTCTCGGACATTTACCACTTTGGTGAAACCCATGAGTACGGGTATGGTGCTGACAAACCTAGAAACAATCAGGGCAAAGCAGGATTCGAACCCAGTAATAGGTTTTTGGCGTGCCCAAGGGAGGCAACTCCACACAGAATTGCGGAGCCTTGGACGACTTGGCAACCCATGGCCTCCCTGATATTTAGAAGGGGAAAAAGACGAGAATGGTACAGTTACAGTCAACTTATTCTGGGTTGATGATAATGGGTCAAGAAGAAGTTTCACACACATTTGTACTCAACACAATAAATAACCCAGTGTATTACCGGCCAAATCAATTTGCGTATTAACAGAAAGTCATGAAATGAATGTTATTGAACTTTCTACACTTAAACAAAATAAGTTTACAAAGAGAAACAACTTAAAACATTAAGAGAAGTCTTAAACCATAACTTTCCTAACTCCATTTGGAGGCATGATTATATAACAAGCAGTGATAAATTTGACAAAGAGTTGTTCAGCAAACACTTGACTATTATACATTGTATACAGAAATGGTAAGGCACACATATTTCCTTCTATTTACAGTTCCTGTTCTCAGGGGATATATTGGAGAAGCCATTGTCACTCTCTTCAACTGACAGGATAGAGGAATTTCAAATATCAACCAGATGAAAATATTCACTCCACAATAGGATACCGTATTCGACGTAATAAGCGCCCCGCTCTTATAAGCGCCCACAGCGATATTTGCTACTATATTGGCTGGTGAACAATCCCAATTGGCACCTCTTCTGATTAATCAATGTACACAAGACTTATTTATTCATGTATAATACACATTCATGTGTTATATGCACCCTTAATTACAGGCAATTCAATTCTGGAAAAATATGTTTGTCGTGTATAATACGCACAGACTTTTCTTTTATATAATTCAGGCTGTCAGCAAAAAACATGAATTTTACGATCATTCAACTCTGTTTTGTTTTTCACCAAAATTCTATTTCTAATTCCTATTTCTTATTTTAAGAGCACCCTGAGCGTTTATTACGTCAAATACCGTAATAAATACTAAACTACAAAATAAAACCATGGAATGTTAACTAAATCATAAATAAATCACACATTTCAACAAACAGGTCTATCAATTCCTAGGTCTATCTATGGAAAAATTAGTCTATCTTGATACTTAACAACTCTTTTCTCTGTAGGTATTGTAATGACAAGAACATGATAAAGGCGTGTACATCGGCTCGCCTGAATGTTGCATATCTGTTGATGAGGAACGATATTGTTTTATGCATAAGTATTGGCGAAGGTGCAGCTGTCATTGGAAGGTAAAATCACACCTGTTTCTGGAAACTGAAGATTAGGATGATCAACAGCTACAATAAGTGATGCAGCACATCTCCACGATCGTGGGTATCCCGCAATTATTTCCCCAATGACCCAGAGAAAGATGGTGGACTGCATCCCAGTAGATGCATCAATTCTGGCAGATGTCATATTACCAATTTTCAAAATAAATCATCTTTCAAAATTTCAATTGCAATTATGAAAAGAATTTCCAATGAGAAGATCTAAGTTTCAGGCGTTCGCCGTTTTCTTGCTTCTGCATGGGACAAGCTGACCAACACGTGAGCTGCTAGTCATTAAAAAAAAAGAGGATGTTTTCCAAACTGAATGGAGTCCCCTTATAAGGAAGGTTATCAGACCTGCGGACCCTTGGAATGAATGACCAAGGTGCAACATTGGTTCCTGTGAACTTGCAAAAGTATCGGAAGCAATCACATTTGTAACAACTTGATAATTTCTTATCATTCATTAATCATTTATATACATCAAAATTGCATCAATGTAGATATCCATTACATTCGGAAAAAAACTCCAACATACACAGATCTAAAGGAACCGTTGAGCCATATTGCTGAATAAAGTCAAGGTCAGCTAAAATAATCCTTTTTTCATTCATGTTCCTCATGATACTTTTTAAAACTGACTGAATAGGGTGTCCATGGTCGCCATTGCAAGGTGCATGCAAAAAGTTGGAATCCAGTGCCAAAACGAAATTTGAGTATAAAAAGTTGTTTCTTAAAACCCAAAAAGATATTTTGGGTGGGGTCAATTATAGGAGTGGGTGTTACTGAGAAACAAAAAATCTTAATTTTAATAAATTTCACTTCATAAACTGCCTGCTCAACACACGTCAGAACTGTTCACTTATTTCCTCCGATGAGTATATTGTACTCATTTACCGCATGATCAAATCAGACATTTGATACACATTCTGACTCCTGGGTCATGGGCAAAAATGCGTTTTTCAATATGGCTTCCATACAGCTAACATGGGATTGCAATTCTCTGAGCACAAATACTGTCTGAATCATCCATGAATAGCTCTTGATAAATTTTGACAGTACAGACTGGAAAAATAATAGTCTTGATTCTCAGGCACTGCCCACATCATCATAAAGTCTGCTGCATATTTTGTTTTTATTTCCATTTTCAAAAAATATTTAGAAATCTTAATACTTAAAAACAATCCGATCCAACTACCATACAGTTACTTCCCTTTACATGCGCACTGCTGTACTGTGCATCTCGTGTTGTGGTCATGGCGGCAATACAGGTTGTATGCTTGTTTATGTAAGGAGGCCCTTTCCCAGGTTGATGGTACACAACTGTTTATTTGGTTACATAAAAGTTTGAACAAGCAACAACAGCAAAATCTACCGCCCGACCACACTATATTTTCAGAAGTCATTGCCTGAGAACCAATTCTCTTATTTTTTTAAGCCACAACAAACAGTTGCAGACATGCACAACTTCAAGTGAAGTCATCCATTCTTTAACTGACAAAAAATTGCGTACACATTAGGTATTCTCAAGTTGGTTTAAGAATAAAATATTCATTGGAGATTATTTAGAATCTTCAGATGACATGTGACACGTCTTCAGAGACATTCCTCAGATTTCAGTGTACATACAATTGTTTTATATACAGGGATACTTTTGCTTCAGTAAGACTGAATTACATTTGCCTTCTCAATAAGCTCCACTGAACTCCAAAGGATACCTTGCAGCAAAATTTGTGTGATGTTAGCCAATACATACATGACAAGTACAACAGTTGTATTCAAGTATCAAAATACAAAACACAAGGAAACAAATACGAAACAATTTCACTGACAAAACTCTAAACTACAGATGAGAAAGTTGATATATTTTGATCATGACTGAGTGTAAGATGATGACATATATGATTCATTGTGCGAGGTGAACAGGGGCTACAGTGACTACAATGTCCACACGTGCCTGGCTACCTCCTTCCTGTAGGAAACAATGATACATCGCCGACAGAGGCAACCTTATAAGGAAATAATGCCATACGACCAATCACTGAACTATCCACAACCTCAGGACATGGAGCCCTGGGTGATATGAGATCATAGCCCCTACCATTAGGCCACAACAAGTTAATAATGAGACTTTCTTCCCAGCCAGAGCTTGTGACAGGTCACAGCTTTTTGATTTACCGGTACATATCAGGACAAATGATGCATAACAAATAACTCCTTTCAGTTTGGGATGGAGCTTTCAATTTTGGGGAGATATTGGATTTGTTTTAAAAAAACAAATCCAAAAAAATAAATTGGCCTCATTTGTTCACCAGGTGTCCTGAAAACTTTGAGTGAGTGAGTGAATTTGATTTTAGGCCGCTTTTAGCAATATTCCAGCAATATCATGGCAGGGGACACCAGAAATGGGCTTCACACATTGTACCCATGTCGGGAATCGAACCCGGGTCTTCGGCATTGACAAGCGAACGCTTTAACCACTAGGCTACCTGACCGCACCGAAAAATTTGAGGGTCCCCCCAAAATTGATAGGCTCCTTTCAATAACTGACCTGAAGCAGTGACCGGTAAAAAATACTCTTACAAAACCCAGTCCCCCTCCATAACATTCAGTGGTCAGGGTGCTGTTGTACAAAGCGATCTTAGCGCTAAGGTGATCGTAACTCCTATACCTTAACTTAGACTTACGACAGTTGTAGTGCTAAGGTTGTTTTGTACGACGGCACCCAATCCCCTAACTTGGAAGAAAAATGTAATAATCAAGTTATTGTGGCATAATATTGACACTAGTGTATGTACAGTGCTTGAAAACTTAAAGAGTGAGTGAGTGAGTGAGTGAGTGAGTGAGTGAGTGAGTGAGTGAGTGAGTGAGTGGGTGGGTGAGTGAGTGAGTGAGTGAGTGGGTGGGTGGGTGGGTGGGTGGGTGGTTGGGTGAGCGAGTGAGTGAGTGGGTGGGTGGGTGAGTGAGTGAGTGAGTGAGTATGGTTTTATGCCACTTTCAGCAATACTGAAGCTATATGACTGCAGGAATTATAGTGTGAGATATGTGATCTGATTGCTGCAGCTCCAGGGAGGGGACTCTTCCTTCTAAGGGGATGCAACTCTTCCTTCTATCAACCAGGAGTGAGATGTGTTCAACACTGCAGTGAGAAGCACTTCAGCGTCTCATTCTAACCTGGGAGAAGTGGATCTGTCGCAGGTTCACTACATGCTGAACCTGAGTGAATGTCCAGTGGATCCAGGTACTACAAAGGGACATCACCCTGCACAAGATGTCCCATGCCACTACCTTACAACTAACTCCTGTTAAGATCAATAGCTGACCCATCTGGAGCCCAACAGATGCCATTTGACGACACACGACTCCACCGTGAGAAGATAAGGCACAAGCAGCTGGACATGGGCTGCAGTCATGCATCCAGTATCAAGTTGCTGCGTTAAGGTCATACAATATTTGCTGCAGTATAAATCTTTCAAAAACAATGACCACATCTTGTACTCTAAACCAATAAGCAATGAACTTAATATAGACTGATTCTCACAAACTGACTTTGCAACTTCATTAGCAATTATCAGATAAAAATGTATTTTTTAGAGTAAAAATATCATTGATACTAATGCATGTGTAGGAGGCAGGATAAGATTAAATATAATATTTTTTCATTATTCTACATCTACACCAGTGGTTGATGGGATGAAGTGGATGAGAAGAATCCAAACAATATATCTAATATATTCCATGATCCAATTTCATTTTTGGTTGGTGCTAAAAGAGTCCAAGTTTTATAGTGCTGCATTGAAAATTGTAATGACTCGCATGAATACAAACTCAAACACATTTGTTTATTTCTCAACAATTTTCGTAAAATCCTAATATTTTTCACATGTGCTTTCTTATCCTGCATTTACTGCTTACCCTACGACAGAACCTAGCGATGGTCCTGGGTGAAAGAGAAAAAAAGCTGTTTCCATCTCAAATCCCGCTTTTTGTAGGACCATCCTGCTGTCATGTGACCTTGATGATATGTCACACAAAGTCATATTACTGCTTGTCGCCGACCTGCAGGGACGTGTCTCGCTTGGCTCTCCAACTTAATTTGGAGGTTGTTGTCGCAAGGTAAACAGTAAATGCATTAAGGAGTAATGGCGGATAAGTAAAAAATAGGAATAATTCCACTGGGTTTTTCCTTGTTTCTCATTTAGACTCCTACATGAACATTGTACAAATGATGTCACATGACATATTACTCTGATATGGTACGTACGTATTCTTCATGGTTCATACAACATTTCAACATCTATTCAGTGATGAACATTTTCAGATAGCTGACTTGAACTTACGCGAAAGGAAAAGATGTACGATGCTTTCAGACAAAGAGCAAGTTGTCTGTGAGTCCGACACTGTGTTCGTTCACTTCATGTCATGGGTACAATGTGCACAAACATTTTCAAAATACTGCATCCGTTTGGTCAGTCAGATTTATGTTCCCGAACTGAACAGTATTCTGGCATAGCCTGCAGCAATCAGAGAGAGTGAGACTGGCCTTGTGCCGCTTCTAATCCAAGAACACGGCGGCAAGAGTGGGCCTTACACATTGTACCCATGTTGTGAAGTTCACCTGTGTCCTCGACATGCACTAACCACTTGCCATCACCCCAGCACCACATGGAGACGTTTATTTATGACAACTTTTAATTATTAAGGACATGTCTAAAACAACCAAAATACAGTGTTTTGTGTCTCTTTTCCATCCAATTCATTTTCCATTTCTTTTCCTTTCTTTTTAACACATCAAGGGCATGTAATTTGTTCAGACGTTTCTACATAAAAAGGGCATTGCAACAAGTAGGGGAGGGTAAAGCTAATTATATGTCTGGCAACGTCAAGGGCAGGTAACTCATCAGATTTCTGTCCAAAGCAAGGGCAGGTAACTCTAATCAGATTTCTGTCCACAGCAAGGGCAGGTAACTCTTGTATGATTTTTGTACACAACAAGGGCAGGTAACTCTTGTATGATTTTTGTACACAGCAAGGATGGGTCACATGAAAAACAGTTCAAGGGCAAAACATAACTTCATGTATAAAGATCACCAAGCGATGAAATCCTTAGTGTTGGAACATATCATATTCTGTACACATATACAGCAAAGCCATTTAAAGTTAAATAACTTACTTCCTTGTAAGGTTCCCCTACAGACTATTTTATCAATACGCCATGGTTACATTCTTGCCGACTCAGCAATCTCTGTGCAGCTCTAGACAGGTGAAGAAAACACCTGCCTGACTGAAACATACCAAGTATTTCACATCTGTCATGAGACCCACATCCGTTCCAACAGGACTTCTGTTAGTTTCCAGCAAGGCCAAATAACAATAATTCACCTTTCACACACTGTACATATGTGGTAATATATTAGAAAACATTTTTATTGTCTACCCACCATTTCTTACCCTTAGCTATGTTGAAGATGGTAAACACAACTGGTTTGTCTTCTTCAACTGGGGAAGTGAACCTTAATGTGATATCAACTGCACTGTCTGCAGGCCCAACTGACCCCACCTCGGGAGTGAGTTCTTGAGTTGGGTTTAACGCTGTTTTCCACATATCATGAGGGACTTAGCTGTGTTGCTTTGATTAACATGATGTCAAATCCAAAGCATAAACAACAATTTGATCACCAACTTTGTGCCCCTTGTATTTCCATACCTATCATGACAAATACATATACATCATTAACAACTGATACAAAGTTAAATATACAATAATCAGATATATTGTTGGAACTTCAAGGTCTTCCAAATAGTTCATATTCAAGTGTTCTTGAACTCCTAAAGGTACTTGAAGGCCTGTCATGTGAATCTGGCAAATCCTGGTAACTCCTGGTAAATCCTGGTAACTCCTGATAAATCCCGGTATCCACTGTCGGCAACATCTGCAAGCTTTTCACTGTTCAGCAGTACAAGACTACACACCTTCAAACTATCAATCATTTGTTGATTCAATAACTTAAATACAAACGTTGAAGCATATATTTCTCCACAGCAATCAAACAAGCCACTTGAAAGTCTGTCAGATACCTAAGTAATACCCACTACATGTTGTGATAAAACCAAGACAGTGTTTTATCTCTACTGTTGCCCAAAGCCTGGTTGTGACAAGTAGGCAGGAAAATAGTATATATTCTACAGCTGCTGCACAGTGTAAAAGGAGATCCATCAGGCTAAACCTGCACTGGATTGTTGTGTCACAAAAATATATTTGTCCTTTTTGTGCCGTTGCTGGGACTATTCGCTTCCGTATGTTTGAAACTGATTCTGAAAGACAGACAGAGAGAGACAAATGTCAAATAAGCAGATGAAAGGGATGAATAAAAACACATTGCAAGCAATTCATCAAACCGAAAAGAATAATCTAGGCTCCATCCACAAACAGACTACTCTGTTGCATTATTGTATAAAATGTTGTCACCGATTGTGAAAATATTATTTTTGATGTATTTAGTTATAAGAAGTAACTTCAAAATGTTGAATTTATGTGGAGTGAGTGAGTGAGTGAGTGAGTGAGTGAGTGAGTGAGTATGGTTTTACGCTTCTTTTAGTAATATTCCTGCAATATCTAACAGGGGACACTAGAAATGGGCTTCACACATTGTACCCATGTGGGGAAACGTACCCTGGTCTTTAGCATGATGCAATTATGGAGTTCGACTCCTTCAAACCAGTGTGCACACTTTGTATACATCTATCCCTCCACAAACTCCAAAACTATTGGTTTCAATTCTGAAGCGACTGTTTTACATTGCAGTTTAAGGCTACACCAATGCACTATGTAAATATCAACCCTGAACTTCGAAAACCAGTAGCTGAGAGCATGAGCAACCTCCCGTTATTCAGGACACACGTACCAGGTCAAACCCTCGCTAGCATTTCAGCTCTATGACAGTGGACCAGACAACCAGAAACCAGCCATGATAGAAACAGTCCACTAGTCCTCATAAGGATAACATACTAGTATAGCAAAACCCTTAGGGATAATTTCTACTAATCCTTATGATACCTATTAGGCAGTTTGGCAAGGAGTACAAGGAATTTCTGACGCTGACCAGTGACTGATATTATGAGCAATGTCCTACACTAGAGTCTGATGATTCACCATCGGCCATATCACTGAGCCTAAGCACCCAATCCATTCAGTCGCCTCTCACAGCAAGATTAGCTTGATGGGTATCTGTTTAACCCCAAATTGCCACAGCAGATGAGAGTAGTCAGCAAGAATTGGGTTCTGGGGCCTATTCTTCCCACGAATTTCCATAGAGGGTTTATGAAGTATAATTACTGTAATCCATTAACACTTTCTCTGAAGGAAATATTGGTCATCAGTTTGACGAGATAATACTCTGTCCCTACCAACTTATCCTTCAGCAGTATGACAACATAGAATCTCTTAGACTACCCTTAACATCTAATCTCTAAATATAAAATATTCCAAGATATTTTTGTTAAATTGTCTCCTAAAATGAAATAGAAATGAGCCAGAAAATTGTTATTCTCAGAGTGAGTGAGTGAGTATGGTTTTACGCCGCTTTTAGCAATATTCCAGCAATATCATGGCGGGGGACAGAAGAAATGGGCTTCACACATTGTACCCATGTCGGGAATCGAACCCGGGTCTTCGGCGTGACGAGCGAACGCTTTAACCACTAGGCTACCCGACCGCCCTGTTATTCTCAAAAGAATACTAACATTACCAAAGTATTGTATACTTGCTTTGGAGGTTTTCTATAATTTTGTTTCAGGGTCTGGATGAGAGACAAAGACTTAGCTCACCTGGTTTGACAAAGCCCCAGACTCATCGTCATCATCTGATGATTCCTCTCCTGATGAATCGTTGAGGCGAGCCTGGTCCGGCACTGGAACAACCAACAGGTAAGTGTAAGTAGTGTATAGCCATCAATGCAAGTGGAAATGGTCAAAGTCATCTTCCCGAGGCAAGCGTGTCCACTTGCCTATATCAAAGTCTAGTTTCCACCCTTGCCATTTTAAGCCATCTTTTCTGTGCCATGTAGGAGTGGACTATCACACATATGGCTCGTCCAATCAGAGAATGTTTAACAAAATCAATATCTGTGTTCCGAAATGTGGTTACTGCTATGGCTACAGCCATTGTCTGTTGAATTTACTCAAAGAAGCTAAGTTCAATGTTTTCAATCAACTCACCTTAGTATTTTTATATATTTTGAGTGCAAGCTTCATTGAACGCTTATCGCAGTAACTATTGAGCAGTTTCTATCGCTGCTCTGGGGTCTGTAGGAGAGCCTCGTTCTTCCACACCAGCAATGAAATATTGAGTTGCCAGAGGGTAATGTCTCGAAGACGTCCATGGCGGCAGACTCACCTCCCACTGTGCTGTTCCTTCCCTCGGCAGAGTTGGACACCTGGTGGTAGCACGTGAGGCACACTCGCAGCGGCTTCGACGACTGCTGCGGCATCATCAGTCGCTTGTTGGAGCAGGCGTTGCACACCAAGATGCCGCACTTCCGACAGTGATGCTGAAACATGACACACACAGAGTGAAAACAGCAGACAGGACAGAACGCATACTGACTTCTGTCAATTTTTAAAATAAAATGGCTGCCTGCATCTCCTCAAATTGGCTAATTTGACAGTTTTTTCAAATTCATTACAGAAAGTCTTGATAAAAAAACAGGCTTATTATGAAGATAAAACAATGAGAAACGCACAAGAAACTGATATTAAGACAGCCCTCTAAGTAGCGATCATTTTGGTTGCATAATGCGACTTAAAATTATGATTGGTGACCTAAATTTTTCTACTGCTTGCCACTTGGCTGCCTAAAAGACAACAATGGTGGCAATATTTGTTTAAGATATTTGTTGGCTTTTAAAACTTAGGTTTGGCTCCTAAAATATTCATGAGAGGAGCCGCATGACTCCCTAACAAAATAACTAACTTAGAGGACTATAAGATGGCTTCTGGAATATTGTTAACTTCCATCACATATACTGATAAGAAACTCTTTTCCATGGCATGTCAACATATGGTTCTGTGGACTGTTTACATATCATCTATAGATTCATCAATCTCCACAATAAGGGAGGGACCTTGCCAATGAATATTCTGAAGAGACTTGGGATTTCTCCTAGAGACTGGAAATATTTTGGTCACTGCTCAAAACATCAAAATTTTCTCTCTGAAGAGGAGCCGAACAATTTCAAGTTTTTTACAGCATTTTCATTTTGTTCAAGGACATCCTGTTTGTCCAGGGAACTATATTTTTTTTCATTTTATCTCAGGACAAAATGTCTTTGTTTTTTGTTTTTTCGCACAAGCACTGATTACATTTGCTTCAGTGGACACTGTTTCAATGTGACAGCACCTACCCTTCTGTTGACAATGGAGAATTCCGACTTGCGGCAGTGCATGCAGGTCCTGGCCTCGGAGTCCGGCACCCACACCGGGGAGTCGTCCCTGGAAGTCTGGGTAATACCACCTGGTTGGTAGAAAACCTTCGTATTTCACGCATCAACAAATACTGAATGGATGTCTGCTGCTTCATATTAAGAACCTTTAACCTTTTCTAAAAAAGTTATTTCTAAACTGTCCAAATGAAGAAAAAAAGGGATGTGAGTGTATTTTATTTCACTTGGCACATCTTCTAAATGCTATGCTAAACTCACACTTTGTTACACAGGCAAATGGGGAAACCACTTATAATGCTAACAGTTTTACATAAAAGGAAAACTGAAATTATTTAACTTTCTTAATACTTTAGCTACGGATAAAAACGTTCACACAACATAAGGCGGGATGAATGGTGTGTAGACATCCTGATTTATATATATATTTATATATTGTGTCTCCACACTTACAAGGCATTCCCCTGATAAATAAAATAAAAGAAGTTGCTATCAAAAAAAGTGTCATGTTCTCCCAACTTCTAAATGCCTATCATAGACTTCATCATAATGACAATATGTTAGGCTAAAGAAAATAATAGTCTTAGTTCTCAGGCACAGTCCGCATCATCATAAAGTCTGCTGCATGTTTCGTTTTTATTTCCATTTAAAAAAAATATAAAAATCCTTATACTTAAACACAATGTGATCCAATATAGCACACAGTTACTTCCCTTACATGCACACTACTTTACTGTGCATCACATGTTATGGTCATGGCGGCAATAGGAGTTTGCCAGCCTGCACTATATTTTCAAAAGTCATTGCCTGAGAACCAATAGTTAAAAATAAATTTAAGCCTTGGTGTGTTAGGTCTCTTCTGACAACCACTAATGACGTCATACAGTGCTCTGATGTGGCACAACCAGGACGACATTCCTCCTTAGATAAACAAGAACTCACGCTTTACAAGCAGATCGTTGACACACTTCCGGATGTGAGCCATCCATTCCTTCTTTTCCGTGACCGTCGCTGCGTACACTGTGAAGGACTTCTGTGGACTGATAACGTTCCAGCCATTGTGCAGCTCTACAACAACAAACACATCATCTTTAATCACCTTTGTGCTAGAGTGAGTGAGTTGGGTTTTACACCAATTTTAACAGTATTCCAGTCATATTGCGACATGTCAGCTTAATGTGGGAGGAAAGCCCGGAGTGCACTTTGGTGAAACCCTAGAGCACGGGTATGGTGCTGACAAACCTAGAAACATCGGGGTGAACTGGAAGCGAACCCGCTATCATAGGTTTCTAGTATGCCCAAGGGACGCAACTCTGTGAATTGTGGCACCTTAAACGACTGCCCCCCCACCCCCCAAGCTAGATTGGATGTCTTTACATCAGTACTGCAGCCAAACTGTTTCCTGTGTTTGGATTCTATCAATTACTATTGGGGCTTTCACTACTGCAATAGTTTTAAAATAGTAGTAGACCGACTTTAAGGCTTCATAATTATACAATGAATTGAAGAAGTCATCATCTTTGTAAATCAACACACAGGATAGTGAAATTTTCCAACACAAAATTATATTATATGACTAATTGCAACTACTTATACTATCAATAGCTATACATACTAATGACAATACCATTGGCATTTTATATTCCTATTGATATAGTACAATTGTAGTTTAAACAATTGCAAAACATTGATAGTTTGATATATCGGTAGACTCTTCCGGAAATTCAAAACAGACAGATGGGCAACCTAACCACGTATCACACACCCCCCTCTGTATCTCCAGGGGTCACACTGAGGTAAACCTACGCTAACCCCGGGATCCATTCCCATTGATCTCACAATTACAAACTATCACGAAAACAACATGAATGGATCCAGGGTTTAGTATAGAGGATGGTACCAGCCCAAATAGTGATACTTTATAAAACCACCCAAATAAAACCCTCAATGTGCCTTTAACATTCGGCAAATTGGTTCAGGATAAATATTAAGCCAACAAATGGCAGCAAGAAAATGTGGAACAAATCCGTACTATATCAGGTTATGCTATATATGCTATATCAGGTGTGTGTCTGCTTGCACTAGACCGGACTGATGCCGATTTATAGTGCTAGCTCACTGAGATACCATGCCGCAGTTTAACATGAATACCCCACTCAGACACAGTATACTGACTCCAAGCCGACCAGTCGGCCAGACAGGGTAACAACAAGTACCATCTTTTAACGTCTTTTGGTATG
This sequence comes from Haliotis cracherodii, assembly GCF_022045235.1. Classification (NCBI taxonomy): domain Eukaryota; kingdom Metazoa; phylum Mollusca; class Gastropoda; order Lepetellida; family Haliotidae; genus Haliotis; species Haliotis cracherodii. The sequence continues at coordinate 4,018,100 of NW_027266270.1, forward strand.
ACGCGGCCGGGGATCGGACTCTGGGCCTTCCGCTCTCCGGGCGGACGCTCTGCCACTGGACCACGGAGGCGGTCTTTGATGTAAACAAACAGGAGAAAGTTTGTTTTTAGTGATAAACATTACGATATACTTTTCTGCTTGTGTTAGTTTTGGCGACAAAAATAAAGGTCCACAAATATTTACTGCCGTTTTGAGTTTAAATGAAATGTCAGTAATGATGGTGACCCAAGTGTTCACCACATCCATGAACGTTCCGTCAGTGTACAGAGTAAGAATGCAAAGTATAAGTCCTGTGGTTTTTGGTTTGTTTGTGCAACGCCTCACTCAGCAATATTCCAGCCATATGATGGTGGGCTGTAAATATTCAAAATTGGAACAGACTATCCAGTGATCGATATTGCAAACAAGGATCTACATTGTCAGGTACGATGTAAGTCCTGTAACCATGGTAAAATGTTGCTATGACCCTCACCTCCTTCATCCTCCACGTTGTCCAGCTTGATGTCCTCCAGTGGGATGATGTGCTGTTTGTTGTACTGAAACACACACAGAAAACTGTTAAACATACGCCGCCTTTAGAAATATTCCAGCAATATCACGGCGGGGGACACCAGAAATGGACTTCACACACTGTACCCATGTTGGGAATAGAACCTGGGTCTTCGGCATGGCGAGCGAACGCTTTAACCACCAGGCTACCCAACCGCCCCTGTTATCATATTAATTATCATCATGAAAGAATTACATTCCAAAACAGAATGAGAGAGCGAGCATGGTTTTACGCTGCTTTTAGCAATATTCCAGAAATGAGCTTCACATCTTGTACGCATGTGGGAAATTTAACCTGGGTCTTCGGCATGACAAGTGAACTCAAATCACCAGGCTAACCCATTGCCCCATATTACTCTTAAATAAATCTGATTGGCCAGTTGCTGTAATGTAAGCCAGTTGCCATCTTGTAAAAACCCATACATGGATATCATGATGTCATAATGTTTGATGTGATGTCATGTTCACTGGCCGTCCGTCTGTCCTGTGGGATAATTATACTCGGTGCCCATAATGAGTGAGTGGGTTGGACAGTATTCCAGTTATATCACGGCATGTCAGCTTAATGTGGGAGGTAAGCCTGCAGTACTAAAGGTCTTAGATGTTTACAACTTTGGTGAAACTAATGAGCATAGTAAGGTGTTGACAAAACGTCAGGGTCAATTTGAGATTCAAACTTATCATCACAGGACTCTGTCATACCAAAGGGAGGTAACTGCAAAGCGAAATGCAATGTCTTGATACTGAGTCAACTGATCCCCCACCCCTTAAAGAGATACACAGAGGACACTGGGTAACCACTGGGGAACTTCAGAAGTTGAATCTCATCTGTTGTCTGTTGGATGGACTGATGTTGCTGTTTGTTGTTAAACGCCGCACTCAGCAATATTCCAGCAATATGTTTGTGGTCTATAAATAATAATTCAGTGATTGACATCATGAGCATCGATCCACGCAATTGGGATACATTGACATGCATCAACCAAGTCAGCGAGCCTGACCACCTGATCTCGTTAGTCGCCTCTTACGACAAGCAAAGTCGCCTTTCACTGCAAGCATGGGTTGCAGAAGACCTATTCTACCCTGGATCTCCACGGGTTCGTTTGAATGGAAAAGAATAGGTCCAAGTTGTTACCTTTTTCTTATGAATGAGAATATTTCCATAGACGAGGACGTCATTGAAGAGGAAGAACTGCCTGGACTTGGGCTTCCTGCGACACATCTTGGTGAGCACACCCTCTCCAACCAGCACGCGACCAGGGACGGCTAGCGGCTGAAAACAACATCAGTCTCACAGGAACAACTCTACAGCCAGCAAAACAACATCAGTCTCACAGGAACAACTCTACAGCCAGCAAAACAACATCAGTCTCACGGGAACAACTCTAAAGACAGCAAAACAACAATAGTCTCACAGGAACAACTCTACAGCCAGCAAAACAACATCAGTCTCACAGGAACAACTCTAAAGACAGCAAAACAACATCAGTCTCACAGGAACAGCTCTACAGCCAGCAAAACAACATCAGTCTCACATGAACAACTCTACAGCCAGCAAAACAACATCAGTCTCACAGGAACAGCTCTACAGCCAGCAAAACAACATCAGCCTCACATGAACAACTCTACTGTCAGCAAAACAACATCAGTCTCACGGGAATAACTCTACAGCCAGCAAAACAACATCAGTCTCACATGAACAACTCTACTGTCAGCAAAACAACATCAGTCTCACAGGAACAACTCTACAGCCAGCAAAACAACATCAGTCTCACATGAACAACTCTACTGTCAGCAAAACAACATCAGTCTCACAGGAACAACTCTAAAGTCAGCAAAACAACATCAGTCTCACAGGAACAACTCTACAGCCAGCAAAACAACATCAGTCTCACATGAACAACTCTACTGCCAGCAAAACAACATCAGTCTCACAGGAACAACTCTACTGCCAGCAAAACAACATCAGCCTCACATGAACAACTCTACTGTCAGCAAAACAACATCAGTCTCACATGATCAACTCTAAAGACAGCAAAACAACATCGGTCTCACATGAACAGCTCTACAGCCAGCAAAACAACATCAGTCTCACATGAACAACTCTACAGCCAGCAAAACAACATCAGTCTCACAGGAACAACTCTAAAGACAGCAAAACAACAATAGTCTCACAGGAACAACTCTACAGCCAGCAAAACAACATCAGTCTCACAGGAACAACTCTAAAGACAGCAAAACAACATCAGTCTCACAGGAACAGCTCTACAGCCAGCAAAACAACATCAGTCTCACATGAACAACTCTACAGCCAGCAAAACAACATCAGTCTCACATGAACAACTCTACAGCCAGCAAAACAATATCAGTCTCACAGGAACAGCTCTACAGCCAGCAAAACAACATCAGCCTCACATGAACAACTCTACTGTCAGCAAAACAACATCAGTCTCACGGGAATAACTCTACAGCCAGCAAAACAACATCAGTCTCACATGAACAACTCTACTGTCAGCAAAACAACATCAGTCTCACAGGAACAACTCTACAGCCAGCAAAACAACATCAGTCTCACATGAACAACTCTACTGTCAGCAAAACAACATCAGTCTCACAGGAACAACTCTAAAGTCAGCAAAACAACATCAGTCTCACAGGAACAACTCTACAGCCAGCAAAACAACATCAGTCTCACATGAACAACTCTACTGTCAGCAAAACAACATCAGTCTCACATGATCAACTCTAAAGACAGCAAAACAACATCGGTCTCACATGAACAGCTCTACAGCCAGCAAAACAACATCAGTCTCACATGATCAACTCTACTGTCAGCCAAACAACAATAGTCTCACAGGAACAGCTCTACAGCCAGCAGAACAACATCAGTCTCACAGGAACAACTCTACTGCCAGCAAAACAACATCAGTCTCACAGGAACAACTCTACAGCCAGCAAAACAACATCAGTCTCACAGGAACAACACCTATGGTAAAGTATGGGAGTTAAGATCATCTTAGCACTAAGATCGCTTTGTTGAACGGGACCCAGGAAGTCATCAGTGTTGGATGAATGTGAGTTTTGTTGGAGGCTGAATATTTTCATTGAGGATTTTGGGGACACACAGTGAGTGATTTTATTATTTGGGTAAAACCTTAGGCCAGATGTTTATTTCAAGTATTTCTTGGAATAAATCAGGTTTTTTATAAAAATCCCAGACAATCAAATGGTAGGTCGATAATCACTATTCCTAAACAGGTTAATCCCTTATTCAAAATGTGCTTATTCTAATAGAAAAACTATTAGGTTTGGATCTGGCACAAACAAACCTTATTGGAAGGACAGGAAAGTGAATGATCTTTCGGCATAAACAATAAAGTGTCAATCTTCAGATTATCTCAACCACTAACACACACAAAAAAAAAATTTAAAAATAAAAGCTTGATTTCAGCTTACCTGACCAGCCGTCCCAAAGCACTGTTCTACACATGTGATACGCCTGGCGTTGGCTTCGGAGTTCACTGAAATAAAGTACACCATATGAGTACGCCATGTTCACAGGATGGTCATTTAAAGAGCCTGAGTTCCAACATGCATGTGCATGTGCGTGTGCATGTGCCCGTGTGCCTGTGCGCATGTGCGTGTATTGCACACCTACCCGGGGGATCACCTCTCAAGGTTTTAACTTGACCAATGAATAAAACCAGCAGTCCAGGGGACCCTCAATAATTCATTTAATATGAAGTTCCCACAAAGTAAAAAAATGATGTAGACTGCAAGATTTGATAATTACCTGAACTACAGGTACTTTAAATTTAATGTCAAGAATTTGGTACAATGAATGTCCCTGTGCATCCTGGGGGACACACCATATATTTTATCTGTATCCATTCTATATATTTGTGCGTACTGAACGCACACTTCTTGCGTCATGTAAAACCCTGACCTCACATCGACATATTCACGCTGAAAATAATCACAGTATGATATGGATTCAAAACAGGCCTATAAGGAAAGGGAAGTAACTCTTCCATGGATACCCCCCGTGATATTGCTCGAATATTGCTAAAAGCGGCGTAAAACCAAACTCACTCACTAACTCACTCTTCCATGGATACTAAGATCAAGAGGCTGAGTAAATTCAAATTGAGGCAAGGATATTTTTCCTACACAAAAATTCACTATAAATTTGAAAAGACCACAAGATCATAACTGATTGACTATGTCAATCTGTGATTATCAACTTCTTAATTAATCATCATCATCACCATCAATAACGTATCAAGCCTGAACTGTATTCCAGTTAAATTTCCAAAAGGACATTATGTGTTCAATACCTTGGCTCGGTGATAGATCACCGGAGCACCCAAACAACACCACCTGAGGCAGGGTACAAGAAATAAGCCAGCCATCACTCAAACCTTTCACACCCACCTTCAATTATTGCTTTCCAAAGTTCATGCTTTGCTAATGCCCGAGGGATCAATAAACAAATCATGCTTCAGTGACCTCATAATGACCAAATTATGCTCAGTGACCTTGACCTCATAACGACCACTCCTGGAGAGAGAGGTAGGTGTGTGCATGCATCTTAATAGACTTTGTGTGTATGTGTGCACGTGTGGCATTCTTGTGTGTTTCAATTGTATTTATTTACTTCAGTACAAATTCAATTGGCAATCAAACAAACTGAAGCATGTCAGCTCATGTTTGCTTTTTTATTATTAATTACTAAGAGTGGCATAAAAGCACATACATTCACTCACTCACTCACTCACCAATAGTTTTAACATCTGGGGGTGTCTTGTATGGTATAACTATAAGCCCATACTTGGTTCTAAGTAACATTTTCAGCAAATTTTAGCATAATTACATATGTACCAGACCACACAGAATTTTACTCGATTTGGACTTTGAACTAGGGGCATAAAATGCAGCATTCATATTCCTAAGAAATATTTGTTTTCCTCTGAAATGAATAAGCCTGGCAATCTGTCGTCATGTCTACCTGTAGGTAGGAAATGTACAGAGCGCAGGTAGTGCAGGTAGTGCAGGTAGTGCAGGTAGTGCAGGTAGTGCAGGTAGCATGCTTGCAATGGTAAGTGTGCCAGTGATACCCCCATCACCACCTCATCTACACTGAAAGTGACCCGTGAAGACCTGGGGAAGAATAGGTCTTCAGCAACCAATGCTTGCCGTAAAGGCTACTATGCTTGTCGTAAGAGGTGACTATCGGGATCGGTCGGTCAGGCTCGCCGACTTGGTTGATGTATGTCGTCGTATCCCAATTGCGTGAATCGATGCTCATGACGTCAGTCACTGGATTGTCTTGTCCAGACTCTATTATTTACAGACCGCCGTCATATAGCTGGAATATTGCTGAGTGCGGCATTAAACAACAAACTAACAAACACTGAAAGCTGGCAAATGTGTCCGACAAATGGAACAGTCCTGTCAAAAGTAGCCAGGACCAATGACTAGAATCACAATATCACTAGATTCAGGTCACACACAGCGGTCACAAGACATCAATGGGAAAAGTTAAGCAGCTTGGCACTTTCTAGATGGTTAGTGCAGCAGAAGCTGAAAGACCAGGATAGACTGACATAATCATAGTCTATTAAATCTTTTATATCATACAATACATTCCTCTCCCTAAATTTAAAACAAATAATTTTCCTGATGCTGATTTTGCATATAAATCTAGATGGTTTTGTTTTCATAAAATAGATATAGCCTACAACCATGTTGCAGGTCTAATGATCACTGCTGTACAATTAGATAAGTAACAATGGAAGCAGTCCTTCAAGGTGAGCCTTCATAGAACAGTCAAACACTGTTGTGTCAAAGCTGAAGGGTCCTACTTAACTACATCAAGTTATCCGAGATTCAACAAAACTAAAAATGATGAAAAAAGAAGGAATATGCAGGGACGAATGTTTTACCTCGAGAACCATAAGTTTGACACATCAAAGTTCGACACAACTGTTTGACTGTATGTGAATCTTGAGACCTGTGATGACTTTGGTAGCTACAACAAACGCTCAGCTTTCCGGGAGAAAGGGTGTATTCTCTTATTACATGTAAATACACTCGGTCAAGTGCAGTCGGCAGCCATGTGGTCTGCTAACGCACAACACACACACTTCCGGCGCTGTTACACGTGCGCACTCATTTATCTAGATACATCGTATGGATAAAGCGAGTGACTGGTTATATGTTTTTAAACGCCTACAAGACCCCTTTTCAAAGACGTCCATATGTCAAGGCATTTTCTAGACAAGACAGCCAAATACAAGGCCTCCTTCAAGTTTCTGCGAACCACTTGGAAACTTTCCAAATTTGGTTATTCAAATGAATACCTTAACCACATGACTTTGGGATACAGAACTGGTTTCTGTTTATGCTCCTGTGGGAGGAATTCATCAACATATTTAACAGGGACATAAAGCTCTAGCCAGTCGAATTTCCTTCCAGTTACTCAAAACCCACACGGTCTGTCGGTAAACTTAAATTACAAGGAAGGATCACACTGCCTCACTTGAAAATATCAGAAGTAAAAGTTGCCGAAAACTTTGAATACATCAAATTAGTGATATGGCCATTTTTTCAAACATCAACACAAAATCTAACTATGAGCCGAGTGTAAGACCATGTGATTGTGCTGATTTACATCCCCCTAGTGAAGCAACTGATACTGATTATGAAACAGGTCAACACAGGAAATGACTTCCACTGATGAACAGAACAGTGACCCGATTTCTGGGGAAAGTCCTGTATGAACACATCGACAAATGACAGCTGCAGTGAGTGACCACTGAGACTGTGTACTTCTCAAGGTGATCGCAAACATATAGTCACATCATTTGATAACCGTGACCGCAAAAACAGGGTCACATCATTTGATACTCGTAATTGCAAACACAGGGTCACATCATTTGATACCCATGATCACAAACAGAGTCACATCATTTGATTCCCATGATCGCAAACAGTGTCACATCATTTGATAACCGTGACCGCAAAAACAGGGTCGCATCATTTGATACTCGTAATCGCAAACACAGGGTCACATCATTTGATACTTGTAATCGCAAACACAGTGTCACACCATTTGATAACCGTGACCGCAAAAACAGGGTCACATCATTTGATAACCGTGACCGCAAAAACAGGGTCACATCATTTGATACTCGTTATCGCAAACACAGGGTCACATCATTTGACACTCGTAATCGCAAAAACAGGGTCACATCATTTGATAACTGTGACCGCAAAAACAGGGTCATATCATTTGATACTCGTAATCACAAACACAGGGTCACATCATTTGATTCCCATGATCGCAAACACAGTGTCACATCATTTGAATAGGTCTTCAGCAACCCATGCTTGCCGTAAAAGGCAAAGAGGCGACTAACAGGATTTACATCCCCCTAGTGAAGCTACTGATACTGATTATGAAACAGGTCAACACAGGAAATGACTTTCACTGATGAACAGAACAGTGACCCGACTTCTGGAGAAAGTCCTGTATGAACACATCAACAAATGACAGCTGCAGTGAGTGACCACTGAGACTGTGTACTTCTCAAGGTGATCGCAAACATAGGGTCACATCATTTGATACCCATGATCACAAACAGAGTCACATCATTTGATTCCCATGATAACAAACAGTGTCACATCATTTGATAACCATGACCGCAAAAACAGGGTCACATCATTTGATACTCGTAATTGCAAACATAGGGTCACCTCATTTGATACCCATGATCACAAACAGAGTCACATCATTTGATTCCCATGATCGCAAAAAGTGTCACAGCATTTGATAACCGTGACTGCAAAAACAGGGTCACATCATTTGATACTCGTACTCGCAAACACAGGGTCACATCATTTGATGCTTGTAATCGCAAACACAGTGTCACATCATTTGATAACCGTGACCGCAAAAACAGGGTCACATCATTTGATAACCGTGACCGCAAAAACAAGGTCACATCATTTGATACTCGTAATCGCAAACACAGGGTCACATCATTTGACACTCGTAATCGCAAAAACAGGGTCACATCATTTGATAACTGTGACCGCAAAAACAGGGTCACATCATTTGATACTCGTAATCACAAACACAGGGTCACATCATTTGATTCCCATGATCGCAGTCACAGTGTCACATCATTTGAATAGGTCTTCAGCAACCCATGTTTGCCGTAAAAGGCAAAGAGGCGACTTACAGGATCGGGTGGTCAGGCTCGCTGATGCATGTCATCGTATCCCAATTGCATGGATCAATGCTCATGGTGTCAATCACTGCATTGTCTGGTCCAAACCTGATTATTTACAGACCGCCATCATATAGCTGGAATATTGCTGAGTGCGGCATTAAACAGTAATCAACACCAAACAAACAACAAACAAAACATTTGAGGAGCAAACACTTTAACCACTAGGCTACCTCCTGCCCCACATTGTATACAGACCACATGTTGAAACTAAATTCAAATCTGACTCCAATTTGAATTCAAAACAGTCAAAGCACATCGCATTTTCGAAAATAAGGTGTGTCCTGAGGTCCTTGATTGTTGCTGTATTTGACCCGTCAGACCTTATCATCACTGTCTGACGATGAACCTTGACTCTGAGGCATAATTTAGAACACTAACAGTTGCAGTCATGAAACCTCCACACAGATATATGGCCGCTGCATTTCACACATGTGAAACCTCACATTTGGTTTCAATTTGAAAAGGCACAATGTTGAGAAACCCTAGGATAGGACGGACCAACACTTACACGACATGTAGATAGTATCCCAGGACGGACCAACACTCACAAGACATGTAGATAGTATCCCAGGACGGACCGACAATCACACGACATGTAGATAGTATCTCGGGACGGACCAACATAGATACTGTCCCCTGCTCTCCAGGAAGTATTTATGAAATAAATATGTGACAGCAGGGTAAAACACGTGATGATGAGGAAGTCAGACCTGATAAAAGCTGTAAACTATACAGAAACAGCAAGTGTGGGTGACAGGGTTGCATAATCATACCCGTTTAACTTTGCAGTGTATGAAAACACACCAGTAAAACCAGCCAACATGTAAGCAGGTTTTAAGTTTGTATGTTGCTTAACGCCACACTCAGCAATGTTCAAGGTAAATGAGGGTAGTCTGATATAATCGAATCTGGACAAGACAATCCAGTGATTGACATCATGAGCATTTATCTACATAATTGGGATATGACATGCATCAACAAAGTCAGCGAGCCTGACCACCCGATCCCGTTAGTCACCTCTTACGACAAGCATGGGTTGCTGAAGACCTCATAATTCTATCCTGGATCTTCACGGGTCCACAGCCACGTAGATAAGTGGTTGGCCCACAAGACGCATACTATTGTTAATCGATCACTAGACAAAGTGTGTGTGTGTGTTACTTGCTGTGAGGCCATAAGGATGGACTGACCAAGATAGCAATTGCGGCGCCAGTGAAAACAACCACCTGTTCTGGAGATGACTGACACTAACTGGTTGTACGAGTTATCAGGGTTCTGTTTAAGCAGCTTCAGAAGGACCACACAGCAATGGTGGACAACATGGCTCCTTTACAAGGCCAATATCCTATCAGGGTACTAAAACACACAAATGGAGACAGGCACCATTTGGGGAGATTTGTTTGTTGTTTAACGCCTCACTCAGCTACATTCCAGCAATATGACAGTGGTCTGTAAATAATCGAACCTGGGCCAGATAATCCAGTGATTGACATCATGAGCATCGATCCACACAAATGGGGTATACAATAGAATCAACCAAGTCACCAAGTCTGATCACCTGATTTAGTCGTCTCTTACAACAAGCATTGAGGTTGCTGGGATTATTTTCTAACCCGGAATCCCATCCATCACGGGGAGAAGTCGATAGAAACTGGTGTTGATTGATACTGATCAGACTGTATATACCATGTATACAGTGGTCTGCAGAGTGCAGGGTAGATTAACACTCAGTCTCTGAAAATGAATAATTCTGATAAAAACAAAAAACTCCATAAAAATTGAAAAGGAGCCCCAGTGAGATGGGAGATTCAGAGGAAAATACCGACTTGCTTCATTATAAGGTCTTTTGAATTACAGAAAGGGCTGGGTGGAAGGGAAAATAATGGTTCAGGAACTGTGAGACTGACTAAGTTTTTATCGCCTTCTATTGAGATCCATCTATTGTTAAAACCCAAACTCCTTCCTCATCCACAATTCTGCTTGTCAAGAAAACGGAAATCAGCTGTTGTGAAGTTAAACACAGAAAGAGTTGGAAATAAAAAATGTTTGACTGAGCAGCCCTGGAAACAGTTTCGGTTTCCAAAATATTAAAAATAAATAGAGAATCTCACCCTCAAGTCTTTTGATATCAAATATATCGAGTGTTGATATATTTGATATCAAAAGACACGAGGGTGAAATTTTATTTATCATCCAAAATCATTCTTCCTACTTTTTCAGTTTGTAGACAATAATAAGCAGTGTCTTAAGTGTAAAAAGTACTGCTAGCAGCTTCAGTAGCAGAGCCATTAGTGAGCCATTCATGGTAACCAGTGACGTCACAATGGTCTGCAAATGTAGATATTGCTTGATCTCACCAAAGCGATATCTCCTTTGGGAGACAGCTATGGATGATAATGTTAAATATACCATACTTTTTAAATATTTCATTTCATGTAACTCGAGAGGTGTTATGTCAATGCATTAAAAACGTCTTTATGTAATTACTTTTTAAATAGAATCTTCTAAATTTTTTTGTTGTTTGATTGTCAGGCTCGCTGACTTGGTTGATGCATGTCACTGTATCCCAATTGCATGGATCGATGCTCATGATGTCAATCACTGGATTGTCTTGTCCTGACCTGAACTGATTATTTACAGACCGACATCATAGTTTGAATATTGCTAAACAACAAACAAACAAAACATAGATAAAAAGTCTCAATCACACATGAGGCATCGTTCTGTTTCTTTGTTATTTGAGTGTTAATAAAGCTTGTCTTGTCAGTCTTGCAGTTTAATGTATTGTATTCTGCATGTGGAGAACTAGACTTGCACAAGTCTATAAGGCAATAATTATTAGCATAAAATTATAATTTCAAGATAATGTAACTAATAAGAACAAACTGTCCCTACAAGAGACTGGAGTCCTTACAGTCCACATACCAAGACTTATGGAGGAGGAGACCTATGAGGAGGATTGAATTACTACCACCCATGGACTTGTCTTTCAGTACAGCCTTGTAGCGAGGTTAGTGGTGAACACAAAAGTTTGGATTCAGCATTATAAAAAAAAATGTGTTTAAAGTTTTGCATTTCCACTATAGTTTAGGGTCAGAAGAATCCATAAAACCAAAGATTGACATTGTGCAGATAACAAAAATTTTCACAACAAAACAATATCCTGCGAAGAAAACAATCTCACACAGCTGGCTACGTGTGCACCATGGACAATAAAGGAAGATACAAAGTGACGGTTGAATGGTTCTCAATACACAGTCCATCTGAGGGCAGACAGCATCTCCTGTTATACACACATAGTTTACTAAAGTGTCACAAATTGAACATAAACAGGTAAAATCTGCAAAAATACTGTACAATATTGCTTAACTCGCCCAAGCCATATCTCCTGTGGGAGCCAGTTTGGGATGATAAAGGATACTTCCACCCACATAACATGATAATATATACACAGGAAAATAGTGGCACTGACCTATCTCTCCATGTCATGAATTGAGACATCTACCCTTTGTGAGTGAGTGAGTGAGTTTGATTTTACGCCGCTTTTAGCAATATTCCAGCAATATCACTGCGGGGGACAGCAGAAATAGGCTTCATACATTGTACCCATGTCGGGAATCGAACACGGGTCTTCGGCGTGATGAGCGAACGCTGTAACCACTAGGCTACCCGACCGCCCCCCACCCTTTGCGAGAAAAGTCGGGACAAAACAGCTCTAACAATATATGGTGTTCCTTACCCTTCCACTAACTTTAAACTTACACCCTGACTCAACACAGGATTGTGCCATAGCACAAAATATATAGTTATAACCAGAGAGAGATTCTTTTGTCAAGAATTTGAAATTCACTCATATTTCAGCCATATGTGTGACCTCATTTGAAACAACTGATGCCTGATCAGCCAGTTCAGTTGTTTTGTGTGTATCTGGAAATATATGTATTTATTTTTATTTTTATTTTTTGTACAGGTTGCACATGGTTATATATACCTTACAGTTGCAAAGATAACATAGATCTTTTAAACATGACCTTAGGCAATAAATAGGTGATGACACAATGACAGAATTTATAGAAGTATGGTAGTCAATTATGGAACTAAGATGGCTGAACATTTTGAAAGGACATAGTATTTGGAAATAAACATTTGATTCATAACTTTAATAGTATAAACATCACATAAGCCGAAGTCAAGTATCTAATGTCTCCCTATAAAAAAACAACCAGTAGAATGTAGTGAAGCCCCTGGGGAAAACCCTGGGGATATTTACAGTACTACGTTACGCGGTATACACACAAAGGGTATTGCTCAATACTCATTCAAAAATCTGAAACAATTTCACTGGGAACACGAACAGGTAACCATGGTAACCAGGTTTCACTGTAAATATAAATTAGTTCATAACTCAGTGTCCCAACTTCACTGTCTTGGAGTACACCGGGACTGGTATAGTATTTGAACCAGTCAACAGTAGGGATCCCCAAATCTATGCTACTTACATTAGGGCTGTGACAAGATCCTTTTCACTGTCATCCTTAATGTCAAACTCAGATATTGATAAACACAGAGGTTTCCACTTACTGTAAATTGTCATGATATATATAATTTATAGAAGTATGGTAGTCAGTTATGGAACTAAGATGGCTGAACATTTTGAAAGGACATAGTATATGGAAATAAACATTTGATTCATAACTTTAATAGAATAAGCATCACATAAGCCGAAGTCAAGTATCTAACATCTCCCTATAAAAAAACAACCAGTAAAATGTAGTGAAGCATTCTTAGTCTGAAAACCCCGCGGATATTTACGGTACTACGTTATGCGGTATACACACAAAGGGTATGATATATTTTCTAAAACAAAAGAAGTGTCAACAAAAAATCAAACCACACTGGCAATTGTTGCCAGACCAGGTAAACAGCCGACAACCTTATAATAAACAGCTCACAGAATAGAATAATAAGTACCTCGGATTTGCGTAAACGTCAACAAAGTATCCCTGTTCCAATGCGTAGTCTCCACAGGCATGGTTGGTGATAACAACGTACACCCAACTATCCAGGTCTTCTACAAGCAACTGTGGCGTCACAACACAGTCAGTCCTGCACCACCAACCCCTGATCTGCTCTCAGTCTCAGGTCAGTGTATTTCCCACCAAGTCCTACATCAGTGTTGGAGCCAGTACAATGGGGTACATGAACCGTATCAACTTGCTGCCCCAGTCCCCAACAACTGCATCTATTTGTGGGGGTGTACAGATTGTCTCCAAAATAGGAATACGGTTAAGAGTTCACTGACATAAATTCTAAAAGGCTAAATGTCCTAATTGTGTACCGTTTCACTTATCCGTACTATTTTCCTTACCGTTATCAAAAACCATGTAGTTATGAATCATGATTAAAACATGTAATTTCCTTCACAAAATTCATGAATAAACTGTTGAAACAGTATACAGCTATATATTCATTACTGACAAAATTAATAATCAGAAGCATACAAAAGATGATATTCATGACCGACATAAAAAATGTTTTCATGGGACAGTAGTGATTCATCTGTCATAGTTGTCGACAGACATCAGCATGTATTGTTTACGTTCTGTCTTCACTATGAAAGGTCAGTATTAATGGCCTTTGTACTGTGGCAATGATGAGAACTGGCTGGTGGGTGTTGTTAGACCCTAATCTGTCAGGGCTGGGCTGGGAGGTTTGAGGTTAGGCAATGTTGGTCCAGAACAAGAACATCATTCGGGACCAACCATTTTATATTTGTGTGTGTGTGTGTGGGGGGGGGGGGGGGGGGGGGGGGGGAGATTTGTTCCAGAAGTACTTGACAACAAAAAAGGTTTCCTCATGTTTTACACATGGTGGTTGTCGTGAAGCAAAATTAATGTTTTGTGTAAAATCTGTTTTTTGTCTGCTTCTTTCAGTGGCGATTATGTTGACCTAAAACAATTTTTTGTCCCACAAAAGTCCCAGCCAACCCCCCTAAAATGGATGGTCCAAAGGAGACTACACAAGTTTAGGAAAGTTTTTGAAAACTCAGTGAAAGTACAAATTATTTTTTACAGTCATATTTAAAATGGTGGTGACGATGTTTAAAAAACAACAAAAATGCTTATAACATTGATACATAGTTGTATTTGCTGTTTTTGACAGCTTGACATATTTATCACAATCAACACACCCCAGGATATATTCATTTATAAACTAGTGATTAGTAATGTTGCCCTGAAGACACAGGTACATTTTAACCAGGACATTGTGAGTTTTACTTGACAGGTAAAACATGGGGTATTTGACACTCAAATATGGATATAACGAAAACTGGTTTCCATTTTTTTAAATTTGAAGTCAGAAGGAATGGGTGCATTGTCAGAAAGAAAAGCAAAAATTAATGATTTGTAGTGTAACCATAGAGTTCTTGATAGTTTTAGTCATTAGACAATATATCACGTGACTAACGACGGGTCCAGGTAGTCCCGTATATACCCGGGTCCTACTCAGTACCCACCCGACCCAGATACCGAGTTACTCATCCCAGCCCTAATAAGTTCATATGAGTGAGTGAGTGTGGTTTTACGCCGCTTTTAGCAATATTCCAGCAATATCACGGCAGGGAAATTCATATGAATAACAAGAGGATTATCAGGTGGAATAAGATGTTAGAAGCGACCTGTACTAATCCATTTGCAGCATCCTTCAGGACAGGGGACATGAACACTAACTGTGAACCCTACAACTGAAACGTCCATCACATTCAGGAATCTACCAGTGTGGTTAAATCCCTCACCTGTATCCACAGGGGCTGGTAACTAAACATTAGCAGCTCCAATCTATGGTCACACTTTAAAGGAAGGATATGCTAAGGTCAACTTACCAAGTTGTTTGAGTACGAATTCAACAATGTTCACTGTAATACCACGATAAAACTATACACTCATTTCAAGTCAAAGTTTTAGCTACACAATGAGACATAGAAGAAGAAAATAGAAGTCTTACTTTGGGAGCATGTGTCTTCAAAAGCTCAAAATATTGTGATGTTTTACTCCAAGGAACACTCGCCACTATTCCTTTATCGACACATGATGCTGGTTGCATCTAGAGGTGAGACGACCTGTACTACCATCTGTCACTTCTACCCAGCCTAACAGGCAGACTACTATCTAGATACAGCCCTAGTCAACATCCAAGTGGTTGATTACGGAGCAAGAACAACGATATCAGTTATATGTCATACAACAATCAGTCTGACATTGTAACATTCTGATTATGCACCTTATCCAAACAGTTCACATACAGGTACACAATCTTGCTGAAAATGTTACAAATATTTTCTTCAGTCAGATTATATTACACCACTCAAGTGCTTCTGATGCTACACTAAGTCACACACCACACCACAGTGACCACAGTGACCACATGTTCATGCGTATATATCACCTGCTTGTGAAGTCTTGTTCAAAGAAAGGAATACCAATATATTCGTTCATTCGTTTCTAGAATAAATTAATTTCAAATTTTCAAGAGTAGGTGGGCTTTCAATATTTACCAGTGGGGGGTGGTCGTAGGCTTGGAGTGGGGGGTTTGGGGTAGGCTTGGAGTGGGGGTAGGATTGGAGGTGGGGGTTAGGGGTGGGATTGGAGGGGAGGGGTTGGGGGTAGGATTGGAGAGGAGGGGTTGGGGGTAGGATTGGAGAGGAGGGGTTGGGGGTAGGCTTGGAGTGGGGGCTGCTGGGTGGCTGTAGGGGAGGGGGTTTAGATCGGATACACTAACATATTACTGCCCTTTCCATGCTTTACCCATATCAGGATCACTGCACATGAACACTGAATTTGAAATCCGCTAAGAAATATTTGAAGTGTTCTTGTCCAATCCTCCCTCAATTCATTGAAAGGGGACAGCGAGTCACTCTGTGAGACATACAGCCATAGAATATCTAGAGCGGTTACGTAACTCACCTGTATCCACATATATCATGCTGGCTGTATCCACCTGCTCTACAATCTGTGTCACCTGTACATAGCCTGATGCTCAGGTAACTTGCTTGAGGCACATCTGATTGAGAGTGGGAGAGGGGGGGAGGGCGTGTTGAGGAGGAGGGAAGAAGGGTGAGAAGGTAAAGGTCGATAGTTATCTCCCTTTAGGGAGTGGTGTTGAGACATACAGTAAAGAATGAGCGTTGAGTAATCATTACTCATTTTTCCTGATTGGGGCATCGGCGGTCAGCCGGCTTTGACAGTTGTGGAGGAAGTGAGTAAATTAATGAATGGGGACTTATGGAGACGATGACAGATAAAGGACACTCATCAACAAACAGTCATCTAGCCTTGCAATCATAGGACTAGTAGTGCTAAGAAACACCTCCCACATTTGACTGACATTATGATTTGTTTGTTTGTTTGTTGCTTAACGCCACTCTATTCCAGCTATATGATGGGGGTCTGTAAATAATTAAGTCTGGACCAGACAAACCAGTTATTGACATCATGAGCATCGATCTACGCAATAGGGATACGATGACATGCATCAACCAAGTCTGCGAGCCTGACCACCCAATCCCGTTAGTCGCCTTACAACAAGCATAGTTGCCTTTTTCGGCAAGCATGGGTTGGTGAAGACCTGTTCTATTTCTACCCCACATCTTCATAGGTCTTGACATTATGAGCAATGATCACACCATTGGGGTACAATGACATGCAACCCACCACGTCCCTGTGTCTGACCACCCAACCCAATTACTGACCCAGTACGAGGTACAGTGACAACTGTGGGTGTTCTGATGCAGTCTATTACAGATCATAAACATACTGAAGGAAAGTAAGAGGGAACAGGGCAGTTCTTAGTTTTTTCCATCTCCACAGGATCATGTTTACACCTGTACATGCCTCTGCGGTCAGCCAGCTTTGACAGTTGTGGAGGAAGTGCGTAAGGGAGTTATGGAGACAATGACATATAAAGGACACTCATCAACAAACAGTCATCTAGCCTTGCAATCATAGGACTAGTAGTGCTAAGAAACACCTCCCACATTTGAAAAAGCTCTTACAACTATTCTAGTATTGTCCAAATTTACTTTGTCGAAAGATACACTAAATATCCTCTTTATTTGAAAACAGGCTCCTACTGACATACTTCAATTTTTGGGATGGGCTGAAATAGCAAATAAATATATTTATATAATGCTGATGTCGATGCATAGTGCTATACCACTGAGATAACATGCTGCAGTTTTACATAAATACCCCACTCAGACACAGTATAGAGACTCAGAGCCGACCAGTTCCTGTTTTATCCCCTTAATGCTGAGTGCCAGGTAGAGTAACAACATGAACCATCTTCTAACCATCTTTTGGTATAGAGTGGGAGGTCCGGGGATCGAACCCCGGACCTCCCGCTCTCTGGGCTTACTCGCAACCGCTGGACCACGGCGGCTGTTCATGACCTACAGTCATAAGGAGAGAGCACCATAGGGAGTCAGATTTAGAGTGACTGAGTGAGTTTAATTTAACGCCGATTTTAACAGTATTCCAGCTATATCGCAGCGTGTCAGCTTAATGTCTGAGAAAAGGCCGAAGTGATGCAGGTCTCAGACGTTTACCACTTCGGTATGGTACAGATAAACCTAGAAACATAATCAGGGCGAACCGGGATTTGAACCCACAATCATAAGTTTCTGCCGTGCCCAAGGGACGCAACTCTGCATAGCAAATTATGGCGCCTGAGATGACTGGGCCACCCGTGCCTCCCTCAGAGTTAGAACAGGCCCTACAATCTATGCTCACGACAAAATGGACAGGGTGGTCAAGCTTGGTGACTTCAGGTTAATAATGGGTCATCGTACCACTACTTTCATTGTTTGAAATATAGGGGTTGCAGAGTGGAATCCTTAGGTTTTGTGAAATTGTTCCAATACTAACAGTATTCATACTAGTATTAGGGGAGTATTAATCTAGGCAACAACTCATATTAAGTTATAAACTAGAAATATAAAAGACTGAAATATCAAAAAAGATAATATGCTTCTCATTGCTTCCGTGTGTAGATGACACCTCCCAAATCTACAGGAATATGAAAGCCTAACATTTCCTATAAAGTTATACTAGGATATTGACACTCACATTCATTTTGTGTGTCACAGCGTTGTGTTTCCAGTTTAACCTTTTAAGGAAGCATTCAATACTGTCCATGAAAACAATGGGTTTTCTTTCCATGATTAATACATTTGGATTATGTGATGGGGAATTCATTTCCTCATTTCCGCATTCATCATGTAGCGTTATCAGACTTATTACGGTGATCATATTGATTAAAATTATTTTTCACTATTTCCAGATAATGTTTCGAGCCATTGAGTATTTACATTCAGTACTTTTACTTCCTGTGGTCAAGTATATTGAGCTTTGCATACAGATGAGAAGACTTTTTTCAAAATAATTCTTCTGTGCTGTTGCAGGTACCGTATTTTCTTGAGTATAGTGCACACTTTTTTTCGAAAAAAACACAGCTGTGTAGAAGGGGGTGCGCATTATACACGAATTATGAGTTTGGATGTTATTTCCCCCCATGGAAAGACATTACCGTGAGCATGAAACACCGGAAATACCATGTCAACAAATCCATACTGAAGTACGCAAAATAATCATGTAATTAAACTGTGTGGCTATAAAAAATGTTCTTTGTATATCTGGACTTATGTTTGTAACTTACTTCGTTAATTTTATTCAAAATTCCTTATAATATTGTTTTTATTAAGTTTTGGTGAAGTCGTGTGTGAAGCTATCGGAAGATCACACAACTCACCGTTATTCACAGCAACCACGGTCAGAATACCGCTATTGACACCTTGAAATGATCTTTAGTTGACAGAGAATGGATACATATATCATAAATGACATACTTTGACTCGTTAAAAGTCATATTTGTTTTTGTTTGACAATTCTATGTCAACATGAAATTCTCGCGATCACGTGCGCGTGAGCCTTGACGGTGACTGGTCAGACATGTTCCATGTAAAAAATAATACCAGGGAATAGCGATCAGCTGCTTCGCTTAGGGTTATTATTATTTTAAATATGTTTAGTAAAGGCTGCATATAATTAAGAAAATAATGGAATATATTATTCCTGATAAAAAAAATAGTTTCAGATACAATTGTTGCCGATTCTTGCAGTAAAAATCCTATAAAGTTGTATCATTGGGTGTGTCTTGACCGAATCACCGGTCGATTCCAAGAAAACGTGTGTACAGCTGATTGCTGTTTCCGGCTTAGTTTACAAGAAAATACACAAGGTAATCTTAATCCCTAGATATAAAACAATGCCTAGCAGAACAATAAATAATACTATTTAAACGGTAAATAAACATGTCTGGTGATTTTTTATCTCAAATTTCGAATTTGTACTGACAAAGTTTCTCAGCACCCGTTTGTTTGCCGGACTTCGCTGAAAGGGTACGGTGTAACTTTTTTCTGCCCATAATATTCAAATTTCCTTTTTTCCAAAATACTGAACCCGCTAGAGGGGGGTGCGCATTATACATGGGTGCGCACTATACTCAAGAAAATACGGTAACTACCAACTCGGTTATGCTTGTGTGCTGGCCCAGGTGAGTCACATGTAGAATAACCTTATAACATGTCTAATGTAGAACAAGCGACATCTGTATAGTATTGTTGAGTTCATGAGTGAGTGAGTGAGTATGGTTTTGCGACGCTTTTAGCAATATTCCAGCAATATCACGGCTGGGGACACCAGAAATGGGCTTGACACATTGTACCCATGTCGGGAATCGAACCCGGGTCTTCGGCGTGACGAACTAACGCTTTAACCACTAAGCTACCCGACCGCCCCCTTGAGTTCATGATACATGATGTCAATAAGAAAAGATCCGAAAAGATATACGTGTACACAAGCTGAAAAAGCTACAATGGGTAACAAGAAAACTGCATCAACACAGCAGCAAATTTTAATTTGATTTCATTTGATTTACAAAATATTCCCCAAAATATTGAACAAGCTGTGAGCTCCCACTGTGATCACTGAAAGGCTGAGAATGGCTGAATGAGATAAAATGCGGAACTAAAATTGTAAGAGGATATAATATCTTAAAGGAAATTACATTGATTCAAATTTAAATTTAAACAAATTACAATGAAAACATACATTTATTCAGAATGTTACATCAACACATAATTTAGAAGAAAAAACCCAACTCATTTGAATGCCATATTCATTTACTAGTTCCACTTTTATATGTTTCACTATTGTTTTTACCTCATACGTGGTTGGAATTAAGGTTACACTGTTGGGTTTTCATTGAGGACTACCATCACTAGATATTTCATTGTCTCCATGTTCTCGGGCTAGCAGACTAGCAGACTAGCAGGAATTTTGACGGATGGGAATAAACATTATATTTGACTATTTCATGAATGTAATGATTGTGGTGGGTTTGTACTTATTATTAATGTTAGTCATTGTTTATAGTTCCTTGTTGTCATTCCACTACAGGGGCGGTCGGATAAAACGTTCGCTCTTCATGCCGAAGACCCGGGTTTGATTCTCGAAATGGGTACAATGTGTAAAGGGCATTTCTGGTGTCCCCGGCTGTGAATCAGCTGGAATATTGCTAAAAACGGCGTAAATCCATAATCACTCACTCACCCACTTATTCCACTACAGATCAGTCGAGCTGGACTAGCTACACAATTTGAGGACTAATTAGTGAATACCTCTGCATTAGTCCTCTGAGATTAAGTCTAAAAACATTTCCTTGTATGTAACATTCGTTATGATAGACTATCTTGGAGATTTAATCTGACTTTCCAATTGAAACAAGTCAGTCACAGGAGATGACATATCCCCCTGGTCTGGTTCAGTTTGGAAATGGAGATAAAAATAATGATGTTCAGAATTTTTCAAATACCAAATCATAAAAAAGCACCAGTTCACTACTAGACTGTATAGCAAGTTTCATCTAGAAATATGTATCGATTTTGGAATTCTGCTCCGGAAACGAGAACTACCCTCCTTTTCAGTATAAGTCCAACAGTATAAGTCCAACAGTATAAGTCCAACAGGGGGATATTTTTAAGAAAGGGGGAAGTGTGCACTTTGTGTAATGATAACTACCGCTCAAAATTCACCATAATATACAGGTATGTAAGCAAATACTCATTGTATTAACATCGTTGCACAAAATTAAAATTAACAGCTTCTTACTTTCTAAAATAATTTAACACATGTGGATAAAACATTCCTTTATGAGAAAACCTCATTATTTCTATAGGAGAGTGTATATATGGCCCTCAGAATCTGAATAATTCAACAAAACCTCTCGATATTGTCATGATTTCATTGGTTTGTTGTTTAATGCCACACTCAGCAATATTCCAGCTATATGATGGCGGTGATTGACATAATGAGCATCAATCCACGCAATTGGGATACGATGACGTGCATCGACCAAGTCAGCGAGCCTGACCACTCGATCCCGTTAGTCGCCTTAGACGACAAGCACAGTCATCTTTTACGGCAAGCATGGGTTGATGAAGACCTACTTTACCCCGGATCTTCATGGGTCAAATTGTTATGAAAGACAACAATGTGTTCATATGATGGATAACTAGTCTTGACACTAAATGCCATGGTATGGCTATTATGTGTCCAAAAGGTTGAGTTTATAGGTTGTGAGGAAGGTTTTTTCTCATATTTGAAAATTTGCAAGTCTTTGACCGAAGCTGACATCTTCATCATGTTCTTAGGAGATGTACATAAAAACAACTACCATAAACATATGGCAAAATATGTCTTCAAATGGGTCACAGAATTGCCCAATAGTAAAGGTATCATAAGGACGAGTAGAAGTCTGCCATTTTTAGAGGTTTTGCTATATGTTATCATTATAAGGACTAGTGGACTGGAACTGTTAGCTTCTACCGCTGCATTCCCAGTGGCCCTGGGATGCCCCTTATCACCCCTCCTCTTTTGGTTCAGTCTTTGTCTGCACATTCCAGGTAGGAAACTAAATATAAACCAGGTAAACATACCTATCACACTATTACAAAACATGATCATGGTAAATATCTTACCCAGGCTGGTTGACATGTTGATATAAAATCTCCCAAAAACAGAATCGAGTACAGACAATGAATCTCTCATGTTTCAATCAGTCAATCATCAAGTAGTGAAATGTCTCACCCAGATTGTCCCTCATGACGTTATGGAAGATGTCAGACAGATAGGTCGGGTAGGTATCTGTGTTGACTGAGTGAGAGGAGTGATGACACTTGCCAACTGACTGACGGTAACTGTGAACCACAACAGGAACAGTTTCCTGGTAAGTAGTGCGACCTACTGATCACATGAAACTTACGTCACACTGACTCAGACTGGGGGGAGAAGGGGGAGAA
The DNA here is from genome assembly GCF_022045235.1 of Haliotis cracherodii. Lineage (NCBI taxonomy): Eukaryota > Metazoa > Mollusca > Gastropoda > Lepetellida > Haliotidae > Haliotis > Haliotis cracherodii. Next base: position 4,041,362 of record NW_027266270.1, read on the forward strand.
GGGGAGAAGGGGGAGAAGGGAGGGGGAAGGAATCGGGGCACCCAGTTACAGTCACGAAGTTCATTAATTAACTGTGTCACACTACATTGTGTATATACACTTTAGATCAACAATCGTGTTACATACATCTTGAAAAGTAATAGCTATTCTCATAACTCATCTCCTCTGATTCATATTCCCACTTGCAACTAGGAAAGCGAATGACAACAGAATGTTAATCCTGTACAAGAGATAACATGTTCAGTGTACAGTTTCTGTTGCGTAGCTTTATCATGTTTTAGCATGTTTAAGTTGATAAGTTCCTTCGGGACGTTTGAAGAACACATCTCCGTCTATTAGGCCATTAGTTTTTTATTTTATTTTTTTAGGGGGGGGGGGGGTTGGGTACAAATCCGCCAACTCAGATGGTATAAGAAGAAATAAAAAAATAAGTTAACTTGAAATATCACACAAAATAGTTTGATTGAGAAATACGCGAATCGCCTTCTGTTGTCAGATCACATATAACTTCTACCAAGTACCATATTCGACGTAATAAGTGCCCAGGGCGCTCTCAAAATTAGAATAAGGGGCTCTTATTAGAATATTATTTTGGTGAAAAAAACAGAGTTGAAAGATAAATTTTGTGGTTTATGCTGACAGCCTGAAATGTTTATGTACGACAGATATATTTTTCCAGAATTAAATAATCATAATCAAGGGTGCATATAACACATGAGTGCGTATAATATGCGAATAAATAAGTCTTGTGTACATTGATCAATCGGAAAGGGTGCTAATTGGGATCGTTCACTAGCCAATATCTTAACAAATGTCACCGTGGGCGCTTATTAGAGCGGGGCGCTTATTACGTATATCTTTTTTCTGTATATTTTTCCTGGATCTTGAAAATGGACATAAACAGGCAGTTCTGAATGGAAAACGATGTCAATGTGGTATTTATGTCTTTTCAGAGCGCCATCCGAAACCATGGCAAGTGCAACTGAAAAGGCATACTATGGAGAGGTAATATTTGTTCTGTTAGGGTTTTCTTGTGTTAAATATAATTTCCAAATTGAGGTGGAAATGAAATGAAACCGAATCATTTGGAAAAGCTTAGTCTCAAGAACTAGACAGATAGCGCATTCGAAGTTGGTATGGGGTTCGCCTGCTGCGACCTCCTGTAGGGTTTGTCAACTCTCCATGGGGCGATTGGCTCACAAACATGCAATGTTTCCCGTTATTTTTCACCAACGCAAAGGAATTTTTTCCCAGTTAAGTGTCAACGTATCAACCGTCAAAATTCTTTAAACTTTGTAATGAATTAATAGGTCATTTTTTTCATCAAATAGAAAAATAAGAATATATCATTGAAAACATGGAATGTTCAACCTTTATCATGCATATGACAGCATCCTGCAAATAATAATGTCTGGACCAGAAAAAAACAGTGAAACGATATCAGGATAAAATCCCTTACGTTTGAAGCCTGACCAGCTAATCCATCTATGACATTATAGGTTACCCAGGGGACTTATCCCAGGAATCCAGGGGTGATCCGTGACGTCATTACAAGTCAGTTTTATGAGAAAAGGTAAGGTGACAGACCATGAACTGAATCTCCTTGCCAAAAAGAAAATTAAATCACTTTGAAATGAAATAATAAATTGACACGACCGGTAGATGACAATGTTTAGAAGACATTGTACGGGCTCTTCAAGGTTGAATTACTTCCACTTCTCGAGTACTACCCAATAGAGGAACGACTGTAACATCCTCGACAAAGGTCAGTCGGTGCACACGGAGGACGGAGGACTTGGATGAATGGAGTCAAGATGTGCACATGAGCGAGTGATTCATTCAGCTTGCGTAACACTGGCATACCTACCTACACAATGAGGATTAGAGCGCATTTAATTAATTTAATCATTGTTTAATAATGGGAACTGTACATACCCAGACAACACACACACAAATTTGAAGAAGTATCTAGACAAGCCATATTACTGAAGACAGGCCATATTACCTTACAATGACCATCTTAATTTAGTACCACCATAATTACCGTGGACCCAAAGTTCAAAGTGTAACTTACGTCTGTTTGTAGTTGAATGCCACACTCAGCAATATTCCAAATAATATAACAGAGGCCTGTTCCTAATCAAGTCCGGAGGAGACATGCCACTTATTCATGCACTGAATCAAGATAGCATGTCACTAACAGAGCTCCAGATAAGCTTTTAATTTGGTGTTGTGGGTATTTTACGCATGCATTTTAAAATCATTGGGTATCAATAATTCTATCTGGGTATTCAAATTTCTGTTACCCACTAGTTTTTACACATGTTAAATATTTAAAAACACTACTCATCTAGTCCCTGCAAACTGGTGTCGTGTTGGTTCGAGAGGACTAAAAAATACCACGATACATCCACAAGAAAGTGTGATGGCAAATGATCATGATGTAACTGTCATCATGGAGTTTGGCAAGGTTGACGGAATGTCCATTTATAATTTCAAAATAAGTTGCTGATTTGCTAATCGATTACGCAGAGTTACTTCACAATATTTTGATGATACGCACAAGTTATATTTTTGTAGCGTATCTGTAATGTTCGTTGCGTATTTGATACACTTGGATTTTATTTTACTGCATATTTCTGCATTTCGGATGCGTATTTTACACAGATACGCAGCTTATCTGGAACTCTGCACTTATCTGACCCACTACATTGTTGTTTTAATTGTAAACCTGAAACTCTGCGCTTCATATTTTATTCATTATTCATTGGTCTAGACTCATGCATAGTCTCTGAACATATATAATATCGTTTGTACTCCATGTAAATTGCAATGGAGCCCAAGTGTAACTGAACCTGCGGAAAATAGGGGTGAAGGGATACAGCAACGTCACAATACGTATCACGATACGACACATATCACAATAAACATATTTACACCAAACTGCATGGAAACCTCTTGACTATAAATATTTCAGAGGAGGTTGAAAAGGAAAAGTCTGCTGCAGACACATGTTCGTAGCTATTTTCAGTGGTGAACTTGAATTGCTAATTGCTACATCATGTACATCTGACTGACCGAAACGCCAACGGTCATTAAACGAGTGCTAAGTAATCTATTTCAGCAAGTGTATCGTCCTGTATCAATGCAGAAAAAAATAATAAGGTTCAGGAAGTATGAAACCGAGTATTGCGTGGTTATTTGCTTATTTCACAGTTTATTTCACGTTTTCTAGTTAACCTCTGCGTTTCCATTTGGAAATCACCTCAAAACAAGTTGAATGCTTAGTTTCTAACACTGCCACATCACGCAGGTATCTCCTGTGCTTGCATATGATCACTGATCATCACCGTCGCCTGCTGACAGAGCACTTCCTGGTGGAAGACACTGTGTAACAGCTGGCTGTATGCCATGTGAGTCAGGGAGTGAGGAGATCCTACACAGAATGTTGTTACTGCTGGTGTCAGCAATATTCCACATGTATCATGGCGGCATGCAGATTATCAAGTCTGGGCATGAGACAATCAGCCAAGTCACAGACCCCCTCGTGTAATTTAGTTGCTTCTTCAGCAGTAGAAACTAACAGTTTAGTCCACTAGTCCCTATAATGATAACATATAGCAAAACCCTTAAAAATGGCAAATTTCTGCTAGTCCTTATGAGCAGTTTGGTAGGACGAGAGCCAATTTCTGATGCTGCTCTTAGGACAAAAACAACTTAATATTCTAGAAGTGATGTATGATCTATTTTCCCAGCATTTCCAGGAACTCATTAATATTCCCAAATTTTAAATGGTCAGCCCATTAGAACAAGAAATGGAGTGAGTGAGTGAGTTTGATTTTAACAGTATACCAGTTATATCTTAGAGTGTCAGCTTAATGTGGGAGGAAAGCCCAAAGTGATGCAGGTCTCGGATGTTTACCACTTCGGTGAAACCGACGAGAACGGGTATGGTGCTGACAAACCAAGAAGCATGATCGGGGTGAACCGGATTCGAACCAACAATCATAGGTTTCTTGCGTGCCCAAGGGATGCAACTCTGCAAAGCTAATCACGGCGCCTGAGACGACCCAGGAAATGGAATGGTATGCTTAGTGATCTCTTCTTATACAAACTACAAGCCTTGGTCCCCATCCACAAAGCATTCACAGCCTACAGATAAAAACTCTACAGCAAATTATAGGCTTAAAAATGTCATAGCGCTAAGAAAGCTTTGTGCATCAAAGAACAGGCCCTTAGCTAGTCAGTGCTACAACACAACATTTGACCATGTCGACACAATGTCTTGGAACAAGAAACAAAAGCAAATAGTTGCAATTTGTCTGCAAGCCTACATGTACATGAACAAAAAAGTAAGGGCGTATGGGGGATATTTTTTGTGAAATTGTGTGCTCATTCAAAAAACATTCATGATCCCTAACGTATTTTCACTTCACTTGCTACTATGTAGCACAAAAAGCATGTACATACACTGCTGTGAACACTGTTGTTGATGAGTTGCTTTCATTTTGTTGTATTGGTATCATCAGTTTTTGAGTGAGTGAGTGAGTGAGTATGGTTTTACGCCGCTTATAGCAATATTCCAGCAATATCACGGCGGGGGACACCAGAAATGGGCTTCACACATTGTACCCATGTCGGGAATCGAACCCGGGTCTTCGGCGTGACGAGCGACCGCTTTAGCCACTAGGCTACCGGACCGCCCCCATCAGTTTTTGAGGATATCTGGGTTTGATCACAGGGATCAAACTGTTGCACACTTACAATGTGTTCTGTCCAGAACATTGTAGGAATATCTTTATGAAATCTCTTGGGCATTGTGGTCTTGGTGCTTATCTAAATGTTATTAATAAAGACATTTATGCACATTGTACAGTGTGTAATCAGCTTGATAATATAGCTCATTTTTTATTGCATTGCCAAAAGTATGTTAATCAGCGTAAGGCAATGGTGGAGTCTCTAACAGTTCTCAATATTGACTTCTCATTGTCTGGTATTTTATGTTCTAGGAATATTGTTCACAATGATGTTCAGAATGTCATCCTCTCTTATATTAAAGCGTGTGGCAGTTTTGATACTTTATAAAATATCCAGGTTCTTAGCAAACCTTTATATGGGCAAGGTGTAAATGAGGCCTAGTTGCCCGAACACCTATAAAACATTTTAATGATCAATCAATCAATCTGTCTTACATTTGTTTTGACAGGCCTGCCTGTGCTGGTGTTTTGCTGCCCCTTTGAACAGTGTTTCTGTCATGTCACAGCATGTCAGCTTAACGTGGGAGGAAAGCCAGAAGTGACGCAGGTCTTACCACTTGGTTTAAGCACAAAAGCATGGGTACGGTGATAACAAACCTAGCAACATAATTTGCCAGTAGAAATCCTGGATGTCTAAAAAAGGTGAAAGTGTAAGTTGTTTTTTTCAACATTCCAGCAATATCATGGCAGGGGACACCAGAAATGGGCTCAACACATTGGACCCATGTGGGGAATCGAACCTGGGCCTCCGGCGTGACAAGCAAACACTTTAACCACTAGGCTATCCCACTGCCCTAACCATGACCAAGAAAGAGTCCACTATACAATTATCCTGTAATGGAATACACTACTCAAACTTTGATAAGGATAAACCCTAGTATCAGACAGTACACCAAACTGACCAGTACAGAAAGTGTGGTATGGCTTCCATGTCTCTGTATCTCAAACAAATGTTCAGTGTTACATATATAAACATGACAAGGCACTGCCAGTAGAAATCAAGAATGTCCACGGTACAAGCGGACATTTTCCTGTAATGTGTATGTAGGGTAATACTGTGGTATCAATATCACCAGTCAGTAACACAAAACTCGCAAGTCACTCATTATGTTACCCACAACGGGAAATGATAACATTATGTATATAATGTTGTCAGTAGAATTGAGTGTCTGACAAACATTACACATTTCACTTCAGACATTAGCCATAAAACATGAAGTAGCATTGCCCAAAGTAACATTCCATGAATAGTTGTCATTTAAATATCTGGGTAATTTTTGTCAAAGTTTCTAAAATTTAACATCACTTTGTCCGGAAAAATGAAATTTGATGATAAAAAAACAAAGCAGATGACAATAAGTAAGTAATCAGGTCTGCAAATAATCGAGTCTGGACCAGACAATCCAGTGATTAATATCATGAGCATCGATCCACGCAATTGGGATCGATGACATGCATCAAACAAGTCAGCGAGCCTGACTACCCGATCCTGTTAGTCGCCTTTTACGACAAGCATAGTCGCCTTTAACGGCAAGCATGGGTTGCTGAAGATCACAGGTCTTTTTAATATGTCCTAAAGTATGTTTACAGTGTTTAGCCAAATAAGGTTTCTCATATATCTATCCAGGGCGACGTTTCTTTTGTGGTTCAGTGGTTCATCTATAACAACTAAGTAATCAGGTCAGTAATATAACAGCTGTGAGTAATCATGTCAGTAACATAACAGCTGTGAGTAATCAGGTCAGTAATATAACAGCTATAAGGAATCAGGTCAGTAATAGAACAGCTGTAAGGAATCAGGTCAGTAATATAACAGCTGTGAGTAATCAGGTCAGTAATAAAACAGCTGTAAGTAATCAGGTCAGTAATATAACAGCTGTAGGTAATCAGGTCAGTAATATAACAGCTGTTAGTAATCAAGTCAGTTATATAACAGCTGTAAGTAATCAGGTCAGTAATACAACAGCGTAATAAAACAGCTGTAAGTAATCAGGTCAGTAACATAAAAGCTGTGAGTAATCAGGTCAGTAATATAACAGCTGTGAGTAATCAGGTCAGTAATATAACAGTTGTAGGTAACCAGGTCAGTAATATAAAAGCTGTAAGTAATCAGGTCGGTAACATTACAGCTGTGAGTAATCAGATCTCTAATATAACAGCTGTGAGTGATCAGGTCAGTAATATAACAGTTGTAGGTAACCAGTTCAGTAATATAAAAGCTGTGGGTAATCAGGTCAGTAATACAACAGCTGTAAACACTCAGGCCAGTAATATAACAGCTGTATGTAATCAGGTAAGTAATACAACAGCTGTAAGTAATCAGGTCAGCAATATAACAGCTGTAGGCAATCAAGTAAGTAATAAAACAGGGTAATATAACAGCTGTAGATAAACAGATCAGTAATATAAAAGTTGTAGGTAACCAGGTCAGTAATGTAACAACTGTAAGAATGTACAAAACAACCTCAAGGCTACGATAACCGTAAGCCTATGTTAAATTAGGTCAGTAATATAACAGCTGTAGGTAATCAGGTCAGTAATAAAAGAGCTGTAAGTAATCAGGTCAGTAATACAACAGCTGTAAGTAATCAGGTCAGTAATATAACAGCTGTAGGTAATCAGGTCAGTAATATAACAGCTGTAGGTAATCAGGTCAGTAATATAACAGCTGTAGGTAATCAGGTCAGTAATACAACAGCTGTAAGTAATCAGGTCAGTAATATAACAGCTGAATGACCAAGTACAACAAGCATATGTTCCTATTTCAACCTAGAATCCCCATTGGGGACCAGTGCAATGTGTAACAAGGGTCCAGCACTGGGGGCTGTTGTTCCTTGGAATGGAAACATAAATATCATCAATCCTTCACTTGTATACATGAGGTTCTATCATCTCCAGTGATCGTTGGTGGTTCAAAAGAGAATCACAGATTCATTGTTTGGAAAAAGAATGTTGCATTATTGACAGAAGACACTATTGTATTACGTTCATAAACTCATAAACTGAATTTTTCTAGGCTCAAATGCACATCGAACTTCCAACATAATCAAGTTACACTCAATGGATAAATGATCCTCAACTGTCAACTATACTGGATTGATCAATGTGCATACAGGTAGCAGTGATGAAGCATTAGTCAACCACAGCATAGTAATCAATTAAATCATTCAAGACTTCTGTCCTGCCGGTCTAGTCATAAACAATGCCTCAGCTTTGACCATCGTAACCCTCAGACATACTGTGACAGGGTTTTACTCGATGCACAATGTGTGTCCAGTACGCATAAATGTTGAGAATAGATGCAGAAAATATTATACTGCATCCCGATGGACACACAATAACATTCATTGTACCTACAGCGCATCAAGAGCAGTTATGGGTGTCTGTTATTTTTAACCCATCAATCATGACCACTATCCACATGATCATTGGTTGAGTCCAGTCTGTAAAGTAGTTATCTTAAACATACAGTACACTACACCATTTCCTTAATTTACAGGACCCTCATATTGCCTGCAAGAACCTTTAAAATTAATTAATGCAGGTCCCCTGAACCTCCACTTTTGTAGAACCATGCTGTGATACATCATCTTGATGTAAAACAGAGCTCCAGGTAAGCTGTGTATCTGCGTGAAATACGCATCAGAAATGCAGAAATATGCAGTAAAATATAATCCAAGCGTATCAAATATGCAACAAACATTACAGATACGCTACAAAAATATAACTTGTGCATATCATCAAAATATTGTGAAGTAACCCTGCTTATTCGATTAGCAAATCTGCAACTTATTTTGAAATTATAAACGGGCATTCCGTCAACCTTGCCAAACTCCACGATGATAGTCACATCATGATCATTTGCCATCACACTTTCTTGTGGAAGTATCGTGGTATTTTTGAGTCCTATAAAGCTATAGAACCCACATGACACCAGTTTTCAGGGACTAGATGAATAGTGTTTTTAAATATTTAACTTAAATACCCACATGTGTAAAAACTAGTTGGTAACAGAAATTTGAATACGCAGATAGAATTACTGATACCCAATGATTATAAAATGCATGGGTAAAATACCCACAACATCAAAAGCTTATCTGGAGCTCTGTAAAAGGAAACTATCTGGACAAGTCATCATTGCTTCCCACCAGTGTTTTATGAAGGATGGTATGATATTTAAAAAAGCAACCTGTCAGTTGCAGACACACATTATTCCCTGCATTACACATCATGTCAATAAGCTTAATGTAAGAGGGTCCATAATAAACCAACTTTTGAAATTATCATACTATCAATCCAGCCATAGAAATAATCTGGAGTGAGTGAGCACGGTTTAACGGCACTGTCGCAATATACTGGCCGAAATCTTGATAACATATAAGTACCCCAACTGAGAAAATGAAATTCTGCTGTTTTAGCATATTGCTAACAAACAACAACTGACTTGTACTAGACAAGTTCCTTTTTTGTAATTTGTTAAGACATGCTGAAGCCACACCCCTCACGACATACTCTTCATAACTGTCAGTACTCCCATCAACAGAACCCATGTATCATGGCATTAGGTACCTATAAAGCTAGCAAATCACTACGGAAAAATACTAAATTGTGGTAATTTGTCCTATAAACAAGTTTAAGGGCTGAAGAAAACATATACATACTATGGCAAATCTTATAAAGGTTTGAAGGGGGTGGCAGCATATCAAAAATAATAAAGGGACATTTCTAAAGTAACTTGTAATCGGATAACATTTGTTCACGTAATATTTACCGATGTTCAGTTTCTAAAATAGTAAATTCAATACATTGATGAATCAACAGTTTTCTTCCAAGTCACTGTCTCCTAAGACATCAACATTCAAACACATCAAATAACAAAATAAACTTTCATACTGGGTCCGAAGTTACTTATACCACCCAAAAAGTAAAACGATGACAACAGAACTTTTTGGATTTGAAACGGTGTAGATAATTAAAGAAAAAGGCACCAAAGGTTCATGCCATGCTCGTACATAAACTGCCATATTATTGCCCTTCATGATAGCCCATCTGGAATACTTTACAAAACACTAAATGTCACCAGCTGACTTACCCAATCTGTCCACCATTTTGAATGTTTTCTGAGTCACAAGGATACGTGATGTCCCAGAATAAAATTAGCAGGTGAGCTATGAGGCGAAAAGAGTAGTTTCCCTTGAACCACAGACTTGAAAAGAGATGGTCTCTGTAAATGGCCCCAGGTCTCGGTTTACATGGGTGCGGAATATATATATTTGGATAAGGAATTTTACGAAACTCTTTTCCCTAGTCTTATTCGAGAAAAGTATTTTTAAGTATCAGAAATGTTACATGCACATTTTATGTAACTTTATTGTGTGTAGAAGGCCCCTAGTCAAATGTGTTTGTACAAATCATTGGAAAAGAGGTCTTATATCATGTACGTAGACACCCTGATTTTGAAACATGGATTTGTTTTACTGTGGTTATGAAGTAAACTAATGGCGGCTATTACCATTTATTATTATCGGAACTTTCTCTGCAGCACTTAAAATATGCTTATCTGTGTACCTTTCAACTAATTTACTCTCAGCAGGATCAAACAGATAATGAAGCATCTATTTCAACAACGATCCCCCAAACAACACAAAGATAAATCATGACATTCTCTGAACAGTCTGCAGAAAATCCGGCATGTCAGTCCTTCCAAATGGAGATAGATACAGTTATCTGGGGGTGCAGGCTAACTTGAACGGCACCTCAGCAAAACGTCGGTCGAAAACGGCAGCTCTATTTTTACTAACGACAAGAGCGATTTATGTAGTGGTATATATGCTTTGCTTTATTGTGTAATGTTGCAGTATTTATGCTTTATTCACATTGTCATTGTCTTATCTTCCACAGTTATTCACAGATTTATAATAAATAATATATATATTATACAATAATAAATAAATGCAGTTTGACATTGAGTTGATTTGAGTAAAGGTACTTAAAACTTCAAAGAATGTGATGTTTTCACAGTAAGTTTATTGGCACCTTCCAATCAGAGTCGGCGAGTAAATCGGAGTAGATGCTAATTTCTAATGTAAACTTGTTTACAAATAACTTTTTTTTGGGTGAATTTAGTCGAGAATAGTTAGTTCCCACTACGTGACACAATTTCGATTACCGTTTATCGTCAGTCCTTAAACAGTACTGGGAGTTCATCCATACCGGGACCGTGAAGATCCGAGATATAATAGGTCTTCAGCAACCCTGCTTGCCGTACAAAGACGATTATGCTTGTAAGAGGCGACAAACGGGATCGAGTGGTCAGACTCGCTTACTTGGTTGATGCATGTCATCGTATCCCAATTGTGTGGATCGTTGATATCAACAACATGATATCAACAACTTGATTGTCTGGTCCAGACTCGATTATTTACAGACCGCAGTCATATATAGCTGCAGTATTGCAGAGTACGGTATTAAACAACAAACAAACAGAAAACAAAAAATCATTTTTACCGGACGGACCTGTATAGATTCTAGGAAGGCGTACATTTCTGTAGTGAAAGTTGACTCGGTGTTTATTGAAGACAGACACTTCTACTTTTGCGTTCGAAGGCAAGAGTAATGTTTTTTGTTTGATTTAAACATATTTTATTGACAAGGTTTTAATTTGTTGATCTATATAAATAAAGTAACACTTACACACTTTTTAATGTGTATATGTGTGTGTGCGTGCGTGTATGTGTGTGTGAGAGAGGGTGTGTGTGTCTGTGAGTGACAGTGTGTGCGTGCTTGTTAGAAAGTGTGCGTGCGTGTATGTGAGAGCGTCTGCGTGCGCGCGTGTGGTATGTGAGAGTGTCTGCGTGCGCGCGTGTGGTATGTGAGAGTGTCTGCGTGCGCGTGTGTGGTATGTGAGAGTGTCTGCGTGTGGGTGTGGAATTCAAACGCTTTAGCCATAACCTGGGTAATAATGTTAGTAATAATCAAAGGAAAACAGAATAGGCAGTCTGCAGGTGTCTTTGTGTATTATCTAAAAAAACAACAACAACAAAACCAAACTATTTAACAATAAAAATACCATTAGTTTCACCTCGGAGTCTGTCGGCCCTTACATCATTTTTGGGTAGGTTCCATTAACTGTCCCCACGAGAGCTGCAGTGCAAAGGTATCAATTTCTTGACCCATAAACTGCATGGCTTCTTTATTGGATGGGTACAATGTGTGAAGCCCATTTCTGGTGCCCCCCGCCGTGATATTGCTGGAATATTGCTAAAAGCGGCGTAATAAGAAACTCACTCACTCACTCACTCACTCTTTTTTGGATTAAGTAAAATGGTATTTTAATATTCGGTTACTAAATATTGTGCTTGTGTTTTAAGGCGTACTAGAATATGAAATACTCACCGAATGTTTTATCAATGCCAAACCGCATAAAAATATGAAATTACACTTTACAGTGCCGTTTTTTGACAACTTGCTGGCAGTTCCGCTATGCGCCGTATACGTCATCGACGTCTACCATAATCAATAGTGCGTTAACCGGGTACCTTGTGTCAGTGAATGTTCACAACATTTGGTACATCATAATTATCATCACGAATTTATGGCTGAATGTTGATAAGTTTCTTCGGAACTCCCCACATCATTATAAACCCGAGCACAAATTTATTTAGTGGTACGCAGTTGTGTATGAGTTATCTTCCCTAATCTTTCGCTGGTGCATTACGTTTCTTGCTGGTCACATGATCTTGAGTTGAGGTGACATACGGACATCTACAGACTAAACATCGAATATTACAATGGCTTGTCCGATCTGTGGACCGAAATTGTCGGCGTATTGCATGGTTCTGAGTGTATGGGCAATCATTATGTTGGTAAGTGTAACATGTGTTGGTATTTCTCGCTTGTAACAACGATATGGTGTCGATACATATGAACGTTCGACCTCTGTTTTTCCGAAGAATTTGGGAATATGTAACTAGTGAATTTATTTAAAAGATCCATATATTCCAGTTAAGATATTATAAAAAATTATATTGATTTGTGAATTTGAGAATGTTTACCTGGTCATATTTCTTAATGTACCCGGTAAGGGCAAATGTAGTGTGTTTATTTTAGCACACATGATAGTCAACACATGTGACGACAGAGATATGTAGACAGGATGTAGGTCACGGTGAAGCCCTAAGCACCTAACCTTGTGATGGCATGAGGACATGTCTATCCTGTATATCTTCACTCAGTGTCCTGGAGTGGGAATAACTGTGCTGTGCAAGCCTGTATGACAGCTGATGACATGCCAGTTAATTATTCCAGGACATTTACAGATGATACTTTATGTATGGTATCAAAATATATATTTATCCCTTTTCAACAATGATCATGATAAGATAGTGCCCATCTTTTGATCATAGTGATATTATCAAACTTGATTGCAGATAAGGTTATTGGCATCATGCCCCTTTGTTTATTATTCAGCTGTTTGATAATGATAGCAGTAAATAACATTTATATAGATAAGTAAACAATACCACAGAACAATATATATATATATATCTATCTAGATGTGTATATCTTCACTCAATGTCCTGGAGTATATATGTATATATATGGAGTATATATGACAAATGTAGTGTGTTTATTTTATCACATATGATTGTCAACACATGTGACGACGGAGATGTGGAGACAGGATATAAGGTCAGGGTGAACCAGTAACAATATATATTTTCTATTTTATAAGTGTCTACATAGGTAGGCTTTTGTTGTTGTTGAGTTATTAAATATTATAGATGTGTAGTAGAAACAAAATGTTTTATTTGTAGGGTCTGCTCGGTCTGTTCTTTTACATCCGAAGCCCAGCATTGTTTGAAGACATTCCTTTGGGAGACTGGGAGAAGAATAACTACACCTACAGCTATGTGAAGGAGAAGTACGAGCAGAATGCCATGAACTGCTGGATCGCTGCCGGCCTCTACTTCCTCCTCCTCATCTTCTCCTTCACACAACAAAGAATGAACTCCCGAGCTAACTATGAGCTGTCATAGACAACAACAACAACAACAACATGTACATTCTGGAATCCAAACAAGTATCAATGCAGACAAGATGCCTGGGTTGGTTCAATTTGATAAAGTGAAGCCTAGCAACCCCAAGAATCCATGAAACATCAGCAGATATGAAAGAGAGTTTAGTTGTAGGACTTATTAATTGTATGTAATACATTGTTGACATATCCCACTCCAAGATGTAGCCAAGAACAAACTTGTGTATTACTGTCAATCAAAAGGAAGGAACTGGGTTGACTTGTATATAACCAATACTAAATATTTGTTTCAGTTGTTTATGGTTATGCAATTCTTATAATTGTATGCTGGAAAAAAACAACTAAGTATTCTCTGCTCTTGCCTGAAATATATCATCATGAAAAATAAGTTGCACTGTCAACAATTCAAAATTTGTATTCACCCAAAGGCTGTCTTTAGCATCAGGCATATTGTTTCAGTGAAGAGCTATGAAAATATATTTGAGAGATGCATTCTTTAGTGACGATTATCATTATGTGGCTGAGTGGAAACGTTTTGTTTAGATGATACTAGATCTGTGTAATGTGTGTAGTAATCTGGGGGAAAATGTCCTCTTAATAGAGAAGAAATTCTCCATCAGTTGTCAAAATGTTAGGTCAATATTAGCATGATTAGTGCATCTCTAGTCATCTTCTGGTGTCGGTACATTCCATGGCATGTTTACGCTTTAGATGGGAGAAGTTGATTGAGATCACATGTTTAATGCTGACTTCCTGTATATATATATGTGGTGCATAAATGTGTATACAAGTGATTGCCTAGTAAATCAAATTATAATAATCTTTCATTGATGTTAATGTTTTCCTAAAAATGTCAACAATTTAGAACGAAGAAAATTATGTCGAAGGGCTATTTACACTGTTAATATTCTCTTTTCTTGGCAGTTTTGGTGTCTAAACTGTTACTAAGTGTCCGGTGAATGTACCATCAACTGTTATTCTGGTAATATGAGGATAATAATGTTGTACCTGTTAGACATGGACACAGATGACTTCTTCAACCAACAGGACAGCATTCAGTTAAAAAACGTTTTGTCCACTGAACCAAAACTTGTTTTGGGAGAAGATTTCAGTAGAATATTGTAATCACATTATGGATATACGCCAAGCTTACTAGACCAAAATACATTTTAGCAGATTCTGCTTCAAATTTGTGTCTGTATTATCAATGCTGCTCTTTAGTTTTTAGGAATGTTTTGTCTTTTGATTGTTTTCCAATACCACCAATTTCACCTTCTTGTATTGCTTGTCTGCAAAGTCATCTGTATCATTTCAGAGTTCTGTTCATCAACCTAAATCATCAACAGTAATCAATATTTTAAAACGTGGTATGAGTTTGCTATTGCTTATTTCTGTAATGTTTTGTTGATTTGATGTCTGTGTTGTATTCTTGATGAGACATTAGGGGTGTGATGATGAATTCACCTGGCAATCTGACACATGATACACTTACCCATCCTTTGATTTATGTTTTATTTCTGTATCAGTTTTAAAAAGTAATATTTACGAACCTTTAGAATAACCCGTTCTGATAACTACAAAATGTTTAATCTGATTGATGCTTTAAGAAAAAGCCTAAGGCCAAATTGACGAGTCATGCAAGTCCAGTACAAACTGGTTGAAAGCAACAATCCCTTGTTAGACGGGCCTCATGGAAGATAATAAACTGTACAAATATGTATATGTACCGATACTTGTAGTATGTGTATCATGGCACTCCCAGTAGATATGTCACGTCTCTCCTGTCAGTTTTCAGTAAAATCCAATCACCAGTTTCCGGTATGTTTATGTCCCACATTCAGACATTATTGTTTATGGAGAATGCAAATATGGCTGTGAATTAATATGAAGTTGTACATTTTGAACATCACATCATGACAATCGTTATGGTGTATCATTGTTTAAAGTCATGCAGAGTTGTGTCCCTTAGTTGCAAGGGTCTCCTGCCCTGAGATTGAATCCGTGGTTCACCCTGAGTATGATGGGCCATGCTTGCTGTAAGAGGCAACTATGCTTGTCGTATGGGGTGACTAATGAGATCGGGTGGACATGTTTGCTGATTTGGTTGATGCATGTCATCGTATCCCATTTGCGTGGATCATGTCAATCACTGGATTGTCTGTTCTGGACTCGATTATTTACAAACAGGTGTCATAGCTGGAATATTGGTCAGTGTGGCGTTAAACAACAAAGGATCAAGATGACTTTTGATAACAAATGTTTACCTGTAAATTCTATCAATAATCTTCATGAAGTGCATGATTACGTCATGTTTGAATAAATGTGAATTATTGTAACTTGCACTCTTGGCATCGTCATCATGTATATGAATGTTCTTTCGTCTCCTCTTGAGGGGCGGTCAGGTAGCCCAGTGTTTAAAGCTTTTGCTCATCACGCCGAAGACCCAGGTTCAATTCCCCACATGGGCACAATGTGTGAAGCCCATTTCTGGTGTCCCCTGCCATGATATTGGTGGAATATTGCTAAAAGTGGCGTAAAACTATACTCACTCACTCGTCTCCTATTGTACAGGATACACTGAATACTCAGTGATGTCTCTAGGTTTAAATCTTCAATAATTTGTATTAAAATGATACATACTTTTGTTGTAACTGATGTGTCTGTACAAAATGTACAGTTTCATGACATATTTAAGTTTTTGAGTCACTCTGTATGGGTAATGAAGAAGCTCCTGCTATTGTGCTGATTCAGCAAGACGCGGAGACTTGTTCCTGTTGTATCATAGAACTATATAGAACAAATGTGTAATAAAGTATGGGTTATTTCAACTATGTGTTGTTTCTTTTCTCTGCCCATGCCCAATCATCTGGTGAAGAAAAAGGACAGGAAGAATATTTACCTGTTTGTTTGTTTGATCAGATTGGTTCGAGATTGCCGATGAACGGAAAATAAAAAAACTGCCCCCTTATATTCTGATCATATCAATTACATGATAGTTGTAATGAAACAGGAATTTTAATTGACAAACAAAGACAATAATTATGCAGGGGTTAGAGTATTCGGCTTGTGAGGACTAGAGAGGAGCTTGTGTTGCCACAACCAAAGGGAGATAATCTATACCCCTCCTGCAGTATTATAGCACAGCATTATATATGGCACTGGGTCACACATGCAAATTACATTCAGTTCATGCATATCACATCCGTAGAGTCATTATGACAAGAGAGGTTAGATATAACGTTTATTTATAATCTGAATACTTTAACATTTCCGTTACAAATACATATATGCATTTAATATGAACAATGGTTGACACTGACAGTAGTTTTTGAACATATTTACAACACATTGATAAAATACACTTGGGTCTGATTTCACAAAGGTATCATATAAATTGAACTGTCGTAAAGTTACGAGTTATGACAATGGTAGTGCCACGATGTCTTTGTGTAACGGCCCAGACTACTATTCACGGATACACTTGCTGCATACAAGCTGTAGGATAATGACAACTACTGGTCCTAGTCGCTGACTTCATCATCAGCTTCTACTCGGGCACTCTTTATCACTGCGATGAATATCTCCATATATATCGATAATGTCTACTAATATATATATATAAATAACTTTTTGGTTTGTTGTTAAACGCCGCACTCTGCAATATTCCAGCTACATGACGGCGGTCTGTAAATCATCGAGTCTGGACCTGACAATCCAGTGATAGACAACATGAGCACTGATCCCCGCAATTGGGACCGATGACCTGCATCAACCAAGTCACCAAACCTGACGCCCCGATCCCGTTAGTCGCATTTTACGACAAGCAAACTCGCATTTTACGGCAAGCATGGGTTGCTGAAGACCTATTCTACCCCGGATCTTCACGAGCCAAAAGTCATCAGGAGATGACTCATCCCCCTGGCCCCTTCAACATCGAACGAACAAATCATCTGACTGTTACTTTAAGTCCATCTTGATGAGAGAATTTCTATGTAATCTGTCTGTATACAAGAGTAGTTATTGAGCTTTCAAAACAATACCATGCAATTGGGATTCGGAACTTTGTATTTCTATGTCATGTACACAGCACTACGAACAGAGTCAAAATCAAACTTGTTGCCATGGAAACAAAACATAAATTCTAAAAATCCCTAAATAGCAAAAGGCACCAGTTGACAACCTGGTCTTTGTGTATGCAAAGTTTCAAGAAAGAGTATTGATTAGTTTTAGAGATATGGTACGGACAAACACCACTATGAACATAGTCAAAGTCGTATTTGTTGCCATGGAAACAGGACACAATTATTTTAAATTCCTGAATATGCAAAGGTGCCACTTTAGACACCCCTTGATACAGATACAATAAATAATATTATTGGTATTTAGGCCAAACTAGAGGTATTTGTTGAATATACCAAGATGAGGTAAAATATAATAGAACACCACATCAATACTTGCTTTAATATCCTGATTGACTGTCAAATTATTTCATTATTTATTCCTGGACCAGCCATCTAAATGTGAATTAAATCTTTCCTATGATCCTGAACCTAAATTGTTCCCGCCAACGACTCATGGTCTATTTTCCTTCACTCAATCTCGCACAAGCAGGTTGGTCCACTGTTAGTGTCATTGGCTATCTCGGACAACAGGTACCAAGATGCCAAACACCATATTTCAGCTTAACACAAGGGTCTGGAAGAATCTCAGAACACAATATCTGAGAATAACCTAACGATCTGGAGGAACCAACATTGCAAAACGCCACGTGTCAGCTTGCCGTAAGGATCTGGAGGAACAAACATTGACATTGAAGAATGCCATATTTCATATTCACAAAAAGGAATCAGAGCTGTCGTAAGGGCAAGCAGCTGATAGTTTCTAGGTTGCCATTAATAGCATTCTTCCTGGATGTAGGTTGCCATTAGTTTGTGTCCATCTCCAGTGGTGGTTGCCGTTAATTGCATCCCTCTCCTTTGAGGGTTGCTGTTCATTGCACCCCTCTGGGATGTAGGTTGCCGTTAATTGCATCCCTCTTGGATTTAGGTTGCCGTTATTTGCATCTTTCTCGAATTTAGGTTGCTGTTAATTGCATCCTTCTCGGATTTAGGTTGATGTTAGGTGCATCCTTTTCCGATGAAGGTTGCCGTGAGGTAGTGTCTATCTCTTCTGTGCAGGTTGCACTGATTATGTCACTCTCTAATGCAAGTTGTGTCAAATGCATCTCTCTCCGATGCTGGTTGCAGTTAACTGCGTCCATCTCCTATGTAGGTTGCCGTTAGTTGCCTCCATCTCCTATGTAGGTTGCCGTTAGTTGCGCCCATCTCCTATGTAGGTTGCCATTAGTTGCGTCTATCTCCGATATAGGTTGCCATTAGTTACGTCCATCTCGTTCCTTCTCCTGTTGGTCCAGTTCATAAGCAGCCCGGTAGTAGACCACACCCTTGTCGTCACGGTACTGCAGACGGGGGTTGGGGTGTGTGTTGTTCATACTTCCCAGGGACGTGTACCTGAGGTGGATAATAATACAAATAAGGCCCGACTACTTATGTTTTCCTTGAACACATATGCCTACCGGTACTCTTCATTTTGCAAAATTTATGAAGAAATAATTCATAAAATATAAATGCTGGTTGAATTAAATTATGCTTACTGCAATCATGGAAAGTATGCCGTGGCAGACATAATGAGAGTATGGCCCATGAGAAGACACATGTCCCTAGTCATTGAGACCACAGTATGGCAGATAGGGTGGGGTGGGGTGTACGGGAGGGGTATGCCCCACGAGAAGACACACGTCCCTGATTATTGAGACTACAGTATGGCAGATGGGGTGGGGTGTATGGGAGGGGTATGGCCCACAAGGAGACACACATCCCTGGTTATTGAGACTACAGTATGACAGATGGGGTGGGGGGTATGTGAGGGGTATGTGAGGGGTATGGCCCACAAGAAGACACACATCCCTGGTCATTGTGACTACAGTATGGCAGATGGGGTGGGGGGTATGTGAGGGGTATGGCCCACATGAAGACACACAACCCTGGTTATTGAGACTACAGTATGGCAGATGGGGTGAGGTGTATGGGAGGGGTATGCCCCACAAGAAGACACACATCCCTGGTCATTGAGACTACAGTATGACAGATGGGGTGGGGGGTATGTGAGGGGTATGGCCCACATGAAGACACACAACCCGGGTTATTGAGACTACAGTATGGCAGATGGGGTGAGGTGTATGGGAGGGGTATGCCCCACAAGAAGACACACATCCCTGGTCATTGAGACTACAGTATGGCAGATGGGGTGGGAGGTATGTGAGGGGTATGGCCCACATGAAGACACACATCCCTGGTCATTGAGACTACAGTATGGCAGATGGGGTGAGGTGTATGGGAGGGGTATGCCCCACAAGAAGACACACGTCCCTGGTCATTGAGACTACAGTATGACAGATGGGGTGGGGTGAGGTGTATGGGAGGGGTATGCCCCACATGAAGACACACATCCCTGGTCATTGAGACTACAGTATGACAGATGGGGTGGGGGGTATGTGAGGGGTATGGCCCACATGAAGACACACAACCCGGGTTATTGAGACTACAGTATGGCAGATGGGGTGAGGTGTATGGGAGGGGTATGCCCCACAAGAAGACACACATCCCTGGTCATTGAGACTACAGTATGGCAGATGGGGTGGGAGGTATGTGAGGGGTATGGCCCACATGAAGACACACATCCCTGGTCATTGAGACTACAGTATGGCAGATGGGGTGAGGTGTATGGGAGGGGTATGCCCCACAAGAAGACACACATCCCTGGTCATTGAGACTACAGTATGGCAGATGGGGTGGGGGGTATGTGAGGGGTATGGCCCACATGAAGACACACATCCCTGGTCATTGAGACTACAGTATGGCAGATGGGGTGGGGTGTATGGGAGGCGTATGGCCCACAAGAAGACACACATCCATGGTCATTGAGACTACGGTATGCAGATGGGGTGAGGTGTATGGGAGGGGTATGCCCCACAAGAAGACACTCACCCCCGGTCATAGAGACTACAGTATGGCAGACAGAAGGAGCGCAGGAATGTCCACACATCACTGTACTGCCACTCTAACAACGGGTTAACTCTCATGAACTGTGGCCAGTCAGCGTCCGTCATGGAGAAAGACTCCAGGTGATCTGAAACATGTGCCAATGTTAGCATGAAGTCTGCAGTAACTTGCAACAATATGATTTCTAATCTCAGACACAAGTAATCTCATGTGGTCTCACACACGCAACAAAAGGTTAGAAAACTCAAAAACATTTGCTGACATGGGTTTTCACATGACAAATATGTGTTGTTACATAATTTCTCTACACATCTCTCAAATACCCACACCATTTTGTACCATACGTAAAATCATGTGATATCTACACAGTATGTTGTTAGTTGTAAACAAACAACACATGTCACCAACCATGCATGTTACAGGGGAAAACTACCTGCTACTAAAATAACAAGATATTGGAATATATTATTCCCTATAACAAAACACTTTCAGATACATTTTTTCACAATCCTTGCATCAAAGTTATACCACTGGGTAAGTTTAAACTGAGTCACTTATAGATCCAAGAAAATGTGTGTACAGCTGATTTCTGTTTCTGGCGTAGTTACAAGAAAAAAAACAGAGACAACTGTCAGTATTCCGATACTTTAACATACATGTAGGATAAATGCATTCATCTTTAAATAACAACATTAAATGTCATCAGTAATATTGTTACTATTTCTTCAAACTGTCCAAGAATATAACCCCGTGGTGACCCAACAACTTGGTTGTTGCTCAGTATATTGACCATTTGTTTGTCTAGGCTTGATTACTAACAGACTGCCTGAAAAACTGTGGATTGCAGTGTTAAACAACAAATAAACTTACCAGAATATGGATCGGTACGTCTCGTTCCCATGATGACGGCCTTGACCCTGGGATGCTGCTCTTGAAGTTCACTCATACAATTTTTTATTCTACCATCAAATCTTAGCATTTCTAAATTATATCTGAAACAAATATAATTATAACTTAAATTACATTGAATAATGACTTACATTCAGGATATTTGTTTTAACTGGTACGTATAGAGTGAGTGAGTGAGTGAGTGAGTGACTTAAAATTCGACATCACATTGGCACTATTTCAGTCATAATCTGATGAGAGAAAGTTACACACTAATAATAAATATATTCAGACTGTACAAAAACCAGTCCTGAAAGGACAGTATCTATAGATTATCACAGATTATATTTATAACTACATGTAGGTTGAGAACATTTAAAAGAATAAACTATCCATCAATAAGTCTTTAAAAGGCATTTAGAAGTGATACACATAAGGAAGAGGAACTTCTTTATTATGAGGAACACAACATTTCAGAATATATGCTTACTCCTTCATCAGGTGAATGACCTGATGGAAGGAGTAAGCATATACTCCGAAACATGTAACATCCATAAATTCTCATCCCTATATTCTTCAACAATCATGCATAATGATACATAGGGACTTGCATACTAACACATGGAAATAGTGAGTGAGTGAGTGAGTTGGGTTTAACGCCGCTTTTAACAGTATTCCAGTTATATCACGGCATGTCAGCTTATTGTGGGAGGAAAGCCCAAAGTGATGCAGGTCTCAGACTTTTACCATTTCGGTGAAACCCATGAGCACGGGTATGGTGCTGACAAACCCAGAAACATAATCGGGGCGAACCAGGATTCGAACCCACAATCATAGGTTTCTGGCGTGCCCAAGGGTCACAACTCTACACAGCGAATTGCGGCGCCTTAGACGACTGGGCCCCTGTGACCACCACATGGAAGTAACACTCACCTGTCTCTAGACACCTGTATAAACTCTTCAACTTCAGGGAATGGAAGCTTACTTCGGATGTACAGGGCATTCAGTTTGGTTGTGGAATCAGGGTACATTCTGACAAAGAGTAGGATAAATCTGTGATGAAAGTATTCAAATGTTTGTTTGTTTGTTGTTTAACGCCGCACTCAGCAATATTCCAGCTATATGACAGCTTTCTGTAATTAACTGAGTCTGGACCAGACAATCCAGTGTTTGACATCATGAGCATCAATCTACGCAATTGGGATACGATGACATTCATGAACCAAGTCAGCATGACTGACCACCCGATCCTGTTAGTCGCCTCTTACAACAAGCATGGGTTGCTGAAGACCTATTCTAACATGGGTCTTCGCAGGTCGCATTAAAATGTACACTATCAAACATCACAGCGTGTCCAGCTCCATACTGTTTGTTTCTTGTTAAACGCCACAGTTGTATTTCATATGTATCACAACAGTCTGTCGGTAATCATATATAAAAATTATATCCATTGGGGTCATATGAGGATAAGAAATGTAAATATCAAATATCAATATAAATATTTACAAGTTTTGGCAGCTTTGGAGATATAAATTGCGAAACAATTTTGCAACAGCACTATCCCAGCAGGATCCTCTGAGGCTTGGAACCTTTTCCACAAATTGGATTTGGCCGAAATATGTCCAAATTGTTACCTTGTTTCATTTTGTTGCTGAATGTACATCTGACTGCACTTTGTAACGTTAGGACAGAACAGGCTGACTAGGGTTAGAGTAGCTTCCCTTTGATAAAGGGCAGTTACTCTAGTGGACACAATGATGGATTGCCGCGACAGGTAAGGAGAAACAACTTGTGTAGGCAATTGTTGTTTTGCATGTAGTTACATCACTGAATAAGAAACAGGTTTCAGTTTGAACTATATTGGCTAATGTTACTGTCCAGCTGACACATCACTTACCTTCTGACGTAATATATATTAATGTGCAACATTCCAGGAAAAATTGATGGTGAGAGATGGGAAATGATTTGAGCACAGAATTGAAGAATGACCTTATATGATAAAGAGGTTATCACGCTTGTGCATTTGGGGATGGTAAATATCCTGTATTAGGAATAGAAGAAGAAGAAGAAGAAGAAGGAGAAGAAGAAGAAGGAGGAGAAGGAGAAGAAAAAGAAGAAAAAGGAGAAGGAGAAGAAGAAGAAGAACTTTTATTTGTATGAATGCCTCGGGCCCATAAACAATTACAGTGCCCAATATACCAATTGTTGACAGATGCAACGGTAAAGTAACGTGACACATGACTTATGTCATAATTGAATTGTACTACTTGTTCTTTTTGCATAAGCGTAATATAGGAAATGTGATAAACTCTTTAAGACTGCTTCATTGTTATTACACATAATAGATTTGAAATGGTTCAAGGTAGGATATCGGCAAAGTTTTTGGAATAAACACTATGTATTTAGCTTGCAAAGGCTCGCTAAATACAATGTTTATTTCTAATACAGGATACTTACCATCCCCAAACACACTCACGTGATAACCTCTATATATCTTATAAAAGTGGGAGCTTACAGTCTTAGATTCAAAGGCATAATTATTTCTAACTTTCCGTTTGTTTCTAGTTATGCAAATATTATTTTATGCAGATTTATGGAAGTGAATATTATTTTATGCACATCTCAGCAATATGACATCTGGCTAAATCACATCAATACCACGTCTTGCTTCACACCTTTTATCCATGTAGGGAAAAGAACCTGGAACCTTCGTCATGACAAACCTACACTTGAACCACACGGCTACTGCAGTTCCCAGTTTGAGAGTGGTGTACTTACTTCTTGACAACAGCGTGACACAGGTGGAGCAGAGCTGTGCAGTCCTTCCCTCCATTGAAACCAACACAAATCTCCTCTAGGCTGAAACAGAATGCAAATACCAAGAGATCATGAAAGGGATCAAGGTCTAAAAACACAGATCTTACACAGACTTTTTCTACCTACATTAGGGCTGGTAGGAGTCCAGATTAACTACCCCAGTTCCCACACCCCTATTACCAACCCTACCCGGGTACCCACTGTTGGTTTCAAAAGATAGGTACAAAATGTCAGATTAGTAAATATTTTGACCGTAGCCCTGGCAAAATGTATTTAGATAAACATATTTATAAAACGATCTGGTCATGCATATACACTGAAGTTGACTGAACTTTTATCTTTTATCAGCTGGTACAGAAGAGTAACAAGTGTGTGTAATCCACATTTCAACTGAAGAAGATTGTACGGCAGAAACTTACGGGTATTTTTGCAGACCTTCTTCGATGACCTTGACGGCATGTCGGACGTTGTTGGCGTATACAGTGTCTTCAGTCGACTCCACCAGTGTGTACAACTGCTTCATCGCAGCAGACACTGGGTCTTTCTCATACATCACCACACTGTCTGAAAATGCATTCATAGCAATATTGAATATTATTCCAATGGCAATATCTCCCCTGCAATCAGTCACATTCAATCTACAGCTGCACACTCAGAACATCCCTGCTACATGCTCCTTAAAGGGTAGGAGCAACTGATTAAGCTGCCATTGTGTTTAATGTTATTCCTGCATTCTGATTAGCTGAACTGGTCACGTGTTATTGCATTTCCCAATGAATGTAAAAGGGCCACACCCACTGAAGCGGACTACTTTTATTACTACGGAATGTCGGGGAATCCCAATACTACAGTCTGCTCACGTGTATCGTCATACACAGGACATTTAGCAGAATTCATGCATCTTCATTGTCCAAACTACCTTTTGAGACCAAATCCCGAGAAGGAATTAAACAGCAAACTTTTTTCTGCTTGCCTGGGTTCCACAAATGTCAGGTCTTCAAGTTTCATTCTAACCCGCATTTTTCCAACTGTCTCTTCCCTTTCTCAGGGAACTCATGCTTGAATATGTCGGTATTTTCATATTACTGTAGTCATGACGGAGTAACTATAGTATGAAACAATTGGGCAGTCCTCGAAATTGTGCCAAATTGGTTGGGATATCAAAGCTAATTGCAAACCTTTCTCTCATCATATTAACCTCTGCTTCCCTTTTTCTGGTCATTAAACGAGCAGTAATGTATTTTTGAAGGTGTACTATCTTGTGTCGATACTGAAAAAAAAATGTTTTGTGTATCGTAGACGCTTGAAAACGAAAGATGCAGCTATACTTAGAACATTAAATTTACTTCCAGTGACATTGTCCTATTGTTCTCCATAAATGGGGATGTCATGAAATCCCCTCGCGTTTCTATGCACAAGTTCTGGTGATCACGACATAACATGTGAATGTCCTTCGCCAGAGATTTATTTTGCATTTGAGCACTGAGTAGACATGGAAATGTGTGGGATCATGTAACATCAAATAACAAACGTCTTCTATATGTTTCAGTGGATTGAACGTGCAACCTTTGTATCTGTAGTCTATGAGTGAATCACAAGGCTAAAGAGACGCTGGTAAAATCTCATAGTTTTTTTCATTTCAACTAATTGTCATACCTAACTGAGTCATACAAAAAACATTTGGTCAAAAGTTTCTTTATTTCTTCTAATTTAAGGGGATTTTTGTTGGCTGGTCTCATACCCGGATAAAATAATAAACAGATGGCCTAACTGAGAATATCATTATCATATTAATGTGTTATATTATTTCAATCACCAAACCTACATCATAAGGTATCCATTTTTCATTATGTTTGTAAACAAACTCATGAATGAGTGAATGAATAAATACCAGTGAATAAATAAATAACCTGGTACCAGAAAGGTCAAAGTTCATGTATCAGCCTATCAAATTCCATGCAACTAAAATGACACGCACATTTCATAGCAGTTTGTTAGCTTACCTGTTTACACAGTACTATGTTGCTAATAATGTATGTTATCACATGGTAATTCTGTACCAGGATTTGCATTTTCGTATATTTTGTATGTTATCACATCGTAATTCTATACCAGGATTGGCATTGTAATATATTTTGTATGTTATTACAAAGCACTTCTGTACAGATATTTGCATGACATGATGTATTGTATGGTATCAAACAGGTTCAGTTTCACAATACTGAGATAGCGTTCTAGATAGGAACTAAACATGAACTTTCATTAGATTGTAATGGAAGCTCATAAGTGAACAAGGTAGATAAAAAGAAACAACAGCTGGTTTGACTCTGTAATACCATTATGCCTTGACATAGCGTATTCTGTAACAGACAACTAATGGGAAATATGGTATGCAGTATTCTGTAACAGACAACTAATGGGAAATATGGTATGCAGTATTCTGTAACAGACAACTAATGGGAAATATGGTATGCAGTATTCTGTAACGGACACCTTATGGGGAATATGGTATACAGTATTCTGTAACAGACAACTAATGGGAAATATGGCATGCAGTATTCTGTAACAGACAATTAATGGGAAATATGGTATTCAGTATTCTGTAACAGACACCTTACGGGGAATATGGTAAACAGTATTCTGTAACAGACAACTAATGGGAAATATGGTATGCAGTATTCTGTAACAGATGCCTAACAGGAAATATGGTATTCAGTATTCTGTAACAGACACCTTACGGGGAATATGGTATACAGTATTCTGTAACAGACAACTAATGGGAAATATGGTATGCAGTATTCTGTAACAGATGCCTAAAAGGAAATATGGTATTCAGTATTCTGTAACAGACACCTTACGGGGAATATGATATACAGTATTCTGTAACAGACAACTAATGGGAAATATGGTATGCAGTATTCTGTAACAGATACCTAAAAGGAAATATGGTATTCAGTATTCTGTAACAGACACCTTACGGGGAATATGGTATAAAGTATACTGTAACAGACAACTAATGGGAAATATGGTATGCAGTATTCTGTAACAGACAACTAATGGGAAATATGGTATGCAGTATTCTATAACAGACACCTTACGGGGAATATGGAATACAGTATTCTGTCACAGACAACTAATGGGAAATATGGTATGCAGTATTCTGTTACAGATACCTAAAGGGAAACACAACATACCTTTCTCTGCAATAATATACTTTAAAGGGGAAATATGGCATACATTATTCTGTAGTATGAAAAGGTCAGTATGATACATCATGTATATCATATCCCGGAATGGCTATCTCAAAATATCAGGGATGAAAATAAAAAATTACTCTATTATGGCCTACATATCTTGATAATGTTTTAGCTTTCCAAATTTGTCTTTCATTTCACTGATAGCTGGAGCAACAAAACAAAAACGGCGTAAGTGCCTTGTTAACATTACTGATATTGAATACATTAATCCTAACTTACCTCTGAATTGAAAAAAATAAGGTATTTAGTTAATAAATGATGAATTTCCCAATTAGCCTGCCACATACTTGAAACTTGAAATCATCCCTGTTGTCGTCATGGAACACAATTATTCAAGATTGTGACATGAATTTAAAACAGGAGTTACCTGCCACATGTCATACACAGTCAACAGCCTGAATATCACCACCTTCCCAGGACTTCCTTCACAGGACCCGACATCTACATTCAAGGACGTTCACAAACGTCACCCTTCAAGCCTCAGCCTCCACCAAGTCATGTCATGTCATGTCATGCCACGTCGTGTAGAATAGCCATGTTGTGTGTGTCATGCAAAGATATGAACGGTCTCTCTCTCATAATGAGTTGACAGAAATTAACCCCTCCCTGTCCTGCTTTACACAGACATCAGCCAATAAGAGCTGGTAGCTGGGAGAGGGTTAACTTCCTCATCTGGAAGACGTTCCTGCATGTTATTTACAGCCCATACACCCGTGTGCGTGTTATATCTATAAATAGTGAGGGGTGTGATCCCGGTAGCACACTGTATATCCTTGAATAAGACCAATATCATTTTTTAATTGGAATAATCCTTTGACACAGTGCATATTTGTGGTTGGAATTTATCCTTTTCATGCGAGGTGTTTGCACCTAATTCTTAATCATAATTTTGTTCCAAAGGTCTCTTTTTGATGTTTTTAGGAAACAGATTAAAGAATTCAATTTTTGTATAAAGCCTTTTTGATCCTTTCAGCCATATCCCCCTCAACACTAAGACAAAACATACTCTACTTCTCCCACACTGTTAACACACACTCTTCATCTTCATGGAAACAAAAATTCAATGATATTCCTCTTTATAGAATTATGAATAAACATCATGAGAAGTTGACATTTTTAATAAAATATAAAAAAATCACTATCTTACACAGACATGTTTTCAGACGTCAGATAAAAATATAAATCCATAAGTTTGGGGTGAGTGGAAAGAGTTAATATGTCTGTAATTTTTCAAGCGAAAAAATATACTTTTCAATCTAACAGTCCAAGTCACTCAATCAACATAGTTGTATCCTGAAAATAAACAAGCAGTCACATGCAATCAGTGCAAAGTAGGGAGTCACTTGACCAATAATCTATGTGGATGTCGACACATTTCTTGATCCTACTTTGACCTTTAGAACACCTTCCGTGCCCCACTCAGAACATCAATGAGGTGACTTCCTTCAGTAGCATACATCTTCCTGAGGTAAGGGAGTTAACTGACTTAAAGTCCAGTTTCCACCCTTGCCGAACTAGGCTGGCATTTCTGGGCTTGATCGTAGCGCCACCAGTTGCTATTACGAGTGATGTCCTTTCTATGACCCTCCTATTGACCAATCAGATTCCACCTCTCATATCACTTGCATTTGCTCCAAACAAAATGGCGTGCCCAGTGAAGACGATCTGATCAATAATCAAGATCTATATTGTAATAAAATGAGTCTTACCTCGCGAAGTGCATCAAATCACTTGAGCACCTTGATTAAAGACGGTAAAATATGTTAATGCCCAGTTGACGGTACACATGCTTTGCAAATCCTACAGCTAACCGAAATCTGCACATTGCAATCCAAGTTGTTTACAAACCGGATGTCTAGTTCATTACACAATTTTGATTGGACTATGCAGACTCATCAGTCCACCCAAAATGTAACACCATAATTCAAGCCTAGTTAGTCAAGGGTGGAAAATGGACTTTTATAGTCTGTTAACTCCCTTACCTTGGAAAGAGGGTAGCGTATGACACAGGTAAAAGGTCCATATGATAACAAGACTACCAGTACTGTGCATGTGTCTGATGGCTGACATAGTTCATGAATCATACTGTGAGTGAGTGAGTGAGTGAGTATGGTTTTACACCGCTTTTAGCAATATTCCAGCAATATCACGGCGGGGGACACCAGAAATGGGCTTCACACATTGTACCCATGTCGGGAATTGAATCATACTTTGCAATAAGCATGTTCATTGATCATCCAAACTTGGCTTCCGCAGGAGATCTTGCTGGGGTCAGATCAAGTGTTACTTCCTAGGACATGTCAACAATGACATTGCATCACAATGCTTTTCAGACCATTATGACCTCATCAGTTACCATGACATCACAATCATAATCAGCCCCTTGTTAGACTTACTTTCTACACTAAAGACTCTGCTTATTTATCATGTTCATGCACCCAGAGTTGTTTATTCTCCTGCAGTGTTTTATTGTACGATAAACAACGACCATGAGTTGTTTATTTCTTAGATCAATATTACGTACAGCCTCTAAGGATGTTAACAAAATGTACAAGCTTTAAAATTATTTACCCATATTTAAATAATGACTCCCTGAATATAATCCGACTCGGTAATGTTGGACAAGTCCATTTTATGAACAGGGTGGGTAAATTTGGTCTTTCCCGCATAATCTCACAATCCTCACATCTATTATCTGTACCTTTTTACCCTAATACCGATTGTCATTTTTCTCCCACTTTTGGATGCAATTGTTCGGCCATTGTGTTTATCAACGGTGCAAGGCTACATCTACGAGGAAAAAGTCACCAGACACCTCCCTCTCAACAATAACTTTATCCAATATACGATGTCAGCAAGTTGCGAGCACATGTTCGAATCTCCAGAAATAATGTCATGACAGAGCAATGTTTTATTGTGAAATAAACCATGCTTTGGTTTTCATTGTTCTATGTGGTTTATCGTGTAGCTATCTTATATTACTGATTACAAACTAAAAACTTTGGAAGAATAATTTTGGATAATAAATAGAATCTCACCCTTGTGATATACAGAGAATCTCATCCGAGTGTCTGTTAATATCAAATTTATCAACATGAGTCGATAACATTTAAAACTCATTCCAAATCATTCTTCCAACTTTGTAAGGATGTAAACTGTAAGAATCAGCGTCTGGAGGGGATGCAGAACAGCTAACTAGCTGCCCTGTAAAACATAGCGATGCAATTTGATTGTAGCCACATTTCCTATGAGATAACGCTTAATTTCAACCAGGCAAGATCTGTGGAAGCCAGGTTTGGACTATAAATGAAACATATCAACACAAAAGTTTAACATGTTTGAAACTCCAAGGGATCCTCAGAGTTTTAGTGAGTCTGTGTGTGTTTATATCCCATGTGTTGTCAAGATCATCTGTGTGAAAGTACATGTATTTCCTGCTTCATACACAAACACCTTCACAAGTTGCTAGAACATTGATAATCAGTGAGGCACTGGGATTTTACTGTGCTGTTATTATTTTCACAGCGTCATTTCACTCAATTTAGAAGTTTATTATAATAACATCATAACAAACCAGCAATGGCTTTGTCTTTTGATCTACAGATTCACGAATATTCTCCATTGTGCAGTTGACAGCGTGAATGTATCGCAATGTTGAGAAACCCATCTGTCCTGCATTATAGATACTGTAAATCTTGAAATTAACACGAGCATGAATTAAATGCGAAAAATGAGAGTGGTCTTTGCTCGCATTTTTAAACATCGCATTTATATCAACAATAAGACATTTTGGATAGCAAAAATACCAACTTAGCTGTACGCTGATGTATTCCACACCACTGTTTATTGAGCAGCACTTGTATATAAAGTATATAAACAATGTCATTCAAACACTAATTACGTCCTGTGAATTGTCACTGCTGGGGTCAAGACAAGAGTTCTACTCACTTATGTCATCACTGATCACACCTGCAAGTCCAGACAGACACCACCCTTTGTTCTTTGCGACCGCGCAAAGGCCGATACGAGCCAGGGCGCATGTATTGTTTTTGCGGAAGTACTTTACTCAGCGCAAATAAGCGGTGCTATTTGGTGTATGATTGGATTAATGTAAGGTTGGATTAAGGTGAGGATTATAAACCTGACTGAGGACAGCTTTAGATAGAAATCAACTGATGCTTGAGAGGAGGGGGTGTCGCATTCATATTGAGTCGCATTTTTGGCTAGGGTCCAGTAGTCAAATTCTTTTGGAGACGCATTGTAACGATTTACAGTATACACATGCTGCCTGTTATCTGACAAAACAATACCATATTGCATTACGATAAAACATAATAACCTCACTGTTTGTTTCTACGTATTTTGACATCACTTGTATGGAAGCAGAAAAAGGGCTCACCATACAACTGATTATCGCCTGATATGATAGACTGTTTCATTTGTTTAATAACACAAAGCACTCACCACAAATACCAAGGAACAATACACATACTTTACTAAGGGTTATTTACAAAACAAGATTCTCAATGGGACGATAAACCCTGTTGAGAATATTCCATGTCCACATCAATACACATAATGCACCTGTATAAACATATGTATTGTCCTATATAATGCAATATACAAAATATTAATTTATTAATTAGATGTGTGTCAATATGTACCTGATATGGGATCTTTAATTAGACATATGCCTTGTCCTGGGTATGTCAGAATAACTGCAGGGAATATTGTCTAATAAAAGACTTCAAATGTAACCATGGTAATTGCGAGTAAAGTATTTATTTTGTGAACATCTGTGCAAAGATATCAGCTTTTAAACACAAGGGTAATCCAAGCTAAAACATCATATAAAAAAGAATCCCTATCCATATATTATAAAGGGGTTGCAATGCAATGACTGTTAACGACCGTCCTGTGTACATGACGTAAGTTAGACCTCATTTTTGCATCTTTCGCATGCTTTCACACGTGTAAATGTTAATAATCTGTCTTTATACATAAAAAGGTGTTGCTGTGCAATGACTGTTAACAACCATCCTGTGTACATGACGTAAGTAAGACCTCATTTCTGCATCTTTCACATCCTAATGTAAATGTAAATAATCTGTCTTTATACATAAAAAGGTGTTGCCGTGCAATGACTGTCAAGAACCATCCTCTGTGACAACAGCTTCAGTCTTTCACGTATCTACTCATTCTTGGCTGTCTACACATATCTTTAAGGGGGCGGTCACGTAGCCTAGTGGTTAAAGAGTTCACTCGTCACGTAGAACACCCGGGTTCGATTCCCGACATGGGTACAATGTGTGAAGCCCATTTCTGGTGTCCCCCGCCGTGATATTGCTGGAATATTGCTAAAAGCAGCGTAAACCCAAACTCACTCACTCTTAAAGGTGTAGCAATACAATGACTGTCAAGGAGCATTCTTTTTAAGAAACATTTTCTGTATCAGAAATTATTCAGATTTTATGGGTGAGTGGGTGAGTGTGTGAGTTGATGTTGTTCTGCAATATTCCAGCTGTGTCAAGGTGGCTTGTAAATAGTTAGGAATGGACCAGACAAACCAGTGACTGAAAGCATGAGCAAAGGGCCATGCCATCTGCCAAGTCCCTGTAAATGATAAGGAACAGACCAGACAAACTAGTGATTGAAAGCATGAGCAAAGGGCCATGCCATCTGCAAAGTCCCTGAGTCTGAACATGCAATCCAGTTGGCTCTTACTGGAGTGAGTGAGTGAGTGAGTGAGTGAGTGAGTGAGTCGGTGGGTGAGTGAGTCGGTGGGTGGGTGAGTCGGTGGGTGGGTGTTTTGAGTGAGTGAGTGAGTGAGTGAGTGAGTGAGTGAGTGAGTGAGTGAGTGAGTGAGCGAGTGCGGTGGATCCAGGATTCAAACAACAACCAGCAGTTCCTGGCAAGGCAAAGTGATGCAACTCTTCACAGCAATAAGCTCTTGATAACCTACCTTGTGGCAGGCTCTCCTTCAGATAGTCACACGCCTGTCTGAGTTTGTCTGCATCTAGAGACTCCAGCGTCAGCCTCACTTTGTAGTAACTGGAAGGTAATATCTGCTTTATTAACATGCATGTGGACGTCATGGATGTCGACACCACGTAAATATAGTGTCAATGTAAGAGAATAACCAGACTAGACTTTCTGCTGAAACAGATTCCACTTGGCGTAAAGGTCAAATAGCTGTGGTATTTATAGGAATGGACCACTGCTCGTGAAGGGTAAGCATGTCCTGCCCTACCAGTAGCATTTGCCATTCATTGGGACCGCCTTCGTGGTCTTGTGATAGAGCGTCCGCCTGGAGAGCGGATGGTATGGAGTTCGATCCCCGGCCGCGTCATACCAAAAGACGTTAAAAGATGGTACTTGTTGTTAACCTGTTATTAAGGTGCTAAAACAAGGACTGGTCGGCTGGTAGTCAGTATACAGTGTCTGTGTGGGGTATTCATGTTAAACTGCGGCATTGTATCTCAGTGAGCTAGCACTATAAAACGGCATCAGTTCGGACTAGTACAAAGCAGCTACACTCACACACACGTAAATGCACGTCGCTATATAAGTGCAATAATTTTGGACGTGACGTTAAACCCCATTTCACCTGACCTCACCTCAGCATTCATTGAGTTTGCATAAAAAAGTAAGTATTTATTGCCTGACGCAGCACAGCAGTACTCCTGCCATGTGACATCTTCCCGAGGCAAGAGAGTTAACTGTCTTTAAAAGTCCAGTTTCCTCCCTTGCCGAACTAGGCTGGAATTCCTGGGCTCTATCGTAGCGCCACCAGTGGCTATTGCGAGTTATGTCTTTTCTATGCCTCTCCTACTGACCAATCAGATTCAACCTCTCATATCACTTGCATTTGGTTCAAACAAAATGGTGGTGCCCAGTCAAGACGATCTGTTCGATAATCAAGATCTATATTGTGATAAAACAAGTTTTACATCGCGAAGTGCATCAAATCACGTGAGCATTTTGATTAAAAACAGGAAAAGATTTTGAAAATATCTGTTGACAACGAGTTAGCGGTGCACATGCTTTGCAAATGCTGAAGTCAACCGAAATCTGAGTGACACTTTACGAACCGGATTTCGATTTCAGTGCGCGATTTTGATTGGACTATGCATAGACTCGTTAGTCCTGCCAAAATGTAACTCAATAATTCCAGCCTAGTTCGGCAAGGGTGGAAACTGAACTTTTATAGTCAGTTAACTCACTTGCCTCGGGAAGATGACCATGTGACGTCAGCCTGTAAACAACACTGTGACATGAGCAAACCACTACTGATTTTGTTGAAACAAATCAAAACGGTATGTTAATTTTGAAGTACGTCTGCTGTGTACAAGTGCAGAGATATTGCTGCTTATAAGCAAAGAAAACCGTTAAGAAATATATTCATTTTGCAACACAGTGGGGCGCAGTTTTAAAGTCTCGGCCCCAACAGTTCTTTTGTAGTTGACTCAGCGTAGATAAATGTTACAGAGCTTATGATGAAACTCCGGTACTTCAGTCCACCAGCAGAAACATCCACCCAGTTCATGTAAATAAAAATTGTCAATGCAAGAGAATAACCAGCCTAGATTTTCTGCCAAAACTAAAAATACCTTATGTCCATGGTCTGTGACTTGTTCAATGTCTATTTGTATTGTATGCCAATAAGACCAGTAAAAACTGGGTGCAGAGCTATAGATAATCAGCGTATTTGCATAAAATACCCCCCAAAAATATTCAAAACCCAATTACTTTCAATTAACTTGCATACAGAAATGCATGCATTAAATGAAAAACTCAAATGTATAAAAACAGCGTAAATACCCAATGAAGCTTTTTCAGCATGGGTACAAAGAAGCTAATTTCCGAAACTGAATTACGAGCTAATTTACTTTCCAAGTCAAGCCTTTATATTTAACGTTATATACATCTAAAACATTTTTCCATTTTTTTAAATCTTAAAATGTGCACTAATTTTGGAAAAACCCAATAGAGTGATGAATAGAGGAGGGAAAAAATATTGGTTACCAAATGAAAAATGTAATGACCCAATTGAAACAGAAAGCTTAAAGTAGACTCAACTCAATTGCTCAAAAGGTTATCTGGAGCTCATTAATGACAGAAATACACAAGGAATGAAAGTTTCTGTCAGCGTTCTCATTCAAATATTTTCCTGATAAATAGTGAGGAAAACCAAACAGGAATAATTCGAACATAAGGAGGAACAGACAGGTCAAAGTTCAGCTCCGTCAGTCTGGCAATTTCAGAGGACAAGAAGTGAAAGTCAAATCGGCATTTTGAGAGAATTTATGAACATGGTCAAAACAAGGCACAGATTTAAAATTTGCTGAGACCATTTTGTCAAAAATGGCCATGAATAGATTTTTCAATATGGCTGCTGTTCGTCATGTGCTGAATCATCTTCATTGTTCCATTGGTTCCTGATATAACACAAAATTATGTAAAAGTCGATCTAGGCTGAAATTTTGAGTTACATTTTGGCTGGATCAACAAGTCTATGCATAGTCCAATCAAGATCACAAAACAAACTCGACACCTGGTTCGTAAACAATATGGTTTTCAATATGCATATTTCCTTCAACTGCAGGATTAGCAAAGCATGTGTGCCATCAACTGGATGCTGACAGATATTTTCCAAATCTGTTCATGTTTTCAATCAAGGTGCTCAAATGATTTGATGCACTTTGGGAGGGAAGACCCATTTTATAATAATATAGATCTTGATTATAAATCAGATGGTCTTGACGTGGCGTTCCCTTGTTTCCAGTAAATGCAAGTGATATGAGAGGCGGAATCTGATTAATAGGAGGGACATAGCAGGGACATAAATCTGGTGATGCAATGATCGAGCCACGAAGTTCAGCAAGGATGGAAACTGGACTTTTGTAGTCAGTTAACCCCCTTTACTCAGAAAGATGATCACTAATCGACCACTCACCACCTCTACCATCAACCAACAACTCATCAACCCCTCCTCAATCAACCAGTCACTCACAAACACCAACAACCTCCCCCATCACCCAATCATTTACTGACCACCCATCACCTCCTCATCACCCAATCACTCATCCACCACCTTCCCCATCACCCAATCACTCATCCATCACCTCCTCATCACCCAATTACTCATCAACCACCTCCTCCATCACCCAATCACTCACCAACCACCCACCACCTCCCCATCACGCAATCACTCACCAACCAACTCCCCCATCACCCAATCATTTACTGACCACCCACCACCTCCCCATCACGCAATCACTCACCAACCAACTCCCCCATCACCCAATCATTTACTGACCACCCACCACCTCCCCATCACCCAATCACTCACCAACCACCCACCACCTCCCCATCACGCAATCACTCACCAACCAACTCCCCATCACCCAATCACTCACCAACCACCAACCAACTCCCCATCACCCAATCACTCACCGACCACCAACCAACTCCCCATCACCCAATCACTCACCGACCATCCACCACCTCCTCCATCACCCAATCACTCACCGACCATTCACCACCTCCTCCATCACCCAATCACTCACCGACCACCCACCACCTCCCCATCACGCAATCACTTACCAACCAACTCCCCATCACCCAATCACTCACCGACCACCAACCAACTCCCCATCACCCAATCACTCACCGACCACCAACCAACTCCCCATCACCCAATCACTCACCGACCATCCACCACCTCCTCCATCACCCAATCACTCACCGACCATCCACCACCTCCTCCATCACCCAATCACTCACCGACCATCCACCACCTCCTCCATCACCCAATCACTCACCGACCACCCACCAACTCCCCCATCACCCAATCACTCACCGACCACCCACCACCTCCCCATCACGCAATCACTCACCAACCAACTCCCCCATCACCCAATCACTCACCGACCACCAACCAACTCCCCATCACCCATTCATTCACCAACCAACTCCCCATCACTCACCAGCCACCAACCACCTCCCCATCACCCAATCATTCACCCACCACCTCCCCATCACCCAATCATTCACCCACCACCTCCCCATCACCCAATCACTCACCCACCACCTCCCCATCACCCAATCATTCACCCACCACCTCCCCATCACCCAATCATTCACCCACCACCTCCCCATCACCCAATCACTCACCAACCACCTCCCCATCACCCAATCACTCACCCACCACCTCCCCATCACCCAATCATTCACCCACCACCTCCCCATCACCCAATCACTCACCGTCCACATTCCCATCACCCAATCACCCCTTCCCTCCGCTATCCCCAGCTCACCTGTTGTGTGCCACAGGGTACGACCCCAGCAAGACGTGTTTCCGGAATTTCTCGTCCACCTGGTTGAGGACTGTGGCAACTGACATTTCATCCCGGTTGACATAGACATCCTGGGTGTGGAACTCTACCCCAGGGTTCATGAACAACTCTTTCTGGAATATTGAGAACATTTCTCTTAGATATATTCAGGGATTACATCAGTCTGATGAATGTTACAAATATCTGCCATCTTAAAGGCCCTCTCCACTCCATATACCTCCAACATATTAAAGGCCCTTTCCACTCTAAATACCCTTACATGTTAAAGGCCCTCTCCACTCGACATACCTCCAACATGTTTAAGGCCCTATCCATTCGACATACCCTTACATATTAAAGGCCCTCTCCACTTGATATACACTAACATATTTAAGGCCCTCAACACTTGATATATGCTTACATATCTAAGGCCCTCTCCACTCGATATACGCTTACATATTTAAAGGCCCTCTCCACTCCACATACCCTATCAACTGCGCATACCTCTAACATATTCAACACCCTCTCCACTCTACCTCCAACATATTAAAGGCCCTCTCCAGTTGAGCTGGGACACCAGGGAACATATGTACGTTCTTCACTGATACCAGGGGGTACAAGGCCTTCTTGCCAGTGTTTTTGTTGACTCCATACTTCAAGGTAGCAGACTTGGGGATCTGAAGAAGTGGTAAACAATCACAAATGAAATGTGGTATATCATCTCCACGACTATTCAGAAGAGACAATTTTCAGTTATGGGCAAGAGAGTTTTGCTTGTCACCACTTTGAACAGTATTGCAGTTATATCATGGCGTGTCAGTTTGATGAAGGATTGGTTGGTTTGTTCCTTGTTTACCGCCGCACTCAGCAATATTCCAGCTATATGATGGCTGTCTGTAAATAATCGAGTCTGGACCAGACAATCCAGTGATCAATATCATGAGCATCAATCCACACAATTGGGATCGATGACACGCATCAAGAAAGTCAGCGAGCCTGACCACCCGATCATGTTAGTAGCCTCTTACGACAAGCATAGTCGCCTTTTACGGCAAGCATGGGTTGCTGAAGACCTATTCCATCCCGGATCTTCACAGGTCTTTGATGAAGGAAGAAAGATTGAAGTGATGCAGCAGAGCAGTCATATAGACTTGTTCCTAGCTCTCCTTGTTCTGTGGCATCTTTATTAGATCATGAGCAATTAATCCATGACCAATTTCAGTTAATCTAATTATAGCTAATCATTGTGCTGAGAATGCACTTTTGTTTCCTGGAGTGCAGGGAAAAGGTAACATATGTCGTCATGGTCATAGTTTGAAATTTTATTTCAAGTCATAATGAAGGATTACAAAATGTGCAACTACATTTGGTGGCCCCTTTAACATAACTGAATCTTTCTAAATTTCCACCTACAAATGCCATCTTCATCTTGGGAGAAGTGAGGTCCTCGGTTCCGAAGTATCCCTTTATCAGCTCCACCAACTGCGGGTGTGGGTAGGTCTCCTCACTGAATGCCTTCGCCACACCTACAGCACAGGACAGGTGTTGATACAGTCAAGTCCCATTAATCCGACATGGTTGGTTGCATATGATTATGTCGGATTAATAAGGTTAACATTTGTGATAGAAAATTAGACAACTACATGATAGATAATGATACAAACACGTTGTAATTATGAGATTTCCTCAGAGGTAGTAGCGAGAACTTGTATCTGATTATAATGAGTGAGTGAGTGAGTGAGTATGGTTTTACGCCGCTTTTAGCAATATTCCAGCAATATCACGGCGGGGGGACACCAGAAATGGGCTTCACACATTGTACCCATGTCGGGAATCGAACCCGGGTCTTCTGCGTGACGAGCGAACGCTTTAACCACTAGGCTACCCGACCGCCCGTATCTGATTATAAAAAGATTGAGGTAATCTAAGCATGTGATTCATCCTGTTTTCTTTATTCAATGCACTAATTATTTATTGTTAGCAAGTTTTTCTCCACTGTCGTTGTAATATGCAGCTACAAGCCGACTCGTCTTGCATCAAAACACGGGATGTGTAATCGCAAGGCAGATGACCACAGAATACGCTGATCATGGTGTCCGATTAACAAGACTGATAAAAGAGAGATTTCAGTAATTTGTTGGAGTGCGAGACTAAACAACACTGTTTTTATCGGTTCATATCAATAGTGTTGGATAAAGCCGATTGTTGGATT
This sequence comes from Haliotis cracherodii, assembly GCF_022045235.1. Lineage (NCBI taxonomy): Eukaryota > Metazoa > Mollusca > Gastropoda > Lepetellida > Haliotidae > Haliotis > Haliotis cracherodii. The sequence goes on from NW_027266270.1 coordinate 4,081,728, forward strand.
AACGACCGTCTGATTAACAAGACTTGACTGTATAGCCAGAAGGCTCTGCAGTACGGCTGCAATGATTCACCGACACCAACAATATCATCGATGCTAAGGTACAAACAGTACTTGAATCATCAGTTTGTGGGATCATGATACGCTATAAATAGACCAGAAACTGATAGAATTACCTCCTGCAATGACAGAAGTAACAAAGCACACCTTGTAAGCATGGCAGAACACAAGGACATGCCTGCTATTAAACTATTACCGTATTCGCCGTAATAAGCGCCCCGCTCTAATAAGCGCCCATGGCGATATTTGCTAATATATTAGCAAGTGAAGAATCCCAATTAGCAACCCTTCCGATTGATCAATTCAATGTACACAAGACTTATTCATTTGTGTATAATACGCACTCGTGTGTTATATGCACCCTTAATTATGGGCAATTAAATTCTGGAAAAATATATCTGTCGTATATAAACAGTCAGGCCGTCAGCATTAACCAGGAAATTTATCTTTCAACCAAAATAACATTCTTATAAGGGCCCCATATTTCTAATTTTGAGTGTGCCCTGGGCGCTTATTACGTCGAATACGGTACATGTAATAACCATCCTTTCATATAAAACTGTTTTGTTCTTGTTTTTATCGTTAACAAATTTTTGTTTTTGAGATAAGTAAATAAATGAATCCAGAAGTATGAGAGTTATTCTTTTTTCTTGATTTCATCATTTTTTACTATTTGTTGGTGTATCGTCATAGCACTGGTCTTTTCAGTCTGTATCATGATACAAATTGTATCGCAAGATACCAGCAATACTCTGTAGCTCACCTGTACCACCAGGCATCATATTGGAAATCACAAGACAGGATAAAGTCCCTTTTACCCCGCTGGATATCCTAAATAATATAACTCTGAAAATTTGAAATGCTGGCATGAAAACAATCTGATATATTCAAGATGGTGACAACTACTCTGTTTTCTTGTTTACACTTGCAAGTTTTGGACATGTGGCATGACCTCCAACAGAAGTAGGCTAAAAGAAGTGAAAAGGGCAGATCTTGATGAGAAAATCTAACCGGGAGCATGTTCATGAGCTTTATCTACATCAATTTCACAACATTTTCATTTTCACTATCACTCTCTTTAACAATTGGCTTACATACACAGAAAGGATTAAATGTCACAAAAATTCATGAATAAATAACCTTGCTTTAAATATTTTGTTTAACCTAGCCCTGGTTGGTAAAGGCTCCCATTACTTTCTACAGTGCAGTTAAATTGTTATAAAATATTGTTTAAAATGGTTTTCAATTTTTTTCTTCATCTTGGTCAGTATGTGCAATAAAACAATACAGTAAAAAACATTACGGATTATTTGTTATGTATTATTATTTGATCTGAATATCTTACCAATGCTATGTGTGCAGTGATAGTTAAGCTTGTGTCCTTGTTTAACCTACTGTAACCCAATTTTCAAGTTAACCAGTGTATGCACAATTTTTGTGGTGAATACGTAATTTTGAATGTGGCACAATTAAACATGTTAAAGTTAGCACTTTTCTGACTTAATTTTTTCTGTCATTTTCAGCTGAAAATCTGGAAAACCCAATCGAGCATGGTGTTCAGAAACTAAAATAGTGCAGTGTTTATTATTTACATTTGGAACTGGTCTTTTAAGTTCATTTTCAGGATACAGAAATCGGGGATGCTGTTCCGATTGCTTCACTCACTCATACCAAGAGTTAAGAAGCCTTGATGCAGATTGGTTGATCAGAAAGTTCACCTTCTGCGAAGTGGTTGTGAGATCTTCATGCAGAGACGTATCATAAAAAAGTATAAGATCTGATTATAAGGAGATCGCCATAAACCAGTTTGCAGACAGAGTCCTGCCTGGGACATGTCCCTGCATGAGGCTTACTTTCCAGTGTCTTGTCATCATGTGTTGGGCCGATCCCCCCCGATGTGATGACGTGGGTATAGGCACTGGAGAAATTAGCAACCTCCTTAGCAATGGTATCTTTGTCATCGCCAATCACAGAGATCTGCAATCAAGATAGTGAAGATGTAACCTTGACCTTACCGGTGTGCCTTGAGACGCAGGTGCATGCAGTGCCTTAGAATTGGAGTGAGTGAGTGAGTGAATTAGTGAGTTGGGTTAAATGCTGCTTTGAATAACATTTCAGTTATATCACAGTCTGTCAACTTGATGTAGGGGAAAAGCCTGAAGTCTTAGGGTCTTTTGCAATACATCGCAAAGTGTTCATTTTGCCTTATATATTTAGGTTGTGGGTCATGTTCAAATGACATACACTAGAATTTCATTCCTCTATGGTGGCCATTTTGGATTCAGTGGCCATATTGGATTGTTACGGGTGGCCCCATGTCTGAAAATATTTGGTATGTCATAACCTACAACTGTGCAAAGTTTCGTGTTTTTATCTTTATCTGTCAAGAACAGCTGCACTATAACACCAGTCTTAAGCTTTTCTAAACATCAATATATATTTTCTCTTTACCCCAACCTAAAACCTCTCTTTAACATCTGTATAAAGCTTTCCTTTACACCAGTCTGAGGCTTCTCTTTCAGGAAGTCTTAAGCTTTCCTTAATATACATCTAAACCATCAGTACATAGCTTCTCTTTACAGCATTCTAAAACTTCTCTTTATGTAAAGTCTAAAGCTTCTCTTCACATCATTCTAATACTTCTCTTTACGTAAAGTCTAAAGCTTTTCTTAACATTCTACTAAAATTTCTATTTACATCAGGCCAAGCTTCTCCTTACATAAGTAAAAGTTTGGAAGTTTCATTGTTAACAGTTCCACATGTGGTCTGCAGTTCTGGACAGAGGGGTGCACTGATATCCCCTGATTTGGAGATCCCTTTGGGGGGGGCACACTTTGGGGATTCCTTAGTTCTAAAGGATAAATCCTACTGGACAGTTACAAGATCGACTGACTAAAACTATCAACTATAGTGCTGCAGATGTGGACAGACCCCATCAGGAGGTTATCCTACGTAGCCCGTTCTTTGCTTTGCTTGCTATGCAGACAGATGATCCGCATTTTGTGATTAGCATGTGCTTCTTGCATGTACTGGGGGGCACGGGTGGCCTAGTCGTCTCAGGCGTCGCAATTTGCAGTGCAACATACCAAAGTGGTAAACGTCTAAGACCTGCATCCCTTTAGGCTTTTCTCCCACATAAAGCTGACACGCTGTGTTATTACTGGAACACTGTTAAAATCAGCGTTAAATACAACTCACTCAATTTGCAGGAGAGAGTAACCACAAACACAAGATAACTGCTTACATATGTAACTTTGCTATGCATTCATTCATGTGATCAAATTACCTAAAAATTATACCACAAAAAATTGTTTTCTGTAAAAACTTCATTCATCCACTTCTTATACATTAAAACAACACTGGCCGATCAAATATAATGATAACTATACGATGCTTGAAGTGAAACATTTACTCCTACCCTTTTCACTGTGACCCCGAGGCTGAAGAGATGCTTGCAGATAAAGTGTGAATTGGTATCAGCTGTTTGCCCTTTCAGAATCTCATCACCAATGACTGGAATATTAATTATTATCTCATGGATCAATGATGAATTGTGCAAAATCACGTGTTTAACAAAATTGGCAAAAATAGAGAAAAACTCGGTGCTGTTTCTATATTTTTAAATCTAGAATAAAGCGACAAAAAAGTCACTTACAAATTTTAATCTTTCACAAACAAGAATATCATTTGCTCAAACTCAAAGTAAGAGCGAAAGGTGCAAAATGACCTTCGACCCTCTTGTACCTATGTCTTACCAATGATTCCAGCTGTGCTCTGTGATCTGTCGTCCATCTTTATGATATGATTGAGAACTGTGCTTAATCTGTGAGAGTGTCGAGATGATGTCATGCGTAGAGGAAGTTTGTACAGAAATACAGCCATCACATGTTGTTCACAACGACCCCTCTGACACCAATTATTGTCAGGAATATCCCTCAGCCTCGCTTTCAAAAGGGAATCCCCAGACCTTCACCTTTACGAAGTCAGCCGCAGACGCCACTCGGATCTGCTCGGCTTTTTCCGCAACCTACATAACATTAGACTGTGTGAGTTCAATATACAAATGTACCAGTATTTGAGTCAATCAAAATGTTTGTGTAGAATTACTTTTTATGCTAAATTTTCAATGTTTGCATAATCTGTAAAACTAATAAATGAATTAAATAAGAAATTCACAAGTTGGAAAAGTATATGAACAAGTTCAAAGAAAGAAATTTGTCGGCTAAAGTCAGAGTATTTGTTATTCTTTAAACATATTATACAAATTTGGAACATTTCATTCAGAATAAGTAACGGTCGCGATCAATATGCCGAAGACGCTGAAGTAGTGGCGATAGTAGTAGGACAAAAAAAATAGTGAAATGGTTTTTATAACATGTGTGTGATTCGGGTGCATTAGATGTATATAAATCATGTTATAGTTTTTCTTCTGAAAATGCTTTCCAATATATGAGTGCGTTCGTTGAAACTTTATTTACTGAAGATAGGTATTCTGTCGGGGAAGTGTAAGAGTTAATATTATTAATATTACAGCAGGGTAGTAGGCGTATATAAATGCCTTGTAACCATTATCAAACCAGTTTAGTTTCATGGACGTTTGAACTAATTTTCGTCACTACCGCTCGATATCTGACAAAAAAATCCACTCGTTGTTTATGGTTTTATGTCAATTTTCACTAAGAACCGCGTGCGTGCGTGCGCGTGTGTGTGTGTTATTACGGCTTATACGTTTTCATACATTTTCGCTTTTAGTGTCATCGTATCCCAATTGGGTAGATCGATGCTCATGATGTCAATCACGGGATAGTCTGGTCCAAACCCGATTATTTACAAACCGCCGTCATATGCATGACTGGAATATTGTTATTGTTATTATTACAACAAACAAAGAATTGTTTACTCCATCTGGTCTTGTGAGTGTGAACATGTATGAGCGGACACTTTTCACATGTCTGAATACCCAGTGACATTGCTGACGTCAAGTAAACCGTTCCTAGGTTATTCGAATTGTATTGATTGTATCGCTTTAGTTTGATATCCCGTCCTGTGCGCATGTGCATGTGTTATTGCTAGCGACTAACACATGAAATGTCTTATATGGTCGTTTTAGTTTGTTTTATTCTGATGATGCGTTCTCTCCAAATCAAGTATCGTTTATCATAGTGACTAAATATGTTCGTTAGCTAGAATGTTATTCTGTTATTAAAGATAACCCGCCTGAGTAGCCTGTCTCTCTGTTCCCCTTCCGCCCAGCCCTCGCTGAAATGCAAAAGCCCTAAATGTAGCAAGTCTAGATTTTCCTCATGTTCTGAATCTCCCACTTCAACGAGGCTCTATGTCAATGTAAATGGAGTTAATTGTTTCTATGAAAATGATATATTTTCAGAGACAAAGCGTTTGCCTACCTGGGTGCTACGGAAAGTGCCGAGTAAGTTATGTCCGGGAAGAACCGACAATATTGCACTGACCAGCTGGGGTTATTATCAGCCTGGCTGATTAGCCTAGCGTCAGTTGACATAGTCTGTCATACAGACCCTGAAACAAATACAACCCATAAAGCCTATTCACGGCAGCTTTGACGTCTTTGCTGTCGTCATAGCGCTTTCCACGAAGGTGTTCTTTCAGTTTAGGAAACAGGTGAGTTTCACTTGGTGCCAGGTCAGGAGGGTGGGGAAGCTTTTCAAGTCTAGAGGTGTGAGAAAAGGCATTGTCATGAAGTAGTAAAACTCCAGCAGTCAGCATTCCTCGCCGCTTTTCTTTGATAGAATCTCTCAGGCGATGAAGCAAATAAACACGGATCATACCCTTTGCAACCCAGACTACAGTGGTCATAACTTTCTTCACTGATCTTGAAGACTTGAATTTCTTTGGTGCCGGAGAAGTGAAATAGTGACATTCCATGATTGACATTTTGACTCGGGATCATAGTGGTAGACCCATGTTTCATCACCCGTTACTTATCTCTTTTTGAATTTGACGAAATCCTCCTCAAATAGCTCTAAACCTTCTCTGGAACTGTCAGTTCGTTTTTTTCCTTACGATCAGAATTTAGAAACACCCAACGAGCAGATATCTTGTTCATCTGTTAATGTTCATGAATAATACTTTCAAAGGATCCATGGCTTAGACTTTTGTCTTCCTCGAGTTCACCAAAGGTAATACGTCTATCTGACAGTATAAGGTTTTTTTCTATCTTTTTGATTGAATCTTCATTGACTGAAGTTGAGGGACGTCCAGACCTAGGGTCATCATCAAGGCCTGTTCTCCCATCCTTAAACATAGCTGCCCAACGTTTAACAGTGGAATAGCTAGGGCACTCATCCCTATACACTTGTGACATGCGGTCATGCATTTCTTTGGAAGTATATTTCTCTCAAGTAATACAAATTAACGACTGCTCGGTACTTGTTCTTGTCCATTTCTGTGCCGATTTGGACCCCCATCACGTCCAACTGGCTGTCACTAATATACAAACGGCCTCAACGGAAAAAAACAGACTTGCATTGAACTACTCAAACAATGTACTCCATTACCAGGCCACTATGTTATGGCCCATAATTGAAAGTTAGTCAGGTTTAGAACATTTTGAACAGCCCTCGTAACAAACATTCTAGTCGACATTTTGCATAAGAAAGAAGATTTGTCACATCCTCCTTTTTATCAGACGAACAATTATTCATTAAATCTGAACCTCCATATAACTTCATGTTGAAATGACGTATATTCGTCTGAAAAATACAGTCTTGTATAGACTTTCAAGTGAAGATAAATTCAAGTATATACCGCTGTTCTGTTTCTGAATTTTATATGTAATAATATACTAATTGTTTTTGTATTATTGTAAAATGTGAAAATTGGAACAATGTCAAAACGATCAGAGGAAATGTCCACAACATTCTGTCATTGGTATAGACAGACAGACAGACAGACAGACAGAACATTTTATTAATCAACCAACCAACGGTGGTACATGAGAATTTGAATTATTTACATCATTTAACAAATATATACATGGCAAGTGACAGAACAGGATAATATGAATATTACCGTAACAAATTATATAATATATTCAGATATGACTTAAGATTCTTTAAATCCTTCGTGGTTTTATTACATAAGAGTTTTCTAATCATTGGATAATTTTGGAAATCACATATTTGTATCGAGAGGTAGGTATTTCGGTGTTGGAGAAGGGCTTCACACCAGAAGAGATAGTGAAACTCATGCAAGGACAAAGAACCTCATGAAGGTTCCGATTGAATGAGAGTTATCAAGAGGAGATAACTCTCGAGGCATCGGCTTTGTTCATGGCGTCGCTTTTGTTGATTTGGAAAAGACGACTTTTATTTGGATAACAAATCAGGGTAAATTAATATTTTTCAATACCTTAATAAATTTTGAAGTGCGAGAACACAACCGGCTGTCATTTTATAGTTCTACGCCAAAGAGCGTACGTTTTTACTAAGTGGATTGTTTTTGAAATCCTCGTTTTATGCATGACATTTCATGCTGTTTGAGAATATGGTAATGTGACTTGAGCAGGTTAGCTTGTTTGTTTATTTAAATGTCCATCGATTATACACATGTCCAAATGTCAAACTTTTGCCTTGAGCCCCATTCTTGGGACCAATAATTTCAATTCCCTTGTTTATTGACCTCCCAATGTTTAGGAGATAAACATACTCCCAATATTTAAAAATGCATGTTTTTCGAGAGATATCATTTCCACATGAAGGAGATTATGAACTTATGAAATCTTACAAAGAATATTATTATATACCATCCCTTGTTTTATAGCATGTGGACAGGTTACTCAGGAGAAATATTCTGTGTAACATTATCAGAAATACACACTGTTGGGATTGCTATCTGCACGGGCTCTATACAAATGTACCCTAGCCTGGCAATATATGTGTGGTACTGTCTATTAACACACTATCTAGTTTCCCTGAAGGGGTCATTGTCAGCACAGGTACTACAGACATGTACCCCAGGTACGTTTCTGTATAGAGAAATGTACCCTAACCAAAATCAGAATACAGAGAGAGACTTGGAGTCCATATTCCTCATCCCGGAACCGAACCAGTTCATAGTGTACTTCTGATTCGCCTGATGACGAGTGCATGCTGGGTAATTCTGTGCATCGTGGAATATGAGAGCTATGTACATACGTCACTGTGCTCGTTTTTTATATAGCACACTGGAATGCATCTCATACAACAGTATGACAGTTCCGATCCATTTATGGTAAGGAAATACGGAGAGAAATTTTCTGTATTCTGATTTTGGCTAGGGTACATTTCTGTATACATTAATGTACCTAGTTCTACATATCTGTAGTACCTGTACTGACAACAACTCCTTCAGCTCTAGGTTCAGTTAGGCTGTCATGTTTGGAGTGGATGACCAAAAGCATTTAGCTGGAAAATAAAACACCTGACAGTAAGAAGTGGTCTGTACCATCAGTTAGTGTTTGTGATGGGTTTCATGTTTAGTTTTCCTTCATCAGCCACGTGCTTCAATGAGGGCAGCATATGGTGAGAGAAAGGTCAAAAGTACAAATCATGGCGTTAGAGGCGACTAACGGGATCGGGTGGTCAGGCTCGCTGACTTGGTTGATGATTGTCATCATATCCCAATTGTGTGGATCGATGCTCATGATGTCAATCAATGGATTGTCTGGTCGAAGCCTGATTATTTACAGATCGACGTCATATAGCTGGTATATTGCTGAGTGCGGCGTTAAACAACAAACAAACAAAACAAATCATGGTTATCAGTCATAGTGTCAATATACGAAAACAAATTGGGTTTGTTTTACATATACATGCATCTACACATGTTCACGTAGATCTTTGTGTTTGACATATGTCTTAGCATTAGAATACTTCTGGTTATTATTGCTTTCTGAACGTTGAACACATTGGAGGAAGTGATATTGAGACTGACACATGTAGTAGGAGATGATTGTGTCTTGATTGTGCTGGGATTGTGTTCTTATTGTGCTGATTGTGTCATGATTGTCCTGTGAGTGTGTCATGATTGTGCTGATATTGTGTCGTGAATGTCCTGTGATTGTGTTATGATGTCACTGTGATTGTGTCATGATTGTGCTGTATTTGTGTTCTGATTTTTCTATGATTGTGTTATGATTGTGCTGTGATTGTGTTCTGATTGTACTGATTGTGTCATGATACTCCTTTGATTGTGCCTGATTGTGCTGTTTTGTCGTGATTGTGTTCTGATTGTGTCGTGATTGTCTTCTTCAGTGTGATGGAGGCTGCTGAGGAGGAGGAGCAGATGTATCGGGTTGTCAAGAATGACCTTGACAACCTCATCTCCTCCATTTTGGAACAGGATCAGGAGGACGACACCGACGAGATTAATGTGTTCAACACCCAGGTCCGGCAAATAGAACGTGAGTAGAACGATGTGTCCAACACCCAGGTCTGGTAAATAGAATGTGAGTAGATCGATTTGTTCAACACCCAGGTCCGACTGAGATGCCTTAGATGTAATGACAGGGTGTGTAAAATATCCACAATATATATACCCCAGTCTTTATAATTCTCTTTTCAGAACTGCCTGTTTTCACTATGTTTGAATTAAATTTATAAATCAGTTATGCTGGTGTGAATGCTTCCCCTGAAAAGTTAGAATCCCAATGGTGTTTGGCTACAGTTACCTCCTATGGAGTGTTTTGTCAGATCTTGATGGTGAAAAGTATCAAAGTGGAGAAAAAGTAAACTTTGCTTGGATCCTGTTTACCAGTTTTTGACTGGTAAAATTAGACTTGGGCTGGTAATTCACATGACTGCCAGTCCCAGTGGACCGGCAAATATAGTACCTTATAATTCTTCCTTGTTGAACAAAACATCAGCAGTATTCATATAAGTATATTTTTTGAATGAAGTCAATTTGCCTTGTCTACTTTTAGTGCAAGGACATAACATTTTGCTTTGTTTCGAGATTAAATATATATTTGTAGCAACTTAGTCTCGAAATATTAAAAAGAAGAAGAGTAAAGCGGGACTGAACTTTGTGTGAATGACATGCAGATCTAACTTAGTTACTTCACAGATGACATCATTGCATTGAATATGATATTGAAAGAATTAAAACCAGATAATTGCATACGTTTTTTTAATTGTTGAAAGTTGGCACTAATAATTTTTCCAGTCCACCAAGATTGGCAGTTTCAACATGTTCAAAAGCCAGGGGGAACACTGACCTACATGATTGAAATACTGGTTGAAGTACCCACACACTCACTGTCTGTCAATGCTGCGGTTGGAGAAACCATACATACTTCATTGAGGTGGCCCAGTCATCTAAAGCGCCACGATTCGCTGTGCAGAGTTGCATTCCTTGGGCACGCCAGAAACCTATGATTGTGGGTTCGAATCCCGGTTCGCCCCGATTATGTTTCTAGGTTTGTCAGCACCATACCCGTGCTTTAGGGTTTCACCGAAGTGGTAAACGTCTGCGACCTGCATCACTTCGGGCTTTCCTCCCACATTAAGCTGACACGCCGTGATATAACTGGAATACTGTTAAAAGCGGCGTTAAACCCAACTCACTCACTCACTCATCGAGACGTTCATGGGTGTGGTAGACATCACCAACATTTCGTTCTAAAGTTTACCTGGTTTTGTTGTGAAATGTGAGAAGGTTGACTGCAGTAGTTTTGTGAACGTGAGTGATCTCCCTTCTTACAGGGAAACAGCGGGAGATCAACAAGATATTCCTGGAGTGTCAGGACCATTTGGACAAGTATCGGGAGACCCTCCGACTGGAGCAGGAAGACGAGGAGTAAGTTACGATTGTAATTCATAGTGATGACAGAGCTTCAGATTAATGTTACTATTGAAAAGGCAAGGAACTTTTCATCTGTGAAAATAATGGGTATAAAAAATACATGTGCCCTGAATCCATACACATCCAAATTGTTTGTTTGTTTGTTGTTTAACACCGCACTCAGCAATATTCCAGTTATATGACGGCGGTCTGTAAATAATCGAGTCTGGACCAGACAATCCATTGATTGACATCATGAGCATCGATCAGCGCAATTGGGATATGATGACATGCATCAAGCAAGTCAGCGAGCCTGACCACCCGATCCCATTAGTCGCCTTTTACGACAAGCATAGTCGCCTTAAACGGCAAGCATTGGTTGCTGAAGACCTATTCTACCCCAGATGGAAAGAGATAATGATTACAATTTAATATATCATCTCTTGCACCTGTTGATACAGTTGATATTTCTCCTTTGTTTTTGGCTCTGTGGTGGTGTGAGACCATAGGGTAGTTGTTAGGGTTGGGGTATTGGCACATAAATCGTTTTGCAGTTGATCACAATACGGATAGCTGAATTGCGATACATATTGCAATGCGTATTAGGGCCCAAATTCTATATATTTGTACTGTTCAAATGGTACTTCTTCATCGAGATGGGTTGTATGGATAAACAAGACTACCATTTACATCATGAAAATGGAATATTAATGTAAACAACGTGAAGCGTGTGCTGTTTACATGGTTTAGATAGAAACCCAGTCCATCAAAATGCCTCATGAGAGTAGATATCATTTATATAATTATATATTAATTCTTGAAAATATGAAAATGCGTGTGATATGTGTATTGCTCACGGTCGCATACCAGTTTTATTGCACAACCCAACTAGTTATGTTACCATGGTTACAGTGAGAAGCAGAAGGAGGCGGAAGCAGCGGTAGCCGAGGCACAGGAGACAGAACGGAAGCAGCAGCTGCGCGAAGCACAGGAGGCAGCAGAAGTCCTTGACCTTGTGGAGGACAGCGATGACGATATTGAAATCATTGGGTCGTCTTTTGATCCAAATGTTGCTGCCAACAGGAAGGCCATTATAAAGGCTCACATGGCGGCACGGCCTGCTGCGAAACAGCCAGTCAAACCAGCAGATGCGTCGGTGCCGCAACCGGAAAGCACCACTCTCACGCAGAATGTCATGTAGGTGGTGCATGTAGTTGTTTCTTATATAATCTGTACTGCCCATATTTTAAACTGTATAAATGATATTGTAATGCCCAAATATTATATAATCTGTATATTACTTAAAAATTAAAAAGGATTAAAAAGGCCAACTAAGTGATATGCCTCAGAGAATTCCCAACCCCACGAGATATACAACACTCAGCTCATAGTTATACATTAATATACATTACATATGCTGGCAGTGTTTTGATTCCAAGGTACCACATGTAATCTCATCGTTGAAGATTATGAACTGCAAAACCATTGAAAGACATTGCCTAGTTCAGCAACAGGAGACAGGTGTTTGTTTTACGATGTATCAAGATTTTATTTCTTTTATTCATATCAGAAATTATGCAGAACTCCAAACAGTTGATTGGATAGGGGGGTTGTATCCCATGTCTGTGTATTGACTCAACTGCTCTGCAGTCAAGTCGTGTTAGTCCAACCCTGTTAATCCAGGAAACCTTTCTTACCTGAAAGTTAACCTATGACCTGCATCACTTTGGGTTTTCATCCCACATTAAGCTGATGTAACATGGATGAATGTTAAAAGCATGACACCGAACTCACTGACTCACTTACTCACTCACTCACTCACTCACTCACTCACTCACTCACTCACTCACTCACTCACTCACTCACTCACTCACTCCTCACTCACTCACTCACTCATTGTTGCAGAGCCCCTGGGACAGCTGGAGTGTCTGGCCAGGTGTCCGTAGCCCACCTGAGAGCTATCCTCACTGAGGCCATCAACAAACAGATGCCAGGCTCACAGGCACATGCTCAGTCTCAGGCTCAACTGCTACAACTCCAGCAGGTATGTAACACTTCCTTACCATCAGTGGTGTCTCGGTGTACCGCCTCAGGCTCAACTGCTACAACTACAGCAGGTACGTAACACTTCCTTACCATCAGTGGTGTCTCGGTGTACCGCCTCAGCTCAACTGCTACAACTACAGCAGGTACGTAACACTTCCTTACCATCAGTGGTGTCTCGGTGCATCGCCTCAGCTCAACTGCTACAACTACAGCAGGTACGTAACACTTCCTTACCATCAGTGGTGTCTCGGTGTAACGCCTCAGCTCAACTGCTACAACTACAGCAGGTACGTAACACTTCCTTACCATCAGTGGTGTCTCAGTGTACCGCCTCAGCTCAACTGCTACAACTACAGCAGGTACGTAACATTTCCTTACCATCAGTGGTGTCTCGGTGTACCGCCTCAGGCTCAACTGCTACAACTCCAGCAGGTACGTAACACTTCCTTACTATCAGTGGTGTCTCGGTGTACCGCCTCAGGCCAACTGCTACAACTACAGCAGGTACGTAACACTTCCTTACCATCAGTGGTGTCTCGGTGTAACGCCTCAGCTCAACTGCTACAACTACAGCAGGTACGTAACACTTCCTTACCATCAGTGGTGTCTCGATGTAACGCCTCAGCTCAACTGCTACAACTACAGCAGGTACGTAACACTTCCTTACCATCAGTGGTGTCTCGGTGCACCGCCTCAGCTCAACTGCTACAACTCCAGCAGGTACGTAACACTTCCTTATCATCAGTGGTGTCTCGGTGTAACGCCTCAGCTCAACTGCTACAACTACAGCAGGTACGTAACACTTCCTTACCATCAGTGGTGTCTCGGTGTACCGCCTCAGCTCAACTGCTACAACTACAGCAGGTACGTAACACTTCCTTACCATCAGTGGTGTCTCGGTGCACCGCCTCAGCTCAACTGCTACAACTACAGCAGGTACGTAACACTTCCTTACCATCAGTGGTGTCTCGGTGTAATGCCTCAGCTCAACTGCTACAACTACAGCAGGTACGTAACACTTCCTTACCATCAGTGGTGTCTGGTTGTACCGCCTCAGCTCAACTGCTACAACTACAGCAGGTACGTAACACTTCCTTACCATCAGTGGTGTCTCGGTGTACCGCCTCAGCTCAACTGCTACAACTACAGCAGGTACGTAACACTTCCTTACCATCAGTGGTGTCTCGGTGTACAGTCTCAGCACCCATCCTCAATAACAAGGCCTCACAATACTGCTCCTCACAGATCAGATCACATACCAGCTCACGGCAGTGCTGTGGGGTAGCCTGTTGGTTCATCCAGGGATTTATCAAGACCTGATCAAAGGTCAAATTTCTGCCCAAGTCTACAGAAATGACAGTAAAAATTCCAAGACTGGATTTATAATTCCCCAATCCTGTTATAGTTATAACTAATGTTAAAGTGTTGTTGAGCTGACTTATATTTCACTTATCACAGACCCAGTAGGCAGGACATATGCTTAGTTTTACATCACTGTAAAGAAAACAATGTTAAATACCTCAGAATTTGAGAAAATAAGAACAAATGTTTCTCTATTTACATTGGGCGGTCGGGTAGCCTAGTGGTTAAAGCGTTAACTCGTCACGCCGAAGACCCGGGTTCGATTCCCGACATGGGTACAATGTGTGAAGCCCATTTCTGGTGTCCCCCACTGCGATATTGCTTGAATATTGCTAAAAGCGGCATAAAACCTCACTCACTCACTCACTCTCTATTTACATGCCATGGACACTTAGTTTGGAGTCCTAGAAATATCTCCCTCAGGAATCCGCTCGTCTCACCGTGTTCGAGCTTCACATGACTACAGTGTCTCATGCCCTCCTCTTTACCTTGATACTGCTCGAATATTGCTAAAAGCCACATCAGATCAAATTCACTCCTTGACAATCTCAACTTCCAGCAAGCCCAGAAGGGAGAGTTATCTCCCCTGCAGAAGCAGCTCAACACTGACGTCACATACACAGTTGCGAGGACAGCACCTGTAGCAATCCTGCCAAAAGTTTCTACAAAACCTAAAAGCTCATCTTCATCGCAGGACTGGTAAGTATTGGGAGTCTGCATAATTTTACCTTATCCTGCATTACATGTTGCATTCCCTTGTTTCCTCTGAGAACATGGGTTGGTGAAAAGCAGAATAGTGACGTATGTACTGGCTGGTTGCTGAGGGCAGGCGGTATTTGGGCATGCAATTTCAGTCTTTCACAAGGAATGATGTTTCCATAATAAAAAAATTGATGTGGTTCTGGCTACCCTACTTTTCCTTAGTGTTTTTAATCCGGTCTGTAAAACCTGATCATTCTAACAGTTGGTAGTCACGTGACACAGGACATCCTATCCTCTCAAAATGGCCTCCATTCTGTAGCAGACACTGAAAGTCGTGACTCTTTTTCTATGACGGGGCGGTCAGGTAGCTTTAAAGCGTTTTCTCATCACGGCAAAGACCCGGCTTCGATTCCCAACATGTGTACAATGTGTGAAGCCCGTTTCTGGTGTCCTCCGATATGATATTGCTGAAATAGTGCTAAAGAGGCATAAAATCATACTCACTCACTCACTCTCTCACTTTTTCTCTGACAGTAACCAGCCGGTATTTGGGGGATGTGGACTTTGTATGCTTATTGAGATGTCAACATGATATTCAGGGATCAGAATCTTTCGTTGATCCGCGAATTTCCGCGAATTTTAGTGACCACAAATTTGTTTAAATCTGATGGCTTCCCCTATAAACCCCCCCAAGTTATGGACCGTGCTCCATTGCAAATAAGTTTCAGCTGATAAGGTAAATATCCATTCTCATCCCTGGATATTTGGAACTGTGGATACATACATGCATGATGATCACTCGTTGATGTGTTCGAAAGCAGCCATTTTGTCCATTACCGTGTCCTTTGTCATGTGATCACTGAGTGGCGCCGATATTTCGGAATCTAAGGTGCTGACTTTGAGGGATTTTTATAGTGGTGCTCACTACTGGGATAGACCCGTAAAGACCCAGGGCAGAATAGGTCTTCAGCAACCCATGCTTGCCGTAAAAGGCGACTATGCTTGTTGTAAGAGGTGACTAA
Source organism: Haliotis cracherodii (assembly GCF_022045235.1). Lineage (NCBI taxonomy): Eukaryota > Metazoa > Mollusca > Gastropoda > Lepetellida > Haliotidae > Haliotis > Haliotis cracherodii. Next base: position 4,097,714 of record NW_027266270.1, read on the forward strand.
CGGGATAGGGTGGTCAGGCTCGCTGACTTGTTTGATGTATGTCATCATGTCCCAATTGCGTGGATTGATGCTCATGATGTCAATCACTGGTTTGTCTGGTCCAAACCTGATTATTTACATACCGCCATCATATACATGTAGCTGGAATATTGCTGAGTGCGGTATTAAAAAACAACAAACTAACTGTAACTCAAATTACTCACATAGTAATATCTCGGCCAGTGTTTTGTTTCAGTCACTGTTCATGCTTCCTATTATGCTTGTTGCCTGCAGGAAAGAGGTGGATATTTCGGCCAAAGTGCTTGCCAAGAAGTTCAATGATATCTGGTACTCCGGAACGATAACTGACATCGTCAACAAGTTAGATCCACCAGACGTGGTAAGTATCGCTTCCACACACTTTGTACTGTCACTTCCTAATGCTTAGAGGCTGCAAATGAAGCTCAGCAGATGTCGGAACAGATCGAGCACTGATGAATGTTTCCATAAGGGTGACACAGTTACCACTTGGTTGTCTTGGCCTTATGAAACTCATGGTGCTGGAGGCTATTGATGAGGGACTAAGCATGAATTTAAGTTATTGTTAATTCTACCATGATGACGTGAAATACTCGAATTTGATTGGACAATCAATAAAATTAGACATTATCAGTTTGGATTGGCTTCACTGCGCACTTATACAAATCATTTGTCGTCAAATCAGACGATGTTGGGATAGAGTTTATCACAATGACCCATTCTGAATCCACCAAAAGTCATCCAAGATAAGGGTCAGGCAATGATGCCACTCATACTCCCTCGTGCCCTGTTGCATCGTTCAAAAAGTACATGTCAAAATTGAACAACCAGAATCCTGCTTTCTACCAGTTATCCCGCAAAACTGTCACTGGTGTTGATCGATGTTGGTACACTTTAAAACCGCTTGGCCAAAATCCTCTGTCCCAAATGACATAACATGTTCAGTTTTACATGAAATTAAGAGACTATCCAATTCGGTCTAACATTATTCTAATTTTCAAACACAGTTCGTTTATTATCTCCTTATTGTCTTGGGGCTGCTGACATTTAGCAGCATTTCTTCTGAAGTAGTATCTTGAGTAGCGTGTCTGTATTTGGTTGAAGGAAAATCACTGAATATTCATTGTAAGCGATCTGTTTGCAATGCTCCTCTCCTCTGTTGAGTAGGATACTAACTGTTACCGGTAAGTAGTAACAAAATGTTTTTTTAGTCTGAAGATCAGATTTTATACGAGTTGTTTTTGCTTGTTTTAATCTATGCTGAAATATTATTGAGACTGAATGTGAGGGTATTTTGATTGTGTTGTCAGAGAAAATATAAGGTGAAGTTTGATGGCAAAGGCATGAAGATTCTGTCAGGGAAGCACATTGCGTACAGAGACCCAATACACGTAGTGCTGAAGGTGGGATCCAGATGTGTTGGTGAGTTTGTCAGCTGTGCAGCACTCACATGAAGTGTTTGGTGAAATGGGGGTTAACCTCGGCTTCAAAATTATTCCATATAGACGTGTGCATGCATGCACCCACTTATCACGGCTGATGGTGGTTTTATAGAGATATACCATGCTGCAGTTTAACATGGATACCTCACTCAAACACAGAATACTCACTGCCAACCAGTCCTTGTTTTGTCCCCTTAATGCTAAGCATCAGCCAGGGTAACAACAAGTAACATCTATATAACGTCTTTTGGTTTGACGCGGCAGGGGAATGGATGACCCACCTCCCGCTCATTGGGCAGAGACTCTAGCCACTACACCACTCTAGCCACTACACCACTCTAGCCACTACACAGCTCTAGCCACTACACCACTCTAGCCACTACACAGCTCTAGCCACTACATCACTCTAGCCACTACACCGCTCTAGCCACTACACTCTAGCGACTACACCACTCTAGCCACTACACAGCTCTAGCCACTACACCACTCTAGCCACTACACTCTAGCCACTACACCACTCTAGCCACTACACAGCTATAGCCACTACACCACTCTAGCCACTACACCACTCTAGCCACTACACCACTCTAGCCACTACACTCTAGCCACTACACCACTCTAGCCACTACACCGCTCTAGCCACTACTCTCTAGCCACTACACCACTCTAGCCACTACACTCTAGCCACTACACCACTCTAGCCACTACACCACTCTAGCCACTACACTCTAGCCACTACACCACTCTAGCCACTACACCACTCTAGCCACTACACTCTAGCCACTACACTACTCTAGCCACTACACTCTAGCCACTACACCACTCTAGCCACTACACCTCTCTAGCCACTACACTCTAGCCGCTACACCACTCTAGCCACTACACTCTAGCCACTACACCACTCTAGCCACTACACCACTCTAGCCACTACACTCTAGCCACTACACTCTAGCCACTACACCGCTCTAGCCACTACACTCTAGCCACTACACCACTCTAGCCACTACACCACTCTAGCCACTACACTCTAGCCACTACACTCTAGCCACTACACCACTCTAGCCACTACACCACTCTAGCCACTACACCACTCTAGCCACTACTCTCTAGCCACTACACTCTAGCCACTACACTCTAGCCACTACACTCTAGCCACTACACCACTCTAGCCACTACACCACTCTAGCCACTACACTCTAGCCACTACACCACTCTAGCCACTACACTCTAGCCACTACACTCTAGCCACTACACCACTCTAGCCACTACACTCTAGCCACTACACTCTAGCCACTACACCACTCTAGCCACTACACCACTCTAGCCGCTACACCACTCTAGCCACTACACTCTAGCCACTACACTCTAGCCACTACACCACTCTAGCCACTACACCACTCTAGCCACTACACTCTAGCCACTACACTCTAGCCACTACACCACTCTAGCCACTACACCACTCTAGCCACTACACCACTCTAGCCACTACACCACTCTAGCCACTACACTCTAGCCACTACACCACTCTAGCCACTACACTCTAGCCACTACACCACTCTAGCCACTACACTCTAGCCACTACACCACTCTAGCCACTACACCACTCTAGCCACTACACTCTAGCCACTACACCACTCTAGCCACTACACTCTAGCCACTACACCACTCTAGCCACTACACCACTCTAGCCACTACACTCTAGCCACTACACCACTCTAGCCACTACACTCTAGCCACTACACCACTCTAGCCACTACACTCTAGCCACTACACCACTCTAGCCACTACACTCTAGCCACTACACCACTCTAGCCACTACACCACTCTAGCCACTACACTCTAGCCACTACACCACTCTAGCCACTACACTCTAGCCACTACACCACTCTAGCCACTACACTCTAGCCACTACACCACGGAGGCAATCAGAATGAGTAGGATCTGAAACTAGGTGTCCTTCATGTAACTCTCCCCTGCGGGGACAGTATTGGTCTCCAGTACCCATGCTGATTATTGAAGCAAACTAAAATGAGGAATCATGGTGATTCCGGATTAGAATTGGTCCACAGCAAACCATGCTGATTATAAGAGGCGACTACATAGTTTGGGAAGTGAGGCTTGTGGACTTGGTTGATTCTGTGTCATCGTACCGCGGTGACATGGATCATGGCTCACAATAACATTGAGAAGTTTGTCTGGCCTATATACATGGATTATTCACAGGCTGCTGTCACGTAGCTGGAACATTGCCTTAAACATCAAACAAACAACAGAAAGTGAGGATTGGATGGTTACAACATGTGACTTATTGATTATAATGTGGCTGGACCACTGATCTGCCTGACTACAATAGGATGCTTTGTCAAGGCTGGGAAATTTCTGCCAGAATGCAGCGTAAAACACTCACTTTCACACCAGTGAATCAAAGTTTAGCTTCATATTACACTGAATTGCAACCATGTTGCGAAAATTTGTGAGTTCAGTTCCCAAGTTTGGGAGTCCAAGGCCTGTGGTGTGTCAGCATGTGTAGTAACCATCGACCTTCATGTTTTAGCCCTGTATCGGGATGATGAAGCGAATGGACCCAACTCATTCTATGCCGGGATTGTTGCTGAGGCGCCGAGCGTCAAGAACCAGAAAAGGTAGAACCTGTCTTTAAGATTCAGTATTTAGAGTTTAATCAGAGAATACCCAATGAGCTACAGTGAATGATTGCATCCCTTATTTATCGTGAGTCGGGGCGGTGGGGTAGCCTGGTGGTTCAAGCTTTCACTCGACATGCCAAAACCCGGGTTTGACTCCCCACATAGGTACAATGTGTGAAGCCCATTTATGGTGTCCCCTGCTGTGATGTTGCTGGAATATTGCTAAAAGCGGCGTAAAACCATTCTCACACACTCACTTGTCTTCAGTGAGTAAATGGTCTTGAGTGAGTAAATGGTCTTGAGTGAATAAATGGTCTTCAGTAAATAAATGGTCTTGGTAAATAAATGGTCTTGAGTTAATAATCGTCTTGAGTGAATAAATGGTCTTGAGTAAATAAATGGTCTTTAGGGAAGAAATGGTCTAGAGTGAAGAAATGGTCTTGAGTAAATGGTCTTGACTGAATGATGGTCTTGAGTGAATAATGGTCTTGAGTGAATAAATGGTCTTGAGTGAGTAAATTGTCTTGAGTGAATAAACGGTCTTGAATAAATAAATGGTCTTGAGTGAATAAATTGTCTTGAGTGATTAAACGGTCTTGAATAAATAAATGGTCTTGAGTGAATAAATAGTCTTGAGTAAATAAATGGCCGAACATTCCTCTGTGTTTTACCTATTATCATTTTAAAGAAGAAAATGAAGAAAAACATAAAATCTCCAAGCTGAAGTTTTTATAACTTTTTAATGATGTGTTTTTGAATTATTCTCATTGATACAGCAGTTGAATGCGCCTTCATTCTCCATTAATCAGATGTTAGTATGCTGCAATCATGTGCACATATTGTAGGTTTAACAGTCAGTTTTTATCCCTGGGTATATGGAGCTTGTACAGTATTTGTGTGTGACCAGCGCCGTACACTGACTTTTCATGGTTCTCTCGTTTCAGATATCTCATATTCTTTGACGATGGGTATGCCCAGTACTGTTACCCCAAGGAGATTCACAAAGTCTGCCATCAGAGTAAGTCCGGGTTCTTTGTCACGCCACACATCACAGGTGGATCCAGAACAGGGTCCAGAGGGGGGTCCAGAGGGTCCAGAGGGGGGCATGAGGGTCTAAACCCCTCTTTTGTGCCCAAAATGTAGTACTGGTATGTTGTAGGCAGTAAAATTATCTAAAAAGGGGATTTTGATATTTTGGACACCTCCCTTTTCAAAAACTAGATCTGCCCTTGCACATACCTTGATCAGCCACCGATTACTTTATGAAACTGGTTAAACGGACAAATTACAAAGTTTTCACATGAAAAAGCCGGCATACTGACAATAGACTAGAAAAGATTTAAATACATGGGTGCCTTTCAAAGGAATTAAACAAAGTTCTTGAAAAGGACTTATTTGACAGAAGTTATAGTTGGGAAAAATACCCTGTACTCCCTTAGGATTGTTTTCAGGATATTAAACTGTTTCTCAGCAACTTTGTAATAATTTCGTCAACATGCCTCCCTTTGCTGGTAATACACACAATCCATCAACAGAGGAGTGAGCGAGTGAGTGAGTTGGGTTTAATGCCGATTTTTACAGTATTCCAGTTATATTGCGGCGTGTCATCTTTATGTGGGAGGAAACCCCAAAGTGACGCAGGTCTGACGTTTACCACTTCGGTGAAACCCATAAGCACGGGTATGGTGGTGACAAACCTAGAAACATAATCGGGGCGAACCGGGATTCGAACCCACAATTATAGGTTTCTGGCGTGCCCAAGGAATGCAATTCTGAACAGCGTTTCGTGGTGCCTTAGACAACTGGGCCTCCATCAACAGAGGATGTGATGACAGCTGTCTGATGTACTATATTGTGGCCGGTGTGTGTATGTGAAGGACTTCTATACATGCCTTAAGAGCCATAGCCAGTGTCTTGAAAAGGCCATAATAGGCCTGAAATCACGTGACTGAAAGCTTTTAGATGATTGTAATTTGAGAGAGACAACACTTCAAGCAGTTTCCTTAACTAGATGGTGGGAGTTGTTGACGCTAGTCTGCTTATGGTGTTTACATGGTATGTTTATGCTGTGACTACTGACAGTTGGTAATGTAAGGGACCTCAGCTAGTCATAGATTCCAACTACCTAGGTAAGTGGATGTCAGAGTGTTTATGGAATATCTGTTTCTGACCTGCATGTAAAGTGGCATGTTCTACACTTCCATCTATTTTATTTCCAGGTGACAATGTGTGGGAAGATATTCACCCAGATTCTCAGGAATTTATCAAGGAATACCTCAAGCAATACCCAGAGGTAATCACATACATTATGTTACATTAAACCAGTGTTTGAAATAATTTTAAACCCCAAAAGACAGTCGGGCAGGTGACTCATAAATGTTTCCTGCCTATCTTCAAAGTTACCTGCAATCAGTCAAACATTATAAAATTGAAAGTTCAGTAATAAGGTGGCTTAAAATATCTGCTAGACAGTCGGGTAGGTAGATAAAAATTTCATGCAGTCAAAATATTGGATGTGTGTGCAGCAATTACTAAAAAGAGCTTTACTAGTACCATTGGAAGATGTAATATGTTGAACAATATAATTCTTACAAATCCTCTACCTCTACATCATTGCCATAAATCCTGTACTTTGGCTACAGTCACACCATACTAAGACTTTCAGATTTTCAACTGGGGTCCCCTTCACTGTCAACTATGCAATATTAGTTGTCCTGAAAATAGCTCTAACAAGAGCTTTACTAATACTATTTGAAGATGTTGACTTACTAGAGATAGGTGGTGAACTATGTTGAGGTTAATAAGCTGTCATGCTTCATTGACTCCAGAAGAGAAACTGACTTTTAATTGTCTGTGAGTACGATTGTTACTGTTATTGTTATGATGAGGATGAGATGAACATGTTTTCCCCGACATTGTTTCAGAGACCGATGGTACGTTTGTTGAAGGGTCAGGTCGTCAGGACGGAGTGGAATGGAAAGTGGTATGTGTTATTGTTCTACTGCTTAACAAGGAAAATTGTCAATAATCTGGGATTTTTTTAGGTTATGCAGGAGGACTGCCGGGATTTTGTCAGAGGTGAATGTGTAAGACACTATTTGTCAATTGTCTGTGTGACCAAGTGATCCAGGATTCTGCAATTATCTGTGCAGAGTAGCTTCCCTTAGCCAGGATGTGCTGATATAACTGTGCAGAGTAGCATCCCTTAGCCAGGATGTGCTGATATAACTGCAGAGTAGCGTCCCTTAGCCAGGATGTGCTGATATAACTGTGCAGAATAGCATCCCTTAGCCAGGATGTGCTGATATTGCTAAGCACAGGAGCATCCCTTAGCCAGGATGTGCTGATATACTTGTGCAGAGTAGTGTCCCTTAGCCAGGATGTGCTGATATAACTGTGCAGAGTAGCATCCCTTAGCCAGGATGTGCTGATATTGCTAAGCACAGGAGCATCCCTTAGCCAGGATGTGCTGATATACTTGTGCAGAGTAGTGTCCCTTAGCCAGGATGTGCTGATATAACTGTGCAGAGTAGCCTCCCTTAGCCAGGATGTGCTGATATAACTGTGCAGTGTAGCGTCCTTTAGCCAGGATGTGCTGATATGGCTGTGCAGAATAGCGTCCCTTAGCCAGGATGTGCTGATATTGTGTGGAAAGGCAACAACTGCCATGATTATGGTCCTGTCAGCTACATACCCATGAGATTCACCAAGGTGGTAAACCTCGCTGATCACAGCCACTTATACTGGAATATAATAAACACAACACAGGATGTTTAGAGTGAATTTAGAGTCTCAGAGGAGTCCATTTTGATTGGTGTTATCTTGATCCTGTTACTTATGTCCATGTTGACAGTGATGCCTTGTTGACTGTGATGCAATTATGGCTTTATCTTGATGTGGTGTCATGGTGATGCCATGTTGGTGTCATCTTGATGTGGTGTCATGGTGATGTCATGTTGGTGTCATCTTGATGTGGTGTCATGGTGATGTCATGTTGGTGTCATCTTGATGTGGTGTCATGGTGATGTCATGTTGGTGTCATCTTGATGTGGTGTCATGGTGATGCCATGTTGGTGTCATCTTGATGTGGTGTCATGGTGATGTCATGTTGGTGTCATCTTGATGTGGCATCATGTTGATGCCATGTTGGTGTCATCTTGATGTGGTGTCATGGTGATGCCATGTTGGTGTCATCTTGATGTGGTGTCATGGTAATGCGATGTTGGTGTCATCTTGATGTGGTGTCTTGGTGATGCCATGTTGGTGTCATCTTGATGTGGTGTCATGGTGATACCATGTTGGTGTCATCTTGATGTGGTGTCATTGTGATACCATGTTGGTGTCATCTTGATGTGGTGTCATGGTGATACCATGTTGGTGTCATCTTGATGTGGTGTCATGGTGATACCATGTTGGTGTCATTTTGATGTGGTGTCATGTTGGTGTCATCTTGATGTGGTGTCATGGTGATGCCATGTTGGTGTCATCTTGATGTGGTGTCATGGTGATGTCATGTTGGTGTCATCTTGATGTGGTGTCATGGTGATGCCATGTTTACAGGGATGTCGATGCTAAGAATGTGATGCCATGTTGTAGGTGGACAGCGAAGGTGATGGAGGTAGATGCCAGTCTGGTGAAGATGTTCTTCCAGGCCGACAAGCGAACTGAATCAATATACAGGGGGTCTACCAGACTGGAACCTTTGTTTAAGGCCCTGGTGGGTACACTTGATAGTAGACTTTCATTTCTCATTTCGAATTGTTACAACATTCTTCATTCTAAAGTTTACTGATTCAGAGGAAATTTCCTGCAACCAAAGATGCACTAGAACCACTGTCAGATTTAAAGTTTCCAAAACTACCATTATTTTAGAAAATTGGAGGTTAAAACCTTGGTTCTTACCTCACATGTTCCTCTGTAACTTTAGAGTAGAGTCCACTGTAACTGTGTAAACTACACTGTGACACTGTAACTAAACTACCAGTAGGTTCCACTGTAACTTTCAACTATATTCCTCTGTAACTTTAAAGTAGATTCTACTGTAACTGTCTTCCTCTGTAACGAAACTACCAGTAGATTCCTCTGCAACTTTCCATAAGATTTCTTTGTTACTTTCAATGATTAACACACTACATAACATATAAGGCAGTGCAGTAATGTGGGTGTCCTGCTTTGTAGGCCAATGCAGAGGCTATCAAGGCAGCAGGAAACAACAAAGCTAGACGCCACAATCTGGACCCCAAGGCCAACAGGAAGCCCCTGGTGGAGTATACCCGGGGAGTGTCCGAAGAAAACTCCAATAAATCCATGATCAAACAACCCCCAGCGACCCCACCCGCTGCCACGCCCCCACCATCAATAGCCCCAACGCCACCCCCACCCCAGGTTCTGGGCCCGGGATACAACCAAAACCACCCTGCTGTCCAGGCCTACCTCCAGGCCCGGGAAGCTGGGACACAGCGGGCCCAGCTGGCCACAACCATCTCAGTGACAGGGGGAGAACACAAGAAGCGCCCTGTGGCCAAGAAGAGCACCGGCAGCCGCCCCCTGCCAGTCCCTCCCCCCGCGACCACTTCCGCGTGGGAGGCCCCCTGGCTGAAGCTTCCGAAACGTGGGGGGACGACCACTGTCACTGTCAGTCCAGCGCCCGTCCCCAAGACCACTATGCCACAAGTGTCAGCTGCTGATAATGAAATGAGGAAAGGTGAGGACTGGATATTAATTTGAACACATGCAATTTTGTTTGTGGTGCAGTTCCTTTTTTTATTTTGTGACTGCTTCTTGTTTGGCTAAAGCTCTGGTGTGAATGAGATATCTTTTACATACAGCTCGGTTATCCTATCCTCTTGTTAGATCCCCTTGTTAGTCATAATTTGATAAACCCTTGAAGATCCAGGTTAGAATAGGTCTTCAGCAACCAATGCTTGTCCTAACCAGCGACTATGCTTGTCGTAAGAGGCGACTAACAAGATTGGGTGGTCAGCTCGCTGACTTAGTTGATGCATCTCATGGTATCTTAATTGCGTGGTTCGATGCCCATGATGTCAATCATTGGATTGTCTGGTCCAGACTTGATTATTTTCAGACCGCCGTCATATAGCTGGAATATTGCTGAGTGCAGCATTTAAAAACAAAGAAACAAAACTAAACATACACTACTGGGGACAATGAATAGACCTGTTACTGTTAGAAGAGTCTGCCAATGTGCTCTGAAGGATTTAGCCCACACTATATATACTACTCAAAAGAAGTTAAGGGTGACCCAAATTCTTTCATATTGGTAATATTAATCTGTCATGGCATGAGAGATTAACTATTGTAATATGAAAGAATCAGGTGATCCTTAACCTCTTTTGAGTAGTATATACCATTTATATACTTATTTTCATTGAAGCTGAATTTTCCATTCCCCCCCCCACACACACACACACACACATACATGAATGTTTGATCTGTACATGTTACTGACCAGTACGTTGTCTGTGTCCAGCCTTCTACCAGGCCAGCAGCGTCAGCAGCAACACTGTGGCCACACACACACATACATGAATGTTTGATCTGTACAACATGTTACTGACCAGTACGTTGTCTGTGTCCAGCCTTCTACCAGGCCAGCAGCATCAGCAGCAACACTGTGGCCCAGGACATGGCCAGCGTCCTGCAGGAACGCCTCAAGACGGTGGACGAGGCAGACATAGGTGAGGGCATCTCTTGTTGTGACCGGAAACGATACAGTCTCTACTTTTTACTGACACAAAAATACAATTGATATCGGAAGTAGGGCTTGGATGGGAAACTAAGGTACTCGGTCCACCAATATTGCTGACTGAAGTGTTGCACAACACTCAATAGATGATATAGCTGGAATATTGCTGACTGAAGTGTTGCACAACACTCAATAGATGATATAGCTGGAAAATTGCTGACTGTAGTGTTGCACAACACTCAATAGATGATATAGCTGGAAAATTGCTGACTGTAGTGTTGCACAACACTCAATAGATGATATAGCTGGAATATTGCTGACTGTAGTGTTGCACAACACTCAATAGATGATATAGCTGGAATATTGCTGACTGTACTGTTGCACAACACTCAATAAATGATATAGCTGGAATATTGCTGACTGTAGTGTTGCACAACACTCAATAGAGGATATAGCTGGAATATTGCTGATTGTAGTGTCGCACAACACTCAATAAATGATATAGCCGGAATATTGCTGACTGTTATGTTGCACAACACTCAATCAATGATATAGCTGGAATATTGCTGACTGTTGTGTTGCACAACACTCAATAAATGATATAGCTGGAATATTGCTGACTGTACTGTTGCTCAACACCCAATAGATGATATAGCTGGAATATTGCTGACTGTAGTGTTGCACAACACTCAATCAATGATATAGCTGGAATATTGCTGACTGTAGTGTTGCACAACACTCAATAAATGATATAGCTGGAATATTGCTGATTGCAGTGTTGCACAACACTCAGTAAATGATATAGCTGGAATATTGCTGATTGCAGTGTTGCTGACTGTAGTGTTGCACAACACTCAATAGATGATATAGCTGGAATATTGCTAACTGTAGTGTTGCACAACACTCAATAAATGATATAGCTGGAATATTGCTGATTGTACTGTTGCACAACACTCAATCAATGATATAGCTGGAATATTGCTGACTGTAGTGTTGCTGACTGTAGTGTTGCACAACACTCAATAAATGATATAGCTGGAATATTGCTGATTGCAGTGTTGCACAACACTCAGTAAATGATATAGCTGGAATATTGCTGATTGCAGTGTTGCTGACTGTAGTGTTGCACAACACTCAATAGATGATATAGCTGGAATATTGCTAACTGTAGTGTTGCACAACACTCAATAAATGATATAGCTGGAATATTGCTGATTGTACTGTTGCACAACACTCAATCAATGATATAGCTGGAATATTGCTGACTGTAGTGTTGCTGACTGTAGTGTTGCACAACACTCAATAGATGATATAGCTGGAATATTGCTGACTGTAGTGTTGCTGACTGTAGTGTTCCAGTCTGGTAAAACCCTGATGTCTCAACCAATGGTATGTTGAGGTAGCAGGGATATCAGGCTCTTGGTGGTATTGAAGTTTGGACTGTTTTTCTGCAGATGAGGAGGCACTGGGAGAGAGGATGGATACGATGCTGGACTTAAAGGAGAAAATCAGGAAGAAATTCAGTGAGTATATCCAGTGTGTGGCCCCAGTGGTAACACAGATCAACAGTACTCTGTTTGTGTTGTAAGAGGCAAACCCTGGAATTATGGGAGACCTGTGCTGGTCGAAAGAGGCCACTTCTTGAAGGGGGTGATCGGGCACAGTGCCTTGGTTGATTGCGTGTCAAACATACCCTGGCGTGGATTGTTGCTCATATCAATTCCTGAATTGTCTGGTGCATATTTGATTATTTACAGGCCACCGGCTTGAATATTAGGCGTGAAACGACACAGGAAGTTCACGATATGATACGTATCACGATACATAGATCATATGATACATATCGCGATATGCATAATTTCGTCAAATCTTGTGGAAACTTCTTCAGAGCAGGTTCAAAGGGAAATGCTAGCTGTAGACACATGTTCGTAGTGATTATTTTAGTAGTGAACTGAAAACGCTGACTACAACACATTTTGCAGTATTTGACTGACAAGAATGCTTGGGGATCATTAAATGAGTAACTAATTTATTGTCGCAAGTGTATCGTCTTGTATCCATACAGTAAAAAATGTATCGTGTATCGTATCGTCTCATGAAAACTCACAATGCACCGGTGCACAGATGTATCGTTTCTCCCCTATTGAATATTGCTGAGTGCGGCTTTACGCAGCAAACTGAAAGGGTAGATTTTGGTGAGCATGTTGATCTTTTCAGTCCCTCACTGCTGTGGCAAGAAGTGCAAGAAGAACAACGACGAGGAGCTGGAGAAGCTCAAGGGTCGCAGTACACTGCTCAAACCTCTACTGTGTGGCTGGGAGAGGTAGGTTGCCTCCCTTAGCTGTGCCAGGATAGGCTTAGCATCAGTACTGTCATTACTGTGGTCTGTCCTCGCCAAATTTGCTTTCACAAAAGTGGGAAATGACTATGATCACATCACTTTGGGTTTCAGGGATTGGTCCTGACCTGCTCAGAGGCTGATACTCGCCTCCAAATTTTCAGCAAATGTCAGCAAAAATCCCAGATTGGAATTACAAATTTCCCAACTCATATTTACAGTAATAACTTCGGCAACACTTTTTATATTTTTTGGTTTACGGATTTCAAACTCATTTCAAAAGTGAGGCACTCGGGTAGGCCAGGTAGGCCATAATGATAATAGTAACATTGGATAAAAATTGGTTTCTAGTGAGGCTTTCTTGCTGAAATCTGCTACAAGGTTGGTGATTGGTCAGATTTAAGCATGTGACCTAAGGCATCCAATCAAATTAACAACAATAGTACCATCCTTGTGTATGATAATTTTCAGATTTTGACCAAAAGTTTTGGTTAAATCATGTTATTCTTAACCCTTTTCGGCTGGATATCGCGATCTGTATTATAAATATGGAACTTCATGGATGTATTGTGCCAGGTTACGAGCTGTGACAAAGATTTTTTAGGCATATATTTTAGCATTAAACATTGTGTCAGAGCTGAGAAATCGAGGCGACGAAAGCCGAGATGCCATTTCACTTACATTACATGCGATCGCACAAAAAGATGGAAATAAGAACTTAGATGTAAGTTTGACAACTTTTAGATATATCTTTATTGATTTTGAATATTACTTTGTATAATATATTTAAAGATTTGCTTTTAAAGTCTTTATTTTCCTGTTTGACATGTTCGATGAGGACCCGTTGTTGAAGTGTGTGTCCGAAAATATTATTTTCAATAACACTGCTGGAAACAGTGAATAATATTTTAATCTGTCAGTAACAAATGATAACTTAAAATGGAATATGTATTTCAGACATTGCGGAATGAGATAGATTTAATAAATGAATGATATGATAGGGAGGTAAATAAAATTATAAACAGTTTTGACGTGACTTGGCCGGTCTACCTGCCTGAGGTGTCTGGTGACTCGTGGCTTCTTGGCTGGTGTACTGGCCAGCAGTGTTGAAAAAGTTAAACTGGTCACCACCGCACTTTGCGTTGACAAGCTTCGATAGTGTTAGAGAAGGATCTCAGCGAGAAATATCAGAGTGACTTCCGTTTGCTTTACACTTGCGGAGGAAATGAAATCTTTTTTTGTTCGGAATTTTTATCCATTTTTTAAAGTAAAGAGCGGCAGTAAGAAAAAAAGAGTAATTATAATTTTTTTTTTTTTTCAACATTTAGACTTTGAAAGAGCGGCGGATCCGTAGACCAAGGAATTAAAATAATGTCGCCTTATGCTAGGCTGCCTTAGGCTGCTGTGTTACAGACATGTATGTAAGCTATTGTGTGTTACAGACATGTATGTAAGCTGCTGTGTGTTACAGACATGTATGTAAGCTACTGTGTGTTACAGACATGTATGTAAGCTACTGTGTGTTACAGACATGTATGTAAGCTACTGTGTGTTACAGACATGTATGTAAGCTACTGTATTACAGACATGTATGTAAGCTGCTGTGTGTTACAGACATATATGTAATCTGCTGTGTGTTACAGACATGTATGTAAGCTACTGTGTTACAGACATGTATGTAAGCTGCTGTGTGTTAAAGACATGTATGTAAGCTACTGTGTGTTACAGACATGTATGTAAGCTACTGTGTGTTACAGACATGTATGTAAGCTACTGTGTGTTACAGACATGTATGTAAGCTGCTGTGTGTTACAGACATGTATGTAAGCTACTGTGTGTTACAGACATGTATATAAGCTACTGTATTACAGACATGTATGTAAGCTACTGTGTGTTACAGACATGTATGTAAGCTACTGTGTGTTACAGACATGTATGTAAGCTATTGTGTGTTACAGACATGTATGTAAGCTGCTGTGTGTTACAGACATATGTAAGCTGCTGTGTTTTACAGACATGTATGTAAGCTACTGTGTGTTACAGACATGTATGTAATCTGCTGTGTGTTAAAGACATGTATGTAAGCTATTGTGTGTTACAGACATGTATGTAAGCTACTGTGTGTTACAGACATGTATGTAAGCTACTGTGTGTTACAGACATGTATGTAATCTGCTGTGTGTTACAGACATGTATGTAAGCTATTGTGTGTTACAGACATGTATGTAAGCTACTGTGTGTTACAGACATGTATGTAAGCTACTGTGTGTTACAGACATGTATGTAAGCTGCTGTGTGTTAAAGACATGTATGTAAGCTACTGTGTGTTACAGACATGTATGTAAGCTACTGTATTACAGACATGTATGTAAGCTACTGTGTGTTACAGACATGTATGTAAGCTACTGTGTGTTACAGACATGTTTGTAATCTGCTGTGTGTTACAGACATGTATGTAAGCTACTGGGTGTTACAGACATGTATGTAAGCTACTGTGTTACAGACATGTATATAAGCTACTGTATTACAGACATGTATGTAAGCTACTGTGTGTTACAGACATGTATGTAAGCTACTGTGTGTTACAGACATGTATGTAAGCTATTGTGTGTTACAGACATGTATGTAAGCTGCTGTGTGTTACAGACATATGTAAGCTGCTGTGTTTTACAGACATGTATGTAAGCTACTGTGTGTTACAGACATGTATGTAATCTGCTGTGTGTTAAAGACATGTATGTAAGCTATTGTGTGTTACAGACATGTATGTAAGCTACTGTGTGTTACAGACATGTATGTAAGCTACTGTGTGTTACAGACATGTATGTAATCTGCTGTGTGTTACAGACATGTATGTAAGCTATTGTGTGTTACAGACATGTATGTAAGCTACTGTGTGTTACAGACATGTATGTAAGCTACTGTGTGTTACAGACATGTATGTAAGCTGCTGTGTGTTAAAGACATGTATGTAAGCTACTGTGTGTTACAGACATGTATGTAAGCTACTGTATTACAGACATGTATGTAAGCTACTGTGTGTTACAGACATGTATGTAAGCTACTGTGTGTTACAGACATGTTTGTAATCTGCTGTGTGTTACAGACATGTATGTAAGCTACTGGGTGTTACAGACATGTATGTAAGCTACTGTGTTACAGACATGTATGTAAGCTGCTGTGTGTTACAGACATGTATGTAAGTTACTGTGTGTTACAGACATGTATGTAATCTGCTGTGTGTTACAGACATGTATGTAAGCTGCTGTGTGTTACAGACATGTATGTAAGCTACTGTGTGTTACAGACATATATGTAAGCTGCTGTGTGTTACAGACATGTATGTAAGCTACTGTGTTACAGACATGTATGTAAGCTACTGTGTTACAGACATGTATGTAAGCTGCTGTGTGTTACAGACATGTATGTAAGTTACTGTGTGTTACAGACATGTATGTAATCTGCTGTGTGTTAAAGACATGTATGTAAGCTATTGTGTGTTACAGACAGGTATGTAAGCTACTGTGTGTTACAGACATGTATGTAAGCTGCTGTGTGTTACAGACATGTATGTAAGCTACTATATGTTACAGACATGTATGTAAGCTACTATTGTTACAGACATGTATGTAAGCTACTATATGTTACAGACATGTATGCAAGCTGCGTCCGAGCGGCCGCCGTGTCGTCATGTATCAGGGCCCCTGCCAGAGACGTCTCCGCTGTATAGAGGAAGTGGACCTGTACCTGTGTGTCACCGACTCACCCCTCACCATTGACCTGTTCTGTTTCGACCCTGTGCTACATGTGCACACTGAGTTTGTGCCTGTCAAGGTAAGGGGGCATTTGTAGCATGGAGTAACTATCACCTTGCCCATCTGCCACAGAAAGGCTTACCATATTCGACGTAATAAGCGCCCAGGGCGCTCTCAAAATTAGAAATAAGGGGCTCTTATTAGAATATTATTTTGGTGGAAAAAAACAGAGTTGAAAGATAAATTTCGTGGTTTATGCTGACGGTCTGAACTGTTTATATACGACAGATATATGTTTCCAGAATTTAATTGCCCATAATTAAGGGTGCATATAACACACAAGTGTGTATTATACACGAATAAATAAGTCTTGTGTACATTGATCAATCGGAAGGGATGCTAATTGGGATTGTTCACTTGCCAATATATTAGCAAATGTCGCCATGGGTGCTTATTAGAGCGGGGTGCTTATTACGTCGAATATGGTATCTGTATTTTTTTTACATCATGTTGTGTGTCGGATGCAACCTAGAATAAGTGTGCCCTAACATAACACAGTTGTCAGGATGTATTTAAGGCAAGGAAAAATATACAGAGAAATTGGGGTTAAATTGGCCAATGAACTGTAGAGGAGCAGAAGAGTTGTTTAAATATATTGTTAGATAATAAATCCTAGCAATGCTTTTGTTAGACTGCCTCTATTATTGAGTGGCTAGATTCCCTAGAGCAGATGGTTGGTGGCTCGAAGCCCCGGCCGCGTCATACCAAAAGACGTTTAAAGATGGTACTTGTTGTTACCCTGTCTGGCGCGCAGCATTATTGGGATAAAACAAGAACTGGTTGGCACGGAGTCAGTATTCTGTGTCTGAATGGGGTAGATAGATATGTTAAACTGCAGCTTATTAAACTCTGGACTTATTAAGGCATCCATGGACAGATGCATGCACATTGCAAATATAAGTGCGATAATCTTAAAAGCATTGTTAAAACACATTTCACCTCACTTATCCTTTTAAGGCTTAATGATAAGCCCAAGGTGCTGTCCGGACATATGTATTTTAATAATGTCTTGGTTGTGTGAAATTGATAGACATGTGCTTCTTTCCAGACGTTTTGTGATATCAAGGATTTGTCGTATGGCAAGGAAGCTGTCCCAATATCGTGCATCAACGGGATAGATCGGCAGTACCCTGACTATGTGGAGTACTCCAACCAGAGGATTCCCGCCCAAGGGGTGAAGCTCAACCTCGACTCCGACTTCCTCATGTGCTGTGACTGTACAGACAACTGTAGGGTGGGTGCAAGACTCTGACTTCCTCATTATTATTATCATCATCATCATCATCATCATCATCATCATTATTACTACTACTACTACAAATGACAGCAAATGGGACTTCTCCCAGGAAGCGCTGCCTAGTCGAACCCACCCAGAACTTTTCGGAGAATGTGAAGACTCCCCAACAATGCAGCCTTCTGCATTACCCAGATTGTCAGAAGGGCTTTATTCCTGGTAGCAAAGCCGGGCACTCTCCCAATGTTAGTCAGCAGTTTGTTCCCCTACTAGTGGATCCATTTTGCATTCCAGTTATTTTCAACTCCCTGGGGAGTATACAACGCAAGCTGCCTACAGCACTAGAGGGTTTTTAAATCCCCCTCATGTGCTATTCAGACAACTTAGATGCCAAATTTAAGCACCACATGAGGTTGTTGTATGCATGTTTTGTGTGGGATGTGTTCAGTCAGATTGCTTGATGGTGTTCCAGGACAAGTCCAAGTGCCAGTGTTGCCAGCTGACCATCGAGCACACCGAGGCTCTGGGACCAAACTACAGGGACCCCTCTGCCGGCTACGAGTTCAGGAGACTAAAGGAGCCTATATTTACAGGGTGTGTACTGTCAGGTGTATAGTTTGGGGTCTGGGTGGTCCTGGTGTCTACCAAATGACATCAGCAGGGTGGAGTCAGGTATGTATTAGTGGGGGTCTGGGTGGTCCTGGTGTCTACCAACTGATATCAGCAGGGTGGAGTCAGGTATATATTAGTGGGGGTGTGGGTGGTCCTGGTGTCTACCAACTGATATCAGCAGGGTGGAGTCAGGTATATATTAGTGGGGGTCTGGATGGGCCTGGTGTCTACCAACTGATATCAGCAGGGTGGAGTCAGGTATATATTAGTGGGGTGTGGGTGGTCCTGGTGTCTACCAGCTGATATCAGCAGGGTGGAGTCAGGTATATATTAGTGGGGTCTGGATGGGCCTGGTGTCTACCAACTGATATCAGCAGGGTGGAGTCAGGTATATATTAGTGGGGTGTGGGTGGTCCTGGTGTCTACCAACTGATATCAGCAGGGTGGATTCAGGTATATATTAGTGGGGGTCTAGGTGGTCCTGGTGTCTACCAGCTGATATCAGCAGGGTGGAGTCAGGTATATATTAGTGGGGGTCTGGGTGGACCCAGTTCTGAGGTGCTGCAACTCTCCTCATATAATCTATAACTGGTCACATTTTCAAGGGGGCCACCATCTTGTTTTCCAGAACCTGTACCAGGTTTTGTTATTGATCTGGAAGCCTTATTCGAAAAGATGGTGTATAGATTCTTAAATATATGATTTGTAGCCAGTCGGAGATTTAGAAGTGCGCTGTTCGTTCAACTTTTCATAAGGGATCATCTGTAGCCCCGAGTAATGACAGAAAGAAAAACGGGTCAGGAATGCGGGGATAACCACAGCTGCAGGATGTCTGCAAAAGTTACAGAGAAATTATGCAACTACCATTCATGTCTTTCAGAATCTTTGAGTGCAATCCTCGTTGTAAGTGTGACAGTCGCTGTCACAACCGGCTGGCGCAGAACGGACTCAACCTGCGTCTCCAGGTGTTCAAGACAGAGAAAAGGTAAGACACAAGACCTTCAGATCAGGACAGTTACGTTGGAGGAGTTGTTGTACTGGGTACTACAGGGACATGTACTGTGGGTATCTTGCTGTCTTCTGATTTGTACTCTTCCCTAAATTTAATTGAGAAATGCATCCTTACAGACAACTGCAAGATACTTGAATGGCAGGCTGCGTGTATTAATTGGTGTGACACACTGGTCTCGGTTTCATTTGTAGAGTGGAGCATTGCATGCCTCATCAATAGATTGCTGTTGTGGTGATTGTGGTGTTCATATAAATCACCGCTAGACATATTTGGCATACTGGAAGTCTGCAGTGAACCAGTTTCAGGCATTGCTGAACATATCTGGCATACTGGAAGTCAACATTGAACCAGCTTCAGGCACTGCTGAACATATTTGGCATACTGGAAGTCTGCAACGACCAATTTCAGGCAGTGCTGAACAAATTTGGCATACTGGAAGTCTGAAGTGAACCAGTTTCAGGCATTGCTGAATACGTCTGGCATCCTTAGCGTTAGAAATTGGCAATAGTCCTGTAGTCCTTGCTAAACTGACCAATAGTTAAGGTATCATAAGGACTAGCAGGAATTTGCCATTTCTAAGGGTTTTGCTACACGTTATCATTATAAGGTCTAGTGGACTAAAAATGTTAGTTTCTAACGCTGATCTTGGAATGCATTTTTGGCATATTGGAAGTCAGCATTGAACCTGTTTCAGGCACTGCTGAACATATTTGGCATACAGGAAGTCTGCAATGACCAGTTTCAGGCACTGCTGAACATATTTGGCATATTGGAAGTCAACATTGAACCTGTTTCAGGCACCGCTGAACATATTTGGCATACAGGAAGTCTGCAATGACCAGTATCAGGCTATGCTGAACATATTTGGCACATTGGAAGTCAGTATTGAACCTGTTTCAGGCAATGCTGAACATATTTATCATACTCAAAGTTCTATGTTCAGTGGTCTGCTAGGGTACTTTTCTGTATGGAAATTAGATGACATGCTGATCTATTGTCAGGACATTTTAGAGGCCTCAGTTTGTTGATTAATTATTAGTGATTAAGTTTGTGGAGTTTTTTTTGGTTTTTTTTGATTAGACGAAAATGAACAGATCAGTTTCTGTTTAAATGTTTTGTAAGTTGTTCAGTGATTGTTTGTATTTAGGGGGTGGGGCCTGCGTTGCCTTGACGACATTCCAAAGGGAGGCTTCATCTGTATCTACGCAGGCCAGCTGTTGACGGAGGGCGGAGCGAATGAGGTAACATACTAGATGTAGGGATGGTAAAACTCATGTCAAAAGTAGCAGATGTCCACAGTGCTTTCAAGTTGTCTTTTCTTTTGATCAATTTCACCAGGCTGTTGAGATTCCAGTCTAAAATGTCCCTGTTACACTTTCATGATGGGGAAGTATGGGCAATGGACAAAATGGCTGCTGAATGTGGATGTTACTTAAACAGGGCACTACTTGTGGGTGACCATACCTTGAGTTCTTGGAGCTGCCCTGTGACCCCCGCATTACCAGCACCTCCATACACACATACACACATACATGATGATGATGATGATGATGATGATGATGATGATGTTGGAGATTTAACGAGTGCTACCGGTTTTGCTGATTTTGCACTCGGAAAAGTGCACATACAGCTAACCTGCGAGGATCTGGGTTAGAATAGGTTTTCAGCAACCCATGCTTGCTGTAATAGGTGACTGCTATACCTGTCGAAAGAGGCGACTGAAGGGATCACGAGAACACCCTTACTGACTTGGTTGATGCATGTCATCCCAATTGCAGGGATCGGTGCTCATGATGTCAATCACTGGATTGTCTGGTCCAGACTCATTTATTTACAGACTGGAATCATATAGCTGAAATATTGCTGAGTGAGGAGTTAAACAACAAACAAACAAACAGCTTGTATTTGAGGTCTGATGTTTAGGAACATAACAAGGAAGCCAGCGGGCTAAACGGAAGAGAAGCGTACTGGTATATATAACTTAAAATAGCTTATTCAGTATTCACATTATGAAAGGGCAAGAAGTAGCCCAGAAATGTTGTAACAAAGTGTAAAGAAACTGTTATCATAAAATGTTTTGTCTTCATATTTCACTACCCTTCCATTAGGGCTGGGACGGGCAACTCGGGTACCCGGGTCGGATGGGTACTGAGTAGGGCCCGGGTACCCTAAGGACTACCCGGACCCGTGGTTAGTCACGTGATATATTGTCTAATGACTAAAATTATCTGGAACTCTATGGTTACACTACAAGTCATTTATGTTCGCTTTTCTTTCTGACTATGCACCCATTCCTTCTGACTTTTCATATGGTTGAATAAACATGTAACTGAAGTCAACTTGTGTATGCATGACCAGATTGTTAAATACATGTATCTAAATACGTTTTGCCAGGGCTATGCTAAAAAAATATCCCAATCGGACAGTTTGAGACATCTCCTGAGACCTAGAGTGGGTATCCGGGTAGGGTAGGGTAGGGTAGGGTAAGAGGGGGGCGGGTACCCGGGTAGTCAATTTGGACTCGTCCCAGCTCTACCTTCCATTGTATGGCTTGAAAAGTGCTAACTGTGTGTTAACCCATGTGACTGACTCCGCTGAACATACACTGTGCTACACTGTGCTCCTGGCAGGATGGTAAACAATATGGTGACGAGTACCTGGCCGAGCTGGACTTCATCGAGGTTGTGGAGCGACAGAAGGAGGGGTATGAGAGCGACGTGGAAGAAGATCAGGGCATCGGGGGGGACGATGATGAAGATGCTGAAGAAGAGGGGGATGAAGCAGTCACGAGTGACACGTCCGACAGGTCAGCATCACCACATCCTTTTGTCATACAGTTTAAGATCCTTGAAGATCTGGGGTAGAATAGGTCTTCAGCAACCCATGCCTGCCGTAAAAGGCGACTATCTTGTCGTAAGAGGCAACTAACGGGATCGGGCGGATTGACTTGGTTGATGCATGTCATATCTCATCGTATCCCAATTGCGTGGATTGATGCTCATGATATCAATCACTGGATTGTCTGGTCCAGACTTGATTATTTATAGACCGCTGTTATATAGCTGGAATATTTCTGAGTGCAGTATGACCAGTCGGAAAATAGGCCGGATGTTATATGATGCTTTCCTCATCAGGGGCTGCAGGTTGATATGCAGAGTTATGTCCCCTTGACTTGTGAGGACCTGGTGCTTGTGGGCTTGAAATCTGAGATTCGCTCACACAGTAGTGTTGACGGAATGTGATACCTCATATATTCGGTGTATTACATTAAGTAATACGTTACCACTGTTATACCGAGGCTGTTGTCTCCCACAACTGCTGCTATAGCGAAATCTACCACAGAGATCTCAATTACCTCATGCAGCACGTGCGTAGCCACCTAGCTGCCATGTGACACCCTTCACTCTTGTCTCTTTCGTCTGCTAAGCAAGACGTGTTTTTTCTCCTGCTGAAGCGTTCCTGAAGATTTGGTGATATTTATTATAGTTTATTCTCTAATAAACTGTGCTTTTATGGGGCGTTGCGGTAGCTACGCTTGGTTATAATTTTCCCGCCAAACGGAAATTTTTTCCCGCCCTTTTTTCTATATACATGCGGGGTTCGCGTATGCACGTTGTGTTTTACGTTTCCCCTGTTCTTGTATGTTTTGGGGGTTAACATAACTTATTTCTTTAATAAAAGTTATATGTGTATGTTATATGTTCACATTGCTCGTTTATTTTCTTGTGAAAATGCTCGTTTGTGAATCATTGTGGTGCGTGCGTTGTAACCATGTTTTGTTCTTTGTTTATAGCAAACAATCAATGTCTGACATGGATATGTCCCCAGTATCCACCCCCTCTACCCCTGCTCCTCGGAGTTGTGGGGTGTGCAGAAAGTTTTTGTCGTCCCGGGATCCCCACGATCGTTGCCCGCGGTGCAGGGTTCCTTGCGGGGACACCCGGTGCACCCTGTGCGAAGGTCTGGGGCCTGCGGAGTTTGAGCGGTACCGGCTGTACGTACAGTCCGTCTCCACCCCTGTGGTGGCTGGTTCGTCCGGTCGGGGTCCCCGTGCGGGTACCACCTCCTCGGCTGCGGCGGATCCCCTTGCGGCCCTCGGGCTGTCTGGGGATTCCGTCGCCGCATTGTTGTCGAAACTTGTGGACTCCAAGCTGGCGGCCTTATCGCAAGATAGGCCGCTGGCTGTTCCGTCCCCGGCCTCTTCGGTGGCCGCGGGTTCGGACGCGGGGTCCACCGGTACGGCGGCGGCTGCCGTGGTTACCGGTCCTTCCCCCGAACCGTTGCTTCCGCTATCGGTTAAGGACCGCGTGGCCATGGTGTATGACCTCTTCGAGGACATGCCAAAGCCCCTGCCGATACCGCGGGGAATCCACGGTTCCGTGGGTTCCTCCGAGGTATACGACGAGACGTCCGACAAGGCTTTCCCGGCATCAACCTTGCTGCGCGGGATTAAGCCTTCTTTGGAGAAGGCCTTCACAGCTGCCTCCGGTCGGGGTCTCCCGTTACCTCCCCCGTCGTGGAGAAAAGGGTCTTTCCCAGTACATGACCTTGCCTTTCCCGAGGCTGGTCCTTCTGCGGAAGCCCATGTGGAGCGTTTGGGGGTCCGTGCCCCACCGGTTGCCACGGTACCACAAGGTACCTTGCAACAGCTGGACACCCTCGCTCGACACTCCATGCTGGCATTGTCTCACGGAGACACATACCTGGCTGCAGCGGCCAGTCTGGTCGAAGGTTCTCCCACGGACCGAGACCAGCGCTTTTACAACTGCTTGCTCGGTTTGAATGCTTCCCTGGAGTACGTTGCCGGGGCTTCGGCCTTTGTTTCCGGCACGTGCCATTTTCTTCGGCGCCAGTCGTATCTGGCTGCTTCAGGGTTGGACGCTGCCAATCAGGAGGTGCTCCTTTCGCAGCCTTGGTCTGCTCGGACCCTGTTTAATAACAAGATCCCTGGGGTTCTGAAGGAACAACAGGCCGCTGTGTCTGCCGATGCCTCTCGGCACACACTGGATCTTGTGGGGTCCTTGCATAGGCGCCTGGGTGCCGCTCCGAAGCGGAGCGCGCCCCAGGATGCTGCGTCCGGCAGGCCTAAGGGGTCGGGTCCTTCTTCCTCCGGGAAGAAGCCCCGCTCTGAGGGCTCCGGTAAGGGTTCTCAGCAGCCCTTTCGCGGGAAGAAGGGGAACTGGGGGAAGCCCAAGTCGTCTAAGGACGGCAAGGGCCCCTCCAGGTGACTCTCATTGGAGGGGTTCGTATGCCGACAGCGCCAACTTCGGTTGGCCCGTAGGCGAACCCGAGTCACTTGGCCCTGGACAGTTGCGCCTGCCGCAGCCCGTCCGGCCCCCCTCTCTGTCCCCAGTGGGAGCCAGACTCCAGACTTATTGGGAGAATTGGGAACAAGTGTTCGACGACTCGTGGGTGGTCAACACGATTCGGTACGGCTATCGGCTCGATCTCAAAGCGAATCCGCCGCTCACCGTTGCCCCGTCGGCAGGTTTCTATTCGGAAACCGATCTTCCCTTCCTCGCCGATGCCATCGGCAGGTTGGTGGAGAAGAGGGCAGTTCGGGAGTTAGCTCTACCAGAAATAACACCGGGGTTTTACTCCAGGATATTTCTCGTTCCCAAGAAGGACAGTGCCGAACTCAGAATGATTCACAACTTGAAATCGTTCAACGAGTTCTACCTGCGCAAGCCGCCCAAGTTCAGAATGTTGAGCTTGACGGACCTGAAAGCACTGATCATGCCGGCCGACTGGCTAGCTTCGATCGACCTGAAGGATGCTTATCTGCATGTTCCGATTCACTCGGATCATCACAAGTATCTCAGGTTTGTCTTTCAAGGCAGGCACTACGAGTGGGTTGTACTCCCATTCGGTCTTTCATCCGCTCCCTGGCTGTTCACCCGGTTAACCACCCCCATAGTGGGGTTCCTCCACCGGAGGGGTGTCCGGTACTTCGCGTACCTGGACGACTCGCTAGTAGCAAATCGAATGACGGACACCCTGTCACGCCATCTCGTTTTCGCACGTCGGCTCTTGGAGCAATTGGGGTGGATTGTCAATCTCCCCAAGAGCGAGTTAACCCCTTCTCAGAACTTGCAGTTCATCGGAGGTCGGTTCAACACGGTGTCCCATCGCCTATTTGTCCCCCCAGACCGGTGGCACAAAATTCAGGCGATGATTGCCAAAGTCTTAGCGGTGCAACAGACTGTTCACTTTTGGGAACAGCTGTTAGGGCTACTTGTATCAGCCCAGGACTGCACCGAACGGGGTCGTCTCCAACTCCGCCCGCTGCAACGGTTTTTAATCCAGTTGTTAGCAACGGAGGTGAACAGTGCGACCGTCGCCCTCCCGGATCGGCTCCGACCGCATCTGGAGTGGTGGACGCTCCCTTACAATGTCTTATCAGGAGTCTCTATGCGGCCCTACCGGGCCACGTTGAACCTGTATACAGACGCCTCTCTAGTGGGCTGGGGCGCCCATCTAGAGGGGGAGGTGAGCTCGGGGCTGTGGTGCGTAGACGAACTAGGTCTTCACATCAATTGTCTCGAGTTCAAGGCAGTGATCAACGCAGTCAATCACTGGAAGCATCGTCTCGTCGACGCCCGGCTCATGCTGGCGACCGACAACACGACGGTAGTGTCCTATGTGAACAAACTGGGGGGAACCCACAGTCACTCGCTACTCGATCTCACGTTCGAGTTTTACGCTCTGGTGGACAGTGTCCCGTGCCAGATACGCGCCCGTCACATCCCAGGTGTGCGGAACGTACTGGCCGATGCTCTATCGAGGCCTCAGGAACCGAGCCCCACAGAGTGGATGCTGAACCCAGTAGTGTTTCAGTGGCTGTGCGAACGTTTGGGTCGTCCGATGGTCGACCTGTTCGCAACACGGTTCAACAATCAACTCCCGTTGTTTGTATCACCAGTCCCGGACCCGAGGGCCATCGATCACGATGCTCTCGCGTTAGACTGGACGGGCTTGGACGCTTATGCTTACCCGCCGACAGCGTTGATACCACACATTCTAAGCCGGCTTCGAGGAGTTCGCTGTCGAATGTTACTGATCGCGCCCATGTGGCCGAACAGATCGTGGTACCCCGACTTGCTGACCCAGGTCACGCAGTCGCCACTTCCACTGCCTGTGAGACCGGATCTCTTGATCCACCCTCACACCCGTCAGCTTCATCCAAACGCAGGGCAGTTCAATCTGCACGCGTGGATGTTGTCACCGAGCGTCTGAGGAGTAAAGGTTTTTCTCGCCGGGCGTCTCGGGCATACGTTAGTATGCATCGTGATTCTACCCAGAAGGTGTATAATGCACGTTGGGTTATTTTCACGAAGTGGTGTTGTAAACATCACATTCATTCGCCAGATAAGGTATCTGTGCAGGATATTGCTCGTTTCATGTCTCACTTGCGAGAGACCCGGAAACTCTCCGGGGGTTCCATTGCCAACTATGTTTCGTCCGTTGCTACGGTACGGGACGTTGCTATGGGTACCAGTCTCTCCAAAGAGCCGGTGATACGGGGTATTATCAAGGGTTTCAAACAGCACGATCTTAAGAAGGGCCGCCTTCGGGCACCGGCCTGGGATCTTTCCCTAGTGTTGCAATCACTTACGGAAGCTCCGTATGAACCCTTGCATAGTGCTTCGTTCCGGCATGTGACTTGGAAAACAGCATTTCTCCTCTCCTTTGCCACGGCGGCACGTGTATCCGAAATTCATGCACTCGATGTCGCCAAGGTACGATTCGATAGGGGTGACGAAGGAGCGGTCCGCCTGGGCCTGCTCATGGGCTTCGTCGCCAAGAATCAGAGAGTCGGGCAAACGGAGAGAGAATTCACTGTAAGATCCCTCAAAGAAATCTTACATCCTGCTGATACTGAGGACAGAGCGCTGTGTCCGGTTAGGGCCCTTAAGTATTATCTTAAGGCTTCGAATGAACGTAGACAAGGGCGTGACCGTCTGTTCATATCGTGTAACCCTAATCGCACGGTTGACATAACTCGCAACTCGATTGCGTTGTGGCTTCGTTCTGTCATCAATCTGGCGTACCGGTCTCGGGGGTTACCGGTAGCGGGGTCAAACCCGCACGAGATCAGGGCGCTAGCGGCAACATTTGCCCTACACTCGAATATCTCTGTTCACAGAATATTACGAGGTTGTTACTGGCGTTCTGACTCGGTTTTTGCCAATCATTACCTCAGAAAGGTTTCTGATGAAGACGTGGAGGGGGTGCACCGTCTTGGGCCGCTGATCGCGGCACAAGCGGTCATCTAGGGGGTGTGTCCAGCGCAATTCCAAACTCCGCAGTCGTCAGTCCTTGCACGGTGGTCAATCTGGGTCGTCTCCAATGTTCCCACGCCGTGGGTACAGGAGTGGGGGTCCTGCAAACCAGCGCACTCACACCACAGGTGAGGCGGCTTTTTGTGTGTTTTATCCTTATTTGTATTTTGACAATTATTCATTTAATTGTCTGTCGTGTATTCCAACCTTGTGATACCTGCTTACGAATACTGGAATTAGGTCACGCGCCTAATGCATACTTTAAGTAGGCTTGCTCTGGGATATACGGTCTGAAGGAAATTAATTTCCCTCTTTTCGACTGTTTAACCTGATCTAAGATTAAGCTCACGCGGATACAGTGTTCTCATCCGCTGCGGCGATGAAATACCTATCCAGTGGGGCCGTTTGGAGTCACCAATCGTTTTGGCAATGACGATTGAGCCTTACGGTATGCGCTTGACAGTGCTTTGGTATTCCTATAGGGTAACGCCTAGCTAGGTGCATGCGCATCGAGTGCTTCCGCCTTGGTGTTTACTTCCGCTGGTCGGAAGGAACGCTAGCAGTCAGGATTCGGGTTGTAGGTGCTCCCCACCGCCTACTGTGGTAGTCAGCCTCGGTATAACAGTGGTAACGTATTACTTAATGTAATTTGTAGAATTTTCCTATTCGGAATATTCTATAAGTAATACGTTACCACTGGGCTGCTGCCCGCCCGTCCGTCCCCCGAGCACTTGCTCTCGCAGGAGACAAGAGTGAAGGGTGTCACATGGCAGCTAGGTGGCTACGCACGTGCTGCATGAGGTAATTGAGATCTCTGTGGTAGATTTCGCTATAGCAGCAGTTGTGGGAGACAACAGCCTCGGTATAACAGTGGTAACGTATTACTTATAGAATATTCCGAATAGGAAAATTCTACAAAATTGTGGAAAATAATAGGTCAAATGGGGATTCAAATTCTAAAACTGAAAACCTCCGGGTCTCTTTCAGTTTAGTACAACACTGCATGTTCTTCCACATAACAGACAAGGGGCGGTCAGGTAGCCTAGTGGTTAAAGCGTTCGCTCGTCACGCCGAAGACCCAGGTTCGATTCCCGACATGGGTACAATGTGTGAAGCCCATTTCTGGTGTCCCCCCCCTGGTGATATTGCTGGTATATTGCTAAAAGGACTCACTCACTTAACAGACTAGAGGTGTTTGATATAACTGGTCTACCACGTTTTGATATACTAATGAATATGTATCACAGTACATTTGAAATCATTCTTATTTTCATCTTGTTGCCAAAGTTTACAAGCATGATAAGTCGAATTGAAATGAAATTTAGAAATAAGCAACTGGTTCAGTGATAAAAAAGGAAAACTTTTCACTACCAGCATCCTTTATATAATCTGTCTATTATGCATGCAATGTGAACATAGCAAATCTCAATAAAATGTAAGGGCCCATTTATATTCAGTTTCATAACAAATTAGAACGCATGAATTATATTGTGCATCACATTACATGAATCACTGTCTGTGAATTGCAATACGAAAGTCATGTCAATACCCATCACAACAAAGGACTGAACTTCATGACTGGCTGTGCAGAGTGTATGTAGGTTAAAATCTCACAATTTTCCGACTGTCAACCTTGTCTTACAACACCGTACCAATGTTTGTGTGTTTCCTCTCTGTTGTAATTGTCTTTCAGGTTGGGAAATTAATAAATACTGTTAACATGCAACATTAAACTACCACTTGGTCCTTATTCACTGGAAACACGGCTACTGTACTGCCTTGTGTATGTTGAACTGAGAATTATTTTTCGTCACAATTGAACTATTTGTTGTCCACACTGGAGAAAAAGAGTTCAAACTAGAAATGAAAATTAATGTAAGGTTGGTTAACTAGTCGTACCATGTTTTCAGAACAAACCAGGTTTCTTTTATGTACAGTGAAACCTCATTAATCCAGACGGTATGGTTCTTAACCATCCGGATTAATGAAATCCCAGGTAAGCAGCAAATAGATTTGTAGACATATGCTTGAAAATAATAGGTTATAATAATGTTAAAAGTAAACCTCCAGAACATGAGATTTCTGGACTAACTAGGTCAAGGATTCTCTGTGTTTAGCCCCAGGAATGCAGGTATGTGGGTGGAGTCTCTGTCATGTTTGGGTTGTGTTTGGAGATTACAGTATTAATGTGTTACTGCATATCATGGGCTTAGCACTCTGAGGCCGTGGAGATTCATCGGTTCCTGTGGTGAACCCCACGACTCTGTGTTACAATGTGTTGATCAGCTGGTGTCAGACCTCACCTATTCCATGCAGATCCTGTAAGTCTTTCCCTGTGTGTATGGCTTGTATTTGTACTGTGTTCTGTCTCTGCTTCAGTGACTTTGCTGGTGAAGGAAATGACCAGACTGTAGAGCACAAAGAGCATGCCACCAGGTAGGCGCACGTGTCCAGGCAACATGGGAGTCCCGGGAAGAATCAGTCCCTTGTAGTGCCATGTTTGTCTCACTATGGAGTCCCGGGAAGAATCAGTCCCTAGTAGTGCCATGTTTGTCTCACTATGGCGTCCCGGGAAGAATCAGTCCTTAGTAGTGCCATGTTTGTCTCACTATGGAGTCCCGGGAAGAATAAGTCCCTAGTAGTGCCTCGTTTGTCTCACTACGGGGTCCAGGGAAGAATCAGTCCCTAGTAGTGCCATGTTTGTCTCACTATGGAGTCCCCGGAAAAATAAGTCCATAGTAGTGCCATGTTTGTCTCACTATGGGGTCCTGGGAAGAATCAGTCCCTTGTAGTGCCACGTTTGTCTCACTATGGAGTCCCGGGAAAAATAAGTCCCTAGTAGTGCCATGTTTGTCTCACTATGGGGTCCAGGGAAGAATCAGTCCCTTGTAGTGCCATGTTTGTCTCACTATGGAGTCCCGGGAAAAATAAGTCCCTGGTAGTGCCATGTTTGTCTCACTATGGGGTCCTAGGAAGAATCAGTCCCTTGTACCATGTTTGTCTCACTATGGGGTCCCGGGAAGAATCAGTCCCTTGTAGTGCCATGTTTGTCTCACTATGGGGTCCTGGGAAGAATCAGTCCCTAGTAGTGCCATGTTTGTCTCACTATGGGGTCCAGGGAAGAATTAGTCCCTTGTAGTGCAATGTTTGTCTCACTATGGGGTCCTAGGAAGAATCAGTCCCTAGTAGTGCCATGTTTGTCTCACTATTGAATCCCGGGAAAAATAAGTCCATAGTAGTGCCATGTTTGTCTCACTATGGGGTCCAGGGAAGAATCAGTCCCTTGTAGTGCAATGTTTGTCTCACTATGGGGTCCTAGGAAGAATCAGTCCCTAGTAGTGCCATGTTTGTCTCACTATGGGGTCCAGGGAAGAATCAGTCCCTTGTAGTGCCATGTTTGTCTATGGGGGTCCAGTGCAGAGCAGGCACCCAGTATCTCATCTATATCATAGGAGGATGAGAACGTTTGGTTCTCAAGTGTGACCCCGAGGGAGTGGGGTAGCCTAGTGGTTAAAGCGTTGCCGAAATACTGCTAAAAACAGCGTAAAATCACCCTCTCACTCACTCAAGTGTGACCTTTCTGAATGTGTCATCATACCCTGACGGCATGGAGTGTTGCTCATGCTGTCAACCACTTGTTTACCCAGATCCAGCTTGAGTTATAGGCTGCTTTATTATAGCTGGAATAATGCTTGCTGCAGCCTGAACCATTTCCTCTCCTCCCTGCACGTTGCAATGTTTGCAAACTTCTGACATACTTCTGCTGTCATAATGCTTACCTCTTCCATGTGGGGCACTTGGGAGCCACCCAAGGTCTTGTCCCCCTTGTTTCTATGTTTGCTATGAAGCCCTATTCACTCACCCATGCACACTTTCTGAAGGCCATTCTCATTGATGATCCTAAGACTATGCAGTATTACATGAAACAGCTTCAGATCTAGATGTGACGAGTAGGGTTGTTTGTTAAACTTGGTCAGTATTACGATAAGCTATGATAGAATTATCAATAATGTGGGATATTTTCTTCCTTAGTAAAGACATGGCTGCATCCTTATTTATCTGACAATGCATGTTGATATGTTGAGTGTGTGTTTCAACTGAATGTAGTATGTTATCAAATACACGTTTCTTCTGGATTTACACCCAGTTGTTAATTATGTATATGCCAGGTTAGAACGGATGCTTCAGCAATCCATGCTTGTTGTAAGAGGCGACTAACAGGATCGGGTGGCCAGGCTCGCTGACTTGGTCATCGTAACCCAATTTATAGATCGATGCTTATGATATCAATCACTGGATGGCGTGGTCCAGACTTGATTGTTTACAGACACCCATCATACAGCTGGAATATTGCTGAGTATGGCATTAAACAACAAACAAACAAATAATGTTGTATATCTATTATGATGATCAAATATGACGATACATAAACATGACCAGCTATGTGTATTGACTGTGGCCAGTGTGTGGAATACCTCATATATTTAACTGGTCAGATGAAGCAGTGGCCCACCAATGGTACTATCCTACAACACTGGTCACTATCCTACAACACTGGTCACTATCCTACAACACTGGTCACTATCTTACAACACTGGTCACTATCCTACAACATTGGTCACTATCCTACAACAGCGGTCGCTATTCAGCAATATTGGTCACTAATCTACAACACTGGTCACTTTCCTGCAACACTGGTCACTATCCTACAACAGTGGTCACTAATCTACAACACTGGTCACTTTCCTGCAACATTGGTGTCTATGCTACACCATTGGTCACTATCTTGCCACATTGGTCACTATCCTACAACAGCGGTCGCTATCCTGCAACAGCGGTTGCTATTCTGCAACACTGGTTGCTAATCTATAACATTGGTCACTATGCAACAGCATCGGTCAGTATCCTGCAACATTGGTCTACAACACTGATCACTATTCTACAACACTGATCACTATTCTACAACATTGGTCACTATTCTACAACATCGGTCAGTATCCTGCAACATTGGTCACTATTCTACAACACTGGTCACTATTCTACAACACTGATCACTATTCTACAACATTGGTCACTATTCTTCAACATCGGTCAGTATCCTGCAACATTGGTCACTATTCTACAACATTGGTCACTATTCTACAACATTGGTCACTATTCTACAACATCGGTCACTATTCTACAACACTGGTCACTATTCTACAACATTGGTCACTATTCTACAACACTGGTCACTATTCTACAACATTGGTCACTATTCTACAACATTGGTCACTATTCTACAACATCGGTCAGTATCCTGCAACATTGGTCGCTAATCTACAACACTGGTCACTATTCTACAACACTGGTCACTATTCTACAACACTGGTCACTATTCTACAACACTGGTCACTATTCTACAACACTGGTCACTATTCTACAACATCGGTCAGTATCCTGCAACATTGGTCACTATTCTACAACATTGGTCACTATTCTACAACATCGGTCAGTATCCTGCAACAGCGGTCGCTAATCTACAACACTGGTCACTATTCTACAACACTGGTCACTATTCTACAACACTGGTCACTATTCTACAACACTGGTCACTATTCTACAACATTGGTCACTATTCTTCAACATCGGTCAGTATCCTGCAACATTGGTCACTAATCTACAACACTGGTCACTATTCTACAACATTGGTCAGTATCCTGCAACATCGGTCACTATTCTTCAACATCGGTCAGTATCCCGCAACATTGTTCACTAATCTACAACACTGATCACTATTGTACAACACTGGTCACTATTCTACAACACTGGTCACTATTCTACAACATCGGTCAGTATCCTGCAACATTGGTCACTATTCTACAACATTGGTCACTATTCTACAACATCGGTCAGTATCTACAACATTGGTCAGTATCCTGCAACATCGGTCACTATTCTTCAACATCGGTCAGTATCCCGCAACATTGTTCACTAATCTACAACACTGATCACTATTCTACAACACTGGTCACTATTCTACAACACTGGTCACTATTCTACAACATCGGTCAGTATCCTGCAACATTGGTCACTATTCTACAACATTGGTCACTATTCTACAACATCGGTCAGTATCCTGCAACAGCGGTCGCTAATCTACAACACTGGTCACTATTCTACAACACTGGTCACTATTCTACAACACTGGTCACTATTCTACAACACTGGTCACTATTCTACAACATTGGTCACTATCCTTCAACATCGGTCAGTATCCTGCAACATTGGTCACTAATCTACAACACTGGTCACTATTCTACAACATTGGTCAGTATCCTGCAACATCGGTCACTATTCTTCAACATCGGTCAGTATCCCGCAACATTGTTCACTAATCTACAACACTGATCACTATTCTACAACACTGGTCACTATTCTACAACATTGGTCACTATTCTTCAACATCGGTCAGTATCCTGCAACATTGGTCACTAATCTACAACACTGGTCACTATTCTACAACACTGGTCACTATTCTACAACAGCGGTCGCTATTCTACAACAGCGGTCACTATTCTACAACATCGGTCAGTATCCTGCAACAGCGGTCGCTAATCTACAACACTGGTCACTATTCTACAACACTGGTCACTATTCTACAACACTGGTCACTATTCTACAACATTGGTCACTATTCTTCAACATCGGTCAGTATCCTGCAACATTGGTCACTAATCTACAACACTGGTCACTATTCTACAACATTGGTCAGTATCCTGCAACATCGGTCAGCATC
Source organism: Haliotis cracherodii (assembly GCF_022045235.1). Lineage (NCBI taxonomy): Eukaryota > Metazoa > Mollusca > Gastropoda > Lepetellida > Haliotidae > Haliotis > Haliotis cracherodii. The sequence continues at coordinate 4,132,596 of NW_027266270.1, forward strand.
CTGCAACATTGGTCGCTAATCTACAACATTGGTCACTATTCTACAACATCGGTCAGTATCCTGCAACATTGGTCACTAATCTACAACACTGGTCGCTATGGCCTACAGCATGAAGACTGGTCATGACAAACATGCAGACCTGAAATATTACTTGCCACGACATAACGGATTACCTGTCCAACTGAAATATTACTTGCCACAACATAATGGATTACCTGTCCAACTGAAATATTACTTGCCACGACATAACAGATTACCTGTCCGCCTGAAATATTACTTGCCACGACATAACGGATTACCTGTCCACCTGAAATATTAGGAACCACGACACAACGGATTACCTGCCTGCCTGAAATATTAGGAACCACGACATGAAGGATTACCGATCTGCTCAAAACAATACTGTCCACGACGTAAGGGATTACCAGTTCGCCTGAAACATTCCCGGCTACGACATTATGGACAGTGATTGTTGCACATTGATTGTTGCACAGTGACTGTTGCACAGTGATTGTCACACAGTGATTGTCACACAGTGATTGTCACACCCGTACTAGGGTCATACAAAATATGAACTTCTCTGATATCTATTTCCAGGAAAAGAAACAAAACGTCTAAGCTTGAAAGTCAGTCAAGCATAGAGAGCTCAGACAGGAAGGATGAAAAGTTGAAGAAGATCGTAATTAAGCGTGACTCTGCCGCGAGTGGGGACAACAAAGAATGGCGAGTCATGTTGGTTGATATTTCCTATCCTTATACAAACCAGTGTGCGGCCGGTCACAGCATGATGTACAGTGGTGTTCCAGTGCTGAGTAGAACGTTGGTTCTGTTGATGACGTTGCGCCGTTTACGTTGCCACTGTTGCCATCTGGCTGTTTGGTTTGCATTACTATGATTGATGGTGACGACCATCATCCTTTGTGTACTACATGGTCGTGTTGTGTGTCAGTGTTAATATGTATTTTGCATGAAGTCTGTGATCAGGTGGGAAGTGTTTGTAAAGATGTACAAATTTTCCTTTGTTTCATGTCAGGTAGATGCTGGGGATTGTGGTTAATTTTATTGTCATCTTGATTTTTGAAAAAGGTCTTCAAGTATATAAAGGATTATTGCAGTATTAAAGGATAAAGAAATAGCTGACGTAAGAGTATACAGTATATAGCTAAAAGTAGGAAAATTACGAAATATTCTACTAGCTGGACAGGTAGTTTTGTTGTCTTCATCAGACCAGGTTGTACTGTTGTCTGTCTAGACAGGTAGTTTTGTTGTCTCCATCAGACCAGGTTGTACTGTTTGTCTATCTGGACAGGTAGTTTTGTTCTGAGTGTCTCCATCAGACCAGGTTGTACTGTTTGTCTATCTGGACAGGTAGTTTTGTTCTGAGTGTCTCCATCAGACCAGGTTGTACTGTCGGTCTGTCTGGACAGGTAGTTTTGTTGTCTCCATCAGACCAGGTTGTACTGTCGGTCTGTCTGGACAGGTAGTTTTGTTGTCTCCATCAGACCAGGTTGTACTGTTTGTCAATCTGGACAGGTAGTTTTGTTGTGTCCATCAAACCAGGTTGTACTGTTTGTCTATCTGGACAGGTAGTTTTTTTGTCTCCATCAGACCAGGTTGTACTGTCGGTCTGTCTGGACAGGTAGTTTTGTTGTCTCCATCAGACCAGGTTGTACTGTTTGTCTGTCTGGACAGGTAGTTTTGTTGTCTCCATCAGACCAGGTTGTACTGTTTGTCTATCTTGACAGGTAGTTTTTTTGGCTCCATCAGACCAGGTTGTACTGTCGGTCTGTCTGGACAGGTAGTTTTGTTGTCTCCATCAGACCAGGTTGTACTGTCTGTCTGGACAGGTAGTTTTGTTGTCTCCATCAGACCAGGTTGTACTGTTTGTCTATCTGGATAGGTAGTTTTGTTGTCTCCATCAGACCAGGTTGTACTGTTTGTCTATCTGGATAGGTAGTTTTGTTGTCTCCATCGACCAGGTTGTACTGTTTGTCTGTCTGGACAGGTAGTTTTGTTGTCTCCATCAGACCAGGTTGTACTGTTTGTCTGTCTGGACAGGTAGTTTTGCTGTCTCCATCAGACCAGGTTGTACTGTTTGTCTATCTGGACAGGTAGTTTTGTTGTCTAGATCAGACCAGGTTGTACTGTTTGTCTATCTGGACAGGTAGTTTTGTTGTTTCCATCAAACCAGGTTGTACTGTTTGTCTGTCTGGACAGGTAGTTTTGTTGTCTCCATCAGACCAGGTTGTACTGTCGGTCTGTCTGGACAGGTAGTTTTGTTGTCTCCATCAGACCAGGTTGTACTGTTTGTCTATCTGGACAGGTAGTTGTGTTGTCTTCATCAGACCAGGTTGTACTGTTGTCTGTCTGGACAGGTAGTTTTGTTGTCTCCATCAGACCAGGTTGTACTGTTTGTCTATCTGGACAGGTAGTTGTGTTGTCTTCATCAGACCAGGTTGTACTGTTTGTCTATCTGGACAGGTAGTTTTGTTGTCTCCATCAGACCAGGTTGTACTGTCTATCTGGACAGGTAGTTGTGTTGTCTCCATCAGACCAGGTTGTACTGTTTGTCTATCTGGACAGGTAGTTTTGTTGTCTCCATCAGACCAGGTTGTACTGTTTGTCTATCTGGACAGGTAGTTGTGTTGTCTTCATCAGACCAGGTTGTACTGTTTGTCTATCTGGACAGGTAGTTTTGTTGTCTCCATCAGACCAGGTTGTACTGTTTGTCTGTTCTGGACAGGTAGTTTTGTTGTCTCCATCAGACCAGGTTGTACTGTTTGTCTGGACAGGTAGTTTTGTTGTCTCCATCAGACCAGGTTGTACTGTCGGTCTGTCTGGACAGGTATTTTTTTTGTCTCCATCAGACCAGGTTGTACTGTCTGTCTGGACAGGTAGTTTTGTTGTCTGCATCAGACCAGGTTGTACTGTTTGTCTGTCTGGACAGGTAATTTTGTTGTCTCCATCAGACCAGGTTGTACTGTCGGTCTGTCTGGACAGGTAGTTTTGTTGTCTCCATCAGACCAGGTTGTACTGTTTGTCTATCTGGACAGGTAGTTTTGTTCTGAGTGTCTCCATCAGACCAGGTTGTACTGTTTGTCTATCTGGACAGGTAGTTGTGTTGTCTCCATCAGACCAGGTTGTACTGTCGGTCTGTCTGGACAGGTAGTTTTGTTGTCTCCATCAGACCAGGTTGTACTGTCGGTCTGTCTGGACAGGTAGTTTTGTTGTCTCCATCAGACCAGGTTGTACTGTCGGTCTGTCTGGACAGGTAGTTTTGTTGTCTCCATCAGACCAGGTTGTACTGTTTGTCTATCTGGACAGGTAGTTTTGTTGTCTTCATCAGACCAGGTTGTACTGTTGTCTGTCTGGACAGGTAGTTTTGTTGTGAGTGTCTCCATCAGACCAGGTTGTACTGTCGGTCTATCTGGACAGGTAGTTGTGTTGTCTCCATCAGACCATGTTGTACTGTCAGTCTGTCTGGACAGGTAGTTTTGTTGTCTCCATCAGACCAGGTTGTACTGTCGGTCTGTCTGGACAGGTAGTTTTGTTGTCTCCATCAGACCAGGTTGTACTGTCGGTCTGTCTGGACAGGTAGTTTTGTTGTCTCCATCAGACCAGGTTGTACTGTTTGTCTATCTGGACAGGTAGTTTTTTTGGCTCCATCAGACCAGGTTGTACTGTCGGTCTGTCTGGACAGGTAGTTTTGTTGTCTCCATCAGACCAGGTTGTACTGTCTGTCTGGACAGGTAGTTTTGTTGTCTCCATCAGACCAGGTTGTACTGTTTGTCTATCTGGATAGGTAGTTTTGTTGTCTCCATCGACCAGGTTGTACTGTTTGTCTGTCTGGACAGGTAGTTTTGTTGTCTCCATCAGACCAGGTTGTACTGTTTGTCAATCTGGACAGGTAGTTTTGCTGTCTCCATCAGACCAGGTTGTACTGTTTGTCTATCTGGACAGGTAGTTTTGTTGTCTAGATCAGACCAGGTTGTACTGTTTGTCTATCTGGACAGGTAGTTTTGTTGTTTCCATCAAACCAGGTTGTACTGTTTGTCTGTCTGGACAGGTAGTTTTGTTGTCTCCATCAGACCAGGTTGTACTGTCGGTCTGTCTGGACAGGTAGTTTTGTTGTCTCCATCAGACCAGGTTGTACTGTTTGTCTATCTGGACAGGTAGTTGTGTTGTCTTCATCAGACCAGGTTGTACTGTGTCTGTCTGGACAGGTAGTTTTGTTGTCTCCATCAGACCAGGTTGTACTGTTTGTCTATCTGGACAGGTAGTTGTGTTGTCTTCATCAGACCAGGTTGTACTGTTTGTCTATCTGGACAGGTAGTTTTGTTGTCTCCATCAGACCAGGTTGTACTGTCTATCTGGACAGGTAGTTGTGTTGTCTCCATCAGACCAGGTTGTACTGTTTGTCTATCTGGACAGGTAGTTTTGTTGTCTCCATCAGACCAGGTTGTACTGTTTGTCTATCTGGACAGGTAGTTGTGTTGTCTTCATCAGACCAGGTTGTACTGTTTGTCTATCTGGACAGGTAGTTTTGTTGTCTCCATCAGACCAGGTTGTACTGTTTGTCTGTTCTGGACAGGTAGTTTTGTTGTCTCCATCAGACCAGGTTGTACTGTTTGTCTGGACAGGTAGTTTTGTTGTCTCCATCAGACCAGGTTGTACTGTCTGTCTGTCTGGACAGGTAGTTTTGTTGTCTCCATCAGACCAGGTTGTACTGTCTGTCTGGACAGGTAGTTTTGTTGTCTGCATCAGACCAGGTTGTACTGTCGGTCTGTCTGGACAGGTAATTTTGTTGTCTCCATCAGACCAGGTTGTACTGTCTGTCTGGACAGGTAGTTTTGTTGTCTCCATCAGACCAGGTTGTACTGTCTGTCTGGACAGGTAGTTTTGTTGTGAGTGTCTCCATCAGACCAGGTTGTACAATAGGTCTGTCATGACAACCTGGTTTTCTGAAGGAATTCTTAAGGACAAATTTTGAGATTTCATTTTAGACTTCGAAATAAATATACCTTTCTTTTATATATTACCATAAGTGGAGTACATGTTGGTATGCCATGTATATATTCATGACTGTGTAGCAGGACGTTGTTCTGTCTAATTGCGTTTTGTATAAAACATTCATTATAATTCAACTTTAATATCATACTAGTCTTTCCTATTTGCTGTTATCTGTGACTCTCAGTCATAACTCAAATGCTGCTGGCAAACAAACAAGTAGAAAAAAATAGTCCCTGAGTATAGATGATTAATAGTACAGATCAGAAACATGCAGGTAGTACTATTATTAGATCCCTGTTTTGTGGTGATTATGTTTCTTGGTTCGTCAGCCCCTTACCTGTGCTCGTTGATTTCACCAAAGTGGTTAATGTCTAGAACATTGGGCTTTATCATCCAAAACTCTCTCCCACAGGGGATATCCTGTATTTGAGATCAAGCGATATCTACATTATAGATATTGCTGCAATGAAATTGCATCACAATGCTTTATAGACCATTGTGACGTCATTGGTTACCCTGACGTCACAATCAAATGACATCACTAATGGCTCTGCCACTGAATCTGTTAGCAGTACCTTTTACACTTAAGACACTGCTAATTACAGTCTACAAACTAAAAAAGTTTGAAGAATGATGTTGGATGATAAATAAAATCTCGACGTCGTGTCTTTTGATATCAAATATATCAACACCCGTTGATAAAAGTGGAAAAAATCCTCAACAAACCTCAGAAATTTTTTACTTTTATCAACTTGTGTTGATAGATTTGATATCAAAAGACACTTGGGTGAGATTTTCTATATTGCTCCAGTCAGCAAACACCCACTCAGGGTCTCGAGTACAGATTGTGTACAGGGTTTACTTTTGTTTGTTTACCAGTTTGTATGTTCTTCCAAATTTGAATGCATGTTGAAGTTTGTTTTGTGTTGATGGTCTTTCATCTCAGTGTGCTCCTGTCTGTCCGATGTGTCCTCTTGTGGTGTTCAATGTGATCTCTGTTAGAATATCCTCAACTCCCTAACATGTAACATCACAAGAAACACTTTACCTGAAGCACTCATTCACAGAATAAGATGAGTGAGTGAGTGGGTTGGGTTTAACGCCGCTTTTAACAGTGTTCCAGTTATATCGCAGCGTGTCAGCTCAAGCATAGGTTTCTGGCGTACCCAAGGGATGCAACTCTGCACAGCAAATAGCGGCGCCTTAGACGACTGGGCCACCCGTGCCCCCCTGAATAAGATGAGGCAATTAACGTAATAAGCATTCATTTCGCATCAACATGATAAGCAAGGAAGCTGAAATGAAACTTGCCTTCATTCACTAACTCATCCCATCATCCATCTTCATGGACATTATCGATACCTCACTGTCGTGTATGCTGTAAGTTAAGCTCAGTATAGGGTCGGCCAGCTGACTTGTAGAGTTTTTGTAGGATGGGAACTGGGCAAATGCTTGATTTTATGACAAGTAGTGATATACTCAGTTGTGGGAGGAACACTGACCATGCTTCACAGGTGGATGATGGCCATACAAACTTACACATGTACATCTCTGGCTTGCATTATGTAGGGAGCACTACAAAAATGTAATGCAAATATAAATATTAATTCCTTAAGTTTTGAGGAACAAGTCTAAAAGTTTCCATCCACTAAAATAACTTAAGGTTTTACAGTTCAAGTCAAAAAACAGATCCAGTTGGTTTTGGTCATATTTTCACTCAAGTTCAAAGATCTTTCTTGGTGTGATGTTCTGTATTTTGATAAGATTCATGCAGTGGTATGACCTGTGAAGATTCTGGGGTAGAATAGGTCTTCAGCAACCCATGCTTGCCGTAAAAGGTGACTATGCTTGTCGTAAAAGGCGACTAACAGGATCGGGTGGTCAGGCTCGCTGACTTGGTTGATACATGTCATCATATCCCAATTGCGTGGATCGATGCTCATGATGTCAATCACTGGATTGTCTGGTCCAGACTCGATGATTTACAGACCGCCGTCATATAGCTGGAATATTGCTGAGTGCGGCATTAAACAACAAACCAACCAACCAACTATTTATGTGTTTTCCTCTCTGAAAACCTCTGGGCGAATGTCATTATTTTTAAGATGAAGTTCTAGAGATGTTTGGAGATGTCTCAAATTCCATGAATTCATTGTTTTAGGTTCATCTTTAGCCATCATCAGACTTTTGTCTTGCTCCCTCATAGACTGCTGACTAGAATGTGAACAACTCACTCACTCACTCACTCACTCACTCACTCACTCACTCACTCACTTTCACATCTTCCTACCATTTCCTGAAATCCTTTTGTTCCTTATTATTAGTGGTAGTTCCATGTTGTTTTGTCCTTGTAATGTCCATTTGATGTCTTTGTGATCATCTTCTTGAGGCAAGGGAGTTAACTGACTGTAAAACTCCAGTTTCCACCTTTGCAGAACTAGGCTGGAATTTCTGGGTTCGATCATAGCGCCACCAGTGGCTATTGCGAGTTATGTCCCTTCTATGTCCCTCCTATTGACCAATCAGATTCCACCTCTCATAATACAAGCATTTGGTTCAAACAAAAAGGATCAAGATCTTTATTGTAATAAAACGTGTCTTCACGAAGTGCATCAAATCATGTGAGCACCTTTTTTAGAAACCTGAAAAGATTTGGAAAATATATGTTTATGCCAAGTTGGTGGTATGTATACTTTACAAAACAAATACTTCAATCAACCGAAATCTGCACGGCAGTGGACGAACTGGATGTCAATTTTGTTGCTGGATTTTGATTTGACTATGCATAAACTCGTTAGTCCAGCCAAAATGTAACTCCATAATTCCAACCTTGTTCAACAAGGGTCGAAACTGGACTTTTTAGTCTGTTAACCCCCTCCTTGCCTCGCGAAGCTGCTTTGAGATTTAATTGTTGAAAATATATAATTTATGATATTTAATCAGCACATGCTGACATGCACATGAGACAATGAAAGGATTAAGTATGATATGATTTTATTAAAATACATATATTTCCTATAAAGAAGGTGGCACTGTGGTTTAAGGTGTAGAGAGTTACGTCCCTTCGCAGTGGCAGTATCCACTGATGTTTTGATCAAATTTGTTTTTATGTGATCCTTTATCTGTCAACTCCATACCTGTGCATATTGGATTTACAAAAACAGATTAATTCAGGCTTGACCCAGCTTTTACCTGGGAAGTTCCAATATAAAACACTGTTCAAACTGTCTTGAAGCTCATTCAAACCTTTAATTAGGGAGAAGATAGTAGCTGTTGCCCTGCATGTTAAAAAAGAAGAAACAAATTTAATGAAAGCTTAAATATATTTTCAGAGATGTAATTTGAACTATGATGGTATTTTCAAATGTTGATCAACATCGGGTGTTTGGTGTGTCAGGTACGAGAAGAAGACGGCTGCCTGGGTGGACAGTATATCAACTGATCCGATGTCAACTGATTCCATCTCCGACCCCATCATGATTGACGATGAGGAAGAAGCTTCAGCTCCTGTGAACAAACCTGAGAAGAAGGAGCCCATGGATTTTGATGAGCTACCTGACCTTGACCTTCCTGTGGAGAAGAAACCGGTGGTGAAGGAAGTTATGCCAGATAAACCTAAACCGCGGCTTGCGAGGAAGTCCACGACTACAGCTCACTCGGGTATGTCTGCAGTGTAGAAAATTCCTTAAAATTTCAGTCAGACTAGCAGACTGGCAACTTTGCAAAGTTACCAGATCAGATTAAAAGTTGCCAGTCCAGAATTTTCTAGAATAATGACAAAAGTAAGAAAAAGTTAAACAAAAGGGTGGTACTGTTTAATGTTAGTTCTCAGAAAAAACCCAATAAACTAGCGGATTGTCAATTTAATAACTTTAACTCATTGAAATTTATTCATCAATAATGTGTTTAACATTTACTGTTAATTTACCTCTTTCATTGAATTAAAACTAGAATGCTTAGGTCATTTAGGGGATACAGTAATAGCCGACCATTGGGTGTGCAACCTTTCAAAACTGACCGTCTGTCAGCAAATAGACCATCTCGGACTGTCGGGCAGATAGTTATTGTGATCACTGATGTTTCGTGTTCACGGAGGGAACCATTGCTTGACTTCAGCAATGTTTCAGGTGCTCCTGGCAATTTCCATTGGAAGTTTTCTCACTTATTGACCAGGAAAAAGCTGGTTGTGGAGAGATTAGGGCTGCAAGGAATACACTATGAGGCGAATACGATTCATATCACGAATATAGGGTAACAAATACGAATATTAATTCACAATTACAATAACAAAACAAGTCAGCAGTTTATGTATTATTTATTATATTCATTGAAACAATAACATCATAATTTATTTGACATGGTTTGTTAATTATTAATAAATTATACATTTATATACTGCACGTATCCAGGTACTAGTATCTGCTCAAATGCGACAATGACCAGTGAAAACAATACTGTCAAATTAAATATTATTAGAGTGTTGTCACTGAAAGAAATCTATGCATATAATATGTTGTTATGGCTATTTTTAGGTACAGGGTATGTAAATATACATGATAGCATATTCATAAATATTCAATTCTAGTGGCCATGAATACGAATTCAATTCATGAATGGTTACGGTTCGATTCACCGAATACGCGAGTGAATCGTAAAAGCCCTCGGAGAGATGCCAACCATTACAGTCCTGGCAGAATCATTTTGACTGTTCCAATCAAATTCTGCAAAAACAATTTATATGTCACTAATTTTGTCAAAAAACATCACCAGTAATAGTTATTTAACTCACTTCCGACATATCCCACATACAACCAATAAATGATCAAAACATAATCGCTTGTTTAATCTTGTGATTTAATGTTAACATATTTTGAGGAGTTTGGGTGATAAATGCAATGATGATTTCAGTTATCAAATCATACAGAGAATGATGCTTATGATGATGACTAATTGTTGGAGGAATTTCATACATAGACTAGAGACCCCAATTAATCACCCAATTACCTCATTTTGGGATTATTACAAGGAAATATGATCTGCTTTTGCAAGTGGATCAGCTCCAGGTTTCAGAGTGAATTTGGTGCTACTCCCGTATTTAATAATGTACATACAATAGTCCCCCGTGGGGACTTCCTGAACAGAATGCGTCATAGCAACCTATGCTGGTTGTAAAAGATGGCCAAGTTGATGAGGTTGTCGGACTGGGTGACCTGCGTTTGGTTGTACCCTGACGCACACTGTGGAGTGTTGCTCACAATATCGATCACTCAATTGTCTGGTCCAGGATTGTTTATTTCTGGCTGCCATCATACAACTGCTACAGAATGCAGAGTTAAGCAACAACAAAAAACAAAAAACTCACAACAGTTGTAGTACTAAGATCTGGGGTGGTCGGGTACCCTAGTGGTTAAAACGGTCGCTTGTCATGCCGAAGACCTGGGTTCGAATCCTGACAGGGTACAATGTGTGAAGCCCATTTCTGGTGTCCCCCGCCGTGATATTGCTGGAATATTGCTCAAAGCGGCGTAAAACCAAACTCACTCACTCACTAAGATCAGTTTTTACCTGTCTTGCCCCTGGGTCAATGATAATACGTTAACTTTCTGCTTTGACTGTTGCAACTCTCATATTGTAAAATGTGGTCTTGTTATAGTTGTTTCCATGTCAACAACATTGTCAACCAGTTGAGTACAAAATCATAAAGATTTAGTGTCAAAATGTATTTTTCTCATATTCAGCTTCAAGCAATTCCTTCCAATGGTTGGTTGGCTGTAAGAGTCCACTATGATAACCATTCTTGTGCATGTTAGTGATAATTTGTGACTATGTTATAGAGTCCAAACACCCAGATGTTGATGAGAAAAAGATCATCACAGGTTTGTTGATCAGCAGTGAGTGCCCTTCACATGAATATCTCATTAGATTCTTGTAGAAACATATTTCACCTAGTGTAGTCTTTTGTGTTTTAGAAGATTGTTTGTTCTGCTGGTGGTGCAATCAGTGGACTGTTTCCTTGTTTCTTAGTAGATGTCGGTTGTAGTTTCTCACCACTAATAACGGGGGCATGGGTGGCCCAGTCTTAAGGCGCCACAAAATCTGCACGGCAGTCGCCAGTTTGTTTCATTTTGATAAGCTGTGGATTTCGTTATGAGATTTTGATTAGACCATGCATAAACTCGTTAGTCCAGCCAAAGTATTACTCCATTTGACATCTATAGTCTGGTGACATGGCACATTTGACTTCCAAGAATTTTAATAACTGCATATCATTGCAATGCTCTGAAGCCTTGTATTATTTATAGATGGGGATTTTCATGTTTAACACAAAACTTGTGAAGAACATTAGATATAGGCAATATGAACTTTGTATTTCTTATTAGAATATAAATTTTACATGCATGCTGCAAGTTTCAATGACTCATTGAAAGGACGGGCATGTTATTGGCGTTCATCAGAGTAGGTACTCACACTAGCCCGCTAACCTGCGGTTAGTCAAAATCCCTGCGGGCGATAACAAATTTCCCTATTTCTCCATTGTTTTAACATGACTAGGGCATCTTTATCCAGGCTAGTAAAACTTTTGAGTTTAGTTCTAGCCCTGGTTCATGCTAAATAGGGGCGGTGGGGTAGCCTAGTGGTTAAAGTGTTTGCTCGTCATGAACCAACAATGTACAATGTGTGAATCCCATTTCTGATGTCCCCTGCAGTGAAATTGCTGGAATATTGCTTAAAGCGGCAGTCACTCACTCACTCACTCACTCACTCATGCTAAATATTTATGCACAACAGTGTGTAACATTTGAGATAACTATAAAATGTTTGTATGGAATACATTTCAAAATGACCTTTATTGCTTGTATCTATTGCACATATTGTATGTATAGAAATATTAGTTGTATGTGATGACCGAGTCACGTTTCCCCTTGCAACAGTTGTCTGTATAGTGATGTTATTCTTTACTGTTCATTTCCCCATGCATGTGAATGTGTAGTGGCACGTGTAGATCATAGATTACTGGTAGCTGGTTTGTGTGTTTGAGTCCTGGAGATACAAGAGGCACAAGGTTTATTACATACTTCAGTGTGAAAGACTGAGTTCTCTGTAGTTGTGAAAAGTGATACACTAAACTACGTTTATAACGAACTGACAGATGTAACGAACTGACGGATATAACGAACTGACGGATATAACGAACTGACAGATGTAACGAACTGACGGATATAACGAACTGACGGATATAACGAACTGACAGATGTAACGAACTGACAGATATAACGAACTGACGGATATAACGAACTGACAGATATAACGAACTGACAGATATAACGAACTGACGGATATCACGAACTGACGGATATAACAAACTATTTCTTGGTCCCGTCCATTTGCTGTATATGCTTGTCGTAAAAGGCGACTAACGGGATCAGGTGGTCAGGCTCGCTGAATCGGTTGATGCATGTCATCGATCCCAATTGCGTGGATCGATGCTCATGATATTATTCACTGGATTGTCTGGTCCAGACTCGATTATTTACACTTATTAGACAGATTTATATAGCTGGAATATTGCTGAGTGCGGCGTTAAACAACAAACTAACTAACCAACCAACCATTTGCTGTATATATGATGTACATATGCTTATAACGAACAACGTATGTAACAAATTAAAATTAGTGGTCCCTTTGAGTTCGTTATAACCGAAGGTCACTGTATTTTTTTTGCAGTGACCATAACACTTGATATTTGACTGCAGTCACCATAACACTTGATATTTGACTGCAGTGACCATAACACTTGATATTTGACTGCAGTGAACATAACATTTGATATTTGACTGCAGTGAACATAACACTTGATATTTGACTGCAGTGACCATAACACTTGATATTTGACTGCAGTGAACATAACACTTGATATTTGACTGCAGTGAACATAACACTTAATATTTGACTGCAGTGGACATAACATTTGATATTTGACTGCAGTGAACATAACACTTGATATTTGACTGCAGTGAACATAACACTTAATATTTCACTGCAGTGAACATAACACTTGATATTTGACTGCAGTGAACATAACACTTGATATTTGACTGCAGTGAACATAACACTTGATATTTGACTGCAGTGACCATAACACTTGATATTTGACTGCATTGACCATAACACTTGATATTTGACTGCAGTGACCATAACACTTGATATTTGACTGCAGTGAACATAACACTTAATATTTGACTGCAGTGGACATAACACTTAATATTTCACTGCAGTGAACATAACACTTGATATTTGACTGCATTGAACATAACACTTGATATTTGACTGCAGTGAACATAACACTTGATATTTGACTGCAGTGAACGTAACACTTGATATTTGACTGCAGTGGACATAACACTTGATATTTGACTGCAGTGAACATAACACTTGATATTTGACTGCAGTGAACATAACACTTGATATTTGACTGCAGTGAACGTAACACTTAATATTTCACTGCAGTGAACATAACACTTGATATTTGACTGCATTGAACATAACACTTGATATTTGACTGCAGTGGACATAACACTTGATATTTGACTGCAGTGAACATAACACTTGATATTTGACTGCAGTGAACATAACAGTTGATACCTAGCTGGTTTATGTGCTTTTGAGATAACAAGAAGCAACAAGGTGTAGAGATTCTGCCCTGCAGGCTCTCATCAGGAACATGTGCCTTTCAGTTGACTTTATGAATGGTTGATGCATGTCATTGAATCCCAATTGCGTGGATCGATACTCATATCATTCACTGGATTGTCGTGTCCAAACTTGATTATTGACAGACCGCCGTCTTATAGCTGGAATATTGCTGAGTGCGGCGTTAAAAAACAATCAAACATACAAACAAACTTTGGACAGACCAATCTGTTTTCTTGTTTCATGGAGGAATAGATCTGTCCATAATGGTGCAAATAGTAAGAAAAGACAAATGCATGAATTGTTTTTAACATATGTACTGGTATATTGAGTGCTGTGTTTGATTTGGTGTGAGGTTTAACATTTTTTCAGGGGTGTAATTATATTAACTGTAACTATTAACAATAATTCCACAGTTTATTTTAGGGAATTAACCTCAAATCAATACTGACATTTTAAAAAATATATATTCGCTCCCTGCATCTTGGCATGTTGATTCAGAATAACAGACATTAAAGTTGGTCTGACCTGATTGTGAGCAAACTGTGGAAGGATTTTAACTGACCACTTCATGAACCCATGACACCTGTAAATACTTGTGAAACATCGTAGGAGTTGCGTCCCTTGGGCATGCCCGAAACCTGAGATTGCAACCCTCCAAGTTGGGACCAGTTTGGTTCCATTTTCAACCTAAATTACCATATTGGGACTTGTATTTATTGCTTGGTTGCCAGTTGGCTCCCATTAATAAAATTAGCTTGGCAACTAAAATGTTTGCCATATTGAAAGAAACTGGAGTACAACATTGCTTGTCTCTATCGACATCATGACTTCCCTTATAGGGTGTAGTGTGTCTCCTTACAGTGATACTGAAGCCTATCCTGCTTCTGATGCTATTGTCTGTAATGCTACAAGGTTATGTATTTCTGGGGGCCGATCAGGTAGCCGAGTGGTTAAAGAGGTCACTCGTCACGCCGAAGACCCGGGTTCGATTCCTGACATGGGTACAATGTGTGAAGCCCATTTCTGGTGTCCCCTGCCATGATATTGCTGGAATATTGCTAAAAGCGGCGTAAAACCTAACTCACTCACTCACTCACTCATGTGCACTTTTCTCAGTTTACTTTTGCAATGGTCATAGAATCTTTCCTCCCACATTAAGCTGACACGCCGTGATATAACTGGAATATTGTTAAATGCGGCGTTAAACCCAACTCACTCACTCAAGTCATAGAAGAATAATTGACGTTTTTAAAAGCCATCTCTAAGCCACCCTGTCCATCACAGAATGATGACATGAATAACATGACTGTGGTTACTACTGCCAGCAGACCTGACAGGCGTTCATTACATGACGATGTGGCTGGGCATAGAGGTATCAGAGAATTCAGCATTGGGATGGAAGACGACCGAGATTCCTTTCTCTGCTAAGAATGTGTTTGATAGTAATAAATGAATTGGATCCAAGGGAAATCCAAGTGAATGCTTAGATTAACAATTAAACATTGGAATAAAGTGAAAAGGCAGCAGCAGTATTGTTTCAGGTAATTGACGAAGTGAATTCCAGTGATGCTCTTTTGACAAGGGTACTTGTTCAATGGCATGTCTTTATTGTAGCAAGTTTTCAAAGTTTATTGTTCAGACACATTATGACAACTAGAATGTTTTTAATCTTGTCTTGTCTGATTATTTAATTTCTAAAATATTAATTTGTTTGTAAGCCTAAATCTAAGTGGCTCCTTAAATTTAAATGTGGCCTATTAAAGTTTGAAATCCTGGGTTTAAATCTTGGTTTGAACTGATTATGTTTCTTGGTTTCTAGGCACCATACACATGCATCACTTCAGGCTTTCCTCCCACATAAAGTGACTGCCTCTGTGGTCTAGTGGTAGAGCATCCGCCCAGAGACCGAAGGTCATTGGTTTGATCCCGGCCGCGTCATACCAAAAGACGTTAAAAGATGGTACTTATTGTTACCCTGTCTGGCGCTCGACCTTAAGGGGCTAAAACAAGGACTGGTTGGCATGGAGTCAGTATACTGTGTCTGAGTGGGGTATTCATGTTAAACTGCGGCATGGTATCACAGTGGGCTAGCACAATAAATCAGCATCAGTTTGGACTAGTACAAGCAGCCACACAAAGTGCAATAACCTTGAACAGGACATTAAACCCCACCTCCCACATTAAGCTGACACACCATTATATAACTAGAATGGGGTTCAAAGCATCATTAAACACTTGATTCATGTGCTATTCTTCAGCCTGTAATACATACATTTGGCAGTTTTGTTACAAATCAAAATATTAACACAACCCACGCATGATTGCCAACATAGGTGCACTTCTCATTTCCCCTGGGGATTCCGGGTTTGAATCTGTCCCCAGCAAAACTTTGTTTGTGGACTGAATTCAGTTGGCAGTTTGGGATGGTGGTCATGCTATCAATCACTGGATTGTCTACTCCAGACTTGATTATTTACAGTCTGCCGTCATATAGCTGGAATATTGACGTGTGCGTTGTTCAAACCACAACAACAACCAAACAAACTTATTTTTTATGTATTATTTCAGATACTAAAGAAGAAAGTGATTCAGAGACAGAACCTCAGAAGAATGAGAAACTTCTTGGTCGAGGTGAGTTGAGATGAGTGGATGCTTAGTTCTTCTCTTTCGATTGCCTCAACATCCTGCTTTGTATAAAAATATTATGATGTTGGCACTCTGTAGCCAGCACTAGCCGAGATGTTTTGGGGTGTTGCTTACCGTCGATATTAATGTGATCTGAAGTTTATTTGCAAGGCGTTAACAGTCATATGTAGGGCTTTTATAGTTCTAATCTGTCATCATATATTACCCACTGCCCTAGATGGACTTACCACTATTGCCAGCAATGATAACACCCTACCTTGAGGAAAGACTGGGTGTATTTAGTGACAACAGCATTGAAATGAAAATAGGATCAGTTTAGTTCAGATACAATATAAAACATTAAGAAATCAGGGAAGTTGATTTTGTCGGATGGAACACTTGCATGACCATTAGCCCCCACCTCTAAATTAAATGAATTAAGATTTTTATCGCATTGTGACAGCAATCTATAAAATGACAATGGAAATTTCAAGTTTTTATTTTATGAAGGTTAATTCAATCTCTTTGATTTTAACAACTATCAGAGTTGCTTTTAGTATTTTCAAAACATCTTTTGTAAAAACTCAGTCTGTATTTAGATTTCCTAATTTAAGTCAGTTATGACTCGTATCAAGAAAGTTTGTGAGTATTTCTTGAAATTATTGTGCCAAATGTGCAGGAATTACACGTCATGTAAAGCCCTGATCAATGGATACAAGGTCAGGTGTTTGATCATGGGCCAGTGGGTTGTGTGTTAGTGTGCTGTTTACTGACTGTACCAGGTTCTAGTTGTAAACATTGATGCTACTAGTACACAATGGAAATAGTGAAATAGAAACAAAGAATGGATGAAGAAAGTAATTTGTGTAATCGACTGGTGTTTACGGGTAATTTGTTGAGTTGAAAACAGCTACACCTTTACAAACAACTGATGCCAAGATATGGTCGGAACATTGCTGTAAGCAGTGTCAAGCCACACTTGTTATTCAGTTACCTTCTGCCACATCATCAATTTGAAACTAGTTCCTGAGAACCTAATCATAATGAAGCAGCCACACTTATAACAATCTCATTAAAATAAGATCGTTAACTTTCTCCATGAAGATCTGACATAGGAGGTCATGTCAGGAGGACTTTCTAATCAGTCCGTCAGTTTTAAGGCAAATAAATGGTCTGTACAAATAAGCAAAGCATTCACAGCAGCATATCTGATTTCTGAATCTAACAATATTAACATGAATGGGCAGTTCTGATTGAAAATAATAAAGGCTATGCTATTATGTTGTTGTGGATATTTATTCAAGCTGTTGTTTCTCTTCATTGTGGTATCTATACGCTACAGGTGTCAACCATCAAAGAATATTGGTGTTCTGTGTAGGTTTTCTTTTAAGATAAAATTTCCAAATTGAGATGGTGACGAAAGATGTTTTGCTGTCGAAGTTTGATCAGGTTTCACCAGAGATGACCTAGGGGTTGTCAGATCTACAAACAGAGAGGTAGTGCATTGGAATAAAAAAAATTTTTAATGAGATTTCATATTTTTTTATTGATATACTTGAAATAAGTTGTTTTTGATTTGTTTATTTCAGCCAGGAAAAGCACTGGTGGTTCTCGGTTTAAGAACTTGCCGAACCCTCGCGCTCAGATGGGCCGGAAGGGTGACGACAGTAAGACACGTGAGTCAGAGAGTACAACGCTTGCGGGTCAGTCAGATTTACATCCATCTCTCTCCTCCTTGTTACCTGGGATACACCTTCCGTTGTGGACTCTTCGCACTTGGAGCTCTTCGTCAACATAACACCTGTCTTGCCTCTCTAGTTGGTAGTGGCACTCCGCACTCCACAGTGCCTGGTGCTGCCAGTGCCGGGAGTGTTGTGAGGACGGCTATCTGTAGTTACTTAACTCTCTCGGGATTGGTCAACTTGTTGTTGTGAATGGTGACAGTTTGTGTGAAAGTCTAACATGTTTATTGCTACTGTGGTTAACAGATGTTCAGATTATTTTGTTTTATGCCAATTTGGCAAGTTTTGTTGAAATCTTGAAGTTTATATATAAAGTAGGCCCCCTCGGTATGTTCCCTCCTATCAGGGTTTACAATCTCAAGTAATCCCGAGGAGAAGTGGTTTGTCCAACTTATAAAGCCACTCATCACATGGATGATAAGAAAACATCAAGGTACCTTATAGTGAAACAATACAGTGTGTCGTGGTATAAAAGGAATTCGATCAAAGCGTGCGAGAATAAAACCACATGCAACATGGACCAACTGGATTTATGACATGTAAAATTGAACAACTTTTCAACACCTGCCCCTTGTCCCAGTAGGAAAACAGTGGGTTACAAAACTAAACATGAGGTTACAAGTTCCGTTCCCATAATCCATAATGAAAACTTCATTTCTTGTCTTCGATTTCAGAACATTGGACGTTTGAAACACCAAGTACAAATTTATTGGTATAGAAGGGATTACATTCATTGTAAACCAAACTGCAAGGGATTACATTTAAACTAAATGTGCTCTCTGATGGAATTCAAAAAATCCTCGCAGGGTTACACAACATGAAAGAGGGTTTTAGGCAGTGTAGTGCACATGTTTACATGAAATTGATGAAGGGAGTTGTAAAGCCTGTCGGAACACACAGTAGCTCTTCTTTGTTAATATGGAGACTCCTGAATGTCTTGGTTGATTAACATCATGTTAACTGGTCAAACATCATACTTTGGTATTTCTATAATTCATAGCACGATTGTGAGACATCAAAACAAATGTACGCATTTGTATGTAAAGTTTCAGTCAAACTGGGTAGATATATTTTATTGAATAGGAAAACTTGAAAGGTGAACGATATAGTTATCATATCAGAGAGGTTGATGGAGTTACCCTGATTCTTTCATTTCCATGTCGTATTAATGTTCATTGTGTCCTTAATGTTTTCTTCATCACTCATCCTTCATGTTAAAGGTGCAAAATCACATCTCCATGTTTAGATGAACTTCAGCGTCCACCCTGAGGGCTGCTCCAAAATGTCAGTACGCATAAAAGGAGCTATCCAATCCACAGAGGGGTGGGGGAGGGGTGTTCTCCCCCCATTTTGAAGCATACAGATCATCTAAGCTTACCAAAAATGGATTACAGCTAAATCATGTGGTGGTCTGTTCAAACCCTGTCTCAGGGATTTAGCAAGGATTTCGGGACAAAAAGTTATTTTGCTAAAAACTGGGAGTTTTCTCAGTGTAAAGGGATTTTAACATTGCATTCAATGCAACAATGATTGTCTGGTCCAGATTCAATTATTGACAGACCGCCGACATATAGCTGGAATATTGCTGAGTGCGGCGTTAAACAAACAAACAAACAAATGATGTATGCTTTGAGCTGTCTCCATATGATGTTGATGGTAATGACAAGGTGTTTGTCATGTCAGAATATGACACAAAACACATAGAATAGACACATAATCTGATTTTGCACCTTTAATGTCATTGTTGTCATCACCTCCATCACCATCATTTCTGTCCTCAAAGTTCACTCACCTATTTCAAGTCTCAGGGCATAAACTCATTGCTCAGGTTTAACAGCAATGTAGGTGACCACAATGGATATAGTTTATAGCTCAGGTGTAACAGCATTGTAGGTGTCCACAATGGATATAAAGTAGACACAATTTATAGACATCAACTTTTTTATTTTACATATATATGTTGAATTGTTTCCATCTTTAATAAGATATATATAACAAAGATTAAATAATTTACTTGAGTCAAAGTAAAATGGTGTTGTCAGCAACTTTGTATGTGAGTGAACTTGGATGACATTTTCTTTTTGAGTGTTGTGTTCTTTCATCTCATGATTCATTTCACTTCATTCCAGCCATGCTGCTATCATGTCATGACTATAGGGTCTGTGAGGTGCGAGTCTGTGACGTTCTGTGAGGTGTTTAGACCTTTAGCTCATCACAATGAATGCATTTCCCTCATTGGTACAATGTGTGAGCCTATTTCTGGTGTCTGGCATGGCACAGAGATAGCTGAAAGCAGTGTAAATCTCATCATCATCTTAATTGTGGACTCCAGAGACTCTTGCTTTTGTGTACCTATGACTTAAATAATACACTGTAGTTATATCTGACCTGTGAAGATCCGGGGGAGAATACGTCTCCAGCAAACCATACTTGTCCTAAGAGGCGATTATGTTTGTCGTAAGAGGTGACTAACAGGATCAGGTGTTTAGGCTTGCTGACTTGGTTGATGCATGTCATCTTATCCCAACTGCATGGATAGATGCTCATGATATCAATCACTGGATTGTCTGGTCGAGCCTCGATTTTTACAGACCACAATCATATAGCTGAAATATTGCTGAGTGTGGCATTAAACAACAAAGAAACATACAAAGTTATATCTTCTGTTTAAGTGAGCTTCATATTTTTTATTATTGTTGCATATTAATTCGAACAAAATATGTAAAATCTTATGACTTCATTTTAAATGATTTGACATTATATGACATTGTGTCACATTTTTCTTTGTTTATGAGATGAATGGAGACTGTGCAGCACTGGTCCATTCTAGCAAGGCGCTGTTTAGCATGTGTGTGTTTTGTGTTTGGCAGGGGAGAGGAGGGAGGGTCAGGATCAGCGGCCTGGGACACGCTTCTACTTCCGTGACGGTCAGACCTGCTACATCATGGATGCCAAGTCCATGGGCAATATCGGCCGATACCTCAACGTACGTAGCTAAATGTTAGGTAGATGATCTCAGAGTGTGACTAGAGGGATAACTGGAAACAGCAGAGAAATAAGAATGACTCCAGCAGCGAGATAGCCACACAGCTGTAGTCGCGACAGGATGATACTAGTAACATGTAATAGTATACATGTAGTATTGACATGACTAATAGCTACTTCACTGTCATAGCTGTATGACTAGTAAGGAAGAGAATTTATGATGTCAACTTCTTTATTATGAGGAACACGTTTTGGAGTATATGCGTACTCCTTCATTCGGTACTCGTCACTATATGGCTGAGATACTGCCGATGTGACGTTAAATTTTAACTCACTCACTCACCTTCATGCGGGAAATATTGACACCCATAAATTCTACTCCTTATGTGTATCACTTCTAAATGCCAATCAAGACTTGTACATGACTAGTAGCAGCGACACAACTGTAGTATCTACATGATAACTTGTTAGTTGCATTTTAAAGGAGATATTTCAGGCTTGGAGTACAGGCTACTCTTGAGACATATGCATGGTATTGTGTATAGACTTGGCTCTACAGTCACCTGCTCTGTTTACAGCACAGCTGCAGTCCTAACGTGTTTGTACAGAATGTGTTCGTAGACACACAGGACCTCCGCTTCCCATGGGTGGCCTTCTTTGCCGGACAGTGAGTACACACCATCACTTTCACCGTTACTTAGACCATCACTTACACCATCACTTACACCATCACTTACACATCACTTACACACTCACTTACACACTCACTTACACCATCACTTACACCATCACTTACACCATCACTTACACCTTCACTTACACCGTCACTTACACCATCACTTACACCATCACTTACACCGTCACTTACACCATCACTTACACTGTCACTTACACCATCACTTACACCATCACTTACACCATCACTTACACCATCACTTTCACCGTCACTTACACCATCACTTACACCATCACTTACACCATCACTTACACACTCATGTGGTACAGGCACACTCTCGTCAACATTTTGTGTTGGTGACTATTATTGATGAAGAAAGATAAAAACATGTCTGGCACTCGGTGTTAAGAGGTTAAAACAAGGACTGCCAACTTGGAGCCAGTACATGTCTGACTGGGGTGTTCATGTTAAGCTGCGGCATGGTATCTCAGTGGGCTAGGATTGTAAAACCAGCAATGGTCTGGACTAGTATAAGGAGCCACACACAGATGCATGCTAGGGTCAAAAAATGAAGTCAACCCATTCTTGTGACAACAGTTTGTGGTGTGGTGACATGTGGCTGCTTGTTGCAGGTATATCCGTGCGGGGACGGAGCTCACCTGGGACTACAACTATGAAGTGGGGAGCGTTCCGGACAAGGTCCTGTACTGCTACTGTGGCTCCTCCCAGTGTCGGGGCAGGCTGCTCTAGAAGCATAGTGTCCTCAAGCAGGTTGATGAAGTGTAGGAAGAGGATGCACTTTGTATGTCAGCATCTGGTGAACACAACATCATTGTGAACAGTTCATTGGTCTCATGAGAGATGTTGGAAAGAAGACATTATGTATCAGCATCTGGTACATTGTGAACAGTTCATTGGTCTCATGAGTGATGTTGGAAAGAAGACACCATTATGTGTCAGCATCTGGTACATTGTGAACAGTTCATTGGTCTCATGATGGATGTTGGAAAAAAGACACACTTGGTGTGTGAGCATCTGGTACATTGTGAACAGTTCAATGGTGTCATCAGTGATGTAGAGTTACCAACTCAGTTGTTGTGTCATCACCCAGGTGCAGCTGGTTCCATCTTGTGCTGTATCTGGTACACAGTCACAATAATTCATTGTTGTCATAAGTGCTATAGAAACATAAAAACTGAACAGACACTTCAAGCCAGAACAGATCCATCAAACCATTGTTATCACGAGTTGCCAGTACGGCAAGGAGTGGATCAGACACTTCAAACCTGAACAGATCCATCAAACCATTGTTATCACGAGTTGCCAGTACGGCAAGGAGTGGATCAGACACTTCAAGCCTGAACAGATCCATCAAACCATTGTTATCATGAGTTGCCATTACGGCAAGGAGTGGATTGATTCACAGTCTGGGTACACGTCAAATGGACAACATGTCTCACCTCCTGAAGCATTTAGGCAAGGCTGCATCCAGGACAGTGTGGTGGTTGTTCAGTCTGTAGTATGTACTCTACAGAGTACAGAGAATCACACTCAGGAGTATATGTGGAAAAGGGGTGGGGTGTATACCTCGTCATACTTTCATGTCTTTACTTTGCCATACATTTCGATATTTCAAATAAATCATGAAGAGTTTGGAAGTAATATGTTTGTGACTATGAATATCACCATGTGCGATGATGAGATGATCGCTCCTTACAGTGATTGTATAGTTTCCTCCAGAGCCAACAGTAACATTGGAAGATGCCAAACAATTTGGTAGAGTTTCCTTGGCTATTTGTGTAGAGCTTGTGTTTTCCAGCTACCTCAGATCATCAGTGAAACATTTACCCGAAAAATACTGTAGAACACCTTGACATGAAGACTGTAGTTCTAGATTTGGCATCAGAATTCTTTGACAGGCTACCATCCTCCCAGCATATACTTCCAGTGTCTGTCCATTAGGCCATTGTCCTGTTACCTCGTTCCTTGAAATAGGAACTCAAAATACATTCACTATGACTTCAGGGAGGCAATGACCCAAAATTATACCTTGTTGAAGTGTGTGCCTTTTGCTGTTTATGGACGTTTACTGCTTTCATTTTCATGGAAACAATTTGACTCCAAGTCTTCTGAAACAGTTACCCGGTAACATTTAATGCTACTCAACTAAGCATTCACACATTTTAGTTGTCCCTTTTGGTGATAGGGTTCTTTTGAAACTATTATTGTTATCAATTCCCTAACTTCCACATGAACATAGACTGATAGTCTTATCCTGTTGTAATATACAACAACATTAGGATCAGATCTTTTCCTGGTTACCATACCTCCAAGGTGTTGTATTGGAGTAAAAGATCTGATTTTAAAGAGATTGGTTCAGGAGTATGTGTAAAAAATGTTAATTTCCTCGTGAAACTTTTCAAGGAAACATGGATGTGCCCTTTTCAGAAGACGAAGTTCTTTATGTGCAGATATTATCTTTTAAAAGGAGAACACTGTAGGTAAGGCCAAGGATGTCAGACAAGGTGTATAAAATTCAGTTTTCTGGGAGGTAGAGTGCTTATGTTGATACCAAGGGCAAGGCGAATACACCCTGCATAAGAAGTTGTCATTTCCTCAATCTGCTGATCGCCTTGCCCACATGTGTGATGTGCGTCACATGTCTAGTGGTTAGCATGAAGGTAGCTAAGGTCCAAATGCTTCTACTTGTAGAGGTGCTTGTTGTAGAAACATCATTCAAGTTACGATTCGTTTAAGAATCGGTTCAAACTGTGTGCCATCTTATTTGGGGTTGGGGTTGGGTGGGGGCTAGATCGGGTGACCAGACTAGCAGACTTGTTTGATTTGAAGGGACACCTGATATCAATCACAGGATTGTCTGGTCTTGGTTAGAGTATTTTCAAGCTGACCTCATGTACATGAAATATTGCTGATTACGGTGTTATAAAACAGGATGTTTAAACTGTATGGTTGTATATATACACTTCTCCCTAATGTACCCTCACTAGGGGAGTGCGATGAGACTCTACTTTAGATATTTGTATTTAGATATACATGTGTGTATATTAGAGGCAACATTAAAGAGGGCATTGCTTGATTTGATACAGGCAACTGAATTTATGGCCATGTTTTGTGACTTACTCATGATCTGTTGTGTAAAAGAAACTGTCTTGTAGATGAACCAACCTCATGTTACAGTGCTTGTATATTGCGGCGGATTGTTTTAATGACATTCATCTGGGACCCCATTCATCATTGTGACGTTAGGTCACAGACTTACGACAATTGAAGTGCTAAGGACGTTGTAGGACATCATTTCAGGAATGTGTTTTTGATGATGAGGACATCGCATTGTTTCAATGAAAGTAATTGCAGTGGTAAAATGTCAACTTTCAAGGTTGTTGAACCGACACTGTCATGCTTGGATAATGTAACGAGACACGTAGAAACTGTATTTCCCCTTATAAAGGCTGGATAAGAACTAAAGTGTAAGAAGGAGACCATCGAGCACTTATTCCAAGCACTGCTTATACTACCACGAAGCTTCCATTAGTTTGCCATTTGGTGTCCCATGTCACAACTTGTGGTTATAAGTTAACTTATAACACTTGTGTGTACTGTAAAAAAATTCATTGTCACGTATTTAGCCCCTGTGGTACTTCAGGACTTACAGTCTTTGGTTGTCACTCGATGGATTCCTTTGAGGAAATGGAGGCGGTCGGGTAGCCTAGTGGTTAAAGTGTTCGCTTGTCACGACAAAGACCCGGGTTTGGTTCCCAACATCTGTACAATGTGTGAAGTCAATTTCTGGTGTACCCTGCCGTGATATTGCTGAAATTTTGCTGAAAGCGGCGTAAAACCATACTCGCTCACTTTGCGGAAATGGCTTCTGTACACATCATACAGTTGTATGGGAAAGGTCAAGATGAATTGTTTGATAGGCATTACTTAGAAGTTGATGGATGACAAAGTAGACACAATTTATGGATAACAACTTCTTTAATACTGTAAAGGCAACAATTCCGTATAGATCCTCATACAGTTGTCAAGCAAGACTGAATGAGGAACATTGTACAGAAAATAATACGCCACCTACTACTGTATATATATTCTGTACAATGTTCCACATTCAGTCTTGCTTGACAACGGTATAAGAATCTATACCCTCGTCTTTACAGTATTTAAAAAGTTGTGTCTACAAGGTCAAGATGGTACTTGAGTGTGAAGACTGTGTATTGATTTGTTCACAGAGTCCTAAAGAAAAAGGGTATGAATCTCCAAAAGATGTCAGGACTTAATAATTGGGTCCATTTCTCGGACACACTATTACCAGTTCACCTGGTTAGAACACATAGGGTTAGTCTGTTAGTCTTTGTTTTGTCTCTGATTGTGTCTTCGAGCTGGCTATTGATGCCATCACAAAGTTTTTACCATGAATAAAACCCACTGTTGACTGTTGTTGCTGCAGCTGTTCGTGTGTAAGAGAGTATTTTTCTATGAATGTGATCATTATCAGACTGTGTGATCTGTCATTTTCATTTTGTCATCGGTATCACAATAAATGTCATTGAACATTTGATGTTTTTCTGTGTTAAATACTCGCTTGTTGAACAGAGCCCAGTGCTCTAAGGTGGCGCAAGTTACTGTGAAGAGTTGCGCCCCTTAGATCCTTGTTGATTTTAAACCTGCCTCTTGTTATTCTGACACTCTATACACATACCTGGAAAATAATTAAGCCACTCTTACTGTTATTACCATATAAAATGACCTATCAGAGGGTCCAGTCAACATGTGAAAAAAAGAAGGGCGGCCAAGTTAACAAGTAAGGAAAAAGACGGGGCCAGTTAACAAGTAAGGAAAAAGACGGGGGCCAAGTTAACATGTAAGGGAAAAAATGGGGGCCAGTTAACAAGTAAGGAAAAAGACGGGGGCCAAGTTAACATGTAAGGGAAAAAATGGGGGCCAGTTAACAAGTAAGGAAAAAGACGGGGGCCAGTTAACATGTAAGGAAAAGGATGGGGGCCAGTTGACATGTAAGGAAAAAGACGGGGGCCAGTTGACATGTAAGGAAAAAGATGGGGTCCAGTTAATATGTAAGGAAAAGGATGGGGGCCAGTTGACATGTAAGGAAAAAGACGGGGTCCAGTTAACATGTAAGGAAAAGGATGGGGGCCAGTTAACATGTTAGGAAAAGGATGGGGGTCAGTTAACATGTAAGGAAAAGGATGGGGGCCAGTTAACATGGAAGGGAAAAGACGGGGCCAGTTAACATGTAAGGAAAAAGACGGGGGCCAGTTGACAAGTAAGGAAAAGGATGGGGGCCAGTTAACAAGTAAGGAAAAAGACGGGGGCCAGTTGACATGTAAGGAAAAAGACTGGGGCCAGTTAACATGTAAGGAAAGAGATGGGGACCAGTTAACATGTAAGGAAAAAGACGGGGTCCAGTTAACATGTAAGGAAAAAGGAAGGGGTCAAGTTAACATGTAAGGTAAAAAAAGAGGGCCCAGTTAACGTAAGAAAAAAAGGGGGTCCAGTTAACATGTAAACAAAGAATGGAGGTGTGCGCACCCCTCTGTATCCACCAGTGCATCCTGTATTTAATTTCATTTGTTACACATTTGTTTTTTTTAATTACAAGGTGATATACTCCATATCGCAATACAGAAACCGAAAACTTCTTATGAAACAACATACATGTATTCCATTGCAATAGTTACATTACACTCTTGTCAGCGATGCTGGAGTGGCTTGGTCCTACTGTCGTAGAAGGCTTCCTCCTTAGCGATGGAAAATGCCCTCCACAGCCAAAATAACGTCATCATCATTTGCATAATGCTGGCAAGACAGTTCTTACTTCAAAGAGGTGGAAATATGATAATGCCACATCTGGTGATGGGGGCACGGGTGGCCCAGTCGTCTGAGGCGTCGCGATTCCCTGTGCAGAGTTGCGTCCCTCGGGCACGCCAGAAACCTATGATTGTGGGTTTGAATCCCGGTTCGCCCCGATTATGTTTCTAGGTTTGTCTGCACCATACCCGTGCTCGTGGGTTTCACCGAAGTGGTAAACGTCTGAGACCTGCATCACTTCGGGCTTTCCTCCCATATTAAGCTGACACGCCGTGATATAACTGGAATACTGTTAAAAGCGGCGTTAAACCCAACTCACTCACTCACTCACATCTGGTGATGATGGAACATGTTCAATGAAGTCACCCAGTCATGCATTGCAGCCATGGCGACTGCAGACTTGAGCTGGTGTGCATTGTCCTGGTGTAACAACACATCGTTAGTAAGTTTTCCACGACGCTTAGCCTTGATATTCTCCCACAGTTGTCGAATCAGATTAACATAGTATTGACCATTTACGGTCTGACAATTCGGGAGGTAGTCCACCACTTTGGAAGCCCAGAAAACCGAATCCAACTGACTTTGCCTTGTTCGGAACAGGAAGCTGACACGCCGTAAGATGACTGAAGTACTGTTAAAATTCGGCTCTTAACTAAATTCACCCACTCACTGTATCGACAGTAACATTGGACAGGTTTGGCACGATAGGACTTCAAAACTGTTAGATTGCCCTCAGTCATTTTTGTTTGTTGTTTAACGCCTCACTCAGCAATGTTCCAGCTATATGACGGCGCTCTGTAAATAATCGAGTCTGGACAAGACAATCCAGTGATTGTCATCATGAGCATCAATCCATACAATTGGAATACGATGTCATGCATCAACCAAGTCAGCGAACGTGACCACCCGATCCTGTTAGTCGCCTCTGACGACAAGCATGGGTTGCTTAAGACCAATTCTAACCAGGACCTTCACGGGTGGCCCAGTCGTCTAAGGCGCGCCAATTCGCTGTGCAGAGTTGCATCCCTTTGGCATGCCAGAAACCAATGATTGTGGGTTTGAATCCCGGTTCGCCCCGTTTTTGTTTCTAGGTTTGTCAGCACCAGCTCGTGGGTTTCACCGAAGTGGTAAACGTCCAAGACCTGCATCTCTTCTGGCTTTCCTCCCATATTAAGCTGACACCCGTGATATAACTGGAATACTGTTAAAAGCGGCATAATACCCAACTCACTCACACCGTAAGAGGCGACTAACGGGATCGGGTGGTCAGGCTCGCTGACTTGGTTGATGTCATCGTATCCCAATTGTGTGGATCGGCGCTCATGATATCAATCACTGGATTGTCGATTATTTACAGACCGCCAACAAAACAAACCAAATGGGCGCCGTACTATCGAGGGTATATTTGTGGCAGTTTTTCTTTGCTAAGATCTCGATCAGGGAGATCATACCCATTTTTTAACCTACGAAGGCAAAAATATCGGGGTTCATAGAAATGATTTGTGATAAGGGATATATCACGTCACAACTCAACAATGTATTGTTTCCGGCATCCGGACAGCATTGTTGACGTCATTCGAATCTTATTGTTCATTGAGGTCGGAATGACGTCACACTTGAAATGACGTCATAACTGAAGATTGTTGACGTCATTCGACAAATTGTGGTTCCGCTGCTGCGACTTGCTTTCATTATAAGTAAACACAAAAAATCGTGTCTGTATGCAGACATCTTCTTCGTTAATAAATAGAACATTATAATCGTGTTCATGTCATACAATGTTTACGACACTCGTGCCTAAATTCCAGAATTTAAACACTCGTGTCGTTATAGTATGACATGAACACTCCTATGATATCCTCTATATATTCTATATACAATCCCTGGATCTATATTTCCGAATCGAATGGTTTAAGGATTGACTGCGTATTTTTTTCGGTTCATTGGGGTATGAATCGAAAAACAGATGTGCAATCTGTATGAATCCGCGTGCAAACAGTATGAATCCACGTAGCGGATTCTTACAAAGGTTTGCACATCGGTTTTTCGATTCATACCTCAATGAACCGAAGAAAATACACAGTTCATCTTATAATTAAAGTTGACAACGACAACATGTTTAACTACATTAGTTTAACAAAAAAACAGTTGTATATATCAAAGCAGACAGATAAACATGTAGGAATGCATGCTGTGGCGTGACATGGATCAGGTGATTGTTTAACTTATGCACATAACTTGACACGCCTACAAAGTCAGTAGCCAATCAACGGAGAGTAAGATCAAAACAACGTTCATAGGACCTGCCAATCAAGACACTCAAGACTGTCACACAGCCGGAACAAATATGTCCGGGAGAAGGCGGCTGTTTCAAATGACATGATCAGTTACCGCCAGATTCAAACATTAGTTCCCTGAAAACGGGAAGACGCAGTTGGAAACATGCTTGTGTGGCCAAGTTGATTTTATTGCTATTTTGTAAATATTGTAGTAAAGTCTTTTAATTGCCTTGTTTCTGTTTCAGCCTGTTTCTGTCTCAAGCTAGATCACTTGAGCAGTATAAAAACAACAACAATTAGACTAGCTCCTGCACTTACATAACTACTAACATAACAATAGCCACTTTCACCTATACAGTCACCAACAGCACAAGCGTCTTGCTTTGTTTTCTTTCCCAGCTTCTGTATTATGTAAGTAAAAGGTTTCTTCTGTTTTTAGCTGACTTTGCTAAATTAGTTGGTCACTTACGCTTGAAAGAAATCAGTGTTTCCTATGATTGCATTCAAATCAGCGGATGATATGTTTTCTGTGCTCAGGATCGCTCTAAGAATATGGCAATCGATGTTACGATGTCGGTGATCTGCCAGCGTTAACATGGTTGCCAGCTCATTGCCTAACAATGAGTTCAGAAACAACTAGCGTATGTGCAAATAAAGTCAGCTGTCAACTCACACACTAGTGGCCTGTTCTGTGTTTGCTGTCTTTACCGGAGCTTTGCCCGCTAGTACACTAGTTAGAAGAGAAACCCGAACACCTGAAAGTTGTGGAACCGAGGCGAGCGGGAAGAAACAGCGAGCGAGCCTGCACGTTTGTTGTTTCATTCCCTTGGCCTTCAGTCTCAAAGGTTGTTTGGACAATGAATATGCATGAATTTCACTAAATGGCCTGTACATGGCGATACACGTGAGCAGAA
This sequence comes from Haliotis cracherodii, assembly GCF_022045235.1. NCBI lineage: Eukaryota > Metazoa > Mollusca > Gastropoda > Lepetellida > Haliotidae > Haliotis > Haliotis cracherodii. The sequence goes on from NW_027266270.1 coordinate 4,163,368, forward strand.
AGGGAATTTCCTCGACTGTAATGTTGGGATTCCCTAACTTACTTACTTACTTTGGAGATTTAACGTGCGCTTTTCGACTGATGTGTATTTCGCACACGGATGGGATTCCCCGACATTCCGTAGTAATAAAAGTAGTCCGCTTCGGTGGGCGTGGCTTAATTTTTTACTTTCATTGGGAAATGAATGTAATAACACGTGACCAATTCAGCTAATCAGAATGCGGGAATTTCAATGAACCCAAGGAAAATTCAATTATAAAGAAATGAAACCGAATTGTTTCAGACAGCTGACATGTGATTGGCTCCTGAACCAAAGCATCAATGGTCGTTCAGGTTCTCGCGACGCGAGCTTCTCTTCGGACTCCGCAGATCGTGACGTAGAGTTGTTTAGAGCTTGTTTCGGAGTAAAACATATGATTTTCATTTCATTACAGGATACCCCGAATGACTGGTCAAGCCAAAGTTGATTTGGTGCTCCAGCTGTAAATGTTTTGAAACAAATAATTTGTTCCAAAACAAACTGAAACAAAATAGTTTATCCTCAGGCCAAAAAAAAACTTTTATGGAAGTTGTGTGAGTTGCTGCAGATTGGACGGATCAAGCTCAACTATTTCGCGGGCGCCTGTGTCGTCGCTGGTTTTTTTGTGGCCCGCTCATATGGTTTTCACTGCTGTTTTATCTTTTACTCCCAGTAGAGTCTGTTCCGGCCGACAGTCGGGACTGGTTGTTCTCAGGTGTTGATGTTTTGTATTTACATACAATGTCCTGAAAAAATGTGTTGAAAATGAAAATGTGTCTTCCACTATCATACAGAAAAACATGTGTCAAAGGTAGTGAAAAAAATATCCTGTCTCTTACGAACATGACACCACTTATAGCGGCTGTTGACGCACTGCAGGCAGACGGTGTATACACCTAATTTCTAGTCGCCTCCACACATGGGGAACGTTGAAAATTAGAATTTTATTGACCTTATAACTTATCGTGCATCGGATTATCGCCTCTGTAACTCAGACAATGTTGCTGCGAAATAAAGCCACATTCAACAGAATGGAGAAAAAAAGTTTTGTAAAGTTTGGAATACGGTTAAGTGTGAAACGATTTAATCAGACAATCGTTCCGAGTTGTTTGGGGATTGCGTTTAGGGTATTATCCCCTGTTTGATAAATACTTCTACAGGACGTGTTTAGGTGTTACGACTGCATTAGAGAACACTTGAAAGGACAGAGGCTCAGACGAAAAGAACCAGCGTTGATGTGGGCGTTGAAGATGAACGTCTGATTGTCGTCTCATCTACATGGAAGATCTCTGGGCACTGTAGGTCGACATGCTACATTCACACATCCTCGGTGTTACAGTGTATTACATGATATGTCCATTGTATTATGATACATATCCTAGACCCAGTGACTCCTCAACTTCGTGTCGGAAGTGATGGCGTAGTTTCGGAAGTGACGCCTCCGTTTTCTATCAAACACGTTCTCAGAATTTCCATCGTTTATGATGGGACAGCTATTTTTAGAATCGTGGCATTCGAATAAACTGCCTACCTGCCTTCACACACATACACACACAGACAGTCGCACACACAGACACTCTCTCTCCCTCTCTCAAGTACACACACACACGCACAAACACACCACACGCACACATACACACACGTACACACATACACACACATGTATACACAAATACACACACTTTCTCTCCCACGCACACACACACATACACCAACACACACAGCAAACACACACACGCGGGGGAAACACACACACACCAAACAAACACACACACACACGCACACACACCACACACACGCACACACATACAAACTAACACGCACACACTTACACACACACACACACATACAGACTAACACGCACACACAAACACACACACAAACACACACACACACGCACGCACACACACACCACACACACACACATAGCACGTCATGTATATATTTACAGTGTCGACAACACAAGCTGTTCAAGGAATATGGAAGACTTAATTTACTTGGACATTAATCGAAACCATTATTGTATCAATGACATTTACATACGGGTACTTTAAGCATTGCTGCTATACTTAAAGTGAAAATATGGAACGTAATACTTGCTAATTGAAATAACAAGTTATTGTAATCCGTTCCAACAAATTATTACGACTTGAGGAAGACGAAGCAGTCTATTCGGTATCAAAGGCCGCATGGCCAAGAGTACAACGCACGATATAAATCTTCCTGTTTTACTGTTTTACTATCTCAATACAATATTTATTATACAGGCAGATTTCTTTTCAAATATATAGCAATATTTTTAATTAGCTTAACATTTTTTGGTTGCAACTTGTTGATTAAATTTTGCTCGTGATGGATACTGGTAATAGTAGCTTAGGATGTAGAGTTTTCAGCTTTCCATATAAAATGGACAAACTAAAAGGGAATGGTATCCATCTTTAGTTATATTATGATTACATCTCTTGCACTTAATAAAATCAGTATTGACTTTGTCATTGTTGAATACCCAACTTATGGCTCAAACATCGAAATTTAAATAATATGCGGATGAGATCTTTGTTTGGACATTTGGACTCCATAATATATTTCTCTGGTTCGAGTACAGACATATATGTAGAATAATGGTTTAGAAATGATGAAGAAATAATTTTAGCATGCCAATTCTGAATCTCACTCGCCAATACTCATATTATATATTTGTCTTTGTTATTGTTTCTGCGGTATATAACTGTAATTATTGTTGTTGTCTGATTTGTATTATCCAGTGTAAGTGAGTGAGTATGGATTTACGCCGCTTCTTTCAATATTCAAACAATATCACGGCGGGTGACACCAGCAATGGGCTACACACATTGTACGCTTGTGGGGAATCGAACACGGGTCTTCGGCGTGACGAGCGAACGCTTTAACCACTTGGCAACTCCACCGCCCCTTAAGAATATATAACTGATGGATATCGCCCACACTGTGCCATGAATATTTCACTGAACTTCAGCAGAAGACACGTACAAGATGTTGAAGTAACCGGTTCAGTATCACAACTTTGGTTCATTCCCCCATATGTCTCAGCCACTCATCAAACAATTGTCATTGAAGCAACAACTTGCTGGTCTAGTAAAGAATCGTTTGACAGGATAGTGTTTTTTCTGCTTGCATTGACAATGTGCTACTACAGATTCTACACGAAAAGAAAATTTCCAAAGAAAGAAAGAAACAAAACAAACAACGACACCAGATCAACCAAGTCGCCGAGCTTGATCACCGGATTCAGTGAGTCCATTCCCATGACCAACATAATTCGGTTGCTGGGGATCAGCTCGAGCCCCCACGAGGGTATAGCAAGTGAGTATAGTTTTACGCCGCCTTTAGCAATATTCCAGCAATATCACGGCGGGGGACACCAGAATGTATTGTGTTGGTGATTTTACTGGGCAAGTTAATGATCACGACATTTGTTTACACAATGTTTGTTTTTTCTAGACTAGGCGAACTTTACCATTGTTTTAATACACTCTAGTTTTAAAAACCACAAAAAATGAAGTAAATGTATCGAAAATCTCAACGAAATCCACATTTACAATGGCAGCATACAGCATCCAAAATTGGCATGACAGTTGCGCGAATTGAGGTGGGGTAGCATTAACAACCTTTCAACGTAATGGACAAAGGGTAACTTCGCCAAGGCTCAATGACATGTCACATTAATAGCATAATAACATGGACGCCCCCTGCTACAAGACAAGGGCAATCTCTCCGGTGCACAGAAAAGTCGTCTGATGACGTTAAGTGGGACACGTCGCCATTCTTCTTGGAGGGACTGGACCAGTTCTTGTCGATTGGCTGGAGGATGTGGTCGACGAACACGACGATCCATGACATCCCAGAGGTGTTCTATGGGGTACATGTCTGGGGAGCATGCAGGCCACGACAACACGTTGATGTTGTTGGCTGCAAGGACGTTCTGTACGATTAGGGCTGTATGGGGTCTGGCGTTGTCATGCTGATAAAGGACACCACGTGCCAACTGTTATAGATATGGTAGGACAATCGGGGGAAGAATGTCATCCATGAAACGCTGAGCTGTCAAATTTCCGTGTTCTCCCCTGCCCCAAAATTCCTTCCAACACCATAACACCCTCCACGGCACGACCTCTTGAACGCAACATGCCGCAGTTCGTTCTCCCCTATGGCGGTAAACACGCTGTCTTCCATCAGCTGTCAATAACTGTCGAATCGAACTGGAATCGATTCCGGAGATGCATAGTACGCAAGTACCGGTCCTCATTGGGCGTAGTTACCCTGGGTCTGCTTGTTCTTGGCCTGTCTGATGTCTGCCCGGTCTGAATGTAACATTGCATCAGGTTAGTAACAGCAACACGGGAGAAACCGGAGGTTCTAGCAATGTGGGCATGGGTGGCTCCAATCTGTATCATATCCAGGGCCCTCTCGCGTTGTTCGGGTGTCAGCCGTGGCATTTCTGTGGTGTTTTTTTTTTTTATCAGTGTGAGAATCTGCCATGCCGTCCGTATAATTTATACACCGTTATTGCAAGCGTAGTTTCGGCTGCCCAAGCGGAGCGTGTTTTTCACTCTTTCGCATTTTCCTTAAAAGAAGCGTGTCGTAGACGTATATCACTTTCTACATAGACCATTGTTGAGTTAGGACAACGTGTTTTGCATTTTTTAAATTTCATTTTTAGAGTGGTACTTTTGACCGTCAGTCTGACTGGGGCATGCATGGTACACTGCGGTTCTCAGTGGGCTAGCACTGCACCACCGATATGGATCCGGTCTCTGTAGCCACGTTGCTTTAAAAGTGTTATATTTTTAAACGTAACATTTAACCCCTGTCCCCTCATAAGACGCAAGGTACAAGTCTAGACCTCCGTTGCCATTTTCACGGGGTTGTTAAGGAACAAGCTCATGAGCTAAGACTGGTCTTGTCACTACGCGACGCCACCGCTTCACCTGCAGGCGGCCACATGGCTCGCACGGGTGTCATAGCCAGTTGTCGCTCCCCTACGATAATCAGTGCATGGGTCTCAGATGTAACGGAATGTGCTATGGCTATTGTCAACCTGCTCGCAGACTCATTCATTCCATTGTCGCCATATTCGTACTCATTGTTTCCAACAAGTGGTACACATCTGCAGCCTGTGTCCTTTGGGTTTTGCTGCCACATTAGGCCTCCATGTTCTCACTGAATACTGCACATACAGTGTAAACTGACGTAACACAACAGCTCGGGGTTTTTAAGGGCGGTGAGGTAGCCCATAGTGTACGCTCAACACGGTTCTACCCTATTTGTCCGACACCCCAGTTGTCAGATTGGTCAGGAAGGGCTGTGATAAGCTTGGTCGACCTTTTGTTGCATTTGATCAGCCCAGATTGTCGTAGAGATTCTCAATTTACACACCTTCCATTTTTTTTCTTAAAATATTATAATAATTTCCCCATATCATATTAAACAAATTAGATATTATAAATAACAAAAGATAAAAGTTTCGGGCCACAAGTGGGGAGTCTGACAAGTGGGGAGTCTGACAAGTGGAGAGTCTGACAAATGGGAAGTCTGACAAGTGGAGTATCTGACAAGTGGGGAGTCTGACAAGTGGGGAGTCTGACAAGTGGAGAGTCTGACAAGTGGAGAGTCTGACAGGTGGGGAGTCTGACAAGTGGCGAATCTGACAAGTGGAGAGTCTGACAAGTGGGGAGTCTGACAAGTGGGGTATCTGACAAGTGGGGAGTCTGACAAGTGGGGAGTCTGACAAGTGGAGTATCTGACAGGTGGGGAGTCTGACAAGTGGGGAGTCTGACAGGTGGGGAGTCTGACAGGTGGGGAGTCTGACAGGTGGAGAGTCTGACAAGTGGGGAGTCTGACAGGTTGGGAGTCTGACAAGTGGGGACTCTGACAAGTGGAGAGTCTGACAAGTGGGGAGTCTGACAAGTGGGGAGTCTGACAGGTGGGGAGTCTGACAAGTGGGGAGTCTGACAGGTGGAGAGTCTGACAAGTGGGGAGTCTGACAAGTGGAGTATCTGACAAGTGGGGAGTCTGACAAGTGGAGAGTCTGACAAGTGGGGAGTCTGACAAGTGGGGAGTCTGACAAGTGGGGAGTCTGACAAGTGGAGAGTCTGACAAATGGGAAGTCTGACAAGTGGAGTATCTGACAAGTGGGGAGTCTGACAAGTGGGGAGTCTGACAAGTGGGGAGTCTGACAAGTGGAGAGTCTGACAGGTGGGGAGTCTGACAAGTGGGGAATCTGACAAGTGGAGAGTCTGACAAGTGGGGAGTCTGACAAGTGGAGTATCTGACAAGTGGGGAGTCTGACAAGTGGGGAGTCTGACAAGTGGAGTATCTGACAGGTGGGGCGTCTGACAAGTGGGGAGTCTGACAGGTGGGGAGTCTGACAGGTGGAGAGTCTGACAAGTGGGGAGTCTGACAGGTTGGGAGTCTGACAAGTGGGGACTCTGACAAGTGGAGAGTCTGACAAGTGGGGAGTCTGACAAGTGGGGAGTCTGACAGGTGGAGAGTCTGACAAGTGGGGAGTCTGACAAGTGGAGTATCTGACAAGTGGGGAGTCTGACAAGTGGAGAGTCTGACAAGTGGGGAGTCTGACAAGTGGGGAGTCTGACAAGTGGGGAGTCTGACAGGTGGGGAGTCTGACAAGTGGGGAGTCTGACAAGTGGGGAGTCTGACAAGTGGAGAGTCTGACAAGTGGGGAGTCTGACAAGTGGGGAGTCTGACAAGTGGAGTATCTGACAAGTGGGGAGTCTGACAAGTGGAGTATCTGACAAGTGGGGAGTCTGACAAGTGGAGTATCTGACAGGCTGGGAGTCTGACAAGTGGGGAGTCTGACAGGTGGGGAGTCTGACAAGTGGAGAGTCTGACAAGTGGGGAGTCTGACAAGTGGGGAGTCTGACAGGTGGGGAGTCTGACAAGTTGGTAGTCTGACATGTGGGGAGTCTGACAAGTGGGGAGTCGGACAAGTGGAGAGTCTGACAAGTTGGTAGTCTGACAGGTGGGGAGTCTGACAAGTGGGGAGTCTGACAAGTGGAGAGTTTGACAAGTGGGGAGTCTGACAGGTGGGGAGTCTGACAAGTGGGGAGTCTGACAAGTGGGGAGTCTGACAAGTGGGGAGTCTGACAAGTGGAGAGTCTGACAAGTGGGGAGTCTGACAAGTGGGGAGTCTGACAAGTGGAGTATCTGACAAGTGGGGAGTCTGACAAGTGGAGTATCTGACAAGTGGGGATTCTGACAAGTGGAGTATCTGACAGGTGGGGAGTCTGACAAGTGGAGAGTCTGACAAGTGGGGAGTCTGACAAGTGGGGAGTCTGACAAGTGGGGAGTCTGACAAGTGGGGAGTCTGACAGGTGGGGAGTCTGACAAGTGGGGAGTCTGACAAGTGGGGAGTCTGACAAGTGGAGAGTCTGACAAGTGGGGAGTCTGACAAGTGGGGAGTCTGACAAGTGGAGTATCTGACAAGTGGGGAGTCTGACAAGTGGAGTATCTGACAGGTGGGGAGTCTGACAAGTGGGGAGTCTGACAGGTGGGGAGTCTGACAAGTGGAGTATCTGACAAGTGGGGAGTCTGACAAGTGGGGAGTCTGACAGGTGGGGAGTCTGACAAGTTGGTAGTCTGACAAGTGGGGAGTCTGACAAGTGGGGAGTCGGACAAGTGGAGAGTCTGACAAGTTGGTAGTCTGACATGTGGGGAGTCTGACAAGTGGGGAGTCTGACAAGTGGAGAGTCTGACAAGTGGGGAGTCTGACAGGTGGGGAGTCTGACAAGTGGGGAGTCTGACAAGTGGAGTATCTGACAAGTGGAGAGTCTGACAAGTGGAGAGTCTGACAAGTTGGTAGTCTGACAAGTGGGGAGTCTGACAAGTGGAGAGTCTGACAGGTGGGGAGTCTGACAAGTGGGGAGTCTGACAAGTGGGGAGTCTGACAAGTGGAGTATCTGACAAGTGGGGAGTCTGACAAGTCGGGAGTCTGACAAGTGGGGAGTCTGACAGGTGGGGAGACACCTCGTCACACCCGGGCTCGACTCCCCTCATACGTACAATGTGTTTGGAAAGCATTTCTGAAAAAATATTTCTGCCAGGTACTAGTACTCCTTCGGTGATACGGATAAGCTAAGCAGAGTTAATTCCCTCAGTTATGCCAGGATCCGCTGGTCATGTTTCGAAGTTCAAATTCGCCATATGTATGATACTTGATTGCCAACATCACACCCGTTCTCGTGGGTTTCACCAATGCGATAACCGTATACGGCCTGCCCTCCTACATTGCCTCAAACCAGACACATATGCACACACACACACACACACGCACACACGCACACATGCACACACACGCGCGCACCTACTGATGAACTGGTTTTTGATTTACATGTAAAGAAAATATACAAAAACAAAACCTTGACTCATGTGGTAAACCATAAAATGTATTTGCACTCATCCTCGATTGTCCAGGGTACTATATCTCCATTCTATTGTGATATATACCCTGGACCCATTTGTTACCATAACGTCGTTTTTAAGTGACATCCCTAACTGAGCACATAATATCTGTCACTCATTTGTTTCAGCGTCGTGCTATTGTCATCGAATTTAAAACGAAACCATGTTAGCGTATGGCCCAGGGTAGCGGTTTTAAGCACACGCGTACTCTGATGGTGAAGCTTTTGTTTGTCAGTAGTTATGCATATCTTTGACATTTGTAGATGGTGATGAATATTTCAAGATGAAACTAACGAAGATCGCCGCAAGGGGACTCCGATCAAAATAGGCCGTCATCGCTTCTTTGAGGACGTTGAACATTGCTCATGCCATCAACCCTTGGTTTGTCTGGTCCAGACTCGATTATTTACAGGTTGCCGTGAAAAAGGCTAAAACAATTGAGGTATTAAACATACATTCATTCATTCACTCAGATGGTTGAAGGTTGGGCCCCGTTCCACAAAGCGATCTTAGCGCTAAGTCTTTACTAAAGAATGTAACTAAGATCACTTTGTGGAGCGACCCCTGGTGTGATTTGCAGTCAGGACATATTTCTTGACATTACTTCAGAATGGACCAAGTCTGGCCCACTCCTCCGCCGTCAGTACAGATAGGGGGCTATTAAGGGGCGATTCAATGACATGTAATAGATTAATCATCATTACTTGTAATTCTCCTTCAGGGTCGTCTGCTGGTCGTGTTCAGATTTCGTGTCTCGGTTTGTGGTACAAGGTCACAAGTCTAGGTCACTTCCTGAATGTTCCATAATTCCCTACTTCCGGTTCCGGAAAGTTCGGATGATCCGGAAGTGGCTTGATGGAACACAGTTGCAATCAACATGCAATCTTGACTCCGTAAGTGATATTATATCACAGAGTAGTTTTCAAAATCTGTGTGAGCTCTCTTGAATTATTCACCTATAAGTACTTACTTTTTTCCATAGAAATGAACTTTGAATAAGGATTCCAGTAGACCGGAAAAGATCAGTAGTTCGCCGCAGCGGGTTTTGTTTGGCCCTCGTTAATCCGGACCCCGTTAATCAACTAACTTTCTGCGATCGCTTTTCGAAACGCTCCGTATCCATGACTAATCCGGACGATTTCGGCAGGAACACAGACGTCCGTCTAAATGGGGTTTAAATGTATTGCAGCATATTTGACCTATCAGTGACAAAAATGATGTCCGATGCAATTACCTATTTTGACTTGCCGTTGCATGTGTTTGTGACGGGTGCAACCGATGGGACAGGATACGCTCACCTTGTCGCGAACACCTGGTTTCATCAATTTTTGAAAGCGATTTGAACACAAGCTAATTATAAAGTCAGAATCGTACAATCAACTCTGCTTGTAGCAGAGATTTCTATTTAACATGGAAAGGGATTTGTCGCTTTTATTTAGTTATACTCCGTGGGGACACGAACGCAGATAGTTGTTCTAACAGACTTGACAGTGCGCCGACATGTTTCACAACTGCAGGCAAACAGTGGTCCGAGCTTTTGTTGAATGAGCGACACCTGTTAGGGACATCTGTACAGAGCGCGGGGACGTGGCAGAAATAACCGTTCAAGGTGACATATGTTTGAGATATTATAGGTCATTCACCCAAACTAACGATATGTAGAGGATAATACCACGTGTCTATCGTTCCCTTCGACTGACCTTCACTTTGACTCCATGGAAATCCTGGTGCATGTATTTGTTTGTTGTTTAACGTCTTTCTCGGCGATATGTCAGCTTTATGACGGCGGACTGTTTAACGTCGCACACGGCAATATGTCATCTGTATGACGGCGGACTGTTTAACGTCGCACTCGGCAATATGTCAGCTTTATGACGGCGGACTGTTTAACGCCGCACTCGGCAATATGTCATCTGTATGACGGCGGACTGTTTAACGTCGCACTCGGCAATATGTCAGCTTTTTGACGGCGGACTGTTTTACGGCGCACTCGGCAATATGTCAGCTTTATGACGGCGTACTGTTTTTACGTCGCACTCGGCAATATGTCAGCTTCATGACGGCGGACTGTTTTTACGTCGCACTCGGCAATATGTCAGCTTTATGACGGCGGACTGTTTAACGCCGCACTCGGCAATATGTCAGCTTCATGACGGCGGACTGTTTAACGTCGCACTCGGCAATATGTCATCTGTATGACGGCGGACTGTTTAACGTCGCACTCGGCTATATGTTAGCTTTATGACGGCGTACTTTTTTTACGTCGCACTCGGCAATATGTCAGCTTTATGACGGCGGACTGTTTTACGGCGCACTCGGCAATATGTCAGCTTTATGACGGCGTACTGTTTTTACGTCGCACTTGGCAATATGTCAGCTTCATGACGGCGGACTGTTTAACATCGCACTCGGCAATATGTCAGCTTTATGACGGCGGACTGTTTAACGCCGCACTCGGCAATATGTCAGCTTTATGACGGCGGACTGTTTAACGTCGCACTCGGCAATATGTCAGCTTTTTTACGGCGGACTGTTTTACGGCGCACTCGGCAATATGTCAGCTTTATGACGGCGTACTGTTTTTACGTCGCACTCGGCAATATGTCAGCTTCATGACGGCGGACTGTTTAACATCGCACTCGGCAATATGTCAGCTTTATGACGATGTACTGTTTTACGTCGCACTCGGCAATATGTCAGCTTTATGACGGCGGACTGTTTAACGTCGCACTCGGCAATATGTCAGCTTTTTGACGGCGGACTGTTTTACGGCGCACTCGGCAATATGTCAGCTTTATGACGGCGTACTGTTTTTACGTCGCACTCGGCAATATGTCAGCTTCATGACGGCGGACTGTTTTTACGTCGCACTCGGCAATATGTTAGCTTTATGACGGCGTACTTTTTTTACGTCGCACTCGGCAATATGTCAGCTTTATGACGGCGGACTGTTTAACGTCGCACACGGCAATATGTCAGCTTTATGACGGCGTACTTTTTTGACGTCGCACTCGGCAATATGTCAGCTTTATGACGGCGGACTGTTTAACGTCGCACTCGGCAATATGTCATCTGTATGACGGCGGACTGTTTAACGTCGCACTCGGCAATATGTCAGCTTTTTGACGGCGGACTGTTTTACGGCGCACTCGGCAATATGTCAGCTTTATGACGGCGTACTTTTTTTACGTCGCACTCGGCAATATGTCAGCTTTATGACGGCGGACTGTTTAACGTCGCACACGGCAATATGTCAGCTTTATGACGGCGTACTTTTTTGACGTCGCACTCGGCAATATGTCAGCTTTATGACGGCGGACTGTTTAACGTCGCACTCGGCAATATGTCAGCTTTATGACGGCGGACTGTTTTACGGCGCACTCGGCAATATGTCAGCTTTATGACGGCGGACTGTTTTACGGCGCACTCGGCAATATGTCAGCTTTATGACGGCGTAATGTTTTTACGTCGCACTTGGCAATATGTCAGCTTCATGACGGTGGACTGTTTAACATCGCACTCGGCAATATGTCAGCTTTATGACGGCGGACTGTTTAACGCTGCACTCGGCAATATGTCATCTGTATGACGGCGGACTGTTTAACGTCGCACTCGGCAATATGTTAGCTTTATGACGGCGTACTTTTTTTACGTCGCACTCGGCAATATGTCAGCTTTATGACGGCGGACTGTTTAACGTCGCACACGGCAATATGTCAGCTTTATGACGGCGTACTTTTTTTACGTCGCACTCGGCAATATGTCAGCTTTATGACGGCGGACTGTTTAACGTCGCACTCGGCAATATGTCATCTGTATGACGGCGGACTGTTTAACGTCGCACTCGGCAATATGTCAGCTTTATGACGGCGGACTGTTTTACGGCGCACTCGGCAATATGTCAGCTTTATGACGGCGTACTGTTTTTACGTCGCACTTGGCAATATGTCAGCTTCATGACGGCGGACTGTTTAACATCGCACTCGGCAATATGTCAGCTTTATGACGGCGGACTGTTTAACGCCGCACTCGGCAATATGTCAGCTTTATGACGGCGGACTGTTTAACGTCGCACTCGGCAATATGTCAGCTTTATGACGGCGGACTGTTTTACGGCGCACTCGGCAATATGTCAGCTTTATGACGGCGTACTGTTTTTACGTCGCACTTGGCAATATGTCAGCTTCATGACGGTGGACTGTTTAACATCGCACTCGGCAATATGTCAGCTTTATGACGGCGGACTGTTTAACGCCGCACTCGGCAATATGTCATCTGTATGACGGCGGACTGTTTAACGTCGCACTCGGCAATATGTTAGCTTTATGACGGCGTACTTTTTTTACGTCGCACTCGGCAATATGTCAGCTTTATGACGGCGGACTGTTTAACGTCGCACACGGCAATATGTCAGCTTTATGACGGCGTACTTTTTTTACGTCGCACTCGGCAATATGTCAGCTTTATGACGGCGGACTGTTTAACGTCGCACTCGGCAATATGTCATCTGTATGACGGCGGACTGTTTAACGTCGCACTCGGCAATATGTCAGCTTTATGACGGCGGACTGTTTTACGGCGCACTCGGCAATATGTCAGCTTTATGACGGCGTACTGTTTTTACGTCGCACTTGGCAATATGTCAGCTTCATGACGGCGGACTGTTTAACATCGCACGCGGCAATATGTCAGCTTTATGACGGCGGACTGTTTAACGCCGCACTCGGCAATATGTCAGCTTTATGACGGCGGACTGTTTAACGCCGCACTCGGCAATATGTCAGCTTCATGACGGCGGACTTTTTACGTCGCACTCGGCAATATGTCAGCTTTATGACGGCGGACTTACTGTAGATCTGCTGGTCACAATGGCTGCTAAGTTGGTGACGTTGTGCCACGGTGGCCCTGACCTCTTGTTCAGGGCCCATTTTTGCGCACTGGGCTAAACTGTAGAGTAGCCTGGGTGAATGAGTGAGTGAGTGAGTATGGTTTTACGCCGCTTTTAGCAATATTCAAGCAATATTCAAGCAATATCACGGCGGGGGACACCAGAAATGGGCTTCACACATTGTACCCATTGTTCGGCGTGACGAGCGAACGCTTTAACCACTAGGCTACCCAACCGCCCCGTAGAGTAGCCTGGCCATTGCTGTGTTCTAATGTACTATACAAAGCCGTCAAGTTGGCCTGATGGTTAAAGCGCTCGTTGCGCATTTCCAACTCTGGTTGTGTAAAACTATTGTTCAGCATATCCCAGGGGGATGCTACGTGTGAAGCCCAGTTAGAGTCTGGCCTTTGTAACCAACATGTCCCAGGACAACCTTCACACAACAGTACTGAACTGTATGGCGAATTTAGGGCACGTTTAGGCACGTGTATATTCGTATATTGGCTATATACAGTATGACCCTCCCATATGCTGTATACCATGTCCCTCCCCAATACTGTTATATACTATATGTCCGTATTTCTGAACCGCCCTTGGCTCTATACTTCACCTTCCAGAATACTGACTATATACTCTTTGTGACTTCCCCAATACTGGTCACATTATAATAACGATTTTGACCCGTGTTTAGAACCTGACTATACCTTAATAATAATAATAAGAAGAGCAACGATTACAATCAAGCAGTTTACTTTCAGTGATGTTGTGTTTCAAATATACAATACAAGGGGTAGAATAGCAATGCATGACATATGGGCTGATAATAATAAGAACACATGAAATATAGAATAACAATTGAAAAAGACCATTAGAAACATACTTATCTGCCCTTGATTTGCATGTGCTAAGCGGAAGAATTTTAGGCAAATTCAACTTCCGGCGCGAACACGCTACAGTCGCTTACAACAAAGGCCTATTGTCAGTGTTTGAATAGCGCAGATATTAGGGTTCATTGAAACATTGCAACCTTCTACATGCCATCTTCAATCTTAAATAGGGGCGGTCGGGTAGCCTAGTGGTTAAAGCGTTCGCTCGTCACGCCGAACACCCGGGTTCGATTCCCGAGATGGGTACAATGAAGCCTATTTCTTGTGTCCCCCGCCTTGATATTGCTGGAATATTGGAACTCGAATAAAAGCGGCGTAAAACCATACTCACTCACTCACTCACTAATCTTGAATATTTAGCTGTTTTACACATTTTAACTAAAGTACAGAAATACGGCCTTCTAATGTCAAATGAAACATGTATTTCAACGTTGCGCTATCACATGCTATCACGCCGTCGCACTTTTATGTATTATTGATTGAAATGTTTATCTAGTGCCTTATAGATTTGGTGAATTTTAGTCTTGCATATTTAAAACAGATATTGCTTAGATTGATGCGAAGAAATGTATCTCTGCGCCTATTTTTAGTAAGGGGCGGTGGGGTATCCTAGTGGTTAAAGCGTTCGCTCGTCACGCCGAAGACCCGGGTTCGATTCCCCACAAGCGTACAATGTGTGAAGCCCATTTTAAGGTGTCCCCGCCGTGATATTGCTGGAATATCTCCAAAATCGTCGTTACACCAGACCAGTGACAAACTCACCAACATGCAAATCTGGTTCCATCCTCTTTCCACTTAACACGGTACGTTCTTGTGCCATCTACCTGTTTTGATGACAATATCTTATCATGGCAAGAACAAGACTGTCCCGCAACCTGGCTCAACAGCCTCGATCAATGGGCCCTGTTAAATGATAAGGATGATGGCCAGAAAAAGAGAGCTGATTTCATGTTGTGCATGACGGATGGCGCACAGATGTGGCTGACAAAGTTAGAGGCAACTCAAAAGACACATTTCAACATTCATCTGTCTCCTTCAAATTGAAATATATAACAAAGAAGAAATACATTGTCGCCAATCTGTGCCCTGTCCAAGGGAAGAAGAAACAGAAAATTCGCAATGAGCAAATTCAATGCTGCCAATCTGCACCCGGTGCAAGGAAAAGGAGAAGAAGAAGAAGAAGATTACCACCTCAGGGCCTACTCATACTTTCAGGGCACCAACATGGATGAAACATACGTTGTAACCTTTATTATAGACATTGTTTTGATGCATACACTTGATGATTTAGATGCAAAAAGTAAAACGACAGAAGGAGTTATAACAAAAGGAAGAAGCCTGCAGTCGTCAATGCGATATCAGCCAAAGATGACGGATACGCAACCTGGTGGTTGTTCTGATAGTGATGCTCGTTTCATCACAAAAAAACATCCCAGGGCCAAGTGACAATGACCACACTTGAACAGAACATACGACCCTGCGGACTTCGCCCTTCAACAAACACCAGACTGCCAACATCAGACATCAGGATATCAAGAAATCCAGGAACATTCACAATACCATCAGGCTGATCTTTTTCCCCCCGAATATCAAAATCTTGAACATCGACCATCACGACCATCAACTATAAGCCTTACCGGCCTTAAACCATTTTCAATCGCAGAGTCTTCTGCAGGATTCCTCCCAGGACTCTTCCCCCAAGTACCAGCCAAGACATCAGAATGGGACACCTCAACGGTACAGGAGGACCAAAGCTGCTGTCAGAGCTGCATACTCCCACTGCCCATGTCATCAATGTTGTGAGTATTGTAATGGGGTCAGTTGTGCAGGATATCACTCGGATGGTCTAAACTGTAACAGGGTCAACAACCATACAGCTAGAATGTGTAGGAGAGCTAAATAAGCTTGGTTCATTACAACCAATGTCATGTCGAAAAGTGATCCCCACAACCCGCCACAAAGTAACCCCTCCGCTCCTGCCTCGCCTGACACTTTGTCACATGCAAATGTCAGGCACACATAACAAGGCATATCTCTGATTGCACTTTTACATAAGAATATCATACTAGTACATTTTGAGGACGAAAAAACAAATGCGCTCATAGGCGCATCCACCACTTGCATTAGTCAGAGTCTCTTGAGCAAAATTGGATTAGGTGATTCACAATTAAACCAATCCCCGATTCAGGAAGTGGTTAGATTTGGAGGAGAAAAGCAACACATTTAAGGCACCATAAAAGAGTCTTTTTCAATTGGTCACCTTACACTTTCACACTGCTTTTATGTCTTTCCAAAGTTCGACTTCATGGAAAGGAAGAAGAGCGTGCCGCAACCCGTCTCAACAGCTTCGATCAGTGGGACCTGTTAAAGGACAAGGATGATGGCCAGAAAAAGAGAGCTGTTTTTATGTTGTGCGTGACGGATGGCGCACAGAAGATGGCCAGAAAAAGAGAGCTGCTTTTATGTTGTACAAGACGGATGGCGCACAAATGTGACTGACCAAGGACACAAAAGGACACATTTCAACATTTATGTGCCTCCAAAATATATCTCAAAGAAGAAATTCAATGCTGCCAGTCTGTGCCCTGTACAAGAGAAGAAGAAAAATAGGAAGATTATATAGTAAGCGCCTACTCATACTTTCAGCACACCAATATGGATGAAACATACGTTGTAACTCTTATTGTAGAAGGGTTACAACCAAACATTAAGGACATTGTTTTGATGCATGACCCCCATTCCCTGGATTAAAATGGCAAAAACAAACAGGATGAAGCCTGCAGTCGTTAATGCCATATCAGCCAAAGATTAGGAACCTGATGGATGTTCTAAAGGTGATGCTCGTTTCATCTGTAAAACCATCCCAGGACCTAGTGACAACGACCACACATGAACAGTACATACGACCCTACAGACCTCGTCCTCAACAAACGCCGGACTGTCAACATCAGCGTTATCGAGAAATCCAAGAACCTTCACAGTGCCACCAGGCTGAGCTTCTATAACCTGAATATCAAAATCTTGAACATCGACCATCACGACCATCACGACCATCACGACCATCCACAAACAACTATAAGCCTTATCGACCTCAACAACAATTTCAGCCACAGAATCTTCTGCAGGATTCCTCCCAGGACATTTCCCCAAAGTACCAGCCAAGACATCAGAATGGGACACCTCAACGGTACAAGAGCACCAAAGCTGCTGTCAGAGCTGCATACTCCTACTGGCCATGTCATCACTTTGTCACAAGCAAATGTCAGGCATACATGACAAGGCATATCTCTGATTGCACCTTTACACAAGAATATCATACCGGTACATTTTGAGGACAGAAAAACAGGCGCATCCATCAGTAGCATTAGTCAGAATATCTTGAGCAAAATTGGATTAGGTGATTCACAATTAAACCAATCCCCGATTCAGGAAGTGGTTAGATTTGGAGGAGAAAAGCAACACATTTAAGGCACCATAAAAGAGTCTTTTTCAATTGGTCACCTTACACTTTCACACTGCTTTTATGTCTTTCCAAAGTTCGACTTCATGGAAAGGAAGAAGAGCGTGCCGCAACCCGTCTCAACAGCTTCGATCAGTTGGCCCTGTTAAAGGACAAGGAAGATGGCCAGAAAAAGAGAGCTGCTTTTATGTTGTGCATGACGGATGGCGCACATATGTGGCTGACAAAGTTAGAGGCAGCTCAAAGGGACACATTTCAACATTTATGTGCCTCTAAAATATATCACAAAGACCAAATTGAATGCTGCCAATCTACGCCCGGTGCAAAAAAAGAAGAAAAAATAGAAGATATCTCCCAAGGGCCTACTCACACTTTCAGCACGTCAATATTGATGAAACATACGTAGTTACACTTATTATTGATGGGTTACAACTAAGCATTAAGGACTTTGTTTAGATGCATGACTACCACACCCTGGATGATTGAGCAATTATAACAAACATGTTATAAATGTGATGTTTGTTTCATCTCATAACCCATCCCAGGACCAAGTGACACCACGCATTACAGACGACCCCAAAGACCTCGACGATACGTCACTAAGTAATGACGCTGTATTATGACATAATTATAACCTGTATGGCGATGTACTGCGGCCACTGGACAATATAATTCACGGAACTCGATTGGTTTGATGGATGCGTCTATCTTACGTCACTATAGCCTGCTATGCAGCTGTCAGTGTTCACTCTGACACGTAAATGTTCACTTTAGGTTATGATAACTTTAAGAATATTTTAATTCCATAAATATTTTGTTATAGTTATATAATATAAATTGTCAATGCAAGAGAATAATCAGCCTATATTTTTTCGCCGATACAGATTCCACTTGGCGTAAAGTGCAAATAGATGTGGAAAGTATATGAATGGTCCACTGAACATCAGTGATGACAAAGGGTGTTCGCGAAAAGGGTAAGAAAAACTCTGATATTACAGAAAATGTTGGAACAACATTGGGTGTACCTAATGCTGGTACAATAACCCTCTTTTGTGTTTTAGCTTTAACACATGACATATGGAATGTGTACAAATATAAAATGATAATCTGTGATGAGTTGATCGTATCACATGGTTCACACACAGTAAAGAATGCCCGATGAACAACTAGAATGTGAGCTTGGGAGGGTTGCTTCCAAGCTGTCTTCAAGGAAAGGAATGGCACACAGAGCGGGGAACTTGTTTTTACACAAAATATTCTTTCCAATTTTGAATCCAGGCCAGTTAAGAGAAGGCCAGACTAGTAAGGGATATATTATCGATGATAATTGGGTGGGTAACTTCGGATGCCAATATGAATGATACAAGGACAGTTTGATGATGGGGATAATAACACATCCAGACCCAGAGGTGATTATATAGTTCAGTGGTTGTGGACGTCAGGATGTCTGAAGCCTTTGAGATGAAGCCTTTTTAGTTGGTTTCAGCAGTTGAGGAAACCTCAAATGGGAGAAGCATACTTAACAGTAGCAAGAAGTCGATCCACAGCGGTCCTGGAAATGCCAGAGAGAGAGAACAACATGATGTAGCTCTCTCAAATGTAGGGTTGGGGTGAGATGAGGTGAGGCGACCAAAAATACCATTTAGCACAAGACAGAACTACATTAATTTTCTTATAAACCTATTGGGCCTTTTTGAAATATTTAAATTTAGGGTGTTTGTAGTGATGTTTTGGGCGTGTCGATTTGTCTTTGGGTTCGCCATATGGTATCAAGTGGTTTGCGGCGTTTGTGGAGGTGCTGGGCTTGTTTGGCTTGCCTCTGAGTTCTTCTGCTTCGTCTGGGCGTCATCTTTCCCACATTATATGCAATAAGCCTTTTCAATGTGACGTCCACAACATTCAGTAGAGGCCACTGATCAAAGATGTTGAACAAAAGTTTGGCACAGTCTTTTTGTTAGCCATGGAACTGCAGTGACTACCATAGTGGTCCTGTTGACATGAATTTTCGCCCTTGTATTTGTTGACGCTGGTTATGCTGAAGGTGTTGTTGGTGTTCATGTTCTTGCTTTCCTGTTGTTCTTGTTCTTCTTAGAGTTGTTCTTGTAAATGTTCTTGTTGTGTTTGCTTGTTATGTGATCGGTATGGTCTTTCTTGGACAGGTCCTAAATTTCGGAGTGGATAAATGGGGTCGCTCCTCTAAACATGAAGAGTTATTCGAGGTCGGCGTCGACTTTGTTTCCACCAACTCTAATCACGGTTTTGACCCGTGTTTGGGAACTTGATATTACCTTCATAAGAAGAATAGGAACGATTACAATCAAGCAGTTTACTTTCAGTGATGTTGTATTTACAATATAGAATACAAGGGAAATAATGGCAATAACTGGCGAATGGACTGATAATAATAAGAATACGTGAAATATAGACTAACAAATGAATAGGGTTTTTTAATGGTTGAATACTTAAGGAGGTAAGCTGGAAAGGTAGGGGATATAGTGAATCTCACATGAGGGGCTTTTGATATCAAATATATCAACACTTATTGATATATTTGATACCAAAAGACACTCGGGTGAGATTTTATTTACCATCCAACATCATTCATGCAACTCTTTCAGTTTGTAGACAGTAATAAGCAGTGTCTTAAGTGTAAAAAGTACTGCTTACAGCTTCAGTAGCAGAGCTATAAGTGATGTCATTTGATTGTGATGTCATAGTAACCGATATCACGTCACAATGGTCTACAAAGCATTCTGATGCAATTTCATTGCAGCGATATCTACAGTGTAGATATCGCTTGATCTCACCCAAGCGATATCTCCTGTGGGGGCCAGTTTTGGATGATAAATAGCTATAGGTAGAGCTAGGCACACTTCCGTGTCTAGAGGGCATCCCGACACGGACATTATGACCTATGACTGCATTTCTGAGTAAAACTAATATATACATGTGCTTGAAATATTACGTCATTATTACACACACACACACACACACACACACACACACACACACACACACACACACACACACACACACACACACGTAAGAATAGTAGCCGTAGGATATGGACGATATTGATATTCTTATTATTAATAATTTATGAACTACCACGTCTTTAGATTTGATTTTTAAGTCTGTCAATGCTTTAGTTTCGAAAATGTCTCTTGTCTGAAGCCTACGATATCTTATCTTTGAACGTAAGTTGTTGATATTAATAGTAGCTGAGACCGTGTCGAATGTCTAGAACCTGTTCATTAACGCACGCACATGGTGTCAGACACATTTCATAAAACATACAAAGTGTAGTAAGTATATATTCACAAAACAGACTACTTTTGGTTAACAAACATTGTAAACAAGTTATTGTCTATCACATTCCATAGATACATAGGTAAACATAATAACAATGAATGCTTCTTTATACAAACAAACAAGGGGCCAGCACACATACATAGTACAAATATCTTCTACCGTTTAACATCAGTTTACAAACATCAACCACCTAGAATACACCATTAGTAAGAACGACGAGTGGGAGTTGTTTATCGTACTGTAAAACACTGCTTGGAGAAGATAAAATAACTACGCGATAAAAAGCAAAGAACGAAGCGAGGTTTTTTTCACGATAAAACGTTGTTCTATTATGACGTCATTTCTGGAGATTCGAAAATGCTCTCGCAACTTGTTGACGTCGTAATCTGGGCGACCTTATGTTTTAGAGGGAAGAGTATTAAGTGAGTTGTACTCTATTTACAGTGCCAGCCCCCCCGCCCTTAATTTTCTACAGAAAACCTTTTTCCTTGTGAAAGTTAACTTGAATAAAAAATGAATAATATGCCCTCAATAATCTTATTTGCACCCCATGTCAAAAACAGTTATCAGCGGCCTTGCTATGGGTGCAACTGGGCTAAATCACCTCGTGGTTTTATTGTATTATAAACAACTCCCTCTCGCAGTTTGTTCGTAAGTAAGACAAAATGTATCAAATATCACTGGGTAAATGTTTCTTACCTTCATAAGAAGACGAGGAACGGTTACAACCAGGCAGTTTACTTTCAGTGGTGTGGCGTGCTGACCAGTAAACATGCCTGACTTTTATAGTAATCGTCCTCCTGTTTTGACTTTGAGTGATTCTTTAGTCAGTGATTTGTGCGTTGTCTTGAAGTAAATCGCGACCGACGCTACGTCACTGGGTAATGACGCTATATTATGACATAATTATATCCTGTATGGCGATGTACTGCGGCCGCTGGACAATAGAATTCACGGAGCGTGATTGGTTTGATGGATGCGTCTATCTTACATCACTGTAGCCTGCTACGTAGCTGTCAGTGTTCAAACTGACACGTAAACGTCTACTGTGACATTTGCTTGGAGATATACTACAGGTAATGAAAACTTTATGAGTTTATAAATTCCATAAATATTTAGTTAATGAATAAATCAGAAAATAACTCTAAATGGCTTCACACATCGTACCCATGTCGGGAATCGAACCCGGGTCTTCCACGTGACGAGCGAACGCTTCAACCACTAGGCTACCCGACCGCCCTTATAATAATTAATAGCAAATAACTGGCCATTATAGTGCTTTTGACCAAAAAAAGTTCTTCCTTATTATCTTCACAACATTTCTGTTGGTCATACATGATACTCCATTCTGAGTGTTTGTTGACAAGAATAAAAACACATAACCCTTTCGAGTATCATAAAAACATCTCTGCTGAAGGCAAAGTCCGATTCCAACTATATCAAAAGCAGGTGTTTATAAATCACTGTCAAGTAGTGATGATACCAGGTGTCCCCGAAAAAGGTGAGTGTTTCCTGCCCCACCAGTGGAACCTGTCACAAACACATGCAGAGGCAAGTCCCAAGCATAACCGAGGAGGAGCGTTTTCACCGTCAACTGATTTTCCTACCTGAACTAGATATAGAGGAGACAAGTAAGACCGCTTCATCTGTTTCATGTTTAGATCTATGCATAAAGATTCAGAGTGACAAAACACTATCCACAAGACTGTGTGACAAGAGGGATGACTTCAACTTTCCATTTTTGTAGAGCAATATTCCCTCAGCTTCAGAGCAGGTGTCAACATTTCACAACTTAGAGGCACAATCGATCATGTTCATTATACCAAGATTTTAAACAGCGTCGTGCAACTCTTGATCAGAAGTTGTTTGCTCAAGGTTAAGACATTCAAGGTCTCAGTAAATCTTTCAAAACGTTTTATGGTAGACATGTGGAAAATCAAGTCAATTCTCTTCCTGATGTGGAGAATGTTTCGAAATTTGACGCTGAGGAGAAAAGCAAAATGCACCTTAATTCATCATATATTTGATTTTCAAATGACAATACCTTACGTTTGCAGTAATAATTCGAAAAATGAACTGTACTTTCATTTAACACTCAAAGAATACTTCTACTTGGTTTTATGTTTCAAAATTTAATTTGATTTAAAACGGTTAGAAATTAAAGACGGTTATTTCGCATAATACACAACTGCCAATTGGTACCTGTGACATTTATCTTTGAAAATCAATAATTTTGCTTTTTTTCTTTCGGCAAAAATATGGTAAGGGTTGCAAATTCATTTCGTACCCGAGTTTTGAATTGAAGGAATTATTGATGGTTAGATATACATAATTAAATTTTAAAACAGTTATTTCAATTTCAATTACATATAAAACAATGTCGGTATACTTTCTGTTGCCCTCCGTTTACTTCAAAAAGTTAAATTATAGTGACAGGACTCATATATAGATAGCATGTCCTCACTATAAGCCCCGAACCGTGGAGATCCGGGTTAGAATAGGTTTACAGCAACCCATGCTCGCTGTAAAAGGCGACTATGCTTGTCGTATGAGGCGACTAACGGGATCGGGTGGTCAGGCTCACTGACTTGGTTGATGCATGTCATCGTTTCCTAATTGCGTGGATCGATGCTTATTATGTCAATCACTGGATTGTCTTGTCCAGACTCAATTATTTACAGACCGCCGTCATATATCTGGAATATTACTGAGTGCGGCGTTAAACAAACAAACAAACAAACAAACAAACACAGTACTCGCACAACCCACACCAACAACTTCTAATCACACCACACTCCACTCACACAACCACTACCCTCAACCTCAAACCAAACCTCAAATCATTTACACAACCACACACCCTCAAAAACACATCACACAATTCCACACTCACATCTTCAAACCACCTCATAATCCCACATCCCTCCCAAAACCCAAATCGGTCATCATATCACATCCCCTTTCCATGTATGTACTTCCCTAACTCATAGACACCTTCATCATAACCGGGGGCGTTTGCTCGTCACGCCGAAGACCCGGGTTCGATTCCCCACATGGGTACAATGAGCGAAGCCCATTTCTGGTGTCCCCGCCGGATATTGCTGGAATATTGCTAAAAGCGCCGTAAAACCATACTCACTCACTCACTCACTCATCATAACAGTACTCCGGTAAGTCTAGACCGTGACATCTCCCGTCTCTCTCCAGCCCCCTCCATAACTGTGATAACCTTCATAGTATCAACACTTTCGTAAAAAAAACTCGTCTCCCTCGAGGGACACAAGTCTCGTACATATTTCTTGACGCTCAGCGACGAAGTATGAATAATTAATAGCACCGATAATTAGTCTACTCCGCATTTTCACCCGCGACAGGTTAATTGTTCGCAGCTATCCTGCGATTTTCAAGAAAGAATGTCTCAAGGCTCTTTGTAATGGCGCTGGAAAGAGAAAAAAAAAGATTGTTGAAGAAAATAGCTTGCATTGTTGGGCTCGCGACCAATGAGCACAAGAAGCAGGCAGGTGGCGGACAGTGGTGGAAATTGGTCGCTCTCGGCTGGTTGTCCCAGGGATGGTTGGGAAGATTACATATTCATGCGGGCCCTGTGATAGTGTTGTTTTTCTAAAAAAACAACTTTAAACAAATATCACAAAAACACCAAACAAACAGCACCCCAAGTCAACAATATCACGTACATACACTTAGTCTATTCTCGCTAATCGCGGCAGCGTCGCGCCTTGTCCGAAGTTGAAAATGTCTTTGTACCCTCTTCTAGTTTAACTGGCATCAAATTTGGCGAGTTACTTCTTTGATTTGATATCAAGAATTGACGTTCATAAAAAGTATTTGTTCCTGAAGTGAAAGTGTTCTTTTGTACTTTTTTCCCTCGGGGAATTACTCCCATGGATCAATTTTTACAAGAACCTTTTTCCTCGATCGGGGATTTTGTTCCCCGAAAGTTCTTTTTGTGTTTCAGGTCCAGTATTTATTTCCTCGCTAAACTGGTCCCTAACTCTTCCCGTTACCCTGATGTATAAATGCAATCATCTGAACCTTAAACATGCGCGTTAATTTCTTACTGAAAAAACACTGAAAAAATGTTCCACATGAACGTCCTAAATTTCACAGTGCGAGATACACTTACACGATTGAATTTTTTAAATATGTTAATGAGAGTATCAAGGGGAGTAAGATATGATTGTTTATTATTTGTATCGTGTTTCTAAAACGTGATTGGCGTTTTACTTAAACGTTAAATTTAAAGTAAAATTCCAAATCCGTCCACTAAACTGAGCCTTCTTACCCCGTTAACACTGTATCTATTTCAGTCTTGTCTATGTCAATTTCGCACGTGCAGCACGCATTTATCGCGAGAAGCACGTGGGTTCACAATTTCTTTTACGACTCTTCTCTGTACGAAGATATCCCAGCGTGGATATATAAAAATAGATTTTTCAGACGAGGGGCCCGATGAACAAATCTTTCAAAGCACTACTTTTCGCTTACGAACGTCTTAGACCTACGAACACCCTGTATATCGGGCCCCTGACACCATAACGTAGGGATATTTGTACACAAGTGGTATTGACCATGCCTTGGTTTCGCTATAATTAAAACATTTTAGTTTATGACGTGTCTACTCTAAAGACAATACATGTATTTCTCATAAAATATAAACGACCCGTGAAGATCTGGGGTAGAATAGGTCTTCAGCAACCCATGCTTGCTGTAAAAGGCGACTATGCTTGTCGTAAGAGGCGACTAACGGGATCGGGTGGTCAGGCTCGCTGACTTGGTTGATGCATGTCATCAATCCCAATTGCGTGAATCGATGCTCATGATATTATTAATCACTGAATTGTCTGGTCAAGACTCGACTTGGTTGTATGCCATCGTATCGTGGATCGATGATCATGATATCAATCACTGGATTGTTTTGTACAGAATTGATTATTTACAGACCGCCGTCAACAACAAACAACCAACAAACCATAACATGTAAACATATACCATACTTAAGCAATTGGTCTTAAGATGTACAATATTATATTTAACGCCTTGTATCTTGGCGAGTGAGTGAGTGAGTGTTGGGTTTACCGCCGCTTTGAAGAGTATTCCAATGAACAGTGACAACGTGTCAGCTCAATGGCGGAGGAAATCCAGATGTAATCTCAAAGTTTACCACTTTGGTGAAACCCACGAGCAAGGGTTTGGTGCTGACAAACCAAGTAACATAGTCGGGGCGAACCGGGATTCGAACTCACAATCATAGGATTTAGGCGTGTCCAACGGACGCAGCTCTGCCTCGCGAATTGTGGCGCCTCAGACAACTGGACCACCCGTGCCCCCTGTTCTTTGATTGAAGTGATTGAATCGAACTCGGTCCCATCCGTTACTACAGGGCTACTGGCATCCATGCACTCTTCCGTGATCCCGAGCACCTGACTGGAGAGCGAAAGGTCAGTATTCTGTGCCTGAGAGGGGGCACGGGCGGCCCAGTCGTTTCAGGCGGTATGATTGGTTACTGAAGACCTTTTCTACCCCGGATCTTCACGGATATGGTATCTCGGTGGGCTAGCACTATAAAACCGGCAATTGTCCGGACAAGTACAAAGGCGCACACACACACGCACGCACGCACGCACACACCTTCTTGAACGCGATGTCAAACCCAATTCACCTCTCCGTCCTCCAGTTAGAGTCGCGGTGTGTGATCCCGCTCTTGCCTGCCCTGAGGGAATATCGACACCCACCAGCGGACTTGTCACAATGAATAAGCTTACGCATGTTGTGACTGTTTGACAAGGTTCCACAGAAAGAGACATGTTGACGTGGACCTCATGTTTTGCCACATACACAGAGACAGCCAATAATTTAAACTGGGACATCCGACAGTATTTTGGTATGGATTCTTGTTTTGAATAATTGATAACATTGGTGGAGCGAAGTCTCTCGGCGCCGTCAGCTTGAAAATAATCTAAAGGAGCCTTAAGTCTTGTCACACAGTCTATCTGTGAAGACTGTCACAAGTCTTTTTGTGGGATCGACTCGGCTAGACTTGCAAAAGAGCTTTAATAACCTGCAAACAATCTCTGGCGTCACGCGATCATGTGTTTTGTACTTTGGTTGCATACACCATGTTATTATAGAACAAAACACAACATAATAGATCCCGAGAGAAATGACAATATAATTTGGAATGTTGCAAAATATGCGTCAGAAATTGTATTCATTATCAAATCACTTTAAGATGGAAATGTGGGCACGTGTGTGAATGTTTGTTTCACCAGTGTTTGTGTGTGTGTGCGCGCGTGTATGTGTGTCTGTTAACGTCCTTTGGCATGACGCGACCGATATTCCGCTGCCCAAGAACGGTTACGTTATCACGAAGCTTACATTGTTGTCATGACTTGCATTGCTATCACGAATCCCTCTTGTATCAGGGTTTAAGCGTTAAATGCCAAATAAAGTTTAAAAAGTGTCATGGTAGGATGTTTCAATGTGCATGCTTTTCACGAACTTGAAACCCCGTTAAACCTCGGATTAACGGATTAAACGATTATGTATACATGAAGTATTTCTGAGGACATCGTCCAGATTAAAGGAAAATGTCGATACGTATACATGTAAGCATTCCTTGCAGTAACCGTCCGAAAGGTGAGTGTCCGGATAATCGAGGTCCGGGCTAGCAAGGTTTCACTATGTTGGTTCTCGTCGCCCTATGGTTGAAATATTAAATATTACATATCAACTTACTCTTGTCACTTCATTTTTTCGATTTATGACAATAAAATATTTTCATAAACTTCATAAAGTGCACTGGGCCGTGTCTCCATGGCAACCTCACGAATCCTGTAGAACACGTTTTCATTCAAAGACAACACCTACATGAATGGATGTACATTTGTATCTGGGCGGAATAATAACTTCGTCCCGAAATATTCGTCCAAAGGTACAGAATGTGTCTATCACGTGCTGGGAAATACCCTGCGGTGCATGGAGCTGTCAGAACCAGAATACATACCCAAATACCAACGCGTTGGCGTTGGTGGACACCGGTGAAAATACCACACATTATAAATTTCAAAACTCATAGGTCACACAGCGTGTCCCCAAGCAATTTGTGCTCTTCAGACAAACCCCATTTCTCCACACGAGGCAAGCTTCAAAGGCTCCATGGCGACTCGGCAATTGCCAAGACAAAGTTTATAATATCACCAGGACGTCACTTATACCGACTCGGAAAATAAGCAGCATCCGGGCTGTTCATTTCTCGAAAGGCATCACGGGATGTCTCGCTGCGATGTTTTTTGTACCAGGTATTGGTTTTTAACCATTTCTGAAGAACGTGATTATACTTGATAGCTTAATTGCAAGTCGGCTGTTTCTTGTTTGAATAACCAATAATTTCGCTCTAATGACTCAAATACTTGTCTTGTTTTTATACGACCCATGCATCTTTTAACTCATAACGAATCCAGTTTCCGTAACAACTTTACGTTTCTAATCCGAAGGTTGTGCACCGATATTCGTTTCTCAACCAGTTTAACTTTTCATTGCCCCGTGGTTCATGTTAAAATATCTGGAATGAACCTCGATTCGTCACCGCTCGCCCTTTTCCGTAACCCTCAAGATACTCGTCCCCTATCGACGAATGTTATGTGCGAAAATACGACAAACCAATCAGAATGCGCGTATGACTTCAAGTTCTTCGGTCAAAGAATCCCCCAGGAATATATTTTGATTTTACATATGTCTAAATATATACCCAAGGTACAGTTAAATATGTTCAATCATACTGTATGATACCATAAATCCCCAGGTATTTTAAATTATTATAGCATCTATAATATATATGATATATGGGGGAAATATAAGTGAATAACGCAACGAGTTGACAATTGTTTTAGCTATGCCCGCTTGCGCAAAGACGGAACCCAATCGCAGAAATTGCCGGCCATGAGAGGGACACGAGTCGCTCTTCGGCTTGTCCCGGAATAACATGAGTTGGTCACGAAAAATGAACTTTCATAAAATATAAATCTTGCACTAGTTTCATGTGTATGGCGTTTGTAGAACTCGAGTAAATATCGAAGTCGCACACTATTGTACCATCTGCGTCCTTTCCGAGACGTCCAACAGTCGGAAAACAGTGTTCAACAATACTGTACAGACTGTGCGTACACCACATCACCCCTGAATACAAGGGGATGCTATTTTTAACCAAGGAATCAAGTTTCTGCCTAGTTTCAGAACGGGGGCACGGTTGGCCCAGTCGTCTTTGGCGCCGCGATTCGCTGCGCAGAGTTGCGTCCCCTGGGCACGCCAGAAACCTATGCTTGTGGGTTCGAATTATGTTTCTAGGTTTGTCAGCACCATACCCTTGCTCGTGGATATCGCCGAAGTGATAAACCTGCATCACATCGGGCTTTCCTCCGACACGCCGCGATATAATTGGAATACTGTTAAAAATGGCGTTAAACCCTACTCACTCAATCACTTGTTCCGGAGAGATGACAACCTCCGTGGCCTAGTGGTAGAGCGGAGGGTCCAGTAGTCCAGTAGTGGTAGAGCGGATGTTGTATACATGTTATACTGCGGCATGGTATCTCAGTGTGCTAGTACTATATTGTATTACTTGACAACTGACATTGTATTGCTTGACAACAGACATTGTATTGCTTGACAACTGACATTGTATTGCTTGACAACAGACATTGTATTGCTTGACAACTGACATTGTATTGCTGAAGTCTTACCTCCCTCCTTAATGTAAGATAAATCGACCCGACAAACAAGTAAATCATTTGTGCAGCCTTATTTTGAGTCCAAAGTAGACAAATAACATTCACATTCCTATCTTTTGGGGTATATCTTAACTTTTTACTTTCGTTTTTCTCGTGGAGATTCTGCTGCAACATAGAATTTTTGACTCACTCGTGACCTCTCGTGCTTTTCCGGTACAAGCCGAATCTGGTTTATAGATAACGGATAGCATTCGTCACCCCTGTCCCTTTCCGTAACCTACAAGAATTTGGCTTGACACGAGTTGGGCACGAATGAGCGGCTAGGGGCGATTGCTGACGAATGTTGTCGTCTAAAACGCTGTGGGTCGTTACTATGTGTGATAAAGCCGAAAGGTGAAGCGTTTCCACATAAAGGTTCGAATCCCTACTCGGAAAGAGAGTAAATAATCTTTTGTGCATCCAAGGCTCCCCTTCTCACTGTAACACGCGGAGACACATCACTGTTCATGGTGTCTGTACCGTGTGTTTATTACGTTGCATTGCGGCTAGACGACGTAACATTATACTCTCGAAATGTCATAACGCCCCATTAGTATGGTTCTCGATCGTGTTTTGTGGCTATCTATATGCTGCTGGGTCTATTGTTTATCATTAATGCCAGACATATTGCATTAAGCGTGATTTGATAAGATAAATACAAGACTCCCTAGTCTGTTTCTGCTGACGGAATTTGATACATTCTTCGAGCATGTCTCTCCCGTATATCCCCTATACTTCTGTATATCCTGTCTGTCCCGTATATGTGTCCATGCATACCCCACACAACGAGATCTGACTTGGTTGTGGTGTTCAGGGAAATTTGACAGGAAATCCCTACATAAATCAAATTCTTCAACCTCACCTTCTTCCAATCATTGACCGCCAAAGGGAGCTGTTTCAACTGGACAACGCTCCACCGCACACAGCTCGTGTCACGGTAGACTACTTTCAAAATGCCAACATCAACGTCTTGCCCTGGACGTCGAGATCTCCTGATCGCAACCCAATCGAACACCTCTGGGTCGACGTGTATGTCAACGTCAACTCGTTACAAGCAGAATGGCTCAGAATTCCACAGGACAGAATTCGCATACTTATCCAGCCAGTGCCGAGGAGATGCAGAGCCGTGATTGCTGCCCAGGGCGGTCACACAAGATACGATATGATATGACAATGAACAGTTTTCAATGCCTTGTAACGACAACATGTGACTATCGAGCTCTAAAATTTCATGTTTGTATCTATGATATTAAATGAAATATATTGACTTTATTAGGTACAATATATTTACGTTTCTTTCTAAATGTGCGTTTCTTTTTTTAAGAGTGTATAATAGATAGGATATTCCATATGTCTCATGAAAGGAGGGGGGGATATACTTTCACTCGTGGCTATCCTTCACCTTAGAAACCTATAATAGTGGGTTCGAATCCCTGTTCGTCCCGATTATGTATCTAGGTTTGTCAGCACCATACCAGTGCACATGGGTTTCACCGAAGTGATATTTAGAGTGAATGTCAGTGGCAGCGGATGATAGAAGCGTCAGTAAAATGTCAATTTATGTCGGCGGCAGGCAGCGAGTAAGTGGAGTTACCTTCCTTTGTTTCAAACAAACATGGCAAACTTGATGTGGCAGTCACTAGAAGGCTGGCTTTACCCGTGTAAGAGCGACAGAAGGGCGATTCGAGGCCCTTCCCAAACCGACTTGTGTCTAGATACCAAGTGTGATACCTATATGAAAACATTGCCTTCCGGCAAGCTTCCAACACTATTCCGGATTCAAGAACAATCAATCAATCAATCAATCTTTATTTCGTACTCAAGAGGCCACAGGACTTTAGTACATAATACAATTCAACATAATTAATCATTACAATAGCACATCAAATTGAAATAAATTATCTCCCACATATATACATCATGACAACCATAAATATGCTCATTTTATTCTGGCATAGATAGTATCATAAATATGCTCATTTTATTCTGGCATAGATAGAATTTAATTAACAGTTAACAACTTCATTTCTATGGGCAAAAGCATGGTAAATAAACATCGATAAATTCTTTACAACTTCTGTTCTCTCACATTTTAATAAACTTATAAATTTACATATGTTTGGTTCACTGTAATCGTATTTTGGTCATTATTTTATTCTTAGTTCTAAATATAATTGATCTTCAAGACAGGCCTGTTTCACGACATACGACGATGAAAACAATATATGGACATTACTGATTGATTGAAATACTTTGTACGTCCTGTTAGTTATAGCTGTTGGCAAATTGACCCATTGTATTGTCTTTTTTTTCAATTGTAAGCCTATATGAAAACCCTATGAATTTGCGGTCCAAAAGTCCAAGGTTTTCAGCTTTTTCAGAGGACCCGTGGAGATCCGGGGTAGAATAGGTCTTCAGCAACCCTTGCTTGCCGTAAAAGGAGACTGTGCTTGTCGTAAGAGGCGACTAACGGGATCGGTAGGTCAGACTCGCTGAGTTGGTTGATGCATGTCATCGTATCCCAATTGCGTGGATCGATGCTCATGTTGTCAATCACTGGATTGTCTGGTCCAGATTTGATTATTTACAGACGGCCGTCATATATCTGGAATATTACTGAGTGCGGCGTAAAACAACAAACAAACAAACAAACAAACACAGTACTCACACAACCCACACCAACAACATCTAATCACACCACACTCCACTCACACAGCCACTCAACCTCAAACCAAACCTAAAATCATTTACACAACCACACACCCTCAACAACACATCACGCATCACCCACAAGCCCGTATACTGATAGAATTTCGATCCGAACCAACTATGAGCGACTCCTTGCACGGCTAAGGGAGATAATTCCCAACAGTTAGATATGCGCCTCAGACCACGGGATCATCCCCGAACAATTCACAGGTGGATACTTTTATGGTTATAGCAATGTCGGCGCAATAACTACACTAAAAGATGCAGATTTGTAAGTTAAAAATAGACATAAAACCAATCCATCAGGTGAGATCATGAATAAAGTCTCCTCATTATAAGACTCATAACGGATTTCGTGTATGGCCATCCTATCTTCATCGACTCATTCTGACAGAGAAAGTGTTGCTCCTTTTTCCCATGACGTTTGCGCGACGGCTCATCGTCAAAAGACGCAGTGTAAATATAAGTATTTCATAAGGATAGTGAAAAGCTGTCATGTATGCATCCTTGTAATGCCTGTTACTCCTTAAATAAGTGCTTACTTTGCCACATTATCTCGGAGGCACTTATAGAGTCTTGAAGAACTAATTAGATCACCACCAACCCTCGTCTGGTTTCTCGTCACCCCCGAGATCAGACGTGTCACCTGACCGGGCAGAGCCAGAACAAGGCCCTACGCAACAGAAACAATTAGTTGCGGACTCACAAAGACGGCCATCCAAAAGATAAATCATGTTTGACGATGATATAGGATATGGAAACTAGCCTCAGAAAGTGATAGCGATCATAATAAAACAAATAAACAGGAAAAATGACAATAATGTTGATATTAAAAGTTAAATTATTACAGATAACGGGGTATTTATCACATTTACGATAATGCTCGGTCTTTTGTTCTTATCGCATTGGAAAGCAAAATTCTTCCTAAGACAATTATTATGATTTGGTTGGTTTGTTGTTTAACGCTGCACTCAACAATATTCCAGCTATATGACGGCGGTCTGTAATTAATCGAGTCTGGACCAAACCATCCAGGGATTGCTATCATGAGCATCGATCCACGCAATTGGGATCGATGACATGCATCAACCAAGTCAGCGAGCCTGACCACCCGATCCCGTTAGTCGCCTTTTACGACAAGCATAGTCGCCTTTTACGGCAAGCATGGGTTGCTGAGGACCTATTCTACCCTGGAACAATTATTATGATGTCATTGTGTTTGTTGCTGCTTGTAAAGAAAACGGTAGGAGGTAAAGGGACAACAATGGTATCCTGATCGTCTCCAGAGACATCGCTTCCCGGTTATCTTGTGTTTGTTTTATTTGTTTGTTTGTTGTTTAACGCCGCTCTAAGCAATATTCCAGCTATATGACGGCGGTCTGTAAATAATCGAGTCTGGACCAGACAATTCAGTGATTTATATCAATAGCATCGATCCACGCAATTGGGACCGATGACATGTATCAACCAAGTCAGCGAGCCTGACCACCCAATCCCATTAGTCGCCTTTTACGACAAGCATAGTCGCCTTTTACGGCAAGCATGGGTGGCTGAAGACCTATTCTACCCCGGATCTTCACGGGTCGGTGATCTTGTGGACCGACCAGACAACAACGAGGATCGCTGGAGTGAGTGAGTAAATTGATACTGTTTAACGCCACGGTTAAGCTGCATCACTGCGACCTGTACATATTAGTCTGATCCAGGCAGACTAGACACAGCAAACACAAAAACGATCAATTTACAAAACCTGAGTGTTGGGACCCTGGAACATGCAGCCTGTAATCCCTGATCTAATATAAATGAAAAGTACCAAATTCAAACGTTTATCACATATGATCGTTATCATCAAGGTTTTTGATCTATTTTATCCATTGATAGTTTAGTTTTTATAAACAATGATATTGACAGAAATGCAGTGTCTACGCTATTGCGCATTTCTTCTGAACATCGGGAATATAGAAATGCATTGTGTATGTTATTTCACAATTTCTCTGGAGAAGAAGGTAATATAGAAAACAGTTTGTGAGTTGAGTCATGTTCCACTGAAGGGGTAGGGAATATATAAATGCATTGTGTATGCCATATCACGGTTCTTCTGAATAAGTGGGGAATATAGAACTTGTGGATACATATTAGTTCAATGTTTCTGCAGAAGTACGAAATATATAAATTCTACTTGTATGTCGTATTTGCGGTTCCTTTGAATAAGATACGTGAAGATCCGGGGTAGAATAGATCCTAAAGAACCCATTCTTGCTGTAAAAGGCGACTAACGGGATCAGGTGGTGAAGCTTCGGTGACTTGAGACTCTTAGTGAGTGAGTGAGTGAGTGAGTGAGTGAGTGAGTATGTTTTTAAGCAGCTTTTAGCAATATTCCAGCAACATTCCAACAAGACATCAGAAATGGGCTTCATACATTGTACCAATGGGGGTAAACGAACCCGGGTCTTCGGCGTGACGAGCGAGCGCTATATCGACTAGGCTACCCGACCTAAAAAGACTCTTAATAAACCTACAATTACGTACATCTACAGTTACAACTCCAACTAATACTACTACAGTTATTCCACAAAGACCTCCACAACCACCAGAACAGAAAGAAATCCTTCGAAACCAATACAATATAATTCGTGTACAAGTGCTTGAGCTACCCTCCTAGTACAGCTAATACTCCTTTAGTTATAAGTCACGCAAAGCAACACTACGATAATAACAACGACAAGTACTACACACTCACTACACAACCCCCCCGAGTGTGATGCTCGTCGTGTGTTCCTCTCTCACACATAAACGAATTTCAGCTTCAAAGACTCATTAAGAAAACTAATGTCAACATTCATCAGCTTCACACACCTTTTCAATCGTGTCCAGCCATTGTAAGGCCCAACAGGTACAACCCAGTCATCCATCTTTTGTGTGGGTTATCATATTACGCCCAGTTACCCTTAACAGACATTAAGTATAACAACACTAATGTACTGACTTCGTCCTGTTCTGCGAGGCTCCAGCTCTAAGACTCCTAAAGCCATAAAATCATCATAAATTCATATTTCTCCCATGTGTTTTCACATTTGAAAGCGGAATATTTATGGAGTGTTTCGTGTCATAATGGCAGATCTAAGGAGTCATTTCGAGAGCGGAAAATTACTTTACACCGAATGAAATTCTCCTTCGTCAAAACGAGCCTGTTACAAGTCCAAAAGGAAAGACCAGGTCCTCCGATTGATTTTCCCACTGCCCGCCTCATCAGCTTAGTTTAAAGGTACGGTACAACTACAATGAGGGGTTAAAGTCAATACAAAGGTCTAGCAGATAATCAATTTGTTTGCCTTATTACTAAGCAAAGTCTAGTTTAACGTGGAACACATGCCGCCAGATATGGAGAAGGAGGTTCCTATTTTCGCCCAGGACGTGGGATGTGTTTCATCTGAGAGGATAGAATGACGTTTCTGTTCGGCTTACTCGACTGTGTGGGACGATATTGAGCTATTTTTGTATCATTGAATACGTATAAAAATTGTAAAAATCTGAATTTAATTATTTTGAAACATAGCTGAAACGGTTTATGGCTGTGTATATGTTGTGCTCTATTCGGGGTTACAGATAACATGTGCATATTATATTATTTCAAAATCAGCAGATGACTTTGAAAAAATATATTTTGTGTTGCCATGAAAATTGGGTATAGGGTCTGGAACATATGTGCGTGGTGTTATGCCCCATCTTGTGGGTGATACAAAACTCGATTTTGTTCATATTAAAATACAAATGATAGCTCGGTCGTATTTAACTAATGTAGACCAAACGTGTCGTTACAAAACAAAGCAATTCTAACGACACTTGAATCAAACTCCAGCAATGAATTGATCAAAATTGTATATGTTGAAAATGTGCTGATACAGGAATTATTTTTAATCGAAGGGTTTTTTCTGCGTGGGTATACCATTCAACCGCAAGAAGTGAATGGAAAATAATTAAAACTGCTCAAAGGTTTGAAATTTTGTCAGTTTCCCTGTCACGTGTCCCTCAAGGCTTTTTAACTGGTAGTTTTCCCTTCTCTGACAGGTGTATGACATTCACCGGAATAGTGAAATTAACAATGACCTTACAGAACAACATGAAGAAGTCTGATTGGTAAACGTTGTCATAGAAAACATCAAGCTGCACAGCACTCAACGCCTTGATCAGCAAAACAGATGGAAAGTCGGACACTTTGTCCCACAGGCAATTTACACGACACACACCGAACCTGAAATAATTTAGTTTTTGTATCAGTTATTTTATCTTTTTCTGAAAAAAAACGTCCCAGGTTCCCAATTTTGACACTTCTGTATTTACTAAAAAGTCACCAAACGGCAAAAATCTTTATTATTGTATTAATATATTCCGCCATTCTGTCAACTGTTGTTTTCGGTAACTCATGATACCATCTGAAGTCCCCGGTTTATTACTCCTGAGCCAAAGATTCGAAAGCTAGGAAGCCTGTGAAACGTTAAGGAAGTGATTTAAAACTGTCACAATCGTAACACGGTGTACCGTGAAATAATTTTCCTCATTTATCAAATATAATTGAATATAAATATTTCCATTTCTATTCATGCATACATAGGTACTTGATAAATGTTTGAAATCCTTTGAAATGTTTCATTCTTTTCAATGAAAAATGACATATGGACTTGCAGTGGTGGGGTAACCGGGTGGTTCAGCGTTTGCTCGTATTTGGCTGTGTCTTTGGCTCAACGAGCCACCATTTTAATAACTAGTCTATCAAACAGCAGCACTCAGAATTCTTTGTTGTAGTAGTAGTGGTAGTAGTAGTAGTAGTAGTAGGTTGGTTTGTCGTTTACCGCCGCACTCAACAATAAACCAGCTATATGACGGCGCTAGTAGTAGTAGTAGTGGTAGTGGTAGTTATAGTAGCAGTAGAAATAGTAGCGGCAGCAGCAGTAGTAGTAATAGTAGCAGTAGCAGCAGTAGGAGTAGTAGTAGAAGTAGTAGTAGTAGCAGCAGTAGTAGTAACAGCAGCAGCAGTAGTAGTAATAGTAGCAGTAGCAGCAGTAGGAGTAGTAGCAGTAGCAGTAGCAGCAGCAGCAGTAGTAGTAACAGCAGCAGCAGTAGTAATAGTAGTAAAAATGGTAATAATAGTAGAAGCACTAGTAGCTTTTGTGTAAAATGTGTTAAACAACTATTTTGACTGCTCATCCGCTTCAATACAAGATAAATAAAAAAGATATATAAAGAAAAATGGTTTGTTGTCCAGCGGAACTCTCCAGGTGCCAAGTGATTGCTTATTTTGGAGAAAACATCCAACACGTTTTGAGCACCTATTTTGAAACACATGTTCAAGTATAGTTTTCACATCTTCTCCATTTACTTGTTTAATTCAATCTATAAATAGAAAACGTCAACGACAGAGAATAACCAGTCTCAATTATCACCCGAAACAGAGGGATTCAAATGGATTCAAAGGGATTCTTGTGGATATATATTTCATCTTCTGTCTTCTTGACAGTCAGTTAATATTCTTACATTCCTTACCATTTAAACATCATTGTTTGACCAAAGAACTTAATATAAGTGATATATGAAAATAATAACGCCACAGACATAATGCCAGTGTGTTAACTGAGGAAGACATAAAAATGACAAATCATTTCCATAATCTCATTATCATAAGCATGTGTGATATCAATCACTGGATTGTCTGGTCCAGTCTCGATTATTACAGACCGCCGTTGTACAGCTGGAATATTGCTGAGTACGGCGTTAAACAATAAACAAAAACATTATAAGCCATAAGTCTGTGAAAGGCATTTAGAAGTGATACACATGAGGAAGAGAATTTATGGATTTCAACTTCTTTTTTTATGAAGAACACAATGTTTCGGAGTATATGCTCACTCCTTCATCAGGTGAATGAATGCCATGAGGCAGAAAGCACATATATATGTACATGTAAGAACAACAAGACGTAAAAAATATGGTACAAGGCAAAAAGAGAAGTGTACCGGACATCAGTTCTGTCACAGATGCGTCAGATTTGGACATGTCCTCCACGTGTCTACGATAAAACGTTTTGAAAGCTTAACTGAGGCCATGAATGTTGTAACCCCAATCAAACTTATCACTTATGACGCGCTTTTAATAACACGCGTTTGTGCCAATATTCTTGTCATGATGTCTCATCCTCAAATTTCACATAAATATTATCAATGGGGGACAAATTGCCCTGAACCTCTGACGAAAAAGATGTAACAATTGTCCCCCCGTTAAATTATATTTAAAAAAGCGTCATACGACTCTAGCTCAAAAGTTGTTTGATCAGTGTTACAACACTCAGACCTCGTTAAAGCTTTCAAAAGTGTTATGGTTGACATGTGGAGACATTTCCAAATTCGACGCATTGTAATCCAAATACAATCTCAGTGATTTCAGCAAAATTATATGATATATTTTGAAGTTTTTCTCAAAATGTACGTAAAAGAAACAATAACCTATAGTGGGCATTCATGTAGGGGTTTGGTGATGGACGACAGCGCAGCGCACAGTGTATAATACCGGAGTTTTACTCTAAAGCCTCCCTGTCTCCTTAAGCGATTATAGCAAGAATCGTGCTTGACCACAGCAATTATATCTTAATCTTAGCAATAGTTCTTCGTCCTCTTTGTCCACTTTGGTGTCCGAATAATGATTGTTTTCTGTCGGGGCATTGACCACTTGCGTCAAACAATCACTTCTGGCGTGAAAGAGCAGGGAAGATAAGCGGCGGAATCAATCATTTTTGGCGCGAAATCCTCGTTTGGTTCCCGAGTGACTTGACGCAATCGAGTGTTATGATAGTTGGTCGGTACAAGATAACAGACAGTTTTGATTGAAAATTCTGGCTAATTCACGCGATCTTGAGCTCGTTACACCAGCGGGGAACAATTCTCGCGATCTTTTGACGAAATCCCCCACTATCTGGCGAGAACATGTCCCGGCTGATGTGGTGATCTCTCCCAGTGCGACGGACAACATGCATCACCATATATCAGACTCGTGCACCTGTGATGCAGTTTTTACATCATCACACAAGAATATAACTAGTTTTTTCAACTGTAAAGATATGATTATGTTCAAGAAAGTTTTATGACAAAATCTGCAGCAACAGAAACCATATTATACCAGCAGTCCTCAAGAAAATTTGTTGTAGCAGTTGTATAGACGGGTTATGAATTTCATGTTATATTTGTCTGCCATTTCTAAATAACGAGACAAGCTTTGCATTTTGTATATCACGTAGCCCTCGGTTATAAAAGGAATCGATTTGTTGGTGATATTTTGTTTATTGTCTTTTCCGGCAATTTACAAAAGTCCTGAAATTTATATGGAGTGTAAATATAAAAATTAAGGAAATTGTCACGCACAGTGGGTTTGTCTATTGACAACGTCACCCTGAGGGCTAGCGCAATTTCAAATTTTTTGTGTGTGCGGCTTTAGCTTAATTGCAACCGTTGTAAATGGTTCAAAGGTAGAAACGCTTTTTACCATTTTTAATCAGTATCGTTTTTTCGCAGTCAGATGATTAAATTGTCAGATACACCATTGGGTGAAGAAATACCAAAATAACAAGATGGCCCCGTGAATAAAATGGTAGAACTTGTCAAATATGATGGCCAATGCAGACCGTAGCGCCATGTTTCTTTATCTGTTTCTATTGTGCCATCACCTCGACCGGCAGTCGGAGGAACCCATACTGGAACTAGACTCTCTAGTTTCGCTCGTTCAAGTAACTATCACATTACAGAAAAAATATGGCGGCTGTCGTGGGCGTTATATAATTGTTGCTCGTTATCTTATTCTTAGTGTCTATTAACCATAATTTTTTTTTTGTCGCAATCGGCAGTCATGTTGTAGGAACTCTATGATGGCACTGTATACGGTTTACACTGAAATCAGTTAATATCGTTATCATTACTCAACTGTTACTTGGGTTATTGGGGAGTGAGTGAGTGAGTGAGTATGGGTTTACGCCGCTTTCAGCAATATTCCAGCAATATCAAGGCGGTAGACACTAGAAGTTGGTTTCACACGTCGTACCCATGTAGGGAATCAAACCCGGGTCTTCGGCGAGACGAACAAACGCTTTAACCACTAGACTACCCGATCGCCCGACAAGCGTGTAGGTGAGTGAGTGAGTGATTTCGGTTTAACGCCGCTTTTAACAGTATTCCAGTCATCCAGTTATATCGCGGCGTGTCAGCTTTATGTGGGAGGAAAGCTCGAAGTGATGCAGGTCTTCGACGTTTACCATTTCGATGAAACCCACGATCACTGGTATGTTGCTGATAAACCCAGAAACATAATCGGGGCGAATTGGGATTCAAACCCACAATCATAGGTTTCTGGCGTGCCCAAAGTACGCAACTCTGCACAGGGAATCGCGGCGCCTTAGACGACTGGGCCACCCATGCCCCCAGCGTGTAGGTAACGGGATAACCGATGGGATAATTATGCGTTTATGCTCAAACAGGTTTTATAGAGCACTAGGTTGTTGCTATTCTTATATAGCAAAGCGTAACACTAAACTATTCCTTAAATGTTTTGACATTAGGTTTAACGAGGAAAGGAATGTTTGCCGTCAATTTGTTCGGTTTGTTCGGTTTACCAGAAAGGCAATGGAGTGAGTGAGTATGGGTTTACGCCGCTTTTAGCAATTATTCAAGCAATACCACAGCGAGGGACACCAGAAATGGGCTTCACACATTGTACCCATGTTGGGAATCGAACCCGGGTCTTTGGCATGACGAGCGAACGCCTTAACCACTAGGCTACCCGATCGCCCCTAAAGGCAATGGAACTGGGTTTTACAAGTTTTCTGTAGTCACTTCGACGGCCGGTTCCCGTCTCTTAGATGTGCCGGTTAACCAGTCTCTCCGGGTATCCAGCAACTAGAAGATGGACTTCGTGAACTTTAAGTAGAGCTGTTCGTTCACTAGGTCCCTACAATGTAAAGGTTGAGTATACAAAGTATAAATGCATTGAAATAGGAATTGCAGGCTGATGCGCCGAGGGTGCTTCCTGTATTTTAGTTTTTTGTCATTTGATAAAACACCATCTTCTTCTTTCAAGGTACAATCGCACATGCTCAAGATTTCCCCGAGCGTCATAAAAAAATTTGCTCTTCAAAAGGTTTTATGGTAGACACGTGGAGGACGTTTCCAAATTTGACGCATCAGTGACAACAATGATTTCCTATGCAATTCCTTATTTTTACTTGTACCATATGTTCCCGTTTTTTCGTTCAGGTGAACAGTTGGCTTACCTTTGCATGTGTTTGTGACGGGTGCCACCGGTGGGTCAGGATACGCTCACCTTTTTGTGAAGACCTGGAATCAACACGTTTTGATAGTGATTCATAGACACATGTTCATGGTAGTCGGAAACGTAAATCGACTTTTGGTTGGTTGGTTGTTTAACGCCGCACTCAGTAATATTACAGCTATATGACGGCGGTCTGTAAATAATCGAGTCTGGACCAGACAATCCAGTGATTAATGTCATGAGCATCGATCCACGCAATTGGGATCGATGACATGCATCAACCAAGTCAGCGAGCCTGACCACCCGATCCCGTTAGTCGCCTTTTACGACAAGCATGATTGTGAATATGGAAAGGGTATTGTCGCTTTTATGTTCATCATCATACTCACAAATACAATTGTTAAATATGGCGATGTTTGTTATAATATTCGTTTAGTGATTTTGATAAATTATCTGCAGCACCGCAGACATTAGGAAAACTTGACATGTGGGAACCGAAACGAAAAAAGTGCGAAAGAATGAAACAAATAGTAAGATTGGGAGGTGAGGGGGTATAATTGATTCATGCAGCCTAACAAAGTATAACTGCCAAATCAGCAGTGGGTTGAAGAAAACACTATCAACTATTAACGCTGTAACCGCGAGCAGTGTTGTGTCTACTTGAGGCCGAACCAATGCAATGTGGTGTAGTAATATAGAACAAGAATACACAGAGTCTATATGGATCCGTGTCTAGACCAGCATGTGTTACAAAGCTAGGATCAATACGTTGCATTGCCTATCAATTAATTATTATCTATTGTTGGACAGGCATATTATTCTCTGGGAAATGGAGGCTTTTGTCGTGTGTGTGATGTCATTGAGGCATCCTCTTAGGGTTGTTAGGGAGAGGCTGAGATTGAAAAGAAAATAACCTATACCCGAAAATTCTGGAAACAATATTTGTACTGAGGTTTTAACCCTCTAAACATTCGCTAGTTTGATTGATTGAGTGAGTGAGTGGTTGGTTGGGTGTATAGGTGTGTGAGTGTGTGAGTGAGCCCCCCCCCCCCCCCCAAATTTATTAGTGGTACTGTAGCTCAAGTCGTCAAAGATGATAGCAACTGATACAGCTAAATAACTGTATGAGGTGAGCCTCCGGGGTGTGGAACAACACATATGCACTTCAATAAAAAATTATCTATTCCTATACTCTTCAAAAAAAGAAACGCAATACGAATATTTTTGACCATAAAAAACAAACTTGTGGTGCAAAATGAAGAGGTCTAATGTGTTATAGCGTAAGTGACAAATTTCCCGGATCAAAATGATGACAACAAGGACATGCAAACCATTAATCGGGAAACACGTACGATTCGGAAAAACGCAGCCAGTGCATTAACAAAAGGGCCTTGGAGCTGCACGTACTGCACATGCAGCGTCACTATGAACTGTATCATAGTGGTTTCATACATGGTTTTTGATTGTCTGGCATCTGCGTCAATCGAACAGTGACAGTTCAACAACCTGCCAAGATAAACAGAAGTGCAAAGAAACAACGTCATAGGCCGCTTTCAGGCAGGAGAACCCCGATCAGCTGTAGCCAGGGTTTTCAATGTAGCCCAGGCACCATCACAAGGCTATGGGATCGGTTTTAACAGTAGGGTCAACACGTGATCGGCCAAAGACGGGGCTACCAACAGTAACCAACCCCGCCCAAGATCGCTACATACGTGAAAGGACGACCACCGCCACCTCAACCGCATCCCAGACCATACGAAACCCTTTCAGAGCAGCAGGTCTACGAGCAAGACGTCCTTTTCGGCGCGTCATAGTGAGTCGACAACATCGTCAACAACGACTGCATTGATGTCGCCAACACAGGGCCTCAACTGTCTGATTCAGCGTCGAATAAAAGATTTCTCCTACGTCGAGGGGATGGAAGAGCACGGGGCTGCAGACGTCGGGGAGAACGTTACGCCGGTAACTGCGTAAAGGAAGTAGACAGGTTTGGAGAAGGTAGCGTTATGATGTGGGCGGGTATCTCATCATGGCAGGACAGGTTTGGTCCATATCCAGGGCAATCTTACGGCTCAACGATACATCAACGAAATTCTCCTACCACACGTCCTCCAAATTGCAGCCAACGGCAACGGCGTATTCCAGCAGGACAACGCTCGACCGCATAGAGCTCGGATCACAAGAGCCTGTCTACATAACAACGTTGATGTTCTCCCCTACGCCTCCAGATCCCCGGTATTGGACCGGATAGAGCACCTGTGGGATGAATTGAATAGACGGCTGCGCCGACGTCAACCACAACCCCAGACGTTGCAGCAGTTGGCTTTTGCGTTGCAGGCTGAGTGGGCTACCATTCCCCAGGACGTTATTC
Source organism: Haliotis cracherodii (assembly GCF_022045235.1). Taxonomy (NCBI): domain Eukaryota; kingdom Metazoa; phylum Mollusca; class Gastropoda; order Lepetellida; family Haliotidae; genus Haliotis; species Haliotis cracherodii. The sequence continues at coordinate 4,207,562 of NW_027266270.1, forward strand.
GCAAAGTCGTCTCTTCCATGGGCAGGAGATGTCAGGCCGCTATCGATTCGAACGGGGGACATACGCGTTATTGATGGTAGCTGACCTTCACCTTGTACTTTTCCTATGTACCGAGAACTGAGATGACTACGATCACCAAGTGTTCTCTCCACAACATTTTGGCTCAATACCTTGTATAAATGTATTTTCCTACCTCACATAAATCTGGCTTTGAGTTTCATTTTTTTAAGAGTATATGTTCGTCATCTTGGAGGGCGGCAATTTATCCCCTCCACGTAGTGCATACCCTACACGCCATAACTTAGTCTGGTCGCAGTGGGCGGTCGGGTAGTCTAGTGGTTAAAGCGTTCACTCGTCACGCCTAAGTCCCAGGTTCGAATCCCGACATGGGTACAATGTGTGAAGCCCATTTCTGGTATCCCCGCCGTGATATTGCTGTAAAATTGCTAAAAGCGGCGTAAAACCATACTCACTCACTTTCAATCCTGCGCGTCACGTGAAGCATATTCTGTTATCTATACAATGACATGCTTGACAACTGACATTGTATTGCTTAACACCTGACATTGTATTGCTTGACACATGACGTATTAAAGAGCGGAGTTCACTACGTGCCCTGTTGTGTTTCTCAGTATTCTTGGCGTGTTCCTCCCGCCTCCATTTTTTTATGTTTAATAAAAACTAAAGTCTTACTTCCCTCCTCAATGTAAGATTGGGCGGTCGGGTAGCCTGGTGGTCAAAGCGTTCTTTCTTCACGCCGATGACCCAGGTTCGATTCCCGACATGGATATTGCTGGAATATTGCCAAAAGCGGCGTAGAACCATACTCACTCACTCACTGTGGTCGCATTAACTACGTCCTGTTTTGGTGTCTGTGTATGAAGGAATAAATATAAAATGTAAAAGTCACTGATTCTGAAATTTAAGCAACAAAACCATGCATTTCCATAATCATAAGATGTCTGTTCATTTGTTTTGTTTTAAAAAATAAATATATTTCAATATGTTTATGAAAAAAGAAAGCATAATTGAGTTTTCGTAAGTTTGTTTGTTGTTTAACGTCGTACTCAGCAATACTATAGCTATATGACGACGGCCTGTAAATAATAGAGTCTGGACCAGACGATCCAGTGAGTGATAACATGAGCATCGATCATCGCAATTAAGACATAACCGTTATAAATCTGTGTATCTGCTAAACGTCCGTTGTATGATTCTGACTATATCATAAACATATATTTTAAATAATTATCAAATAGTGATGATACCAGGTGTTCGCGAACATGTGAGCGTATCCTGCCAGACCAGTTGCAAAGTCACATGCAGAGGCAAGTACATTGTTCACCTGAAAACAACACGGGAACATATGCTTCATGTCAGTGTAACAAATTGCACCGGACATAGTTTGGGTCACTGCTGTGTCAAAACTGAAACGCAAAGGTTAATTTAGAAATCTGTACGTACATCGCTAAATTTTGACAACACAAGATCAATGAATTATTAACAAATTATGGTCACCTAGCTTTAGTTTGACAACCCATAAGCAATATAATGGCTGATATCAGTGGCAACGGGTACAGGTAACAAGCCAGAAAATATGTTACATACTAGTATACTCACGAATGTTAAGAATTTGTCTTGAAACAGGCCTGTCTCCGTTCTTGAATCCGGAATAGTGCTGGAAGCTGTCAAGAATCCTATATTTTCAGACATAAATCCCATCCCCACATCTTGTAATCACATTTGTGTTAAAATGGACAGAGAATGCGATGATATAGATAATTTCATTGGATTTCCCCAACAGGACAATATCAGTTATTTTGGCCTACATAGGTCTGAGGCTATATACGGGCCCATTCCAAAAAAATATATAATTATCATTTTCCATGACGCCCTCTACATATTGGGGGTCGTACCAATAAGCATGTCGATGACGGTAAAACAAAGATCGAATCATGCCATACTTCTTCTTCTTCTTGAATCTGCTGAAACAGTACCTCAATGCTCAATCTTAATTTACACACGAATTTCGGATTCTGATGGGCTAAGACCCTTTCTATCATTTCAATGTACCCCGCTAAGAAGTGGCGTACATTTGTTATGTTCCCCGCTCGAATTGCCGAACTGTTGGCATTACATTTAAAACATACCATGCGCATGTTTGTATCTCGAATTAATAATTTAAGACGCCATTCACCGAATATTTACAATATTTTCCGAATGAAATGGATCAAGGGGGAATAACTATAAGGTTTTTTCTGTCGTCTGTTACAAATGCTAAACTGTGGTATTTTTACGGATTCGGACGAAAGAATATATACATCAGACATAATTAGGTGTGCAACAAACGAGTTCTCTATCTGGATTGACCCCTCAAGATCCGGGGTAGAATTGGTCTTCAGTCGTAAAAGTCGACTATGCTTGTCGTAAGCGGCATTTTTCTTCTGCTAAGTCCTAACTTGCCTAACGCTGATATCCTGTGCAGCAAGGGAATTCCACAGGTCACGTGTAACTTTACATCTTCCAGTCTTTGAGTATCGCTCGATGGCTTCCTTTAGATATGATCTTGACCTTGTTGCACGTAATAAGGTGTACCGGCTCAGCCCTAACACCCCTAACGAAGAGACGTGGTTAATGTTATTTTGTTGTCAGTGCATAGACCTAAGTGTCAGTTCTTCAAACAGCGACAGTCTCAAGGCGGACATCAGCCCTACATGCAGGTGTCACAAGGAAAGGACGAAGTAATAACCAATCAGGGACTCTGTCAAAGCCATTTCATCGTGAGGAGGCTAGTGCAAGAAAGCAATTACTTCAGCCGGAAGGTGTTTCCAGTGTCAACCACCTCACCCACCTACCAGAACGTACCGCCTCAGTCTGATTGACCCCAACGTAGGGTAGGCCAGTGGATAAAGTGTTGGCTCGTCATGCCGATGACCCGTGTTCGATTCCCCACATGGAATCAACGTGTGAAACCCACTCGTGGAGTGCCTTGCCGTGATTTTGATGGAATACGGTATTGATAAAAGTGAGTTTAAATTTATCGTCGCGTTGTTATTGATAAAAGGGGCATACACGTCTACTCAATCACTATTCCACAAGATGGTTCACTGTGGTAGAAACATACACCTTCAAAAATGCCATGCAGGCTTATCAAATTCTGAAATTGAGTCAAATACATTAAATGAATTTGCTGAGGTTTGACATAGAAATGGTGTTTCAAATATTGGCCTTGTAATAGATGTTCGAACGTTGTAGACAGTATGTGTGTTGAAACTCATTACTTTTTGCAATGAAACATGGCCTATAAAAGATAATTTCTTTCATAATGCGGAAGACGATTGGTACCTTTATCGCACAGTTCAATTTTGTGAGTATTTTATAACTTTTTTTATATCTCATTTCGTATTCCAAATAATAGTCACTAACATTCCCAAAGCAAGACTTTAAAAAAGGCCATAATATTATTAATATAAAAATAATAATTGTAATCACCGACTTAAGCAGAGGTTTGGTATAATGTTTGTAAACACCTACTTTAGCGGAAGTTTGGTTTAATGTTTGTAAACACCTACTTCAACGGAAGTTTGTGGTAATGTTTGTAAGCACCTGCTTCAGCGGAAGTTTGGTATAATGTTTGTAAACACCTACTTCAGCGGAAGTTTGGTATAATGTTTGTAAACACCTACTTCAACGGAAGTTTGGTATAATGCTTGTAAACACCTACTTCAGCGGAGGTGAAGACCCGGGCTAGAATGTAGATCTTCACTAACCCATGCTTGCCCTAAAAGGCGACTATGCTTGTCGTAAGAGCCGACTAACGGGATCGGGTGATCAGGCTCGCTGACTTGGTTGATACATGTCATCGTATCCCAGTTGCGCGGATCGATGCTCATGATGTCAATCAATGGATTGTCTGATCCAGACTCGACTATTTACAGAATGCCGTCATATAGCTGGAATATTGCTGAGTGCGGCGTTAAACAACAAGCAAACAAACAAACTTATGGTTATGGAAATGGTCGCTTATATTCAGCTAAGTTTACTTTGGTTTTCAATGCGGTATAATTTATTAAATCATCAAGTGCTGGAATATTGCTGCAAACAAACATGGGAGGTCTAAGGAATATCAGGGCCCGGATGATGTGACGGGTCGCTACAAATTCCAGCTTGCAATGTTTTTTTTCCATCTAAGTGAGTGGTTGAGTTTAACGCCGCTTTGAACACTATTCCAGTTACATCACGGCGTGTCAGCTTGATGTGGCGCTAAAAGCCCGAAGCGATGTAGGTCTTCGACGTTTACCACTGAGGTGAATCCCACGAGCACGGGTATTATGTTGACAAACCGAGAAACATAATCGGCGGTTTATCATCTTAGGTGTTTCAGAAATGTTTATAGCTGATGTGCAGAGCAATACACATCATATCCATAGTTATGTCGCTGACCAAAGCACTCCACTCGAAAGGGTGCACGGGAATCACGCACGCATGAATACGGTGTTAGCGTTGGGCGTCTCAACGTGCGTGATTCCCGTGCTCCCTTTCGAGTTGAGTTGATTGGTTCAACTGTGTCATATGGCCCTGTGTCGCAGGGGTAGCATTATGCAGATGGCTGTTTCAATGAATGCTCGTTCCACCCGTGACGAACAGGTCTGGTTGTTGATGAAATATAGTGATAGCTAAATAGACAGATTTTTTATTCATGCACCGATTGTCTTTAAATGTAATATCCAGTTATGTATGACTGTTTAATAATCTCATACCAACTTTGACTGGAGTAGGTCCAATAGTTTTTCAGATATTGTAGTAAACGTCGGTACCTTAAATTACCTTCCGGACTATAGTTGCGGATGACTCCGTAACCTTCAGCCAATCAGCATTGATGAGGGAGCGCGCCAAGCAAAAGAGCGGTGTAGTTTGAGTGAGATAAAATACCACTTGTCGACACCAAGTCGTTGTACAAAAAGTTCACAATAAAATTCCAATAACCTGTCTTGAGTTGAGATAATATTCTCGTTGTTTATTTTCCTATACCACCACTTTTATTTGTGTTCAATTTCTTTATGACTTTTTCAATTACTTCAATAATATAATTGAATTAGGGCAATCATCGGCATCAACCTTTTGTGGTGTGTGAAAATCTCCCTCGGTTAAAAAAGTGTTAAGCTCCATTAAATTGATATAACTTTCTGCACGCGGACATCTATAGGCGACAATTGTGTATTGTTTTTTTATAAAAAATGTCCTTAACGTTTTGAGTATTTTTTGGCGATGTGTGAGAATTGTTATTGGCATGTCAAGATAAATGCTTATTTATAGTTTTCATATCGTCTATTTGGTTTTTGTAATTTAGGTTTATCCAGAGGGATTCGAGCTCATGTATATACAATCATCTGTCTTTTATACAGTCCTGTAAGATCCTTACCAGCTCGTGCTTCTGGCAGAGGTTTCCTCTGATTAAATTTTTTTTTTTTTCACTATTATTACCATTTGTCTTCAATGGTTTTATAAATTCTAAAACCACGCTCGTCAAAATGCCTTAAACAGTAGACTCGACAAGCTGTTTTTTTTAACTAATGACGAGTTCCATGTAGTCATTAACAGGTGATTTTCATGTGTCACGTGCACATTGCCCCGCTCGTGCATCACGTGCGGAAGCTGTGCTTGCATTTTTTTTCCGTGGGTGACCCCGAAGAACCTGCGTTGGTATGACCCTATTGACCTTGGTTGATCAATTTCAGCACCGTCACTGATTTACGCCATTCTTTGGTTGACCAAAGTTGTCCATACCAACTAAACCCACACCCATGAACCTACAACTGCTTCATTCGGATGCGACTTATCGGCGGAGTCATTTTGGAGTAGAGATGACCAAGTCGTAGATGGTGGTGGGTTGTTAGAATACTTCATTAACAGAGTTTTAGGCACAACGAGTTAAGTATACACCAGGAGAGAGGGATGCATTGTTGAATGAACAGTTCTTTGCACAAATCTTTTAGTTTAATATATATAATGTTGTACTGCCTTAAATATAGCTTTATTTTCTGTAACAACGTGATCTGCATTGCCGTATAACAATAAGTGTACATGAACAGGTATGTTAATATGAACAATATTTTTAAGGCTGTTTAACATAATTTCACGCTGATGACTAAACAATGGACATTCCATGAGATAATGATATGCATTTTCACATGTATTCGAACATGTACAGTTCGGGTGATCTTTTATACCAATTCTATATAAATCATAATTCAATTGACTGCACATGTATCTCAGTTTTGTGTGTAAGATATGATATTTTCTTTTTCCATATGTGAAGTACGCAGGTGACGTGGGGTGGTGCTTTTGTAACGAATTTTTAAAACAAGAAATCGTAGAATTTCGATCTGATAACGGAATAAAGTTCCACAATCAGATAGACGATGGGTAAAAGGATTTACACGAATATTTTAGTCTTGTGAGAGGAACACTGATGTTTTCAGAGTTTCTGAGACTGTATTTTTTGCAGCAACGGTTTTGGGTAGAATATTTGCTTCGAGTGCAAATTTCATAACTTCCGCTTTTCAAATACTATAGACCCAAGAAGACCCGGGGAAGAATAGGTCTTCAGCAACCCATGCTTGTCGTAATTGGCGATTATGCTTATCGAAAGAGGAGACTAACGTGATTGGGTGGTCAGGCTCGGTGACTTGGTTGACGCATGTCATCGTATCCCAATTCCGTGGATCGATTCTCATGATATCAATCTCTGGATTGTGTGGTCCAGACTCCATTATTTGCAGACCGCCGTCATATAGCTGAAATATTGCTGAGTGTGGCGTTAAACAACAAACAATTAATCAATCATAACTTTCGCTTTTCAAATACTATAGACCCATGAAGATCCGGGGTAGAATAGGTCTATAGCAACCCATGCTTGCCGTAATTGGCGACTATGCTTGTCGTTAGAGGAGACGAACGGGATTGGGTTATCAGGCTCGCTGACTTGGTTGATGCATGTCATCGTTTCCCAGTTGCGTGGATCATTGCCCATGACGTCAATCACCGGATTGTCTGGTCCAGAGTCGATTATTTGCAGATCGCCGTCATATAGCTGGTATAGTGCGGCGTTAAACAACAATCAAACCAAAATTAAATACTTTTTCCGTATTTACTACAGCAGCTAGGGTTCAACAGATATAAAACAGTTTTAAAGCAATCTTTTATAAACAGATCCTCGCATCAACATCACTCCAAATAAGTTGAGAAACGTAATTTTTATTTAGGTAATGGTATTAAATTTGCGACTGCTAACAGCGGAGAAAACGACCAACCTTGTGGGTTCGGCGGAGCTAACACTCGTTTTATTGCATTTAGTACACAGTTTTATTGATATTGAACAAACATATTGCAGGATTCACAGAGAATACAGCATGTGTATATATATATATATATATATATATATTATTACACCTTTAGTTTTTATCAACTGGTCGCTACTGTGTCCACATCAGGGCTGATATTAGACATATTAGACTTTTGATCCTGTGCCACGCCAGGGAACCATTGAAGAAAAGACAGTCAGACAGTCAGAACACTGGAAAAAACTGGTTCTAGAACTGAGAGTGAGTGAGTGGTTTTTAGAAATATTTCAGCAATAATACGCCGGGGAGACCATCAGTGGGCTTCACATATTGTACCTACGTGAGGAATCGAACCCCTGTCTTCGGCGTGACGAGCGAACGTTTTAACCACTGGGCTTCCTCATCGACGGGTGGCCGAGTCGTCTGAGGCGCCGCGACTCGCTGTGTAGAGTTGCGTCCCTTGGGCACGCCAGAAACCTATGATTGTGGGTTCGAGTACCAGTTCGCCCCGAGTATGTTTCTAGGTTTGTCAGCACCATATCCGTGCTCGTGGGTTCCACCTAAGTGGTAAACGTCTGAGACCTGCATCACTTCGGGTTTCCCTCCCACATTAAGCTGACACGCCGTGATATGACAGGAATACTGTTAAAAGCGGCGTTAAACCCACTCACTCACTCACCACCCTATAGGACTGAGAGATATGACAATGTATTACCGTGTGACAACATTATATCTGCAACAGACAACCACTTGATTATAACTAAAGATGTAATAGTATCTGTACATGCTGTATTCTTTGTGAAAATGTGAGTTCGATATCAATACAACTGAGAATTAATTGCAATAAAACGAGAGGGTGTGTGGTTAGCAGCCTTCAAGTGACGCCATCGTTAAAACTAAATAGTTTCATTTTAATGAATATTATTAAATAGGTTTCATAGCAGATACATGTATGTAGAGAAAGTTAACGCATCAAATCAAATTGGTGATTCCAAATCGAAGCATTTGAACATGCTTTTATTATAAGTTTCGTTTCCGCATATGATTTATGTTGGATTATCTCCCTTTGCACCGGTCAGTCTGCACTACTGTATATTTTAGGCGTTGGTCGAAATAAAGTTGGAAGTTTAGATGAAAAGAAAAAAATAAATATAAGGATCTTAAAAAAGGCTAGTTCAATTTGATCTATTTTAAAATTTATGATTGAAATTAGTTAAAAGATATATTTGGGCAGTCGGACCCGTAAACCGAATATTTAAAATAAACACTAAAATAATGAACCTGTTTTCTATCGTTTTTTGATTGTGTTGAAAATAAAGAACGCAAACAAAATACCATTAACACTTACAAAGCAAGAACAATACCCCAAAATACAATACATAAAATGGAGGTAGAGCGTCCGCCCGGAGAGCGGAAGGTCCGGGGTTCGATCCCCGGCCGCGTCATACCAAAAGACGTTAAAAGATGGAACTTGTTGTTACCCTGTCTGGCGCTCGGCATTTAGGGGCTAAAACAAGGACTGGTCGGCTCGGAGTCAGTATACTGTGTCTGAGTGGGATATTCATGTTAAACTGCGGCATTGTATCTCAGTGAGCTAGCACTAGTACAAGCAGCCACACAAACACACACACGTACATGCACGTCGCTATATAAGTGCAATAATCTTGGACGCGGCGTTAAACCCCATTTCACCTCACCTCACCATAAAATCGACAAACCATTTCCATGACAATATGAAATTTATACACTTGCGGTGAACGCTCGGTCGCTATGTAAATAGAAACTACAAAACTCATTCCATATTCAGAATAAATATCTGCTAAAGAGTTCATTGTACGATTCCGACTAAACCATCAGCATGAGTTTATGAATCACTATCAAATAGTGATGGTTCCAGGTTTTGAGAAAAGGTAAGCTTGTCCTGCCCCTCCGATGGCACCCGTCACGTGACGAGCACATGCTAACATATCAATATGGTGCCGGTAGAAACAAGCAAGTTAAACGTCATGTCAGCTATCCCATCATGTCTCCGAACACCGTGAATAATCTGATTTAGAAAATTATTTATGAGTGATTGAGTTTGAGTACCGCTTTGAACGGTATTCCTGTAAAATTACGGCGTGTCAGCTTGATGTGAGTGAGGAAAGCCTGAAGCGTTGCAGGTCTCCGACGTTTACCACTTCTCCGAAACCCACGAGCACGGGTATGGTGCTGACAAACCTAGGTTTCTGACAGTAAATTGCGGTGCCTCATTAATTATGAACCTGCTTACTATCGATGCTGGACCCTGATCGCAGAAACATACTGGTTGATGGAGATGACACTGTTCAAAGCGAACATGAGTGATGCATCATCTGGATATTTTATCACCTTTAAATCATATTTTGTAGAACTGTCTATGTTAATTAACTTCAGGTCCGTCATAGTGTAATTCTGGCACAGTGAACAACCCCTCTTCCCGTCACTTCAAGTCACAGCCATATCACCCATTCGCTCTTAACTCTGACTGAGTGAGTGAGTATGGTTTTACGCCGCTTTTAGCAATATCCAGCAATATCAGGGCGGGGGGGGCACCTGAAATGGACTTCACACATTGTTTCCATGCCAGGTCTTCGGCGTGACAAGCGGACACTTTAACCACTAGGCTACCCGACCGCCCCGACTAGGTATGAACTGGTGATGCCGATATTTCAGTTATGTATGATTATAGATCAAATGGATAGAATTATTATTAAACCACCCGCATGTTATCAGAAATGAGCGGGCCACTGTGACATAATTCAATTGTCGTTGCGTTCATTGAATTTCTTGCATTCTGATAAGCTGAATTGGTCATGTGTTATTGCATGCATTTCTAATGAAAATAAAACTATGCCACGCCCACCGAGGCGGACTGCTTTTATTACTACAGAATTTTGGGGAATCTCAGTATTACAGACGACGTACATATACATTGTCCAAACAACTCTTTAAGACCGAAGGCCGAAAAGGAATGAAAAAGCAAACGTGCAGGCTCGCTCGCCTGTTATTTTTCCCTCTTGCCTCGGTTCCATAACTTTCATGTCTTCTGGTAACTGGTAGTCATTGGAAACAGCCGCCTTCTCCCGGACATAGTCTGACTTGTTGCAGCTCTTCTCGCCTCTTGCCTTGATTGACAGGTCCTATGAACACTGTTTTGATTTCATCTCCGTTGATTGGCTACTGACTTTGTAGGCGTGTCAAGTAATGTGCATAAATTAAACAATCACCTGATTAATGTCACGCCACAGTCTGTATTCCTACACCTGGAATGTTTATTAATTTCGTCATTTTTGTCTGCTTTGACATATACAACTGTTTTTGGCTAAACTATTGTAGATAAAGCATGTTTTCGTTGTCGAATTTAATTATAAGCATTGACTGTGTATTTTTTAGGTTCATTGAGATTGTTAGGTGACGTCATATTGATATTCGAAAGTGACATCATCAGGTTTGTTCTATGACGTTTCAATATTTGTAAAACTGGGTCAGTGGCATTACAATACACCCGCCAATACCACCTCAACATGGCGCTGTTATATTTGACCCAGTTTAGAAGATGATTTGTACCTTTTAATTATGAATGACTGCACAGAATGTAGTTGAAGTGTAACCAGGGCGTGTTACGAATATGACAGTTTTTCGCACCCGTTCAAGCCAGCATGTGGAGGGTGACAGGGAGGGAGTTACTGCCTGCAGTTTACACCTCTTGTCGACAGCTGGGAGCCATGGAAGATTGCCGCCCACAGTGCGATGTCCCTGCTGTGTTTCAGTTAGTGTTGTTTATCTTGTTTCAGCCCCTTGCACGCATTCTTTGTTTTATGTATGTGCATGTTTAAGAGATAAACATACAGTTTTTTCAATGTAGAGCATTCTACCATGACTAAATAAAACGCGAACTCTTTGGTGCCAGCAAATATATTGAGTGAAGCGGCATGGGTTGAGTCCAGTGTTTTGAGTGGGCTGTCGATCTGAATTACGGAATCACCGACAACAGCATGTAAACAAAATATGGCGCTGTATATGTTCAAGCAGGTAATACGTAACTCGGACATGTGACAGGCATTGATAGCTAGGCAACTTGGTCAGCTAACATGAGGTGGTCACGCCCATGGAAATCTAAGCAAGCTTTGCAAAGCTTACGTTCTACACCGCACGTCACCATTATGACGTCATTTCGCGCATTATGGCGCAAAAGATATGACGTCACAGTCGTAAACAGAGAAGCGCCCACAGTTTAGTTCTCGCTACCGCTAAACAAAGATCTGAGGACATATCCCATACACTTGCGCGAACTTTGGACCAACCAATGAAATGACTGACAAGAAGTCCACATTAGCCAATCAGAATGCAGCTTTCTCGTGCTTTACGGCACTAATTTCAAATTGGCGACTACGCTTCGAAACATATTTTGACAAATTCTCGATAAAAAAAATGAAACCTGAACTAAAACACATTCTGGAATGGCCAGTAGATGGTCTAGATTGTATGGATTCTGTCGTTAAGCCCGTAACTATCGTTCGGAATAACCCGTGTTAACGTTTTCGAGGTTGCAAGATTAGAAATCACATTCGGACTGTTACTTTCATGATGTGGTAAGCGACGCTCTGATTAGTCGGATGAAAGGTCGCTCTGTCGTGACCCGTAATGGGATGTCCTCAGATCTTTGTTCAGCGGTAGCGAGAACTAAGATATGATTTTAATGAAATTGCGATCGAGTCAGAATTAACCATCGGGAATCTGGATAAACTAAAGGGATTATTGCTATCATTATCAAAAGAACAGAAAATGCAGTGTCTAACTGTGATGTAGCTAAGGCATTTTATAACTTTTGGCAACTTTCGGTGATATAAATTTCGAAACAATTTTGCGAGGGCACTATTATAGGCTCTGCCAAGCGGGATCAGTAGCCATATCTGTGCTTGTCGACCTCTGCGGCTTAAACCTGTTCCACAAATTAAAATAGTTGGATTTGGCCGAAATATGTTTGAATTGTTGCCTTGTTTCGTTTGACAAAGGGCAGTTACTCTAGCGGACAGACCGATGGATTGCCGCGAAAAGCAAGTAAAAACAATTGTTGTATTGCGTATACATGTATGTTGATTCGCCACTGTATAAGAAACAGATTTCAGTTGGAGCTATATTGGCTACTGTCACAGTCCGACTGACCCATCACTTACCCTTTGACGTAATAAATATTAATGCGCGCATTCCAGGATAACTCGCAATGTTTCGGTAATGTTTGTGAGAGAGGGAGAGCTGTATTAGGAATAAACACTATGTATTTAGCTCGCCAAGGCTCGCTAAATACATTGTTTATTCCTAATGCAGGATATTAACCATCCCCAAACACACTCGCGTGATAACCTCTATTTATCATATAATGGGTAGGTTTCTCGGCAGGATAAAGCTAACGGATAAAAACGATATCCGTTGGGGTCATATGCGGATAGAGATGCGAATATCAAAGGTCAAGTAGGAACTACTTTCAGTGTTTATAAACAAACATGGTGTCGCCCTTGTCATTCGGCAATCGAGCCAGAATTAACCATCGTGAATCTTGATAAACTACAGAGATAATTGCTATCATTATCAAAAGAACAGTCTAAGTATAATATACTTAAAATCAGTGTCTAGCTGTGACGTAGCTAAGGCATTTTATACGTTTTGGCAACTTTGGAGATATAAATTTCGAAACAATTTTTCGAGGGCACTAGGCCTAGCCAAACGAGATCAGTAGCCATATGACCACCTCCGTGGTCTAGTGGTAGAGCGTCCGCCCCGAGAGCGGAAGGTCCGGGGTCCGATCCCCGGCCGCGTCACACCAAAAGACGTTAAAAGATGGTACTTGTTGTTACCCTGTCTGGTGCTTGGCATTAAGGGGCTAAAACAAGAACTGATCGGCTCAGAGTCAGTATACTGTGTCTGAGTGGGGTATTCATGTTAAACTGCGGCATGGTATCTCAGTGAGCTAGCACTATAAATCGGCATCAGTCCGGACTAGCACAAGCAGCCACACACACGTATAGTACGTCGCTAGATAAGTGCAATAATCTTGGACGCGACGTTAAACCCCATTTCACCTCACTTCACCCAGTAGCCATATCTTGTAGACGGTATATAAGACCTCTGCGGCTTGAAACCTTTTCCACAAATAAAAATAGTTGGATTTGGCCGAAATATGTTTGAATTGTTACCTTGTTTCGCCTTGTGGCTGTGTGTACATCTGATTGCACTTTTTAACGTTATGACAGGACAGGCCGACTGTCAACAGCGTCTGAATGTGGCCGTGACGTCCCATAGACTCATAGACTAGGTTTAGAGTAGCTTCGCCAAGGCTTGCTAAATACAATGTTTATTCCTAATGCAGGATTCTTGAAATGATGTAAACACTGACGGACTACTTCCACATTCCTGGGGAAACCCCTGGGAATTCCCTAGAACGAATACATACAGAAGCGTTCTTTCTGAACATTTAGACCCTTTAATCTTGAGCTCAGCATTTCAGTGTTCATTGAGAGACGTCAGAGAGTTTGACTGCATGATCGTTTACGAATATCCTCTCTACGACCGAACCCATCCAAACTAAGTATCGACTCGATCCGTATCTTGGCTGACAGTGACAGTCTACAGCAATGTATGAATTTACCTGAGTGTCTTATTAACACATATTTAATCACCTTTCAATGATGACTAAAACATGTAACCGCCACAGGTTCATTAAAAGCTTCCGAAATCTCCCCCGTGATGTTTATCGTTTCGGCCATTTTGACGTCTTGTACTTGATGTAAATGTATTACCACGCGCTGTCATTGTGACTGACTTACTGAGGTAGTTCTTAACAGATATTTCTCATCTAATGAGGATATTATTTGACTACATTTTTTGTAAAGCAATTACAAAAGTTGCTCCTGTAGAGCATGTGGAGCATACATACGTTCATGTCACCTCTCGTTTTGAGGAACTATTTTATTCCGCGATACAGCTGGTTGCTGTATGGATGTCAGTGGAAACATGAAGTCACACGTGCTAAATATTGCGTATAGATCTAGATCCTTTAAAAAAATCATAAGAACTGACTTTCACTTTGTGTGAGTTCATTGGAGTATGAACCTTTGTAGAGTGAGGGCCAAGCATTATGAACGTTGGAGCTTGCGACGACGTTCATACAGTTTGGCCCTCATTCTTTGCCAGTACCTCGGTTAACACACGCTGATGAATCAGGTAACCGAGATACATTCTCCTCGCCTCACTTACGAATATCTGACGAAACTAATTCCATAGAGCATGAAAGGCAAAATAGTAAAGAAAAATATGTCATTGAATCGGTTATTAAAAGTCTGTGATAACACCAGGTGATCCTGAAAGTGTAGGCATGTTCTGCTCTACAGGCACTCACAGCCACTCACACAATGTTCAATAAAAATGTGCAAGTGAGCAAGGGCGTGCATCCCGCATCATGTTGAGAAGCAACGCGTCATATCATTAAATCCCTCTATTGTCTACGGGGCGGTCGGGTAGCCTTCTGATAAAAGCGTTCGCTCATCACGCCGAAGCCCCGGTTTCGATTCCCGAAATGGGTACACTGTGTGAAGCCCATTGCTGGTGTCCCCCGCCGTGATATTGCTGGAATATTGCTAAAAGCGGCGTAAAACCTCACTCACTCACTTTAGATATGTTGTCCACATAACAAATCGGGAATGACATGACCAGACCTTTGGTGTTGAAGCTTTGATTGAAGACCCTATCTGTAAACAAAATGCGCATTTTTTGTTAAATTTGAATAAAACATATCCATTGTATTTTTATCCATATGGTTTAACTTAACCGAGCTATTCTTTTCTATTCGTGATTCGTGCGAGATCAAAGAAAAAGTTCATAACAGTATACGGAGCAGTAATTGCTGTGGTCACACCAAGCTCCCACTCGCTTCACGGGTGACATGCTTTGAATTTTAAACTGTGACAACTGAATTAGAGAATAACGATTGTTTTTTCACGGTTCCACATTCTCTGGTCGTGTACGCAACAGATGTAATTCCAAATTAACATTTTGTTTCCAGATTCAACAAAGTCAGTAAACGCACTATCGTGTCACTTGATTGTCTGGTCAAGAATTGATTATTTACGGCAGGAGTCCTGCTGTGCGGCGTTACGCAACAAACAAAAACTTACTTTTTCATGCAAACTGAGTGAGTGTTACCTGTGGGGTAGAAACTTACATACCCGTTTGGCGAATATCTGACTTTAAGTGTTTCGTTCATATAATTTGCACAAATATGGTGCCTTTATGCCCTTTGAATCTGTTTCGACAGATACTCGAGACTGACTCTTCTCTAGCGTTGACAGCTTATATTTAAATGATTAGAGTGAGTGAGTGAGTTGGGTTTCACGCCGCTTTTAACAGTATTACAGTATATCACGACGTGTCAGCATAATGTGGGAGGAAAGTGATGTGATGTAGGTCTACGACGTTTACCACTTCAGTGAAACCCACGAGCACGGGTATGGTGACCGGCTGTTGCTGCTGGTGTTGATATACATGTGTTCTGGAGCCATGGAGGTGATCCTATTATGGAACAATAGAAGAAAAATATTATTCAATCAGCGCGTCATGCTTTGACTAATACAATGTACAATTTCAGAGAACATAAAGGAAACGTGGAATGTACTACAGCATGCAAGACATGCGGCATTTAGTACTACAGCATACAGGGTGGGCATTTAGTACTACAGCATACAAGGTGGGCATTTAGTACTACAGCATACAGGTTGAGCATTTAGTACTACAGCATACAGGGTGGGCATTTAGTACTACAGCATACAGGGTGGGCATTTAGTACTACAGCATACAGGATGGGCATTAAGTACTACAGCATACAGGGTGGGCATTTGGTACTAAAGCATACAGGGTGGGCATTTAGTACTACAGCATACAGGGTGGGCATTTAGTACTACAGCATACAGGGTGGGCATTTAGTACTATAGCATACGGGGTGAGCATTTAGTACTACAGCATACAGGGTGGGCATTTAGTACTACAGCATACAGGGTGGGCATTTAGTACTATAGCATACAGGGTGGGCATTTAGTACTACAGCATACAGGGTGGGCATTTATTACTACGGCATACATAGGGTGGGCATTTAGTACTACAGAATACAAGGTGTGTGACATTTAGTATTTCAGCATACAGGGTGGGCATTTAGTACTACAGCATACATGGTGGGCATTTAGTACTACAGAATACAAGGTGTGCGATATTTAGTACTGCAGCATACAGGGTGGGCATTTAGTACTACAGCATACAGGGTGGGCATTTATTACTACAGCATACAGGGTGGGCATTTATTACTACGGCATACATAGGGTGGGCATTTAGTACTACAGAATACAAGGTGTGTGACATTTAGTATTTCAGCATACAGGGTGGGCATTTAGTACTACAGCATACAAGGTGTGTGGCATTTAGTACTACAGAATACAAGGTGTGTGACATTTAGTACTTCAGGATACAAGGTGTGTGACATTTAGTACTACAGGATACAAGGTGTGCGATATTTAGTACTGCAGCATACAGGGTGGGCATTCAGTACTACAGCATACAAGGTGTGTGGCATTTAGTACTACAGAATACAAGGTGTGTGACATTTAGTACTTCAGGATACAAGGTGTGCTATATTTAGCACTACAACCTAGAAGGTTAGCATTTAGTACTACAGAATACAAGGTGTGTGACATTTAGTACTTCCGGATACAAGGTGTGCTATATTTAGTACTACAACATAGAAGGTTAGCATTTAGTACTACAGAATACAAGATGCAGTCCATGTAGTACTACAGCTGTTTTCAATACGGCGGAAGACGAAGCATTCACTTCTTCACGTTTTTGAAACATGCAACATGAGATTTAATGTACACGAACATTGAATTTCTTGTATATCAACACTATTAATTTGAATACGCTTGTGAGTGAGTGAGTAAGATGGATAAAACAGCGGAGTTAGAAAGTGATTTTGGAAAATGAGTGAGTGAGTGTGTGGTTGGGTGGTTGAGAGAGTGAGTGAGTGAGTGTGGGTGTGCGTTTACCGTTTACACACTCAAATTTTACAGATTTAGGTTAATTTCATCAACATAGAATACACCACCTTGAGCAGTGTATGAGTCACATGACAGACGTCAGCTTGACGTGGGAGGAAAGCCGGAAATGATGCCGGTCTTTGTCATTAACCACTGGGCGAAACCTACAAACACGGGTATAGTACTGTCAAACCTAAACGTATTTACAGGCAACATCAGGATTCGAACCCATCACAGTTTTCTGGCATGCCCAAGGGAGGCAACTCTGCACAGACCCGTGTCCCCGCCGATGTTTGAACTCAACAGCACAATCTGTAACGTTAAAACGCATACGTCAAAATAGACGTTAACGAAGGGTATGTCTTAACTCTGCTTTGAACTCGTCTACTTCTAAAAGCATGTGTCGAAGCTAATTGCGCTGGTCTCACTGATTAACACCGGCGTCGATATATCGTCATAGTTTCGGTACAGCTGGCTCCGTCTTTTATAAAAGAAAAGTAGGTGACTGACTGGCCCGAAGATGCTGCAGGACCTGAACCAATGACGCAGAATTGCCCTGGATGCTGGGAATGAATGAACTCTATACTAATATATGCGTCAACTGTGACTATATATTGTATTTGAGATATAGAAAACTTATCAATGTGTAGTTGAATCGATGTTTATTCATTCTATATGAATGGGTTACTGATGAAAGTATTTAAAATACATTAAAAGTGTTTAAACGTTGATGATTTCGTTTAAATTGTTTAAAACAGTTTGTTTGAATTGATGCATTTTCTTTTACAAAGAAAAGGACTTTACGGAACGAAACTCATATTTTTGAAACTATTCATAAAGTGCCTGGTGATAAGAATGTGATCGGGGGCACGGGTGGCCCGGTTGTCTAAGGCGCCGCGATTCGCTGTGCAGAGTTGCGTGCCTTGGGCACACCAGAAACCTATGATTGTGGGTTCGAATCCCGGTTCGCCCCGATTATGTTAGGTTTGTCAGCACCATACCCGTGCTCGTTGGGTTTCACCGAAGTGATAAACGTCTGAGACCTGCATCACCTCGGGCTTTCCTCCCACATTAAGCTGACACGCCGCGATATAACTGGAAAAAAGCGGCGTTAAACCCAACTCAATCACCCACTCACTAAGAATGTGATCACGTACACTGAATAAGAACCACAGCTCGTGTCTTGACGTGGTTGGGATGAGCTATTGGAGTGTTCACAAAGACGTTTGTAATGAAGGCGGAATCGAAGAACGGGGTCTGCTTTTAACGGCGATTTTAGTATGATTATGGAAGGTTTTTATCGCGTTTAATGAAACAAATAACATGCAATATTTTATTACATGTATTATTTCAAATGGTAGGACTGTATGTGTTAAGGACTGTTGGGGAGACCCGCTTTGGCGTCGTGGTGACCTTGACCTTCACTCTGCTGGTAGGGCTGGACACTACCATTTGACACCTGGTGTCATTGTACGGAATGTAATGTGAGGACGGAATTAGCAGCGTATGTAGGTGCCTGTGAAGGTGTACTAAATCCCCCCCAAATAATTATGATTTAATTATTTACATTCAGAACAGGTCGTTTGAGTTCGTTTGGGAGAAATAGATATCTGATATACTCTCGTACCGAGGATTATGAAACCTCGACTCTGATTGGCTGATTTAAATATTCACGTGACGCGACCGTTAACGGGGGTTAACCTGGTGTATATTTCGGTCGGTAAGTAGGTTAAGGTGGTATTTAATTCAAGGCAGACGTTTTATACAAGGACCAACGATATATTTCTTCAGTTTTTCCATTAATATATTTTTTGTCGCATATCTCTTAATCTAATCATTTCACCGACTCGACACACGTAAAATATAATTTTCCAGATATCCCAGGAAATCATACGATGTCAAAACATAAGACATTAAAAACATCGTACATCTTACGTCTACATTTCCAATTGAAAGTACCAAATGTGTACAGTTACATAAACAAACCTTAAATACAAAATTCCATATTTTCACGCCGACGAGATCATGTAGACTGGGACACCGTCTAGGTACGTCGAATTACGCTGTGGCGCATCTAATAACGGCCCAGCTGTGGCTATTTGCATCTATATAAGCAGAGACCGTCTCCTGTGCTGGGGGACATAAACTAGTCCATTGACATATGCCTACATATAAGTAACTACTGCGCGTGCATGGCAGAGCACTTAAGGTTAATGGGAAAACAAGGTTTAATGGTCTGTAATTTGATTAGCGCCCAATATGCGCTGTAGCTTTTACCATATTACCAACCGCTGATGTCATTGTATGAAAAGGGAGGCCATTTTGATGGTGTCTATTTTTTGCAACCTATCGATGTCTAAGTATGGTAAAGATACACCACCTATAAATAGGGCCGGTTTAGTCTGAAGTAGAGGCCGAATAAACTCGTTTGGAAAGATACTGGGAAAAAAGTTTTTAATAAAATAGTTTGATTCTGTCACATTTTGACATGTGAAATAAGTTACTGATGGTCGGTCAATCTTTTTATCGGGGTATCACTCATTCTCGATTAGGGGCGGTAGGATAGCTTAGCGGTTAAAGCTTTCGTGTGTCACTTCGAAAGACCGGGTTCTATTCCCCAAATGTGTACAATGTGTGAAGCTAAAAGCTGCGTAACCACACACTCACTCACTCACTCACTTACTTATTTTCGATTATTCTTTCATGATAAATACCATGGACCAGTAGTCATTCGGGTGGAGCCAGATTTAGAATACGCAACGTTAATAATTAGTCAAGAGAAGTCCAGGGAGGGTAGTGTGGGGGTAGGAGTGAGGGTGTATGTATGTTTTGCAGTTGTTGTTTAACGCTGGACACATCAATATTCCAGCTGTATGACGACGGTCTGTAAATTATCGAGACTGGGCTAGACAATCCAGTGATTGATATAATGAGCAGTAATCTATCTTATCCATCCACCTATATTTCTACCCGGAATTTCCAAGCGTCACGGGTGCACGTAGGTTACGTGTAAGGAATACCACGGGTCACGGGTGCATGTAGGCTTCGTGTGGAGGTAGGGAATACCACGGGTTACGGGTGCATGTAGGCTACGTGTGGAGGTAGGGAATATCACGGGTCACGGGTGCATGTAGGCTACGTGTGGAGGTCGGGAATATCACGGGTCACGGATGCATGTAGGCTACGTGTAAGGAATACCACGGGTCACGGGTGCATGTAGGCTACGTGCGGAGGTCGGGAATATCACGGGTGACAGGTGCATGTAGGCTACGTGTGGAGGTAGGGAATACCACGGGTCACGGGTGCATGTAGGCTACGTGCGGAGGTCGGGAATATCACGGGTCACATGTGCACGTAGGCTACGTTTGGGGGTAGGGAATACCACGGGTCACAGGTGCATGTAGGCTATGTGTGGGGGTAGGGTCACGGGTGCACGTAGACTACGTGTGGAGGTAGGGAAAACCACGGGTCACAGGTGCATGTAGGCTACGTGTGGGGGTAGGGAATATCACGGGTCACGGGTGCATGTAAGCTACGTGTGGGGGTAGGGAATACCACGGGTTGCGGATGCAAGTAGGCTACGTGTGGGGGTAGGGAATACCACGGGTCACGGGTGCATGTAGGCTACGTCTGGGGGTAGGGAATACCACGGGTTGCGGGTGCAAGTAGGCTACGTGTTGGGGTAGGGAATACCACGGGTCACAGGCGCATGTAGGCTACGTGTGGGGGTAGGGAATACCACGGGTCATGGGTGCATGTAGGCTACGTGTGGGGGTAGGGAATACCACGGGTCATGTGTGCATGTAGGCTACGTGTTGAGGTAGGGAATATCACGGGTCAAGGGTGCATGTAAGCTACGTGTGGGGGTAGGGAATACCACGGGTCACAGGCGCATGTAGGCTACGTGTGGGGGTAGGGAATACCACGGGTCACGGGTGCATGTAAGCTACGTGTGGGGGTAGGGAATACCACGGGTCACAGGCGCATGTAGGCTACGTGTGGGGGTAGGGAATACCACGGGTCACAGGTGCACGTAGGCTACGTGTGGGGGTAGGGAATACCACGGGTCACAGGTGCACGTAGGCTACGTGTGGAGGTAGGGAATGCCACGGGTTGCGGGTGCACGTAGGCTACGTGTGAGGGTAGGTAATTCCACTGGTCACAGGTGCATGTAGGTTACGTGTCGGGGCAGGGATTTCCCATGGATCACGGGTTCGTGTAGGCTACGGGGAAATATGAGGACATATATCAACTCACCGTAGCTCACTTTACCAAGTGACCCCGAAAATTCATGAAACTTAATTTCATGTTTCAGATCTTCAGCAACCCATGCTTGCCGTAAAAGCGAAGAGGCGACTAACGGGATCGGGTTGTCAGGATCGCTGAATTGGTTGATGCATGTCATCGTTTCCCAATTGCGTGGATCGATGCTCATAATGTCAATCACTTGATTGTCTGGTCTAGATTACTTACAGACCGCCGTCATATAGCCGGAATATTTCAAACAACAAACAAACTAATTTTAGTCCGTTATAACCGTAGTTCGTTATGAGCATATATGCAGCATATATACAGCGAATGGTCAGGACCCCAAAAAACAGTTCGTCCTATCCGTCAGCTCGTTATAAGGATGTTCGTTATAAACGTACTTTACTGAACTGTGTACTGTACGACCATGCGTACAGAAAACTCCTTTCCTCTTTAAAGCTTACGCGAAATTTCAAGACACCAAAAAGTTGCAAATACGATGACAAGTTCAAGACGTCCTCGAGTCACGAGTCACATGTGTTTCCGCGTCTGAATCCAAACACACAATCTTTCATATATCACGTAAATGCCAGCTCTGTCCCTCAATTAAAGTTTCCACCAAAGGATTCATATTGCCTCACAGTGAGCTGACCTTTACATACATGACAAACATCCTTGATAGATACTGCGGTGCCGGGACCAAGTGTATATAGTTATATACATACCGTGCATTGTCAGGATTAGTGGAATAGGAAACAGCGACCCCTATCGGAGAGGGCGCCAATGTCTGTCTAGCGAGAAGTAATGAAGACTAAAATGTCAGTAACTAATACCCGTTGAAATAATTGACAACGCCATCTACTTGAAGACATCTCTCGATAACTTACAATATTAGCTAGACTCCCAAACAAAGCTGCTATGTCCGTTTTTGCTGTTGGGATGACGGAAGTTAACCCCAAGGGCCAACATAGACGAGTTCCTACAAACGCAATTAAAATAATTAGGCAAACTTCACAGTCTCCACAGATGGTCTCAGTGGTTCATGCTGAAAGTAGCGCTTTCCTTGGAGCGTCTTAAGGAATATGGCCACTGCCACTTTAGGTTGACCCCTGACTTGGTATCGCCCCTGGGTAATGTCAGTCTTCAGAGGCACCAGGGGTCGACCCTTGGTCACGTCGCAAGGCATTGAGGCAAGATGACCAGGTAGGATGGCGGCGGAAGTGGAAGCATTGTCCATTTGGTAATGGTGGACTAGCCGTGGTAATCTGTGTAATCTAGGATTGTGGCGCCATGGAGTTTGATGGGGGAAGGCAGCAATTAAGACAGTTGTCCTCCATCGGTACTTCTCATGCACTGAATCCATTAGATATAGGAAAACGCATAAAGTCAGCACGGAGGCCGCCGCTTAGGTTCAGTTTAAGGTGGTGCAGTCTGTCTATCAGATAACTCCCATCTTGTCACCGTGGGACTAGCATTAACACGCTGAGCTGATGGCATTGGTAGTGCTTGTGCTCCTACAATGTAATGGTAGTTGCTTGTAGTAGTCCAAATATGCCGGTTTATAATGCTAGTCCACTGAGATACCATGCTGCAGTTTAACATGAATATCCCACCCAGACTCAGAAAACTGACTCTGAGCCGACCAGTCCCTGCTTAAGCCCCTTAATGCCGAGCGCCAAGTATCATCTTTTAACGTCTTTTGTAATGATGGGGTCGGACATCGAACTACCGACCTTCCGCTCTCCACACAGAATCTCCGTAGAGGCGCAGTGGTAGCCATGTTGTTAGAGCATTCACTCGTCAAGCTGTCACGGGTTCGATTCTGGAGTACAATGTGTGAAATTCATCAACCCACAGATCCGGGTTAAAACAGGTCTTCAGCAACCCATGCGAGTATGGGTAGATGACACTATGAGTAGATGACAATGTAAGTAGATGACAATGTGAGATGATGATAATGTGAGTAGATGACAATGTAAGAAGATGACAATGTGAGAAGATGATAATGTGAGTAGATGACAATGTAAGAAGATGACAATTTGAGAAGATGACACTATGAGTAGATGACAATGTAAGTATATGACGATGTGAGAAGATGATAATGTGAGTAGATTACACTATGAATAGATGACAATGTAAGTAGATGACAATGTGAACAGATGATAATGTGAGTAGATGACAATGTGAGAAGATATAATTTGAGTAGATGACACTATGAGTAGATGACAATGTGAGAAGATGACAATTTGAGAAGATGATAATGTAAGTAGATGACAATGTGAGAAGATGACAATTTAAGTAGATGACAATGTGAGTAGATGACAATGTGAGAAGATGACAATCTGAGTAAATGACAATGTGAGAAGATGACAATGTGAGTAGATGGCAATGTGAGAAGATGACAATTTGAGTAGGTGACACTATGAGAAAATGATAATGTGAGTAGATGACAATGTGAGAAGATGACAATGTGAGTAGATGACACTATGAGAAAATGATAATGTGAGTAGATGACACTATGAGTAGATGACAATGTAAGTAGATGACATATGAGAAGATGATAATGTGAGTAGATGAAATTGTGAGAAGATGACAATTTGAGTACATGATAAAGTAAGTAGATGGCAATGTAAGTAGATGACAATGTGAATAGATGATAATGTGAGTAGATGACAATGTGAGAAGATGTAATTTGAGTAGATGACTCTATGAGTAGATGACACTATGGGTAGATGACAATGTGAGAAGATGACAATTTGTGAAGATGATAATGTAAGTAGATGACAATGTGAGAAGATGACAATTTGAGAAGATGATAATGTAAGTAAACGGCAATGTGAGTAGGTGACAATGAAAGTAGATGACAATGTTAGTAGATGGCAATGTAAGTAGATGACAATGTAAGTAAGTGACAGTGTGTGACGTCAGAGGTAAACCTGTTATTCTCGAAAAGGAGTTGCATTCCCCGCGGGCCCCGAGGTAGATACCCACGCGCGTCAGTGGGATCTACCAGCCAGGAATAGCAGACTAAGAACCCTTCATCAGTCTTACAGGGAGTATTGTCCAACTTTACTTACCTATTTAAAAAATGAACAAGATGAGATTTTATTTTACTTTCTTGGATTGGAATGTGACATGCACACTGGAATTCAAATCTATGGTCCGCATCAGCAAACTTGCCGCTATTCTCGAGAAATCAACGTCAACTAGCTTTCAGAGAGGAAGGGCGTTTTATGTATGTTACAGTCGATGTAAAAAATCTGTATTACGAATGCCAAACAGTTGAAATTTGAATTTTACCACCCAGTGATTAACATTGACAGGATTAAAAGAAAGATAAAGTCAATGTGTATATTTCTTATTTTGTATATATCAATCTTAGTGAATAACATAAGACTACACGACAATGTAAATGGATGACAATGTTAGAAGAAGACAATGTAAGTAGAAGACAATGTGAATAGATGACAATGTGAATAGATGACAATGTGAGTAGATGGCAATGTGAATAGATGACAATGTAAGTAGATGGCAGTGTGAGGAGATGGCAATGTGAATAGATGACTATGCAAGTAGATGACAATGTGAGTAGATGACAATGTTAGTAGATTACAATAAAAGTAGATGAAAATGTAATTAGATGACAATATTAGTAGATGAAAATGTGAGTAGATGACAATGTAATCAGATGACAATGTGAGTAGATGACAATATGAGTAGATGACAATGTAAGTAAAGGGCAATGTAAGTAGATGCCAATGTGGATATATGACAATATGAGTAGATGACAATGTGAGTAGATGACAATGTGAGTAGATGAAAATGTAAGTATATATAATTGAAATTGTAAGAAGATGACAATGTGAGTAGATGCCAATGTGAATAGATGACAATGTAAGTAGATGACAATGTGAATGGATGACAATATGAGTAGATGACAATTTAAGTAGATGACAATATAAGTAGATGACAATTTGAATAGATGACAATGTAAAGAGATGACAATGTGAATAGATGACAATATGAGTAGATGACAATGTGGGTAGATGACAATATGAGTAGATGACAATGTGGGTAGATGAAAATGTAAGTAGATGACAATGTATGTACATGACATGTGAGTAGATGACAATGTGAATAGATGACTATGCAAGTAGATGACAATGTGAATAGATGACAATGTGAATAGATGACAATGTAAGTAGATGAAAATGTAAGTAGATTACAATATTAGTAGAGGAAAATGTAAGTAGATGACAATATAAGTAGATGACAATGTAAATAGATGACAATATTAGTAGTTGAAAATGTGAGTAGAAGACAATGTAAGTAGATGATAATGTGAATAGATGACAATATGAGTAGATGACAATGTGGGTAGATGAAAATGTAAGTAGGTGACAATGTATGTAGATGACATGTGAGTAGATGGCAATGTTAATAGATGACTATGCAAGTAGATGACAATGTGAATAGATGACAATGTGAATAGATGACAATATGAGTAGATGACAATGTGGGTAGATGACAATATGAGTAGATGACAATGTGGGTAGATGACAATATGAGTAGATGACAATGTGGGTAGATGACAATGTTTGTAGTTGACAATGTAAGTAGATGACATGTGAGTAGATGACAATGTGAATAGATGACTATGCAAGTAGATGACAATGTGAATAGATGACAATATGAGTAGATGACAATGTGGGTAGATGACAATATGAGTAGATGACAATGTGGGTAGATGAAAATGTAAGTAGATGACAATGTATGTAGATGACATGTGAGTAGATGGCAATGTGAATAGATGACTATGCAAGTAGATGACAATGTGAATAGATGACAATGTGAGTAGATGACAATGTAAGTAGATAAAAATGTAAGTAGATTACAATATTAGTAGAGGAAAATGTAAGTAGATGACAATATAAGTAGATGACAATGTAAATAGATGACAATATTAGTAGTTGAAAATGTGAGTAGAAGACAATGTAAGTAGATGATAATGTGAATAGATGACAATATGAGTAGATGACAATGTGGGTAGATGAAAATGTAAGTAGATGACAATGTGAATAGATGACAATATGAGTAGATGACAATGTTTGTAGTTGACAATGTAAGTAGATGACAATGTAATCAGATGACAATGTGAGTAGATGACAATATGAGTAGATGACAATGTAAGTAGATGGCATTGTAAGTAGATGACAATGTGAATAGATGACAATATGAGTAGATGACAATGTGGGTAGATGACAATATGAGTAGATGACAATGTGGGTAGATGACAATGTTTGTAGTTGACAATGTAAGTAGATGACAATGTAAGTAGATGGCAATGTAATCAGATGACAATGTGAGTAGATGACAATATGAGTAGATGACAATGTAAGTAGATGGCAATGTAAGTAGATGACAATGTAAGTAGATGACAATGTGAATCTAAGGAAAGAGAGTTGTTCGATCACTTGATATTGTCAAGTCAAGTCTTAAAACATATTTTTGTAACGAATATGCCTTTTAACTCTTGCTTGCATATGTATGTGTGCTGTCATCTCTTTGAGCATGCTTTGTTGCGTCGAAATTAGCGCATGATAAGAATCCTTATTATTATGTAACCGGGATTGTTTAGGTGTACAGGAAGACCAGACACAGGCTACGGGTGTGAGACTTTATTTCTTTTTCTATTGACAGATAGACACCCTGAAACACATGTATAGGGAATGCATACTAGTTCAGGATAAACATATACACATATATAAATAAATATAACAAATCAATATCACAAACCATTTCTAGGACAAAAGGAGTAATTCTAATATCGTTCCTCGGAAAACATACGCAATAATAATACTATACAGAAAAAATGACATTATCATTAAGACATTTTAATTGAGGCATCCATCCAAGAACTAAGTATTAACTTTCACTTATGTGAGTTCATTGGAGTATGAACCTTCATAGAGCGAGGGCCAAACTGTATGAACGTCGGAGCTTGCGAAAGTCAATTCTTATAATTTTCTATCACAACTTCTTACCTCAAAGGATGTAGGCCAAGATCTATACACAATTTTATTTAGTATGTGTGACTTCAAGTTTAAACTGACAGACATACAGCTACCAGCTGTATCGCGGAATAAAATAGTTCCTCATTAGGAGAGGTGACATGAACGTATGTATGCACAAGTTGCTCTTCAGAAACATTGTACACAACAGGTGTCTTCAAAAAACATCACCATTAGATGAGAAAATTATGTTAACTCCTTCTGTAAGTCGATCACAATGACCGCGTGTCGTAATACATTTACATCAAGTATAAGACGTCAAAATGGCCGACACGATAAACGTGACGGGGGTGATTTAGGTAGCTGTTTTTTTCGAACCGGTGGCGGTTACATGTTTTAGTCATCATTGATCAACTTGTCGATCATTGCAAGATGTGTCATACAGACACTAAGGTAAATTAATAGATTGCTGTAGACTGTCACTGTCAGCCAAGGCACGGATCGAGTCGATACCACGATAGTTTGGTTGTGCATTTCTTCGTTTTGTTCACTGGGAGGGGTCGTAGCGAGAATATTCGTGAACGATCATGCAGTCAAACCCTCTGACGTTTCTCAATGCATCCTAAAACGCTGAGTTCAAGATTAAAGGGTCTAAATGATCAGAAAGAACGCTTATTTGTGTGTTCGTGCAAGGGAATCCCCAGGGGTTCCCCCAGGAATGAGGAAGTAGTCCGTCAGTATTTACATCATTTCAAGAAAACGGTCTCCTGAAAAACGTATGAAAGTCAAATTGTGTCGTTCATACACTTATGAACGTCAATTTCGCGGTCATGTGACCTACCTCTCGTCCAATGGAAAAGCCGTATATCGTATAAACTTCAAATAAAAATATGATATAAAATTGAACGTGGTTTTTTATACATTAAAAATGAACTTCATGACGATAATGTATATGACATGTCAGGTCATGTCATTCTTTAATAATTCATTCTTTCATTCAACCATTTATACACCGTAACCATAGCATATGCGTTATGTAAATAATGCTGAACAGTATTAAGCTTATGTATACACGCCATTGCACAAAATATACACAACTACCTGATTATAAATTCTAGCAAACATTATGATGCATTTGAATAATTAATTTACATCAATACGTGCTCTGATTGTTGTGAAGTGCAATGGCTGGCATGCAGGTAGCTTTTAGTATTTTAAAACAAGCCAATCAACACAAGGGGCCGCGCAAGACAAAGACCATAAGAAGGGCAAT
Source organism: Haliotis cracherodii (assembly GCF_022045235.1). Taxonomy (NCBI): domain Eukaryota; kingdom Metazoa; phylum Mollusca; class Gastropoda; order Lepetellida; family Haliotidae; genus Haliotis; species Haliotis cracherodii. Next base: position 4,236,534 of record NW_027266270.1, read on the forward strand.
GACACAACACAACCTGTCACCCCTTATACCCGTAATAGGCGTGACAAAGATAAAAAAAAATAACTAAAGGCTTACGCTTGAACATGATACAATTTGAGGTAAAACTATATGCATTGAAATTCATATCTGCCACTATTATTCGATTCCCCACGTAGTGTTAAAATTGCTAAAAACGGCATAAAAAACCCTACTCCCTCACTAACTCTGAACCCACATCAGGCGTATCCACCTTGAATCTTTTTGTTTGTTTGTTTGTTTGTTTGTTGCTTAACGCCGCACTCAACAATATTCCAGCTATAAAACGGCGGTCTATGAATAGTAGAGTCCGGACCAGACAGTACAGTGATTGACATCAAGAGCATCGCTCCACGCAATTGGGATACGATGACATGCATCAACCCAGTCAGACCACCCGGTCCCGTTGGTCGCCTCTTACGACAAGAATAGTCTCCTTTTACGGCAAGAATGGGTTGGTGAAAACCTATTCTACCCCGGAACTTCACGGGTCCCTTGAATGTGGTAGCATTATCACTGACTTGTTTCTATTGAAGTCTTTCTTTTTCTGATTTTCTTCTCATTGTGTATTTGTTGGCTTCTACAAAATCTGGTTCTTTGTGTTTGATCTCATACGATGACTATTATAAAAGAAGAGATATTCCTTTAACTCAAGCATAATACTTACAAGTCTTAAGTCTGGTGGCTTTTTGGTTTCGTGATAAATGACAGATTTGCAAGAACTCCGTTGAGGCTAGTTCTCTAATAACATTTGCCTAGTGTTACACCCAATATAGGTTCGGCGTCGCACCACTGTCCATGTAAAAAGAGTATTATCAACATTAATGCAATTAGGGTTGTTAAAATTTACTTTAAAAACTTGAATAATTACCAGAAACATCTTCAATTTCAGTCCGAGTCTTTGAGCTGAGGACTTCTGATTACATTGGAAAACCCGGGGAAAAGTGGATATGGAGCGTCGTGTTTTTGCGTCATTGTTGGTTCAGAAAATAGGAAATCGGATATAGTTACTAATAAAAGTCGCATAAAATGAAACAAGGGTATGGTTACCTAATGTCTTTCTAACTAATCAAATGAGGGGAATTTGGAAATGCAGCGGACTGTTGACTGTTTACTGTTGGTGTATACTTACTGTGTTCCTGAAATAACTGACGTGACCGAGATAATGCATGTAAGTTACTCAACAACATGATAGTGTAACAAAATGACATTCGCCAGAAAACAGGTTTGCTTCTTTCAGCACTATTGTACCAATGGCGTAAGGGGGATTGTCGGGGCAGATTATCATTGTAAACAGGCCAATTGCGTGGATCGATGCTCATGATGTCAATCACTGGATTGTCTGGTCCAGACTCTTTTATTGACAGACCTCCGTCATATAGCTGGAATATTGTTGAGTGCAGCGTTATACAACAAACAAACAAACAAACAAACAAACAAACAAACAAACAAACAAATATCATTGAAAAACATTGTGCCACTATTGTACCAATGACGCAAGGGGGAACTGTCGGGGCAGATTATCATTTTAAACCGTTCTACTACTGTTGCGAAAGTATTTCCGATAGCCATATGGGTACATAGAAGTTATCACATTTGTGTGTTTTAGGAGGGTACATATTCTGTTTTTAGGAATACATTTGATTTAGGGAGTCTTGGAGAATAAAATACGTTGCGTTATTTCTAACAGGAAAGTTACCATCCCCAAAACATACAAGCGTGGTAACCTCTTTATCACATCATGAACTCTAACTCTCTACATGTCATTCTTAAACTCTATCATCAAAATGAGCATTTTCATCTCTCACAAACGGTTTCTAAATATTTCAAGTGTTCCTGGAATGTACACATTAATTCATATTATGTCACAATGTCAGTGATGAGTCAATTTAGTTCCAACTGAAGCTTGTTTTTTGCTGTTGGTGTAACTACCATATTGGCAAAACGGCAACTGCCTACATATATGTTTTCACCTTTGTCAGTGATCAACATTCGCGGCAAGTCATCAGTCCACCCGCTAGAGAAGTGTCCTTTATCGAAGGGACGTTACTTTAGTCTATGAAACGTATTTTTTTCTGCCTAGCGTCATAACCTTTCTAAACGGATTACGACATGAGGTCCGGCATCCCACATAGCAACAAAATAAAACAGGGTAAAATTTCCCCCTAATCCATTTGTTTTAATTCGGGAAATGAACTCTGGCCGCAGGGGTCTACAAACATACGAAACTGATATCCCGACTGTCCTCGCGAATTCTTTTCGCAATTAATATATCCAAACTTGCATACACTTGTTAAAGGCCGCAGCTACGCCACTTTTAGGCTCCGATTTTCGGTATCTTAAAGTAGTGATAGTCATAGTGATAAGTGATAACAATTGTCCTGGCAGTTTGTCCAAGGTGCCCGATCGTCACTTCTGGACGATGGACAAGGGCTACGCCATATTTGTTTGTGAACACTTTTTGTATTTGGATACGTATCCGTAAATGGCCACAACGGATACCATGAACAATTGTAATGCGTCGAGAGTTCGGTCAGTCGTTATACATAGTATTACATCAAGCGGATCAAGTTGTTGAAGTGAAACGTCCTAAGTCCGTGCCCCGTATACGTGCATCCAGAAACCTCGTAAGTCTGTTACCCGTTCATCCAGAAACCTCGTAAGTCTGTTACCCGTTCATCCAGAAACCTCGTTAGTCCATGCCACGTACATCCAGAAACCTCGTAAGTCTGTTACCCGTTCATCCAGAAACCTCGTTAGTCCATTACCCGTTCATCCAGAAACCTCGTTAGTCCATGCCACGTAGATCCAGAAACCTCGTTAGTCCGTTACCCGTTCATCCAGAAAACTCGTTAGTCCGTTACTCGTTCATCCAGAAAACTCGTTAGTTCGTTACTCGTTCATCCAGAAACCTCGTTAGTCCATGCCGCGTACATCCAGAAACCTCGTTAGTCCGTTACCCGTTCATCCAGATACCTCGTTAGTCCATGCCACGTACATTCAGAAACCTCGTTAGTCCGTTACCCGTTCATCCAGAAACCTCGTTAGTCCGTTACCCGTTCAACCAGAAAACTCGTTAGTCCGTTACCCGTTCATCCAGAAACCTCGATAATCCATGCCTTGTCCACCAAGAAACCATGTTAGTCTGTTACCCGTTCATCCAGAAACCTCGTTAGTCCGTTACCCGTTCATCCAGAAACTCGTTAGTCCGTTACCCGTTCATCCAGAAACCTCATTAGTCCGTTACCCGTTCATCCAGAAACCTCGGTAGTCCATGCCACGTACATCCAGAAACCTCGTAAGTCTGTTACCCGTTCATCCAGAAACCTCGTTAGTCCATTACCCGTTCATCCAGAAACCTCGTTAGTCCATGCCACGTACATCCAGAAACCTCGTTAGTCCGTTACCCATTCATCCAGAAAACTCGTAAGTCCGTTACCCGTTCATCCAGAAACCTCGTTAGTCCATGCCACGTACATCCAGAAACCTTGTAGGTCCGTTACCCGTTCACCCAGAAACCTCGTTAGTCCATTACCCGTTCATACAGAAACCTCGTTAGTCCGTTACCCATTCATCCAGAAACCTCGTTAGTCCGTTACCTGTTCATCCAGAAACCTCGTTAGTCCGTTACCCGTTCATCCAGAAACCTCGTTAGTCTATGCCACGTACATCCAGAAACCTCGTAAGTCTGTTACCCGTTCATCCAGAAACCTCGTTAGTCCGTTACCCTTTCATCCAGAAACCTCGTTAGTCCATGCCACGTAGATCCTGAAACCTCGTTAGTCCGTTACCCGTTCATCCGGAAACCTCGTTAGACCGTTACCTGTTCATCCAGAAAACTCGTTAGTCCGTAACCCGTTCATCAAGAAACATTGTTAGTCCATGCCACGTAGATCCAGAAACCTCGTTAGTCCGTTACCCGTTCATCCAGAAAACTCGTTAGTCCATGCCACGTAGATCCTGAAACCTCGTTAGTCTGTTACCCGTTCATCCGAAAACCTCGTTAGACTGTTACCTGTTCATCCAGAAACCTCGTTAGTCCATGCCACGTAGATCCAGAAACCTCGTTAGTCCGTTACCCGTTCATCCAGAAACCTCGTTAGTCCGTTACCCGTTCATCCAGAAACCTCGTTAGTCCATGCCACGTAGATCCTGAAACCTCGTTAGTCCGTTACCGGTTCATCCGGAAACCTCGTTAGACCGTTACCCGTTCATCCAGAAACCTCGTTAGTCCATGCCACGTAGATCCAGAAAACTCGTTAGTCCGTTACCCGTTCATCCAGAAACCTCGTTAGTCCATGCCACGTAGATCCAGAAACCTTGTTAGTCCGTTACCCGTTCATCCAGAAACCTCGTTAGTCCATGCCACGTAGATCCTGAAACCTCGTTAGTCTGTTACCCGTTCATCCAGAAACCTCGTTAGTCCATGCCACGTAGATCCTGAAACCTCGTTAGTCTGTTACCCGTACTTCCAGAAACCTCGTTTGTCCATGCCACGTACGTCCAGGGCCTCGTTAGTCCGTGACCTGTCCATTCATAAACCTCGTTAGTCCGTGCTCCGTACATCCAGAAACCTCGATAATCCATGCCTTGTCCACCAAGAAACCATGTTAGTCCGTTAACCGTACATCCAGAAACCTTGTTAGTCCGTTATCCATACGTCCAGAAACCTCGTTAGTCCGTGCTCTGTGCATCCAGAATTTTCGCTAGGCCGTTATCCGTACTTCCAGAAACCTCGTTAGTCCATGCCCCGTACATCCAGAAACCTCGTTAGTCCATGCCCCGTACATCCAGAAACCTCTTTAGTCTATGCTTAGTACATCCAGAAACCTCGTTAGTCCATGCCTAGTACATCCAGAAACCTCGTTAGTCTGTGCCCCGTCCGTCCAGATGCATCACCTTCCGGAGGTTGAGACAGTCCATATAGTATTAGAGGGAAAGGCCTCGATAGCCATGGGTCGTTGATCCGAAAGTCATTACCTCTAGGACCACCCCGTTCTCTGATGGATAGTGAGTGAGTGAAAGAGAACGTGGTCTGTTGGATAGTGAGTGAGTGAGTGAGTGAGTGAGTGAGTGAGTGAGTGAGTTGTATGATGATGTTTCAAGCAAAGTATCTGTGAATGGTCACTTAAACAACGTTTTAGAGTAACCTCCGTAGTGAAACCGGACTTTAACCCATACTGTTTTCTTTTTTTATGCAAGAGCTTGTTTCGGAAATCAACAGTCCAAAATGTGGTGTTAAAATGAGCAATTGTCGAGCATGTTATTGTTTACAGACGATAAAGCTTTAATCGCCGCTGTTGTGCATCCACTACAAAAGATGTTAAATTGTGCATCATCCTGATTTACTCGATGGGATCTGTGTTTGAATTTAACAAAACTAAAATTGTCCAATTTAGAAATACTGACTGTTCTTTGTGTACTGGTGTTTTTACCTGGTCAGACACAACTATAGTATTTTATCCTATGTATGTAAGTACCTAGGTTTGTGGCTTCATGAATACCTTGACATGACTTGTACAGCAAAGGAAACATCTGCCAGTCGGTAAGTTGTACGATAGTCTTGTACAACCAACTCTGTGTTACAGCGCGGCTATATGGGGTACTAGAGAGTACAGCTGTATCAACACAGTGCAAAATAGAGCCTGTAGATTATATTTGGGTTTTAGGGGTAAGACCCTATAGCTAATTTGTCCACAAGGGGGGACATGGGATAGTCTTCGTGTTTTTATAAACAAGTTGAAATTGTGTGCTTTTGAGGTAGACTACAATCCTCGTTTCCCAAACGTAAACGTTAATATAACCTTTTAAAGTGGTCAACCATGGTTTCTAATTCTAGGGTAAAACGTGTCTCAGCTCTATGTGAATGTGTTGATATTGATATCACAAGCAACTCGTTAATCTTTGCCTGTATAAAGGATGAATGTTTACAAAGGGACAGCAATACATGGTATGATAACTTGTGGCAAGACAATGGTAAGCCCAATGGTAACAAACTGCACACCTATAGACGTTTTAAAAATGTGCCTTTTACTGAAAATATGTAAACACATTTCCCCGAAGGAAAACTGCAGTATTTTAGCAAAGTTTCGATGTGATATCCTCCCTCTTGAAGTCAGGTTTGGCCGTTATGACCTCCCCACAACCCCTCTAGAAAATCGTTTGTGTAAACATTGTAATATTAACGCTGTTGAAGATATATGTCACTTTATTTGTCATGTGCCTATTGTATTCCGATTCAAGATATGATATATTTGTACACAATTGCCAGCTTTTCACTCTATGCAGCCTCTAGATAAAGCTTCCTATGTTATGATTAACGATCCATTTTTACAATGTGTTGCTGCAACGCTTTGCAAAATGTATAAACGTAAACCTTTCATGTAACACGATCACTACACCCGTATCAAAGCTATCCCACTTAATGTACTGTCGTCTTTTTTTATGTTTGTTGTTTAATATCTTATATGTATAATATCATGGTGCTTTTGTGTCTCATAAGCCTTTATAGGCTGGACATTGCATTTTTACATATATGCATGATAACGTTATTACATTTGTATCTATTTTTTTCTTCTTCTTTTCATCTCTATATAAACATTGTCATTTAGAATACGTAACACTTTGAATTGTTTGATAGGCATTACTTAGAAGTTGACGGGTGACAAAGGAGACACAGTCTATGGATGATAACTTCTTTATATACTGTAAAGGCGATGTTTCGGTATAGATCCTTATACCGTTGTCCACCAAGGCTGCTCGAAAAATGTGTAAGGATATAGCTACATCGAACCGTCGCCTTTACAGTAAATAAAGAAGTTAGTATCCATTAATTGTGTCCATCTTGACGTAAGACTTTGGTTGTTGTTTGGTCAAGCATACTGCCGGCTGGATATGTTTTGTGTGTCATACCACAAACTTCTGAGCTGTTACTGATACAGCATTAAAAGACACATTAACTCGATCATTAACATACGTTTTCGTTTTGCTCTGCGCCTACACTTGCCTCTCGGATAGGGTTTACGTTCTAATGACAATCGTATTCAGCAATTGTTTACTTGGGTTAAAGATAGTCATCAAGTCATACTTGAAAGCCGGAAGACCTAAAGTGACACGTGTCCTCCATACGTCAGCAATGCATCATCCTGGTTATTGGCAGCAAAACAAACCATTTATTCACACAGGCTTAGTAAAATGCCCCGTGTTGTATTGATCCTCTAACCATGCTGTTCATGAACTGGTCGCTCGCAGGCAGCCTTTAAAGTTTTAATCTAATCCGTTAAATACTCCCATACGATTTGCTGTTTAACGATTAGGAATGTCTACTACAAGTGGGCTAAAATCTCCTACTTACACAAGGAACAAAACATTATGAATGTGGAATATAATCGTCTGTCCCAAGATTATTGAGAGCATGTTTTTTTCTTGTTTTTATTTGTTGCTTGCTTGATAAATGTGTATTCTGAACAATCACTCATACAGTAGACGGTAAACTTCAAACACACAGCAGTGAACGGGAAACTCTACTCACACGTACAGTAGTCAGTAAACTCCGATCACAAGTAAGCAGTAAAACCGATCACAAATTAAAAACTAAACCCCCATCGTACAGTAAACAGTTAACCCCGATAACACTGTAAAAAGTAGACCCCGACCACATGTAAACAGAAAACCCCGACAACACAGTAAAAAGTAGACCCCGATCACGTTTAAACAGTAAACCCCGATAGCACAGTAAAAAGTAGACCCCGATCACATGTAAACAGAAAACCCCGACAACACAGTAAAAAGTAGACCCCGATCTCAAGTAAACAGTAAATCCCGATAACAGTAAACCCCGACAACACAGTAAACAATAACCCCGATAACACAGTAAACAGTACACCTTGATAACACAGTAAACATTAAATCACAAACACAAGTAAACCCCAATCACAAGTAAACAGAAAACCCCGATCACAAGTAAACAGTAAAACCGGTCACACATTAAAAACTAAACCAAAATCGTAGGAAACCCCGACAACACAGTAAACAGTAAACCCCGACAACACAGTAAACAGTAAACCCCGACAACACAGTAAACAGTAAACCCCGCCAACACAGTAAACAGTAAACCCCGACAACACAGTAAACAGTAAACCCCGACAACACAGTAAACAGTAAACCCCGACAACACAGTAAACAGTAAACCCCGACAACACAGTAAACAGTAAACCCCGACAACACAGTAAACAGTAAACCCCGCCAACACAGTAAACAGTAAACCCAGCCAACACAGTAAACAGTAAACCCCGATCACAAGTAAACAGTAAACCCCGATCCCAAGTGAACAGTAAACCCCAATCTCAAGTAAACAGTAAACCCGAGCGACAAGTAAACAGTAAACCCCGATCACAAGTAAACAGTAAACCCCAATCGTACAGTAAACAGTAAATTGTAAAGCTCAATCACACAAGTAAACAGTAAACCCTAATAACACAGTCATCAGTAAACCCCGATCACACAGCGAATATTGTAAAAAGATCAAATTCAGTGACACAGTGAAGAAGCGCCACGTGACGGTAAGCCGTCGGTATCCATATTTCTCGATGTCCGCGCACGCATTCTGTCGCTCCCCAGTGCAGGACAGTTAAGTCTACAATGTTCTCGCCATGATTTGTTCTGATGGTATAATTGTGGAGTGAATAAATGGCATTTACATAGAAATAGATTTTGTTTCTCTGGAGAATTTCCCCTGCAGAGTCTAGCCAGTGTATTTCAAGTTTGCATGTCTCCATAACCAAAATGGCGGCAAAAATAATCTCTTGATAGATTACTGAATTCCGAGTAGGTAAAAACAGCGAAATTGTCTTTCTTGCTTATTATCAACTGTCAGCAATCTTTAAGCAAAATATTTAAATGCCATGACTACAAAGCGCTTTTGTCCATTGGGAAGCCGTACGCCGCGTTCCTGAAAACAAACGTATTCATTCCAGGCACGTTAGAGAAAAAGTCTTCGAAAGAGTTACCTCCCTTTAGAATGAACTCTTCTTTGAGCAGGTTAGATATTCATAAAGATTCATAAATAAAGTTATCCTGCAGATGTAGTCGTTCTTATTAACTTATATCTATGCATCCTTCATTCCTCGATCAAAAATAAATAGCATGTAATTAAACCTTCTTTATCTGACAGTGACATATCCGGGTTTTGTGGAGAGAATATCTATTGGCTAAATTTTATTGATCGTTAACTCCCGAGGGAGCTCATGGCTGCCATTGTGGTTGCCCAGGCGTCTAAATAGATAATGATGATTGATCCGCGGTCTCTGGTCATTTGAGGATTCATCAAGACTTTAAATACGTTGTTTGGAAAGACGTTTTTTTCAGGAGTGAAAGGTGAGCTAATTAAAGACGGAGAAAAACTACTTGTGGCACAACTTACACCTAAAAAGATGGCTAAAAAAGCGAACGTCGCAAGTGTTACCTTTGAATGTATTACAGCAGCTTACGACGAGCCACCGAGACGCCATAATGAAGTTAGACTGATAGTAAATGTACTGATGTTCTTAGTAATGAATGGAGATCTATGTTGTTCTCTGTCAACATCCCTTCTTCCACGGCAACCTGTTTATGCCAAGCTGCTTGAATGACAACATGTTTAGAACACCAAAGTCCCTCAGTTGGGGGTTCAATTGTGATAAAAGGGTAATTCGCGTAATGCGAATTGAATGTTCCACGGGGTGTTTTTTAATCCCACACATTTTGGGGAGTTCAAACACGTGAGTAAGTGAGTATGGTTTAAGTCCTCTTATAGCAATATTCCAGCGATATAATGGCGACAGGCACTAGAAATGAGCTTCAAATATTGTACCCATGTGGCAATCGAACCGGGTCGTCGGCGTGACGAGCGAACGCCTTAATCACTGGGCTACCACACCGTCCTCAAATAAAAAAACAATCTCATCAACTCGAAGTGAACGAATAATAGTGAACGTCGACTATAAGTCGGTTTACCCATAGTTCGAGATAATCGGAGCTCGGCGGAATCTGGCGGGACCACGACGTCCCAAAAGCGTCCCAGAAACCTATGAAGAGGATCCAGGGTGGATATCTTTTAGATGTCATGATGTGTCATTGATAGAATGCACAAACTGAAGAAGAGGAAGCAGAATTGGAATAAACTCACTCTGTCCCAGGCAGCTCTCATTCAATGAGATATATCAAATAATGCCACATATAAGCCCATTATGTTAACTGCGGTCTAAATCTGCCAAAACCATACATCAGTAATATCAAATTGTGACTTGACTTCGCTTGACCTAACGGCATGTCCATTCCTCTTTTGTAATGGATTCCAAAGCCACATGAACATCCAACAAAGATAGATATATTGCTGGGTCCAGCAAATGTTCTATCGAATTTCTTTCTCAAAGATTAACCATAATCTTTAATACAATCAAGGAATGACTGTCTATCTATTCACAGAAAGTATTTGAGACAAGTGGAATAAATACCATCTGAATGTTCAAAAAATGAAAGGATTTGGATTAATGTTTGAAATTTCAGAAAAGATCAGTTAATTCAATTTTTGTTAAAACATTTGATTTTTCAACTTTGTAAACCACTATCCCGGATAACAAACTGAAGGGCAAAATTAATTCCTTGATCCATGGGGCTTTTGTTACTAAATGTGGTGACCCAATAAAGTTACAAATCTATCTTCAGAAGTTCAGGACAATTTGTTAAAAATGAAAGCACATGCCAGCTGACGTTCACTGAGAAAACAATATATGAAATGCTGAAATTCCTCATTCATAATATCTATGTATAATTTGGGAGTAAGACATTTAGAAGTAGGCATTCTAACGTGCACCAATTGTGCTCCCCTTCCTTCTGACCTGCTTTTTATGCATATGAATGGGAATTTGTGCTCGGATTGGCCAAGTCAAAACAGGTAATTTGGCCAAAACGTTTCACTTCAGCTTTAGGTATATCAATAATTTGAAATTGTTCAATAACCTTCAAATACTAGCAGTCAGTTTGCTTCCACTGATTTACCCACCTGAACTAGAAACGGAGCAGACCGGTGGGACCGCGTCATCTATTTTGTCTATTAGGTCTGTGCTTTGTTACATGTTGATTCCCAAATTGAAACAATATGTTTTTTTCTAGAAATCTGTGCGTAAAAGACCTTAGTGTGAACCAACAACCAACCAACACGCGATATACAATCAACAAATGTATTACAACAATTAACTAAGTTTACAAATCAATACAAATTACTGCACAGCAATTACAACGGCAGTACACAGTAGAGTGGTAGTACAATATTCAATGGCAATAAATAATATGATGGCAGTGGTCAGTATCAAATACAAAATTACAGTGGTGATAGCAAAAGTCAGTTATTATAATGTATATTCACCCAGCGGCGACACTGGTCAAGCTTTCGATATGGGCTGGGCAGGGAATCAGGGATGATGAGCGATCCTCACATGAAAGCTGGTTCCGAAGCGATGAAATGCGTGAGAGGTACGTAAACACACAATTGTCCCCTGATATACAACCTACCCAGCCACTGGAAGGTTCTGCAAAGCCCTCACCAGGCCATGGCCACGAGAACATTGAAGAAGTTTCCTTAACATACTATCACCGCCCCTGGGATACGGGACCTGAAGTTTATACGCCACACGGGCATCTAAATATACCAACGTCCAGACGACGATCACTGTCCAAACACAATGCAATGAATGCCAACAGAACCAATCACTACAATCACTGTCAAACAATAAAATACACTGACATATAACATCATAAAGAGTCGGTATGACAAGAGGGATGACTTCCTAATTCCTATTCCTATTTTGACTTGTACCAAGTTTTTATCAGGTGAACAATTGACTTGCCTTTGCATGTGTTTGTGACGAGTGCCTCGCGAACACCTAGTATCATCACTATCATTAAACTATCCTCAGTGGTTCATAGACACATGCTCCGGAAACAAACTCTACCCTTATAGAACCTGAGTCCAACTTGTTGCCATAGAAACGTAAAAAATAAATTTTTATAAAATTCCTAAATAGCAAAAGACAGAACTTCAGTATGTGACTGATAGATTTGCCAAGATTCGATCAAATACACTGAATTGTTTTCGAGTTCTGCCCGGGAAAAGGAAATGAATACGGACGGCCAAACGGACCCCCCGCATTATATGGTGTGTGTGTGTGTGTGTGTGTGTGTGTGTGTGTGCGTGCGTGCGTGCGTGCGTGCGTGCGTGCGTGCGTGCGTGCGTGCGTGCGTGTGTGTGTGTGTGTGTGTGTGTGTGTGTAAAAAGAACAAATGAATTTTTTTTTCACCTGATGAAGGAGTAAGCATATACGCATATACATCCATATATTCTCTTCCCTATATGGAAACTTTCCAATAGTCAGTTTTCCCTTTATGTCGACCAATATCCCTGCAACTCCATCCCTTTACTTATTTAACAGAAGTATTTAACACAGGTGCGATCGAGAATCAGGATGTCATGCGCCATGTGACTCTTGCTTGAGAGTTGTTTCCTTCAACATTCAGGGCCTCAGTAAAGCTTTCAAATGTTTCTTACGGTAGACATGTGGGAGAAATTTCCAAATGTGACGCATCAATGACGCTCGTGTTGTTTTCGGGTGAACAATTGTCTTGCCTTTGTATGTGTTTGTGACATGTGCCACTAGTGTGGCAGGATACACTCACAGTTTCGCGAACACCTGGTATCATCATTATTTGATATTGATTCATAAACACATGAGCTCATGATATAGTCAGAATTGTAGAATCGACTCTGCTTTTAGCAGAGATTTCTCATTGATATGGAAAGGTTCGAATCCCGGACGGGATTCAACCCCAAAAAGTACGAGAATCTGTACTTTACTAAGAAAGTGTTATTCCAAATATAACATTTGTTACATTTGACCACTTTCTAAATGGCATTGTGTATTCATGATATGGAAAAGGTTTGTCTCTTATATTTAGAGACCCGGCGTCTATCAAATGATGTACGGTGTGCATGATGATATATTTGGTATTCTGATCAACAAAACTTCCCCTAAAAGTCTACAACATGATAACAGAGGGCACAATTCCCTAAGTGTCATGTCCTTTCACGCTGTTGATAAAGAAGACATGTATCGATTTCACATCGACTGTAATGTAACGCAGAGTATCTACTTGACTTAGCACACGACACACAAGCCACATCTCCCGATGGCCATTCAAGGCGATCTGTAGAATGGGATAATCTTGTTTGTCAGACTTAAGGCATTTACTTATCGACGAAACATGACATTCATATGAAGTTTGTATAAGCGTTATCTGCGCACGATTGTATTTAATATACCTTTTTCATGTTAACTGTCTCTGAAAACGCCAGCGTCAATTTACGCCAAGTTACACGTCATTGCGAACACATAAACTACAGAGTTATGTAGCAACAAAGACTGTTGGTTCGAGCAGATCGTTGTGACCTTCGTTAGAGCTCTCGTGCTTAATACAAGCAAATACCATCTGAGAAACTATATGTGAATTGCTGAACTTCTATTGATAAAATATAGGTAAAATTTCGGAGTAAGACATTCAGACAAAAAGTAGGCATCCCATTGGGCACCAATTGTACTCCCCTACTTGTGGATATGTTTGTATGAGCTTCAAGTGTATCAATGATCTGATATCGTTCAATTAGTATCAAAGAACCAACCTCTACATGTGTATCGGACCATGGGCGGATCTCGTATTCGAACCATGATTAGCGGATCCTGATATCTTGAGGGGCGACAATTATCCACAGCGACTTCGGGGGCCAAAAATAAAACTGTTCTGGCCTCAACGGTATTGCATTTATAGTTAACGCATACACGTTATTGGTGGATGAATGTACAAGAGGGTTTTTCGTAAATGTAAAAGATAACACGATTGAATGGTTTGTTTGTTGGCCGCCTTCTCATGGCAGGAGTACTGTTGTGCTGCGTCAGACAATAGTGAGTGAGTCTGGTTTTACGCCGCTTTTAGCAATATTCCAGCAATATCACGGCGGGGGACACCAGAAATGGGCTTCACACATTGTACCCATGTCGGGAATCGAACCCGGGTCTTCGACGTGACGATCGAACGCTTTAACCACTAGGCTACCCGACCGCCCGCGTTAGACAATAAATATGTATGTTTTTATGCAAATTGTGTGAATGGCGGGTGCTACCTGTAGAGCAGGACATGCTTACCCTTTTCGCGAACACCTGGTGTCATCACTGATTTTCAGCGGTCCATTCATATAGTTTTCACAGCTATTTTGCCCTTTACGCTCAATGGAATCTGTTTCGGCGCATAATCAAGACTGGATATTCTCTTGCATTGGCGTTTTATATTTACGTTTCTATCTGATAATTTATTGAATTCAAAATGAAGGCAACCAACGCGCGTCTACATGATCTAAATAAATGAATTCATCATGGAGGGAAGCAACGCGATTCACATCCATTTCCCTGGACAACTTGCTACTGACACCACTAATATAATAATAAATGCACGTTATATAAATGATAACTGGGCCTGGGAGGGCGCTGCGCAATGTTATCGACACCCCCTACTTTCTAATCCACAGTCGAACGTCCGACCCCCGCCGCGGGTATCTACGCATCGACAGGCCTCGATCCCGCGGGGGCCCTGTCACACGCGTTTACATCATTTACAAAATGCCAAAATGTTCCCAATATCGACGCAGACAACATTTCAAGACAATTCACAATAGTCAAGACCTTATATTGAATTTCATATGAGATTCCTCGTGGCACCACCTTGCTAATTCTTCCAATGAGGCCGGTTTGGGGAGGCATTGGAGCAAGTTACTTGTTTGGAGGAGAAAAGTTTAAGATAGTTATTACACAAATGTTAAAGTTGTCATGCGGAAGAACAACTTTGTTTCAAGACGATTAAGGGTCAGGGTAATCTGCTGAAGTTCATGTGAGCCTGGACGCTTGTTAGTGCCGTGCTGGTTCTTTGATTTGCCACGTAGATTACTAGTTTTCCTGTCCAGTGGAAGTAGAATGCATTACATTTTTTGTATTGAGTGGATATTGTTTAACGCCACAGCTAGCAATGTCTCCGGGCTGTAAACACACTGGACCAGGCAAACCAATAAATAAGACCTGAGTTTAGATCCCGGTCATAAGGCCTCTACGACACGCGTTCCCAAAGGCACAGAAGCTGGCCACCCATTCCCCATTGTACTCGGGTCACCACCAGAAATGAGGTCCGTGGGTACAATAACAAACCCGGACCCCATAGTGCTACTAGATGTCCCAGGGACAGGCTAAACTTTTGTTTGTTGTCATCACTGTTTTGTATTCATTTAGCCTTAAGTTGGCATCTCCATGAGCACCAATTGTGCTTCTTTGTTTCGCTGATCAGTTTCTCCACGCATATGAATAGGGATTTCTGCTCTGATTGGCAAAATGATAACAAGATAATTTGGCAAAGAAGTTTCACTTAAGTTTCAGGTGAACGTGTACACGTATCGATGATCTCATCTCATCATCTCCAGCCCTTTTGTCTACATTTCATAACGTTTGAGGTACAATCGAGCATGGACTTTCTTTCAAGATTTCCATTGGCGTCATACGAGTCTTGCTCAAATGTTTTTTTCATCAAGGCTTACAATATCCTGGCCTGAGCAAAGCTATCATTTTTTTATGGTAGGAACGTGGAGGACGTTTCCTATTTGACACATCAGTGACATAACTGACGTCCGATATTGATTTGTAGCATATGATTCCGTGTTCTTTAATTCTTTGCCTTTGCATGTGTTTGTAACTGTCGCCGTGGGTGTTGCAGGATACGCTCGCCTTCTCGCGACCGCCTGGTATGAAAACTATCTGATAGTGATTGATAAAAACTTGCTTATGAATAAAGTCGGAATCGCACACTGGACCGTGCTTTAAGCAGGAACTGTCTTTGTCCTTTAATGTTAAATTTGACGCAACCATTTTGTTTGTGACAGAGACGGGAACATGAATTCCCTTAATGCCTTGACTTTTGAAATGTTGTCATGTTTTCTTATGATTACGGCACATTTTGTCACTTTTATTTAGTATGTCTGTGAGGTGACCATCAGCTGTCATTTGTCTCAAATAATTTAAGGTTTATAAAGATAATCTTTCCACGAAGCCATAGAGGCTTTGTGTTGAGATGAGCAATGTTGATATATGTGACCAAAAAAGAACAATGGATAATACAGGTGAGGTGAGTATTGCACTTGTAACAGTGTGTGTGTGTGTGTGTGTGTGTGTGTGTGTGTGTGTGTGTGTGTGTGTGTGTGTGTGGCTGCATGTACTATTCCGGACTTGTACCATCT
This sequence comes from Haliotis cracherodii, assembly GCF_022045235.1. Lineage (NCBI taxonomy): Eukaryota > Metazoa > Mollusca > Gastropoda > Lepetellida > Haliotidae > Haliotis > Haliotis cracherodii. Next base: position 4,252,909 of record NW_027266270.1, read on the forward strand.
CGCCCACTGAGATACCATACCACTTTGTAACGACATTCTGTCCACAAGATCACGAAGGCGGTAATATATAGAATGACGGTATTACATTCCCACGTGAGTACTTTGTTAGCCATCAGTGAGTGAGTGGACCCTGAAACATGATCCTGATCCCCGAAACATACTTGGTGTTGACGAGGCCACTGAAGGCCACTCTCTCTTTATCTGGCAATCTTAATTCTGACACAATCTCTCTTCACGTCTCAAATTATACAAATTTAATATATTTATAATTATGTTTTCTCTCCGTATATGCATCCTAAGTTCGTATGTACGTCTTTTAATATCCTCTCGTGTCATCAAGGGGGCAGTATTACCAACACGAACACGCCATAGTTTAATTAAAAACAGTACACACATTTGTTATAAGTTTAAACACATCATGGCATTCGAATAAACGAACTTCAACATTGTCAAGGAGGACTTAAAAACGTTTGTGGCAAATAATCCAACCATAACCACTTAGCGTTGAAATGTGAACAAGCGTTGTCAGTCACACGTCAAAATAACGTCACTTCCATACATCTAAACGTCTTTGTGAAAACAACGAGATGCTTAGTTAGATGTCTTCAAATATTTCACTCCGCGGCCCTGTCAAAACTAAACCCATGGGTGATACTAGTTTTGGCGATCACTCTAATGGAGATGGGCCGTAAAAATGTGTCATTGAGAACGTGTGAACGTCGGTGGTCCTGGGGGACAAACACGTGTCTATGTATGGCACTAATACCTCACAAGGCAGTGTTATGTGAGTGGTTGTCATAACGGTGACAATGTTAGAGCCTTTCGGGAAATGACTGCATGTTCAGTAATCAAGTTAACTCCCTTGGCTCACATACTTCATACTCGGTGGTGTGCAGAGTGAGTGAGTGAGTAAGTATTGAACGTCGCTTCGGCAATACCCGTACCATAAAATTGGAAGGGCAAATAATATGTTCATAAAGGTCACGTGAAAAATGCGTGGCTATTTCATACATTATTTGACGTCATACAATTATTTGACGTCATACAGTTATTTGACGTCAAACAATTAATTGTCGTCACGTTAACGCAAACAGTTTTATCAATGACAAAACTAACGTTACGTAGTGAATAGGTACAGAGCAAATCTTTTTATCAGGGGCGGTATTCATAAAAGAAAAGTCTGAAAAAACCTTAAGTTTTGACTTTAGAACAATCCTAGTTCTATTATGAATACTGCCCCTGAGCCCATATGGATGAGATTGTATATATGAGGCATTGCTTCGGTACGATTTCCAGTGAAATGTACCTTTGTGTGTGTGCGTGTGTGCGTGTGTGCTTGTGTGCGTGTATACGTGATCAGTTCAATTAATAATACATGGGTACAATGTGTGAAGCCCATTTTCCGGTGTCCTCCGCCGTGATATTGCTGTAATATTGCTAAAAGCGGCGTAAAACTATACTCACTCATTCACTTAATAATAATAAAAAAATGTATTTGAACACAGTTTTAGGTTGACAATAATAAGGCAATACAGTGGGTCAACCATGCGACACTAGTTTTAAGTGACAGGCTCTAGAAACAGGCTCTTTTTATTGCACTCACGAATATTCAGAACATTGCCGGGGTCACGGGTGGCCCAGTCGTCTCAGGCGCAGCAGCTCTCTGCCAAGGGGTACCTGTTCGCCCCGATTATGTGCTCCTGGGTTTCACCAAAGTGGTAATCGTCTAAGACCTGTATCACTTATGGCTTTCATCCCACATATATAAATGAGTTACAGTTCAAAGCGGCGTTATATTCAACTCACAAACTAAGAATAGTGTCGCTTTTGAAGTTGACCAGAAACAAGTAAGAACCACAAAAGACATCGAACCGCCCACTTGATCGTGTTACATGGGTACAGCCAGCCTGTAGAACGATCAAGCCTGTCATGCACATGTACACCACAGCTCTTTCTGTGTCTCTGTATGTGTGTCTCTCTCTTTGTGTGTGTCTCTCTGTTTCTCTCTGTCGCTTTGTGTGTGTCTCTCTCTTTGTGTGTGTCTCTCTGTCCTCTCTTCTTGTGTCTCTCTCTCTGTTTGTCTCTGTTTCTCTGTCTCTCTCTGTGCCTCTCTCTCTCCGTATGTGTGTGTTAGTGTGTGTGCGCAGGTGATGATTGGGAGAATGTATTTGACCAAAGTCAACAATAGTCCATACACATCAGCCCTCTGACTCGTCGACTCTGGGACAGGCAAACCAGTTATAACCATTTCTAAGCAAGTCGACATACAACGCCACCAGGGCAGGGAGACACACAAACCAAGAAGGTCCCACATTTGGATCCCCTAATCCACACTCGCTCTTACAAAGCATGGCATACTGAGGAAGCCCTGCCACTGAATCCCCTACGACAAGTAAAACAGGGCCAGTGACGTATTCTGAGGCGGTATCTGTTTGTGCTACTCGCGCGTCACAAACAAATGACGTTGTTTTCAAATAACACCACGGGGACGCTCGCTGACGTCAGTGTGGGTTATCTATACCACCAGTTGCAACTGTGTACAAACTGCAATCAGCCCCCGTCTATTTCAATCAGTTGTTTGATTGATCAGTTGAAGATACTTGCGGCGGTCAATGCAAGAGGGGCATGGACCTGACAAGCAGGCAAGCGGCCATTGGCCATGGTCAATAACCTGTGGTAACCAATAGAGACTGGACACAGTAGCCGCGAAACTGACCACGAGCTTCGTGTGTACAGAACAGCTGACCGGAGAAATACCAACAGGGTAATATACATACTAATAAAGACAAACGGAACAGCAACGCTATGTAGCGTGTCGTTCCATATAAACTGTTGACAACTGCGCCACAAGATGCCCGTATGTACGTCTGCTGTAAATCTCTTGGCGGGAATTCCAGAAGTGAACGACGCCCCAAAGGAACTCATTGCCAGGATAATAGCAGGATAATACCCCCGTTTACAGTCACAACCAAACACGGCCTACCAAGGATTGGTGTTAAGTAATTAATATGCAAATTGTCTCCGTCAATTACTGATTGTTTATGAGACAATACAAGGGACAGCGTCAACTATGAGGCGTAACCTCAGAAGCCACCGGCTAATCATGAGCTTGATGGAGAATGCACGCACAGCTGTGGTGTTGATGCCTGGTGAAGGGGGTTTGTGTTAAATCTATCCCCAGGCTGATGAAGTTCCATTGGTTCCAAGGGTCGTTAGGATTTGCCATTTTGCTGGTGCACGGCACTGGGACGTTACTGGACGTAATCGTGTTTTGTTTATGCATGACCAAACTAGTCTCGACGTCGACTTATCGCATATTTGCAAATTGCTCTCTCTTCTAATCATACTGTGAGCTGGAAACATGTGCTGGAATGAGTTTGAAGTTTAAAAAGAGACACGTTTGGGCAATGCTGCCTTGTTGCCTGTCATCACGTCACGTCCGTCACGTGGGGATGGTATTTGTCTAACTTTTAACCCAAAGCTCATTTTACATGTCTGAACTTCATCATACAATGTGTTAAGCCCTCCAAAGAAAAAACTACTCGATTTTTTCTCGCCATCAGATGCATTAGAAGAAGTTGCCAAGAGAAAAAAACTTTTTTCTTCTTTGTTATCATCTTGTGTGACTTACGCATTAGAATATTTCATCATATTATCTGGAGTAGTAGTTTACATGTTGTCTTTTATAGCCTGCCATTCTAACTTTTCAGATTTTATTATTTAATATGATATTTTATGAAAGAGAAGCATGTTATAAAAAAAACGTATCTAAAAGTAGATTTGGCAACCTATATGTGTCTAAATCGGTAAGTATCACTCACGGAACACATTAATAGATTACACATTTCATGAAATGACCAGCACCCAACATATTCAGAACGTCCTTGGTAGTGGGAGAAGGAGGCGCTCTGTCTCTGATTGCAGCTGAACATTTGGGATAAAAAAACATGGTGTTTTTTTCAGATTTGGGGATGAAAATTCGTTTGTGACCGATGGCCCACCGGGGGTTTCAGGTATCAGACTTTCCCGGGGGTTTCAAATATCCAACTTTCCCAAGCTCTGTTATCTTCACCGTCTTTACCCCAGACATATACATATATATATATATACATACGGGATCTGATGAATGTAGATGTCAACTTCATGAAGTTAAAGCATTGGTTATACCTACTTGTTGTATCAGTCAAAACATGATGGCCATATTGGTCACCATCTGGTTACACATCAACATTTTCCCTAAAGGCAGCTCACGTTGAATGTATCCCGGGTCATTTAGACATTACTATTCACCCACCACTGTGTTAACATGAAGTATTTTACCTCAGTCATATTCAATAAAATAGCTAACGATGAGTCGAAAAACCCCAGCTAATATCAGTTTGAAACAAAATCATATCGGATTGTAAATATATAACGTATAAAGGTAAGAGAATAACCAATCTCTATTATCCGCAGACACAACGGGCTAACAGGCAATTTATGTTAAAATTTTATGAATTGACCGCTGGAAACTAGTCACGACATCAGGTGTCACAAACGATATGTTCACGTTGAGTTACGTCGGCTGTGTACAGGGGCTACTTATGATTAAAGAAAAACTATCAAGAAATAAATTCGTTTTACAACACAGTGGGGGCAGTTTTAATGCCTCGGTCTCAAGCATTTGATTTGGCAATATCTACAAGAACGTAGACAGTATGATAAATTGTGAATATATTCATATTTTTGTAGACAATATCTTAAATATATGTATCCATTTTTTTTTACAAACTCTGCGATATAAATTAGCTGATTGATAATTATACGACAGCAATTTTCAAGCCATGTCCTGTGAACGATATTATGAGCCACGATCCACGCCGTCCGGGTACAATGGCACTCACTCACTCACTCAATCATCCAAGTCACCGGACCTAACTATCCATTTGGTGGCCTCAGTCGATCCCTTTGCTGGATATCTATTTTAACCCGAAATCCCACGTCATTTTAAACGTGACGTTTATCAATGTAATATTTGACATCGATGTTAAATATTCACTCACTCACTCACTCACTCACTCACTCTACGTAATCGAATCTTGGTTTGGCAACCTGATGGCTCGTAGCATGAGCAACATTATGCACCCTCGTTGTACGATGACATACAGTCAGCCAGGCTACACACTGTGGCCTTCATCACGGTCTTTCCTATTCATTTAACTGACACGCTACGATTTTTCACGCTGAAACATTTTCCCAATCGGCGTCAAAATATTGAATTCACTCTTTAACTTTCGGATGTGGATTACATTTTTTTTATCACTGATTAAGTAAATGCCAAATGTTTAATCAAAGCTGTGCATGCCATAATTGATTAAGTAGCAGCCAAATACAACACAAAGTTTTTAGAGAATGTAAATGAACTCACGCTTTGCCTGTCACACACTGCTATCTCTCTCTTCATCACCAGCTGACATCAGCTGTGACTACCTCTCATTTGTCACACGTGTGACAGTAAGCACCTGGTTAATATGTACAACAAATCTTAACGAATATAATTTCTAGGGTCACTCTGTACACCTCATCCAAGAAATAGCCCCATTTAACAAAATAACCAAATGCTTGTCAATATAACAATATCACTATGCCGTGTAACCAATAATCAGGATATAATTATTAGGAATAATAAAACAGTGGTTGGCCTACTAACATTATGGTCATTACATACACATTTATAGATCATATATCGGAGTCCAGTTCCTGGCATTTATTGTTTTAAAACATCGACGGTTTGATAGTTTCAATAATTGGAGATAATCGCGATCAATAGGAGTTCACAGGAAGAACGTTCCAGTCGCTAGGAACACAAAATTAATGTCTACGATTTTTCTGTAAAGCTGATAAAAGTTTCTCGAGTTAAACTGATTCTAAAAGGGATGTCAAGTTATGATTATCTTCAGCTGTGAGGGCCAGCGACTTAATCCAACCCCATAAATTGCAGGAAGTTTCACTATTTCGGATGTCGACCTTTTTACAAACAAATGTTAAATAATAATATGGCCCCGTGTTGTTCGTTCATTCAAATGATGGGACCTTAGTGAAAAAATAATAATTGGCCGCTTCCAATTGGAGCATCATTTGTCTTTTGTTGGCAGTTGGTAACGCTATTATTTTGAGCACCGTAGGAAGTTATTATGATTGACGAATACTACGATTAAAAAAATTAACGATATGCAATTTGTGAAATGGTTGTTATTCTATGGGTACGCTGTTTTCAGTATAGGGATAGGATATGAATTAGATATGTTTAACAACGTACGGGTTGACAATACTTCGCAATTCTATATTCGAAATAATGTGTAATTCGATTACTTGATCAAAATAATTTATTTGTTTTACCATTACAACATGTACGTTATCTCGAAATCCGTTGTCTATATAACTATTATATCGTTTAAAACCGTGTAACTCGAACTCCGTTTTTTAAACACATCGTTTAAGACGGTGTATCTCGAACTTCATTGTCTTAATTTATCGTTTAAGACCGTGTAACTGGAATCCCATTATCTCGATAGATCGTTTAAGGCGGTGTAGCTCAAACTGTATATAGTTAAAGGCGGCGTAACTCGAACTCTATTATCTCGACATATCTTTTATACGGCGTAACCAGAAACCGATAATCTCGATATATCGCTTAAGACGATGTTGTTTGGTGGCCCAGGCAGGATATTTATCAGATTTATGGTCTTATACCTGCACAGCGTTTGTCTCGAAATATTGATAACTCGACATGAAATGAAACCTCGTTTATCCAGATTGACGAAGTATGGATACGGAGTGATATTCCTTTGGACATAAATCGGCGCTCTCAACAAGATAGTCCGGATTCCAAGGATGAGGATTAAATGTGTTTGATCATTTCTCAGTTGTCACCAAGGCCTTAGTGCATTTTGAAATTAGTTGAAACTGTGTAAGTATTGAAGTTAGTTACTGGTTCACGTAAATGTTCAACGTCATATTTTGTCCTTTACATATAGTGAACATCTGGGGTAGAATAGGTCTTCAGAAAACCCATGCTTGCCGTAAAAGGCGACCATGCTTGTCGTAAGAGGCAAACGACGGGATCGGGTGTTCAGGCTCGCTGACTTGGTTGATGCATGTCCCAATTGGTCCCAATTGTATGGATCGATGCTCATGATATCAATCACTGGATTGTCTGGTCCAGACTCGATTACTTACAGACCGCCGTCACATAGCTTGACTATTGCTGAGTGCGGCGTTAAACAACAAACCATCCAACTAGCCTTAACATATGCATAATTCAGCATGAAAGTATACACAGCTACGTTAAGACAAATCACCTCAAATTTAAAAAAAAAACGATTGGTAATCTCGTACTTAATAATTAAAACTTAGCGAACTTCAGGACGTCATAATATAGATGTCTGTCCTCGTGGCAAGAATTAGACAACAGTGTAGTGAATGTCAAGTGACACAATTCGAGCTTACTTTATGATCTGCTGAATGAATTAACAAAATATGAGGAGGAGATTATTAATTAACGTGACACATGTGCTTCAATCATGAATTCCCGAGCGTCCAAGAGTATCTGTTTTTCCTTACATTCCAAACATCAATGTCAAACTAAACACGTATGTGTTCAAAATAAATCTCACGATGTACATGTTCGTGGAATTATAAGAGATTTATTTTTATGAGGTCTTATTAGCTTTCCTTTCTTAAGATGTGATCGCAGTAATGAAATAGATTCTAAAGCTTCAGTAATGATTACTCGATATTATTTAGGTATTTTACCAATTACTGTCACTCACGTCATACATACGTTTTCTGCATTCATAATCTGCTTTGTGTTTAATTGATCATGTCTCGAGTGAGTGAGTTGGATTTGACGCCGATTTGAACAGTATTTCGGTTAAATATATGTTTTGACGCCGTGATGTGGATGGTGAACAGCCAAGAGCTAGAGCAAACTCACTCACCGACTCTCTCCAGTGTTTTTGACCCGGTAACAACCAGGATCAATCTGTTCAGGTAGACATCATTAATACCATTAGTTATTAATGGCTGATTCAAATAAAGTGGACACTCGAGGGAGCTCGTCGTCGACACCGAGTAGTGAGGCTTCCAGTTACGGACATCAGGACTATGGAGCCGGGAAGAGAACCCGATACAAAGACTCGGTTGCATTTTGAGTAAGCATCCAGTAGTTTGACAGACGGAAACCAGAGTTTAATTATTTTCACTCTTGTGAGACTGACATATTGCCTAGCAACACATTTCTAGTGAACTTGCTGTGGTAATGAATACTTGTTTTGAAGATTTAATGGATGGTTTTATGAACCCCGATCTCCTTGTCTCCAACAGACCTTGATAAACAACAAAACTTCATGATCAGGAAGCATGTTCACAGTGTGTTGTTGATCTAATCTCGGTCTGCCGCATTCTAAAATGCAGATTACACAGTTTGTCGAAGTCGTACAGGCAATAGAAGTCTATGTAGACGACGTAGCTATCGCTGTAGTAGTAGTCGTATTTACAGTCGTTGAAGGAGTCACGGTTGTAGTCAATGTCACAGCGGTATACATTGTCGTTAGTAGTCGCAGTCGCACAGATAGAGGCAGTAGTAGTCATGGTCACTAAGATAGTGGCAGTGATAGTTGGGGTCACACAGATAGTGGCAGGGGTAGTCGCGATCCTACAGGTAGTGGCAGTGGTAGTCGCGCTCGCACAGGCAGTGGCAGTGGTAGTCGCGGTCACACAGAAAGTGGCAGGGGTAGTCACGGTCACACAGATAGTGGCAGTAGTAGTCGCGCTCGCACAGGTAGTGGCAGTGGTAGTCGCGGTCACACAGATAGTGGCAGTGGTAGTCGCGCTCGCACAGATAGTGGCAGTAGTAGTCGTGGTCACACAGATAGTGGCAGTGGTAGTCGGGGTCACACAGATAATTGCAGGGGTAGTCACGGTCACACAGATAGTGGCAGTAGTAGTCGCGCTCGCACAGGTAGTGGCAGTGGTAGTCGCGGTCACACAAATAGTGGCAGTGGTAGTCGCGCTCGCACAGATAGTGGCAGTAGTAGTCGTGGTCACTAAGATAGTGGCAGTGGTAGTCGGGGTCACACAGATAGTGGCAGTGGTAGTCGCGGTCACTAAGATAGTGGCAGTGGTAGTCGGGGTCACACAGATAGTGGCAGTAGTAGTCGCGGTCGCACAGATAGTGGCAGGGGTAGTCGCGTTCACACAGATAGTGGCAGTGGTAGTCGCGGTCGCACAGATAGTGGCAGTAGTAGTCGTGGTCACTAAGATAATGGTAGTGGTAGTCAGGGTCGCACAGATAGTGGCAGTGGCAGTCGGGGTCCCACAGATAGTGGCAGTGGTAGTCGCGGTCACACAGATAATTGCAGGGGTAGTCGCGGTCACACAGGTAGTAGCAGTGGTAGTCGGGGTCACACAGGTAGTGGCAGGGGTAGTCGCGGTCGTACAGGTAGTAGCAGTGATAGTCGCGGTCACACAGGTAGTGGCAGTGGTAGTCGGGGTCACACAGGTAGTGGCAGGGGTAGTCGCGGTCGTACAGGTAGTAGCAGTGGTAGTCGCGTTCACTAAGATAGTGGCAGTGGTAGTCGCTGTCGCACAGGTAGTGGCAGTGGTAGTCGCGGTCGCACAGATAGTGGCAGGGGTACTCGCGGTCACACAGGTAGTAGCAGTAGTAGTCGCGGTCACACAGGTAGTGGCAGTGGTAGTCGCGTTCACTAAGATAGTGGCAGTGGTAGTCGCGGTCGCACAGGTAGTGTCAGTGGTAGTCGCGGCCGTACAGATAGTGGCAGGGGTAGTCGCATTCACTAAGATAGTGGCAGGGGTAGTCGCGGTCGCACAGATAGTGGCAGGGGAAGTTGCGGTCACACAGGTAGTAGCAGTGGTAGTCGCGGTCGCACAGATAGTGACAGTAGTAGTTGTGGTCACACAGATAGTGGCATTGGTAGTCGCGGTCGTACAGATAGTGGCAGGGGTAGTCGCGGTCACACAGGTAGTGGCAGTGGTAGTCACGGTCGCTAAGATAGTGGCAGGGGTAGTCGGGGTCACACAGGTAGTAGTAGTGGTAGTCGCGGTCACTAAGATAGTGGCAGTGATAGTCGCGGTCGTACAGATAGTGGCAGGGGTAGTCGCCGTCACACAGGTAGTAGCAGTGGTAGTCGCGGTCACACAGGTAGTGGCAGTGGTAGTCGTGGTCGCACAGATAGTGGCAGGGGTAGTCGCAGTCAGACAGATAGTGGCAGTGGTAGTCGCGGTCACACAGATAGTGGCAGTGGTAGTCGCGGTCACACAGATAATGGCAGTGGTAGTCGGGGTCACACAGATAGTGGCAGTGGTAGTCGCGCTCGCACAGGCAGTGGCAGGGGTAGTCGGGGTCACACAGATAGTGGCAGTAGTAGTCGCGGTCACACAGATAGTGGCAGCGGTAGTCGCGGTCACTAAGATAGTCGCAGTGGTAGTCGCGGTCGCACAGATAGTGGCAGTGGTAGTCGCAGTCACTAAGATAGTCGCAGGGGTAGTCGCGGTCGCACAGATAGTGGCAGGGGTAGTTGCGGTCACTAAGATAGTGGCAGTGGTAGTCGCAGTCACTAAGATAGTCGCAGGGGTAGTCGCGGTCGCATAGGTAGTGGTAGTTGCGGTCCTACATGTAGTGGCAGTGGTAGTTGCCGTCACACAGATAGTGGCAGTGGTAGTCGCGGTCACACAGGTAGTGGCAGTGGTAGTCGCACTCGCACAGGTAGTGGCAGTGGTAGTCGCGGTCACTAAGATAGTGGCAGTGGTAGTCGGGGCCACACAGATAGTGGCAGTGGTAGTCGCGGTCGCTAAGATAGTGGCAGTGGTAGTCGCGGTCGTTAAGATAGTGGCAGTACTAGTCGTGGTCGTTAAGATAGTGGCAGTGGTAGTCGCGGTCACACAGATAGTGGCAGTAGTAGTCGCGGTTGCACAGGTAGTGGCAGTGGTAATCGCAGTCACTAAGATAGTCGCAGGGGTAGTCGCGGTCGCACAGGTAGTGGCAGTGGTAGTCGCGGTCGCTAAGATAGTGGCAGTGGTAGTCGCGGTCGTTAAGATAGTGGCAGTAGTAGTCGCGGTCGTTAAGATAGTGGCAGTGGTAGTCGCGGTCACACAGATTGTGGCAGGGGTAGTCGCGGTTGCACAGATAGTGGCAGTGGTAGTCGCGGTCGTTAAGATAGTGGCAGGGGTAGTCGCGGTCGCACAGATAGTGGCAGGGGTAGTCGCGGTTGCACAGGTAGTGGCAGTGGTAATCGCGGTCGCACAAGTAGTCTGCAGCAACAGGAGAAGTCGTAATTGTGAAGCAGTGGAAGTTGAAGCTCCCTGATATCTGTCGGACATCGGATACGGCACGTATAAGAGGCTGCCAAGGATACCTTTGAAACCCTACAGTCCGTATTAAAGAGGTTACACTATGCACGCATCGTAAACGTATCTCGCAATGGGGAATACAGTTTCAGCTTATATCACGTGAGAGAAGACTGTTTCCTCATCGCTGAAGACAAAAACAAGCAACAATTCTAAATTCCCAACTGGGAAAAAAATTCGAAACATAACGATACTGCGATTAGTATGTATATAATAATCTCTATGGAGATCTCCAAGTTCACCTCGAGTAAGTACACACGGGTGCCGCTTGGGCAATAAGTCAATTACAACCAACCATATTGTAACTATCATATACATACATTCCGTGCACAATCCTGTTTCTTGGGTGATTGTCTCCCTTTGGGAATCTCACTTCCTGTCACGTGACGAGTGACAGTCCACGTGATGTCTTGTGAGAGCAGAACTGTATGTGTTTTCTATTCAACGAGTCCTCGGAGAAGTGATGTGTACATCTGCCGTATTACAGGCCCCCTCTTGGCAATATCGGCAAGCCGGGGAAGAGTCCCTGTGGTGCATTTTAAGTGTTGGGTTAATGAAACGAGGAGCATGAATATTCATGAAAATAATTTGTATGTAGATTATATTTGGAGATATGTAGTTTTCCCATCCATGGAAAATTGTCTAATTCTTGACAGTAATGTATAATTGCATTGTCATATGACGTCAGACTGTGATGACGTCAATACCACTCAGATCGTTATTGCGATATCCTCACGTGGGGATTTCGGGCTACAAAAGGATCGAAATGCCATGCTTGTCGCCAGACGAATTAATTGATTCTCGGTTGTCAGATATTAGGTGATCTGGCACTTTGTGTGCTATGTTATCTTGCGACGTGGGTTCTTCATGCTTTCTACCAATGGTTTGGCTGATCCAGCCCTCGACTACAGACAGACCGCTGTGATATACTTGACAGCAGCGCTAAACAACATTCAATAGTAATCAAATATTGATGCAATGTCCTAAAATGGATGCCTCGGTTTTTGCCTCGGTTTTATCGTTTATGTTTCCACCGACCGCCACCGTGGTCTAGTGGTAGGGCGTCCGCGCGGAGAGCGAAATGTCCGGGGTTCGATCCCCGGCCGCGTCATACCAAAAGACGTTGAAAAATGGTATTGTTGTTGCCCTGTCTGGCGCTCGACATTAAGACTGGTCGGCTTGGTGTCGGTAAACTGTGTTGGAGATGGGTATTCATGTTAAACTGCGGCATGGTTTCTCAGTGTGCTAGCACCATAAAATCGGCATGAGTCCGAACGAGTACAAGCAGACACACACACGTGAATGCACGTCGCTATATAAGGGCAACCATACTACCCTTGATCGTAACGCTCAACCCTGTTTTGCTACGCTACAGTACATAATCGAGTATGGACCAGACAATCCAGTGATTGACATCATGAGCATCGATCTACGCAATTGGGATACGATGACATGCAACCAAGTAAGCGAGCCTGACCACCCGATCCCGTTGGTCGCCCTTAACGACAAGCATAGTCTCTTCTTATGGCAAGCGTTGTTTACTGAAGACCTATTCTCTAACCGAATCTTCAGCTCCAAACGTAGATAAATAGAAGCGCGACATTTTATTTAATCCAAGTGACAAGGAAATGAAGCCGAGTGGTTTTAGATATCTGACATCTCATTGGCTGAAGAACCCATGCATTCATCATTTAGTTTGGGTGGTCAAAGTTGCCTGAGGAAATACCTGACCCGACCTTCTATTGACTTGTACTTAGATCTTCACCAAAGCGATAACATATCGGAGAAAAAAAATCTGATTTTAATGAGATTGTCCATACTCGTACCAGTGAAGTATGCTGATGGTTACAGCGTTCGCTCGTCACGTGGAAGGTCCGGGTTCGATTCTCCATATGGGCATAATGCATGAATCCTATTTCTGGGATGTGGCTGGATTTTGCTAAAAGCTGAGTAAAACTATGCTGAATTTGGTGAAACTAAAAACTATATGTTTATTTTAAATGCGTACAAGTGCAGAGATTCTGTGCTCACAAGTCAAGAGAAACGTTTAGCAAATATGTTCGTTTTGCGTCACTGTTGGGGGCAGTTTTAATTATTGTGACCCAAACATTTCTTTTGGTTGACTCAGCATTATTGACAAATACTACTGTTTATAAAGAAATAGTCCAACAGCAGAAACATCGACCTAGGTCAAGGAAATATACAGCGTCAACGCAGGAGAATAACGAGTCCAACGAGTAAGGAAAAGCTGCTGTTTTCTTTGTAACGATGTAAGTACATGTGCAAGTACCTCGCTTACTCTTGCAACATTCATGTAAGTATTCATTTGCTTGACCAATGCTGACCAAGGTGAGGGATGTGGCAATCAGGCAGTGGTCCTGAAGTGTCAAAGCCGGAAGCAATGGCCACTGTGACCTACAATTAGGCAGTTAGGTCAGACAAAACATCGTTTACAAAGGGATGGAACCCAGATGTGGTAATCAAGTCCTGAAATAATGACCAGACACGTGTGCTTCCTGGATAGCCTGATTAAAAATACATATGATACAATAAATGACTTTCCTTTTTGAGAAATTGTCTCGAACTCTGCCTTTTGAAACCAAAGTCCGATTGGGCACACAGCGTGCCGAAGTAACCAACATGTCAATTAAACACTTCAAATACAACATGTGCATCTGTCTCTCATTTGTCCTTCTTTTGCGATATCACAATATTGCGTCAATATTTGAGAGTTCATACAGTACCATGTTATCGGAGTGAGTGAAGTGAGTCTGGCTTAACGCCGCTTTGAATAGCATTTCGTTGTGTCAAAGAGTGTCAGTTTGATGTGGAGGAAAGCCTGAAGTGATGCCTGATCAGATTTCATACTTTCCCGAGTGCTGTTTTGTACTGACCGATACTGAACTATATATTGTTTATATATTTACGTCCGAAAAGCTTGATTTAACGCTAAACGCACTTACCATTCGTTCTTTGACACGCGCCACTTTTCGTGACGTCATTGCGTCATGTGAACGTGGAGGCTCTATTTAAATAAAAAGGTGAGGTGAGGTGAAATTGGGTTTAACGTCGCGTCTAAGATTATTGCACTTATATAGCGACGTGCATGTACGTGTATGTGTTTGTGTGTGTGTGGCTGCTTGTACTAGTCCGGACTGATGCCGATTTGTGTGCTAGGTCACTGAGATACCATGCCGCAGTTTAACATGAATACCCCACTCAGACACAGTATACTGACTCCGAGCCGACCAGTCCTTGTTTTATCCCCTTAATGCCGAGCGCCAGACAGGGTAACAACAAGTACCATCTTTTAACGTCTTTTGGTATGACGCGGCCGGGGATCGAACCCCGGACCTTCCGCTCTCCGGACGGAAAGCGACAAGAAAACATATCATTTTCATGAGAAATCTCTGCTTAAAGCATTATCCATTGTACGATTCCAACTGTATCATGAGCCAGGTGTTCGCGAAAACCTTGACCTTGACCTTTGTGACCTGTAAAGATCCGTCCTTGCTGTCATCAGTTTCCATGAGACCCGTGAAGATCCGGTGTAGAATAGGTCTTCAGCGACCCATGCTTGCCGTAAAAGGCGACAATGCTTGTCGTAAGAGTCGACTAACGGGATCGGGTGGTCAGACTCGATGACTCTGTTGATGCATGTCATCGTATTCCATTTGCATGGATCGATGTTCATGATGTCAATCACTGGATTGTCTGATCAAGACTCGATTATTTACAGACCGCCGTCATACAGCTGGAATATTGCTGAGTGCGGCGTTAAACTAAAAACAAAACAAACAAAACAGTTTCGATGAATCTACTTTTAACGTACCCGTGCGGGGAATCGAATTAAGGCCTTGAACGAGCGCACGAAAGGTTTAACCCAAATATCGCCCTACAAAATCACTGACCTGCCTTGTCCAGGCTCGATTAAACAACAAACAGGACAAGAGGTACAGATAATCGACGTGAGGCTTATGAGAATATGCGGGAAATACCACCACTTAACCCACCTGTTCATAAAATGGACTTGTCCGACACTGCCGTGGTGGGATTCTATATAGGGAGTCATCATTATTAAAATTAGGTTAAATATTTCTTCACATATTTCAATACAGCTTTAACCGCCTCACAAAACAATAAGCTGAACAATTGCCGTACCGTAAAGGATTAATTTGGATGAGATACGGTCCTTCCCTAAATGTCGTGAACAGATAAAGGTTATCACTTAAGAACACGCCAACATTCGACGGACCTTGTATTCATTGATTGGTCTCTTCGTAACGCCTTGAATCACTTTCGTTTGAGTTTTAATCAGGTCGTTTACTCGATACCTCTCCGTGTGAAGATCTGAGGACACCGCCATTGGAGATCGCGTCAGGTGAATCCCGAGCGGTCTTTGAACACCCTATCGAAATGAAGCATGTGTGGGGTCTTCACCCAATCTGATGTCAGCTTTCAAAAACGATTCGGTGTAAATTCTTAAGTTCAGAAATTTTGATCTCAACACGCGAATGCCCACAAAGAATAGTGCCAACGCGATTAGAAACGTGAGGTTATGAAAAATATCCCTACCATGTGTAATCATGTGTGACCTTTGTCGTTTACCATTCAGAATTGCACGTTTATGTTTGTTTTCGAAATATGGGAGAAAACTTTTCGATTTGATTGAGATTTGTAATTACGCGCATACCAGACGCTTGGCATGTTTAATTAGGTATTATTATAATATTATTTTAATTACTCATTAACGCTAGCCACACAGTGAAACCTCGGTTATTCAGACGTCCCTAGTTAAATCGCCCAGATGAATAAATTTCCAGATTTACAAATCGTAGGTGCATAGATATATTGCTTCTATATACAAACTTCCACAACAAGATCAGAAATTAATTATAGTGTCCTGATTAACGGGATTCGGACGAACGAGGTTTCCCTGTATTCTACTTTCTCACACTTTAAGAAAGAAAAATAAATTCTCAAAAGTTGAGGTAGATGTAAAGCTAATAATTCATTACATAATATATTTAGTTGTTGAAGTTTACAACTCTGGCAAGGATGACAGTATCCTCAAAATTCAATCGATTGAATAATTGGATTGAACTACGCATCTTTCCTACTCATCTGTAAAATTCGGTGACAACATTTTAAAATTCATCTCGTCGAGTTAATCGTGTCCGCCAATTTGACGTCGTACATTATACTCAACGAATAACTACGTGTCGTCATTTACTGGGGACGTAGTATTGATACAAATCTCCCCGGACAATAACATTGCATATAAGCAAAAAACAAATAACAAAAAAATGTGCACATCACCCGAGATAGGAGGTGAGGTGAGGTGAAATGGGGTTTAACGTCGCGTTCAAGATTATTGCACTTATATATATAGCGACGTGCATGTACGTGTGTGTGTTTGTGTGGCTGCTTGTACTAGTCCGGACTGATGCCGATTTATAGTGCTTGCTCACTTTAACATGAATACCCCACTCAGACACAGTATACTGACTCCGAGCCGACCAGTCCTTGTTTTAGCCCCTTAATGCCGAGCGCCAGACAGGGTAACAACAAGTACCATCTTTCAACGTCTATGGTGTGACGCGGTCGGGTATCGAACCCCGGACCTTCCGCTCTCCGGGCGGACGCCCAAGATAGGAACAAAAGGACAAGAAGGCCATCACGTTAAGTGTCTGGATAAAGGAGGTTTTGTACCCTCAGCGCCCCATGCATCCCTGCTTGGCCTGCTGGATCCCGCCAGCGAACGTCGAAGCTTGAGTGAGTGAGTAAGTTTTGTTTTGCGCCGCTTTCAGCACTATGCCAACACTATCACGACGGAAACACACAAAATTGAAAGTTCGGTATTTTAAAAACAACCATCGGTACAAAAATAAAATAATTGATATAATACCTCAATGAAATTGTTCAGGATAAATAAAAAAGACAAAAATCTAAACATGATTACATGGCCTTACCGAAATTGAGAAATGTGAGTGTTCGTTAAGACATTCATTTCAAGAAAAAGACTCGCGAATCATCACAGACTATTTAAAGAAAGTCGATTAGCGAGGATGAAGATGCCTTGTGTCTGAACTTTGATTAGTGACGGACAAAGGTGGGAGGTTATTGACGTTTCTCAATACTCTGGAACATTAATGAATAGGGGTTATACTGGCAATGAAGAAAACACGTTATAACGGGGACTTGACATACGCACGTCAGACAGAACGTGCTATTGATGGCGGGAGGGGATGAAAAGGTACATTCTTTTGGCTGGACTTCTCACAAGGTTTAATAAACGGGAAAACAAATTACAAACAAATGTAAAAATAAAGAAATGTGGCTTAGTTAATTGGTCACTCGTCCTTCAGTACAGCCTAATCCTGGTTTAAGCAAAAACAAATCCCTTTGTGGGACGAGGGTATGTGTGGATTTTTGTGTGGGTGTGGATGTGGATGTCGGTGTGAATGTGGGTGTGGATGTGGATGTGGATGTGGATGTGGATGTCGGTGTGGATGTGGATGTGGATGTGGATGTGGATGTCGGTGTGGATGTGGGTGTGGGTGTGGGTGTGGGGTGGCTGCGGATGTAGGTGTGGGTGTGGGTTGGTGTGATTGTGGGTGTGGGTGTGGATGTGGATGTCGGTGTGGATGTGGGTGTGGGTTGGTGTGATTGTGGGTGTCGGTGTGGGTGTGGGCTGGCTGTGGATGTGGATGTGGGTGTGGGTGTGGATGTGGGTGTGGATGTGGATGTGGATGTCGGTGTGGATGTGGATGTGGATGTGGGTGTGGGTGTGGGCTGGCTGTGGGTGTGGATGTGGATGTGGATGTGGATGTGGGTGTGGGTGTGGGTGTGGGCTGGCTGTGGGTGTGGATGTGGGTGTGATTGTGGGTGTGGGTGTGGGTGTGGGGTGGCTGCGGATGTAGGTGTGGGTGTGGGTTGGTGTGATTGTGGGTGTGGGTGTGGATGTGGATGTCGGTGTGGGTGTGGGCTGGCTGTGTATGTGGATGTGGGTGTGATTGTGGGTGTGGGTGTGGGGTGGCTGCGGATGTTGGTGTAATTGGGTGTGGGTGTGGGTGTGAGTGTGAGTGTGGATGTGGGTGTGGATGTGGATGTGGGTGGGTCTGATTGTGGGTGTGGGGTGGCTGCGGACGCGATTAGAAACGTGAGGTTATGAAAAATATCCCTGCCATGTGTAATCATGTGTGACCTTTGTCGTTTACCATTCAGAATTGCACGTTTATGTTTGTTTTCGAAATATGGGAGAAAACTATTTGATTTGATTGAGATTTGTAATACGCGCATACCAGACGCTTGGCATGTTTAATTAGGTATTATTATAATATTATTTTAATTACTCGTTAACGCTAGCCACACAGTGAAACCTCGGTTATCCAGACGTCCCAAGTTAAATCGCCCGGATGAATAAATTTCCAGATTTACAAATCGTAGGTGCATAGATATATTGCTTCTATATACAAACTTCCACAACAAGATCAGAAATTATAGTGTCCTGATTAACGAGGTTTCCCTGTATTCTACTTTCTCACACTTTAAGAAAGAAAAATAAATTCTCAAAAGTTGAGGTAGATGTAAAGTTAATAATTCATTACATAATATATTTAGTTGTTGAAGTTTACAACTCTGGCAAGGATGACAGTATCCTCAAAATTCAATCGATTGAATAATTGGATTGAACTACGCATCTTTCCTACTCATCTGTAAAATTCGGTGACAACATTTTAAAATTCATCTCGTCGAGTTAATCGTGTCCGCCAATTTGACGTCGTACATTATACTCAACGAATAACTACGTGTCGTCATTTACTGGGGACGTAGTATTGATACAAATCTCCCCGGACAATAACATTGCATATAAGCAAAAAACAAATAATAAAAAACTGTGCACATCACCCGAGATAGGAGGTGAGGTGAGGTGAAATGGGGTTTAACGTCGCGTTCAAGATTATTGCACTTATATAGCGACGTGCATGTACGTGTGTGTGTTTGTGTGGCTGCTTGTACTAGTCCGGACTGATGCCGATTTATAGTGCTTGCTCGCTTTAACATCAATACCCCACTCAGACACAGTATACTGACTCCGAGCCGACCAGTCCTTGTTTTAGCTCCTTAATGCCGAGCGCCAGACAGGGTAACAACAAGTACCATCTTTCAACGTCTATGGTGTGACGCGGTCGGGTATCGAACCCCGGACCTTCCGCTCTCCGGGCGGACGCCCAAGATAGGAACAAAAGGACAAGAAGGCCATCACGTTAAGTGTCTGGATAAAGGAGGTTTTGTACCCTCAGCGCCCCATGCATCCCTGCTTGGCCTGCTGGATCCCGCCAGCGAACGTCGAAGCTTGAGTGAGTGAGTAAGTTTTGTTTTGCGCCGCTTTCAGCACTATGCCAACACTATCACGACGGGACACACAAAATTGAAAGTTCCGTATTTTAAAAACAACCATAGGTACAAAAATAAAATAATTGATATAATACCTCAATGAAATTGTTCAGGATAAATAAAAAAGACAAAAATCTAAACATGATTACATGGCCTTACCGAAATTGAGAAATGTGAGTGTTCGTTAAGACATTTATTTCAAGAAAAAGACTCGCGAATCATCACAGACTATTTAAAGAAAGTCGATTAGCGAGGATGAAGATGCCTTGTGTCTGAACTTTGATTAGTGACGGACAGAGGTGGGAGGTTATTGACGTTTCTCAATACTCTGGAACATTAATGAATAGGGGTTATACTGGCAATGAAGAAAACACGTTATAACGGGGACTTGACATACGCACGTCAGACAGAACGTGCTATTGATGGCGGAAGGGGATGAAAAGGTACATTCTTTTGGCTGGACTTCTCACAAGGTTTAATAAACGGGAAAACAAATTACAAACAAATGTAAAAATAAAGAAATGTGGCTTAGTTAATTGATCACTCGTCCTTCAGTACAGCCTAATCCTGGTTTAAGCAAAAACAAATCCCTTTGTGGGACGAGGGTATGTGTGGATTTTTGTGTGGGTGTGGATTTGGATGTCGGTGTGGATGTGGGTGTGGATGTGGATGTCGGTGTGGATGTGGGTGTGGATGCGGATGTCGGTGTGGATGTGGGTGTGGGTTGGTGTGATTGTGGGTGTGGGTGTGGGTGTGGGGTGGCTGCGGATGTAGGTGTGGGTGTGGGTTGGTGTGATTGTGGGTGTGGGTGTGGATGTGGATGTCGGTGTGGATGTGGGTGTGGGTTGGTGTGATTGTGGGTGTGGGTGTGGGTGTGGGCTGGCTGTGGATGCGGATGTGCGTGGGTGTGATTGTGGGTGTGGGTGTGGGGTGGCTGCGGATGTGGGTGTAATTGGGTGTGGGTGTGGGTGTGAGTGTGGATGTGGGTGTGGGGTGGATGTGGATGTGGGTGGGTGTGATTGTGGGTGTGGGTGTGGGGTGGCTGCGGATGTGGGTGTGATTGTGGATGTGGGTGTGTGTGTTGGTGTGGGTGGTTGGGTGTGGATGTGGGTATGGGGTGGGTGCAGGTGTAGGTGTGATTGTGGGTGTGGATGTGGAGTGGGTGTGGGGTGGGTGCGGATGTGGGTGTGGGTGCCTGATGTAGGTGTGGGTGTGAGTGTGGGCGGGGGCGAGGGTGTAGGCGTGGTCCAGGGTGTTTTTCAAACAGGTGACTCTTGCCTGCTTCAAAAGGCCACCATGCAGTACTTAAAGAGCCAAAGTCAATTTGAAAATATGAACCGACGATATAATTCAAATATCGATACTTTAACAATTAATTACATATTAACCAAAACTAAGAGACATATAATAATTGAATACTATTTCAATTATTCAAAAATATAATTATCCTCCACCTCTTCGCGTTTGAAAAAAGTAGAAAAAACAAATGATTTTCCCGTGTTTTTTCAGGTGCCAATTGACCTTCCTTCGCATGTGTTTGTGACGCGTGCCTCAGATGGGGACTACACCTGGTATCATTACTACTTCTTTATAGTGAATCATAAACACATGCTCATGATAAAGTCGCAATCATACAACGGCTTTTGGTTGAGTAGAGATTTTCAATGTCTATGTAAAAGGTTTTGCCTATTAATTATTTGTCATTGCCATAATGTAGAGAGGTAGACCGTTTTTTTTCACGTGGAGTGAGATATGATGCTTATGATGACGTCACAGGACATGGCGGCAATAGAATTCGTAATTGCGTAAATGCAAACAAGGACGGTTCCTTTCCCACGGTCAAAGGGTCCTACCTGACGTACCCTGTGGGGACAGAGTTAGAATTTTAGAGACGCGGTTGTCAGTCTCGCTTAAGTGATTCATTCCATCTCCTCGCAGTGTGATGGTGCGGGTTGTTGCTCATGCTATCAACCACTGGTTTGTCTGGTCCAGGATGAGGCT
The DNA here is from genome assembly GCF_022045235.1 of Haliotis cracherodii. Lineage (NCBI taxonomy): Eukaryota > Metazoa > Mollusca > Gastropoda > Lepetellida > Haliotidae > Haliotis > Haliotis cracherodii. The sequence goes on from NW_027266270.1 coordinate 4,274,716, forward strand.
ACTGGGAAGGCAATACGTGCTGTCACGTTTCCCCTGATGTCATCATCGATACTTTGACAGAGAGTAATGAAGAAAGGTTCTTGAAGTTGTCTAATAGTACAGTATTAGAGTATCAGATATTGGCATGACAGTTGCCCAAATTGTGAGTGAGTGAGTGAGTATGGTTTAACACCGCTTTTAGCAATATTCCAGCAATATCACGGCGGGGGGACACCAGAAATGGGCTTCACACATTGTACCCATGTCGGGAATCGAACCCGGGTATTCGGCGTGACGATCGAACGCTCTAACCACTGGGCTACCCGACCGCCCCTGCCCAAATTGAGGTGGGGTACGAAAAACAAGCTTTCAACGTAATGGACAAAGTCCATACACATTTAAAATCTGATGACGACACGTACGACACGTCACAATTCTTCTTGGAGGTCCTGGATCAGTTCTTGTCGTTTGCCTGGAGGATGTGGTCACTTTTGAACACGACGATCCATGAACATCCCAGGGGTGTTCTAAGGGGAACATGTTTGGGGAGCGTTGACGTTGTTGGCTGCAAACAGATTCTGTACGATTCGGGCTGTATGGGGTCTGGCTTTGTAGCTGCCAACGACGTACAGTCCGGAACCCACCTCAATCTCTGACGACAATGTTGCGCTGTCTGAGAGGTCTGTGAGCCCTAATCCCTTGAGAGCTGAGCCGCCTGGCCACTGACTGTCGACCAAACTTGTGCCCGGAGGCATTTGTCGCTAATGACGTCACTGCCAGAAATCGATTCCGGAGATGCAAAGTACACAAATACAGGTCTACACTGGGCGTAGTTACCCTGGGTCTGCCTTTCTTGGACTGTAAGATGAATCAAGTCAAGTCAAGTTAAAGATATGTATTGCATGTGAGGCCTCACAAAAGAGTTACAAATAAGTACAAAAGAGTTACAAATAAGTAGTTTTACATATTTGGCTATGTAAGCCAGTTTTAATATGACAGCATCATCTTACATATATGCACGAGGCTGTATACGGGCCTATTCCAAAGCATTTTGTATTTATCATTTTCCATGACGTCCTCAACATATTCCGGGTCGTACCATGGATGGGCCTCTGTGTCAAAACCACAAGCATGACGAAGACGGTAATAAAATGATCGAGCCACCCCATCATGTCGCTTAAGATACTGTGTCTTCGCTAAAGCTGGGCATCCACTCACAATGTGTCGGACAGTCTCATTAAATTCATAACATAATCTACATTTCATATTCACATTTTGATGCAAAATCACACATTGACGGTTTCGAGTTGGAAGTGACTGGTCCTGTGCAGCAAACAGTAAGCCTTCTGTTTCACTTTTCAGGCAAGACGACTTCTTCCAAGCGGACTTTGCAGCATTGCTGATCTTCTCAACACACTGCACATAAACTCGATGCAGTGGTCGTTCAGAATGCCTCTCCTTGAAAAACTGAGTCTGGGCCGATTTGATATGGCACCTCGCTTGGTTGATACTCATATCTGTACCATCAAGCAGTACAGAACCATCAACAAACCAACACCAACATTGATATTATGTACCACATCCTTGGCTCGTTTTCGAATTATTATTATTATTATTATTATTATTATTATTATTATTGAGCTGGGTGTCTCATAGGTCCTCTGTTTATTTGTTGTTTAACGCTGCACTCAGAATATTCCAGCTATATGACGGCTGTCATAGGACCTCTGACCGGATATTGTGCATTTTTGATGAACTCTTTATATGTGACATGTACAAAATGTGACACCAAAATAAAATGATTTTCTTCTTATTCTTCTTTGCGTTCAAAAGTTTAAGTCCACTTGATCATCTTATATTCAAACTCAGTTCCTATTCCAGAAGAAAAGACCTGGTGTTGAGAGAACACTTCCTCAAAGGATTCTGAAATCCAATTTACATCGTGTAATTTCCTCTTACAAGATATAAAAACTCTAAAAAATGTTATGTCGCAAGAAAAAAAATCAGGAAACAAAATAAAGAATAGGATCAATAATGACGATTGCCTCTGTCTACAATACACACGTTTTTTTAGATATCCTGTATATCTTACGGGACAAAATTTATCAACTGTCTTTTTCTTGGCTACTGAGGACTAACCTGATTTTTTTTCTAAAATGATAGAGGCGCATAACAATTGCATTTGTTTGTTTGATATGTAACAAAATTCTATCTATTTGACGGCGGCCTGTAAATAATCGGTGTTCGCACCAGACAATCTAGTGATTGATATTATGAGCAACGTTTCACACTGTTGAGATTTATGACACGCAAACAACAGAGTTATTGAGCTTGACCACCCGATCCAATCAGCAATCTCATATATCAAGCAGAGGACCATTTCTAACCCGGAAACCCACGGGCGCGCATTTTGGGATTTTGTACTTACATGGACTTCAATAGTAAAATACATATCGCCAATTGTCTGATAAATACAATTATGGAGTGTTCTGGGTTTTAATACATCATTAAAAATTGGAACTCGATAGTGGGGTCATGAAAATAACCTTTTGCATCGTTTTGGTATTTTTACCTTTGAAGATGAAGTGAATGTTTGTCTTTTTCTCTAATTAATTGTCAATGAAAGTTTTTTCGATGCATTTCATGAAGTATAGAAATAAACTGGTACAAGGTTTTGATGTTTTATATCCAAACATTGTAACTCTATGATTGTACGACAAAAGCACTTTGTTCCACTTTTGGTGTAGCTTCTTCAAACATTTTAAGAACACATATTTACTTCTTAATAAAAGCGACATAACCATTTCTATCCATATTCACAAGAAATCCATGCCAAACAGAGTCGATTGTACGATTCCAACTACATCATAAGCATGTGTTTATGAATCACTATCAAATAGTGATGATACCAGGTGTGCGTATCCTGCCTCACAAACACCCGTCACAAACACATGCAAATGCAATTGTTCATCTGAAAAAAAATACGGGGGCATATTGTACAAGTAAAATGGGGAATTGCATCGGACATGATTTTGGACACTGGTGCGTCAATTTGGAAATGTTCTCCACGTGTCCTCCATAAAAGGTTTTGAAACCTTCACTTGAATGTTGTGACCCTGATCTAACAACTTCTGAGCAAGAGTCGTTTGACGCTCTTTGAAATCTTGGTTGAAAGAACATGATCGATTGTACCTCAAAAGTTGTGAAATGTGGACACCAAAGGCTGGAATTATTGGAATACTAAGGAAAAGTTGACTATTGAAAAGTTAAAGTCATCCTTCTTGCCACTAGTGTTTTGTCACTATGAATCTTTATGCATAGATCTAAAAAGGGAAACAGATGAGGCAGTCTCACCGGTCTTCATTATTTCTAGTTCATGTGGAAGTGAATTGGATATTTGGAGGTTATTTAATGATAATAGATCATTGATATACCTGAAACTTAAGTTAAACCTCTTGGCCAAAATTACCTTGTTTTGGCTTGACTTTGTCAATCCGAGCAGAAATTCCGATTCATATGCATAAAGAAACAGATCCACAAGAATCTGGGCCCAGCAATATATCACTCTTTGAACGAATTTGTATGGAGATCTGGAATCCAGTACAAAAGAGGAATGGACATGTCATGGAAATGAGGAAATCCATGGGCAGATTTCTTCCTCAGTTAACATTCTTGCCTTATATGTCACTTATACCACGTTCTTTGCTCAAACAGTTAATGTAGTGATGCTAACTTTATCATTAATGGTTATGTTATTTACAACCTTGTCAGTGGGAACAACTGCAACCGTTTCATGTAGGGCAGCCAGACCTGGATGACATCTGGCTGGGAATGTCTCATCGTATGTTAAACACATTTAAACAAACTAAGTATGTATCTAATAAATTATTGAGTCAAATATTTGCTTCACGTTTGAATAAAACATATACAGATTAATGATTATTTGGACATCAACACTCATGTGAAAATCTGATACTTCGAAATGAATTGGAACAGATAATAATACAACAGGTCGGACCTGTACACAATCACGCCCGTCCCTCATACCATTGTCTTCATCAATAGCCGAAATCGTAAAATCAAGTATGCATTAAGCAAAAATTTCTTATGATCCCATCATATAATTTTCACCGCAAGTTGGACTTTAACGCCTAATGGAATCTGTTTCAGCGGTTAATCGAGACTGGTTATTCTCTGGCGTTGACGTTTTATGATTATGGAAAGTGATTTGTCACTTATATTTCTAGTAATGGAAAACCTGAGGGCACACAACAGATAACAATTTTGTCTTCATCATATTCCATTATTTCTTCGTGACGTGACACCTATCTTAATAAAAGAGAAACACACACAATAATGTTCACTGTAACCGTCGCCGTGGTATGGTATCACACAACATTGTCAACGCTGTCACTGTCTCATACAACATAACAAGTAGAAAATAAATACGTTGTATTTCTGAATTTGAAACAAATGGGATACGGAATCTAGAATGAGTGCACGTTATTTGGAGCTTGGTATAATCTATTCATGACACGCGAACTTCATATATACTCCACAAAAAAGAAACGGAAAAATAGTAAAATCGTAAATATCTGACATTTAGTTGCCAACATCCATAATGATACAAAATTAATACCAAATATGAATTGGTCATTTCTGTATGAACTTGGATTGACTTGTGTTGAAAGAATGAGGTACTCCAGAAATTAGGTGAAAAGATGGAAAAATCGGCAAAAACCAAACCACGTGAGATCCTGTGGTGGAAACACACCAACATGACCTGCACGTGCAACATCACGTGTTAGGCTATGAAAACGCTTGGTTTTCATTTGCATACCATCACAATCTTACAGCAAGTGTATAGCTAAAACCTGCTACGACTGACGGAAGCCCTACTCAACAACGCCATCGACAGACTGCAAATAGGAGAATCATCTTCAGCTGCAGACAGTTTTTCCAAGTCACACAAAGCACCATTACAAGACTGTGGATCCGTTATCAGACGCATGTGACTTTCCCAGAACCGGTCGACCAAGTATCACTATTAGAGTGAGTGAGTGAGAGAGTGAGTATGTTTTACGCCGCTTTTAGCAATATTCCAGCAATATCACGGAGGGGGACACTAGAAATGGGCTTCACATATTGCACCCATGTCGGGAATCTATTATATATATACGATTTGTACATGTACAAGTATAAACATGCAGACTTATATGCACAGAGATGTGCAACAACAAGGGGAGATTAAAGCATTTGATTAATAAAGGCAAATAACCTAAAGAATAATTTAACATTATTTGTACAAAGACGGCTGCGAAGTCGTACACCATAATTAATGTATAGGATAGTATTCTTTTGTTGCTCGTTAGATATTTCATCAAAACGGAGGAGCTTGATTAGTGTATTGATGCTTTGGGGTAAACCTTGGAAATATTTTGTTCTGATAACAAACGTCGTTGTTGTTGTGTAGACAGGCTCTTGTGATCCGTGCTGTATGCGGCCGAGCGTTGTCCTGCTGGAATACACCGTTGCCGTTGGCTGCAATTGGAAAGACGTGTGGTAGTAGAATTTCGTTGATGTATCGTTGAGGCGTAAGATTGCCCTGGATATGGACCAAACGCCCTTCCATCATAACGCTAGACCCACCAAACCTGTCCACTTCCTGTACGCAGTCCAAGGCGTAACGTTATCCCTGACGTCTGAAGACGGGTGCTCTTCCATCCCCTCGACGGAGGAGAAATCTTGATTTGTCGCTGGACCAGACATCTCTCCATCGCAGTTGAGGCCATACACTGCGTTGATGTCGTTGTTGACGATGTTGTCGTCTCAATGTGACGCGTCGGACAGGACGTCTTATTCGTAGACCTGCTGCTCTTAAACGGTTTCGTACGGTTCTGTGCAGTCCGGGTATTTGGGATGCGGTTTAGGTGGTTGTGGTCGTGCTTTCACGTTGGTGGCAGTCGGGCGGGGTTGGTTACTCTTGGTCGTCCCGACCTTGGCCGATCACGTGTTGACCCATGCTGTTAAAACCGATCCCATAGCCTTGTGGTGGTGCTGGGCGCTACATTGAAAACCCTGGCTACAGCTGATCGGAATTCTCCTGCCTGCAAGCGGCCTATGACGTTGTTTCTTTGCACTGCTGTTTATCTTGGTCGTTAATCTAATACCGTTCATAGTAATGCTGCACGTGCAGTACGTGCAGCTCCATGGCCCTTTTGTTAATGCACTGGGTGCGTTTTTGTCCGAATCGTACGTGTTTCCCGACTAATGGTTTCCATGTCCTTGTTGTAATCATTTTGATCCGGGAAATTTGTCTGTGACACTATAACACATTACATCTCCTCATTTCGCACCTGTTATGGCCCAAAATATCCATATTGCGTTTCTTTTTTTGAAGAGTATATATCTGCTTACATACGTATATTGATGACAGAATATCAATAGTAATTTCGACGTTAAATACTAGCTAGTTATCAGGACTTCGCACTCTCCCAAAAGCATGCATCATTTATTCCATTTATCAACACACACCTGATTCCCCTCGAATCTACACAACTCGAGAAAGCCTTCTTCGGCTGAACGAAACCCTGGTATCGAGGAGTTCAGCAAGTCTCAGCTGAACGTTTCTGAAAGGGCAGTGTAGATACTTGCTAAAAGCAAAAATACAGATACTGTATTCAGAAGCATCTAATGCTGATCGAAAGTTACACGGGTAAATAAATTTTCATTTCAAGGCTGGATTTAAGTCTGCTGATCTACAACTTGCAAATGATTAAGAATTTCTGCTTGGATTGGCAAAATCACAACAAGGAATTTGGCAACGAAGTTTAACTTCAGCCTCAGGTATATCGATGTTTTGAATCCATTCAATAACGGTCAAAAAGCCAGTTCCCATACATTGATTTACCCACCTGTCAAGACTGTCAAGACACCACTTCTTGACAACCACCTCGTTTCATTCCGATCTATGCCTACAGAGTAACAAACATGTATCTACAAGACGGTGTGACAAGAGTGATGACTTCACGTTTCAAATAGTTAACTTTCCTTTGATGTCCAGCAATATTTGAGGAGCTCCAGCCTCTGGATTCTCCATTCCACAAATGTTGATATATATTCGAGCATGCTCTTCCCACCAAGATTCCAAAGAGCGTTATACGACTGTTGCTCAAGGCCTCAAGTAAAGCTCTCAAAACGTTTTCTGGAAGAACCGTGGATGAATGTCTAAATTTGATACATCAGTGACAAAATAGATGTTTTATTATTTCTGGTGATTATGGGAATGGTTTTGTCACTATGTTTTCATGTGGAAATCCTTGTAAGATTTCTCATGTTATTGCCATGAGCTACTTGCTTTTCAATAAATATTTCAGCAGCAGCATTCTTAATTATGGGTTGTGATCCAGACATCGCAAGTCTCTTTTCCTTCACAATCACATAGCAGAACCCCAATATCCATACAGAATCACATAGCACAACTCAAATATCCATACAGAAAACATTAATCAGGTCAGGAAAATCAAAACAAAAGAACAACGCTTCACGGAGTGACATACTAGCATCTTGTGTCGTTCATGTTGCCAAACAACCCTCTGTTATCTTCTTGAGACGTAAAACATGTCATGCCTTCACAAATGCCAACGGGGTTGCGGGTCGCCTTGTCTGTATCGCGTCAATTTGCTGTGCAGATTTTCGCCTCTTATGTGTGCTTGCAACTTATTTATGACTGTGTTCGAATCCCAAAGTATCCCCGATTTTATATCCAAACGTGTCTTGGCCCTCCCGGAATGTGTAAGTGAGTATTATCTCACGCCGCTTTTATTAATACTCAAGCAATATCAGGGCGGGGAACACCAGAAAATGGCTTCACACATTGTACACGTGTTGGGATTCGAACCTGGTTCTACGGCGTGACTTGCAAACGACTTCTCCACTAGGCTACCCCACCGCATCTCTGGGCTTGTCTGGTCGACTGAAGTAAACTTTAATAAGTTGACTAAGTGTTCCGATCTATTCCATTCAGATAAACTTTAAATAAAAATCATATCTGTATATGTTTCTGTCAGAACCCTTGACAGACTATTCGTCAAAATAAAGAACTCTTTCGCTATCCGAAACACAAACTTAAATACGTTACCGTTGATTTGTATTAAATAACATAAACCTACACTCTTCAAAAAAGGAAATGCACGGGTAGTATGTAGTTCATTGAACCTGACTACATGAAACATCCGGTATATGAATTGAATATATGTTATTGGAAAATGTTGGTGTCCTGATATTCGACAAACGGTGCGTAGCGGATTCTTACAAAAGTTTGCACATTGGTTTTTCGATTCATACCTCAATGAACCGAAAAAAATACACAGTCAATCCTTAAATATATCCTGAACTTTCTTGTCGACTGTCGTAAACCATATTTAGAGGCATATATGTTCTGATCCATTCTATTTAGATAATCTTTAAATCATTCGTCAAAATAAACTCTTTGGCTATAGGTAATTTGATTTAATGTGTTTAAATCCGAAACACAAACCTAAACACGTTCCTGTTGAATTGTATTAAATAACATAAACCTATTTCCTGACTTTTGTTTGATTTCTTGGTCCTGCGATGACCTTTCTTCAAGGCTCCTGTTAGATGAAATACTGTCCAAAGCAGCGTTTAGCTGACCTCACTCCCTCAAGGTCCATGAAATTTGTATACTGATGGATACAACAGATGATGTGAGGTGAACGTACTAAAGTACTGCACGTGTTCTCACTGTGAGGAAGGTAGCTATGGAATGTCAATATTTAATATATTCTCAACGTTATCCTGAACACATTTATTTCTAAAGATTTTTAAAATTAAGGCATGATGTGGGTACCGGTGTGTCGAGATCTTAGCCAATATCTTGTAAGCGTCTTTTGATCAAATGTTTTGCTGTCCTTATGGAAGCCTTCAACAACTCCAACGTTCCTTACACATCACTCTACCTCTACATAGACGATAATAATGAATGTTCACGTTTGATATGTGCTGTTCAGATTGTAATCCCGTCCAATCCAACATTTTCTACAGACGAATCTGCCTTATAATAATCTCTTATTCAATGATCCATATATAAATTCAACATGTCAGTTTTGTCGGTAATAAATGTTTCAATCATCCACTTTTCAATGCTAACTACCGGCATTGTTTGACATGACAACAAAGGAAAACAATGTTTCCATGATTCTGCCAATAATTCCATTTCCTTCTCTTAGATCATATTGTTATTGTCTGTTTTGTATGTGTCAGAAACAATTCACATCACAGTCACTTTGTTAGGAGGATTATTTTCAAGGATGGCAGTTTCCTCATCTAATGACAGACAAGGAGAGTGCCGAACTACGCTTTGCGTAATGATACAGTGCCTTTTTCACGCGTGTCCGCTCGGCAAAGCGCCGCCTAATCGGTGTCTGTTCGAACATTGCGCATTAATCGTTATTGCGTAAGGAGGACTCACCTAAACAAACGACACATGTAAACGTAAGGTTGGTCTTTTGATCACCTCGACTGATTAACTGTTACAGGATACGCGGCCCATCATAATGGTCCAATTACGTGCTAATTTCCCAATTTCAATTCCTGCGCGGAGGGACACAGTCCACGAAGGTAGTGCTTCGATCATCCGGTCCCCTGACGTCGGGTTGATATAGCCCAAGCATGCGAAAACCTTATCGAAATGCTATGATTGACTGGTTTGGGAATTCTGTGTGAGTGTGTGCCCCTTGAGATGGGCTTTGCCTGACATTTTCCCTTCTAAAAGACGTTACCTATGGACAAAAAGCTTGTCGATGACGTTGATTCTTGTTTGTTTTCCTGAGAAAAGTTACGCTCACGTCAGCGTCAAATGACAGACACACGAGACCAGTTGAAAACAAAATAGCCAACTGCCTGTACACGTTTGCAGCGTAGCTGCCAGCGGAAAAAGTTGTATTTTTTCAAAATCGTATTTGGAAAACCTCCATACTCAAAAGACACAGTTAACAATATGTTGTGACGGTTGATGCTTCTTCAATACTAGGACACTCCATGGGACCGATGTAAATGTCAGGTTAATCGTTGTTGTCATTACATCAATAGAGACAAACGTTGACTGGTTAATGCATAGCAACATAAAGTTTTAACATGGGATGCAAACAATTACTTTTTTATGTAAATTGTGTGAGTGGCGGTGACTACCGGTAGTGCAGGGCACGTTTTCCCTTTTCATCATCACTTATTATCAGGGATCCATTCATATAATTGTAACCGTATTTTCTAAGCCCAATGTAATCTATCTCATTGGATAATAGAAAATAGGTATTCTCTGGCGTTGACGTTAAATATTGTCAATATCAGTAAACTTTTTTTCGAAAAATGGAAACATATACTTTTGAAAAACATAATACCCAGTGTTATGTGTAAATGAAAACATATAAGTTTTAGCTGTCCAGAAAATCGCGAAATCAAAATAAATATCAAACACTAACCGTAAGGCAAATATGAACAACGTGGAAAATGGATTATAAATAAATAACTCAGAACGATTAACGCCAAGCAAAGTCATTCCTACACATGGAACATTTGTTTCAAAGTAATCTGTCAAACTGAATGGTTTATATCATCTTGGTAAGCGACACAACTACAGATCAATAGTAGCAGAAACAAGGCTTGGTTCCAGATGCAGCTATACTGCCTTTCGTCGGTCGTCCTGTCCTTGGCGTTTTACTGTGTTCATACCTTGCTGATAAATGTTATTAATTCATTTTTCATAACACGCGCTACATCAAGTGACACTTTGACTAAGCATAAATCCTGGAGAAAAGTTAATGAATAAAAGAGAAACGACCTGTTTGTCTTCAGTTGGCTAAGTATTATGCACTATTTCACACGGAGTTTACATTTCAATGACGGATTAGATTTACGGCTAAATACACTAAAGGACATTTGGGGTTGAAATGACCCCTCGTGGTAATGTCCCCTTAAATATAATGGCGTAACCTACAGTGATCGTCCTGAGAACTCGCTGTCCAGAATAACGGGGTGCGGACTGAGAAGGTTTAATTTTCATAAAACTAAGACATACGTAAGTGAAAGTTTGGGATGAAATTTAATCCAAAGAACTCTACTTCACAGTACAATGCATAGCACAAACGTCATCAATAAACTTAAGAGAGGCAGTTTCTATGCAGTTGGTATATTGCAACATACAAGAAATTCCGTGTCTGAATTTTCAACTTCGATTGACTGAATCGTGTCCATGGCAATACCTGATTGACTAAACTTTTTTCGTGTTGTGTTATTGGTGTCCGTCACCCGTCCCATGTGTGACAACAAGACATCCTGATACATGAAGCTGTGGTCTTGTCTGATTAAAACGAACACAACTGACGGCGGATATCTCCGACGATGACTGTATATGTGGAGGTTTCATGGTGAGACGTGACTGGACTTACAACAAGAAAGTAAACGGGATCCGGTTTTTGACATGCAACACAAAATGAGTTGTGTCAGTCCTAATTTCTGAAAATCAGAAATTTATCATGATGAGAGGTAGGGTTAAAACCCTCGTAAGTTCTGCTTTGTCTGTTAAAGTGAGGCTGTAGGACAATCTCCCCTTCACTCTGTGTAATGTAAGGTCTTTGATCAGGCTCAGGCTTGTTACGGGCAGTTCGCCGTGTGAATGTAATCCTCCTAACACACGCCGGCTTGGTGTGATTCTGAAGTACTCACAGAAAAGTGATATGTCATAATCGATCATGATTGAAGAGTCTTAAAGTTTCGGATTTTAATACCTGTTGGTTAAATATTAAAGATTAAGATTTTGAAATAGGACGACAGTAATAAATGTCATGTGCTAAAAAGAGCGTTGAAATATCTAAAAATACAAATTTACATTTTGACTTTGTAATTCGGTTTGAAGAGACTAATTGTGATTCTGTTAGAGTTTGTGTCATTAATCAATTTTCATGTGAAACGTTACACCCTCCTGTCTAATCACGACTACTATACATATAATCTGACTGGTAAATAATTCAACTCAACAACAAATATATATCATGCTTATAACACCCGTGGTAGACACCGTTCACCCCGAAAGGCCTATCAGTAAAAATTGACTTACTTCTAGCTGACCATACGCTTTAAAGCAAACAAATGGATAAGCCAGTCCTCAGGAGCTACAGCCATAATATCATTATTGCCATTTCCTGATCCATTCCTATTGGATATAAACCAACGTTCTAGTCATAAGTGTAGACACAAATCCCAAACGTCTAAGAAACGTTTTAGAAGCAGGCATAAAGCATTATCACCGACGAGCATCGCCCTCAACTTGCCAGAACCTTCCCCTAAGGAACGTCAAGATGTAGCGGAAGTTCTAAAGAGGTATAATGTCCAGATTCACAACGAAGGCCTTAGTACAATGTCCCAGATTGGCATCCACAGAACAATGGTAGCATTGTGGGGAACATAGTGATCATTTTGTACCACACAAAACATCAGAAACATTCCCGGTTGACAGCTGCCTGGAACTTTTACGCCAAATTTGATTCCACTCTTACCACAAGAAATATGTTCAAGAAACCATACAATGTTTCAACGTCAAATGGGATTTTTCTTTGAAAGTAGCATTTAATTTGGCATCAGACTCTCTCCTCGAGAAGCGAAATGTAATGAAATTAACTTCTGGAAACTAATGGGCAGTGTATACAGATGCACATAGGGCATGCCAGAAGCTTGTAACTATATATATCACTTTGTCAATGAATGAGCGTCCATATATCAACGCCTGAACACTTATTGTAGAATACCCATCCACTTCGCCTGAAAGAGTATCCGAAAAGACGCTGATTTGAAAATCATGCACTCCTTCTGAAAGCCTCACATATACTTTTACAGTGTCTGTGAAATCTCCAGTTGTGGAGTAATATTCCATCAGCTCCGGCCTTTGGTGTCTACATTTCAAAACGTGTAAGGTACAGTCAAGCATTCCCTTTCTATGAACATTTCAAAGATCGTAAAACGAGTCTTGCTTAAAATTTGTTTGATCAAGTTTACAACATTCATGACCTTAGTGAGGCTTTCAAAACCTATTGAGGGTCAGAGCCGTACAATGGACTAGAATCGGAACCTTTTGTCATCCACCCGGGACCCGCCAAGTCAGCCACGTTGACAGGTACACGCCATACACATGTCATGATAACTCAGATATGCCGTATCGCATTATTATATGCACTTTGCTGCTGACTGCGCACCTTTCGTTGTCCGCATTACTGATCAGTAATCAATATGTATTTTTGAATCTGATATTTGATCACTTCACGGCGACAGAAACTACATTCTTTTGTGTCTCATGTGACGTCACCAACCCGAGTTGTGACCTAGTTTTGTCACCGAATCTTGCCTCACCTGCACGTGAAAAGTGTTTCCTTGGGGGTGACGCGATTCCCGTGGGAGTCATAACACAGCTCCTACTGTGCTCTAACGATATAGAGACAAATCCAGGCCCAATAACTCTCCAAGAAGTACAGGAGAAAATACTTGCAGAAATAGGGAGCATGAAATCGGAGTTACGAAACGTCAAAGCAGATTTAAGCACACAAATTTTAGAACTAAAGAATGACATCCACACTATCAGTTCTAAATGTGAAAAACTGGAGGAATCTGTTACAGAATTACATCGTGATCTAAACACTATGAAACAGAACCATGATATAATGTATGATGACATTGATGCACTTTCAGGCAAGGTGGATACAGTGTTTGATCAGATGTCAAAAATTGATCACGAACTAGATAGACTTGAGTCCTATAGCAGACGTGATAATATCCTCATCCACGGAATACCGGAAGCTGCAGGCGATGAGAAATCAATGGCATGTAAAGATACTGTGTTATCCGTCCTCAATGAACATGCTAAATTCAAAACGTGGCAACCATTGGACATAATACGTGCGCACAGACTTGGCGTTAAACGTGTAAATGCAAATCGCCCTCGCCCAATGATTGCTAAGCTACACTCGTCTGACGACAAAGTTCGTACATTGAAAGCGAGACCCACATTCAAGGAAGGGGGACTCGGAATTTCTAGTGACCTAACGTCACGTCAGCGTCAACAGCTTCAGGCACTTAAGGGAACAAACACTTTCGGGTATTTCAAAGATGGTCGTTTGGTAACAAAACCCCGCACCATGGAAACAACATCAACAACGTTTAGCACTTCAAACACGACACGAGGAAGCCGATCTTCTCATAGAAGAACGGATGGAACAACAGTGTCACATGCTTCTATCAGCTAGGATATCGGCCGAGGCCCGGATAGTTTTTCGCAAGATCCTAACACTATCAACACCGGTGTTACGTTAAACGCTGATTGTCCAAGCGAAACATTCACCTTTCTAAGTTGGAATATTAATGGACTTCGAAACAAAATTGATGATGCTGATTTTATATCATACTTACAACAATTTAAAATAGCATGTCTTGTGGAAACTTTTGTCGACTGTAGTTTTGATAATAGCTGGTTAGTTGGTTATGATATCTATTATAGTCCAGCAATAAAATTATCTGACTACGGAAGGCTGTCAGGTGGTATTTGTGTATGTGTCCATCAATCCGTCAGTAAATTTTGTAAGTTAATTAAATCAGATGTAGATAATCTCCTGTGCTTGAACATATCAAAAGTGTTACTTACAATTGACAAGAACGTAAACTTGCTATGTACATACATACCACCAGCTGGTTCGCCGTATTATAACCATGCGGTCTCAAATTGTTGTATTGATCATCTTGAAGAGTTTATGTTAGATAATCAGTCGCAGCTTAAAGATTCTATCAGTGTAGTCTGTGGAGATATGAATGCTCGTACTGGTCAACAAAACAATCCTCTAGTCGATATACAAAACGATTTTGTTCATAGTAACTGTTCATACCCAGAAGATGAAAACGTATGTGTTGGAGATCGGAAATCCCATGACACCGTTATAAATAAATTTGGTCAGATACTGCTAGATATGTTGTATACATTTCAGTTGTTCATTGTCAATGGGAGAGTGTATGGGGATACCCTTGGAGAATTTACCTATTGTGGAAACCAAGGTGCGAGCGTTAATGATTATTTTATATGTTCCCCCGATTTCTTCGATTATATTAAGATGTTGAATATTGGCGATCGTCTAGAATCTGATCATTTACCTTTGGAATTGACCTGTAAGTTCCCTCATATGAATCAAACACATACCAAATTAATATATGAGGGTGTCACTAAGAAGAAACTAATATGGAATGAAGAACTTTCGAACAACTTTCTAAGCAAACTACAAGAAAGTATAACATATTCTAAACAGTTACTTCTAGATAAACTTGATAACAATATTGAGGGGGCAATTGATGACTTTGTTGAAATTATGCTAACTTCAGCAGCTTGTATGAGAAAAGAATTAAAACTGAACATGGATAAAACTAAAACTTTTAATACTGGATGTAGAATCGCAAGGCGTAACGCCCGCAAAGCGCTGCGAAGATTTAGAACAACCCGTACTAGTCTTGACAGAAAAAAATATTGCGAAAGCAGGAATAAATATAAAGGTTGTTGTCGGAAATACAAATTCGATATGCGTAGACATAGACAAGACAAACTGAAAAAGTCTATTAACGACCCTTCAGCGTTCTGGAAACAAGTACGATCTCTTAAGAATAGATCTTCTGCTACAGATGACATAACAAAGTCGCAGTGGCTTAGTCATTTTAAGAAGGTTTTTTCAAATGATGCAATATTCACTATGGCAACTGATGATATGCAAAATGATTTTAGTGTAAGCTACACGGATGTTGATGAAGTTCTGCTAGATTCACCCATTGTTGAAAACGAAATATTAGATGCGATAAATCACCTCAAGAAGGGAAAAGCAGCTGGTCCTGATGATGTAGTTATCGAAATGTTGAAGTGTTCTAAGTTTGAAGTTATGCCTTTTCTTTGCAAATGTTTTAATAAGCTATTTGAAAATGGTGTTTTCCCAAGCAATTGGTCATGTTCTATAATAATCCCCCTGCATAAAAAAGGAGACAGGAATGACCCAGATAACTATAGAGGCATTTCATTAATGAGCATTTTAGGAAAAGTATTTACTACAATATTAAACAATAGAATTTCAAAATGGGCGACCATGCGTGATAAGATTCCTGAATTTCAAGCTGGCTTCAGAAAAAGTTATTCCACCGTAGATCATGTATTTACACTATATGCACTTATTCAAAAAACCTTGTCACGGCGTAAGCATAAACTGTATGTAGCATTTGTAGATTTTAAAAAGGCTTTTGATTCTGTCAATCGCTTTAAGCTATGGACATGTCTACGAAAAACTGGTTTACGTGGGAAAATGTTTACTATTCTAAAATCAATGTATTCTAATGTGAGATCATGTGTTCGTTGTGGGGATAGTTTAACAGATTTCTTTGATTGTCCTTTGGGCCTAAGACAAGGCTGTATTTTGAGTCCGATCTTATTTTCATTTTTCATTAATGAATTATATTACGAAATAGCTGCCAGTGGTAAACATGGTATCCAAATGTTCCCAGATTGGATAGAAATACTAATGCTACTTTTCGCAGATGATGTCATTTTAGTGTCAGATACTGTTGTCGGCCTTCAAAGGCAATTAAATATTTTAAGTACGTACACCAAAGAATGGAAATTATCCGTAAACTTGGAAAAAACTAAAATTGTGATCTTCAGAAAAGGTGGTCCAATAGCGTCGAAAGAGAGATGGTCATTCGATGGTCAGTTAGTCAATATAGTAGATCACTACACTTATTTAGGAATCTGGTTCTCACACACAATGAATTGGAAAAAATGTGCCCTTGACTTGTCCTTGCGTGCAAAGAAAGCTTTAATAAGTGTAATGTCTATTTCTCATAAAGTGGGATCGATGTCACCTAATATCTTCTTTAAGCTTTTCGATACCCAGATACAACCAATTTTATTGTATGGTTCTGAAGTATGGGGATTTCAACGTTATGACTGTTTAGAGAAGGTCCATTTATTAGCATGTAAAAAGTTTCTTTGTGTCGGATCTTCTACACCAAATTGCATGGTTTATGGTGAATGTGGTAGATACCCATTATATATTAATTCTCAGATCAGATGTTTAAAATACTGGTTTAAAATTCTTCATATGCATGAACAACGTCTCCCCAAATTAGCCTATAACATGCTTCTACATTTAGATAACATGGGAAAGAATACTTGGACATCGCATATAAGAAATCTTTTATTTTCGCATGGTTTTGGTTTTATATGGCTATGTCAGTCAGTTGGAAATGTAAATATGTTTCTTAATGAATTTCGGAATCGGTCTATAAATATGTTCTACCAAGAATGGCACTCCACTTTAGAGGATAGTTCGCGTTATGAATATTACAAAACTTTCAAGACTTTACTTCAACCAGAAATATATTTATCAGTACTCACTACGGAAAACTTAAGAAAACAGTTAATTAAATATCGACTTGGTTTGCTAGACCTATTTGTAAATGAAGGAAGAAAACTGTCCATTGAAAAAGTGAAAAGAATTTGTCCATTGTGTAAGCTAGAGATAGAAAATGAAATTCATTTTGTGTTTGTCTGTCCATTTTACAATGATCTCCGAAAGAAATATATAAAAGATTATTTAATAGCAATGTCACCGATAAACGCCTTTGTAGTTATGCTGACGACAAAGAACGAATCAAATATATTAAATCTTTCTCTTTATATTAAGCATGCATTAGCCAAAAGAAATGAATTAATCAAACAACGTGTATATCCCAATGTGTAACAAATGTAATTGTATCTACATGCGTAACTCTTTCTTGTATATGGGCCGGTGGCCTTTTGTACAATAAACTTCTTTGACTTTGACTCTGCTTTTAGTTTTCTTATGGAAAGTGTTTTGTCCTTAGATTTATAATTTGAAGTAACCAGTTTGTTTGTGACAGAGATACGAATATATATTAAGCAAGTGTCTTAACGTTTTAGAGCAATAATATAAACTACCATGGAACATGATATATAGACATCAATGCATTGCCAACCCCAGAGATGGGCATAGTGGATTTAACTTGCTGTGGTATATCAGAGGTCCAACATCATGGAAATAACAGAACAATAGATCGATTCAGTTATTAAAGCCATCCTGGCGTACACTGTTATACTATATTGTAACCATTAACAGATATGTATTGAAAGCTGGTGAACAGATTGCCTTCCCTTACATCCCTATTCATAAACCCAATGCCCCCTGTTGTATGCTTCCGCTGGACCCCGTCAGCCCGGTCCCAAGGGCTTCAAGATTTATTGACAGTAGTGATGTTTGGATAAAACCTTAGCACTGAAACAAACGGCCTTTCTTCTCACAAGAGGACCGCTATTTGTTTGACTTCATATATCCTGTATTATGACTTATCACAGCACCAGTGGCGTCTTGAAGTGCAGGGAGTGCCCGTGTATTGTCCAAATGCCGATGGTCAACAGCTTATGCCAATAACAAAACATTAGTGCGGTCTCAGGGGCATCATATTGATGCGCGGAACATCGTCACGTCTGTGGTGACTCGTTTGTAGAATATTTGATTGGCTATGTGCGTGACAGAGTGTCTGTTGGAATGTCTTTACCTGTTTTAAATAACTTTATAGATATATTTCAAGACACAGTTAAGACGTCATAGAAAAACCATTATGTCTGCACAGCGAGATTCTGTTTGTTGGACGTAGCCATATTAATCGTATTTTTGACCATAGTCTTTGTTGTTATCACTGGTCATACATTCTGGGGAGGTATTGTTTACAGTGAAGTCTTGTCAATCCTGAATGTACCGTTCTCAGGGAAATCGCTCTGAATAAGACGTGTGTGTGTGTGTGTGTGTGTGTGTGTGTGTGTTCGTGTGTGCGTGCGTGCGTGCGCGCGCGCGTGTATTGATATATGTGTGTGTATGTGTGTGTGTGTATGTGTATGTGTGCGTGCCTGCGTGCGTGCGTGCCTGGTTGTGTGTGTATGTGGGCGTGTGTGGGTGTGTGGGTGTGTTGATGTCTCTGTGTAATTGGTGTATCAGATGGTAATCCCGTCCAATCCAACATTTTCTACATACGAATCTGCCTTATAATAATCTCACAATCATTGACCCATATATAAATTGAACATGTCAGTTTTGTCGGTAATAAATGTTTCAAACATCAACTATTCAATACTAACTACCGGCATTGTGTGACATGACAACAACGGAATACAATGTTTCCATGATTCTGCCAATAATTCCATTTTCCTTTTCTTTGATCATATTGTCATTGGCTGTTTTGTATGTGTCAGAAACAATTCACATCACAGTCACTTTGTTAGGAGGATTATTTTCAAGGATGGCAGTTTCCTCATCTAATGACAGACAAGGAGAGTGCCGAACTACGCTTCGCGTAATGATACAGTGCCTTTTTCACGCGTGTCCGCTCGGCAAAGCGCCGCCTAATCGGTGTCTGTTCGAACATTGCGCATTAATCGTTATTGCGTAAGGAGGACCCTCCTGAACAAACGACACATGTAAACGTAAGGTTGGTCTTTTGATCACCTCGACTGATTAACTGTTACAGGATACGCGGCCCATCATAATGGTCCAATTACGTGCTAATTTCCCAATTTCAATTCCTGCGCGGAGGGACACAGTCCACGAAGGTAGTGCTTCGATCATCCGGTCCCCTGACGTCGGGTTGATATAGCCCAAGCATGCGAAAACCTTATCGAAATGCTATGATTGACTGGTTTGGGAATTCTGTGTGAGTGTGTGCCCCTTGAGATGGGCTTTGCCTGACATTTTCCCTTCTAAAAGACGTTACCTATGGACAAAAAGCTTGTCGATGACGTTGATTCTTGTTTGTTTTCCTGAGAAAAGTTACGCTCACGTCAGCGTCAAATGACAGACACACGAGACCAGTTGAAAACAAAATGGCCAACTGCCTGTACACGTTTGCAGCGTAGCTGCCAGCGGAAAAAGTTGTATTTTTTCAAAATCGTATTTGGAAAACCTCCATACTCAAAAGACACAGCTAACAATATGTTGTGACGGTTGATGCTTCTTCAATACTAGGACACTCCATGGGACCGATGTAAATGTCAGGTTAATCGTTGTTGTCATTTCATCAATAGAGACAAACGTTAACCGGTTAATGCATAGCAACATAAAGTTTTAACATGGGATGCAAGCAATTACTTTTTTCTGTAAATTGTGTGAGTGGCGGTGGCTACCGGTAGTGCAGGGCACGTTTTCCCTTTTCATCATCACTTATTATCAGTGATCCATTCATATAATTGTAACCATTTTTTCAGAGCCCAATGTAATCTATCTCATTGGATAATAGAGATTGGGTATTCTCTGGCGTTGACGTTAAATATTGTCAATACCAGTGAACTTTTTTTCGAAAAATGAAAACATATACTTTTGAAAAACGTAATATCCAGTGTAAAGTGTAAATGAAAACATATAAGTTTTAGCAGTCCAGAAAATCTCGAAATCAAAATAAATATCTAACACTAACCGTAAGGCAAATATGAACAACGTGGAAGGTGGATTATAAGGAACTTGACTTGACGATTAACACCAATCGAAGTCATTCCTACACATGGAACATTTGTTTCAAAGTAAATCTGTCAAACTGAATGGTTTATATAAACTTGGTAAGCGACACAACTACAGATCAATAGTAGCAGAAACAAGGCTTGGTTCCAGATGCAGCTATACTGACTTTCGTCAGTCGTCTTGTCTTTGGCGTTGTACCGTGTTCATACCTTGCTGATAAATGTTATTAATTTATTTTTCATAACACGCGCTACATCACGTGACACTTTGACTAGGCATAAATCCTAGAGAAAAGTTTATCAATAAAAGAGAAACGACCTGTTTGTCTTCAGTTGGGTAAGTATTATGTAATATATCACATGGAGTTTACATTTCAGTGAAGGATTAATTTTACGGCTAAATACACTAAAGGGCATTTAGGGTTGAAATGACCCCACGTGGTAATGTCTACTTAAATATAATCGCGTAACGTACAGTGTTCGTCCTGAGAACTCGCTGTCCAGAATAACGGGGTGCGGACTGAGAAGGTTTAATTTTCATAAAACTGAGACATACGTAAGTGAAAGTTTGGGATGAAATTTAATCAAAAGAACTCTACTTCACGGAACAATGCATAGTTCGAAAGTCATCAATAAACCTAAGAGAAGCAGTTTCTATGCAGTTGGTATATTGCAACATACAAGAAATTCCGTGTCTGAATTTTCAACTTCGATTGACTGAATCGTGTCCATGGCAACACCTGATTGACTAAGGTTTTTTCGTGTTGTGTTATCTGTGTCCGTCACCCGTCCCATGTGTGACAACAAGACATCCTGATACATGAAGCTGTGGTCTTGTCTGATTAAAACGAACCTAACTGACGGCGGATATCTCCGACGATGACTGTATATGTGGAGGTCTCATGTTGAGACGTGACTGGACTTACAACAAGAAAGTAAACGGGATCCGGTTTTTGACATGCAACACAAAATGAGTTGTGTCAGTCCTAATTTCTGAAAATCAGAAATTTATCATGATGAGAGGTAGGGTTAAAACCCTCGTAAGTTCTGCTTTGTCTGTTAAAGTGAGGCTGTAGGACAATCTCCCCTTCACCCTGTGTAATGTAAGGTCTTTGATCAGGCTCAGGCTTGTTACGGGCAGTTCGCCGTGTGAATGTAATCCTCCTAACACACGCCGGCTTGGTGTGATTCTGAAGTACTCACAGAATAGTGATATGTCATAATCGATCATGATTGAAGAGTCTTAAAGTTTCGGATTTTAATACCTGTTGGTTAAATATTAAAGATTAAGATTTTGAAATAGGACGACAGTAATAAAT
Source organism: Haliotis cracherodii (assembly GCF_022045235.1). Lineage (NCBI taxonomy): Eukaryota > Metazoa > Mollusca > Gastropoda > Lepetellida > Haliotidae > Haliotis > Haliotis cracherodii. The sequence goes on from NW_027266270.1 coordinate 4,296,625, forward strand.
GTCATGTGCTAAAAAGAGCGTTGAAATATCTAAAAATACAAATTTACATTTTGACTTTGTAATTCGGTTTAAAGAGACTAATTGTGATTCTGTTAGAGTTTGTGTCATTAATCAATTTTCATGTGAAACGTTACACCCTCCAATCTAATCACGACTAGTATACATATAATCTGACTTGTAAATAATTCAACTCAACAACAAATATATATCATGCTTATAACACCCGTGGTGGACACCGTTCACCCCGAAAGGCCTGTTAGTAAAATTTGACTTACTTCTAGCTGACCATACGCTTTAAAGCAAACAAATGGATAAGCCAGTCCTCAGGAGCTACAGCCTTAATATCATTATTGCCATATCCAGATCCATTCCTATTGGATATAAACCAACGTTCTAGTCATAAGTGTAGACACAAATCCCAAACGTCTAAGAAACATTTTAGAAGCAGGCATAAAGCATTATCACCGACGAGCATCGCCCTCAACTTGCCAGAACCTTCCCCTAAGGAACGTCAAGCTGTAGCGGAAGTTCTAAAGAGGTATAATGTCCAGATTCACAACGAAGGCCTTAGTACAATGTCCCAGATTGGCATCCACAGAACAATGGTAGCATTGTGGGGAACATAGTGATCATTTTGTACCACACAAAACATCAGAAACATTCCCGGTTGACAGCTGCCTGGAACTTTTACGCCAAATTTGATTCCACTCTTACCACAAGAAATATGTTCAAGAAACCATACAATGTTTCAACGTCAAATGCTTTTTCTCTTTGAAAGTAGCATTTAATTTGGCATCAGACTCTCTCCTCGAGAAGCGAAATGTAATGAAATTAACTTCTGGAAACTAATGGGCAGTGTATACAGACGCACATAGGGCATGCCAGAAGCTTGTAACTATATATATCACTTTGTCAATGAATGAGTGTCCATATATCAACGCCTAAACACTTATTGTTGAATACCCATCCACTTCGCCTGAAAGACTATCCAAAAAGACGCTGATTTGAAAATCATGCACTCCTTCTGAAAGCCTCACATATACTTTACAGTGTCTGTGAAATCTCCAGTTGTGGAGAAATATTCCATCAGTTCCGGCCTTTGGTGTCTACATTTCAAAACTTGTAAGGTACAGTCAAGCATTCCCTTTCTATGAACATTTCAAAGATCGTAAAACGAGTCTTGCTTAAAATTTGTTTGATCAAGTATACAACATTCATGACCTTAGTGAGGCTTTCAAAACCTATTGAGGGTCAGAGCCATACAATGGACTCTGCTTTTAGTTTTCTTATGGAAAGTGTTTTGTCCTTAGATTTATAATTTGAAGTAACCAGTTTGTTTGTGACAGAGATACGAATATTAATTTAGTGTCTTAACGACTTAGAGCAATAATATAAACTACCATGGAACATGATATATTGGCATCAATGCATTGCCAACCCCAGAGATGAGCATAGCAGATTTAACTTGCTGTGGTATATCAGAGGTCCAACATAACGGAAATAACAGAACAATAGATCGATTCAGTTATCAAAAGCCATCCTGGCGCACACTGTTATAATATTCTTGTAACTATTAACAGATATGTATTGAAAGCTGGTGAACAGATTGCCTTCCCTTACATCCATATTCATAAACCCAATGCCCCCTGTTGTATGCTTCCGCTGGACCCCGTCAGCCCGGTCCCAAGGGCTTCAAGATTTATTGACAGTAGTGATGTTTGTATAAAACCTTAGCACTGAAACAAACGGCCTTTCTTCTCACAAGAGGACCGCTATTTGTTTGACTTCATATATCCTGTATTATGACTTATCATAGCACCAGTGGCGTCTGGAAGTGCAGGGAGTGCTCGGGTATTGTCCAAATGCCGATGGTCAACGGCTTATGCCAATAACAAAACATTAGTGCGGTCTCAGGGGCATCGTATTGATGCGCGGAACATCGTCACGTCTGTGGTGACTCGTTTTTAGAATATTTGATTGGCTATGTGCGTGACAGAGTGTCTGTTGGAATGTCTTTACCTGTTTTAAATAACTTTATAGATATATTTCAAGACACAGTTAAGACGTCATAGAAAAACCATTATGTCTGCACAGCGAGATTCTGTTTGTTGGACGTAGCCATATTAATCGTATTTTTGACCATAGTCTTTGTTGTTATCACTGGTCATACATTCTGGGGAGGTATTGTTTACAGTGAAGTCTTGTCAATCCTGAATGTACCGTTCTCAGGGAAATCGCTCTGAATAAGACGTGTGTGTGTGTGTGTGTTCGTGCGTGCGTGCGTGCGTGCGCGCGCACGTGTATTGATATATGTGTGTGTATATGTGTGTGTGTATGTGTATGTGTGCGTGCCTGCGTGCGTGCGTGCCTGGTTGTGTGTGTACGTGGGCGTGTGTGGGTGTGTGGTTGTGTTGATGTCTCTGTGTAATTGGTGTATCAGATGGTAATCCCGTCCAATCCAACATTTTCTACATACGAATCTGCCTTATAATAATCTCACAATCATTGACCCATATATAAATTCAACATGTCAGTTTTGCCGGTAATAAATGTTTCAAACATCAACTATTCAATGCTAACTACCGGCGTTGTGTGACATGACAACAAAGGAATACAATGTTTCCATGATTCTGCCAATAATTCCATTTTCCTTTTCTTTGATCATATTGTCCTTGGCTGTTTTGTATGTGTCAGAAACAATTCACATCACAGTCACTTTGTTAGGAGGATTATTTTCAAGGATGGCAGTTTGCTCATCTAATGACAGACAAGTAGAGTGCCGAACTACGCTTCGCGTAATGATACAGTTTCTTTTTCACGCGACAAAGCGCCGCCTAATCGGTGTCTGTTCGGACATTGCGCATTAATCGTTATTGCGTAAGGAGGACTCTCCTGAACAAACGACACATGTAAACGTAAGGTTGGTCTTTTGATCACCTCGACTGATTAACTGTTACAGGATACGCGGCCCATCATAATGTCCAATTACGTGCTAATTTCCCAATTTCAATTCCTGCGCGGAGGGACACAGTCCACGAAGGTAGTGCTTCGATCATCCGGTCCCCTGACGTCGGGTTGATATAGCCCAAGCATGCGAAAACCTTATCGAAATGCTATGATTGACTGGTTTGGGAATTCTGTGTGAGTGTGTGCCCCTTGAGATGGGCTTTGCCTGACATTTTCCCTTCTAAAAGACGTTACCTATGGACAAAAAGCTTGTCGATGACGTTGATTCTTTTTTGTTTTCCTGAGAAAAGTTATGCTCACGTCAGCGTCAAATGACAGACACACGAGACCAGTTGAAAACAAAAATGGCCAACTGCCTGTACACGTTTGCAGCGTAGCTGCCAGCGGAAATAGTTGTATTTTTTCAAAATCGTTTCGGAAAACCTCCATACTCAAAAGACACAGCTAACAATATGTTGTGACGGTTGATGCTTCTTCAATACTAGGAAACTCCAAGGGACCGATGTTAATGTCAGGTTAATCGTTGTTGTCATTTCATCAATAGAGACAAACGTTAACCGGTTAATGCATAGCAACATAAAGTTTTAACATGGGATGCAAACAATTACTTTTTTATGTAAATTGTGTGAGTGGCGGTGGCTACCGGTAGTGCAGGGCACGTTTTCCCTTTTCATCATCACTTATTATCAGTGATCCATTCATATAATTGTAACCGTTTTTTCAAAGCCCAATGGAATCTATCTCATTGGATAATAGAGATTGGGTATTCTCTGGCGTTGACGTTAAATATTGTCAATACCTGTAAACTTTTTTCCGAAAAATGGAAACATATACTTTTGAAAAACGTAATATCCAGTGTAATGTGTAAATGAAAACATATAAGTTTTAGCAGTCCAGAAAATCACGAAATCAAAATAAATATCTAATACTAACCGTAAGGCAAAAATGAACAACGTGGAAGGTGGATTATAAGGAACTTGACTTGACGATTAACACAAATCGAAGTCATTCCTACACATGGAACATTTGTTTCAAAGTAATCTGTCAAACTGAATGGTTTATGTAAACTTGGTAAGCGACACAACTACAGATCAATAGTAGCAGAAACAAGCCTTCGTTTGGTCGTCTTGTCTTTGGCGTTGTACCGTGTTCATACCTTGCTGATAAATGTTATAATTTATTTTTTCATAACACGCGCTACATCAAGTGACACTTTGACTAAGCATAAATCCTAGAGAAAAATTTATCAATAAAAGAGAAACGACCTGTTTGTCTTCAGTTGGCTAAGTATTGTGCACTATTTCACATGGAGTTTACATTTCAGTGAAGGATTAATTTTACGGCTAAATACACTAAAGGGCATTTGGGGTTGAAATGACCCCACGTGGTAATGTCCCCTTAAATATAATGACGTAACGTACAGTGTTCGTCCTGAGAACTCGCTGTCCAGAATAACGGGGTGCGGACTGAGAAGGTTTAATTTTCATAAAACTGAGACATACGTAAGTGAAAGTTCGGGATGAAACTTAATCAAAAGAACTCTACTTCACGGAACAATGCATAGCTCGAAAGTCATCAATAAACTTAAGAGAAGCAGTTTCTATGCAGTTGGTATATTGCAACATACAAAAAATTCCGTGTCTGAAATTTCAACCCCGATTGACTGAATCGTGTCCATGGCAACACCTGATTGACTAAGGTTTTTTCGGGTTATGTTATCTGTGTCCGTCACCCGTCCCATGTGTGACAACAAGACATCCTGATACATGAAGCTGTGGTCTTGTCTGATTAAAACGAACCTAACTGACGGCGGATATCTCCGACGATGACTGTATATGTGGCGGTCTCTTGTTGAGACGTGACTGGACTTACAACAAGAAAATAAACGGGATCCGGTTTTTGACATGCAACACAAAATGAGTTGTGTCAGTCCTAATTTCTGAAAATCAGAAATTTATCATGATGAGAGGTAGGGTTAAAACCCTCGTAAGTTCTGCTTTGTCTGTTAAAGTGAGGCTGTAGGACAATCTCCCCTTCTCCCTGTGTAATGTAAGGTCTTTGATCAGGCTCAGGCTTGTTACGGGCAGTCCGCCGTGTGAATGTAATCCTCCTAACACACGCTGGCTTGGTGTGATTCTGATGTACTCACAGAATAGTGATATGTCATAATCGATCATGATTGAAGAGTCTTAAAGTTTCAGATTGGAATATCTGTTGGTTAAATATTAAAGATTAAGATTTTGAAATAGGACGACAGTAATAAATGTCATGTGCTAAAAAGAGCGTTGAAATATCTAAAAATACAAATTGACATTTTGACTTTGTTATTCGGTTTGAAGAGACTAATTGTGATTCTGTTACAGTTTGTGTCATCAATCAATTTTCATGTGAAACGTTACACCCTCCTATCTAATCACGACTAGTATACATATAATCTGCCTGGTAAATAATTCGACTCAACAACAAATATATATCATGCTTGTAACACCCGTGGTGGACACCGTTCACCCCGAAAGGCCTATCAGTAAAAATTGACTTACTTCCAGCTGACCATACGCTTTAAAGCAAACAAATGGATAAGCCAGTCCTCAGGAGCTACAGCCTTAATATCATTATTGCCATTTCCTGATCCATTCCTATTGGATATAAACCAACGTTCTAGTCATAAGTGTAGACTCAAATCCCAAACGTCTAAGAAACATTTTAGAAGCAGGCATAAAGCATTATCACCGACGAGCATCGCCCTCAACTTGTCAGAACCTTCCCCTAAGGAACGTCAAGCTGTAGCGGAAGTTCTAAAGAGGTATAATGTCCAGATTCACAACGAAGGCCTTAGTACAATGTCCCAGATTGGCATCCACAGAACAATGGTAGCATTGTGGGGAACATAGTGATCAATTTGTACCACACAAAACATCAGAAACAATCCCTGGTGACAGCTGCCTGGAACTGTTACGCCAAATTTGATTCCACTCTTACCACAAGAAATGCGTTCAAGAAACCATACAATGTTTCAACGTCAAATGGTTTTTTTCTTTGAAAGTAGCATTTAATTTGGCATCAGACTCTCTCCTCGAGAAGCGAAATGTAATGAAATTAACTTCTGGAAACTAATGGGCAGTGTATACAGACGCACATAGGGCATGCCAGAAGCTTGTAACTATATATATCACTTTGTCAATGAATGAGTGTCCATATATCAACGCCTGAACACTTATTGTAGAATACCCATCCACTTCGCCTGAAAGAGTATCCAAAAAGACGCTGATTTGAAAATCATGCACTCCCTCCGAAACCCTCACATATACTTTACAGTGTCTGTGAAATCTCCAGTTGTAGAGTAATATTATATCAACTCCGGCCTTTGGTGTCCACATTTCAAAACTTGTAAGGTACAGTCAAGCATTCTCTTTCTATGAACATTTCAAAGATCGTAAAACGAGTCTTGCTTAAAATTTGTTTGATCAAGGTTACAACATTCATGACCTTAGTGAGGCTTTCAAAACCTATTGAGGGTCAGAGCCATACAATGGACTCTGCTTTTATTTTTCTTATGGAAAGTGTTTTGTCCTTAGATTTATAATTTGAAGTAACCAGTTTGTTTGTGACAGAGATACGAATATAAATTAAGCAAGTGTCTTAACGTTTTAGAGCAATAATATAAACTATCATGGAACATGATATATAGACATCCATGCATTGCCAACCCCAGAGATGAGCATAGTGGATTTAACTTGCTGTGGTATATCAGAGGTCCAACATCATGGAAATAACAGAACAATAGATCGATTCAATTATTAAAGCCATCCTGGCGTACACTGTTATACTATATTGTAACTATTAACAGATATGTATTGAAAGCTGGTGAACAGATTGCCTTCCCTTACATCCCTATTCATAAACCCTATGCCCTCTGTTGTATGCTTCCGCTGGACCCCGTCAGCCCGGTCCCAAGGGCTTCAAGATTTATTGATAGTAGTGGTGTTTAGATAAACCCTTAGCACTGAAACAAACGGCCTTTCATCTCACAAGAAGACCGCTATTTGTTTGACTTCATATATCCTGTATTATGACTTATCATAGCACCAGTGGCATCTTGAAGTGCAGGGAGTGCTCGGGTATTGTCCAAATGCCGATGGTCAACGGCTTATGCCAATAACAAAACATTAGTGCGGTCTCAGGGGCATCATATTGATGCGCGGAACATCGTCACGTCTGTGGTGACTCGTTTGTAGAATTTTTGATTGGCTATGTGCGTGACAGAGTGTCTGTTGGAATGTCTTTACCTGTTTTAAATAACTTTATAGATATATTTGAAGACACAATTAAGACGTCATAGAAAAACCATTATGTCTGCACAGCGAGATTCTGTTTGTTGGACGTAACCAAATTAATCGTATTTATGACTTATATTCTTTGTTGTTATCACTTGTCATACGTTCTGGGGAGATATTGCATACAACGACACCTCGTCAGTCCGGACCTTACCGTTCTCAGGGAAATCGTCGTGAGTGAGAAGTGTGGGCGTGGGCGTGGGTGTGGTGTGCGTGTGGACGTGGGCTTGGGTGTGGGCTTGGGCGTGGACGTGGGCGTGGGCGTGGGCGTGGGCGTGGGTGTGGTAGCATATCTAATGGTGGTTGGTAATCACACTGTTTATCGAATCTATCGTAGTCAATCGACGTGGCTAGAATTCAAATGCTCACACCACACATAAGGAGCGGTTAGGTAAACTAGTGGTTAAAGCGTTCGCTCGTCACGCCGAAGATCCGGTTCGATTCCCCATATGTGTGAGGCCCATATCTGGTGTCCCACCCTGTGATATTGGTGGAGTATTGCAAAAAGCAGCGTTAAACCAAACTCAATGACTTACACCACATTGTTCCATGTTGATAATTTAAAGGCTGTCCTTTGGCGTGACGAGCCAACGTTTAACCGTCTTTACAGTTCTTGCTATCAGCAGAAATGGGAACCGCCATGTTTTAAATATCATTAGACACCAACGAATCTACAGTCGGACAAGACATGTTTCGCGAAGACCTGGTGCCGTAAAATATGTTAATGCAATTGATAATATCTGTTGTTGGTTCTTACATTTTGTATTGACCTGTTCTATTCCTTTGTGGTAAAAGCCTTCGGTTTTCACGCCGAATACCCGGTTCGATTCCTCACATGGGAACAATGTGTGAAGCGGCGTAAACCTATACCCACGCACATGTCGAGTTATTCGAATATCAAGACAAACTCAGTGCCGGCAACGATTCTGGAGAACAAAAGGTTATAAATTCTTAGAATATTTATGAACTGAATGAAGTTCGAATGAACTAAGTTTCACTGTATATATTTCGCCACAGTGGGTAAAGTGAGTTTGATTTAGTGCCGTTGTGAACAATATTTACATAATAATAGCAAGTCCGTTTATAATGCCTCAGATTCAACAGTGAATACTCACGGCTTTTCATCATTGTAATCTCGGTCTTTGGACCAGTGTGCACTGCAATTTCATTCTTAGCCCCCATGGGGTATTGATGCTATTTCAGTTAGATCACAGCATATCTACTTGAAGTAATGCAGGTCACCACTTCTGTGAAGTCCACGAGCACAGGTATGATGCTGACAAACCTAGAATCAGAATCTGGGATTCGAACCCACGACCATTTGTTCAGATTCCGGCAAGCCTAAGGGTCGCAAATCCGCACAACAAATTGAGGCGCCTGAGAATCCGCCATGAATTCAAGACTTAAATCCAATTTTGGAGTTTTCAATACCAACGTATTGACCTCAGTTGATTCTGAGACATTTAATTTTGTTAAAAAGTGGGTAGTTTGAAAACCATAATGAACAATGCTTCAACTGTGTTCATACAGCAGATGGGCAAGAGTGGTATGTACATTAGCCCGGACTCCCACACATCTGCCTAATGGTATCAATCGGGCCCATGACCCAAGGCAGTTAAAAATGTCGGCTTTCCAAGATGGCCGCCCCCTATTGGTCCACCTGGGGTTTGCAATGCACACTAACCACATTTCCTTGTCTCTTCCTGGCTGGACCACGGGTATAATTAGAACACTATTGCATTAAAAGTGGACATTGATTAAACCTGAACAGCCATGGGATCACTATGGAAGCATGTGATCTACCCAGCACCGGGAAGTGGCGAGCTGGGTCCACCTGGGACCAATCAAAACCTTCCTTGTCACATGCTGCTGAAATTAACGTCGAACGGTATGTTTTACTTAGGGCATAAACGAGTCGTTGCTGGGGAGCATTATGCCAAAGAGGCTATGGGCCATACGTTAATCAATGATTGTTATTAAATCGTTTTAAAGAACATAAACATGTATGTTGGACGTCATGTTTCGTCCAGCTCTCGGAGTATTGTAGTTTTCAGATGCATTTATGATGTATTTTTCAGTACAGTAACTCATTTACTTAATTCCTTTTTTTTTTTTTATGATTATATTTCTTTTTGGAGTACACAAACAATAAGTTTACAGAATATAGTTGACATACAATTCCTTTTTCTGTTCTTTGTGTTTCATGCCGCATTCAGCAATATTCACGCTGTACTTGTGCGGCCTGTAAACACGTATACTTGAGTCTGGACCAGACAAGGTCAGTGACTGATACTACTGAGTCACGTCCTACGCCGTCGGGGTACCATGACACGCAATCAACCGGGACCCAGTTACACAAAGCGATCTGTCGTAAGCCTAGTGTTGGAATATCACATGCGTCATCTGTAAGATAGATCGTCATTTTTGTTTTGGAATTTTACATATGGCGTTTGTAACATTGCTCGTCATCATAGTGTTGTATTCTTATGTGTGTAATATTCCTCGTGATTATATTTTGACTTATATGATATGTCTCCCGTGTTAGCTCAGTAGAACAATTGACTTGCCTTTGCTTGTGTGTGTGACTTTTTGTTTGTTACAAGTGAGAGCATGGTTGTTATTATATAGATATGTGTTATCAGATACCAGTGTAGTTGTAATAATATTCATGTGTGTTGTCAAATACTAGTATTGTTGTTATCATATACATATCTGTTATCAGATACTAGTATTGTTGTTATTATATACATATTTGTTATCAGATACTAGTATAATTGTTATTATATACATATTTGTTATCAGGTGCCAGTATGGTTGTTATTATATCCATATGTGTTATCAGATACCAGTATGGTTGTTATTATATCCATATGTGTTATCAGATACCAGTATGGTTGTTATTATATCCATATGTGTTATCAGATACCATTATGGTTGTTATTACATCCATATGTGTTATCAGATACCAGTATGGTTGTTATTAGATACATATGTGTTATCAGATACCAGTATGGTTTTTATTATATACATATGTGTTATCAGATATCAGTATGGTTGTTTTTATATACATATGTGTTATCAGATATCAGTATGGTTGTTTTTATATACATATATTTTATCAGATACTAATATGGTTGTTATTATATGGATATATGTTATCAGGTACTAGTATGGTTGATATTATCTGTACTGAACCGCAAAAGAAACGTCACCCCAAGCAACATTGCATGAAAAATTGTCATTTAAATATCTGTGTAATTTATGTCAAAGTTTCTAAAATTCAACATGACCTTGTCCGGAAAAATGAAATTTGAAGATAAAAAAAACCAAAAGCAAATGACAATAAAACCGATCATCCAAACGCATCACGGCAACGGCAATGGTAACCCGATGCACATGAGTTCCGTGAAAATTGAAATGCACATGCGTTCCCCCATTTCTTGCCCTATAATAATCCACCCAGATCGGATGACATTCATTATTGAATTGCTACCACATGCCAAGGTTGACAAGAAATCAGCGACACCAAGCTCTTGGACGATTGCAAGCTGGACAAACCGCCCGTCAAGTAGCCAATGCGTTTCAAATCCACGTAAGGACCATATACAAGCTACGGCAACGGTACCAGACCACCAACAATACAGATGACCGACCACGTAGTGGAAGACCAAGGGTCAGCACCCGACGTCAGGATCGTCAGATTGTGCGACAGCATCTTCAAGATCGCTTTGTTACTGCTGCGGAAACTGCTCGGCAGACCATGGGGACACACCAGCGACAGATTAGTGCGGACACCGTGCGTCGACGATTGACGAGCAGACACCTCCACTGTCACAGGCCACACCGAGGACCCATTCTGACACCACGTCATCGCCGGGACCGTCTTCAGTGGGCAACACAGCACCAGCATTGGCGCCACCAGCATTGGAGAAGAGTCCTCTTCTCAGACGAAAGCCGTTACGTATCTCAACAGCAGATGGCACGGAGAGAGAGAGAGAGAGAGAGAGAGAGAGAGAGAGAGAGACAGAGAGTCTGGCGACGCCGTGGGGAACGTTATTTGGATGTTTGTGTTGTTGAGAGAGACTCATGGGGTGGTCCGTGCATCATGGTGTGGTGTGGAATTGGTCTTGCACAGGGGGTCGGCCCTGTGGTCTTCCAGTACATCGGTCCAGGGAGAGGGAATGGTGTCACAGCAGCTCGGTACATTGATCAAGTCATACCGCATTTGGCACGTCGCCGCAACAACGAGTTTCCGCATGATAACGCCCATGCCCACACTGCGAAAGCAACAAGAGACTTCCTCCAGCAGAATGGCATCAGAAGCATGAAGTGGCCTGCCCTCAGTCCCGATTTAAATCCCATTGAGCACCTGTGGGACGGGATTCAAAGACGGCTGAATGACGTCTGACCAAGGCCGACAACTGCAGCTGAACTGCGTCAGGTGTTCCTCAGAGTGTGGACTCAAGTGCCTATGGCCTTCACCAACCACCTCATCCATTCCATGTATCGACGTTGCACGACAGTCATCAATGCACATGGCGGACATACCATATGCTGACTTGTGATGCCATTTACTCAGAGACTAGTGTTGTGTTTCACTTTAAGAACATTTGACACTTTAATGTCAACCTTTATGATCAGTTTTGCCAAGTTTCATCTTTTTAATATGTCTCAGCCTGTTAACAGTGTTTGGACAAATAAGGCTTCTCATATAAATATATGAATAAGTATTTGTGTTATTATGTAAATATAGATTTTCGCAAGAGACTCTCCTGTATCAGGATGTCAGTAATGTGTCATGATCCTAGGACAGATAAATCAATACTCGATAGAAAGGAAATCGTAAAGGCGAGTATCCACTGGAGTACTCCAGTTCTGGGACATTACTGCTTGTGTGTATGGAACCCACTGGTGATAATGATAGTTACGAAGTAGCATTTACAAGACGACCATCACTTCGCTAAATAGCTATGTACCAGAGAAGCATAGATCATACATATGTGTTCTGGGTTAGCGAGACTCATAAGTGCCATAGCGGTGTACAAAGATGTTGACATAGCCTGTGATAAACCCCTAAAGCAGCGTCATGTCGGGAAACCATTTTACCAATACCAATAAAGGTCTGCTCTGGCAGCGCCCCTACTATTTGGTTTTGTTTGCATGCACTTTTTCGCACAGTGAAGATCAGCATCATTTTAATAAACAATTTTAAGAACTGACTTTAATTTGTTTTGCGTTTATCGAATTTCTAAATTTGATGCATCAGCGACAAAAATGATGTCCGATACAATACCCTATTTTGACTTGTACCATATGTTCCCGTGTTCAGATGAACAATTGACTTGCCTTTGCATGTGTTTCTTAAACACAAGCTCATAGTCGGAATAGTACAATCGACTCTGCTTTTAACAGAAATGTCTTGTGGCTATGGAAGGGTTTTGTCACTCTTATTTCCGTTTATAGCTCCATAAACACAAACAATGATAAGATCAATTCTGGTAAATAAACAAGTCAGCAATAACAACTGCACAGACGATTTATTTAATCACTGTTGACAACAATACGAAATCAGACACATCTATCAGCGCAACAATGCAGCACAAACCACACAAATTATTTATTTATTCATTCATTCATTCACTCATTTATGCATAAACGGATATATCTATTCAACTTCTGCAAAATAGCATGAGAGGGGAAACTGACAAACGTAATAACGTCCGTGCTAAAAGTATATATTCATTAACATGTTGTAATTATGTGGGCAAACGTTGAATCATTATGCTTAAATTGGACTATGTACATATTATGTATGCAATACAATGCCGCGATATAAATGAAGTAGTGTTCAAAGCATACCTCACTCACTCACTCACCCAAAGATTTTACAGTAATCTGACACGACGTCAAAGCGGCGTGAAGCCAACTAACTCTAATGCTGAATATAAATGAATGTTGCGACCGGATCGTAACAAGTTCAAGTCTGATAATCTGAGTCCTATCGCAGCCAGTACTTAACCTCATGCACAGCCATGGGTAAACTACACAAGCCGCTGTTTATTACACATTAACAGGTGGCTAAGGATGACGGCAGACACCATTAGGAATGTTCTGTATCGAACAGCTGGTTACGCCATCGAGAAGACCACCAAGGCAAGGCAACTTTGTCGACATAACACCATGTATCTATAAATTATTCATCACTGCCAGATGGCCACGAGAGGCGTCGTGGATAGGGATAACTATGCCCCAGGGGAACTTGTTATTCTGCAATTATCAAGTTTGTAAACAGTATTTATACCCCAGGTAATTTTTAGTGTGCATATTAGTTACGTGATTCTTGGTTATTGCGTCCTAATTGCTTTTCAATACAAGAACTACGTAACGGCCCGTCACTTTCTTTCGGTCACTGCAATTAATTTCTGCCATTTTGTAACAGCCTTATAATGACTTGCCTGTAGAGACGATAATATTTATTTATGAATATGCTCCTGCAAACATCGATTGTTCAATTCAAAGCCTTTAATTTCCAATTTAAACTTTTCAAAGTTATTTTGATTTTGCGTAATAATTGGGAATTGTGTATCTATAATATTCAAATTTAACTTGACATGTTCAAAGGGGACAAGAATAGACACGCTGGCAGTCGTAGTTAGCAATTTTAATTCATGCTTAAGTTATCTAAACTCATATTTATATACCAATACAGAGTTTAATGATTAAAATAATACCTGATGAACTGCGAGGAATTAAATCACAGACAATCGGGATCCGTTAGATGCGGTTATTCTTTTATATTACCCAAAGTAACTTTTCTGAGGAAATGTAGGAAACAATTTGGGTTTTCGATCTCAAGGTGGCAGCTCAGGCTCAGGTAGTTTTGGAACGTTATTGTTGAAAATCGTTTGTGACGTCATGAACAACATGCGTCCTATATGCGTTCGTGACGTCACGTTGATATGAGCCTCTCCGCAAAAAAAGAGACCAACGAAGCAGTTGGTAATGCAAAAGAAAATAACTGAAAATATGTTCAGCAGAATCATTGCGACTAAGTAATATTACCCTTGTCATGCAAAGGTGATTTGAAAGTTTCAAAAATGGCGTTTATAACAATGTTTAGACATATAATAGAAAACAGTACCAAACTTCAAACCATAGTCCCTCTTTGATGTGTTGTAGGAACACAGCTATCAAATATTCTTCAAACATGCCAATTTTACAATTGACAATCATATTGGACTGATATTTGCGTCACTTGCGTTGTACACAGTAGTACACGGAAGTAATAACAGATGCTATGAACATCTGTCTATTCGAAATTGCTATGAAATGAGATAATATTAACGTATGTCACGCCGATGTCTTATAATCATGGTTTTGCTGTTGTCTTTATATGCTTGTACAGTGTATAAACGAATCCCTCTGGGATTAACTGTCTGCAAAGACTAAAGGTGATCAATTATTTGTCAAGTTATATATATGTAGTAATTGAATTTCTGAACAAAGATAAATCTATGAATAGTATAAATATTCTTAGCAAAGCTTTTATAGCCGTGTAATAAAACATTATCCATGATATGAACACAATTCATTGGTTTAAGTACACCAGTATGAAGCAGATCTTTGATCTTCAGTGAATGAGTTCGGTTTATCGCCACTTTGAACAGTATTTTAGTAATATTATGGCGTGACAACTTCAAGTGGGAGGAGAGCCTGAAGTCTTACAATCGTACTATCAACTCTGCCTTTAACGGATATTTCTTATGATTATGGAAAGGATTGTCGCCTTTAATGAGACGCTCACCAATGTCCTGAAACTCACGGCTGGTCTGGATGATGGGTTTAGTGGCACACACAAGGGACGCAACTCTGCAAAGTGAATTGCGACGCCTCAGACGACTTGGCCACCAGTGATACCCCTTCCCCTCCCCCTCCTCCCCCTCCCCACCCCCGCCAGCTCAAAACATAAAGCTCTGTCAATGTTATTTCACATTGGACCGACTTATTAGACTTTCTATCAGCCATTTCATATTTCCAAATTTGACGCCTCGGTGATCACGATGATGTGTCCGAGATTGTGCAGGTGAAACCTTGACTTGCCTTTGCATGTGTGTGTGACGGGCGCCACCGGCGGGGCAGAATACGCCCATCGATTCGCGAAAACCTAGTACCATCACTATTTGATAGTGATTCATAAACACATGCTTGTGATAGTGTCGCAATCGTAATCTTTCAGTAAATATTTTTTATGGAAAGGTTTTATCGCTTATATTTGCAATTTGCGCCCATGTGCACCGTCTTAACCCAAAGCTATCCATTATTTGATTTTAATATCCTGGTATGCTCTGAATACGCACATCTTCACAGCGAATTGTAGCGCTTTAGACGACTGAACCATGCGAAGAAGTTCCCAGTACCCAATTCTGCCTGTAGTCCCATGTAAATGTAAGGCACCAATTCGTCCAAGTATGCAATGCCTCTCTGCCTGTTGGGATCCGGGGCCGAATAGGAGTACCAGATGCCTCTCTCAGTGCGTGAGTGAGTGATTATTGTTAACAACGCATCAACAATTTACCAGCTTCTCTCAGTAATCGACTGAAATGCATATAAGGCGTCTATAATGTGTAACATGAATGTTAAACGTGTTGTTGTTTACAGCAGATTTCACAGTGAAGGATGAGCATACAGTCGCAGACAGATGGCCACGGACGCCGCGGGCAATATCGAACAGAGTGATATGTCCCTTCACGGAAACAATACACATCGGGACAAGGGCTAAATAAATGGAGATTCAAGTATTGGCCCGATATACCATCAACTAATACATCAATATAACATTTGCATCGACCAGCCTTTCATAACTACCTCATTTCATGTCCAAACAAAGTTGTTACAGTAAGTATGAATACATATATATATTGCAAAGTCTTCATCTTAAAAAGATAGACACGTGGCGGACATTTCCAAATATATCGCCTCTGTAACAAAAATTATGTCCGATGCAATACCCTATTTTGAAATGTAACACATGTTCACGGTTCTTTCATGTGAACAGTTGACTTACCTTTGCATGTGTTTGTGACAGATGTCACCGATGGGCCAGGATACTCTTATCTTTTCGCGAACACCTACAATACTATTTGATAGTGATTCATAAACACATGCGCATGATATAATCAGAATCGTTCAATAAACTCTGCTTTCAGCAGATATTTCTTAGGATTACGGAAATGGTTTGGTCGCATGTATTCCTTGTGTTGGTAAATCGAGGGCATGTATGCCCTAGTGATCATTGTGTTGGTATATCGAGGGCATATATGCCCTAGTGATCATTGTGTTGGTATATCGAGGGCATATATGCCCTAGTGATCATTGTGTTGGTATATCGAGGGCATGTATGCCCTAGTGATCATTGTGTTGGTATATCGAGAGCATGTATGCCCTAGTGATCATTGTGTTGGTATATCGAGGGCATGTATGCCCCAGTGATCATTGTGTTGGTATATCGAGGGCATGTATGCCCTAGTGATCATTGTGTTGGTAAATCGAGGGCATGTATGCCCTAGTGATCATTGTGTTGGTATATCGAGGGCATGTATGCCCCAGTGATCATTGTGTTGGTGTACCGAGGGCATGTATGCCCTAGTGATCATTGTGTTGGTAAATCGAGGGCATGTATGCCCTAGTGATCATTGTGTTGGTATATCGAGGGCATGTATGCCCTAGTGATCATTGTGTTGGTATTTCGAGGGCATGTATGCCCTAGTGATCATT
Organism: Haliotis cracherodii; assembly: GCF_022045235.1. Lineage (NCBI taxonomy): Eukaryota > Metazoa > Mollusca > Gastropoda > Lepetellida > Haliotidae > Haliotis > Haliotis cracherodii. The sequence goes on from NW_027266270.1 coordinate 4,313,700, forward strand.
GTGTTGGTTTATCGAGGGCATGTATGCCCCAGTGATCATTGTGTTGGTGTATCGAGGGCATGTATGCCCAAGTGATCAAGAGACCCAATGGCCTATGGCTCAGAAACCCGTTGTCCAAAATCCTGCAAGGATCCGTCCCCACTGTTTATGCAAATGGACCATAATTTGACCTTAGGTTAACAAAACAAAAAATCCACTGGACATTGGGAAACAAATGTTTTATGACTGGAAAGGAATTATTTGACGCTTACTTTCAGACAAAATAATGCATGTCTCGACAATTATTTTATCTCAAACCAAAATACCTAGTGAGAATATTCGTCAAGGTTGACACGCCGTCTTATGACTGACTACTGACAAAGGCTGACATGCCTACCTATGATTGACCACTGGTCAAGGCTGCGTTATTGAAAACTGCCTTTGGAGGAGATATATATCAAAGAATACCACGTCTACAGTAAAATCGGGTGTGACTTTACCCGTTTTGATGGCTGTCTGAAACTGCCCTTCAACAGACTACTGGAGGCTGCCGTGATTGGTGTCCATGACTCCATTGGTGATTTGGGAAACGACATCAATTATTGTCTGCCAGACCCTATCCCGCCGTCGCTGCAATTACATCAGTGCAATAGCAAAAGTAAATAGTATTATAAGGATAATGATAACGACCGATCTTTGTTATCACAGAAGAAAATTGACCCCGTTTATTTCAAAATTAAAATTGCTTATTTAATTCTGTAAACTAGTTAAAATATATCATTATGATTATGATTATGATTATGATAATCAGATTTTAAAAAAGGCTTGGGGTGATCCCGGCACAGTCAGGCTGGTTAGATACATCAGCTTAGGGCCCTTGCCCCCTCAACACGAAGCCCAGACAGTGAATGGGACTTCCCCCCAGGAAGCGCTGCCAAGTCAAACCCACCCACAACCTTTCGGAGAATCAGAAGAACTAATTCAAAACACTGCGGCCTTCTGTATAAACCATTTTGTCAGAAGGGCTGTACTCCTGGGTACTTTCCCAATGTCAGTCAACAGGTTGGGAGGTATCAAACCTAAGGCACCAAGAACAATGGGGAGTCGGACAACTTGGTATTTGAGATGCAGCCGTGATGGGAGGTCAGCATATTTGCCGTGTTTTTCCTGAATCTTGTCAATCACATTAGTGTCAAAACGGACAGAAAATTCGATAATAAAATGATTTCATTGGATTTATCAAAAAGGACAGGATCAGGTTTGTTGGCCTGGACACGTCAATAGGCTGTATACGGGCCTATTCCAAAAAATTCTGTATTTAATATTTTCCTTGACGCCCTCTACATATTCCGGGTCGTACCATGGATGGACCCATGTGTCAAAACCACAAGCATGGTGAAGACGGTTATAAAAAAGATCGGGCCACTCCATCATGTCGCTTTAGATACTGTGTTTGTGCCAAAGCTGGGCATCCACTGACAATGTGTTGGACAGTCTCATTAAATTCGTTGCATAATCTACATTTACATTTTGATGCAAAATCACACATTGACGGTTTCGTGTGGGAAGCCTTCTGTTTCACTTTTCAGGCCAGTCGACCAAGCGAAGGACTCAATACGCCGTACAGTAGTAGTAGTAGTAGTAGTAGTAGTAGTAGTAGTTAATGTAGTTACTAGTAGTTACAGCAGATACTGCATGTGTAATTACATTTTATGTTCCAGTGAGAGAGTATGGTTTTACGCCGCGTTTAGCAAGATCTCTACGATGGCGTGGGACACCTGAAACGCTCTTCACGCATTGTACCGATATGGAGAATCGAACCCGGGCCTTCGTCGTGGCAAGCGAACGCTACCACTAGGCTACCCCATAACCCCATTATCTCCCCGAAACAGAGTCAAACTGGTGATAATTAAGACCTTGTCTTGTCTATGCTGATGCGACTCCATCAACCCTTCACAGCCATACCATGTTACGCGCGCTTCTAATACAGACAGGCTGTGTGATGACTCATCCTTGTTAATGTTATTTTTTCCATTTCTGATACAATGACTGATACAATAACTTGTTTCAGTTTCTCTGGCAAAATTTATTTTTCAAAATAATGAATGCGTTTTACTTGATGTTTCGTGTGATGCCTTCTGGTGCTTATTATTTTTGCTTTCAAGCTCGAAAAAGTTGTTTTGACCAGGCCCTTAAAACTTAAGACGATGAAAGTAAATTGGGTTTTGCGCGTGGTGAGAGCAATTAAAGTATTCGAGTTTGGAACAGACAGATCATTGTTCGATAGATGGGGAGGTGAAATGGGGGTGAACGTCGCGTTCAAGATTATTGCGCTTTTGAGTGAGTGAGTGAGTGAGTGAGTGAGTGAGTGAGTGAGTGTTGGGGTTGAGGGTTGTCATGTGTCCCATGTGGGAATCGAAAACGGGTCTTCGGGACGACGGGCAGACACTTTTACCACCAGGCTAATAACCGCCAATCAATCTTACCCTTATACACCCTCTATTACTATTACCACAGCAAAATTCCAATTGTATTCTTTAAACGCCAGTAATGGGTGCTGACTGTTCCCTGGAATCCACAAGGGGTTCATACTGCAAGATGCACCTGTGCTTGGCGGAAGCCAATCCTCAAGTCACATTTATCCAGGGAAAAGTGGCAAATTCAATCAGTTTAAACCGGGGGAATTTGAAGAGAAAGAGGCTGTTTGGAAACGGAGAGGGTTAAAAGACAATACTTGAACGTTTCATGTACCTGGTAATGCTCACACTGTCTAAATGAGACAGGCAGGTTTCTGCCATGAAGACGCTGGCTCTGTCTTCCTCATCTCATATAAATGCTACAGACTGTATATCTTGAAATTAACGCGAGCGTGAATTAAAAGCGAAAGAATTGAGTGGTATTTGCTCGCATTAATTAAACTTCGCTTTTATGGGTTAAGGTAAGGTTGGATTAAGGTAAGGATATGTATCATTCCACTGGGGAAGGGAATGCGTGGAGTCGCAGTAATATTCATATATATCAAATGCTGACAGAGTGTATTATATCACGGCGTGTCAGCTTAATGTGGGAGGAAAGCCTTAGACGTTTACTACTTCGGCGAATCCCACGAGCACGGGTATGGTGCTGACAAACGTTGAAACATAATCGGGGCGAACCGGAATTCGAACCCACAATCATAGGTTTCTGGCGTACCCAAGGGACACAACTCTGCACAGCGAATCGCGGCGCCTTAGACGACTGGGCCATCCGTGCCCCTTAAAAATATCTAAAGATAGCCGTATTATATCGAAACACTGAACTGAACTGGCGCCTAGTCAGCACACAAGGATTACATCTACATGTTTGTGTTATAAATATAAAAATTGTGAATATAACTTAATACAAAACTGCTGGTGGATAACTTATCTGTGGAAATGAATAAAACAATTTCGGCACACTTTTACAACAATTCAAACATGGTGGGGGTCACGTGGTTGCAAATGCGTTTGTTACCGCAGTCTTCATTGAATCAATTTAGTTTTACACAAAATTACCCAGCCACAGGTTGCGTTTTACAAACTGTTGCAGGAATGGAGGATAGCAAAATAGACATAGTCAAATTTAACAAAAGTTCTTTCAATTTTCAATTACACAAAAGACATTATGGTATACTGTTTTGCCCTTTATAGTGCAAGAGACTGAGATAATATACTCAAACATGATACTTCGCTCAACTATTTTTGTACAAGTAAGTGAGTATTGTTTTACACCACTTTTAGCAATATTCCAGCAATATCACGGCGGGGGACACCAGAAATGGGCTTCACACATTGTACCCATGTCGGGAACCCGGGTCTTCGGCGTGACGAGCGAAAGCTTTAACCACTAGGCTACCCCACCGCTAAGTAAGTGAGTGATAATAATAGTAGTACTTATAATACTACAAATGCTTTTGCTGTACCGGTCCTTCCGTGTTCTTTTGGCGTTGTTAGTCACTTAAACCCTCTTTGCTGCATTTTATATTTTAATCTATATTTATTCATGATGATACTAACAACGATGATGGCAATAATGATGATAATCATTAATACACCATCATACAAACTTATTCTTTAAAACTTAATAAAAGCTATTTACTTTTTTGTTTCATTTTATGAACTCATCAACAATGTACTATATATATTCACACAATGAAGTTGTAACTTAATTACTACTTCCTGTATACGCTCCATATAAACAAATGCTAAGTTAAGCAGTCCGTTTAATGTTTGTTACAGCTTTAACATCAAATAACATATTACTCTACATATAACGTATGAACAGATAAATACAAGGATGAAAGACGTACTTTTGCACACGAAGGCAAAGACACGTAATTAGCATACTAACGAAAACATTTGGAAGATAAATTATTTTTCTTTGGAAAGTTTGTAAAGAGTATTGATAGTGCGCAGTGTCGTGTTGAAAAATAGCGTTGGTTGCATTGCAAGGTTTAAATGTCAAACTTCGTCTATGTTAACATTTGTTTAAGCTGTTGGTAATAGTTGTTTCACCATGCTAAATTGCTTCCGTGACAGTGAGGTGTGACAATCTATCAAACGTGTCATATTTGAAATAGGGAGCGACTTATTGCATGTCGTCATTAGCCAACTGTTTTCAGGGTCACAATATCATGTCCAAGGTCAAACAATCCAGATTAGCCTAATTTCTAATTATATTGATCCCCAAAACACGTAAACGACAAAAACAAAAATTATTGATTAATCATGAACAATTGCTTAAACACAGCTCTAAAACAAAGCATCAAGTTTTCGGTAGATAATGAACCACTCCGTTTCTTATTTGAATGAAACAACAGCTTGTTATTGAAGGACATGTTTACAAGACGAATGGCGATTCTATCCTTCTGAGACGTTCCCAAGCTAGTTATGAAGTCTTGCCGGCACTTTCACAATCTAATATGAAAGTTTGTGTTATTTGATTTTTTCATCGCTTTTGTCTTTGTGATTCTCAAATCACGAGATGGTCGAACATCCTGCCAGGGATAAGTCCAGGCCGCTGCACTGACAATGAAATTAAGCGACCATCTTTGCAGCTTGCGTGCCCGGCTGATTGAACCGATGGCGCAGTCAAAATTCATACACCGCTTGTCCGTGCAATGGCCCGATCAATGATCATTTAGAACATGACGATAATTGGTAGAAACTTCCACTTGCTGGCTAAACATGGGCTGTTGGAGCGGGCTTGGTGGACAAGGCTGACTAAACTGCTTTGCGAGCACATTTGCATATTGATAGAGTGTGTGGGAGGTCCAAAAGTATTGTTTAAACTTTGCCCACATCCACTCATGGGTCACGTGACTTGTGGGATAAAAGACGCACCGTACATAGTTTCTTCCATTGACTAACCCACAGTTCCGAGCGCACAGGGTATAGGGGCCGTACGGACACACGCTAGACCACTACACACCAAGGATATTGAAAACAGGTAAGTCAACTATTTTATTCTGCAAGAAAAGTGAGGATGTCTACCACAAGACAAGGAGAAATTTATATTTGTTTCAATATGTGACATTTTATTATGTGAAGTTCATGAATAGGTATTTATGAATATTTGACGTGTAGCCAATAGCAACTAGTTATGTATGTAAATGCACATGTACTTGTTACGATGTGGACAAGACATAGCGCGAGCTTAACGATATATCAGTTGCAGATGAAGTATCAAATTTAATAATTGAACTATTCAACACAGATTTATTTATGCAGCTGTAGAAATGGTTTAAAAGTTAATTAATGAAGACAAAAAGAATTTCAACCCAAATGTATAATAAAGTGTATTGGTTAAAAACTTTTTTCTTTAGTTCATATATATTGCCATTTTTCGAAACCAATTTCGACCCTGTTTAAAATTACAAGTATTACCATATTCGAACCATCCCCATCGACATGACCAACAGACTCGTGTATGCATAGTTAGCGACTGTAAGTTTAATCCGTATAGCAGGTGTACGTCATGTAATGAAGGCGGGTATCAATTTCACAGCGACACACGTCATGAATCAAACCTCGCTATCAATCCACAACCATTGATTCCTTCAGAACATGTGTAATTTAGCATCATGTGATAATTACACTGTGAAGATAAGACTGACGACTTGCAGGCTGTTCTTCTTAACATTTTAACCAGATTCCAGCAACTAGATAATAGCGTCACGCGAAATGTCCTCAACAGTTTGAATCTTCCCGTGAGAGGTGAGACGGCAATGGCTTTCTGACGCCTGCGAGTTCTATATCAAGCACTCGGTAGACACAAGGGTATAGTTGAATTAGTTTGAAGAGCGATGAAGAAAAGCGGCGAGAACGAGCTGGATGTCTTAAAAAGTGTCATTGACACACACCGTATATTCAGTCACTTGTCTGGTTGGAAGACGTTTGAAATCTGCAATTTTTTAAATGAATATTCGAACAATGCTCCATTTAAAGATAAGACAGTTAGCATTCTGAAGGGCTTTGCCGGAATATAAAATTTAATCTTGGTTTTTTAACTAAAAATATTTTATGGTCTGTGCTAACAAGGTACTGAACTTGGTTTTTGATATTTTGGGCATGCATTTCAAATTATATAGAAAAATATGTAATGTTTGCAATAAGACTACTCTAGATTACATCATAAGTTGAAATGTAAGAAAGCTCTAACTTATCCACTGAAATCGCGTCCCATCGCGTATGTCGAAACTATGAACGGTGAAAACGTCAAATAACGGAGGTAATTGTCGTATCATTGGTGATTTCTTTGAGACAAGGCAGTAAAGGTACATGTAGAGAACTTGAGTATGCTATCAAATATATCTAACAGTCATGATGTATTGCCAAGGCTTTACAGACGTATCAATGAGGTTATGCGAAGTGGTGTATATTGTAAATAGAAATCTCTGCTAAAAGTCGAGTGTACGATTCCGACTATGTCATGTCTTTATGAATCACTATCGAATGGTGTTAGTACCAGATGTTCACGAAACAGTAAGCCGAACCTGCCCCACTGGTGGTACCCGTAACAAATACATGCAAAGGCAAGTCAAATGTTCATCTAAAAACAACGTGAACATATGGTACAAGTCAAAAAAGGGAATTGCATCAGTCCAATTTTGGTCACTGATGCGTCAGACTGCGAAATGTAAATCAGTCCGTTCTTATAAATTCAATCCCTTGCATATATCGGACTATGTTTTGTTCCGGGACACGGTGAACCCTGTCATCTATGTATCGCAACTCGCTTTGCAGTGTCGCGCCACTTAGGCGTGCTTGAAACCATTAATCGAGGGTTCGAATTATGTGTCTAGATTTGTCATGGCCATGTTCATATGTTTCACCAAAGTGGTAAATCTCTAGGACCTGCATCACTTCGGGCTTTCCTCACACACTGAGCTGACACGCCGTCACATAACTGGAATACAGTTAAAAGCGGCATTAACCTCACTCACTCACACACTGATGTATCTACCACAATCTCATACTTTTACGCGCTCTCGCAGGCTCGACAGAAGACCAGTTTCATTTTCAGCTTAATCCAGAAGGTGAATAGGTAAAGATTACCGAACCTATCGCTGGTATAGAATACCAATTCAAAACCAAATTTGTAATGAAAACATTGTCTTATAACTACGAACCCATTACAATCCCATTTTGACAGTATTTGTACAGAATTCTGTTTTGATATTTAAGGCCAAGAACAAATTAAGTGGGAACGTTAGGTAACGTTACTGACTCAATACATAGATATACATGAATGGAAAATGTCCCCATTCGTCGGAGATAAACTGTTTCGAATGGAGAGTAGACGATATTGGTATCTAGAGGTTATGGAAGAAAGTGAAGCGTCGTCTGATTGTCAACACACCATTCTGACTCTCATTCATTTTAAAGAATACAAATAGTTATGGTTTCTATTGTTTCTATATTCTATGGTTTCTCGAGATCACGAAATTTACACTGTTGACAACCAGGACGCTTAATCGTATTCATTTACAAGCTGTATTGTACTGATATTTTCCGACTAACAAATACTGATATATAAACACACTTTTCATGACCTTTAGTCACCACTGTAGAAGAAATATTCAAAATAGTCTTTTAATTAACAAAGAACACTTCTTTTCGATATACAGCATGTTAGAATGTATATGTAACATAAAGATTATGTAATCTATAAAATACCTATTTATAAGGGGGTACGGGTGGCCCAGTCGTCTAAGGCGCCGCGATTCGCTGTACAGAGTTGCGTCCCTTGGGCACGCCAGAAACCTATGATTGTGGGTTCGAATCCCGGTTCGCCCCGATTATGTTTCTAGGTTTTTCAGCACCATACCCGTGCTCGTGGGTTTCACCGAAGTAGTAAACGTCTGAGACCTGCATCACTTCGGGCTTTCCTCCCACATTAAGCTGACACGCCACGATATGACTGGAATACTGTTAAAAGCGGCGTAAACCAAACTCACTCACTCACCTATTTTTTAAGGACATTCACATAATACCCTTTTCGTGAACATCTGGTGCTATCGCTGATGCTTAGTGATCCTTTCATGTGATTACCACCGCTAGTGTACCGTTTACCCCAACTGGAATCTGTTTCGGGGGATAATCGAGAATGGTCATTCTCTGGCGTTGACGTTTTATATTTACAACTTAAGTCAGTGAGTTATTTACAAGGACTCCGACTACTTTTACGAGTACAGTAGATGGACTACTCTATTTGAGCATCTGGCTTGTCTAGCAGAGTTCCAGTAAATGCATCTCTTCCTTCTGTAACCAGATGAGCAGTACCACCGTCCTCATCCTCTCAACTCACGTCGCTATTACTGTCACGTTAATTACCGCAATAAGATTATAAACCGTCTTGCGCCCAATACTCTGTCAAACATACTACCAGCGACACGACTGGTACCACCTCCACAAGAACAGGGTAGTGTGGCGAGTATCTTAAGCCAACGGTGTCTTTCCACAGAGCGATCAGAACAACGACCCACTTTCAGTTTAGTTTCGACTGTTTGTAATTATTCGTTATGATGACAGAGACAAGATTATGAGCCATATAATGCATTGACTAATGGTCGCGTTCTCCAAATATAAAGTCAGTGTCGATTATCCCCCGAAACAGATTCCATTGGGCGTAAAATGAGAATTAACGGTGAAAAATATATGGATGGATCACTGAAAATCAGTGATGACACCAGGTGTTCGAAAGAGGGTAAGCATGTCTTGCCCTAACGGTAGCACCCGCCACTAACACAATTTGCATGAGAATATGTGTTTGTTTCTTTACACCGCACAGCGGTAGACCGCAAAGACGTCTTAGTGTTAACTGGCGCCAGTTGCGACAACGTCTTTCCATCTGTATTGAAGCAAACGGACACTTTCCACAAAATAAAAGATTTTCATAAACCTGTTATAGGGTTGGAAACCAGTCAAGGAAACTGTCTGAAACCGACATATGGCATGATCATATAACAAAGCACTAGGGAGCCGTTAATAAAATCTAGAACGGTTGATGTAACCCTTGATAAGTCTTATATTGAAGAACACATAAAATTTTGTTCTGAATAAATCATGTTACCTTTTTTGAAAACGGACAAATCCCAATTGCTTCAGAAGTTGTACGTGGATAATTTTAATAATTTAGACGACTACTTGAATTTTGCACGTAATGAAAGTCACGTATTTGGATATAAGGGACTAGTTAAGTAAACGTAGTCCAAATTTATATTTGTTATTATAAGGAACAATAATGGTCACTAAATATCTCAATGCTTTGAATATATTTAATAATAATCATAAATAAAAATATAATAAATATGACACAACCAGTGAGTAAGTGAATGAGTGAGTTGGCTTAACGACGCTTTGAATTGTACTTCATTTATATCATGGCGAGTCAGATTGATGTGGGAGGAAAGTCAGAAGTCAACAGGACTTAGACGTTTACCACTTTTATTAAGCCCGTGAGCATGGGTATGGTGCGGACGAAACTAGAAACATAATCAGGTCGAAACTTGGATTCGAACCCCCAATCATGTGTCTCTGACACGCACAAAATACGTAACTCTGAACAAAGAGACACAATCGGGAATGTACACTCACGAATATGTCCGTTTTTATTGATCACCTCAGTTTTTGAGACCCTATTGAGTAACTCTATCTCTTCACTGACGTAAATACCCCTCTCACAGTGCTTAGCTCAAATGTGGAAAGAGACCAGATGAAGAAGTATGACATTACCGATTCCACAGTGGAGGCATTTTCTACAGGTTCCTAAGGGTCTTCTTCAGATACATTGATTCTTTGATAATTGAAGTAAATACGACTGATGACACTACTCCCCAAAAGACTATTCAATGTCAAACTGTAATTGGTGGAAACTAAAGGCTAAAAATCTAACCCAACACAACTAATGACATTCACAAAAGTGTGTCAAATGTATGAACAGAAAAACAAGGCAGCTTGTCTCTAAGTCAAAACTCAACAATGTTGCTATTTTGTCCTGTCGCTGGAGGCGAATCTCTCTCGAACACAATCTGGCAGCGTAGGTAGACACAGAGGTCAGACTGTGTAATGCAATGCCTAATAGCATCGGTGTAGTAGCATTAGTGTATTAGCAGTGTTTACCAAACTTACCTCTAATCTTCACCATTCTACCTTCGGCATCGGCATCACTGTCACTTCCCTGCCAAGTTTTTACCAACCTAATAGAGTTTTGGTAAGGTTGGAATCAGATTAAGGGTCCGTTAGAGGAATATGTCCTTATTTCTAGAAAACATCAGCATCTCTGGAGCCCCCCTAAGGCTATTGCATGGTGGAGATTGATTTAATGAACAAAACCCATAATGTTTTAAAATCTAACATCAGAAACTGTGCCAACCCAGTAGCCTGTCCATTTTGGTAGATTCTTCATCCGAGTTTGGTAAGAAAATTCAAAATAACTTGGTTATGTTCCGCGGAGGTATTTTCTTACACGGTTATTTGTCAAATAATAAAATGTACCAAGCCTGTGATTTCCCGTGTGGTGGAAAAGAGTTATGTCACGCGCTTTGACTGACTCGTTCAACAAAGGCCCAGTGGTATTTAAAGAACAGCAATGGTTTACTTTGGATCATTTCAAGGGTGTGGGTGTCAAGTATCAGTAACATCTGTCTCTCCTTACATGTCAATGCTTTAGCTGTCTTCACAGTTTGATACAAAAATAGGAACATGTTTTATCAGTAACGTGCACATGATCATGGCGAATTGGTATCCAATGCGTATAAGAACAACATATGGAAAAGTGCTTCCTTAACACTTGCCTGCAATCCTTCTCTCTGAAGGCTTCGGGTTAAAATCTCACTTACATCTAACGACTCACTAGAATATACGATGTTTTGGAGATTTAATGTTATTAAATGAATGAAAAACAAAAGTTTACAACTTTACAGCGGGGTAACTTAAACCTTAGAACTACAATGGATGAAGGCATCTGCTGCTTTACTGGTCTAGTGGGTAGAGCGTCAGAACGGAGAGCGGAAGGTCTGTTGTCGGCTCGGAGTCTACGCAGATACATTCTCTCTCACGCACGCACGCACGCACGCACGCACGCACGCACGCACGCACACACACACGAAATCACGCACGAATGCGACGTTAGATATAAAACGTCAACGCCAGAGAATAAGCAGCCTCAATCATTCGAAGAAACAGATTCCATCGAGCGTAAGAGGAGAAATAGCAGTGAAGCGCTAAAAATCAGTGGTGAAACCGAGTGTTTCCGAAAAGGGTAAGCGTGCCCTGGTCTACGGGTACACTCCAATTAACACACACACACACACACGCACGCACGCACGCACGCACGCACGCACACACACACACTGTGTGTCAGCATGTTGTGGAAGGAAAGCCAGGAGTGAGGCAGATAGGTTTTCAGCAGTAAGCTGAAACCCACGAGCTCGGGTATGATGCCAAACAAAAAACACATGACAGGGGCGATTCTATGAAGGCTTGGTCAGAGATAACAACCCATGATATATATACGGAACCTCAGAGATAACCGTTACATTATGCATGACCGAGACAACACAAACCACAGATATCACAGCGCAAAGCTTGTCGTTATATTCAACCCGGCCCGCCCCTCGTCCATTTGACATTAACAGGAAGAAGGGTTTTGCTAATAACATGTGCTATTGAGATACGAATTGGAATGTCTTCAATAATTACGTTACAATCTGGCTTCTATCGATCAAGCCACAAAAGAAGTGAATCTTCCCGCTTCTGTATATGAATGTGCGGCATGTTGAAAACTGGAAATGGAATATTGAAATGTCCGCGGTTAGTCCCTGATCAACTTTCGGCAAACCTCGCTGGTATTATATCAAGTTGAAAGTATGGGGTTTAAAAAAAGTTAGACTTCTGTTTGAATTTTGTTTGTTTATGGAAGTTCCGTATTCCGATATTAAGGACAATACAAACTCCTGTGTCATATCAATGCCGTTAAGTTATTTATGTCCGTCCGCAAAGAAACGCAATCCAAACATGATGAAAGCAAAATAGAGAGTGAATCAGTTTGGTTTAACGCCGCTTTGGACGATGCTTAAGTTATTTCACGGCTTCGTGTGGGAAAAAACCCCAAATGCAATACTTAACGTTTACCAATTTGAGGAGCCGACAAGGAATCGTTATGTGGTTGAATATAGCCTCCAATAAACGGTTGAGGAATGTCCAAAGTGAAGATCTCAGATGTTTAACGTTTGGATGACAAACCAAAAATCATGAAGACGAACCTGGCCGCCAAGAAATAATTTACATTATTTCACAAATCTACTACTTTGACAAACATGTGATTGAATCTCGAAATATCTAAAAGAAGACATCGTTCAGGACCACTACCATAAGTAATAAACCCCCAGAACGTGCCCCGCCATGAATAACGGTGCGCTATCCCGCTATTCCGCCGTCACTTCTCACAGACTGATGCATGAAACAAGCAGAAGCATTACTCCCCTGACCCGAGACCCCCGGGGTATTGTATCTCATCGCTATTTCACTCCTTACGTGCCTAATAGATTACTCTTTATGGGGATACGGACATCGCAGCCCCATGGGCTCTATCACTGCGTTTCGTGAACGTCCCCCGTACCAATCAACTATCTGTATGTATTTTAACTGCAACAAACGAGTCCCTTCTGACTTGGCATGGGTCAGAGTTAGCCGCTGTAAACAAATAAAGTACAAAATCTTTTCCTTGCTTGTTGAGAACACTGGAAGTCTTTGCTTTTGGGGGCCTTTGAAGATGTTGGTGCTTAATGCTCTACAGCAATATAATTACAACAGTTTGTGCATTTATGATCTTGAAAACATCGAATGAAACTGCAAAGATTTTGAGGGTGTCAAAGATCATAAACGATGTATTGTCGCAGTGAAATCCTTGTAGAGTATATAACCATAGTATGTCCTGGAATAATTGTAAATTATAAAAGCAACAACACCATTTCAATGATCATATAGAAATCTCAATTGTATGATTTCAACTACATCGTAAGAATGTGTTTACTGTGTGAATGTGAATCACTATCGCATAATAATGATGGCAAGCCAAGCGTTAAACATTGGACAGATTGCTGAAGAAAGCTATAGATTGGACATGAGTGGTCATTGATAATAGTCAATTCCTTTCGGAGATAATGAACCATTCCTTCAGTTGCAATAACTAGATAAATGTTGAGATTGCAAATAGATATGTAAAATGTTATGGACTCATTGAGATAAGATGAAAACCTATTCTGGGCAAACATATTGGGAATAATTCGCGTAACCTTAGGAAACAGGCAATAATGCAACAACAATGAATTGTAGTAATTTTCAATTTGTAGTCGTAATAAATGATTTATTCATTTCTTCAGAAAATACAATAATACTTACTATTTCATTGTATCCTAATGAAATATCCATGTTTACCTTTGGAATATTTCTTTTTCAAAATTTGGTATTCAAAACGATCCCTTAAATTATATAAAACAGAATTATACTTTTCGAAATATAGTTCTAATTCATGTTTAATCCGTGTTATTCAATATGGAAAAAAACCCATATCAATATATGAATATAACACAATGGACTTAGCCAACAAATAGGACCTAATACAACCGACCACGGTTACGGGTTAGATTGCGATCAACTTCGTCTGTACATAACCTAAAACACTAATCGATATCGTTATTTCTTCGTGAAAGATATTTTCCGTGGTATTGTGTCCCTATACCAATACGTCACGTTTCTTGACACCGATAATGCTAAGACAATGACTGGGCGCTGACCAGAGTGCTGATGGTGGGGTTAAAAGCAATACATTATACAACAAACATTTTAAGCATATCAGATGGGACACTTTCACTGTGTTGTGAACACACGAGCACACGTTCTACATTAAGATTAGTTTATTAGCACTCAGTCTAAAACGACTTATATTTTTGACGAAAACGTTAGGAGAATTTGTTTAGAATTGAATTAAACAAAAACGTGTGATTAGCTCATCATTAATAGACGGTTTTTGTTTTAAAGAGTTTCCGAAAAGGTCTCGCGTTAGGATTACGGCAAAGGAAAAACAATCGAAACAATCTAAATCAACACGGTTTCAATTTCCTAGATTTTCTTTTAAAGAACGTAAGCCCTGTTGCAATCTCTGCCTGGTATAGAACGTAAGCCGCATTGCAATACGTTTCATGGCATTTGTTTCTATCCTTCCATTCCGTTGAATAAAAAAACAATTAACAATTTTAAGAACTTTCTAATTTGCCTTTTTGCAGTAATTGAAAGCCTTCGAAACAACAGACACAATATCAAGACATATTGCGTATTTGTGAATTCCGTGTACATTTAATATGTCATGTTATCTGTGACAAAACGTCAAAGAATATTTCTAATTGTTAATTGAGGAAAATGAATTAAGTTATTATATATATATATATATATATATATATATATATATATATATATATATATATATATATATATATATATATATATATATATTTATCTTCTTAGCAATGATAGGAGGCGAGTAAATAAGACTGGACGCCAACCGACGAATATTGATAAGCGAATGGCGATTTTTAGTAACTCAGTTCTTGTCTCGATGCAGTAGTTATTAAAATTACCGTGAACGTGAAAAGGAAATTTAGAAATAACGAGCTGATTTTAACTGTCCTCATGCGCTGGTTAGAATAATGCCCCAGTGTTTACTTCGCGGAGAAACAAAGACGACCTGTCTTACAACTGCTCCTAACCACGAGGCCGGATGATTAACGACATAAACAGCCTGCCACTGTCTCCAGATATCCTACAAATTGGCCTAAGATGTTCATCCTTGAGTACATAATGAATGTTGGTATGGAATTGTTTACACCAACCATTGATCGCAGGAAGATAATCTAAACGAACCCTATACATCAGGAGAGTTAATTAAGACGAATTTTTATAATATTCGCGCCGGTGTCACTTGATAGGCATGGGTAATATAGGGTAGGTATTATTTTCGTATATACCTCTGAGATTGGATTCATAGTGGGGAGACTTGAATTTCAAATTAGGGTTCATTTGTTTTCTTTGTAAATATAATTACCGTTGAAACCTTGTTAGGAAAGTTTCTTTCAGCAAGAGGTTTCCACGTCGAGTATTAATTATTGATTGGTTAAATGAAACTTTATTTCTTCAGCTAGTGCACACAACGAGATAGAAGTACATAGCATGAGAATTATCTTTTTAAATGGTAAACGTGCTGCACCAGAATAGATTTTGTTAGCGTTTTATTCAATATGGACAAAACAATACCAAAATATTTAACACAATGGACAGTGACAACAAATACAACCCTAAACAACCGAACGTGGTTTAGGGTTAGATCACAAACAGCCGCGTCTCTTAATATCCTTCAAAATAATCGATATCGCTATTTTTGTGTGAAAGATAATTGTTCATGTCGAGTTAAATATTTTGGGTGTGGAGGTGTGCGGAGGGGGCTGTGATTTTTGTTGCAAACAAGATATTTCAAACCATGAATGATTTCTGTGAAAACCAAAAATTCAAAACATTTCTAAGACATCCGACACGTCTTAAAAATGTTTGGAAATTTGTTTTGTTTTCACAGAAATCATTCATGGTTTGAAGCAGTGACCGAAAAATATCTTGTTTGCAATCTTTGTTTTGTAAAACCTGAGGTCGATCTTTCCAATTTTAGTCTGGAAAAAATTATCTGTTTAAAACAAACGTCCTTGCCCACTCCCAGTACATGAAATGGTCGGTCTCCTAGAAATATGAAACCATTACCCTGATCTGACCTTGTGTGCGTGTAGAAATAGACTTGGTGAGCGATGCTCTGTGTGAACGTTATGTGTGTGAAGGCCTATCTCCGAGACTGTGGTTAGCTCCTCTGCTTATATCACGGCGTTCTGTACATGTTGGAGTATGGACTTAACAAACCAGTGACTGACAGCATGAGCAATCTCACATGATGACACACAATCAACCAAGTTGCTGAATCCGAAAATCCGATTGCATTTAATCGACTCTTGCAGGAAGGGGAGGTGAGGTAGCCTAGTGGTTAATGCGTTCTCTCGTCACGCTGAAGGTCAGGGTTCGATTGGGTTCAATGTGTGAAACCCATTTCTGGTGTCCCCCGCCGTGAATTTGCCGGAATATTGCTAAAAGCGGCGTAAAACAATACTCACAGGCAAATAGAGTGCTGGAGACCTATCATCACCCGGGTCTCCACGGGGCCTTATTCTGATGCTTCTCAATATATGACTTGCTACATACGGACGGGTTGACTGTTTTTTGACGGATTGGCTCGTGTGTTAAATAAGGTTTCACAATACTGATGCTTGTGTGTTCTCTGGCATTGACGTCTTATATTGACAAAAGGCTCGACTGCATTGATGCTTGTTCTTGTTGGCCGATATTTGACAGACTTACTCTTGTGTTACAGAAGGCTCGACTGCATTCATGCTTGTCCTTGTTTGCCGTTATTTGACAGACTGACTCTTGTGTTACAGAAGGCTTGACTGCATTGATACTTGTCCTTGTTGGCCGATATTTGACAGACTTACTCTTGTGTTACAGAAGGCTTGGCTGCATTGATACTTGTCCGTGTTGGCCGATATTTGACAGACTTACTCTTGTGTTACAGAAGGCTCGACTGCATTCATGCTCGTCCGTGTTGGCCGATATTTGACAGACTTACCCTTGTGTTACAGAAGGCTCGACTGCATTGATACTTGTCCGTGTTGGCCATTATTTGACAGATTTACTCTTGTGTTACAGAAGGGTCCCCTGTTCCGTGGTCTAGCAGAAGGCCAAGTTATGCGGCCCTGGACATCTGTAGCCCTGCTGGCAGTCGTGCTCATCAAGTGGATCAGCTGCATCAACGGCTTCAGCGACTTCTGCAACAAACCCGTCAACTCCAGAATCTGTGCAATCCTGAGCGGTAAGATGCCAACTTCTCACATTCAAAAGAAGCCTGACAATCGGAACATAATTTTGTATTTTCTCAAAAGTATTCATTCCGAAAACGTGTCTGTGTTTACTAATTGATATGACGATTAAATCGCATGGAGCAAATGATAACGTCATAAAACTGAGAACCAGAAAGGTCGCTGCGTCGATATTTGACAATATCGAAAAGGAACAGGGATAAACTAGTGGATGTATGTTAAATGAAATCCATTAGTATGTATTCAACTCTCCTATGACATACATTACTGATTTCGTTGGGTTAAAAAGTACACGCTAAAAGATTCTTCCAGTATATTAGTTCAGATGTTAATATTGGGAAAGCGATATTGTCGTGGGTCCAAATGAAAAGAAATGTGGAAATTGCAAAACAATTTCGATAATGACCTGTTTTAGGATGGGGGAGTTCATAAATAAAATGAACGAATATCCCACCCTTTGCATGTCAAGTCAAAGAGTTACTCCAGTTCATATATTAAGCGAAGAGAAAACGTCATAAAAGAATGCCCAAAAGAATAAGAATGGTATTTGATGTCATTTAATGATTTTTGTGTCATGTGGGCATTGTTAACTTACAATTTGTTGGCTTCCGCACCGGCACAGACACAGAGACAGACACTGACACACACACTCACACTCACACTCACACGCACACACACGCACGCACACTCACAGGCACACACAGTCAGGCCTCTGCAAAAAGAGGGATGTTTGAGGCTCATTGGTGGTATTGAATTGCGTCCCTTGTTCATACCTATCCAATATTTGCCTCAATAACCGCCCTTGATTTCCCAGCACCATACACGTGCTTGTAGGTTTTACCAAAGGGGTACACTTCAGCGATCGGCGTTACTTCTCCCTCGATACGCTAAAAGGCAGCGGTGACATTGAAACACTGCTCAAAGCGTGTTAAGCTCACCTCACACATTTTTAGCATCGTTGCTTCAACTCACACGTTTAACACTAGAATGTCTCTTACCAATATTTTATAATCTGCTTCTATGCTAGGGCACCGGTTTCCCAATCGTCCCATGCACTGCAATTAGCTGTGCAGATTTGCATCCCTTGGGTGTGCTATAAAGCTATGATCGTTGTTTCTTTGTTTCTAAGCACCATACCCGTGCTCGTGGTTTTCATGAAAGTGGTAAAAGTCATAGACCTCCACAGCTGACACGCCGTTATATTACTGAAATACTGTTTAAAGAGGCGTAAAAACTCACTCACTCATTCACTACCTCAATGCTTAAATATATACTGCTACAGCTTAACGAATGGTGTACTTGTATATGTCACTTGTCCACATTAGACATGCTACTGATGTAATGAGATGACTGACTTTGATTTGATTGCAATGCAGTAAATATCCAATAACAGGCAGTAGTCATCTCAGTGGGCTTGAAGCAACCACGCTTAGTGTAAGAGGCGACTAACGGCATCGGGTGGTCAGGCTCTCTGACTCGGTTAATCGTATCCCAATCGCGTAGAATGATACTCATGATGTCAATCACTGGATTGTCTGGTCCAGACTCGATAATTTCAGACAGCCGTCATATAGCTGGAATATTGCTGGGTGCGGCGTTAAACAACAAACAAACAACCAAGGGGCTTGTTATCTCGACCTTATAGCTGGACTTGTTTTCTACAAATCTCAATGTCATTCTGTTCTGGTTTATGAATATGAAAAAACTATTTTTCAACGACACTGCGACCATGAAAAACAATAATCAAAAACACAATAAAACAACAACACACTGTCAGGAAACCGAATGTGTAGTTACAACATAGTACAAAATCCCAATATTTCATTTTCAACGTTCTAGGCGTAGATTAACGTATGACCTACGGTTCTATGTACTTCTTGTTGCAACATCGATGTTGCTGAAACGTCATTATTTCTGAAACGTCAGTGTCGTTTGAACGTTTTTATCACTGAAACGTTATTGTCGTTGAAACGTCATTATTACTGAAACGTTATAGTCGTTGAAACGTTATCATTACTGAAACGTTATTGGCGTTCAACGTTATTATTACTGAAACGTTATTGTCGTTGAAACGTCATTACTACTGAAACGTTATTGACGTTGAAACGTTATTATTACTGAAACGTTATTGGCGTTCAACGTTATTATTACTGAAACGTTATTGTCGTTGAAACGTTATTGTTACTAAAACGTTATTGTCGTTGAAACGTCATTATTGCTAAAACGTTATTGCCGTTGAAACGTTATTATTACTGAAACCTTATTGTCGTTGAAACGTCATTATTACTGAAACGTTATTGTCGTTGAGAGACTGAGCTTCACGACACTATCCGTATACAGAACCGAACTTAGCTCTTAACCGAAAGAGCGAAAGCTTTAGCTACAAGGCCACACCACCGCACCATTGTTTCAGATGGAGCCATTTACACACTCAAACCAACCACTCACTCCAAATTATCTCTGTCAGGTAATGTCAAAACACATAGATTGTACCGTGCCTATTACCTCTTAATAAGGTCAGTTTTACATTTTTATCGACATGAATTCCTTTATCTCTTATAAAATCACAAGCGGTGTCCGGTCCATGGAATCATTGCCTGCACGTTAATGTATCGTTGCATTTTGCATAATGAGAGGCGGTTATCCTGAGGCCCAAGCGTCATTGTTCCATCATCGCGTGTAAATGCATTTGAACTGCCAGCTCTAATTTGTAGGTTTTGTTTCAGACGTGTTAAGATGATATTTGTGGACGAAGAAAGCGTGAAATGACATATGTTATTATTTCATCACAACAGAGTCTGTTTGATGGCGTTCTCATTCAGAACCAATGTGCTTCAGTATTGAAGTGTTTCCAGTGGAACTGTGTTTTAAGGCCGTTGGGTTCATGCTGAGATCTCTTTGAACCAGCTATCTTCAGTTCTATACTCCAACATAATTTGGATCAATGTGGTTCGTCATCAATTTCTTATATATTCACTTATGCTTTCGTAAGTGACCCAAGAAAATGCCTGACTTTCTATCGCTAAACTAATTTTACCACGATGATAACAGGTTGATTTTCATTTCATATTTTCAAATATTAAGTTAAACTACATAGACAATATTATCTCAGCATTAAAGCCACTCCATTGTCATCAACTGGCAATATATGACATCTTCTAATATATTCTACTCAACTTTGATAAGAATATTTCTATGATTCCACGACATACCAATACAGTTTAAAATGAACACGCACATAACGAACTGACTGATATAACTTATTTTTTAGTCCCGTGAATTTGTTGTACATATGCTGTAAATATGCTTATAACGAACTACTGTTATCACGAACTTAAATTTGTGGTCCCTTTGAGTTCGTTATAATCGTAGTTTACTGTACTTTATATATGAAGTGTAGGTATTTTCAGTTTTAGCATCATGTATGGAAGCCAGTAGAGACTTCTAAGAGGAAGTGGCTTAGGTGGTTCAGTCGTCTAAGACGTCGCAATTCGTTGTGCAGAGTTGCGTCCCTTACGCGTAGAAGTATCCTAAGATTTGTCGCACAAATACCAAATTAGCACTGATTATTAATCTCTATTTTTGTGGGTTCACAAAGTGGTACACTCAGACCTCCATCACTTCAGTCTTTCCACCAGTTTTTCGCTAACACCCAGGATTACAACTGCAATACTTTCAAAATCGGTGTTGAGCCGCGCGCTCTCTCGCCCACTCTGAGTGAGAGCCAGTAAACCTATATCAGATTCTATAAAACAAACAATATTCTTAACTCGTTGTCTTGCAAAATGGTTCTGCGTGATCAACTATTTATATCACTGCAAGGTCAAATGTATTAGAAAACGTACATGGTAACACCTAAGTCTTTAATCATTTTCAGTCAAGAAAGGATTAACAAACAGTTTTACCGCACCCCTATTCGTTCGTGTTATGTGTGACGCTTATAGAATGGCATCACTGCATCTTGCACAAACCCGTGGCACGACCATAGAACCTCTCCAGCAGCACAACGTATCATGTCCCAGACATACAATTCACGCAAAACACATTTTCAATGAAACCATCGTTTATGTTCCTCTTAATGCCATTATGATCCTGACAATCCAGTTCCTGAACTATTTCTATAGCTGTAATTCACACATCTAAAGAGATGCAGCGAAAATGTGGTTAGGAAAAACAAAATATAACATATCAAGTTTCTGTTCTTTCGTCATAGCTCAAAACACAAGTGAGGAGAAGTCGTGAGACAATTACTTTTGTTGTTATTCAGAACAAGATCCCTTTGCAATTACCAGACAGGCTTCGTCTTTCTAGCATTAGACCAGGGCTTGGTTACGTGTGATATTCTACAGGAATCCCCGAACACCCAATAAACGTCAGCTTTACAACACAAACGTAGGCTGATCGATACAATGTCCCAAGATTCACAATAGCTTGATGGGCGTGGGGTACGTAATAGGGCTTAGACGCTGGTACTCAAAAGTCAAAATACATCTACCATTGGCGGCTGATGTAAGGCATTGTGTATTTTTTTAGTTTTTGGTTTACGGATCCGCCGACAATAGATACCAAAAATGTTAGAAAGAATTTTATTATTGTTTGAAGTTTTTTGAACCATTAACGCCTTTCCTGATAATCAAGCGTATGTATAAGAAATCTGCCTCACAGAGACAGGTGAGTGGTTATTGTTTTGTGCCGCTTTTCGCACTATTCCAGTATCCCACGGGGGTGGACAACAGTATTGCACCCACATGTTGTACCCATGTGGGGAATAGAACCTTGGCCTTCGGCGTGACGAGCGAACACTTTAACCACTAGGCTACCCCACCGCCCCTGTGACAAGTGGTACATGCTCAATACTTCATCGATTCTCAGGTCAAGGCATTGCTGTTAAATCTAAAACATTCCTGTCATATTAAACAAAAAAAATCACAACGTAAATAGAGAATTTTCTTTTTCTCATTCTACTGATTCTGTATTCTTACATAAACGAGGGAATTAATGAACAATGTACTTAAAGTTTTCATCAAAGCTCTTGAGAAAAAAATCCGTGAAGCAATCAATAAATTAATGTTACTACCAGGTTTAAGGACCGGAAAGCTATGCCATGCCATGTACATATACCACCATGCTACGACAAAATATAGAAGCATCTTCAATGTGACAATGACCAAATGACATTCGACAGCGCGTGGCGTGGTGGCCTTGGAGACGATCTCATGAAAACAACTTCAAAGGCGAACAGATAAATCGAGAACATTTTGGTACCGAAAATTTGGTTTTAGGGGATAGAGATCTCCCAAATCTCAGGTTCTGTAAGATTTCCATGGTAATAATTGTGTTGTAATAACAGTATTAAGACACTAATTGTTTTTTTATAGTTAGATTCAAGTAGGGCTGTGACGAGTCCAAATTTACTACCCGGGTACCCACCCTTCTATTACCCGACCCGACCTGAGTACCCGCTGTAGTTCTCAGGAGATGTCTCAAAATGTCCGATTGGGAACATTTTTAGAATAGCCCTGGCAAAACGTATTTAGATACATGTATTAAACAATCTGGTCATTCATACACTGAAGTTGAATTAAGTTATATCTTTATTCCATCATAAGAAAAATCAGAAGGAATGGGTGCATAGTCAGAAAGAAATGCGAACATTCGTGACTTGTAGCGTAACCATAGTGTTTTAGATAATTTTTGTCAATAAACAATATATCACGTGACTAACCACGGGTCCGGGTAGTCCCGGGTCCTACACAGTACCCACCCGACCCGGGTACCCGAGTTACCCGCCCCAGCCCTAGATTCAAGGTATGTCTTCCAGTCAGAAATTAGGTAACAGAACAATTAGAACCAAATAATTAGTTGAAACAGTTTTCTATAAACATGACAAATTAATTAGAGGGTTTAACTGCACCTATTTCCGTTGTTAAAGAGGTCCATTCAAATTGTTGGCATCAATAAATGAGAAACTAGCTAACATTACAAAGTTCATTCACCAGGTGTTTTTGAGTGAAACTAACATTTGACAGGCAACCCCTTATTTAAATATAACAATATCATTACAGCATCCAAACGAAAAGTTCCAAACGCGTAACTTGATTTATTTCCCTTGTGATTCTTAAAGAATCAATGTTAGCACAATGACATCCGGTTCATGGCGATAAAGGCGCCATCTATGGAAGGTCACTGCTGATCACGTTTTACTATTTGGCATCACACCCCTCAAGACCTGAGTCAGCGCATAAAGCGGATAAAATGATAATATTTAAGAACCGCGAGACGGGGTTACCATAATCTTGAAAAGACGTGCAGGGAAAGTGCGCGACCGCATTGAGGGGTTCTATCAACGCATCAACAGTTTAGTGTCACGATCATCAACGATCTCTAGGTTCATCTCTGCCCGTCTCGAGGATCATGATCAAACAGTTTGTAAAGGCCCTGTAGCCATAGCTTCGTGTTCTTGTATATACATACATCGTAGTTGACGCATACAGGAAGCCCCGTGGGCGTAATTGACAACAGGAAATTATATTTTTTTGTAATTCTTGCAAAAAAGTCGTCCAGAGGAAAACAACAAAGACATAGCGGTTTTTTAACACACGGTACGTGTTTCTAGCAGAGGGTCATGAGTGCTTGTGAAACGATATATTTTGAAATAAGCAAAAAATTAAATCAGTTAACATTGAGTGTCACTGTGAGTCGACAAACGAGCGTCATAAATCCAATTTGGCAAACATCAGTATCCAAAGAAATCTCCCGAGTCTTCTACATGGGATGTTAACAATTCAATTACTGTTTTCCAAGACGGTGTAGATAGAAGGGTTGTCAGTCAACGTCTGACGTTTTTCATGAACAGACCTTTGAGGTCAACACTAAAACCAATTCAATTTCCACTGACAGTTTATCATCATACTTTTTGCGAAGAAATTCAATATTTCGATTTTTCAACAACCAAGCTCACGTTGACAGATCTTGGGGTTAAGTAGGGGGTACAATATGAGATCAAAGTTCAGAACGTTGTCCGCTAGTCGTTCTGACACATCGCAAATATTTACTCTCATTTTGACAAAGGTCTTCATCTTTAACATCAAATTCCCTGTCTATCGTGGAGTGATTGCATCTATTTCTCCACAACGTTCTGCATTGGGGGACAACGCACGTTTTGTACAAGAAAAAGAGGACGAGAGAGATGTTTTCGAAGTCGTAAATTTGATTCTTTCACAAAAATGAGACATGAGCATCTTATCATTTTAAACTTATGGAACTAACTGACTTTCTTACATATGTCATTTTGTGTGTCAGAAAGAGGCTAGCGTAATGGCTCGTCGGATAATAAAATATCTTCTACAAATGATAGTTGGCTACAACATTTGAATTTCAACTCCCTCAAACCGGGGTATGTATGTAGTCTGGATCAGACACACCCAGGGGCGACCCATACTGTAGATGTACGATGACATACTCAACCAGGTCACACATTGGATTGCCTCCTATACCCGCTTTAATCGACATTTAGGGTGAGATATCGCAGGGCCTGGTGCATCCCCCGACACAATAATGTATTGTAATAAAAAACATGTTTTAAGAGATTTAAATGTATGTCTTGAAGCAATAACTGTAAAACATATTCTACAGCCAACAACATCCAATCCATGCTTACTTTCATCCCTCCCATATGCTATATAAGGATTAGTGTTCTCAGGACATTTGGCCAGTTTACACCTGGCATTCCGGTGGAGAATGCTTGTAATGATCACACAAATTGCGTTCTCAGCATATTTGATCTGTATGTGTATGAAATTGGAATGAAGGGTAAAAAGCATTCATATTCCCTTCCCTCCATGTAATAAAATGGGTATTTGTAATACGTTTGTTATCGAATACTGTATATATTATACCAGAAGGGATATGTCAGTTATAAGTATCGGTCCATTATAAAACTCTTCTTATACAGTTTGTGTTAATATAAGAAAAATAGCCAAGTGGTTAAAGCAATCTCTGGTCGCTGTTCGATTCTCGTCATGATTGCAATGTGTGCGACTCACTATCGGTGCCCCACGGCAAAATATCGAAGTACAAAAATGTTGAATTTAACGCTGAACGAACCCTGGCAAAGGCAGCATAAAAACAAATACTCGTCCAATGTTGATAATACCTATAGCTCCCGTGAGATGAATCTCTAAGCGGTTGACTATCTGTCACGATTCTCGGTTATGTCCAAATAGTACTAACTTGCGAGTTCATGATCTCAAGTCATAGGGAGCTTGGGTAATATCATGGGAGCCGATGTGAATGACAAGGCAACTGGAGAATTGATTTGTTCACATTCAAATCACAAATTGGCATCTCGATTGGCATTGTCTTGTGTTGACTTGTCAATAGCGATTTTCTGATGTTGAATCCAGTTACCAGATCAATTCTGTAGATTTATTCTAAAGGGAGTTTCTATTTGTTTAACATCATCACTTGTTTCGCCATGCTCCTGACATTCACGCTATTATTCCAGTAGTACCACGATACCTGGGGATTGGTGTGAACAGTGTAAAGGTGAAGGCCATTGCCCTGGGATGCTATAATTCTCTATCAAGATGATTAATAACTTTTGGGAAATGCTTCTTATAACCCCCCGTAGCACTGCCAGGATCCGCTGTCTGTGTGTTCGAATCCTCGGTTCATCGCGATTATGATTCCTCAGGAATCCCGGTTCGCCCCGATTATGTTTCTAGGTTTGTCAGCACCATACTCGTGCTCGTGGGTTTCACCGAAGTGGTTAACGTCTGAGACCTGCATCACTTCGGACTTTCCTCCCACATTAAGCTGACACGCCGTGATATAACTGGAATAAGGTTAAAAGCGGCGTTAAACTCCACTCACTCACTCACTCACTATGATTCCTCAGAACCATACAATGATTTTAACCAAATTAGATTCCCCTGCCCTGGTCTTGGTCCATGCGCTACAGCAACGTGACATACCTATGTGACCATTACCCCTATGATAGAATAAAAAGCACGACAATTTTAGCGGCAAAACCCTTTCGATGACCATATGAAATCTCTGCTCAAGTCCGTTGTACGATCCCAACTATTTCGTGAGCATGTCTCTATGAATCACCATTAAATAGTGGTGACACCTAATGTTAGCGAAATGGTGAGCGTAGAATGCTCCGTTGGTGGCATCCGAAACATAGACATACAAAGGCAAGTCACCTGGACAAGTCGAAATACAGAATTACATCAGACGTTTTTGAAAATGTTCTTAACATGTCCACCATACAACTTTGAGAAAGTTTTACTTTACCATGTGAATTAAAATATCAATACCTTTGGGGTATTTTGTCTATCACTGTTACGTTAGCAGATCAAAGTAAAACAGAAGCGACATTCCATAGAAGCCTGGCCTCAAGAGACATTGCTAACTCAATGTGATGACACCAGGTGTCCCACGCGAAGGAGCATCATTGCCCTTTGTATCACGATTACATCAGATATTATATAGATGCGTTGTCCCGAGAGACGGTAACGCATTTTTAACATGATCTGTTTCATCCCTAACGAGAACCAAAAAAGGGTCCTGATGAAACTAATTTCATCTTTGCACTATCCGTTCCCACACACTGATCAACCAAAAGTAGGGACTTTGAGATAATTCATTTCAAGATATCGGCATCCGAACGTAATTTCATAATTCTTAAGAAGTATTCGCAATAAACAGAAACTTAAAAGCAAAGATTTGAAAAGGCCTCTTTTTACTAGTCGATAAGATCTGTTCTAATAAGAACCCTTATCCTGCGGGACCACAAGGCAATGCGGGACGCCATCAGCGGGTATATCGTAGCGCATTTTAAAACATGGAGTTTTGGAAAGAAATGTAAGATATGTTATATCAGCAAGGTTGACCTTTCTATGATGGTAATTGATTCCCATGCAGCTGATTAACGTCATGTACCTGTTACGAGGCAGGTGGCGGTCAGAATCGTATTCTAGTCCTGTGAGAGTGGGTTCTATATGAACGCAGAGATCCGACACTGTGGTATAATGGCGTTCTGACAACATCTTGTTCCGTCCATTAAGTGGACCTGAAGAAATGTCATACTCAAAATTCTCCTTCGATTAAAAACAATTCAAAATGTTACGCGAATAAGTTGCTGTGTTTGTAAAACAATGAATAATAATGCGGTAATTGGGTGATAAAAATGTTAAATAAAAAATGACACCAATTACGACGGAAGCAGAGTTTCGAGCAAGTGCTCATTTTCTCACATCATTAAGAGGCGCATCCGCAATCAGTGCGGTGTTAAAACAGAAGTAGATTTGGATTCATTTGCACGACACGTCGCGTCTCCTAATGCCAAATAAATAGTTCCATGAGATAGTTTCAAGAGCTCCTATTCGCCCCAGTTGCATGATGAACTGCTATTTGTTACAATATTTAATCTTTCAATAATGCTATAATATCGTCTACTGCTGAAGTGAGTTAATGCAAACAGACAAATTGGGTGTGTTTCATGAAATCCATTACATCTTTCACAGACAATACGTATAGAGTCCTCCTTGACAGACTAGTGATAACTATCGAGGAAGGGTGATGAAGATGACACGTTGGTCGCAAAGTCATCGGTTGTATGGTCATTCCCATCCCCAACACAATGCACTTGTCTCGACTGTGTGCTTTCTCATTGTATGAAGAGAAGTTTGTCACGCACGTTGACTAGCCTACGGACTGTCAGCAGACTGGTGTCTACGATAAGACACTTCATCTTAACAGCTTGAAATAGTTGAGTATTCTACGAAGCCAGTGTTCATGGGCTACGGAATAGCCACCTGAACACCTATTTGAAGTCCTTGATAAACATTTAGAAGAACATGAAGACACAACACTATTATAAATAATAACTTCTTGATTGTTTGTGACGACGCGTCAGAGCCACTGCTTGCCCCTGTACAATATGAACACATAAAGTGTTTTAAAAAGATATTTGGTTTCTACAACCTGAAATATTTTATGGCAAAAAGAGACACGTTGTTTCTTATTGAATCACTTGAAGTTTAATGAAAACATGATGTACCAGAGGAAACAAGATTATGTCGAAATAAAAGCTGTTTTCGTGGAAAATGTTCATATCAGGAAAAGTTCATATTATTTGAAGTGCTCGTCCGTTTCTTCAAATTGCTATTCATCTACAAACTGCGTCATTTCGGACTTTTTAACCAACATGTGAACCTGAAAAACTCTGAAACTCAAATCACTCACTCACTCAGCTAATAACTTTAAGATTATTGTTTGAAAGAGTATCAGCGGATGACATTTTATCCCAGAATTGCATAAACAAATATTGCCAATGGCTTTGAAAACGTTTCGCTGTGACAGAATTAAGGCTCATATCTGTAACTCCCAAAGTGTGTTGCCTGTCAATCAAACGTCGTTCCTATCATCATCTTTGTCTATTTTCCAGACATAAGCGGATAACGTGAAAGGGTCAATACTATTTCATTTTTCCCTCTCAGTGACTCTCAATTTTATCAGTGTGCCCGATCTTTGCTGTTGTCGCCAATCCGCTTTCCTACAAAGAAATCGATAGCAATCAGCAAGATGATGTTCATTTCAAACTTTGTTGAAATCCCTCTCATGTGGGGCAGTTTAAATGTCTTTAGAAGCAATCCCCAGATTGGTGTTGAATCCAAACAGGCCAAATCATTGTAGTCCGTTTTTGTGTATTTTTCATTCAACTCGAAGATTGTTTATTGACAGTTACTGAATAGGATTGGGATAAGAAACTTGTGAAAATATGTTTTATACGATTGGCTATTAACCTCTGCTTAAAGTACCGCTTTCATGTGTATTCAGTGGGTCAGCATCAATCGTAAAACAAATATTTTGTAACTTGATACACCATGATTTTGTAGAAGTAAGGGATAAATAATTCTTCCATCAGCGACGCCCTCGAGTGTTTAACTATAGAAATTTACGTAATGTAAACATGACTACGGATGCTGTCGTTATAACAGACGTTAAAGCTGTGGTGTATAAAGCGAGGCTTATTTAATCTCCGACACCATGAAATGGTTGTCCAGCTGAACATTGAAAAGATGTTGAGTGATTTCAAGCATGTTTCTATTTTCCTTTGTTATGATCCCGCACAGAATTGATATCTTTGTTAATCGCGAAACACCTATTGGGGATAAGAGCTAAAAGGTAGTTTGTGTACAATGTTGACGAAAATACAAAGAAATGTTCGTCTTTTCATCTCTGGGGCATTGACAAATGCCTAGACATGAACTGCCGCCGACAATCCTTGCCAAGAGAGTAATTGCATGTACCGTATAAGGAGATCAACAGTTAACCTTCCCGTGTCTGTTTGAGCCGTACCGTTGGCAATTCTACAGATGGCCACAACAAATCAATTAAATGTTGGTCGGATTTGCTGAAGACAAGTGAGGAAAGTTTGGCTCTCTTTTATAAATTACACGTTATTGTTAGGCCTCCGAAAGGGAATATTATAAAAGGTTTAGTTTGGCATTAAAATAAAAGCGATAAAAACTTTTTCATAATCATAAGAATTTGCTGCTTAAAGCAGAGTCCATTGTACGATTCCGACAATATTATAAATGAATCACAATAAAAAAGTAATTATACCAGGTGTTCGCGAAATATGTATCCTGCACACAAGTGACACACGTCACAAACACATGCAAAGACATGCAAAGACTCATAAACACTTTAGAACTGAATCTTTCTCGTATGTGTTCAATACAGTGCACAGTGTACTCTTAGAGACATTTTAGACGATAGAATTTTAAATTTCTCAGCGCCTTGACGGGCAGGATATTTCTGCGTAGTGTACTCTTAGAGACATTTTAAACAATAGAATTTTAAATTTCTCAGCACCTTGGCCGGGAGGATATTTCTCCCCGTAATTGTCAGCGTGTTCACACAAAACTAAACACTAGCAAAAAAACCAGAAAAGATGTTTTTGAATAAATAGAAATAAAGGCGATTCCAACCAACATATACTCAGTATAATGTTGCCTTACTGTAAGTAACCCATCTTATTCTGTGTAAGCTGGTAGCTCAATCTCTGGCGATTTAAGAATCTAAACAATTTCAACAGAACATTTTACCTTTGGGACAAGAAACACTCACAAGACCTTTCAACCACTACCATTAATTTGTCTAAGAACAAACCCAATACTACGTCTTCAGCGGCCGAAAATCTCAAACATCACTCTGTTGAGACTAAATTATTTGGTGCAGCCAATAGTGCCATTCCTTCCATTCAGAGACGAGTTAAACAGAAAGCGCAACACAATCCTACTTTGATGTCAATGAAGGAGTATTACACACCATGCCAAGCTATCATTGAATCCTTGCAAACGTGCTTCACAACATCACCCCATTGTCTTCAGAACATGGCGGTGATAATAAGTTGATACCCAATTAGGACGTAATATGCATGTGTCGAACTGGGCGTTCTCTTTCAAAAGAGCCCTTAAGGCCTTAAGACACCGACTTACATGGACGCTAGAAGATGGTAATGGCCTAACTACATTTAGGGTTAAAAGGGTTTGAGCAAGTTGTTCGCTCTGTCTAAGTGTTGCCACGGCAGGAATCTACTGGCAATAATTCCCATCCAATGACATCGTCCTCCAAATGAAAGTTCCGTAAAATAGCACCGTATGCTTCCTCTTGGGGAATTTAATTACTCGCTGTGGAAAGTCTTCAGCTTGTAAAATGATCACTCAGATTAATGTGCCTGCCATATCTTGTCCATTCTCGCGGGAGGAATTGGGGCATGCTGAAGCAAGGATGGGGGATGTTCTAACTGGAAATTCTTCTCATAAGACAATATATCGGACAGAACCATATTCAGAATTATTTCGATATAGCGTGTTATGTAACGTTCTGCCCCGTTATTGCATCGTATATACTGAACACATTGAAAACACAATGCCAATTTCAAACGATTTTAGAGAGAAAATTATTATCTTAACTTCATTGATCTGTCTAATTATCCGTTTGAGACTGATTTCAAGGACACAAAGCGATTGTAGCGCCACGACAGTCGTAAGTGTATGTTTAAGTCTGTGCATTACGGTCTCATTAGACATAGGGCAGTCGTAGGTATATGTTTAAGTAAGCGCTTTGCGACCACCTTAGCCCTACGACAGTCGTAAATCTTTGTTTATGTTTGGGCATTACGATCACCTTAGCACAACGACAATATTACAATATTCCATATTTTCCATTGACACATATTAATATATCATAATCTGATGGATATCAATTATGGGATATTACTTCTATTTCCCATCTTTTTGCGAATATGTATTTACGGCGGCCTTTTCCCAGATATTTGTTTTGTGTAATTACCGCTACATGTATTTTAGCACCAATGTAGAATTGAGTGTTTATCATTACATAAAACAATAATGTGTATTGGCCTTCGCATCATCTTGTTGATCAATGCCGTTCATCTGATGAATGGTCCAAACTTATTGGTTAAATTGTATTTCCAGCATATTCATGTTTGCATTCCCAGTATCAGACAGCAAGGATATTTGTATATCGGGACACTGTGCGTTTCGACCAATCGCTATTTTATAAGATGTAATAGATTTTCAACTTTTGTAGAAAGTACGTGTTATATTTGTACGAAGACTGATGTCGACTGAAGTCAAGTCCTTTCAATATTAGGTAAGTAGTGAACGATCTTGTTACTATCCTGTCTCTAAAACACTTCGAAACTTTCCCTTTCAAATCTAAACCGCATTGTCTCCCGATATACGATGACGCTTGAGCTCTGTTGTTGTGGTGAAACTCTTCCACTGATCATGTTTCGTATGTTTTGTGGTGTCATGTTTTGTAATGTTTTGTAATCTACGTCCACTTCTGTCCTTGTAATACTCACGTTGATGTTCGTCCAAACCTTAAGGCAGTTTTCCTTCTAAATTACAGGTGGCCCTCCCCAAAATGAAGACAAACGGTTCCTTCGTTTCGGGCGTACACTAGCAGGGGACAGCTTTCTGAGGTTTGGAAGACAATTCTACAGAATAGGAAAGGATGGGGATGATGTGGAGAAAAGATTTTTGAGATTCGGGCGTTCTGATTCAGACCTAGATGACGTCATACGTGCTTCATTACTCGCATACTCATTGGACGATTCACCAAACACAAGACGCAGGCGATCAGCTGCTGCTGCCCCCACCGAGACCAAGGCTGTCGAGACGGGCAACAAGGACATTGAAAAAAGAGACGCTGATGAGCTGACAAATGAAGACAAACGCTTCATGCGGTTCGGGAGGTCCGGCGAAGATGAAAAGAGGTTTATGAGGTTCGGCAAGTCGGGAGAAGAAGAAAAGAGGTTTATGAGATTCGGCAAGTCGGGAGAAGCAGACAAGAGGTTTATGAGGTTCGGACGGGCTGGGGAGGAAGAGAAGAGATTTATGAGGTTTGGACGTGATGGGGAGGACGAGAAACGCTTCATGAGGTTCGGAAAGAGCGGCGAAGAGGAGAAGAGGTTTATGAGATTCGGCAGAGCTGGTGAAGATGGTGAAGAATTTGAAGATGAGGATGAAGGACTCGAAGCAGACAAGCGCTTCATGAGGTTTGGTCGTGACGGCGAAGACGAGAAAAGATTCATGAGATTCGGAAAGAGTGGAGACGATGAGAAGAGGTTTATGCGATTCGGCAAACGTTTTATGAGATTTGGCCGTGACGGACAGGACAAGAGGTTTATGAGGTTCGGCAAGAGGTTTATGAGGTTTGGAAAGCGGGATTCTGGTGAGGGCAGCGCAGAGAAGGCTGAAGCTGCTGAGAGTTAGGTTGTGTCATTCGAAAGACTATGATTCTTTAAACATAGTATATCATATTTTGGGCAATATGTCTCTTTATACTGAAATTGTTTGGGGAGGTGTGAGAGTGAGGGGAGTCCAGTTCGCTGTTTCACATCCACCACCATTAACAGAACATGAGTCTATCATCCGGGAACTGCTTCACATGTCCTAGCAGGGTTATTGTGGCCAGCTACGGTTTTGGGTGTTCACCTTTGTTTACGTACATACATTGATTGATTGTTGAAGTATTTACAATGAAACTGTAAATAAAAATCCATCCAAACATGAATCATCTTAATTTTCCTTTCAAATATATGGTTGGTTAGGATCATAATACACAGAACAGCGGGCATCAAGTTAACGTTCATGACAATGACCTCACATGATCTTGTAACATGCTCTTGTTCATACTAACAGTTATGACAAGTCGGTGGGGTAGCCTCTAGGTTAAAGCGTTCGCTTGTGACTCCAAAGGCCCGGGTTTGATTCCCTACATGGGAACATTGTGTCAATTTCTGGTGTCCCCGTCGAGATATTGCTGGAATATTGCAAAAAGCGGCGTAAATCAATTGTGACCAACTACAGTTATGACACAGCTCCAACTGTTTCAGATCCCTGTATCTGCCCTGTCCCTTAAGCAACCAGGATACGTTTTTTTGTGTATTCCAAGTAAAGTTTTTTTGTACGACAGCAATCACAAGTTTGTCAGCACCTTTCCCTTTTTAGAGGGTTGCGTCACTTTCTGCTTTATTCCTACATACCTAGCATATCCATTGATCAATGTGTGAATAACCATTATATACCGACGCAGATTGATGTACCATTAATGTAATCTAATATAGACCGCTTCCGTGGTCTAGTGGTTGAGGTCCGGACTTCGATCCCCGGCCGTGTCATTCTAAGAGACGTAACAAGATGATACTTTGTGTTACCCTGTCTGGCACTCGGCATTAAGGGGTTAAAACAAGAACTGGTCGGCTCGGAGTCTGTACACTGTGTCTGACAGGGGTATTTAAGATGGGGTGTTAAAGTGCGGCATGGTATCTCAGTGGGCTAGAACTATAACATAGGCATCTATCCGGACTGGTGCAAGCACACAGACACGTGCATAAGTGCAATAAGTGCAATAAACCCCATTTCACCACACCTCACCAATCTTTTTTTACAGCTAGTTTAACCTTCACTGTATCACGAAGTCTTCCTTTGATTGTATCGTTCTTGTCCTTCTACCATAGCATTTTGCACTTTAAAATAAAAGGTCTGGAGAATAACCAGCCACCATTATCTGCCGAAACAGATTCCGTTGGGTCGCAAAAGTCGAAATAGCGGTGAAAATTATATGAATGGATCAGTGAAAATCAGTGAAGACACCAGGTGTTCGTGGAAAGGTTCAGCATATCCTGTTCTACCGGCATCTTCCCGAGGCAAGCGTGTCCACTAGCCTATATCATAGCCTAATTTCTACCCTTACCACGCCGAGGACACTATTTTGGGCTCGACCCTGGCGCCACCCCGCGTAGATCACGAGTTGTGCCACTTGTAATGAAATCGCGATAGCGAATTAGATCGCTGTTCTTATCTCGTACAGCTTTCCTAAGATGGTGAATATCATAGGCGACGACCAAGTCGAGGGGGCAACGAAAACATTCACGATTTCATCCCTGACACAAAAACAGAGGCAATCGTTGCTGATTTAAAAGATGAAAAAGACATATTCACCTTCATGAAGGTGTACCAGTCGTGGATGTCGTTTTGTGAAACGTTCTCTGATTGGAAATCGATATGTGCGATAATCAATCGTATTTACAGGAAAGTGGGCTTGATGTGGCAAGGGTAGAAACAAGACTTTGATAAAAAGGTTAGTGGAAGTTCTTGCCCCGGGAAGATGTTCTACCGGTAGTATCCGCCATTCGCACAACTGTCACAAAAAACAGAAGGACATTAAAGAAGTGGTAACATTGAGCGGCCATGTCACGGCTTGGCGCAGCCGACGTGACAGAAGAAGTATATTGTAACGTATTTATTTGGGATTCCATAGTTCTTTGAGTATGACTATGACTATATGTAAATGAACAACTGATAAGAACGCGGATGAATCTAAATACGGTCTCGGTGGTATAGGGGCGGTGGACTGGCTCGTGGTTACAGCGTGTACTGGTCACGCTGATTCCCTGATGGGAACATCTCCTGGGCCCACTTGCACAAAGCGATCTTAGCGCTACGACTATTGTAAGCCTATGTTAAAGAATGGGGGTTACGATAATCGTAGCGCCGAGATCGCTTTGTGCAAGTGGGCCCGTGTGGCCCGGGTAACGCTGTAAACCTCACATTACATCAATGGTGATATCGTGGTTTGTGCTTATTTACTGTTATTATAAAAAAAATCATAAAAAAATGCTCCCGTTCTTGAAATTGAAAGTCAACTGGGGAAGCCAAATGTGGTATCAGTGGAACACTACAAACAGATTCCCATTTCCGCGCGTAGTCCAATCAATGCAGCGCAGTTCTAATCCCTTGTCAAATCAAGAATACACATCAGTGATTGGTTTCTGGTCGTAATTAACAAATTGCTGAACATCGGACAGGTCTGTATAATTGAAATAACACATCAGAAGGTGGCATATAGCAGGCAGTACCCTTGGACCCAAAAATATATGTTCTCGTTAAAACCACTAATTGTCAAACATGAGAAGATAGAGGCACCTCCCCCGGGCCCAGACACCAGGGGGGGCAATGTACTCTAGAACCCAGCGGCCACTTGCTCCCTTACCCTCCTGGACAAATTCGGAGAAATTCGGAGATTTGAGTGATGAATGTAACAAAATGCTTCAGGAGTTCGTGTGAATTCTTCGTACACATGGTGACGCCACCGTGCTAATTGCTGTTTAAATAACATAAAGTCGTAAATGCCAATTTGGGTTTATTCTAAAAGGCGTCCTGGGTATTAATAACCTTGGTGGACATATAAAAACCCCAATGAATTTAACATGTTTCTTTAACAAAAGTATTTTTCTGATATCTAACGTTGTTTACTAAAAGTAAAAAAAAACTTTCTTTTTAAGCGAATAGTTTAAAAAGTATCATTATTCATTTACAGTTTGTATTTTTGACTGTCAAGGCTAGACAAGGATCTCCCAAAGTGTAACCCGATGATTCTACCAGAACTGACATAAAATATCAGAATGAAGTCCAGGGCAACTCAACGTATAATCTGAAATAGTATTGAAATGAATATTATCATTGCATCCCGTTTATAGCCGAATGTGGCCCATGCAAACTAGTACGTGCATTCGATTATCAAAATTTGAGGGAGCTGAGTCAACCGTGGTTACCACACTTGTCAACCAGGGTTGACTGAATTCAACCCGAGTTAACCAGTGCCAATCAAGGTTAACTTAGGGCAGTACCCGAGTTAAATACGCATTAGATACAACCATCGATACAATACAAAATGGCTACCACGTGAAGGAAAAACACAACAGCCACGTGTATGGCTTTAGCACACAAGTATGAGAGGTGAACAAGAGTTTTATTGCTTTTCAAAGCCATTGTATCGCTATTTTATGCACATTAATCGACCAGGAAGTTCAAAAAAACGTAGAACATCAAAGGTTGCAGTATTGATTCTAAATCAAAAGTTACATTTTCCTGTCGCATGTCAAATTACATATATCGTATCAATACCGAATTAATAATATTCATTACAACGAAACTCATTATCTTTAACGATGAAGGTACTTGAAGGCTGTTAACAAGAGTACTGTACCCAAGGGGTTCAGTTGGGTTGTGAACCGATGGTAAATCAGTTAACATGCCGGCACTAGTCGACCGAAGTCAACTTGGGTCATGCATTGGTTAAAGCGGGTTCACTAGAGTCGTGCATGGTTTTGAAACAGAAAGCAAGTAGTGATTCCTAGCAGCAACAGCTGTCCACGACGTCGGGGTGGGATGACGCGCCTGTCGGGACACATAGTTTTTACCACCCGATCCTCATTTTGGTAGGTTCTTACAAATTCAAAATGTCAACGCCATGCAAGGCAAGATAGTGTAAAAATATATGAAAGGATCACTGAAAATCATTGATGACACCAGGTGTTCGCGAAAAGGGTAGTACCAGTATAATATGTAATATTAAACCAATACATCCGATAATTTGATAGTAATCTTAATTCATGCTTGAAATACGCTTCAATATTAGTTTATTAAGGAATGTCTCAGAAGACTCTTAGGAAGAGCCCCGATTATGTTTCTAGGTTTGTCAGCACCATACCCGTGCTCGTGGGTTTCACCGAAGTGTTAAACGTCTGAGAGCTGCATCACTTCGGGCTTTCCTCCCACATTAAGCTGACACACCGCGATATAACTGGAATAGTGTTAAAAGCGGCGTTAAACCCAACTCACTCACTCACTTAGGAAGAGAACATACCCTTTAGGGTTGCGTCCCTTTGGTCTGCGAGAAACGTATGATGGCGGGTTCAAACCCCAGATTCGCCATTGGTTTGTTAAGATGCATTTCAAGGTTTCATCAAGTGATAAATATCTAAGATCTGCATCACATCGACCTCAACGAAGCGCCGTGCTTTTATGTAAATACTGCTCACTCACACTGAATGAGGATATTTTCGTCACTTAAGTAAATAGTTTTAACTTGATTGCCCAAAAGTGCGAATTACTTTCAGCGATAGAAGCTGAAACCAAATTCCAGTTCACACGACAGCCAAAAGCCAAAAAGACGAACTAATAAATTCATATGAGGTGGGGTGAAATAGGATTTAGCTTTCAAGATAATAATACTTAAATAGCAACGTGCATTAGTGGGTGGCTGCTTCTAGTGGGCCCGGTTCCTTTGTACTAGTCACGTAAGACACCATGCCGCAGTTTATCATGGAAACCCCACTCACACACAATGTACTGACTCCGAGCCGACCAGGTGTTGTCCCCTTAATGCAGAACGCCAGAAGACGTAACAAACACCGGCCATATTGTAACGTCTATGACGTAACAAGTCCCAACCATATCGTAACGTCTATGACGTAACAAGTACCAACCATATTGTAACGTCTGTGACGTAACAAGTACCAACCATATTGTAACGTCTTTGACGTAACAAGTACCAACCATATTGTAACGTCTGTGACGTAACAAGTACCAGCCATATCGTAACGTCTCTGACGCGGCCAGGGAAATGGAACCACCTGCCGTCCATTCTCCGGGCACATGATCCACCCACTTCATCACGGAGGTGGTCGTTAAATTCAGGATACTCGCGGTTGTACGCAAATTTAGGGAGAAATAAATACAATTAGCAACAATTTCATTTTACAAAGACAATTGAAACCTAATCCCGTCTGTTTATTCACTGAACGTTTCCGTGATATAATCTGTAAATGATCATGTGTCTTTGCTGTTGATATATCCATCAAGGATATCAATACCTGGAGCTCCCTTCAGACACAAACCTGAACCGAAAAAGAGATACATTGGAGATAGCAAAGTAACCTTTAGTCAGTGCTGTGGCATTGTGTATGCGCAAACCCATTCAAAACCCTTCATTTGCATTGAGACAATGCTTATCACTGACAATGTAGACAATGGTATTCTGCCTTGGGAAGCAAGATTAGGAGCCAACATTCAGTCTTAATTATCCTGTTTGAAGCACACAATATATCTATTCCACGTGAGACTCCAGCCTAACGCTGAACCTGTGATATCTATACATATTTCAGCATACAGTGTCTTGTGGCGTGTGCTGATAACAGATCCCATGTCGTTTCCGACCAGATAGGGACGAGTTCAAAGACATATCGATACACACTCCACAACTCGGACACACAAGGCCAAATTACATCTAATGACCATACACGTTACATCAGAAGATGGTCAATATAGACAGCGAATTAATCAAGTTATAGCTACTTGTGATGCTGATTAACCACAGAGGGGAAGCATGATGTCCCTGAGGCGATCAGGCTCGACTTCAGCAGTTCTGCTGCTGACTCGGCTAACTGCTGTAGACAAATTATACTTGAGCTGCTTCCCCGAACAAAGGTTTAGCATGAGATGACTCGACGCTAACTCTCATTTCACACGTGTGTTCCTCCGTGCTCGTGTTAATTTGATTGGTTACAGAGGTTATGATATTGTTTTGAGAGGAAGTGTAAATACGGTAATGGTAATCTAATTGTGAGAAGTACAATACCATCCGGCCTCAGTTAGACCGTTCCCTAATGGCGCGGGTTCACGATGGGCACTTACCAAGG
The DNA here is from genome assembly GCF_022045235.1 of Haliotis cracherodii. NCBI lineage: Eukaryota > Metazoa > Mollusca > Gastropoda > Lepetellida > Haliotidae > Haliotis > Haliotis cracherodii. The sequence goes on from NW_027266270.1 coordinate 4,353,260, forward strand.
ATGTGAGGGGGTGTCGGGGTTGTGGAAAGTACATGCAAAGGCTGAGATACCGTATCGTATTTCAGATATCAAGGTGTGTCAATTATTTTGATGAATGTATGTATTTTGTATGAATGAATAGTAAGTGACAGCTTTAAATCCTCTTCAACAGACATTCAGTCATATAACGTCGTGTTAGCTAAAATAAACAGAAAGCCGGAAGTGATGCAGGTTTTAGACGTTTACCACTTGGGTGAGCACGGGTTGGTGCTGACAAACCAAAAAACATAATCACGCAACTCTGAGATCGACGCAACTCTGTCAACTTGGCCACCCTGCAGGAGAAAGTCCCGTGTGGTATGAACACCGTGTCACGATGAACCACACCTCGTGTCACTATGACAGAACCACCGACTTATCCCTGCATGTCAAGTCGAACACGTGATTCTTAAAAATAACACAACCGATTTTTTTCATTTAGACGAACTATCGATTTTGTATAAAAACTCGCCCTGTACAGCTTAACAACAACGCTTGTAAGTAAGTCTGTATACTACGTTACCAACAAACACACAAAGTGATGTGGTTACCTGCCTTCCATAGTTCATATTCATTCGGTGTGTGAGTGATTTGGGTTTGACGCTTTTAACAACATTTCAGTCATATCACGGTGTGTCAGCTTGATGTGGAAGGAAATCCTGAAGTGATACAAACTCTAACCGACGACAATGGGTTAATGCTGACAAGACTGGAAACAAGGATTCGAACCCACGATCATAGGTTTCTGGCACGCCTAAGGGACGCAACTCTGCACAGCAAATTACAGCGCCTTATACGACCACTGCCCCCAATTTGGAAGGTGGTGACAGATAGAGCCTGTTTTGTCACAGAGGCTGATGAATGTTAGTGAACGTGGGGACTCGCTGGAGTAATGTGGTATAACTGTGATAGATGAGCGTTGTCCTTTGTTACACGCACTGTATCACGCCCTACGTGGCTCGGACTGAATCACGTCCTACGTGTGACGGACCAGGCGTCACGGACTATATGACGTCCTACGTGTGACGGACTTTGTGTTATGGACTGTATCACGCCCTACGTGTGACGGACTTTGTGTTACGGACTATATCACGTCCTACGTGTGACTGACTATGCCTCACGGACTATATCACGTGCTACGTGTGACGGACTTGTGTTACGGACTGTATTTCGCCCTACGTGTGACGGACTTTGTGTTAAGGACTATCTCACGTACTACGTGGCTCGGACTTTGCGTCAAGGACTGTTTCACGCCCAACTTGTCACGGACTTACGACGTGTTGTACCTTGCAACAAAATGAGTGACACATTTCACAAGCAGAAGGAACTAAGATACCACCTGTTGTTTTCGACATTATCTCGACACACGTAACTTTAATATCGACCAGGCGTGAAAGAAAATTCATTTGGCTTCCAGAAAACATTACATACATTAAGAGTCCCCGCTGTCTCGTGGCAGTGTAATTATTTTATAAAACTAAGAAAATATTATTTTCTTGGAACATTGTCAAGTAAAAAAATAAGATCCTAGATATGATTCCATGTTTATCATAATCTATATAATACCGCCATGTATTATCTGTCTGTCATACTGTGAAAACCCTACATGAAGGTGTCTCTTTATTTTGAAAAACGTGTTGATGCCTTGATGGCTGATCGAAAAGAAAATACCCTATGAAAACTGATTAACTGAAACTTGACAAAAAGTTCATTTATTTAATCCCCGTAGCAACGGGAAGGTGGTTTTGAACAATTTTGCCATTTTATTTATTTGTACGACATCATAATCATACGCCAATACTAGAATGTTGGTGTGGCAACTGTAAATAGTTAAGATGTCTGACGTTAAGGAATTCAAGAATGTCAAGTCGAAATGGATCTGTTATGTTTTAAAATACCAGTAGTTCATCTTTGGGGGTTGCCAGAGAAGATATCACGTGCTGGAACACGATCAATGTCCGGAATTATAATCAGAATTCTTACCAGGCTGACAGTATAAAAAAATACATTCCCCCTTACTAAATAGAAATTGTCAATGCGATATCCAGCCCAGATTTTCTGCCGAAACAGATTCCATTTGGCGCAAGGGGCAAAGTAGCTGTGAAAAGTCTATGAATCCAGACAACATTATTCATAAACATAAATAAAAATATATATAACAGGCTTTAACGAATGGTTTTAAGCTGGTCAAATGGGGCCAAATTAGTATCTTTGCTCAAGGGTGAATTGAAGTGCCAAAGTCAACCCAATTCCAGCAATATTACGGCGATTTATTATTTACTCGATAACGAGTGGTTGACATCATGAGCAACTCCGATGCCGTCGGGCTGCGATAACACTCAAAACACCAAGTAACCGTGTCTGATTGATCCACTTAGTCAACAAGCGACACAGAGACGGGGGCTTATTACAAACAAGCCCTCACCCTCCCCCCCCCCCCCCCCCCTTCCCCCCCACCCTCTATAAGGTCAAAACATATTTAATGGACAAACATCTGCCAGGACAGACATGTTATGATGGATGTTATTGCCCTGAGCAATATACCTTTATCCTTGTGTTTTGCTTAATGCTGATGGAGAACAGCGATAATTGACATAACGGGATTCAAAGCAAGGATAACGGTACATATGCATCACGCATCGGGACGCACCTGTAATGTCACGACCTTTTAGTGGTATCTGTATAATTGCAGCATCCCCATCAACTCATTCACTGAGATTCAACTTTGCCCTTTCACAAGTAATTAGTGGCGGTTCAGTGAGAGGTGCTTGCGCTGCGACCTTTCCATCCAACATCTTTGTCGACTTAATTTAATTTCAATAAAGGTTGGCCATGTTATTAATGAAGAGGAGGTCTTTGTACTTTTGTTGACATTTGTTTTCTATCTTGCATGTCCAGACTGGGCGTTTTAGCGATCGACCTGATCGAGGGGAGAGGGCTGGGCAGTTACCTCAATTCTCTGAATAATATACATTTATCATTTCTCGAAGAAAACATGTAGGTACGTCTTTACGACAAGAAAGGTTAGCGGTATTACAATTTTTGAGAAATAAAAATATTGAGACTTTGGAATATTATAACTGTCCTCCAATAGACATTTGACCAAAAAAATGAAAGAAACAAGTAGTGGGAATTCTGACGGGTGGGGGTAGAGGTGATATTCTGTGGGTGGGGACGGGGTGGGGTAGAGGTAATATTCTGTGGGTGGGGACGGGGTGGGGGTAGAGGTGATATTCTGTTGGTGGGGACGGGGTGGGGGTAGGGATGATATTCTGTGGGTGGCGACGGGGTTGGGGTATAGGTGATATTCTGTGGGTGGAGACGGGGTGGGGTAGAGGAGATATTCTGTGGGTGGAGACGGGGTGGGGGTAGAGGTGATATTCTGTGGGTGGGGACGGTGTGGGGGTAGAGGTGATATTCTGTTGGTGGGGACGGGGTGGGGGTAGGGATGATATTCTGTGGGTGGCGACGGGGTTGGGGTAGAGGTGATATTCTGTGGGTGGAGACGGGGTGGGGTAGAGGAGATATTCTGTGGGTGGAGACGGGGTGGGGGTAGAGGTGATATTCTGTGGGTGCAGACGGGGTGGGGGTAGAGGAGATATTCTGTGGGTGGGGACGGGGTGGGGGTAGAGGTGATATTCTGTGGGTGGGGATGGGGTGGGGTAAAGGAGATATTCTGTGGGTGGAGACGGTGTGGGGGTAGAGGAGATATTCTGAGTGGAGACGGTGTGGGGGTAGAGGAGATATTCTGTGGGTGGAGACGGGGTGGGGGTAGAGGTGATATTCTGTGGGTGGAGACGGGGTGGGTGTAGAGGTGATATTCTGTGGTTGGACACGGGGTGTGGGTAGAGTGATATTCTGTGGGTGGAGACGGGGTGGGGGTAGAGGTGATATTCTGTTGGTGGAGACGGGGTGGGGGTAGAGGTGATATTCTGCGGGTGGGGACGGGGTGGGGGTAGAGGGGATATCCCGTGGATGGAGACGGGGTCGGTGTAGAGGAGATATCCTGTGGGTGACGACGGGGTGGGGGTAGAGGTGATATTCTATGGTTGGACAAGGGGTGGGGGTAGAGTGATATTCTGTGGGTGGAGACGGGGTCGGGGTGGAGGAGATATTCTGTGGTTGATCTTACGTAGGTGGAGACAGGAGTAGGATTAAGGAAGTCTTTTCTTAGCAACTAAAACAAAATCACTAAGAAGCATGGATTTCCCCCATGCGAATTTTCCTCTTTCTACCCTCTGGCATTGATTATAAGTAATGTTTAAAGTTAAAACTGACGATAGCAGCATCAGCAGCAGCAGTCCTCAAACCTCACAAGCAGTGGACACAGACGAGAGAAACCTAATTGATTTGTAGTTGCTCACATTAATAACCGCGGAAATAACGATACCCCCGTGCTCCTGTGCTCCGTGTTTACTGGTGATATAAAACATAAGTGTAGGTTGGGAAAGTACATCTGATAGCCCCAGCGCACTCGCCTATCATCAGTCCACGTTGAGATTCATGTGGAGCAGGCGCTTCAACAACTGTAGTCTTATACCAGGAAGGTCAGAATCTTTATGTGCATCATTTAAAAATGGAGGAACGTATTGTTTTACGTATTCCTTTTTATAGACCAGAGTTGTGTCCCTTTATATGCAGGATTCGATGATCGGGTGTGCGTTTGCGTGTGTGTGTGCGTGTTTGTGGCTGCTTGTACTAGTCTTGACTGATGCCGGTTTTATTATACTAGCCCACTGAGATACCATGCCGCAGGTTAACATGGATATCCCAATCAGACACAGTATTCTGGCCTCGAGCTGGCCAGGGTACCATTCCGTTAAGCGATCTTAGTGCTAAGATGATCGCAACTCCCATGGTTTAAAATGGGCTTTGCGATAGTCGTAGCGCTAAGATCGCTCCGTGTAGCGGGGCCCAGTCCTTGTTTTAACTCCTTAAGAATAAAGGAAGGCACATCCTACAAAGTGACAAATATCGAAAAAACCTGGACCCTTCATTTCGCACCCCACCCCGACCCCCACCCCTCCACCCACACGGAACGGCTATTAACCAAAGAAATATGACTATACACGCCACTGTTTCGTTAATACGGACAGGTGTTAATCCGGAAGATTAATCTAGGAACGGTACCGAGCAGAACGAAGTTTCTTGTGAAGTGCACTTCAGCTGTTGAGAAATAACTTACTTCAAAACATCAGCTAAACAGTTAGTCCCAGACAATATATGCAGATATGTAAATGTGTTGTCCGTAGATGCATGTTATCTGTCCCCTGTGGGCCTTGTAACTCGCCCATCGATACAGTGTAGAGCAGGCGAATATGGGAGACAGCAAGCCGATAGATAACCAGCGCATCCAGGGCGCACCTGACAACTTCTCTAAAACTGTGCTGTTTCATTACAAAGATAATACTGTTGCCCTGACAAAAACAAAATGCTCGTCGTGTCGGGATAAGATAGATGGTATTGGAAGAGGTCGCGTTATTGACTTTATTTTCTAAAGTCTGTCTCAAAGGACACAAATATTCCTCCGTCGAAAAAGGTGCGGTGAGTTGAATTGGAGTTTAGCGTCGCCGCGTCCATGAGTATTGCACTTATGGAGCGACGTGCATTCCCACTGAAATACTTTCCGCTGTTTAACATTAATACCCCGCTCAGCATACTGACTCCGAGCCGACCAGTTCTTGTTTTACCCCTTTAATGCCGAGCGTCAACAATTACCACTTTTAAACGTCTTTTGGTATGACGCGGCCGGGGATCGAATCCCGAACCTTCCGCTCTCCGGGCAGACGTTCCCGTCGAAAAAAAAAGACTTCGTGTTTTTACATAATGCCCCAGTAAGTCGTTCATCAAAGACTGTTTGTCGAAGAGTTTGTCAACAAAATCCATTATACTTTGAGGGGGGTACGTCTAAGGCGCCGCGATTCGCTGTGCAGAGTTGCGTCCCTTGGGCACGCCAGAAACCTATGATTGTGGGTTCGAATCCCGGTTCGCCCCGATTATGTTTCTAGGTTTGTCAGCACCATACCCGTGCTCGTGGGTTTCACCGAAGTGGTAAACGTCTGAGACCTGCATCACTTCGGGCTTTTTCTCCCACATTAAGCTGACACGCCGTGATATAACTGGAATAATGTTAAAAACGGCGTTAAACCCAACTCACTCACCCACTCATTATACTTTGAAACGTCAATACATGTCAAACTATGAATTATGTTCCTCAAAAGTACAACCAGTCGTTTGATCAGGATATGGCACTGATGTAACTGTTCATTCTTTTACAAACTTGTTTGTTTGTTTGTTGTTTAACGCCGCACTTAGCAATATTCCAGCAATACGACGGCGGTATGAAAATAATCGAGTCTGGACCAGACAATCCAGTGATTAAAAACATGAGCATCGATCTACACATTTGATATTTCCTATCATTGTCTGAACGCAGTCGCATACGTTCGTAGCATAGTCCTAAGGATCGGGGAAGATCCAGAGGGGTTGGCCAAGCACTCCAGACAGTATGGTGTGTCCCGTAACATTCGGGAAACTCATCCGATTTTGTCTAGTCGGATTACAATCGTGACTATGTCATTACAGATTCTGCTGTATCGTATCAAAATCGTAACAATGTCCTGTGTTATCTGGACGGTGTCCTGTGAATCAGGACGCTGTCGTGATTAAATCATGAATTGTTCATTGCCGTTTCTTGTCGATTGAGTCCAGTTTGCGTCCAGATCTTACCGAATGCAAACCGTCTTTGTCGGTTCACTGTCCGTTCACTGTCTGATCTCTGTCGGATCATATTCGACGCTGTCGTGACAGATTCGGTCGTTTTTTACCATGCGGAAGATACAAATCGGATCAGATTCGGATTGAGAACGGCTTAATCGGGACGCTTCCTGGACAATATCTGTTTGTGAATTTCCCGCCACGAATCACAGGATCTTGATCCGACTTTTGACAAATTATAATCGGAAATGGTCCATTTCTAAGCAAGGTTGTCGTTTCAAGTTTCTGTGTGGCATGTGGTTGAGATGGGCGTTTGCGGTCGATGATAAAGTGCAATGATTTACTCCTTTCTTGGTTTTTTGTTTGGCACATGATGGTTTTCTAAACATGGTATGGCATGAACACGGATATAACTTTCTATTTATTACTTAAGAAGATGTATACATACAGGGACTAATTGTAGTGTTCACCTGTAAGGACAGCAAGGCGCATCAGCAGCGGAACCACAATTTATCTTTAGCTATGACGTCGTTTCTGGTGGGACGTCATTCCGACCTCACGTCACAATAAGATTCGTTATGGTGTCTTTAGTTTCCATATACCGTGTCATATTAGGTTAGCAGAAAAATATGTCCAAAAAGTATATGATAAATCTCTAGACGTGAAAACTCTCCTTTCCCCTTCACTCGATATATGAAATATCCCTTATATATGTATCATATATCCTCATCACTTTGATTGGCTGTGATATTGGAGGTAGTCCAGTAGATAGAGTGTTCGCTTTTCACATGAGTCCTGGGATCGACTCCACAAATGGGTGAAATACGTAAAGCTAGTTAACATAAATCGACGCGACATTGGTACACCACGACAACACTCGTGGTTTGGTTGGTTTCTTATTTAAAGTACATGGAATGGTTGTTTTCACATCCGAATTGAAATTAATTGACTGGTTGAAGTATAGTTGTTGCGACTTAGACAGAGATGTCATCACCGAACCGTTCATTACACTGGCGAGATAATCAAATAAAACATAAGAAGTAAGAAACAACTTCAATTCCTTGTCTCCTAATTTAATTGACCCTTTCGCGACACATTTCTTCACAGAGTACCCAGGGATATCACACTTACGCCCGCGGCTTTCATACGTCGATGAGTTGAGTTGCTTTAACTGAATTCTGGACGAACGACTGTGTGTTTTACAAACCTACTGCCAGTTTTGCCTATTGTATTGTATATACAGTAGAACGCGAATATAACGAACACGGTTGGAACGAACAAACGGATACAGCGAACTGCTAAAACATCCCCGATTTATCTCCTAGATATTATCATATAAACTTTACGTACATAACGAACTCTCTACAGCGAACTAACGGATATAGCGAACTGATATCTGATCACCGACAAGTCCATCTATCACTTATTAGTGACGTGTATAGCGAACTGAGAAATCTCACTCAGTGTCAAGTGTCACTGACAATTGTCTGTACGCATTCAGACGCGAATCAACACAATTACTGGCGACGATTCAACCTCGTTAAACTTGCATTATGTTAATCTTAATTCTGATCAAATAATAACATCAGATACAATTTCGTCCGACCATTTCATTAAAATGTTGGTACTTTTTAACTGAATCACCAGTAGCTGCGGGAGGAAACGTGTGTAAACGTGTATGTGTATTGTATTGTGTTTTAGCCAAGATGGTGGACGTTTCCGAGCGAAAACGTATATAAGGAACAACGGATATAACGAACTTATTTCTCCGGTCCCTTGTAGTTCGTTATATCCATGTTCTACTGTATCTTCCAATCTCGTTAAAACTTCATGGAAGTTTTTACTTATTCCAAGAAAGGCCTCGTATGAGGTTTTACTTTTTGCAACGAAGACCACGTGATTTGAGTAGCAGATGGAATTTGGGCTAAAAATCGACAAGAAATGAAACGTTCTGCATTATGCATGAATGGAATTGAACTTGCAACTTCACGTGTCGTGTTAAGTTTTTAACCAACTGTTTTGCCACTGAACCAGCGGGGCAGGTATTGATAACGTTCAGTTTTAGATGTCATGGCATAGTTTTGTGTAAGCTGCACGTGTTTCTTCTCTCGCACGCTTTGATCGCATTCCTTTTATACAGCGACTCACTGTATTGTTTCACTATAAGAGATATCGAGCCTTTTCTATTATTCTTGCATTTAGTGAGTGAGTAAGTATAGTTTTACGCCGCTTTTAGCAATATTCAAGCAATATCATGGCGGGGAAACCAGAAATGGGCTTCACACATTGTACCCATGTCCGGAATCGAACCCGGGTCTTCGGCGTGACGAGCGAACGCGTTAACCACTAGGCTACCCGACCGCCCCTCTTGCATTTAGACGGTTTATAAGTGAGATAAAGCACTCCTCCTCGGTTATAGTCGAGGAAATAAGACCTCGGCAGTCGGGTATCGGTATCAAAAGAGCTCGGAGATTCGCTCCTCCGTCTTACATTGACGATACCCTCTTGCCTCGGTTTTATTTCCGCGACCACAACCTCGGAGTCTTGTTTTATCCCTCACCATTCGTCACCACTCGCCCCTTTCCGTAACCTGCATGAAGACTCGTCACCCTATCGATGAATGTTGTGTGCGAAAATACGACAAACCAATCAGAATGCGCGTATGTTTCAAGTTCTTCGTCAAAGAATCCCTAACAAATAATTTTGGATTTTACATTTGTCTTGCATCTAAAAATATTGCCAAGACACAGTTAGATGTGTTCAATCATACTGTATAATTCCGCATGTCCCGATGTGCTTAAAGTAGCATCTAAAATATATATGACATATGGGGAAATGTATGTGAACCATTACGCAACGAGTTGACAATAGTTTTAGGTATGCCCGTTTGCTCTAAGACGGAACCCGGTCGCAATAATGGCTATGAGAGGGGCACGAGTCGCTCTTCGGCTTGTCCCGGAATAACACGAGTTGGTCACGAATGATTATGTCTATTGTTGTCCTTCTTAAGATTTTCTTACGCTTTGTTTTTGATTAATGACATGGTCAAGTACAAAAGTAAGGCTACAATGAGTGAACGCCCCCTTTTAAAAAGAAGACATGGACCCCAATAGAAAGTACATGTGCATGTGTATATCGTCAAGTAGACCCCTTTGCAGTTTGACAGGAGGCAGCTGATTGGCTGTGGTAGTTTGGCACATCGCTAGTCTTTAACATAACCGGGTGGAATTGTATTAGTTTTGTTACTTTAAACAATACCAAGCCAATATGTCACCTTACAATTGTGTGCTGATGCATCTGTATTATCTAAAAAAATATTTGAAAAACGATTTCCACTCTCAAATTTGGGGTTATTTTCTATAGTGAATTTCTGCATGTTTTCGCAAACAGACATGTGGTTTATGTCCGCTGTCGCCCTATCTGCACTGAAAGCTGGGACAAGAATTCTTTTTGCCCGTTGTACGAATTCCTCATTCAAATGCCCTGTACCGCTGTCAACAGTAGTAGTGTCTACGGTGATTACATCGTGAAATATTACCTAGAATAAATTCTAACTAAGCTGGTATTTCTGTTCACACATGCTACTTTCCTGCTCACGCCCGATTGTTTGGGTGAACATTTACATGGACGCACTGAGAAAATTGAATTCAAGATTGGACACATGGCTACTGTCGGTAATTGGTCCCAGTTTTTCTCAAGTAAAATCACGGAAAATAAGGCATAATATTTATTACCTCAGTATTCCAATGACAAGACAAGATCACCGCGCAAAAAACCGAGAGAAGCGTACGTAAAATATGCATTAAGGTCGCTTGATAGGGATTGTAATGGTTTGTCTGGCCGATAAATAATCAACAGACACGAAAGCATAACAACGATATCTTTCAAAAAAAGTATTCATTTGTTTTTAGCCAGACCTAACCAACAGGACACAACAGTTTTAAGCAAATGACAATCTAAGCTATTATAACACAGGCTAATTAATTGCATTCGATGAAATTACAGACATTTCGCTCTGTGGCGTACCACACAGGCAGCAACACAACGAAAGCTTGATTCTCTCTCTCTCTCTCTCTCTCTCTCTCTCTCTCTCTCTCTCTCTCTCTCTCTCAGAGAGGTCTGAAGGAGGAATATTTAAATCATAAAACTCATGCAGTGTATAAAAAACGAACATACTATAGATCAAATACTGATTACTATAACAGTAATCTGACGAGACTTTTTAGCGACATCTCCTTAAACAATGTATTATGGCAAGTAAACATTGTTGAAAGTATCAAAGAAGTGATGAATATGTATACGTAAAATGACGTATTATCTAAAAAAATGTCTTACTTGCAAATGAACACAATGGCAATTTTTCTCTGGTTTTCTTGAGGACCTGTACATTTCTAACACTGTGGCAACACTTGGAGGTGACAGCACGTGCTGGACTGAACATCACGTGCACAACATATGTCACGTGATGCCTAGGCTGTGACGACACACCAAGGGCAACAAACCAACCATTACTGCCACACACAGAGTACTGACATTTATCTGCATAAATCGGATGACATCACATCACAACAGAAGTTGTAGGCCGACGCTTACATATGCACACGCATTTGTCACACTCGACCCTTTCCGTTGCCTGCAAGCAGACTCGTCCCCTATCGATGAATGTTACGTGCGAAAATACGACAAACCAATCAGAATTCGCGTATGACTTCAAGTACTTCAGTCAAAGAATCCCACAGGAATATTTATTTTACTTTACATATGTCTTTAAAAATATACCCAAGATACAGTTAAATATGTTCAATCACACTGTATTATACTGTAAGTTCAGCATCTGGACTATATATGATATATGGGGGAAATATACGTGAATCATTGCACAACGATTTCACAATTCTTTTCGCTATGCCCGTTTGCGCTGAGACGGAACACGATGCGAGGAATGTCCTCATGTTTCATTTCGTTTTACCTCGATTGATTCCGATACTTTTGGGAGACAAATGTGACGATTGAGGCTGTTATTTTATATCCGCTCACTGAGTGAACATATATTTTGTCAGTTGGCTATACAACTGGTCATTATTGGCATTCCTATGGGCTGAGATTGTCCTCCTTGTTGATCTATTTGTTTATGTATAGGCGTCGGAATTACTGGTCGGATTTTCAATGTTAAAACAAGGTAATTTGGCCAAGAAGTGATATTGCGGGAATATTGCTAAAGGTGGCGTAAAACCATACTCACTCACTCACTCCCTATTTGATAGTGACTCCTTAACGCATGCTCATGATATAGTCGGAATCGTACACTCGACTCTGCTTTTGGCAAAGATTTCTTAGGAATATGGAAAAATATTCTCGCTTTTATTCTAATAAGTTTTTATCGATATCCAGGAAACACCGGATACAGGTGAGGAAATAGTGTTTCCAAACTTATTGAGTGAGTGAGTGAGTTGGGTTTAACGCCGCTTTTAACAGTATTCCAGTTATATCACGGCGTGTCAGTTTAATGTGGGAGAAAAAACCCAAGTGATGCAGGTCTCAGACGTTTACCACTTCCGTGAAACCCCCGAGCACGGGTATGGTGCTGACAAACCTAGAAACATAATTGGGGCGAACCGGGATTCGAACTCACAATCATAGGTTTCTGGCGTGCCATAGGGACGCAACTCTGATTCCAAACTTAGAGACAAAAACCGCCAAAACTTTTGGTGCCGAAGTCGGAATCCGTCGTTAATTCGAACTCTTTTAATTCGAATTCCGAGTATTCGATGTATCAATGAAGACGATATAACACAGTGACTATGTCATCACATAACCCATTATCGACAGTTTGATTGTTCCGAACAGCCAATAACTCGATATATTATCGATCTCCCCAAACATAAGACATCGATTTCGTGTCACATATTACTCCCATACAACTGATCGTAATTTCAACACACATGTCCCGACCGTCATTTTGCTAAGACTGGGACGTTTTTATCGTTGAAATATACAACCAATGTTTATATTCGCTGACACTCTAGAACGTACATAACAGCTGTTCTTGCCGATGTATAGATTGCCACTAAAGTCAAGGGCACGTACACACGCGGGTACCAGGTGTTTGGCCGGGTCTAATGTGTGATGGTTGGCATGTGGTTATGAGAAGATTTAATGCTTGATCAGCGCTCCGTGATGTCTGCTTCTACAATCTATTGTATACACCTGGTGGGATGAAAAATCGATACGTTGGTTCACGAGATATTTGCTGTGTGATTATTGACTTTTCCAAACCATTAATCACCCTGCTTAAAGGTTCCTGACCTGCGTGATTTATGATGTCAGAAAATTAAAGCTACTTTAATCATTTTGTGTAGTAAGGTAGACTTAGTGATATAATTAAATCTTGTAATACAGCGGTTACCTTTGCTCATTTCAGTTAGGTCAAGGTCACATTGACATTTGTGATTTGTCGTCTTTGTAATTTTTGCATATTTTCTAGGAGAGTTAAGAGAATCTACCCCCGGCTCCTCGCAGTGATATCGCGATCCCTACCGAGAGTGTCACGAGATTGTCTGGCGTTGCGACAGAGCTCCACTGGCCAAGACGGGTTTCCTACCTATCTATGAACATACACCTATGCCAAAATGTTAAAGAACACGATTTTTTCCATAGTTTATATTCAAGGTGAAATGGGGTTAAACGTCGCGTCCAAGATTATTGCACTAATATAGCGACGGGCATGCACGTGTGTGTGTGTGTGTGTGTGTGTGTGTGTGTTTGTGTGTGTGTGTGTGTGTGTTTGTGTGTGTGTGCTTGTACTAGTCCAGGCTGATGCCGATTTATAGTGCTAGCACACTGAGATACCATGCCGCAGTTTATCATAAATACCCCACTCAGACACAGTATACTGACTCCGAGCCGACGAGTCTTTGTTTACGCCCCTTAATGCCGAGTGCCAGACAGGGTAACAACAAGTACCATCTTGTAACGTCTTTTGGTAATCGAACCCCGGACCTTCCGCTCTTCGGGCGGATGCTCTACCACTAGACCACGGAGGCGGTCTGTATATGTTGACAACTGGGTTATCATGTACCAACTCGATCATGTACAGGCCACCGTCATATGGCTGCAACGTCGCTGCATGAATCAAACAAACAATACCTCACTATTGTGGGTTTATGCTGAACGACGCCTGATTAGTGAAACGTGTCAAGATATTCTCATGTACATTATAGTGCATAATTGGTAACATTAACGCCCCTGATATTTGTAAACTGTCAATGCAGAGTTAACTCATACGTATGTATCATATCTGGATACGTTGGCTCTAGATGATTCTATAACATGCTTAAACGCCTTGATGACTTTTGGGATATAAGCTGGGCCTCAGCTGTTAGAGAAATTCTTTTTTGGCATGGATTTGCATATGCGTGGATATCCCAGATGTTTGAAATAAAATAATGTTAAAACAACGATGTAAAGATGTCGAGACTGGTCAGCTGATATCAGATGTTCAAAGTCGCTACATGCCTGTTCCATGTTTAAGATGGAAATAATACCAGAAATGTATTCGATCTATATGTTTACGCAGATGTTTAACGAAGTTCAGATGTGGTAGACAAACCTTCAATATACAGTCACGTTATGGCAGAAATATTGCCGATGTGACGTTAAATTTTAACTCACTCACTCACTCATTCAATATACAGTTACGCAGACATTCCAAAGATAATGATGTTTTCACATCGATGAGTCCTTACTACAAATATTACCAAGAAGATGAATACCATGTGTTATTAATATGTCCAGTATATGAAGATATAAGAATCAAATACCTGCCTAATTATTTCTATACGTATCCAACACAAAGAAAATTGGTACAGTTAATGAATAGTAAAAAAAGCCACATTCTTCTCAGATTTGCTTTTTTTAAATAAAGAAACACGATACATTGAATATAAATCAAACTCAAATTAGTACATCAATTCAGATCTATTATACGAATGGTGCTCCAAGACGAATTATCCTACAACAAAATGTCAGTTTACTATTGGCCTCATGGCTACACATACGACATAAATCTGTCTGTCATTTGCATCTATATTTTATGCCATGGAACCAACGTTTCAGCTCAAGTTGAATAGTTTTCGTATATCTCTTCAATTTTTTTTGACCAAATACATTAAAATTAAAGAAAATGTACAAAACAGTCCTTCCTATGTTCCAGATCACAACGTTCGGTTCAACAAACGCTTCCTCAGGTTTGGACGTAATTTCGGCGAGCCGTTCCTACGCTTTGGTCGAGGTGGCACTTCCCTTCTTGAAGATGACATCGACAAACGTTTCGACTCCTATGAGGATAAAGCCTACCTACGATTCGGACGATCAGACCCCGGAGAAGACCCCATGCTAAAAGCCATACTACTACGAGGTGCCCCCAACAACAACGGCTGGCAATACCGGCTTAAGCGTGATGCTATGGATGAAACAAAGGCCAAGGACAACGATCACAGTCGTCAACGTCGCTCGGTGCAGGAGTCGTCTATATCATCTGCTGATGCCATGAAAAGATCAGTAGATACCACAGACGATGTCCGAGTTAGACACCTTGCTAACTATGACGCTCTAAGCGACAGGGTCGACGATTTAGAGAAACGCTTCATGAGGTTTGGTCGAAATGGATGGCTTCATTTCGGTAAACGTGGATTTGAAGTTTGATTTTCGAACACGGACCCTACTGCCTTTGTCGACCTCGACACCCGACATACCAAACTGCTGATTCTGACTGAAGTTTTTTTGTTTTATGTCTATTTTATAAGAACTATTTTGAGACGTTGTTGACTCTATTCGCCTTAATGAATGGTCATACTGCTGACACTGTTTACTGCTGATGTTGGTCTATTGTTCACATATTGAGAATGCTTGTTTGAGATTTAAACATCATACTCATCGCCGTGGGGGAGAGGGCATCTTCCTCTCCCCCTCAAAACAACATTGTGTCTGTTTCTCAAATAACATAGGCTGTCTAAATATACATACATGACACAATCCGCAGATCTGGAGACTGGCCCTCGTTTGATGGGGCGTAGTTTGTCCGATATTTGCCGTGTTATGAGAGAAACAGGTTGTTGTACATTCCATCCTCAGGCCGGGGTTGTCTCCCCTTAATTTGACACAAAATAAAGATGCATATCTAACTAACTTTGTTGCATTTGTTTTGTTCTGAAAGTTGTAATGGCGCACGTGTTGGGGGTCGCCTAATGGTTGAAAAGTTCGTGCGTCAGGCCCGGGTTCGAATCACAACATGGGTAGACTGTGTGAAGCCGATTGGAGGTGTCCTTCGCCGTGATATTGCTGGGATTTAAACCCGGCATAAAACCCAACTCACTCACATCCTCACATTTATTAGCATGAAACACATTGTCCGAAACATCACTACAATACACACGTACATAGGGAAGAATGAGGGTACAGTCGAGAAACGCTCCAAGCATTAATTGTTAATCATGTATCTCTTAACTTAGGGACATTTGTTCAGATGTCCCCCGTGGGAACCGCGTAAGAATAGGTCCCTAATACTCTATTGCTAGGCGACAATGGAATATGATGGCCAGGTATCTTGGCTCATTGCGTATCATCGTACTCACACCACACGCGCGACGTTTCTCATGTGATCAACCACTGGTTTGCCTGGTCTATTGTTAAAGTATAATGGTGGCGATCTGCCGCAAGTCTATGTTAAGGGTACGGGTGGCGATCTGCCGCAAGTCTATGTTAAGTGTGCGGGTGGCGATCTGCCGCAAGTCCATGTTAAGTGTACGGGTGGCGATCTGCCGCAAGTCTAAGTTGAGTGAACGGGTGGCGATCTGCGATAAGTCTAAGTTAAAATAGTTACAAAAGGATGGTGATCTATAGAAAGTTTGTGTAGAAGTATACGGATGGTGATTTATCGCAAGTCTATATAAAACAGAAGGGTGGCGATCTCCAGTAAGTCTATGTCAAAGTATAAGTCAGTGATCTGTTGTCAGTCTCTGTTATGGTTTTCAGGTAGTGATTTTTCGCAAGTCGGAAGAAAAATAAACGGACGAAGATATTTTGTAAGTCTATGTTGAAGTACAAGGGAATTCATCTCAGTAAGTCTGTGTTAATGTTTATGGGAGGCGATCTGAAGTAGATCTATGTTGAAGTAAGGGAGCGGTCATGTGGCGTGAAGTGTATGAGTGGTAACATGGTGCAAACATAATCCTCGAGTATACGTATCTCCTTTCTGCAGTGAAAAACAACCCGGATGCATTAGCCACCACGCACTTCTCCATACCAAGTCTTATCGCTGCACATATCTCTCGCTTAATAGTGTAATCTGATTGGACGGCTAATAAAGTATCATTCGGACATTGTAAAAACAAAAATATGGTAGAGAATGGGTTCAGGAAATATACCAAAAATGGAGACATAATACACACGATTATCGAGTTTTAAAGTATATTATTAGTTATGTGAAGCTTCGTCCAATATTTTTCTGCTAACCAAATATGACACGTATACGGCAACTAAAGACACCATAACGAATTTATCATGCCGAAAAGTTTACACTATTGGTATCTTTGACGCACAGGTCATGTCAAGCTCAAAACTTAAAACTTAACACTTACAACCTAAGAGTGAGTTGGGTTTAACGCCGCTTTTAACAGTATTCCAGTTATATCAAGGCGTGTCAGCTTAATGTGGGAGGAAAGCCGGAAGTGATGCAGGTCTCAGACATTTACCACTTCGGTGAAACCCAACGAGCACGGGTATGGTTCTGACAAACCTAGAAACATAATCGGGGCGAACCGGGATTCGAACACACTATCATAGGTTTCTGGCGTGCCCAAGGGACGCAACTCTGCACAGCGAATCGCGGCGCCTAAGACGACTGGGCCACCCCTGCCCCTGACAACCTAAGACAATAAGTGTCAAAGGGAGACTACTCTTCAAACCTCAGAGGCCAAACCGTGTTGATAATTTTAACTTTATAAAACATTATCAAAGACACGAACGCGATCCAAAAAAATTAACGTCCTTGCACATCAAAACTAATTATATTAAAACACAAAACAGTATCGAATAACGAATTTCCGTACCAGATTTTTCATGTGACATATGTGAAAATCCAAAATGGCTGTTACTAACGGAAAACGGTCTCATATTAGGTCAGTAACAACCATCTTGGATTTGTACTGATGGTATACGGGGATATGGGGTTAGTAGTTCTCCTCTCTGATTGGTCAAACTCACTTTGAGACATAACAAACAAAGTCTTTTGACACAGGAAAGTGAAAATCTGAAAATACATAACCCCAAACAAGGGCTTATGTCTGAGAAGATACAAGTACGAACGTTAATTACGTGGGCATTGTGATACACGCTGTGTGGCACCAACTTAACAACGTCATAGTATAACATGAGCCTCCAGTGTCGGAGTTTAACACAGCGTGTCGGAGTAACGTTGGAGCAAAGCCCAAACAGATGGAGATCGTGCTTGTTTACCACTGTGGTAAAACATAAGAGTGAGTGAGTGAGTTAGTATGGTTTTACGCCGCTTTTAGCAATATTCCAGCAATATCACGGCGGGGGACACCAGAAATTGGCTTCACACATTGTACCCATGTCGGGAATCGAACCCGGGTCTTCGGCGTGACGAGCGAACGCTTTAACCACTAGGCTACCCGACCGCCCTAAAACATGAGAACACCGGTATTTGGTGCTGAGAGACCATGACTCTGGGACATTCTCCTGTTGTTTCTTGTCTGCAAAAACTCTAACCGACTGGTAGTTACAAGGTGAGGCCAGACCGTTTTTAAACTTGGTTTACGAATGTGATGACTCCCAAATATTGAAATGTGACATATAAAATATGAAAAGGTTTTTATTTCGCCTACCAGAAATAAGGAAAACAACGAAACCAACTCGTTTACTGTCTCTATCAATATAAATGCATTATTTAAGATACTAAAATTAAAACTGTTGAAAATCTATGGTAAAAAATTCAAAACACAAAGAATTATGAAGAACCCCTTTTCCTCATTGGTAGCATTCGCTCGTTACGCCGACACCAGGGTTCCATTCTCCCGATGGGTACAATGTATGAAGCACTATTGGTCTCCCTACCCACGTTACATTTTGAGGAAATCAACCGACCTGAATTTTTAGGTCCCTAATCCGTTCCACTTGAAAAATCTATCCGGAAGAAATTATTTGGAATAGGCCTGGGTTCTACATTTGATTGTTTGTAAATGACATCTATTTCTAAGGTTATGATTGCTATTATCAGAGACTTGACGTTAAGATATTTGGTGAAATACCATTTTATGTTTTGTAAAATGTAATCAGTTTGATGCGGTGTCGTCTTTCTTTTGAAGATTGAAAAAAATCATTATATATTTTGGCATGACTGGAACCACGAACTCCCCACAAATAGTCCTCAATGCGTCCAAATGTACAATCTCGCGTAACAATGATTGGTCGTTTGGACAATTGACACATATGACATCAGCAGTCGGAGTCAGGCTGAAAGATGTGTACATGTCTCCAGCATATTTCTTTCTAGTCTGTATTTAAAACTCATTTAGCATTGTTGATTGAATATGGTTTTACGCCGCTTTTAGCCATATTCCAGCAATATCACGGCAGGGGGACGCCAGAAAAGGGGATCACACTTTGTACCCATGTCGGGAATCGAACCCGGGTCTTCGGCGTCACGAGCGAACGCTTAAACCAGTAGGCTACCCGACCGCCCCCCTCATTTAGCAGTAAATGATTAGACTAACCTTTTTAATAATTCTATTTGTAATTTGATTAGAATACAAATTTTGATTCTGAGGTATAAGCATTATTGACTACTTTTCGGAAGCTACTTTCTAAATAACTTTCGATCCATTTCAGAAGAGTTAATGAATGATCCCTTTATGCCATACTCTATCGAAAGCTTTGACAAAAAACGGCTGTAATTTATTTACTTTCGTCTAATGCACTTGCAATAAAAGTATATAGTTGCGTGAGCTGATATGGGGTGAGTGAGTGAGTATGGTTTAACGCTGCTTTTAGCAATATTCCAGCAATAATCGGCTTTAACCATTAGGCTACCCCGCCGCCCCGTTCAGTCACCTGGCATATATGCCGATTTGTATATAGGATCAGCTGTTCGTGTTTTCCTGAAGAAGTTAAACACATGTTTGAATATTCACTTTGCAAAGCTTTTGGCTAAACAACTTGTGAGTGCTACAGGTCTATAGTTTGTGCATTTGTGTACATCGCCTTTTTATGAATTGGCGTTACTGATGCTTGTTTCAAAAGGGACGGAAATATTTTATTCTAGAGGGATAATTTAGATAACTTAGTCAGGATTAGAGCTGGACAAATTGCTGTTTATTTTAGTAACTTGTTACTTATAATTTATAAGACTTTATTTCGATACGTTTATGAAGTAAATACCGATGTAAAGTCTTTGCGAAAATGCATATAATAGCCGTTATGCTTGTTTGTTTGTTTTGGTTTGTTTTTTGCTGTTTAACGCCGCACTCAGTAATATTACAGCTATATAACGGCGGTCTGAAAATAATCGAGTCTGGACCAGACAATCCAGTGATTGACATTATGAACATCGATCCACGCAATTGGGATACGATGACATGCATCAACGAAGTCAGCGAGCCTGACCACCCGATCCTGCTAGTCGCCTCTCACGACAAGCATAATCGCCTTTCATGGCAAGCATGGGTTGCTGAAGACCTATTCTACCCTGGGTCTTCACGGGTCAGCTGTACGTAGAACAATGGCCTTGACAGGTAATCGTCGCATTGACTCGTGCAACACGTGTTGTACCTGGCCAAACATACGTAATCTGTTATCAATAAAACATGTCACGGTCCACGAAACGTCAGGCCAATGGCGACACATTGTACAGGTATTGTGGAATGTTATCGACTATCTTGATGTCAGTAAGTGTGTAAATGTGCTCGATCAGCAGTAAAACTTCGCTTATCTTGACGGAACATATTATCTGAAACTAAAGAAGACGCACCTGTGCTTGGATATTATAGGTGTTCAGACGAGCAGTGTGTCAAAGAGATTTTGGTCAACTCCGGTTTAAAGAGTATTTAAATTAAATTTTAATCAGTATACAATAAAAATAATAATATTGATCATGATGATGATGATGATGATGATATAAGCAAAACAACCCTTTTCGTAATCATAATAAAGCTGTGCTAAAAGCAGAGCCCATTAATGGATTCCAACCAAATCATAAGCAAGTGTTTAATGAAATATAAGCGACATAACCATTTCGATATTCAATAAATCTCTGCTTAAAGCAGAGTCGATTGTACGATTCCAACTAGATCATGACTTCTATGCGTGTCAATCAACCTTTGCTAACTTTCACAGTTCAGAAGACAACCAGATTATTTTAAAATGTGTAATTATGTATGTGTACACCCGCTTATCTTTTGTGTTACCATAACAAATCTCAGCTTTCGATATGGGATATAGCTAGAGTTAGAAGCTTTCATTTTCTCCATGTGGAGAGCTGACTGTTTTGAAATTGTCACGCCATATTTATGGAGTCACATGATCTTGTACGCTATTTATAGTGCGGCTGCACCTTTAAGCGAACATTCTCTTACTTTCCATGTGGATGGTATACGACAGTCTATATACATTACTCGTTTACTTGCATACACTGACTCGTATACTAGTAGACACTGGCCAGCATTTACACTGACTCGTCTACTGGTAGACATTTCCTCGTATATACACTGATTCGTATATACACAGATTCGTATATACACTGACTCGGATATACACTGACTCGGACATACGCTGACTCGGATATACACTGATTCGTATTTACACTGATTCGTATATACACTGACTCGGATATACACTGACTCGGACATACACTGACTCGTATATACACTGACTCGGATATACACTGACTCGTACATACACTGACTCGTATATACACTGACTTGGATATACACTGACTCGGACATACACTGACTCGTATATACACTGACTCTTATACTAGTAGACACTGACTCGTATATACACTGACTCGTCTACTGGAGGCATTGACTCGTATATACACTGACTCGGATATACACTGATTCGGATATACACTGACTCGGATATACACAGATTCGGATATACCCTGACTCGGATATACAATGACTCGGATATATACTGACTCGGATATACACTGATTCGGATATACACTGACTCGGATATACACTGATTCGGATATACCCTGACTCGGATATACACTGACTCGGATATACACTGACTCGGACATACACTAACTCGGATATACACTGACTCGGATATACACTCACTCGGATATACACTGACTTGGATATACACGGACTGGGATATACACTGACTCGGATGAGGAACATTGTACGGAATATAATCCTCCACCTACTATATATATATATTCTGTACATTATTCCTAATTCAGACTTTCTTGACAGCGGTATAAGGATCTATACCGAAACGTCACCTTTACACCATCAAAGAAGTTGTTATCCATAAATTGTGTCTACTTTATCTAGACATATACCTTTGATGTACATGTACTTGGATTTGCCGAATACCTGCAGGCTATATTGATATCTTTGTACTGGGTAGACCCCATCTATCATATACCACGGCTCTTATCACAAACACTGGCTGTGGTAAGCATATGTCGGTGTTGCTCCTACACATGACTTTAGTATTGACTTGTGGTTACACAGAGCTACAAGCTGTTCCATGGTGTTTTCCTAATAGATTCCCGATTAGGA
This sequence comes from Haliotis cracherodii, assembly GCF_022045235.1. Lineage (NCBI taxonomy): Eukaryota > Metazoa > Mollusca > Gastropoda > Lepetellida > Haliotidae > Haliotis > Haliotis cracherodii. The sequence goes on from NW_027266270.1 coordinate 4,375,804, forward strand.
ACATACCGCACTGACAACCTTGCCATAAGGTACATGAATCATAATCACAATAATGCAACACGATTCGCTTCGTGAAACACTTGCCTTCAAATACGAATTCGTATATGTTCGATTATGCATATATACTGTAAATCGTGAAATTAATGCGTCTCTAAAAGAATGCGACCGCGGGTATACTGGTACTTGTCAACCGTACTCTGTACATCACTTGCTTGATAACAGTGTTAGAACCTACACCGAAACGTCGCTCCTAATTGTAATAAAGAAGTTATTCATCCACTGGCTTCCAGTTAGCTTAATCACCTCTCTGTGTCCATCAACTAGTCACTGTAACAACTTAGATGTCAATAAGTGTATAAATATAAGTGTATAAATATACCTATGTTGTTTAGCCCTACCCATCAATTGCTTGATAAAGGTGCTAGGATCTACACAGAAACGTCGCACTAATTGTAATAAAGAAGTTGTTCATCCATAGACCTCGCCTTACTTAATAAAGAAGTTGTTCAGCAATATATCTTATCCTTACTAAAAATGAGTGAGTGGGTGAGTGAATATGGTTTTACGCCGCTTTTAGCAATATTCCAGCAATATCATGGCGAGGGACACCAGAAATGGGCATCACACATTGTACCCATGTCGGGAATCGAACCCGGGTCTTCGGCGTGACGAGCGAACACTTTAACCACTAGGCGACCCGACCGCCCTGCTACTAAAAATGAAAGACAATCAGTCACCAAAATGATACCTTGAATTCGAGAATTATTAAACTCAAAGTAAGATATACGGCGATATACACAAACAATAATAGTAATTACCAGATTACGAAGTGTCGCAAAAATGGCGAATGGGAGAAGGCCAGCGACGTTATAACCCTGACGCTGTGACGGTGCTACCGGTCGGGCAGGATACGCTCACCTATTCGCCCCAAAAAATATCATCACTGTTTGATTGTGACACATGCTCGTGATATATTCGGAATGGCACAATCGTTCTGCTTTTGGCAGAGATTTTGTTATTAATATGGAATAGGTTTGTCGCTGTTATTTAAACTATGACGTCACTGGTTTTATGTTTTTGCCATGACGGACCTGGGGATGTTTGATAATGACTTATGATAGCTGGAGAAATTATGACAAAGTTAACGCCATGCGGTACAGATCCCAAGATGTCTTGCTGCCAGGGTGCTGTTATTGGCTTCCCGCAATGGAGCGTTAATTTACTATAATTTACTATATTAATTTACTTTTGCGCATTCGTCATCACTCGCCCCTTTCCGTAACCTGCAAGAAGACTCGTCACCCTATCGAGGAATGTTATGTGCTAAAATACGACAAACCAATCAGAATGCGCGTATGATTTCAAGTTCTTCGTCAAAGAATCCCTAACACATAATTTTGGATTTTACATTTGTTTTGCATCTAAAAATATTGCCAAGACACAGTTAAATGTGTTCAATCATACTGTATAATTCCGCATGTCCCGATGTGCTTTAAATTGCATCTGAAATATATATGATATATATATATAAAATATATGTGAACCATTACGCAACGAGTTGACAATTGTTTTAGGTATGCCCGTTTGCTCTAAGACGGAACCCGGTCGCAAAAATGGCCATGAGAGGGGCACGAGTCGCTATTCGGCTTGTCCCGGAATAACACGAGTTGGTCACGAATGATGTATAGCGCTGTCGCAAGATCATGAGTGCATGATCGCAATACCTCACGCACTTGCGTGGTATGACATCGCCAGTGGAATGCCGCTGCATGTAATAAAGTGATACATTGTACGTAAAAGTGCACGTTGTTGTCCATTTGCTCAACGACAAGCACACTAACATACAAAAATTATGATGTTTTCTACAGACTAAAGTTTTATCCAACGGGGTCAAAATTAATAAACCATATTATTCGTCATAGTTTCATGTAAAACCGTTAAGACGGTGCAAGTCAATAATGCACCAGAGCCATTCAACAAGTGAATGTTCACAACGCTACATGGACGGTCTGGTAGCCTAGTGGTTAAAGCGTTTGCTCCTCACGCCGAAGACCCGGGTTCGATTCCCGGTACAATGTGTGAAGCCTATTTCTGGTGTCCCCCACCGTGATATTGCTGGAATATTGCTAAAAGCGGCGAAAAACCATACTCACTCACTCATGACACTCATGATACTACATGATTATCAATCTGTCTTTGGATCAGTCTACACTCACATTTCAGCCCCTGTCGAGTCGACATATCAAACTGCCTTACATGAGGCGCTAGAAGGTTCACAGTAACACTACCATATCCTCCACGGATAAAGATTCGGGTTAGAATAGGTCTTCAGCAACCCATGATTGCCGTAAAAGACGACTACGCTTGTCGTAAGAGGCGACTGACGGGATCGGGTGGTCCGGCTCCGTGACTTGGTTGATGCATGTCATCGAATCCCAATTGCATGGGTCGATGCTCATGATGTCTGGTCCAGACTCGATTATTTACAGACTGCCGCAGTATAGCTGGAATATTGCTGAGTGCGGCGTTAAACAACAAACAAACAAAACCAAAACCATCGCACACTACCGGGTACGCACGATGGAGGCATATTTCGAAAAAAAGAGACACCATAAATAACCTGTGTTTAGTGTAGGACGGGAACAAAGGCCCTCAAAAGGGTCAAGCAACCGAATACGGTCACCAATCCAACTGGTATCCAACGTTGATTAACTTCTCCTGATTTGTGACGAATGCAGTACACAGCACACTGTGCCTCTGAGATAATTGGGCATCCGTATGGTTTGAACACGGATATAACGAACACGGATATAGCGAACCAACAGATACAACGAACCGTTAAAAATCCCCGATTTATATCCTATATAATATCATATAAAATTTACGTATATAACGAACTCTCTACATTTAACTAACGGATACAGCGAATTGATATCTGATCACCGACAAGCCCATCTATCCCTAATTAGTGACGTGTATCTTATTTCGTCACATGAAGGGTCGGATGGAAGAACAGAAACACTGTCATTCCCAGTGCGGGATTGTCTTCAGATTTCATCCAAAAATACCTAATCTTTCATTTGACTTGTAATAGTCTATAAGGTGAGGTGAGGTGAAATGGGGTTTAACGTCGCGTCCAAGATTATTGCACTTATATAGCGACGTGCATGCACGTGTATGTGTGTGTGTGTGTGTGGCTGCTTGTACTAGTCCAGACTGAGATACCATGCCGCAGTTTAACATGAATACCCCGCTCAGACACAGTATACTGACTCCGAGCCGACCTGTCCTTGTTTTAGCCCCTTAATGCCGAGCGCCAGACAGGGTAACAACAAGTACCATCTTTTAATGTCTTTTGGTATGACGCGGCTGGGGATAGAACCCGCTCTCCGGGCGGACGCTCTGACTTGTAAGGATTCATGTGTCCATGTGTCTCCTCATGTAATGTTACATACGTCAAGTCATTATGTCACTTTCGAAAATGTCTTTGCTTGAGATTCATTAATATTGGTTGTTTCGTGGATTGAAGTATTTATGTAAGGGAAATGCTGTGAAAATTGAGATGCATCTATGTATTCAAAGGTTCCCGACCCAAAACGTAAAGAATTTCATGCACAACAATAAACTATTTCAACGAAAACAAAATGCTGAAAAAATTATTATGAATTATATGAATTGACCACTGAAAATCAGTGATGACACCAGGTGTTCGCGAAAAGGGTACGCATGTCCTGTCCTACAGGTAGTACCCGCCATTCATACAATTTGAATAAAAATGTAATTATTTATTGCTGACGCATCACAGCAGTAATCCTGCCATGCGACGTCAGCTTGTAAACAATCTAGACAATCAAGTGATCGATGAAGCAGAAAATCAACACAGGAGACATACCCCCATAAACACTAAGTATGAAAAGAGATTCTTTTGTCAAGCGAATCCTACGTAATGATTCGTAAGGGTAGTGATGCGGCAGATCCTTCGTGTCAAAGTCAAATCGATCACATACCTTTGGTGTACACATCCTGCATGTCACAGCACAATAAGGTGATAAGAACAGTTAAGGTGTGAATATTTTGATCAGTTATCGAACGTTTGAATTACTCAGTTGCAGTCACACAAAACTCTTGCAGAAATTCTGCATTAGTTTTACTGCTAGAAATTCACTGTGATCGCGCAGCAATGTCACAGAGTGAGTGAGTAGGTTAATCAGATAATCCACTGTAAGTTAAGACTGGGATGTAGTGACCTAAACGGTCACAGATTTGAAAGATTTATTAGCGATAATCCTGAATGTTCATGTGTTTTTTTCATTACCTATATACTTGCCCAAATTAAACTGAGATTAGATCTGAAAGCTATTATTATGTTAATGGATATGACCTTCGAACCGTCCTGTTTGGTAACGTCAGCCTAGACAAAGAAATACTGCTGAATATCGTTGACTCTGTACATCATTTCTTCTCTATGAGCACAAGATTTGTCTAAACATGCACTCTTTTATATATATATCTCGCTAACAACTGGTTACCTTTGATTTTCCCCATATCACAGAAGTCTATATATATATATGCGAAAAATACGAGTGACCTTTGTTCGCATTTTTTAACACTTCGCATTTAAATCTCCAAAATGACTGTCTTCAATAAGACTGACAAGGCCTCACTGCACACTTTGCATAGCAGAAATACCAACTTGAATATAAGCACAAACACGGTTTATTCAGCAGCAGTTGTAATAAGTTCATAACAATGTCATTCAAAGAATAGGAATTACACATTAGGCATCTGCTAAGTTACACTCCCGGGGTCAAGAGTTCTACCCACTTGTGTCAAACCAGGCATCATTGACCACTCATGTGGTCAGACGCCACCCACGCAAAACTTTGTCAAAGGCTGACACGACCCTCCGAGCACCGACAGGCTTCATCACACTCCTCAGATCTAAATCTTTGTCTTGTCATCTGCCTTCAAGTTTATTGATGCCAGACAACAGAATACTCATACAAACTGTGTATTGTTATAAGGAAACCACAGTTTAGTGTTTTAACGGAGGTGCTCTGCTCAGAAATATATGAAAGTATATTATAAATGCATGACATTTGTTAGATATATCTGTATTACATGACTTGCACATTATTGTTATCATTAAATGATTAAAATACAACATTCAGCAAAGAGGGTTTGGTTGATCCTGGCACAGTCAGGCTGGTTAGGCTCATCGTCCTCTCAGGGCCCTTGCCCCCTCGACACGCACCCCAGACAGCGAATGGGACTTCTCCCTGGAATCGCTGCCAACTCAAACCCACCGAGAACCTTTTGGAGAATGTGGAGACTCCCAACACTACAGCCATCTGCAATACCCAGATTGTCAGAAGGGCTGTATTGTATATGATGTATAAAGAATATAAAACACTGTTTGAACCTGAAAGATATTTGAGCATTTACAATGGCAAACATGTACGCAGTGTTTTTATTAAATTAAGATGTTACGAGGGTAGATGGCAATCTATTGAATCATGTTTACGTATGTGTCCTGTTTGCAATATGTCTGTTGAAGATGAATATCATTTCGTATTGATCTGTAAACACTATACTGAGCTGCGTAAAGTTTATTTGCCAGAATTGTTTTGGAAGTTTCCAACTATATATAAATTCAAAAAATTATTGTGGATGAGTTATTAAAACGTCTGCAATATTATGTATATTATGCGTATAAACAAAGACAGGAAGTCTTAAAATCTATGTAATGTGCTTCACATTGTATTGTTGTCACTGCATTTTCTTGTATATGGGCCAAAGGCCTACACACAAATAAACTAATTTTGACTTTGACTATTCCTGGCAACAAACCCAGGTACTCTCCCAATGTCAGTCAACAGATTGGAAGGTACCAAACTTAAGGCACCGAGAACAATGGGTAGTCGGACAACTATGTACTTGGGATGCAAGCGTGATATTTTTCGAAAGCGAGGTCTGCATATTTGCATTTTTGCTGAATCTTGTCAATAACATTAGTGTCAAAAGGGACTGGAAATTCAATGATATGTATGATTTGGATTTATCAAACATGCCAAGATCAGTTTTTTTGGCCTGCGTAGGTCAGAGGCTGTATACGGGCCTATATTTGTATTTATCATTTTCCATGACAGAGAATACGATTATATCAATGATTTCATTGGATTTATGAAAAAGGGCAAGATCAGGTTTGTTGGCCTGGACAGGCCTGAGGTTGTATACGGGCCTATTCCAGAGGGGGTGGGGATCTGAGTCAATACCACAAGCATGTCGAAGACACAGGCCTTTGTGTCGATGCATACATATTTCCAGATCAGTCAATATCATTAATTTATCTGGGAATATGAAAGCAACGACACAGCAGCCCATGGGCGAAGACGGCAATAAAAGGATCGAGCCATGCCATCATGTCACTTACGACACTGTGTTTGTGCTAAAGCTGGACATCCGCTGTCAAGGTTTCAGACAGTCTAATTAAATTCATTACATAATGTACATTTCATAACTTTGTATTTTCATTTTGATGCAAAAGCATACATTGACGGTTTCGAGTGGGTGGTGACTGGTCCTGAGCAGCAAACAGAAAGCCTTCTTTTTCACTTTTCAGACCAGTCGTCTTCATCAAACTATAATTCTCAACTTCATAGGGGTATACAACCCAACTGGGATACGATGACATGCATCAACCCCTGACGTCAGCAAGCCTGACCCCCGATCCCGTTAGTCGCCTCTTACGACAAGCGTGTGTTGCAGAAGGCCAATTCTAACCCGGATCTTCAAGTATAATAACGATTTACCTCTATTAATCATACGTACATATGACGTGTACGCATAGCATGTTTGGTGAAACTACAAAAGAAAACGAGAAACATTTTATTTGAAAACACATTAAAATACTCACATTAAAAGTAAAGGAAATATATAACGTCAACGGCAGAGACAATTCAGGGTAAAGATACTTCAGAATGTTTAATTTTGATGAACACTTTATTTGAATTTGAATTTCACATTAAGAATGGGATACACTTTCAGCTGCTGTTCGTGGCGGTGTGCCCCAAAAAGATTTTATTCTTTTTCTTATATGAGATAAGAAAAAAAGAAAAATTCGTTTACTTTCGTAAAACTTGCAGGGTTAAATGAGAAACTCTGAACACAAGAAATAGAATCCGACCATGACATTTTAGTATCTTGATTTGCATTATTCTTTGTCCACCATCAGTATCTATTTGGTTTGTGATGACGTTTGCCTCCCTGTTCAGCTTCTAGACGAAGTGGATCACCTTAGCGCAAAGATGGCCTTGTGGAACGGGGCCCAGAGGCCCTAAAGTCATACCATGACTCCCTTGCAGCTGGATGTCACAAAGGTCGTGATGCCACAAGAGTTGCACTGATTCAGAAGTACTTCTGGCCTCGTCTTTATCAAGGTGTTGAAGACTACATCAGATCTTGGGACCGCCTCCGTGGTCTAGAGGTAGAGCGTCCGCCGGGAGAGCAAACGTTTCGGGGTTCGTTTCCCGGCCGTGCCATAGATGGTGCGTGCTGTTACCCTGTCTTGCGCTCGGCATTAAGGGACTAAAACAAGGACTGGTCGGCTTGGAGACAGTACACTGTGTCTGTTGGCCAACACTCTTGCTTCCACAACCACCCTCGTTGTAGGAGACATGTGGCAAGTGAAATGCGTCTTCTAAGCAAATCTGAAAGTTATAATATCCAACGTGAATGGTCTTTACACAGACCATTGACTACAATCGACCAGCCATCGGGACCAGCAGCTGTTAAAACCGCGGCGTCTTTCCCCATGCTATCAGATGCCTCCATAGCTCAGTGGATAGAGCACTGGTCTTGTAAACCAGGGGTCGTGAGTTCGATCCTCACTGGGGGCTAGATATCCTTTGCCGGAATTTTAGCCTTTTGCAGTTGAATTGATCAAACCTCTTATTGGAGAACCACGAGGAAGTGCTGTGGAAGCAGCCTCCGTAGCTCAGTGGTAAGAGCACTGGTCTCGTAAACCAGGGGTCGTGAGTTCGATCCTCACTGGGAGCTATGCTATAGGTTTGTTTTCAAAATCCAATGGGTTTTTCCTATTCAAGTGGACGCAGTCTCAACTTTGAAGCCAATCATTTGTCACATAATCGGGAACAGTTGAGTTTTCAAAACACTGACATTGACGACAAAACCCATGAGTTGCGCGTGCCCTTTGATACCCAAGCGCAGGCCTCCTTTTAAATCTTAAATCGACACCCAAGCCTTCAAATTTCCGATGCCTTTGCCTTGACTCGGCTCAGCAAGTGTCGTTTAACATATATTTTAAAGTGTACAAAATGTATCTGTTCACTTTCCATTTAAATAAGACACCCGTTGCAATACCACTGGTTGAAGGTGTAATTGAGATGTGTCATTTTAGTTCCTTTTGCAAGAGTTGTGCTTCTGAGTATAGTTGTCGAGAGTGAACATAAGGATTAATAAGTCACCACCCATGGCTAACTGCCTCCATAGCTCAGTGGATAGAGCACTGGTCTTGTAAACCAGGGGTCGTGAGTTCGATCCTCACTGGGGGCTCATTCTTCTTTTACAGTTTTTTTACCACCCAGGAGTCAGTAAACGATTGCTGTCACGCGGATACTATATTTCTCCTGAGAGGCCAATAAACCAACCGGCACTCGTTTTAGCTGCATCAACATGTGAGAATGGTCAGCTTACAACCAAATTCTATATTTCTTAAGAGGTAAAGAAGAGAGTGAGGTAAAATACCCGAGCCCCCTATTGACCTAATTAATGTTTGTCTTCACCTGCCTTCTGTTTTCAATTCAACAGGTAAAATGTTCATTAGTTTCCTTATCAGAATGTATTTGACTGTTTGAAACGTGGCTTGGTGTTTTGCAGTGAAAATGTTGACCTGTCTATTAGCGCGCCGTACTTATAGTCAGTACCTTCCCCATGAACACCATGGGATGAGGAATGCGGAGGTTGTGAGTTCGAGCCTCACCCGGGGCATGCTTGCTTTTATTTACTGCTCTGACAGTTTGACCAACACTGTCGCTTCCAATTCACAACCACTCATTATAGCAGACATGTGGCAGGTGAAATGCATCTTCTAAGCAAAACTTACACATTTTCCTTAGTCTGAAAGTTATGATACCCAACGTGAATGGTGTTTACACAGACTATTGACTACAATCGACCAGCCCTCGCGACCAGCAGCTGTTAAAACCGCGGCGCCTTTCACCAAGCTATCAGATGCCTCCATAGCTCAGTGGATAGAGCACTGGTCTTGTAAACCAGGGGTCGTGAGTTCGATCCTCACTGGGGGCTGGATATCCTTTGCCGGAATTTTAGCCTTTTGCAGTTGAATTGATCAAACCTCTTATTGGAGAACCACGAGGAAGTGCTGTGGAAGCAGCCTCCGTAGCTCAGTGGTAAGAGCACTGGTCTCGTATACCAGGGGTCGTGAGTTCGATCCTCACCGGGGGCTATGTTGTAGCATTATTTTGAAAATCCAATCGTTTTTTTCCTATTCAAGTGAGCGCAGTCTCAACTTTGAAGCCAATCATTTGTCACATGATCGGGAACAATTGAGTGATCAAGACAGTGACATTGACGACAAAACCCACGAGTTGCGCGTGCCCTTTGATACCCAAGCGCAGGCCTCCTTTTAAATCTTAAATCGACACCCAAGCCTTCAAATTTCCGATGCCTTTGCCTTGACTCGGCTCAGCAAGTGTCGTTTAACACATATTTTAAAGTGTACAAAATGTATCTGTTCACTTTCCATTTAAATAAGACACCCGTTGCAATACCACTGGTTGAAGGTGTGTTTGAGATGTGTCATATTAGTTCCTTTTGCAGGAGTTGTGCTTCTGAGTTTAGTTGTCGAGAGTGAACATAAGGATTAATAAGTCACCACCCATGGCTAACTGCCTCCATAGCTCAGTGGATAGAGCACTGGTCTTGTAAACCAGGGGTCGTGAGTTCGATCCTCACTGGGGGCTCATTCTTCTTTTACAGTTTTTTTTATCACCCAGGAGTCAGTAAAAGATTGCTGTCACGCGGATACTATATTTCTCCTTAGAGGCCAATAAACCAACCGGCACTCGTTTTAGCTGCATCAACATGTGAGAATAGTCAGCTTACAACCAAATTCTATGTATCTTAAGAGGTAAAGAAGAGAGTGAGATAAAATACCCGAACCTCCTATTGACCTAATTAATGTTTGTCTTCACCTGCCTTCTGTTTTCAATTCAACAGGTAAAATGTTCATTAGTTTCCTTATCAGAATGTATTTGACTGTTTGAAACGTGGCTGGGTGTTTTGCAGTGAAAATGTTGACCTGTCTATTAGCGCGCCGTACTTATAGTCAGTACCTTCCCCATGAACACCATGGGATGAGGAATGCGGAGGTTGTGAGTTCGAGCCTCACCCGGGGCATGCTTGCTTTTATTGACTGCTCTGACAGTTTGACCAACACTGTCGCTTCCAATTCACAACCACTCATTATAGCAGATATGTGGCAGGTGAAATGCATCTTCTAAGCAAAACTTACACATTTTCCTTAGTCTGAAAGTTATAATACCCAACGTGAATGGTGTTTACACAGACTATTGACTACAATCGACCAGCCCTCGCGACCAGCAGCTGTTAAAACCGCGGCGCCTTTCCCCAAGCTATCAGATGCCTCCATAGCTCAGTGGATAGAGCACTGGTCTTGTAAACCAGGGGTCGTGAGTTCGATCCTCACTGGGGGCTAGATATCCTTTGCCGGAATTTTAGCCTTTTGCAGTTGAATTGATCAAACCTCTTATTGGAGAACCACGAGGAAGTGCTGTGGAAGCAGCCTCCGTAGCTCAGTGGTAAGAGCACTGGTCTCGTAAACCAGGGGTCGTGAGTTCGATCCTCACCGGGGGCTATGTTGTAGCTTTATTTTGAAAATCCAATCGTTTTTTTCCTATTCAAGTGAGCGCAGTCTCAACTTTGAAGCCAATCATTTGTCACATGATCGGGAACAATTGAGTGATCAAGACAGTGACATTGACGACAAAACCCATGAGTTGCGCGTGCCCTTTGATACCCAAGCGCAGGCCTCCTTTTAAATCTTAAATCGACACCCAAGCCTTCAAATTTCCGATGCCTTTGCCTTGACTCGGCTCAGCAAGTGTCGTTTAACACATATTTTAAAGTGTACAAAATGTATCTGTTCACTTTCCATTTAAATAAGACACCCGTTGCAATACCACTGGTTGAAGGTGTGTTTGAGATGTGTCATATTAGCTCCTTTTGCAGGAGTTGTGCTTCTGAGTATAGTTGTCGAGAGTGAACATAAGGATTAATAAGTCACCACCCATGGCTAACTGCCTCCATAGCTCAGTGGATAGAGCACTGGTCTTGTAAACCAGGGGTCGTGAGTTCGATCCTCACTGGGGGCTCATTCTTCTTTTACAGTTTTTTTTATCACCCAGGAGTCAGTAAAAGATTGCTGTCACGCGGATACTATATTTCTCCTTAGAGGCCAATAAACCAACCGGCACTCGTTTTAGCTGCATCAACATGTGAGAATAGTCAGCTTACAACCAAATTCTATGTATCTTAAGAGGTAAAGAAGAGAGTGAGATAAAATACCCGAACCTCCTATTGACCTAATTAATGTTTGTCTTCACCTGCCTTCTGTTTTCAATTCAACAGGTAAAATGTTCATTAGTTTCCTTATCAGAATGTATTTGACTGTTTGAAACGTGGCTGGGTGTTTTGCAGTGAAAATGTTGACCTGTCTTACTTACTTACTTACGTTTGGAGATTTAACGTGCGCTTTCCGACTGGAGCGTATTTCGCACACGGGTTGACCTGTCTATTAGCGCGCCGTACTTATAGTCAGTACCTTCCCCATGAACACCATGGGATGAGGAATGCGGAGGTTGTGAGTTCGAGCCTCACCCGGGGCATGCTTGCTTTTATTGACTGCTCTGACAGTTTGACCAACACTGTCGCTTCCAATTCACAACCACTCATTATAGCAGATATGTGGCAGGTGAAATGCATCTTCTAAGCAAAACTTACACATTTTCCTTAGTCTGAAAGTTATAATACCCAACGTGAATGGTGTTTACACAGACTATTGACTACAATCGACCAGCCCTCGCGACCAGCAGCTGTTAAAACCGCGGCGCCTTTCCCCAAGCTATCAGATGCCTCCATAGCTCAGTGGATAGAGCACTGGTCTTGTAAACCAGGGGTCGTGAGTTCGATCCTCACTGGGGGCTAGATATCCTTTGCCGGAATTTTAGCCTTTTGCAGTTGAATTGATCAAACCTCTTATTGGAGAACCACGAGGAAGTGCTGTGGAAGCAGCCTCCGTAGCTCAGTGGTAAGAGCACTGGTCTCGTAAACCAGGGGTCGTGAGTTCGATCCTCACCGGGGGCTATGTTGTAGCTTTATTTTGAAAATCCAATCGTTTTTTTCCTATTCAAGTGAGCGCAGTCTCAACTTTGAAGCCAATCATTTGTCACATGATCGGGAACAATTGAGTGATCAAGACAGTGACATTGACGACAAAACCCATGAGTTGCGCGTGCCCTTTGATACCCAAGCGCAGGCCTCCTTTTAAATCTTAAATCGACACCCAAGCCTTCAAATTTCCGATGCCTTTGCCTTGACTCGGCTCAGCAAGTGTCGTTTAACACATATTTTAAAGTGTACAAAATGTATCTGTTCACTTTCCATTTAAATAAGACACCCGTTGCAATACCACTGGTTGAAGGTGTGTTTGAGATGTGTCATATTAGCTCCTTTTGCAGGAGTTGTGCTTCTGAGTATAGTTGTCGAGAGTGAACATAAGGATTAATAAGTCACCACCCATGGCTAACTGCCTCCATAGCTCAGTGGATAGAGCACTGGTCTTGTAAACCAGGGGTCGTGAGTTCGATCCTCACTGGGGGCTCATTCTTCTTTTACAGTTTTTTTTATCACCCAGGAGTCAGTAAACGATTGCTGTCACGCGGATACTATATTTCTCCTTAGAGGCAAATAAACCAACCGGCACTCGTTTTAGCTGCATCAACATGTGAGAATAGTCAGCTTACAACCAAATTCTATGTATCTTAAGAGGTAAAGAAGAGAGTGAGATAAAATACCCGAACCTCCTATTGACCTAATTAATGTTTGTCTTCACCTGCCTTCTGTTTTCAATTCAACAGGTAAAATGTTCATTAGTTTCCTTATCAGAATGTATTTGACTGTTTGAAACGTGGCTGGGTGTTTTGCAGTGAAAATGTTGACCTGTCTATTAGCGCGCCGTACTTATAGTCAGTACCTTCCCCATGAACACCATGGGATGAGGAATGCGGAGGTTGTGAGTTCGAGCCTCACCCGGGGCATGCTTGCTTTTATTGACTGCTCTGACAGTTTGACCAACACTGTCGCTTCCAATTCACAACCACTCATTATAGCAGACATGTGGCAGGTGAAATGCATCTTCTAAGCAAAACTTACACATTTTCCTTAGTCTGAAAGTTATGATACCCAACGTGAATGGTGTTTACACAGACTATTGACTACAATCGACCAGCCCTCGCGACCAGCAGCTGTTAAAACCGCGGCGCCTTTCACCAAGCTATCAGATGCCTCCATAGCTCAGTGGATAGAGCACTGGTCTTGTAAACCAGGGGTCGTGAGTTCGATCCTCACTGGGGGCTAGATATCCTTTGCCGGAATTTTAGCCTTTTGCAGTTGAATTGATCAAACCTCTTATTGGAGAACCACGAGGAAGTGCTGTGGAAGCAGCCTCCGTAGCTCAGTGGTAAGAGCACTGGTCTCGTAAACCAGGGGTCGTGAGTTCGATCCTCACCGGGGGCTATGTTGTAGCTTTATTTTGAAAATCCAATCGTTTTTTTCCTATTCAAGTGAGCGCAGTCTCAACTTTGAAGCCAATCATTTGTCACATGATCGGGAACAATTGAGTGATCAAGACAGTGACATTGACGACAAAACCCATGAGTTGCGCGTGCCCTTTGATACCCAAGCGCAGGCCTCCTTTTAAATCTTAAATCGACACCCAAGCCTTCAAATTTCCGATGCCTTTGCCTTGACTCGGCTCAGCAAGTGTCGTTTAACACATATTTTAAAGTGTACAAAATGTATCTGTTCACTTTCCATTTAAATAAGACACCCGTTGCAATACCACTGGTTGAAGGTGTGTTTGAGATGTGTCATATTAGCTCCTTTTGCAGGAGTTGTGCTTCTGAGTATAGTTGTCGAGAGTGAACATAAGGATTAATAAGTCACCACCAATGGCTAACTGCCTCCATAGCTCAGTGGATAGAGCACTGGTCTTGTAAACCAGGGGTCGTGAGTTCGATCCTCACTGTGGGCTCATTCTTCTTTTACAGTTTTTTTTATCACCCAGGAGTCAATAAAAGATTGCTGTCACGCGGATACTATATTTCTCCTTAGAGGCCAATAAACCAACCGGCACTCGTTTTAGCTGCATCAACATGTGAGAATAGTCAGCTTACAACCAAATTCTATGTATCTTAAGAGGTAAAGAAGAGAGTGAGATAAAATACCCGAACCTCCTATTGACCTAATTAATGTTTGTCTTCACCTGCCTTCTGTTTTCAATTCAACAGGTAAAATGTTTATTAGTTTCCTTATCAGAATGTATTTGACTGTTTAAAAACGTGGCTGGGTGTTTTGCAGTGAAAATGTTGACCTGTCTATCAGCTGCCCCGGTGGCACAATCGGTTAGCGAACCGTACTTATAGTCAGTACCTTCCCCATGAACACCATGGGATGAGGAATGCGGAGGTTGTGAGTTCGAGCCTCACCCGGGGCATGCTTGCTTTTATTGACTGCTCTGACAGTTTGACCAACACTGTCGCTTCCAATTCACAACCACTCATTATAGCAGATATGTGGCAGGTGAAATGCATCTTCTAAGCAAAACTTACACATTTTCCTTAGTCTGAAAGTTATAATACCCAACGTGAATGGTGTTTACACAGACTATTGACTACAATCGACCAGCCCTCGCGACCAGCAGCTGTTAAAACCGCGGCGCCTTTCCCCAAGCTATCAGATGCCTCCATAGCTCAGTGGATAGAGCACTGGTCTTGTAAACCAGGGGTCGTGAGTTCGATCCTCACTGGGGGCTAGATATCCTTTGCCGGAATTTTAGCCTTTTGCAGTTGAATTGATCAAACCTCTTATTGGAGAACCACGAGGAAGTGCTGTGGAAGCAGCCTCCGTAGCCCAGTGGTAAGAGCACTGGTCTCGTAAACCAGGGGTCGTGAGTTCGATCCTCACCGGGGGCTATGTTGTAGCTTTATTTTGAAAATCCAATCGTTTTTTTCCTATTCAAGTGAGCGCAGTCTCAACTTTGAAGCCAATCATTTGTCACATGATCGGGAACAATTGAGTGATCAAGACAGTGACATTGACGACAAAACCCATGAGTTGCGCGTGCCCTTTGATACCCAAGCGCAGGCCTCCTTTTAAATCTTAAATCGACACCCAAGCCTTCAAATTTCCGATGCCTTTGCCTTGACTCGGCTCAGCAAGTGTCGTTTAACACATATTTTAAAGTGTACAAAATGTATCTGTTCACTTTCCATTTAAATAAGACACCCGTTGCAATACCACTGGTTGAAGGTGTGTTTGAGATGTGTCATATTAGCTCCTTTTGCAGGAGTTGTGCTTCTGAGTATAGTTGTCGAGAGTGAACATAAGGATTAATAAGTCACCACCCATGGCTAACTGCCTCCATAGCTCAGTGGATAGAGCACTGGTCTTGTAAACCAGGGGTCGTGAGTTCGATCCTCACTGGGGGCTCATTCTTCTTTTACAGTTTTTTTTATCACCCAGGAGTCAGTAAACGATTGCTGTCACGCGGATACTATATTTCTCCTTAGAGGCCAATAAACCAACCGGCACTCGTTTTAGCTGCATCAACATGTGAGAATAGTCAGCTTACAACCAAATTCTATGTATCTTAAGAGGTAAAGAAGAGAGTGAGATAAAATACCCGAACCTCCTATTGACCTAATTAATGTTTGTCTTCACCTGCCTTCTGTTTTCAATTCAACAGGTAAAATGTTCATTAGTTTCCTTATCAGAATGTATTTGACTGTTTAAAAACGTGGCTGGGTGTTTTGCAGTGAAAATGTTGACCTGTCTATCAGCTGCCCCGGTGGCACAATCGGTTAGCGAACCGTACTTATAGTCAGTACCTTCCCCATGAACACCATGGGATGAGGAATGCGGAGGTTGTGAGTTCGAGCCTCACCCGGGGCATGCTTGCTTTTATTGACTGCTCTGACAGTTTGACCAACACTGTCGCTTCCAATTCACAACCACTCATTATAGCAGACATGTGGCAGGTGAAATGCATCTTCTAAGCAAAACTTACACATTTTCCTTAGTCTGAAAGTTATAATACCCAACGTGAATGGTGTTTACACAGACTATTGACTACAATCGACCAGCCCTCGCGACCAGCAGCTGTTAAAACCGCGGCGCCTTTCACCAAGCTATCAGATGCCTCCATAGCTCAGTGGATAGAGCACTGGTCTTGTAAACCAGGGGTCGTGAGTTCGATCCTCACTGGGGGCCAGATATCCTTTGCCGGAATTTTAGCCTTTTGCAGTTGAATTGATCAAACCTCTTATTGGAGAACCACGAGGAAGTGCTGTGGAAGCAGCCTCCGTAGCTCAGTGGTAAGAGCACTGGTCTCGTAAACCAGGGGTCGTGAGTTCGATCCTCACCGGGGGCTATGTTGTAGCTTTATTTTGAAAATCCAATCGTTTTTTTCCTATTCAAGTGAGCGCAGTCTCAACTTTGAAGCCAATCATTTGTCACATGATCGGGAACAATTGAGTGATCAAGACAGTGACATTGACGACAAAACCCATGAGTTGCGCGTGCCCTTTGATACCCAAGCGCAGGCCTCCTTTTAAATCTTAAATCGACACCCAAGCCTTCAAATTTCCGATGCCTTTGCCTTGACTCGGCTCAGCAAGTGTCGTTTAACACATATTTTAAAGTGTACAAAATGTATCTGTTCACTTTCCATTTAAATAAGACACCCGTTGCAATACCACTGGTTGAAGGTGTGTTTGAGATGTGTCATATTAGCTCCTTTTGCAGGAGTTGTGCTTCTGAGTATAGTTGTCGAGAGTGAACATAAGGATTAATAAGTCACCACCCATGGCTAACTGCCTCCATAGCTCAGTGGATAGAGCACTGGTCTTGTAAACCAGGGGTCGTGAGTTCGATCCTCACTGGGGGCTCATTCTTCTTTTACAGTTTTTTTTATCACCCAGGAGTCAGTAAACGATTGCTGTCACGCGGATACTATATTTCTCCTTAGAGGCAAATAAACCAACCGGCACTCGTTTTAGCTGCATCAACATGTGAGAATAGTCAGCTTACAACCAAATTCTATGTATCTTAAGAGGTAAAGAAGAGAGTGAGATAAAATACCCGAACCTCCTATTGACCTAATTAATGTTTGTCTTCACCTGCCTTCTGTTTTCAATTCAACAGGTAAAATGTTCATTAGTTTCCTTATCAGAATGTATTTGACTGTTTGAAACGTGGCTGGGTGTTTTGCAGTGAAAATGTTGACCTGTCTATTAGCGCGCCGTACTTATAGTCAGTACCTTCCCCATGAACACCATGGGATGAGGAATGCGGAGGTTGTGAGTTCGAGCCTCACCCGGGGCATGCTTGCTTTTATTGACTGCTCTGACAGTTTGACCAACACTGTCGCTTCCAATTCACAACCACTCATTATAGCAGATATGTGGCAGGTGAAATGCATCTTCTAAGCAAAACTTACACATTTTCCTTAGTCTGAAAGTTATAATACCCAACGTGAATGGTGTTTACACAGACTATTGACTACAATCGACCAGCCCTCGCGACCAGCAGCTGTTAAAACCGCGGCGCCTTTCCCCAAGCTATCAGATGCCTCCATAGCTCAGTGGATAGAGCACTGGTCTTGTAAACCAGGGGTCGTGAGTTCGATCCTCACTGGGGGCTAGATATCCTTTGCCGGAATTTTAGCCTTTTGCAGTTGAATTGATCAAACCTCTTATTGGAGAACCACGAGGAAGTGCTGTGGAAGCAGCCTCCGTAGCTCAGTGGTAAGAGCACTGGTCTCGTAAACCAGGGGTCGTGAGTTCGATCCTCACCGGGGGCTATGTTGTAGCTTTATTTTGAAAATCCAATCGTTTTTTTCCTATTCAAGTGAGCGCAGTCTCAACTTTGAAGCCAATCATTTGTCACATGATCGGGAACAATTGAGTGATCAAGACAGTGACATTGACGACAAAACCCATGAGTTGCGCGTGCCCTTTGATACCCAAGCGCAGGCCTCCTTTTAAATCTTAAATCGACACCCAAGCCTTCAAATTTCCGATGCCTTTGCCTTGACTCGGCTCAGCAAGTGTCGTTTAACACATATTTTAAAGTGTACAAAATGTATCTGTTCACTTTCCATTTAAATAAGACACCCGTTGCAATACCACTGGTTGAAGGTGTGTTTGAGATGTGTCATATTAGCTCCTTTTGCAGGAGTTGTGCTTCTGAGTATAGTTGTCGAGAGTGAACATAAGGATTAATAAGTCACCACCCATGGCTAACTGCCTCCATAGCTCAGTGGATAGAGCACTGGTCTTGTAAACCAGGGGTCGTGAGTTCGATCCTCACTGTGGGCTCATTCTTCTTTTACAGTTTTTTTTATCACCCAGGAGTCAGTAAACGATTGCTGTCACGCGGATACTATATTTCTCCTTAGAGGCAAATAAACCAACCGGCACTCGTTTTAGCTGCATCAACATGTGAGAATAGTCAGCTTACAACCAAATTCTATGTATCTTAAGAGGTAAAGAAGAGAGTGAGATAAAATACCCGAACCTCCTATTGACCTAATTAATGTTTGTCTTCACCTGCCTTCTGTTTTCAATTCAACAGGTAAAATGTTCATTAGTTTCCTTATCAGAATGTATTTGACTGTTTGAAACGTGGCTGGGTGTTTTGCAGTGAAAATGTTGACCTGTCTATTAGCGCGCCGTACTTATAGTCAGTACCTTCCCCATGAACACCATGGGATGAGGAATGCGGAGGTTGTGAGTTCGAGCCTCACCCGGGGCATGCTTGCTTTTATTGACTGCTCTGACAGTTTGACCAACACTGTCGCTTCCAATTCACAACCACTCATTATAGCAGACATGTGGCAGGTGAAATGCATCTTCTAAGCAAAACTTACACATTTTCCTTAGTCTGAAAGTTATGATACCCAACGTGAATGGTGTTTACACAGACTATTGACTACAATCGACCAGCCCTCGCGACCAGCAGCTGTTAAAACCGCGGCGCCTTTCACCAAGCTATCAGATGCCTCCATAGCTCAGTGGATAGAGCACTGGTCTTGTAAACCAGGGGTCGTGAGTTCGATCCTCACTGGGGGCTAGATATCCTTTGCCGGAATTTTAGCCTTTTGCAGTTGAATTGATCAAACCTCTTATTGGAGAACCACGAGGAAGTGCTGTGGAAGCAGCCTCCGTAGCTCAGTGGTAAGAGCACTGGTCTCGTAAACCAGGGGTCGTGAGTTCGATCCTCACCGGGGGCTATGTTGTAGCTTTATTTTGAAAATCCAATCGTTTTTTTCCTATTCAAGTGAGCGCAGTCTCAACTTTGAAGCCAATCATTTGTCACATGATCGGGAACAATTGAGTGATCAAGACAGTGACATTGACGACAAAACCCATGAGTTGCGCGTGCCCTTTGATACCCAAGCGCAGGCCTCCTTTTAAATCTTAAATCGACACCCAAGCCTTCAAATTTCCGATGCCTTTGCCTTGACTCGGCTCAGCAAGTGTCGTTTAACACATATTTTAAAGTGTACAAAATGTATCTGTTCACTTTCCATTTAAATAAGACACCCGTTGCAATACCACTGGTTGAAGGTGTGTTTGAGATGTGTCATATTAGCTCCTTTTGCAGGAGTTGTGCTTCTGAGTATAGTTGTCGAGAGTGAACATAAGGATTAATAAGTCACCACCAATGGCTAACTGCCTCCATAGCTCAGTGGATAGAGCACTGGTCTTGTAAACCAGGGGTCGTGAGTTCGATCCTCACTGTGGGCTCATTCTTCTTTTACAGTTTTTTTTATCACCCAGGAGTCAATAAAAGATTGCTGTCACGCGGATACTATATTTCTCCTTAGAGGCCAATAAACCAACCGGCACTCGTTTTAGCTGCATCAACATGTGAGAATAGTCAGCTTACAACCAAATTCTATGTATCTTAAGAGGTAAAGAAGAGAGTGAGATAAAATACCCGAACCTCCTATTGACCTAATTAATGTTTGTCTTCACCTGCCTTCTGTTTTCAATTCAACAGGTAAAATGTTTATTAGTTTCCTTATCAGAATGTATTTGACTGTTTAAAAACGTGGCTGGGTGTTTTGCAGTGAAAATGTTGACCTGTCTATCAGCTGCCCCGGTGGCACAATCGGTTAGCGCGCCGTACTTATAGTCAGTACCTTCCCCATGAACACCATGGGATGAGGAATGCGGAGGTTGTGAGTTCGAGCCTCACCCGGGGCATGCTTGCTTTTATTGACTGCTCTGACAGTTTGACCAACACTGTCGCTTCCAATTCACAACCACTCATTATAGCAGATATGTGGCAGGTGAAATGCATCTTCTAAGCAAAACTTACATATTTTCCTTAGTCTGAAAGTTATAATACCCAACGTGAATGGTGTTTACACAGACTATTGACTACAATCGACCAGCCCTCGCGACCAGCAGCTGTTAAAACCGCGGCGCCTTTCCCCAAGCTATCAGATGCCTCCATAGCTCAGTGGATAGAGCACTGGTCTTGTAAACCAGGGGTCGTGAGTTCGATCCTCACTGGGGGCTAGATATCCTTTGCCGGAATTTTAGCCTTTTGCAGTTGAATTGATCAAACCTCTTATTGGAGAACCACGAGGAAGTGCTGTGGAAGCAGCCTCCGTAGCCCAGTGGTAAGAGCACTGGTCTCGTAAACCAGGGGTCGTGAGTTCGATCCTCACCGGGGGCTATGTTGTAGCTTTATTTTGAAAATCCAATCGTTTTTTTCCTATTCAAGTGAGCGCAGTCTCAACTTTGAAGCCAATCATTTGTCACATGATCGGGAACAATTGAGTGATCAAGACAGTGACATTGACGACAAAACCCATGAGTTGCGCGTGCCCTTTGATACCCAAGCGCAGGCCTCCTTTTAAATCTTAAATCGACACCCAAGCCTTCAAATTTCCGATGCCTTTGCCTTGACTCGGCTCAGCAAGTGTCGTTTAACACATATTTTAAAGTGTACAAAATGTATCTGTTCACTTTCCATTTAAATAAGACACCCGTTGCAATACCACTGGTTGAAGGTGTGTTTGAGATGTGTCATATTAGCTCCTTTTGCAGGAGTTGTGCTTCTGAGTATAGTTGTCGAGAGTGAACATAAGGATTAATAAGTCACCACCCATGGCTAACTGCCTCCATAGCTCAGTGGATAGAGCACTGGTCTTGTAAACCAGGGGTCGTGAGTTCGATCCTCACTGGGGGCTCATTCTTCTTTTACAGTTTTTTTTATCACCCAGGAGTCAGTAAACGATTGCTGTCACGCGGATACTATATTTCTCCTTAGAGGCCAATAAACCAACCGGCACTCGTTTTAGCTGCATCAACATGTGAGAATAGTCAGCTTACAACCAAATTCTATGTATCTTAAGAGGTAAAGAAGAGAGTGAGATAAAATACCCGAACCTCCTATTGACCTAATTAATGTTTGTCTTCACCTGCCTTCTGTTTTCAATTCAACAGGTAAAATGTTTATTAGTTTCCTTATCAGAATGTATTTGACTGTTTAAAAACGTGGCTGGGTGTTTTGCAGTGAAAATGTTGACCTGTCTATCAGCTGCCCCGGTGGCACAATCGGTTAGCGCGCCGTACTTATAGTCAGTACCTTCCCCATGAACACCATGGGATGAGGAATGCGGAGGTTGTGAGTTCGAGCCTCACCCGGGGCATGCTTGCTTTTATTGACTGCTCTGACAGTTTGACCAACACTGTCGCTTCCAATTCACAACCACTCATTATAGCAGATATGTGGCAGGTGAAATGCATCTTCTAAGCAAAACTTACACATTTTCCTTAGTCTGAAAGTTATAATACCCAACGTGAATGGTGTTTACACAGACTATTGACTACAATCGACCAGCCCTCGCGACCAGCAGCTGTTAAAACCGCGGCGCCTTTCCCCAAGCTATCAGATGCCTCCATAGCTCAGTGGATAGAGCACTGGTCTTGTAAACCAGGGGTCGTGAGTTCGATCCTCACTGGGGGCTAGATATCCTTTGCCGGAATTTTAGCCTTTTGCAGTTGAATTGATCAAACCTCTTATTGGAGAACCACGAGGAAGTGCTGTGGAAGCAGCCTCCGTAGCCCAGTGGTAAGAGCACTGGTCTCGTAAACCAGGGGTCGTGAGTTCGATCCTCACCGGGGGCTATGTTGTAGCTTTATTTTGAAAATCCAATCGTTTTTTTCCTATTCAAGTGAGCGCAGTCTCAACTTTGAAGCCAATCATTTGTCACATGATCGGGAACAATTGAGTGATCAAGACAGTGACATTGACGACAAAACCCATGAGTTGCGCGTGCCCTTTGATACCCAAGCGCAGGCCTCCTTTTAAATCTTAAATCGACACCCAAGCCTTCAAATTTCCGATGCCTTTGCCTTGACTCGGCTCAGCAAGTGTCGTTTAACACATATTTTAAAGTGTACAAAATGTATCTGTTCACTTTCCATTTAAATAAGACACCCGTTGCAATACCACTGGTTGAAGGTGTGTTTGAGATGTGTCATATTAGCTCCTTTTGCAGGAGTTGTGCTTCTGAGTATAGTTGTCGAGAGTGAACATAAGGATTAATAAGTCACCACCCATGGCTAACTGCCTCCATAGCTCAGTGGATAGAGCACTGGTCTTGTAAACCAGGGGTCGTGAGTTCGATCCTCACTGGGGGCTCATTCTTCTTTTACAGTTTTTTTTATCACCCAGGAGTCAGTAAACGATTGCTGTCACGCGGATACTATATTTCTCCTTAGAGGCAAATAAACCAACCGGCACTCGTTTTAGCTGCATCAACATGTGAGAATAGTCAGCTTACAACCAAATTCTATGTATCTTAAGAGGTAAAGAAGAGAGTGAGATAAAATACCCGAACCTCCTATTGACCTAATTAATGTTTGTCTTCACCTGCCTTCTGTTTTCAATTCAACAGGTAAAATGTTCATTAGTTTCCTTATCAGAATGTATTTGACTGTTTGAAACGTGGCTGGGTGTTTTGCAGTGAAAATGTTGACCTGTCTATTAGCGCGCCGTACTTATAGTCAGTACCTTCCCCATGAACACCATGGGATGAGGAATGCGGAGGTTGTGAGTTCGAGCCTCACCCGGGGCATGCTTGCTTTTATTGACTGCTCTGACAGTTTGACCAACACTGTCGCTTCCAATTCACAACCACTCATTATAGCAGACATGTGGCAGGTGAAATGCATCTTCTAAGCAAAACTTACACATTTTCCTTAGTCTGAAAGTTATGATACCCAACGTGAATGGTGTTTACACAGACTATTGACTACAATCGACCAGCCCTCGCGACCAGCAGCTGTTAAAACCGCGGCGCCTTTCCCCAAGCTATCAGATGCCTCCATAGCTCAGTGGATAGAGCACTGGTCTTGTAAACCAGGGGTCGTGAGTTCGATCCTCACTGGGGGCTAGATATCCTTTGCCGGAATTTTAGCCTTTTGCAGTTGAATTGATCAAACCTCTTATTGGAGAACCACGAGGAAGTGCTGTGGAAGCAGCCTCCGTAGCTCAGTGGTAAGAGCACTGGTCTCGTAAACCAGGGGTCGTGAGTTCGATCCTCACCGGGGGCTATGTTGTAGCTTTATTTTGAAAATCCAATCGTTTTTTTCCTATTCAAGTGAGCGCAGTCTCAACTTTGAAGCCAATCATTTGTCACATGATCGGGAACAATTGAGTGATCAAGACAGTGACATTGACGACAAAACCCATGAGTTGCGCGTGCCCTTTGATACCCAAGCGCAGGCCTCCTTTTAAATCTTAAATCGACACCCAAGCCTTCAAATTTCCGATGCCTTTGCCTTGACTCGGCTCAGCAAGTGTCGTTTAACACATATTTTAAAGTGTACAAAATGTATCTGTTCACTTTCCATTTAAATAAGACACCCGTTGCAATACCACTGGTTGAAGGTGTGTTTGAGATGTGTCATATTAGCTCCTTTTGCAGGAGTTGTGCTTCTGAGTATAGTTGTCGAGAGTGAACATAAGGATTAATAAGTCACCACCCATGGCTAACTGCCTCCATAGCTCAGTGGATAGAGCACTGGTCTTGTAAAGCAGGGGTCGTGAGTTCGATCCTCACTGGGGGCTCATTCTTCTTTTACAGTTTTTTTTATCACCCAGGAGTCAGTAAACGATTGCTGTCACGCGGATACTATATTTCTCCTTAGAGGCCAATAAACCAACCGGCACTCGTTTTAGCTGCATCAACATGTGAGAATAGTCAGCTTACAACCAAATTCTATGTATCTTAAGAGGTAAAGAAGAGAGTGAGATAAAATACCCGAACCTCCTATTGACCTAATTAATGTTTGTCTTCACCTGCCTTCTGTTTTCAATTCAACAGGTAAAATGTTCATTAGTTTCCTTATCAGAATGTATTTGACTGTTTAAAAACGTGGCTGGGTGTTTTGCAGTGAAAATGTTGACCTGTCTATCAGCTGCCCCGGTGGCACAATCGGTTAGCGCGCCGTACTTATAGTCAGTACCTTCCCCATGAACACCATGGGATGAGGAATGCGGAGGTTGTGAGTTCGAGCCTCACCCGGGGCATGCTTGCTTTTATTGACTGCTCTGACAGTTTGACCAACACTGTCGCTTCCAATTCACAACCACTCATTATAGCAGACATGTGGCAGGTGAAATGCATCTTCTAAGCAAAACTTACACATTTTCCTTAGTCTGAAAGTTATAATACCCAACGTGAATGGTGTTTACACAGACTATTGACTACAATCGACCAGCCCTCGCGACCAGCAGCTGTTAAAACCGCGGCGCCTTTCACCAAGCTATCAGATGCCTCCATAGCTCAGTGGATAGAGCACTGGTCTTGTAAACCAGGGGTCGTGAGTTCGATCCTCACTGGGGGCTAGATATCCTTTGCCGGAATTTTAGCCTTTTGCAGTTGAATTGATCAAACCTCTTATTGGAGAACCACGAGGAAGTGCTGTGGAAGCAGCCTCCGTAGCTCAGTGGTAAGAGCACTGGTCTCGTAAACCAGGGGTCGTGAGTTCGATCCTCACCGGGGGCTATGTTGTAGCTTTATTTTGAAAATCCAATCGTTTTTTTCCTATTCAAGTGAGCGCAGTCTCAACTTTGAAGCCAATCATTTGTCACATGATCGGGAACAATTGAGTGATCAAGACAGTGACATTGACGACAAAACCCATGAGTTGCGCGTGCCCTTTGATACCCAAGCGCAGGCCTCCTTTTAAATCTTAAATCGACACCCAAGCCTTCAAATTTCCGATGCCTTTGCCTTGACTCGGCTCAGCAAGTGTCGTTTAACACATATTTTAAAGTGTACAAAATGTATCTGTTCACTTTCCATTTAAATAAGACACCCGTTGCAATACCACTGGTTGAAGGTGTGTTTGAGATGTGTCATATTAGCTCCTTTTGCAGGAGTTGTGCTTCTGAGTATAGTTGTCGAGAGTGAACATAAGGATTAATAAGTCACCACCAATGGCTAACTGCCTCCATAGCTCAGTGGATAGAGCACTGGTCTTGTAAACCAGGGGTCGTGAGTTCGATCCTCACTGGGGGCATTTTTTTACAGTTTTTTTTATCACCCAGGAGTCAGTAAAAGATTGCTGTCACGCGGATACTATATTTCTCCTTAGAGGCCAATAAACCAACCGGCACTCGTTTTAGCTGCATCAACATGTGAGAATAGTCAGCTTACAACCAAATTCTATGTATCTTAAGAGGTAAAGAAGAGAGTGAGATAAAATACCCGAACCTCCTATTGACCTAATTAATGTTTGTCTTCACCTGCCTTCTGTTTTCAATTCAACAGGTAAAATGTTCATTAGTTTCCTTATCAGAATGTATTTGACTGTTTGAAACGTGGCTGGGTGTTTTGCAGTGAAAATGTTGACCTGTCTATCAGCTGCCCCGGTGGCACAATCGGTTAGCGCGCCGTACTTATAGTCAGTACCTTCCCCATGAACACCATGGGATGAGGAATGCGGAGGTTGTGAGTTCGAGCCTCACCCGGGGCATGCTTGCTTTTATTGACTGCTCTGACAGTTTGACCAACACTGTCGCTTCCAATTCACAACCACTCATTATAGCAGACATGTGGCAGGTGAAATGCATCTTCTAAGCAAAACTTACACATTTTCCTTAGTCTGAAAGTTATAATACCCAACGTGAATGGTGTTTACACAGACTATTGACTACAATCGACCAGCCCTCGCGACCAGCAGCTGTTAAAACCGCGGCGCCTTTCCCCAAGCTATCAGATGCCTCCATAGCTCAGTGGATAGAGCACTGGTCTTGTAAACCAGGGGTCGTGAGTTCGATCCTCACTGGGGGCTAGATATCCTTTGCCGGAATTTTAGCCTTTTGCAGTTGAATTGATCAAACCTCTTATTGGAGAACCACGAGGAAGTGCTGTGGAAGCAGCCTCCGTAGCCCAGTGGTAAGAGCACTGGTCTCGTAAACCAGGGGTCGTGAGTTCGATCCTCACCGGGGGCTATGTTGTAGCTTTATTTTGAAAATCCAATCGTTTTTTTCCTATTCAAGTGAGCGCAGTCTCAACTTTGAAGCCAATCATTTGTCACATGATCGGGAACAATTGAGTGATCAAGACAGTGACATTGACGACAAAACCCATGAGTTGCGCGTGCCCTTTGATACCCAAGCGCAGGCCTCCTTTTAAATCTTAAATCGACACCCAAGCCTTCAAATTTCCGATGCCTTTGCCTTGACTCGGCTCAGCAAGTGTCGTTTAACACATATTTTAAAGTGTACAAAATGTATCTGTTCACTTTCCATTTAAATAAGACACCCGTTGCAATACCACTGGTTGAAGGTGTGTTTGAGATGTGTCATATTAGCTCCTTTTGCAGGAGTTGTGCTTCTGAGTATAGTTGTCGAGAGTGAACATAAGGATTAATAAGTCACCACCCATGGCTAACTGCCTCCATAGCTCAGTGGATAGAGCACTGGTCTTGTAAACCAGGGGTCGTGAGTTCGATCATCACTGGGGGCTCATTCTTCTTTTACAGTTTTTTTTATCACCCAGGAGTCAGTAAACGATTGCTGTCACGCGGATACTATATTTCTCCTTAGAGGCAAATAAACCAACCGGCACTCGTTTTAGCTGCATCAACATGTGAGAATAGTCAGCTTACAACCAAATTCTATGTATCTTAAGAGGTAAAGAAGAGAGTGAGATAAAATACCCGAACCTCCTATTGACCTAATTAATGTTTGTCTTCACCTGCCTTCTGTTTTCAATTCAACAGGTAAAATGTTCATTAGTTTCCTTATCAGAATGTATTTGACTGTTTGAAACGTGGCTGGGTGTTTTGCAGTGAAAATGTTGACCTGTCTATTAGCGCGCCGTACTTATAGTCAGTACCTTCCCCATGAACAC
This sequence comes from Haliotis cracherodii, assembly GCF_022045235.1. Classification (NCBI taxonomy): domain Eukaryota; kingdom Metazoa; phylum Mollusca; class Gastropoda; order Lepetellida; family Haliotidae; genus Haliotis; species Haliotis cracherodii. Next base: position 4,403,594 of record NW_027266270.1, read on the forward strand.
CATGGGATGAGGAATGCGGAGGTTGTGAGTTCGAGCCTCACCCGGGGCATGCTTGCTTTTATTGACTGCTCTGACAGTTTGACCAACACTGTCGCTTCCAATTCACAACCACTCATTATAGCAGACATGTGGCAGGTGAAATGCATCTTCTAAGCAAAACTTACACATTTTCCTTAGTCTGAAAGTTATGATACCCAACGTGAATGGTGTTTACACAGACTATTGACTACAATCGACCAGCCCTCGCGACCAGCAGCTGTTAAAACCGCGGCGCCTTTCACCAAGCTATCAGATGCCTCCATAGCTCAGTGGATAGAGCACTGGTCTTGTAAACCAGGGGTCGTGAGTTCGATCCTCACTGGGGGCTAGATATCCTTTGCCGGAATTTTAGCCTTTTGCAGTTGAATTGATCAAACCTCTTATTGGAGAACCACGAGGAAGTGCTGTGGAAGCAGCCTCCGTAGCTCAGTGGTAAGAGCACTGGTCTCGTAAACCAGGGGTCGTGAGTTCGATCCTCACCGGGGGCTATGTTGTAGCTTTATTTTGAAAATCCAATCGTTTTTTTCCTATTCAAGTGAGCGCAGTCTCAACTTTGAAGCCAATCATTTGTCACATGATCGGGAACAATTGAGTGATCAAGACAGTGACATTGACGACAAAACCCATGAGTTGCGCGTGCCCTTTGATACCCAAGCGCAGGCCTCCTTTTAAATCTTAAATCGACACCCAAGCCTTCAAATTTCCGATGCCTTTGCCTTGACTCGGCTCAGCAAGTGTCGTTTAACACATATTTTAAAGTGTACAAAATGTATCTGTTCACTTTCCATTTAAATAAGACACCCGTTGCAATACCACTGGTTGAAGGTGTGTTTGAGATGTGTCATATTAGCTCCTTTTGCAGGAGTTGTGCTTCTGAGTATAGTTGTCGAGAGTGAACATAAGGATTAATAAGTCACCACCAATGGCTAACTGCCTCCATAGCTCAGTGGATAGAGCACTGGTCTTGTAAACCAGGGGTCGTGAGTTCGATCCTCACTGTGGGCTCATTCTTCTTTTACAGTTTTTTTTATCACCCAGGAGTCAATAAAAGATTGCTGTCACGCGGATACTATATTTCTCCTTAGAGGCCAATAAACCAACCGGCACTCGTTTTAGCTGCATCAACATGTGAGAATAGTCAGCTTACAACCAAATTCTATGTATCTTAAGAGGTAAAGAAGAGAGTGAGATAAAATACCCGAACCTCCTATTGACCTAATTAATGTTTGTCTTCACCTGCCTTCTGTTTTCAATTCAACAGGTAAAATGTTTATTAGTTTCCTTATCAGAATGTATTTGACTGTTTAAAAACGTGGCTGGGTGTTTTGCAGTGAAAATGTTGACCTGTCTATCAGCTGCCCCGGTGGCACAATCGGTTAGCGCGCCGTACTTATAGTCAGTACCTTCCCCATGAACACCATGGGATGAGGAATGCGGAGGTTGTGAGTTCGAGCCTCACCCGGGGCATGCTTGCTTTTATTGACTGCTCTGACAGTTTGACCAACACTGTCGCTTCCAATTCACAACCACTCATTATAGCAGATATGTGGCAGGTGAAATGCATCTTCTAAGCAAAACTTACACATTTTCCTTAGTCTGAAAGTTATAATACCCAACGTGAATGGTGTTTACACAGACTATTGACTACAATCGACCAGCCCTCGCGACCAGCAGCTGTTAAAACCGCGGCGCCTTTCCCCAAGCTATCAGATGCCTCCATAGCTCAGTGGATAGAGCACTGGTCTTGTAAACCAGGGGTCGTGAGTTCGATCCTCACTGGGGGCTAGATATCCTTTGCCGGAATTTTAGCCTTTTGCAGTTGAATTGATCAAACCTCTTATTGGAGAACCACGAGGAAGTGCTGTGGAAGCAGCTTCCGTAGCTCAGTGGTAAGAGCACTGGTCTCGTAAACCAGGGGTCGTGAGTTCGATCCTCACCGGGGGCTATGTTGTAGCTTTATTTTGAAAATCCAATCGTTTTTTTCCTATTCAAGTGAGCGCAGTCTCAACTTTGAAGCCAATCATTTGTCACATGATCGGGAACAATTGAGTGATCAAGACAGTGACATTGACGACAAAACCCATGAGTTGCGCGTGCCCTTTGATACCCAAGCGCAGGCCTCCTTTTAAATCTTAAATCGACACCCAAGCCTTCAAATTTCCGATGCCTTTGCCTTGACTCGGCTCAGCAAGTGTCGTTTAACACATATTTTAAAGTGTACAAAATGTATCTGTTCACTTTCCATTTAAATAAGACACCCGTTGCAATACCACTGGTTGAAGGTGTGTTTGAGATGTGTCATATTAGCTCCTTTTGCAGGAGTTGTGCTTCTGAGTATAGTTGTCGAGAGTGAACATAAGGATTAATAAGTCACCACCCATGGCTAACTGCCTCCATAGCTCAGTGGATAGAGCACTGGTCTTGTAAACCAGGGGTCGTGAGTTCGATCCTCACTGGGGGCTCATTCTTCTTTTACAGTTTTTTTTATCACCCAGGAGTCAGTAAACGATTGCTGTCACGCGGATACTATATTTCTCCTTAGAGGCCAATAAACCAACCGGCACTCGTTTTAGCTGCATCAACATGTGAGAATAGTCAGCTTACAACCAAATTCTATGTATCTTAAGAGGTAAAGAAGAGAGTGAGATAAAATACCCGAACCTCCTATTGACCTAATTAATGTTTGTCTTCACCTGCCTTCTGTTTTCAATTCAACAGGTAAAATGTTCATTAGTTTCCTTATCAGAATGTATTTGACTGTTTAAAAACGTGGCTGGGTGTTTTGCAGTGAAAATGTTGACCTGTCTATCAGCTGCCCCGGTGGCACAATCGGTTAGCGCGCCGTACTTATAGTCAGTACCTTCCCCATGAACACCATGGGATGAGGAATGCGGAGGTTGTGAGTTCGAGCCTCACCCGGGGCATGCTTGCTTTTATTGACTGCTCTGACAGTTTGACCAACACTGTCGCTTCCAATTCACAACCACTCATTATAGCAGACATGTGGCAGGTGAAATGCATCTTCTAAGCAAAACTTACACATTTTCCTTAGTCTGAAAGTTATAATACCCAACGTGAATGGTGTTTACACAGACTATTGACTACAATCGACCAGCCCTCGCGACCAGCAGCTGTTAAAACCGCGGCGCCTTTCACCAAGCTATCAGATGCCTCCATAGCTCAGTGGATAGAGCACTGGTCTTGTAAACCAGGGGTCGTGAGTTCGATCCTCACTGGGGGCTAGATATCCTTTGCCGGAATTTTAGCCTTTTGCAGTTGAATTGATCAAACCTCTTATTGGAGAACCACGAGGAAGTGCTGTGGAAGCAGCCTCCGTAGCTCAGTGGTAAGAGCACTGGTCTCGTAAACCAGGGGTCGTGAGTTCGATCCTCACCGGGGGCTATGTTGTAGCTTTATTTTGAAAATCCAATCGTTTTTTTCCTATTCAAGTGAGCGCAGTCTCAACTTTGAAGCCAATCATTTGTCACATGATCGGGAACAATTGAGTGATCAAGACAGTGACATTGACGACAAAACCCATGAGTTGCGCGTGCCCTTTGATACCCAAGCGCAGGCCTCCTTTTAAATCTTAAATCGACACCCAAGCCTTCAAATTTCCGATGCCTTTGCCTTGACTCGGCTCAGCAAGTGTCGTTTAACACATATTTTAAAGTGTACAAAATGTATCTGTTCACTTTCCATTTAAATAAGACACCCGTTGCAATACCACTGGTTGAAGGTGTGTTTGAGATGTGTCATATTAGCTCCTTTTGCAGGAGTTGTGCTTCTGAGTATAGTTGTCGAGAGTGAACATAAGGATTAATAAGTCACCACCCATGGCTAACTGCCTCCATAGCTCAGTGGATAGAGCACTGGTCTTGTAAACCAGGGGTCGTGAGTTCGATCCTCACTGGGGGCATTTTTTTACATTTTTTTTATCACCCAGGAGTCAGTAAAAGATTGCTGTCACGCGGATACTATATTTCTCCTTAGAGGCCAATAAACCAACCGGCACTCGTTTTAGCTGCATCAACATGTGAGAATAGTCAGCTTACAACCAAATTCTATGTATCTTAAGAGGTAAAGAAGAGAGTGAGATAAAATACCCGAACCTCCTATTGACCTAATTAATGTTTGTCTTCACCTGCCTTCTGTTTTCAATTCAACAGGTAAAATGTTTATTAGTTTCCTTATCAGAATGTATTTGACTGTTTAAAAACGTGGCTGGGTGTTTTGCAGTGAAAATGTTGACCTGTCTATCAGCTGCCCCGGTGGCACAATCGGTTAGCGCGCCGTACTTATAGTCAGTACCTTCCCCATGAACACCATGGGATGAGGAATGCGGAGGTTGTGAGTTCGAGCCTCACCCGGGGCATGCTTGCTTTTATTGACTGCTCTGACAGTTTGACCAACACTGTCGCTTCCAATTCACAACCACTCATTATAGCAGATATGTGGCAGGTGAAATGCATCTTCTAAGCAAAACTTACACATTTTCCTTAGTCTGAAAGTTATAATACCCAACGTGAATGGTGTTTACACAGACTATTGACTACAATCGACCAGCCCTCGCGACCAGCAGCTGTTAAAACCGCGGCGCCTTTCCCCAAGCTATCAGATGCCTCCATAGCTCAGTGGATAGAGCACTGGTCTTGTAAACCAGGGGTCGTGAGTTCGATCCTCACTGGGGGCTAGATATCCTTTGCCGGAATTTTAGCCTTTTGCAGTTGAATTGATCAAACCTCTTATTGGAGAACCACGAGGAAGTGCTGTGGAAGCAGCTTCCGTAGCTCAGTGGTAAGAGCACTGGTCTCGTAAACCAGGGGTCGTGAGTTCGATCCTCACCGGGGGCTATGTTGTAGCTTTATTTTGAAAATCCAATCGTTTTTTTCCTATTCAAGTGAGCGCAGTCTCAACTTTGAAGCCAATCATTTGTCACATGATCGGGAACAATTGAGTGATCAAGACAGTGACATTGACGACAAAACCCATGAGTTGCGCGTGCCCTTTGATACCCAAGCGCAGGCCTCCTTTTAAATCTTAAATCGACACCCAAGCCTTCAAATTTCCGATGCCTTTGCCTTGACTCGGCTCAGCAAGTGTCGTTTAACACATATTTTAAAGTGTACAAAATGTATCTGTTCACTTTCCATTTAAATAAGACACCCGTTGCAATACCACTGGTTGAAGGTGTGTTTGAGATGTGTCATATTAGCTCCTTTTGCAGGAGTTGTGCTTCTGAGTATAGTTGTCGAGAGTGAACATAAGGATTAATAAGTCACCACCCATGGCTAACTGCCTCCATAGCTCAGTGGATAGAGCACTGGTCTTGTAAACCAGGGGTCGTGAGTTCGATCCTCACTGGGGGCTCATTCTTCTTTTACAGTTTTTTTTATCACCCAGGAGTCAGTAAACGATTGCTGTCACGCGGATACTATATTTCTCCTTAGAGGCCAATAAACCAACCGGCACTCGTTTTAGCTGCATCAACATGTGAGAATAGTCAGCTTACAACCAAATTCTATGTATCTTAAGAGGTAAAGAAGAGAGTGAGATAAAATACCCGAACCTCCTATTGACCTAATTAATGTTTGTCTTCACCTGCCTTCTGTTTTCAATTCAACAGGTAAAATGTTTATTAGTTTCCTTATCAGAATGTATTTGACTGTTTAAAAACGTGGCTGGGTGTTTTGCAGTGAAAATGTTGACCTGTCTATCAGCTGCCCCGGTGGCACAATCGGTTAGCGCGCCGTACTTATAGTCAGTACCTTCCCCATGAACACCATGGGATGAGGAATGCGGAGGTTGTGAGTTCGAGCCTCACCCGGGGCATGCTTGCTTTTATTGACTGCTCTGACAGTTTGACCAACACTGTCGCTTCCAATTCACAACCACTCATTATAGCAGACATGTGGCAGGTGAAATGCATCTTCTAAGCAAAACTTACACATTTTCCTTAGTCTGAAAGTTATGATACCCAACGTGAATGGTGTTTACACAGACTATTGACTACAATCGACCAGCCCTCGCGACCAGCAGCTGTTAAAACCGCGGCGCCTTTCACCAAGCTATCAGATGCCTCCATAGCTCAGTGGATAGAGCACTGGTCTTGTAAACCAGGGGTCGTGAGTTCGATCCTCACTGGGGGCTAGATATCCTTTGCCGGAATTTTAGCCTTTTGCAGTTGAATTGATCAAACCTCTTATTGGAGAACCACGAGGAAGTGCTGTGGAAGCAGCTTCCGTAGCTCAGTGGTAAGAGCACTGGTCTCGTAAACCAGGGGTCGTGAGTTCGATCCTCACCGGGGGCTATGTTGTAGCTTTATTTTGAAAATCCAATCGTTTTTTTCCTATTCAAGTGAGCGCAGTCTCAACTTTGAAGCCAATCATTTGTCACATGATCGGGAACAATTGAGTGATCAAGACAGTGACATTGACGACAAAACCCATGAGTTGCGCGTGCCCTTTGATACCCAAGCGCAGGCCTCCTTTTAAATCTTAAATCGACACCCAAGCCTTCAAATTTCCGATGCCTTTGCCTTGACTCGGCTCAGCAAGTGTCGTTTAACACATATTTTAAAGTGTACAAAATGTATCTGTTCACTTTCCATTTAAATAAGACACCCGTTGCAATACCACTGGTTGAAGGTGTGTTTGAGATGTGTCATATTAGCTCCTTTTGCAGGAGTTGTGCTTCTGAGTATAGTTGTCGAGAGTGAACATAAGGATTAATAAGTCACCACCCATGGCTAACTGCCTCCATAGCTCAGTGGATAGAGCACTGGTCTTGTAAACCAGGGGTCGTGAGTTCGATCCTCACTGGGGGCTCATTCTTCTTTTACAGTTTTTTTTATCACCCAGGAGTCAGTAAACGATTGCTGTCACGCGGATACTATATTTCTCCTTAGAGGCCAATAAACCAACCGGCACTCGTTTTAGCTGCATCAACATGTGAGAATAGTCAGCTTACAACCAAATTCTATGTATCTTAAGAGGTAAAGAAGAGAGTGAGATAAAATACCCGAACCTCCTATTGACCTAATTAATGTTTGTCTTCACCTGCCTTCTGTTTTCAATTCAACAGGTAAAATGTTCATTAGTTTCCTTATCAGAATGTATTTGACTGTTTAAAAACGTGGCTGGGTGTTTTGCAGTGAAAATGTTGACCTGTCTATCAGCTGCCCCGGTGGCACAATCGGTTAGCGCGCCGTACTTATAGTCAGTACCTTCCCCATGAACACCATGGGATGAGGAATGCGGAGGTTGTGAGTTCGAGCCTCACCCGGGGCATGCTTGCTTTTATTGACTGCTCTGACAGTTTGACCAACACTGTCGCTTCCAATTCACAACCACTCATTATAGCAGACATGTGGCAGATGAAATGCATCTTCTAAGCAAAACTTACACATTTTCCTTAGTCTGAAAGTTATGATACCCAACGTGAATGGTGTTTACACAGACTATTGACTACAATCGACCAGCCCTCGCGACCAGCAGCTGTTAAAACCGCGGCGCCTTTCACCAAGCTATCAGATGCCTCCATAGCTCAGTGGATAGAGCACTGGTCTTGTAAACCAGGGGTCGTGAGTTCGATCCTCACTGGGGGCTAGATATCCTTTGCCGGAATTTTAGCCTTTTGCAGTTGAATTGATCAAACCTCTTATTGGAGAACCACGAGGAAGTGCTGTGGAAGCAGCCTCCGTAGCTCAGTGGTAAGAGCACTGGTCTCGTAAACCAGGGGTCGTGAGTTCGATCCTCACCGGGGGCTATGTTGTAGCTTTATTTTGAAAATCCAATCGTTTTTTTCCTATTCAAGTGAGCGCAGTCTCAACTTTGAAGCCAATCATTTGTCACATGATCGGGAACAATTGAGTGATCAAGACAGTGACATTGACGACAAAACCCATGAGTTGCGCGTGCCCTTTGATACCCAAGCGCAGGCCTCCTTTTAAATCTTAAATCGACACCCAAGCCTTCAAATTTCCGATGCCTTTGCCTTGACTCGGCTCAGCAAGTGTCGTTTAACACATATTTTAAAGTGTACAAAATGTATCTGTTCACTTTCCATTTAAATAAGACACCCGTTGCAATACCACTGGTTGAAGGTGTGTTTGAGATGTGTCATATTAGCTCCTTTTGCAGGAGTTGTGCTTCTGAGTATAGTTGTCGAGAGTGAACATAAGGATTAATAAGTCACCACCCATGGCTAACTGCCTCCATAGCTCAGTGGATAGAGCACTGGTCTTGTAAACCAGGGGTCGTGAGTTCGATCCTCACTGGGGGCATTTTTTTACATTTTTTTTATCACCCAGGAGTCAGTAAAAGATTGCTGTCACGCGGATACTATATTTCTCCTTAGAGGCCAATAAACCAACCGGCACTCGTTTTAGCTGCATCAACATGTGAGAATAGTCAGCTTACAACCAAATTCTATGTATCTTAAGAGGTAAAGAAGAGAGTGAGATAAAATACCCGAACCTCCTATTGACCTAATTAATGTTTGTCTTCACCTGCCTTCTGTTTTCAATTCAACAGGTAAAATGTTCATTAGTTTCCTTATCAGAATGTATTTGACTGTTTGAAACGTGGCTGGGTGTTTTGCAGTGAAAATGTTGACCTGTCTATCAGCTGCCCCGGTGGCACAATCGGTTAGCGCGCCGTACTTATAGTCAGTACCTTCCCCATGAACACCATGGGATGAGGAATGCGGAGGTTGTGAGTTCGAGCCTCACCCGGGGCATGCTTGCTTTTATTGACTGCTCTGACAGTTTGACCAACACTGTCGCTTCCAATTCACAACCACTCATTATAGCAGACATGTGGCAGGTGAAATGCATCTTCTAAGCAAAACTTACACATTTTCCTTAGTCTGAAAGTTATAATACCCAACGTGAATGGTGTTTACACAGACTATTGACTACAATCGACCAGCCCTCGCGACCAGCAGCTGTTAAAACCGCGGCGCCTTTCCCCAAGCTATCAGATGCCTCCATAGCTCAGTGGATAGAGCACTGGTCTTGTAAACCAGGGGTCGTGAGTTCGATCCTCACTGGGGGCTAGATATCCTTTGCCGGAATTTTAGCCTTTTGCAGTTGAATTGATCAAACCTCTTATTGGAGAACCACGAGGAAGTGCTGTGGAAGCAGCCTCCGTAGCCCAGTGGTAAGAGCACTGGTCTCGTAAACCAGGGGTCGTGAGTTCGATCCTCACCGGGGGCTATGTTGTAGCTTTATTTTGAAAATCCAATCGTTTTTTTCCTATTCAAGTGAGCGCAGTCTCAACTTTGAAGCCAATCATTTGTCACATGATCGGGAACAATTGAGTGATCAAGACAGTGACATTGACGACAAAACCCATGAGTTGCGCGTGCCCTTTGATACCCAAGCGCAGGCCTCCTTTTAAATCTTAAATCGACACCCAAGCCTTCAAATTTCCGATGCCTTTGCCTTGACTCGGCTCAGCAAGTGTCGTTTAACACATATTTTAAAGTGTACAAAATGTATCTGTTCACTTTCCATTTAAATAAGACACCCGTTGCAATACCACTGGTTGAAGGTGTGTTTGAGATGTGTCATATTAGCTCCTTTTGCAGGAGTTGTGCTTCTGAGTATAGTTGTCGAGAGTGAACATAAGGATTAATAAGTCACCACCCATGGCTAACTGCCTCCATAGCTCAGTGGATAGAGCACTGGTCTTGTAAACCAGGGGTCGTGAGTTCGATCCTCACTGGGGGCTCATTCTTCTTTTACAGTTTTTTTTATCACCCAGGAGTCAGTAAACAATTGCTGTCACGCGGATACTATATTTCTCCTTAGAGGCCAATAAACCAACCGGCACTCGTTTTAGCTGCATCAACATGTGAGAATAGTCAGCTTACAACCAAATTCTATGTATCTTAAGAGGTAAAGAAGAGAGTGAGATAAAATACCCGAACCTCCTATTGACCTAATTAATGTTTGTCTTCACCTGCCTTCTGTTTTCAATTCAACAGGTAAAATGTTCATTAGTTTCCTTATCAGAATGTATTTGACTGTTTAAAAACGTGGCTTGGTGTTTTGCAGTGAAAATGTTGACCTGTCTATCAGTTGCCCCGGTGGCACAATCGGTTAGCGCGCCGTACTTATAGTCAGTACCTTCCCCATGAACACCATGGGATGAGGAATGCGGAGGTTGTGAGTTCGAGCCTCACCCGGGGCATGCTTGCTTTTATTGACTGCTCTGACAGTTTGACCAACACTGTCGCTTCCAATTCACAACCACTCATTATAGCAGACATGTGGCAGGTGAAATGCATCTTCTAAGCAAAACTTACACATTTTCCTTAGTCTGAAAGTTATGATACCCAACGTGAATGGTGTTTACACAGACTATTGACTACAATCGACCAGCCCTCGCGACCAGCAGCTGTTAAAACCGCGGCGCCTTTCACCAAGCTATCAGATGCCTCCATAGCTCAGTGGATAGAGCACTGGTCTTGTAAACCAGGGGTCGTGAGTTCGATCCTCACTGGGGGCTAGATATCCTTTGCCGGAATTTTAGCCTTTTGCAGTTGAATTGATCAAACCTCTTATTGGAGAACCACGAGGAAGTGCTGTGGAAGCAGCCTCCGTAGCTCAGTGGTAAGAGCACTGGTCTCGTAAACCAGGGGTCGTGAGTTCGATCCTCACCGGGGGCTATGTTGTAGCTTTATTTTGAAAATCCAATCGTTTTTTTCCTATTCAAGTGAGCGCAGTCTCAACTTTGAAGCCAATCATTTGTCACATGATCGGGAACAATTGAGTGATCAAGACAGTGACATTGACGACAAAACCCATGAGTTGCGCGTGCCCTTTGATACCCAAGCGCAGGCCTCCTTTTAAATCTTAAATCGACACCCAAGCCTTCAAATTTCCGATGCCTTTGCCTTGACTCGGCTCAGCAAGTGTCGTTTAACACATATTTTAAAGTGTACAAAATGTATCTGTTCACTTTCCATTTAAATAAGACACCCGTTGCAATACCACTGGTTGAAGGTGTGTTTGAGATGTGTCATATTAGCTCCTTTTGCAGGAGTTGTGCTTCTGAGTATAGTTGTCGAGAGTGAACATAAGGATTAATAAGTCACCACCAATGGCTAACTGCCTCCATAGCTCAGTGGATAGAGCACTGGTCTTGTAAACCAGGGGTCGTGAGTTCGATCCTCACTGGTGGCTCATTCTTCTTTTACAGTTTTTTTTATCACCCAGGAGTCAATAAAAGATTGCTGTCACGCGGATACTATATTTCTCCTTAGAGGCCAATAAACCAACCGGCACTCGTTTTAGCTGCATCAACATGTGAGAATAGTCAGCTTACAACCAAATTCTATGTATCTTAAGAGGTAAAGAAGAGAGTGAGATAAAATACCCGAACCTCCTATTGACCTAATTAATGTTTGTCTTCACCTGCCTTCTGTTTTCAATTCAACAGGTAAAATGTTCATTAGTTTCCTTATCAGAATGTATTTGACTGTTTAAAAACGTGGCTTGGTGTTTTGCAGTGAAAATGTTGACCTGTCTATCAGCTGCCCCGGTGGCACAATCGGTTAGCGCGCCGTACTTATAGTCAGTACCTTCCCCATGAACACCATGGGATGAGGAATGCGGAGGTTGTGAGTTCGAGCCTCACCCGGGGCATGCTTGCTTTTATTGACTGCTCTGACAGTTTGACCAACACTGTCGCTTCCAATTCACAACCACTCATTATAGCAGACATGTGGCAGGTGAAATGCATCTTCTAAGCAAAACTTACACATTTTCCTTAGTCTGAAAGTTATGATACCCAACGTGAATGGTGTTTACACAGACTATTGACTACAATCGACCAGCCCTCGCGACCAGCAGCTGTTAAAACCGCGGCGCCTTTCACCAAGCTATCAGATGCCTCCATAGCTCAGTGGATAGAGCACTGGTCTTGTAAACCAGGGGTCGTGAGTTCGATCCTCACTGGGGGCTAGATATCCTTTGCCGGAATTTTAGCCTTTTGCAGTTGAATTGATCAAACCTCTTATTGGAGAACCACGAGGAAGTGCTGTGGAAGCAGCCTCCGTAGCTCAGTGGTAAGAGCACTGGTCTCGTAAACCAGGGGTCGTGAGTTCGATCCTCACCGGGGGCTATGTTGTAGCTTTATTTTGAAAATCCAATCGTTTTTTTCCTATTCAAGTGAGCGCAGTCTCAACTTTGAAGCCAATCATTTGTCACATGATCGGGAACAATTGAGTGATCAAGACAGTGACATTGACGACAAAACCCATGAGTTGCGCGTGCCCTTTGATACCCAAGCGCAGGCCTCCTTTTAAATCTTAAATCGACACCCAAGCCTTCAAATTTCCGATGCCTTTGCCTTGACTCGGCTCAGCAAGTGTCGTTTAACACATATTTTAAAGTGTACAAAATGTATCTGTTCACTTTCCATTTAAATAAGACACCCGTTGCAATACCACTGGTTGAAGGTGTGTTTGAGATGTGTCATATTAGCTCCTTTTGCAGGAGTTGTGCTTCTGAGTATAGTTGTCGAGAGTGAACATAAGGATTAATAAGTCACCACCAATGGCTAACTGCCTCCATAGCTCAGTGGATAGAGCACTGGTCTTGTAAACCAGGGGTCGTGAGTTCGATCCTCACTGGGGGCTCATTCTTCTTTTACAGTTTTTTTTATCACCCAGGAGTCAGTAAACGATTGCTGTCACGCGGATACTATATTTCTCCTTAGAGGCCAATAAACCAACCGGCACTCGTTTTAGCTGCATCAACATGTGAGAATAGTCAGCTTACAACCAAATTCTATGTATCTTAAGAGGTAAAGAAGAGAGTGAGATAAAATACCCGAACCTCCTATTGACCTAATTAATGTTTGTCTTCACCTGCCTTCTGTTTTCAATTCAACAGGTAAAATGTTCATTAGTTTCCTTATCAGAATGTATTTGACTGTTTGAAACGTGGCTGGGTGTTTTGCAGTGAAAATGTTGACCTGTCTATTAGCGCGCCGTACTTATAGTCAGTACCTTCCCCATGAACACCATGGGATGAGGAATGCGGAGGTTGTGAGTTCGAGCCTCACCCGGGGCATGCTTGCTTTTATTGACTGCTCTGACAGTTTGACCAACACTGTCGCTTCCAATTCACAACCACTCATTATAGCAGACATGTGGCAGGTGAAATGCATCTTCTAAGCAAAACTTACACATTTTCCTTAGTCTGAAAGTTATGATACCCAACGTGAATGGTGTTTACACAGACTATTGACTACAATCGACCAGCCCTCGCGACCAGCAGCTGTTAAAACCGCGGCGCCTTTCACCAAGCTATCAGATGCCTCCATAGCTCAGTGGATAGAGCACTGGTCTTGTAAACCAGGGGTCGTGAGTTCGATCCTCACTGGGGGCTAGATATCCTTTGCCGGAATTTTAGCCTTTTGCAGTTGAATTGATCAAACCTCTTATTGGAGAACCACGAGGAAGTGCTGTGGAAGCAGCCTCCGTAGCTCAGTGGTAAGAGCACTGGTCTCGTAAACCAGGGGTCGTGAGTTCGATCCTCACCGGGGGCTATGTTGTAGCTTTATTTTGAAAATCCAATCGTTTTTTTCCTATTCAAGTGAGCGCAGTCTCAACTTTGAAGCCAATCATTTGTCACATGATCGGGAACAATTGAGTGATCAAGACAGTGACATTGACGACAAAACCCATGAGTTGCGCGTGCCCTTTGATACCCAAGCGCAGGCCTCCTTTTAAATCTTAAATCGACACCCAAGCCTTCAAATTTCCGATGCCTTTGCCTTGACTCGGCTCAGCAAGTGTCGTTTAACACATATTTTAAAGTGTACAAAATGTATCTGTTCACTTTCCATTTAAATAAGACACCCGTTGCAATACCACTGGTTGAAGGTGTGTTTGAGATGTGTCATATTAGCTCCTTTTGCAGGAGTTGTGCTTCTGAGTATAGTTGTCGAGAGTGAACATAAGGATTAATAAGTCACCACCAATGGCTAACTGCCTCCATAGCTCAGTGGATAGAGCACTGGTCTTGTAAACCAGGGGTCGTGAGTTCGATCCTCACTGGGGGCTCATTCTTCTTTTACAGTTTTTTTTATCACCCAGGAGTCAATAAAAGATTGCTGTCACGCGGATACTATATTTCTCCTTAGAGGCCAATAAACCAACCGGCACTCGTTTTAGCTGCATCAACATGTGAGAATAGTCAGCTTACAACCAAATTCTATGTATCTTAAGAGGTAAAGAAGAGAGTGAGATAAAATACCCGAACCTCCTATTGACCTAATTAATGTTTGTCTTCACCTGCCTTCTGTTTTCAATTCAACAGGTAAAATGTTCATTAGTTTCCTTATCAGAATGTATTTGACTGTTTAAAAACGTGGCTTGGTGTTTTGCAGTGAAAATGTTGACCTGTCTATCAGCTGCCCCGGTGGCACAATCGGTTAGCGCGCCGTACTTATAGTCAGTACCTTCCCCATGAACACCATGGGATGAGGAATGCGGAGGTTGTGAGTTCGAGCCTCACCCGGGGCATGCTTGCTTTTATTGACTGCTCTGACAGTTTGACCAACACTGTCGCTTCCAATTCACAACCACTCATTATAGCAGACATGTGGCAGGTGAAATGCATCTTCTAAGCAAAACTTACACATTTTCCTTAGTCTGAAAGTTATAATACCCAACGTGAATGGTGTTTACACAGACTATTGACTACAATCGACCAGCCCTCGCGACCAGCAGCTGTTAAAACCGCGGCGCCTTTCCCCAAGCTATCAGATGCCTCCATAGCTCAGTGGATAGAGCACTGCTCTTGTAAACCAGGGGTCGTGAGTTCGATCCTCACTGGGGGCTAGATATCCTTTGCCGGAATTTTAGCCTTTTGCAGTTGAATTGATCAAACCTCTTATTGGAGAACCACGAGGAAGTGCTGTGGAAGCAGCCTCCGTAGCTCAGTGGTAAGAGCACTGGTCTCGTAAACCAGGGGTCGTGAGTTCGATCCTCACCGGGGGCTATGTTGTAGCTTTATTTTGAAAATCCAATCGTTTTTTTCCTATTCAAGTGAGCGCAGTCTCAACTTTGAAGCCAATCATTTGTCACATGATCGGGAACAATTGAGTGATCAAGACAGTGACATTGACGACAAAACCCATGAGTTGCGCGTGCCCTTTGATACCCAAGCGCAGGCCTCCTTTTAAATCTTAAATCGACACCCAAGCCTTCAAATTTCCGATGCCTTTGCCTTGACTCGGCTCAGCAAGTGTCGTTTAACACATATTTTAAAGTGTACAAAATGTATCTGTTCACTTTCCATTTAAATAAGACACCCGTTGCAATACCACTGGTTGAAGGTGTGTTTGAGATGTGTCATATTAGCTCGGTGTCTAGCCGGGAGAGCCACATTTCAGAAATGGCTATTGCCGGTAGAGCCACATTTTCAGCTGAGTGCATTTCACCTATTCTAGCGGGTAATTAATTTATCCGATTACCGATACCTGTATATGAGTGTCCCACATTTTAATTATACTCCTAATTTAATACTCCCAGACTAAGGGGGGCGACCAGTTCCTACACGGTGTTAGTGACGACATCATCATCTTCACTAAAGACAAGAACATTGAACATTTGTGTACTGCAGACATTGTATTTTGTGATGGTATATTTTATGCCAGTCCCAAGTTGTTTGATCAGATTTATTGTTTACATGCTGAGGTGTTTGGCCATATGTTTCCATTAGTTTACTGTTTGTTGTCCAATCGAAAAAAAGAGTGTTATGTCAACATGTTTCAGTACCTATGCGATTTTGCTAGTAGAGGAGGTCTAGAGTTTGCCCCACTTACAATTCAGTTGGACTTTGAACGTGCAGCTCACAATGCCGTGACTGATGTATTTCCTGGGACATTAGTTAGAGGGTGTTTCTTTCACTTCACCCAATGTATCTGGAGGAGGGTGCAGAAAGAAGGTCTGATGATGGACTATAAGGAAGATGAGGAGGTGAAGAAGCTGGTGAGAATAGCTGCTGCCCTCCCTCTAGTACCTCGTGACAAAGTGGATGATGTGTGGCTTGATGCCATTGCTGACTCTCCTGCTGGCCCTAAAGTGACTGCCTTCATGGACTACGTGACAACCAGTTGGGTTCAAGGAGGGGCCTTCATGCCAGAGATTTGGAACCATTTCGAAAACCAAGGCCACCGTACCAACAATCCCCTGGAAGGGTGGCACAACAAGATTAAGAAACTTGCCAAAGAGGTTGCAGTCCTGAGACTCTCTCACCAGCGGTGAGAACCTTCACGAAGAAAGCAATCGATGCACGTATTGTAGTAATGCAGTAATGACATTAAATCCATTATGATATTCATATGCTATTCATATTCATCAATGTAAAGTTTTGATGAATATGTTATCCTTGTTGAATAATAAATGAGAAAACAAGACTTGTTTTGTTATATACGGTAACCTGTTAGAATCACAAAGCATGTTTTGACAGCATAGCCGCGAGAGCCACATTATACAATCACGCAACCGTAACCATTGCCGCGAGAGCCACATCAATTTGGGCTATCTATTTTCGAAATGTGGCTTTGCCGGCCTGTAACCATTAGCTCCTTTTGCAGGAGTTGTGCTTCTGAGTATAGTTGTCGAGAGTGAACATAAGGATTAATAAGTCACCACCAATGGCTAACTGCCTCCATAGCTCAGTGGATAGAGCACTGGTCTTGTAAACCAGGGGTCGTGATTTCCATCCTCACTGGGGGCTCATTCTTCTTTTACAGTTTTTTTTATCACCCAGGAGTCAATAAAAGATTGCTGTCACGCGGATACTATATTTCTCCTTAGAGGCCAATAAACCAACCGGCACTCGTTTTAGCTGCATCAACATGTGAGAATAGTCAGCTTACAACCAAATTCTATGTATCTTAAGAGGTAAAGAAGAGAGTGAGATAAAATACCCGAACCTCCTATTGACCTAATTAATGTTTGTCTTCACCTGCCTTCTGTTTTCAATTCAACAGGTAAAATGTTCATTAGTTTCCTTATCAGAATGTATTTGACTGTTTAAAAACGTGGCTTGGTGTTTTGCAGTGAAAATGTTGACCTGTCTATCAGCTGCCCCGGTGGCACAATCGGTTAGCGCGCCGTACTTATAGTCAGTACCTTCCCCATAAACACCATGGGATGAGGAATGCGGAGGTTGTGAGTTCGAGCCTCACCCGGGGCATGCTTGCTTTTATTGACTGCTCTGACAGTTTGACCAACACTGTCGCTTCCAATTCACAACCACTCATTATAGCAGACATGTGGCAGGTGAAATGCATCTTCTAAGCAAAACTTACACATTTTCCTTAGTCTGAAAGTTATAATACCCAACGTGAATGGTGTTTACACAGACTATTGACTACAATCGACCAGCCCTCGCGACCAGCAGCTGTTAAAACCGCGGCGCCTTTCCCCAAGCTATCAGATGCCTCCATAGCTCAGTGGATAGAGCACTGGTCTTGTAAACCAGGGGTCGTGAGTTCGATCCTCACTGGGGGCTAGATATCCTTTGCCGGAATTTTAGCCTTTTGCAGTTGAATTGATCAAACCTCTTATTGGAGAACCACGAGGAAGTGCTGTGGAAGCAGCCTCCGTAGCCCAGTGGTAAGAGCACTGGTCTCGTAAACCAGGGGTCGTGAGTTCGATCCTCACCGGGGGCTATGTTGTAGCTTTATTTTGAAAATCCAATCGTTTTTTTCCTATTCAAGTGAGCGCAGTCTCAACTTTGAAGCCAATCATTTGTCACATGATCGGGAACAATTGAGTAATCAAGACAGTGACATTGACGACAAAACCCATGAGTTGCGCGTGCCCTTTGATACCCAAGCGCAGGCCTCCTTTTAAATCTTAAATCGACACCCAAGCCTTCAAATTTCCAATGCCTTTGCCTTGACTCGGCTCAGCAAGTGTCGTTTAACACATATTTTAAAGTGTACAAAATGTATCTGTTCACTTTCCATTTAAATAAGACACCCGTTGCAATACCACTGGTTGAAGGTGTGTTTGAGATGTGTCATATTAGCTCCTTTTGCAGGAGTTGTGCTTCTGAGTATAGTTGTCGAGAGTGAACATAAGGATTAATAAGTCACCACCAATGGCTAACTGCCTCCATAGCTCAGTGGATAGAGCACTGGTCTTGTAAACCAGGGGTCGTGAGTTCGATCCTCACTGGGGGCTCATTCTTCTTTTACAGTTTTTTTTATCACCCAGGAGTCAGTAAACGATTGCTGTCACGCGGATACTATATTTCTCCTTAGAGGCCAATAAACCAACCGGCACTCGTTTTAGCTGCATCAACATGTGAGAATAGTCAGCTTACAACCAAATTCTATGTATCTTAAGAGGTAAAGAAGAGAGTGAGATAAAATACCCGAACCTCCTATTGACCTAATTAATGTTTGTCTTCACCTGCCTTCTGTTTTCAATTCAACAGGTAAAATGTTCATTAGTTTCCTTATCAGAATGTATTTGACTGTTTGAAACGTGGCTGGGTGTTTTGCAGTGAAAATGTTGACCTGTCTATTAGCGCGCCGTACTTATAGTCAGTACCTTCCCCATGAACACCATGGGATGAGGAATGCGGAGGTTGTGAGTTCGAGCCTCACCCGGGGCATGCTTGCTTTTATTGACTGCTCTGACAGTTTGACCAACACTGTCGCTTCCAATTCACAACCACTCATTATAGCAGACATGTGGCAGGTGAAATGCATCTTCTAAGCAAAACTTACACATTTTCCTTAGTCTGAAAGTTATGATACCCAACGTGAATGGTGTTTACACAGACTATTGACTACAATCGACCAGCCCTCGCGACCAGCAGCTGTTAAAACCGCGGCGCCTTTCACCAAGCTATCAGATGCCTCCATAGCTCAGTGGATAGAGCACTGGTCTTGTAAACCAGGGGTCGTGAGTTCGATCCTCACTGGGGGCTAGATATCCTTTGCCGGAATTTTAGCCTTTTGCAGTTGAATTGATCAAACCTCTTATTGGAGAACCACGAGGAAGTGCTGTGGAAGCAGCCTCCGTAGCTCAGTGGTAAGAGCACTGGTCTCGTAAACCAGGGGTCGTGAGTTCGATCCTCACCGGGGGCTATGTTGTAGCTTTATTTTGAAAATCCAATCGTTTTTTTCCTATTCAAGTGAGCGCAGTCTCAACTTTGAAGCCAATCATTTGTCACATGATCGGGAACAATTGAGTGATCAAGACAGTGACATTGACGACAAAACCCATGAGTTGCGCGTGCCCTTTGATACCCAAGCGCAGGCCTCCTTTTAAATCTTAAATCGACACCCAAGCCTTCAAATTTCCGATGCCTTTGCCTTGACTCGGCTCAGCAAGTGTCGTTTAACACATATTTTAAAGTGTACAAAATGTATCTGTTCACTTTCCATTTAAATAAGACACCCGTTGCAATACCACTGGTTGAAGGTGTGTTTGAGATGTGTCATATTAGCTCCTTTTGCAGGAGTTGTGCTTCTGAGTATAGTTGTCGAGAGTGAACATAAGGATTAATAAGTCACCACCAATGGCTAACTGCCTCCATAGCTCAGTGGATAGAGCACTGGTCTTGTAAACCAGGGGTCGTGAGTTCGATCCTCACTGGGGGCTCATTCTTCTTTTACAGTTTTTTTTATCACCCAGGAGTCAATAAAAGATTGCTGTCACGCGGATACTATATTTCTCCTTAGAGGCCAATAAACCAACCGGCACTCGTTTTAGCTGCATCAACATGTGAGAATAGTCAGCTTACAACCAAATTCTATGTATCTTAAGAGGTAAAGAAGAGAGTGAGATAAAATACCCGAACCTCCTATTGACCTAATTAATGTTTGTCTTCACCTGCCTTCTGTTTTCAATTCAACAGGTAAAATGTTCATTAGTTTCCTTATCAGAATGTATTTGACTGTTTAAAAACGTGGCTTGGTGTTTTGCAGTGAAAATGTTGACCTGTCTATCAGCTGCCCCGGTGGCACAATCGGTTAGCGCGCCGTACTTATAGTCAGTACCTTCCCCATGAACACCATGGGATGAGGAATGCGGAGGTTGTGAGTTCGAGCCTCACCCGGGGCATGCTTGCTTTTATTGACTGCTCTGACAGTTTGACCAACACTGTCGCTTCCAATTCACAACCACTCATTATAGCAGACATGTGGCAGGTGAAATGCATCTTCTAAGCAAAACTTACACATTTTCCTTAGTCTGAAAGTTATAATACCCAACGTGAATGGTGTTTACACAGACTATTGACTACAATCGACCAGCCCTCGCGACCAGCAGCTGTTAAAACCGCGGCGCCTTTCCCCAAGCTATCAGATGCCTCCATAGCTCAGTGGATAGAGCACTGCTCTTGTAAACCAGGGGTCGTGAGTTCGATCCTCACTGGGGGCTAGATATCCTTTGCCGGAATTTTAGCCTTTTGCAGTTGAATTGATCAAACCTCTTATTGGAGAACCACGAGGAAGTGCTGTGGAAGCAGCCTCCGTAGCTCAGTGGTAAGAGCACTGGTCTCGTAAACCAGGGGTCGTGAGTTCGATCCTCACCGGGGGCTATGTTGTAGCTTTATTTTGAAAATCCAATCGTTTTTTTCCTATTCAAGTGAGCGCAGTCTCAACTTTGAAGCCAATCATTTGTCACATGATCGGGAACAATTGAGTAATCAAGACAGTGACATTGACGACAAAACCCATGAGTTGCGCGTGCCCTTTGATACCCAAGCGCAGGCCTCCTTTTAAATCTTAAATCGACACCCAAGCCTTCAAATTTCCAATGCCTTTGCCTTGACTCGGCTCAGCAAGTGTCGTTTAACACATATTTTAAAGTGTACAAAATGTATCTGTTCACTTTCCATTTAAATAAGACACCCGTTGCAATACCACTGGTTGAAGGTGTGTTTGAGATGTGTCATATTAGCTCCTTTTGCAGGAGTTGTGCTTCTGAGTATAGTTGTCGAGAGTGAACATAAGGATTAATAAGTCACCACCAATGGCTAACTGCCTCCATAGCTCAGTGGATAGAGCACTGGTCTTGTAAACCAGGGGTCGTGAGTTCGATCCTCACTGGGGGCTCATTCTTCTTTTACAGTTTTTTTTATCACCCAGGAGTCAGTAAACGATTGCTGTCACGCGGATACTATATTTCTCCTTAGAGGCCAATAAACCAACCGGCACTCGTTTTAGCTGCATCAACATGTGAGAATAGTCAGCTTACAACCAAATTCTATGTATCTTAAGAGGTAAAGAAGAGAGTGAGATAAAATACCCGAACCTCCTATTGACCTAATTAATGTTTGTCTTCACCTGCCTTCTGTTTTCAATTCAACAGGTAAAATGTTCATTAGTTTCCTTATCAGAATGTATTTGACTGTTTGAAACGTGGCTGGGTGTTTTGCAGTGAAAATGTTGACCTGTCTATTAGCGCGCCGTACTTATAGTCAGTACCTTCCCCATGAACACCATGGGATGAGGAATGCGGAGGTTGTGAGTTCGAGCCTCACCCGGGGCATGCTTGCTTTTATTGACTGCTCTGACAGTTTGACCAACACTGTCGCTTCCAATTCACAACCACTCATTATAGCAGACATGTGGCAGGTGAAATGCATCTTCTAAGCAAAACTTACACATTTTCCTTAGTCTGAAAGTTATGATACCCAACGTGAATGGTGTTTACACAGACTATTGACTACAATCGACCAGCCCTCGCGACCAGCAGCTGTTAAAACCGCGGCGCCTTTCACCAAGCTATCAGATGCCTCCATAGCTCAGTGGATAGAGCACTGGTCTTGTAAACCAGGGGTCGTGAGTTCGATCCTCACTGGGGGCTAGATATCCTTTGCCGGAATTTTAGCCTTTTGCAGTTGAATTGATCAAACCTCTTATTGGAGAACCACGAGGAAGTGCTGTGGAAGCAGCCTCCGTAGCTCAGTGGTAAGAGCACTGGTCTCGTAAACCAGGGGTCGTGAGTTCGATCCTCACCGGGGGCTATGTTGTAGCTTTATTTTGAAAATCCAATCGTTTTTTTCCTATTCAAGTGAGCGCAGTCTCAACTTTGAAGCCAATCATTTGTCACATGATCGGGAACAATTGAGTGATCAAGACAGTGACATTGACGACAAAACCCATGAGTTGCGCGTGCCCTTTGATACCCAAGCGCAGGCCTCCTTTTAAATCTTAAATCGACACCCAAGCCTTCAAATTTCCGATGCCTTTGCCTTGACTCGGCTCAGCAAGTGTCGTTTAACACATATTTTAAAGTGTACAAAATGTATCTGTTCACTTTCCATTTAAATAAGACACCCGTTGCAATACCACTGGTTGAAGGTGTGTTTGAGATGTGTCATATTAGCTCCTTTTGCAGGAGTTGTGCTTCTGAGTATAGTTGTCGAGAGTGAACATAAGGATTAATAAGTCACCACCAATGGCTAACTGCCTCCATAGCTCAGTGGATAGAGCACTGGTCTTGTAAACCAGGGGTCGTGAGTTCGATCCTCACTGGGGGCTCATTCTTCTTTTACAGTTTTTTTTATCACCCAGGAGTCAATAAAAGATTGCTGTCACGCGGATACTATATTTCTCCTTAGAGGCCAATAAACCAACCGGCACTCGTTTTAGCTGCATCAACATGTGAGAATAGTCAGCTTACAACCAAATTCTATGTATCTTAAGAGGTAAAGAAGAGAGTGAGATAAAATACCCGAACCTCCTATTGACCTAATTAATGTTTGTCTTCACCTGCCTTCTGTTTTCAATTCAACAGGTAAAATGTTCATTAGTTTCCTTATCAGAATGTATTTGACTGTTTAAAAACGTGGCTTGGTGTTTTGCAGTGAAAATGTTGACCTGTCTATCAGCTGCCCCGGTGGCACAATCGGTTAGCGCGCCGTACTTATAGTCAGTACCTTCCCCATGAACACCATGGGATGAGGAATGCGGAGGTTGTGAGTTCGAGCCTCACCCGGGGCATGCTTGCTTTTATTGACTGCTCTGACAGTTTGACCAACACTGTCGCTTCCAATTCACAACCACTCATTATAGCAGACATGTGGCAGGTGAAATGCATCTTCTAAGCAAAACTTACACATTTTCCTTAGTCTGAAAGTTATAATACCCAACGTGAATGGTGTTTACACAGACTATTGACTACAATCGACCAGCCCTCGCGACCAGCAGCTGTTAAAACCGCGGCGCCTTTCCCCAAGCTATCAGATGCCTCCATAGCTCAGTGGATAGAGCACTGCTCTTGTAAACCAGGGGTCGTGAGTTCGATCCTCACTGGGGGCTAGATATCCTTTGCCGGAATTTTAGCCTTTTGCAGTTGAATTGATCAAACCTCTTATTGGAGAACCACGAGGAAGTGCTGTGGAAGCAGCCTCCGTAGCTCAGTGGTAAGAGCACTGGTCTCGTAAACCAGGGGTCGTGAGTTCGATCCTCACCGGGGGCTATGTTGTAGCTTTATTTTGAAAATCCAATCGTTTTTTTCCTATTCAAGTGAGCGCAGTCTCAACTTTGAAGCCAATCATTTGTCACATGATCGGGAACAATTGAGTGATCAAGACAGTGACATTGACGACAAAACCCATGAGTTGCGCGTGCCCTTTGATACCCAAGCGCAGGCCTCCTTTTAAATCTTAAATCGACACCCAAGCCTTCAAATTTCCGATGCCTTTGCCTTGACTCGGCTCAGCAAGTGTCGTTTAACACATATTTTAAAGTGTACAAAATGTATCTGTTCACTTTCCATTTAAATAAGACACCCGTTGCAATACCACTGGTTGAAGGTGTGTTTGAGATGTGTCATATTAGCTCCTTTTGCAGGAGTTGTGCTTCTGAGTATAGTTGTCGAGAGTGAACATAAGGATTAATAAGTCACCACCAATGGCTAACTGCCTCCATAGCTCAGTGGATAGAGCACTGGTCTTGTAAACCAGGGGTCGTGAGTTCGATCCTCACTGGGGGCTCATTCTTCTTTTACAGTTTTTTTTATCACCCAGGAGTCAGTAAACGATTGCTGTCACGCGGATACTATATTTCTCCTTAGAGGCCAATAAACCAACCGGCACTCGTTTTAGCTGCATCAACATGTGAGAATAGTCAGCTTACAACCAAATTCTATGTATCTTAAGAGGTAAAGAAGAGAGTGAGATAAAATACCCGAACCTCCTATTGACCTAATTAATGTTTGTCTTCACCTGCCTTCTGTTTTCAATTCAACAGGTAAAATGTTCATTAGTTTCCTTATCAGAATGTATTTGACTGTTTGAAACGTGGCTGGGTGTTTTGCAGTGAAAATGTTGACCTGTCTATTAGCGCGCCGTACTTATAGTCAGTACCTTCCCCATGAACACCATGGGATGAGGAATGCGGAGGTTGTGAGTTCGAGCCTCACCCGGGGCATGCTTGCTTTTATTGACTGCTCTGACAGTTTGACCAACACTGTCGCTTCCAATTCACAACCACTCATTATAGCAGACATGTGGCAGGTGAAATGCATCTTCTAAGCAAAACTTACACATTTTCCTTAGTCTGAAAGTTATGATACCCAACGTGAATGGTGTTTACACAGACTATTGACTACAATCGACCAGCCCTCGCGACCAGCAGCTGTTAAAACCGCGGCGCCTTTCACCAAGCTATCAGATGCCTCCATAGCTCAGTGGATAGAGCACTGGTCTTGTAAACCAGGGGTCGTGAGTTCGATCCTCACTGGGGGCTAGATATCCTTTGCCGGAATTTTAGCCTTTTGCAGTTGAATTGATCAAACCTCTTATTGGAGAACCACGAGGAAGTGCTGTGGAAGCAGCCTCCGTAGCTCAGTGGTAAGAGCACTGGTCTCGTAAACCAGGGGTCGTGAGTTCGATCCTCACCGGGGGCTATGTTGTAGCTTTATTTTGAAAATCCAATCGTTTTTTTCCTATTCAAGTGAGCGCAGTCTCAACTTTGAAGCCAATCATTTGTCACATGATCGGGAACAATTGAGTGATCAAGACAGTGACATTGACGACAAAACCCATGAGTTGCGCGTGCCCTTTGATACCCAAGCGCAGGCCTCCTTTTAAATCTTAAATCGACACCCAAGCCTTCAAATTTCCGATGCCTTTGCCTTGACTCGGCTCAGCAAGTGTCGTTTAACACATATTTTAAAGTGTACAAAATGTATCTGTTCACTTTCCATTTAAATAAGACACCCGTTGCAATACCACTGGTTGAAGGTGTGTTTGAGATGTGTCATATTAGCTCCTTTTGCAGGAGTTGTGCTTCTGAGTATAGTTGTCGAGAGTGAACATAAGGATTAATAAGTCACCACCAATGGCTAACTGCCTCCATAGCTCAGTGGATAGAGCACTGGTCTTGTAAACCAGGGGTCGTGAGTTCGATCCTCACTGGGGGCTCATTCTTCTTTTACAGTTTTTTTTATCACCCAGGAGTCAATAAAAGATTGCTGTCACGCGGATACTATATTTCTCCTTAGAGGCCAATAAACCAACCGGCACTCGTTTTAGCTGCATCAACATGTGAGAATAGTCAGCTTACAACCAAATTCTATGTATCTTAAGAGGTAAAGAAGAGAGTGAGATAAAATACCCGAACCTCCTATTGACCTAATTAATGTTTGTCTTCACCTGCCTTCTGTTTTCAATTCAACAGGTAAAATGTTCATTAGTTTCCTTATCAGAATGTATTTGACTGTTTAAAAACGTGGCTTGGTGTTTTGCAGTGAAAATGTTGACCTGTCTATCAGCTGCCCCGGTGGCACAATCGGTTAGCGCGCCGTACTTATAGTCAGTACCTTCCCCATGAACACCATGGGATGAGGAATGCGGAGGTTGTGAGTTCGAGCCTCACCCGGGGCATGCTTGCTTTTATTGACTGCTCTGACAGTTTGACCAACACTGTCGCTTCCAATTCACAACCACTCATTATAGCAGACATGTGGCAGGTGAAATGCATCTTCTAAGCAAAACTTACACATTTTCCTTAGTCTGAAAGTTATAATACCCAACGTGAATGGTGTTTACACAGACTATTGACTACAATCGACCAGCCCTCGCGACCAGCAGCTGTTAAAACCGCGGCGCCTTTCCCCAAGCTATCAGATGCCTCCATAGCTCAGTGGATAGAGCACTGCTCTTGTAAACCAGGGGTCGTGAGTTCGATCCTCACTGGGGGCTAGATATCCTTTGCCGGAATTTTAGCCTTTTGCAGTTGAATTGATCAAACCTCTTATTGGAGAACCACGAGGAAGTGCTGTGGAAGCAGCCTCCGTAGCTCAGTGGTAAGAGCACTGGTCTCGTAAACCAGGGGTCGTGAGTTCGATCCTCACCGGGGGCTATGTTGTAGCTTTATTTTGAAAATCCAATCGTTTTTTTCCTATTCAAGTGAGCGCAGTCTCAACTTTGAAGCCAATCATTTGTCACATGATCGGGAACAATTGAGTGATCAAGACAGTGACATTGACGACAAAACCCATGAGTTGCGCGTGCCCTTTGATACCCAAGCGCAGGCCTCCTTTTAAATCTTAAATCGACACCCAAGCCTTCAAATTTCCGATGCCTTTGCCTTGACTCGGCTCAGCAAGTGTCGTTTAACACATATTTTAAAGTGTACAAAATGTATCTGTTCACTTTCCATTTAAATAAGACACCCGTTGCAATACCACTGGTTGAAGGTGTGTTTGAGATGTGTCATATTAGCTCGGTGTCTAGCCGGGAGAGCCACATTTCAGAAATGGCTATTGCCGGTAGAGCCACATTTTCAGCTGAGTGCATTTCACCTATTCTAGCGGGTAATTAATTTATCCGATTACCGATACCTGTATATGAGTGTCCCACATTTTAATTATACTCCTAATTTAATACTCCCAGACTAAGGGGGGCGACCAGTTCCTACACGGTGTTAGTGACGACATCATCATCTTCACTAAAGACAAGAACATTGAACATTTGTGTACTGCAGACATTGTATTTTGTGATGGTATATTTTATGCCAGTCCCAAGTTGTTTGATCAGATTTATTGTTTACATGCTGAGGTGTTTGGCCATATGTTTCCATTAGTTTACTGTTTGTTGTCCAATCGAAAAAAAGAGTGTTATGTCAACATGTTTCAGTACCTATGCGATTTTGCTAGTAGAGGAGGTCTAGAGTTTGCCCCACTTACAATTCAGTTGGACTTTGAACGTGCAGCTCACAATGCCGTGACTGATGTATTTCCTGGGACATTAGTTAGAGGGTGTTTCTTTCACTTCACCCAATGTATCTGGAGGAGGGTGCAGAAAGAAGGTCTGATGATGGACTATAAGGAAGATGAGGAGGTGAAGAAGCTGGTGAGAATAGCTGCTGCCCTCCCTCTAGTACCTCGTGACAAAGTGGATGATGTGTGGCTTGATGCCATTGCTGACTCTCCTGCTGGCCCTAAAGTGACTGCCTTCATGGACTACGTGACAACCAGTTGGGTTCAAGGAGGGGCCTTCATGCCAGAGATTTGGAACCATTTCGAAAACCAAGGCCACCGTACCAACAATCCCCTGGAAGGGTGGCACAACAAGATTAAGAAACTTGCCAAAGAGGTTGCAGTCCTGAGACTCTCTCACCAGCGGTGAGAACCTTCACGAAGAAAGCAATCGATGCACGTATTGTAGTAATGCAGTAATGACATTAAATCCATTATGATATTCATATGCTATTCATATTCATCAATGTAAAGTTTTGATGAATATGTTATCCTTGTTGAATAATAAATGAGAAAACAAGACTTGTTTTGTTATATACGGTAACCTGTTAGAATCACAAAGCATGTTTTGACAGCATAGCCGCGAGAGCCACATTATACAATCACGCAACCGTAACCATTGCCGCGAGAGCCACATCAATTTGGGCTATCTATTTTCGAAATGTGGCTTTGCCGGCCTGTAACCATTAGCTCCTTTTGCAGGAGTTGTGCTTCTGAGTATAGTTGTCGAGAGTGAACATAAGGATTAATAAGTCACCACCAATGGCTAACTGCCTCCATAGCTCAGTGGATAGAGCACTGGTCTTGTAAACCAGGGGTCGTGATTTCCATCCTCACTGGGGGCTCATTCTTCTTTTACAGTTTTTTTTATCACCCAGGAGTCAATAAAAGATTGCTGTCACGCGGATACTATATTTCTCCTTAGAGGCCAATAAACCAACCGGCACTCGTTTTAGCTGCATCAACATGTGAGAATAGTCAGCTTACAACCAAATTCTATGTATCTTAAGAGGTAAAGAAGAGAGTGAGATAAAATACCCGAACCTCCTATTGACCTAATTAATGTTTGTCTTCACCTGCCTTCTGTTTTCAATTCAACAGGTAAAATGTTCATTAGTTTCCTTATCAGAATGTATTTGACTGTTTAAAAACGTGGCTTGGTGTTTTGCAGTGAAAATGTTGACCTGTCTATCAGCTGCCCCGGTGGCACAATCGGTTAGCGCGCCGTACTTATAGTCAGTACCTTCCCCATGAACACCATGGGATGAGGAATGCGGAGGTTGTGAGTTCGAGCCTCACCCGGGGCATGCTTGCTTTTATTGACTGCTCTGACAGTTTGACCAACACTGTCGCTTCCAATTCACAACCACTCATTATAGCAGACATGTGGCAGGTGAAATGCATCTTCTAAGCAAAACTTACACATTTTCCTTAGTCTGAAAGTTATAATACCCAACGTGAATGGTGTTTACACAGACTATTGACTACAATCGACCAGCCCTCGCGACCAGCAGCTGTTAAAACCGCGGCGCCTTTCCCCAAGCTATCAGATGCCTCCATAGCTCAGTGGATAGAGCACTGGTCTTGTAAACCAGGGGTCGTGAGTTCGATCCTCACTGGGGGCTAGATATCCTTTGCCGGAATTTTAGCCTTTTGCAGTTGAATTGATCAAACCTCTTATTGGAGAACCACGAGGAAGTGCTGTGGAAGCAGCCTCCGTAGCCCAGTGGTAAGAGCACTGGTCTCGTAAACCAGGGGTCGTGAGTTCGATCCTCACCGGGGGCTATGTTGTAGCTTTATTTTGAAAATCCAATCGTTTTTTTCCTATTCAAGTGAGCGCAGTCTCAACTTTGAAGCCAATCATTTGTCACATGATCGGGAACAATTGAGTAATCAAGACAGTGACATTGACGACAAAACCCATGAGTTGCGCGTGCCCTTTGATACCCAAGCGCAGGCCTCCTTTTAAATCTTAAATCGACACCCAAGCCTTCAAATTTCCAATGCCTTTGCCTTGACTCGGCTCAGCAAGTGTCGTTTAACACATATTTTAAAGTGTACAAAATGTATCTGTTCACTTTCCATTTAAATAAGACACCCGTTGCAATACCACTGGTTGAAGGTGTGTTTGAGATGTGTCATATTAGCTCCTTTTGCAGGAGTTGTGCTTCTGAGTATAGTTGTCGAGAGTGAACATAAGGATTAATAAGTCACCACCAATGGCTAACTGCCTCCATAGCTCAGTGGATAGAGCACTGGTCTTGTAAACCAGGGGTCGTGAGTTCGATCCTCACTGGGGGCTCATTCTTCTTTTACAGTTTTTTTTATCACCCAGGAGTCAGTAAACGATTGCTGTCACGCGGATACTATATTTCTCCTTAGAGGCCAATAAACCAACCGGCACTCGTTTTAGCTGCATCAACATGTGAGAATAGTCAGCTTACAACCAAATTCTATGTATCTTAAGAGGTAAAGAAGAGAGTGAGATAAAATACCCGAACCTCCTATTGACCTAATTAATGTTTGTCTTCACCTGCCTTCTGTTTTCAATTCAACAGGTAAAATGTTCATTAGTTTCCTTATCAGAATGTATTTGACTGTTTGAAACGTGGCTGGGTGTTTTGCAGTGAAAATGTTGACCTGTCTATTAGCGCGCCGTACTTATAGTCAGTACCTTCCCCATGAACACCATGGGATGAGGAATGCGGAGGTTGTGAGTTCGAGCCTCACCCGGGGCATGCTTGCTTTTATTGACTGCTCTGACAGTTTGACCAACACTGTCGCTTCCAATTCACAACCACTCATTATAGCAGACATGTGGCAGGTGAAATGCATCTTCTAAGCAAAACTTACACATTTTCCTTAGTCTGAAAGTTATGATACCCAACGTGAATGGTGTTTACACAGACTATTGACTACAATCGACCAGCCCTCGCGACCAGCAGCTGTTAAAACCGCGGCGCCTTTCACCAAGCTATCAGATGCCTCCATAGCTCAGTGGATAGAGCACTGGTCTTGTAAACCAGGGGTCGTGAGTTCGATCCTCACTGGGGGCTAGATATCCTTTGCCGGAATTTTAGCCTTTTGCAGTTGAATTGATCAAACCTCTTATTGGAGAACCACGAGGAAGTGCTGTGGAAGCAGCCTCCGTAGCTCAGTGGTAAGAGCACTGGTCTCGTAAACCAGGGGTCGTGAGTTCGATCCTCACCGGGGGCTATGTTGTAGCTTTATTTTGAAAATCCAATCGTTTTTTTCCTATTCAAGTGAGCGCAGTCTCAACTTTGAAGCCAATCATTTGTCACATGATCGGGAACAATTGAGTGATCAAGACAGTGACATTGACGACAAAACCCATGAGTTGCGCGTGCCCTTTGATACCCAAGCGCAGGCCTCCTTTTAAATCTTAAATCGACACCCAAGCCTTCAAATTTCCGATGCCTTTGCCTTGACTCGGCTCAGCAAGTGTCGTTTAACACATATTTTAAAGTGTACAAAATGTATCTGTTCACTTTCCATTTAAATAAGACACCCGTTGCAATACCACTGGTTGAAGGTGTGTTTGAGATGTGTCATATTAGCTCCTTTTGCAGGAGTTGTGCTTCTGAGTATAGTTGTCGAGAGTGAACATAAGGATTAATAAGTCACCACCAATGGCTAACTGCCTCCATAGCTCAGTGGATAGAGCACTGGTCTTGTAAACCAGGGGTCGTGAGTTCGATCCTCACTGGGGGCTCATTCTTCTTTTACAGTTTTTTTTATCACCCAGGAGTCAATAAAAGATTGCTGTCACGCGGATACTATATTTCTCCTTAGAGGCCAATAAACCAACCGGCACTCGTTTTAGCTGCATCAACATGTGAGAATAGTCAGCTTACAACCAAATTCTATGTATCTTAAGAGGTAAAGAAGAGAGTGAGATAAAATACCCGAACCTCCTATTGACCTAATTAATGTTTGTCTTCACCTGCCTTCTGTTTTCAATTCAACAGGTAAAATGTTCATTAGTTTCCTTATCAGAATGTATTTGACTGTTTAAAAACGTGGCTTGGTGTTTTGCAGTGAAAATGTTGACCTGTCTATCAGCTGCCCCGGTGGCACAATCGGTTAGCGCGCCGTACTTATAGTCAGTACCTTCCCCATGAACACCATGGGATGAGGAATGCGGAGGTTGTGAGTTCGAGCCTCACCCGGGGCATGCTTGCTTTTATTGACTGCTCTGACAGTTTGACCAACACTGTCGCTTCCAATTCACAACCACTCATTATAGCAGACATGTGGCAGGTGAAATGCATCTTCTAAGCAAAACTTACACATTTTCCTTAGTCTGAAAGTTATAATACCCAACGTGAATGGTGTTTACACAGACTATTGACTACAATCGACCAGCTTTCGCGACCAGCAGCTGTTAAAACCGCGGCGCCTTTCCCCAAGCTATCAGATGCCTCCATAGCTCAGTGGATAGAGCACTGCTCTTGTAAACCAGGGGTCGTGAGTTCGATCCTCACTGGGGGCTAGATATCCTTTGCCGGAATTTTAGCCTTTTGCAGTTGAATTGATCAAACCTCTTATTGGAGAACCACGAGGAAGTGCTGTGGAAGCAGCCTCCGTAGCTCAGTGGTAAGAGCACTGGTCTCGTAAACCAGGGGTCGTGAGTTCGATCCTCACCGGGGGCTATGTTGTAGCTTTATTTTGAAAATCCAATCGTTTTTTTCCTATTCAAGTGAGCGCAGTCTCAACTTTGAAGCCAATCATTTGTCACATGATCGGGAACAATTGAGTGATCAAGACAGTGACATTGACGACAAAACCCATGAGTTGCGCGTGCCCTTTGATACCCAAGCGCAGGCCTCCTTTTAAATCTTAAATCGACACCCAAGCCTTCAAATTTCCGATGCCTTTGCCTTGACTCGGCTCAGCAAGTGTCGTTTAACACATATTTTAAAGTGTACAAAATGTATCTGTTCACTTTCCATTTAAATAAGACACCCGTTGCAATACCACTGGTTGAAGGTGTGTTTGAGATGTGTCATATTAGCTCGGTGTCTAGCCGGGAGAGCCACATTTCAGAAATGGCTATTGCCGGTAGAGCCACATTTTCAGCTGAGTGCATTTCACCTATTCTAGCGGGTAATTAATTTATCCGATTACCGATACCTGTATATGAGTGTCCCACATTTTAATTATACTCCTAATTTAATACTCCCAGACTAAGGGGGGCGACCAGTTCCTACACGGTGTTAGTGACGACATCATCATCTTCACTAAAGACAAGAACATTGAACATTTGTGTACTGCAGACATTGTATTTTGTGATGGTATATTTTATGCCAGTCCCAAGTTGTTTGATCAGATTTATTGTTTACATGCTGAGGTGTTTGGCCATATGTTTCCATTAGTTTACTGTTTGTTGTCCAATCGAAAAAAAGAGTGTTATGTCAACATGTTTCAGTACCTATGCGATTTTGCTAGTAGAGGAGGTCTAGAGTTTGCCCCACTTACAATTCAGTTGGACTTTGAACGTGCAGCTCACAATGCCGTGACTGATGTATTTCCTGGGACATTAGTTAGAGGGTGTTTCTTTCACTTCACCCAATGTATCTGGAGGAGGGTGCAGAAAGAAGGTCTGATGATGGACTATAAGGAAGATGAGGAGGTGAAGAAGCTGGTGAGAATAGCTGCTGCCCTCCCTCTAGTACCTCGTGACAAAGTGGATGATGTGTGGCTTGATGCCATTGCTGACTCTCCTGCTGGCCCTAAAGTGACTGCCTTCATGGACTACGTGACAACCAGTTGGGTTCAAGGAGGGGCCTTCATGCCAGAGATTTGGAACCATTTCGAAAACCAAGGCCACCGTACCAACAATCCCCTGGAAGGGTGGCACAACAAGATTAAGAAACTTGCCAAAGAGGTTGCAGTCCTGAGACTCTCTCACCAGCGGTGAGAACCTTCACGAAGAAAGCAATCGATGCACGTATTGTAGTAATGCAGTAATGACATTAAATCCATTATGATATTCATATGCTATTCATATTCATCAATGTAAAGTTTTGATGAATATGTTATCCTTGTTGAATAATAAATGAGAAAACAAGACTTGTTTTGTTATATACGGTAACCTGTTAGAATCACAAAGCATGTTTTGACAGCATAGCCGCGAGAGCCACATTATACAATCACGCAACCGTAACCATTGCCGCGAGAGCCACATCAATTTGGGCTATCTATTTTCGAAATGTGGCTTTGCCGGCCTGTAACCATTAGCTCCTTTTGCAGGAGTTGTGCTTCTGAGTATAGTTGTCGAGAGTGAACATAAGGATTAATAAGTCACCACCAATGGCTAACTGCCTCCATAGCTCAGTGGATAGAGCACTGGTCTTGTAAACCAGGGGTCGTGATTTCCATCCTCACTGGGGGCTCATTCTTCTTTTACAGTTTTTTTTATCACCCAGGAGTCAATAAAAGATTGCTGTCACGCGGATACTATATTTCTCCTTAGAGGCCAATAAACCAACCGGCACTCGTTTTAGCTGCATCAACATGTGAGAATAGTCAGCTTACAACCAAATTCTATGTATCTTAAGAGGTAAAGAAGAGAGTGAGATAAAATACCCGAACCTCCTATTGACCTAATTAATGTTTGTCTTCACCTGCCTTCTGTTTTCAATTCAACAGGTAAAATGTTCATTAGTTTCCTTATCAGAATGTATTTGACTGTTTAAAAACGTGGCTTGGTGTTTTGCAGTGAAAATGTTGACCTGTCTATCAGCTGCCCCGGTGGCACAATCGGTTAGCGCGCCGTACTTATAATCAGTACCTTCCCCATGAACACCATGGGATGAGGAATGCGGAGGTTGTGAGTTCGAGCCTCACCCGGGGCATGCTTGCTTTTATTGACTGCTCTGACAGTTTGACCAACACTGTCGCTTCCAATTCACAACCACTCATTATAGCAGACATGTGGCAGGTGAAATGCATCTTCTAAGCAAAACTTACACATTTTCCTTAGTCTGAAAGTTATAATACCCAACGTGAATGGTGTTTACACAGACTATTGACTACAATCGACCAGCCCTCGCGACCAGCAGCTGTTAAAACCGCGGCGCCTTTCCCCAAGCTATCAGATGCCTCCATAGCTCAGTGGATAGAGCACTGGTCTTGTAAACCAGGGGTCGTGAGTTCGATCCTCACTGGGGGCTAGATATCCTTTGCCGGAATTTTAGCCTTTTGCAGTTGAATTGATCAAACCTCTTATTGGAGAACCACGAGGAAGTGCTGTGGAAGCAGCCTCCGTAGCCCAGTGGTAAGAGCACTGGTCTCGTAAACCAGGGGTCGTGAGTTCGATCCTCACCGGGGGCTATGTTGTAGCTTTATTTTGAAAATCCAATCGTTTTTTTCCTATTCAAGTGAGCGCAGTCTCAACTTTGAAGCCAATCATTTGTCACATGATCGGGAACAATTGAGTGATCAAGACAGTGACATTGACGACAAAACCCATGAGTTGCGCGTGCCCTTTGATACCCAAGCGCAGGCCTCCTTTTAAATCTTAAATCGACACCCAAGCCTTCAAATTTCCAATGCCTTTGCCTTGACTCGGCTCAGCAAGTGTCGTTTAACACATATTTTAAAGTGTACAAAATGTATCTGTTCACTTTCCATTTAAATAAGACACCCGTTGCAATACCACTGGTTGAAGGTGTGTTTGAGATGTGTCATATTAGCTCCTTTTGCAGGAGTTGTGCTTCTGAGTATAGTTGTCGAGAGTGAACATAAGGATTAATAAGTCACCACCAATGGCTAACTGCCTCCATAGCTCAGTGGATAGAGCACTGGTCTTGTAAACCAGGGGTCGTGAGTTCGATCCTCACTGGGGGCTCACACTTCTTTTACAGTTTTTTTTATCACCCAGGAGTCAGTAAAAGATTGCTGTCACGCGGATACTATATTTCTCCTTAGAGGCAAATAAACCAACCGGCACTCGTTTTAGCTGCATCAACATGTGAGAATAGTCAGCTTACAACCAAATTCTATGTATCTTAAGAGGTAAAGAAGAGAGTGAGATAAAATACCCGAACCTCCTATTGACCTAATTAATGTTTGTCTTCCATCTGTTCACTTTCCATTTAAATAAGACACCCGTTGCAATACCACTGGTTGAAGGTGTGTTTGAGATGTGTCATATTAGCTCGGTGTCTAGCCGGGAGAGCCACATTTCAGAAATGGCTATTGCCGGTAGAGCCACATTTTCAGCTGAGTGCATTTCACCTATTCTAGCGGGTAATTAATTTATCCGATTACCGATACCTGTATATGAGTGTCCCACATTTTAATTATACTCCTAATTTAATACTCCCAGACTAAGGGGGGCGACCAGTTCCTACACGGTGTTAGTGACGACATCATCATCTTCACTAAAGACAAGAACATTGAACATTTGTGTACTGCAGACATTGTATTTTGTGATGGTATATTTTATGCCAGTCCCAAGTTGTTTGATCAGATTTATTGTTTACATGCTGAGGTGTTTGGCCATATGTTTCCATTAGTTTAAATCTTAAATCGACACCCAAGCCTTCAAATTTCCAATGCCTTTGCCTTGACTCGGCTCAGCAAGTGTCGTTTAACACATATTTTAAAGTGTACAAAATGTATCTGTTCACTTTCCATTTAAATAAGACACCCGTTGCAATACCACTGGTTGAAGGTGTGTTTGAGATGTGTCATATTAGCTCCTTTTGCAGGAGTTGTGCTTCTGAGTATAGTTGTCGAGAGTGAACATAAGGATTAATAAGTCACCACCCATGGCTAACTGCCTCCATAGCTCAGTGGATAGAGCACTGGTCTTGTAAACCAGGGGTCGTGAGTTCGATCCTCACTGGGGGCTCACTCTTCTTTTACAGTTTTTTTTATCACCCAGGAGTCAGTAAAAGATTGCTGTCACGCGGATACTATATTTCTCCTTAGAGGCAAATAAACCAACCGGCACTCGTTTTAGCTGCATCAACATGTGAGAATAGTCAGCTTACAACCAAATTCTATGTATCTTAAGAGGTAAAGAAGAGAGTGAGATAAAATACCCGAACCTCCTATTGACCTAATTAATGTTTGTCTTCACCTGCCTTCTGTTTTCAATTCAACAGGTAAAATGTTCATTAGTTTCCTTATCAGAATGTATTTGACTGTTTGAAACGTGGCTGGGTGTTTTGCAGTGAAAATGTTGACCTGTCTATTAGCGCGCCGTACTTATAGTCAGTACCTTCCCCATGAACACCATGGGATGAGGAATGCGGAGGTTGTGAGTTCGAGCCTCACCCGGGGCATGCTTGCTTTTATTGACTGCTCTGACAGTTTGACCAACACTGTCGCTTCCAATTCACAACCACTCATTATAGCAGACATGTGGCAGGTGAAATGCATCTTCTAAGCAAAACTTACACATTTTCCTTAGTCTGAAAGTTATAATACCCAACGTGAATGGTGTTTACACAGACTATTGACTACAATCGACCAGCCCTCGCGACCAGCAGCTGTTAAAACCGCGGCGCCTTTCCCCAAGCTGTCAGATGCCTCCATAGCTCAGTGGATAGAGCACTGGTCTTGTAAACCAGGGGTCGTGAGTTCGATCCTCACTGGGGGCTAGATATCCTTTGCCGGAATTTTAGCCTTTTGCAGTTGAATTGATCAAACCTCTTATTGGAGAACCACGAGGAAGTGCTGTGGAAGCAGCCTCCGTAGCTCAGTGGTAAGAGCACTGGTCTCGTAAACCAGGGGTCGTGAGTTCGATCCTCACCGGGGGCTATGTTGTAGCTTTATTTTGAAAATCCAATCGTTTTTTTCCTATTCAAGTGAGCGCAGTCTCAACTTTGAAGCCAATCATTTGTCACATGATCGGGAACAATTGAGTGATCAAGACAGTGACATTGACGACAAAACCCATGAGTTGCGCGTGCCCTTTGATACCCAAGCGCAGGCCTCCTTTTAAATCTTAAATCGACACCCAAGCCTTCAAATTTCCGATGCCTTTGCCTTGACTCGGCTCAGCAAGTGTCGTTTAACACATATTTTAAAGTGTACAAAATGTATCTGTTCACTTTCCATTTAAATAAGACACCCGTTGCAATACCACTGGTTGAAGGTGTGTTTGAGATGTGTCATATTAGCTCCTTTTGCAGGAGTTGTGCTTCTGAGTATAGTTGTCGAGAGTGAACATAAGGATTAATAAGTCACCACCAATGGCTAACTGCCTCCATAGCTCAGTGGATAGAGCACTGGTCTTGTAAACCAGGGGTCGTGAGTTCGATCCTCACTGGGGGCTCATTCTTCTTTTACAGTTTTTTTTATCACCCAGGAGTCAATAAAAGATTGCTGTCACGCGGATACTATATTTCTCCTTAGAGGCCAATAAACCAACCGGCACTCGTTTTAGCTGCATCAACATGTGAGAATAGTCAGCTTACAACCAAATTCTATGTATCTTAAGAGGTAAAGAAGAGAGTGAGATAAAATACCCGAACCTCCTATTGACCTAATTAATGTTTGTCTTCACCTGCCTTCTGTTTTCAATTCAACAGGTAAAATGTTCATTAGTTTCCTTATCAGAATGTATTTGACTGTTTGAAACGTGGCTTGGTGTTTTGCAGTGAAAATGTTGACCTGTCTATCAGCTGCCCCGGTGGCACAATCGGTTAGCGCGCCGTACTTATAGTCAGTACCTTCCCCATGAACACCATGGGATGAGGAATGCGGAGGTTGTGAGTTCGAGCCTCACCCGGGGCATGCTTGCTTTTATTGACTGCTCTGACAGTTTGACCAACACTGTCGCTTCCAATTCACAACCACTCATTATAGCAGACATGTGGCAGGTGAAATGCATCTTCTAAGCAAAACTTACACATTTTCCTTAGTCTGAAAGTTATAATACCCAACGTGAATGGTGTTTACACAGACTATTGACTACAATCGACCAGCCCTCGCGACCAGCAGCTGTTAAAACCGCGGCGCCTTTCACCAAGCTATCAGATGCCTCCATAGCTCAGTGGATAGAGCACTGGTCTTGTAAACCAGGGGTCGTGAGTTCGATCCTCACTGGGGGCTAGATATCCTTTGCCGGAATTTTAGCCTTTTGCAGTTGAATTGATCAAACCTCTTATTGGAGAACCACGAGGAAGTGCTGTGGAAGCAGCCTCCGTAGCTCAGTGGTAAGAGCACTGGTCTCGTAAACCAGGGGTCGTGAGTTCGATCCTCACCGGGGGCTATGTTGTAGCTTTATTTTGAAAATCCAATCGTTTTTTTCCTATTCAAGTGAGCGCAGTCTCAACTTTGAAGCCAATCATTTGTCACATGATCGGGAACAATTGAGTGATCAAGACAGTGACATTGACGACAAAACCCATGAGTTGCGCGTGCCCTTTGATACCCAAGCGCAGGCCTCCTTTTAAATCTTAAATCGACACCCAAGCCTTCAAATTTCCGATGCCTTTGCCTTGACTCGGCTCAGCAAGTGTCGTTTAACACATATTTTAAAGTGTACAAAATGTATCTGTTCACTTTCCATTTAAATAAGACACCCGTTGCAATACCACTGGTTGAAGGTGTGTTTGAGATGTGTCATATTAGCTCGGTGTCTAACCGGGAGAGCCACATTTCAGAAATGGCTATTGCCGGTAGAGCCACATTTTCAGCTGAGTGCATTTCACCTATTCTAGCGGGTAATTAATTTATCCGATTACCGATACCTGTATATGAGTGTCCCACATTTTAATTATACTCCTAACTTAATACTCCCAGACTAAGGGGGGCGACCAGTTCCTACACGGTGTTAGTGACGACATCATCATCTTCACTAAAGACAAGAACATTGAACATTTGTGTACTGCAGACATTGTATTTTGTGATGGTATATTTTATGCCAGTCCCAAGTTGTTTGATCAGATTTATTGTTTACATGCTGAGGTGTTTGGCCATATGTTTCCATTAGTTTACTGTTTGTTGTCCAATCGAAAAAAAGAGTGTTATGTCAACATGTTTCAGTACCTATGCGATTTTGCTAGTAGAGGAGGTCTAGAGTTTGCCCCACTTACAATTCAGTTGGACTTTGAACGTGCAGCTCACAATGCCGTGACTGATGTATTTCCTGGGACATTAGTTAGAGGGTGTTTCTTTCACTTCACCCAATGTATCTGGAGGAGGGTGCAGAAAGAAGGTCTGATGATGGACTATAAGGAAGATGAGGAGGTGAAGAAGCTGGTGAGAATAGCTGCTGCCCTCCCTCTAGTACCTCGTGACAAAGTGGATGATGTGTGGCTTGATGCCATTGCTGACTCTCCTGCTGGCCCTAAAGTGACTGCCTTCATGGACTACGTGACAACCAGTTGGGTTCAAGGAGGGGCCTTCATGCCAGAGATTTGGAACCATTTCGAAAACCAAGGCCACCGTACCAACAATCCCCTGGAAGGGTGGCACAACAAGATTAAGAAACTTGCCAAAGAGGTTGCAGTCCTGAGACTCTCTCACCAGCGGTGAGAACCTTCACGAAGAAAGCAATCGATGCACGTATTGTAGTAATGCAGTAATGACATTAAATCCATTATGATATTCATATGCTATTCATATTCATCAATGTAAAGTTTTGATGAATATGTTATCCTTGTTGAATAATAAATGAGAAAACAAGACTTGTTTTGTTATATACGGTAACCTGTTAGAATCACAAAGCATGTTTTGACAGCATAGCCGCGAGAGCCACATTATACAATCACGCAACCGTAACCATTGCCGCGAGAGCCACATCAATTTGGGCTATCTATTTTCGAAATGTGGCTTTGCCGGCCTGTAACCATTAGCTCCTTTTGCAGGAGTTGTGCTTCTGAGTATAGTTGTCGAGAGTGAACATAAGGATTAATAAGTCACCACCAATGGCTAACTGCCTCCATAGCTCAGTGGATAGAGCACTGGTCTTGTAAACCAGGGGTCGTGAGTTCGATCCTCACTGGGGGCTCATTCTTCTTTTACAGTTTTTTTTATCACCCAGGAGTCAGTAAAAGATTGCTGTCACGCGGATACTATATTTCTCCTTAGAGGCCAATAAACCAACCGGCACTCGTTTTAGCTGCATCAACATGTGAGAATAGTCAGCTTACAACCAAATTCTATGTATCTTAAGAGGTAAAGAAGAGAGTGAGATAAAATACCCGAACCTCCTATTGACCTAATTAATGTTTGTCTTCACCTGCCTTCTGTTTTCAATTCAACAGGTAAAATGTTCATTAGTTTCCTTATCAGAATGTATTTGACTGTTTGAAACGTGGCTTGGTGTTTTGCAGTGAAAATGTTGACCTGTCTATCAGATGCCCCGGTGGCACAATCGGTTAGCGCGCCGTACTTATAGTCAGTACCTTCCCCATGAACACCATGGGATGAGGAATGCAGAGGTTGTGAGTTCGAGCCTCACCCGGGGCATGCTTGCTTTTATTGACTGCTCTGACAGTTTGACCAACACTGTCGCTTCCAATTCACAACCACTCATTATAGCAGACATGTGGCAGGTGAAATGCATCTTCTAAGCAAAACTTACACATTTTCCTTAATCTGAAAGTTATAATACCCAACGTGAATGGTGTTTACACAGACTATTGACTACAATCGACCAGCTTTCGCGACCAGCAGCTGTTAAAACCGCGGCGCCTTTCCCCAAACTATCAGATGCCTCCATAGCTCAGTGGATAGAGCACTGGTCTTGTAAACCAGGGGTCGTGAGTTCGATCCTCACTGGGGGCTAGATATCCTTTGCCGGAATTTTAGCCTTTTGCAGTTGAATTGATCAAACCTCTTATTGGAGAACCACGAGGAAGTGCTGTGGAAGCAGCCTCCGTAGCTCAGTGGTAAGAGCACTGGTCTCGTAAACCAGGGGTCGTGAGTTCGATCCTCACCGGGGGCTATGTTGTAGCTTTATTTTGAAAATCCAATCGTTTTTTTCCTATTCAAGTGAGCGCAGTCTCAACTTTGAAGCCAATCATTTGTCACATGATCGGGAACAATTGAGTGATCAAGACAGTGACATTGACGACAAAACCCATGAGTTGCGCGTGCCCTTTGATACCCAAGCGCAGGCCTCCTTTTAAATCTTAAATCGACACCCAAGCCTTCAAATTTCCGATGCCTTTGCCTTGACTCGGCTCAGCAAGTGTCGTTTAACACATATTTTAAAGTGTACAAAATGTATCTGTTCACTTTCCATTTAAATAAGACACCCGTTGCAATACCACTGGTTGAAGGTGTGTTTGAGATGTGTCATATTAGCTCGGTGTCTAACCGGGAGAGCCACATTTCAGAAATGGCTATTGCCGGTAGAGCCACATTTTCAGCTGAGTGCATTTCACCTATTCTAGCGGGTAATTAATTTATCCGATTACCGATACCTGTATATGAGTGTCCCACATTTTAATTATACTCCTAACTTAATACTCCCAGACTAAGGGGGGCGACCAGTTCCTACACGGTGTTAGTGACGACATCATCATCTTCACTAAAGACAAGAACATTGAACATTTGTGTACTGCAGACATTGTATTTTGTGATGGTATATTTTATGCCAGTCCCAAGTTGTTTGATCAGATTTATTGTTTACATGCTGAGGTGTTTGGCCATATGTTTCCATTAGTTTACTGTTTGTTGTCCAATCGAAAAAAAGAGTGTTATGTCAACATGTTTCAGTACCTATGCGATTTTGCTAGTAGAGGAGGTCTAGAGTTTGCCCCACTTACAATTCAGTTGGACTTTGAACGTGCAGCTCACAATGCCGTGACTGATGTATTTCCTGGGACATTAGTTAGAGGGTGTTTCTTTCACTTCACCCAATGTATCTGGAGGAGGGTGCAGAAAGAAGGTCTGATGATGGACTATAAGGAAGATGAGGAGGTGAAGAAGCTGGTGAGAATAGCTGCTGCCCTCCCTCTAGTACCTCGTGACAAAGTGGATGATGTGTGGCTTGATGCCATTGCTGACTCTCCTGCTGGCCCTAAAGTGACTGCCTTCATGGACTACGTGACAACCAGTTGGGTTCAAGGAGGGGCCTTCATGCCAGAGATTTGGAACCATTTCGAAAACCAAGGCCACCGTACCAACAATCCCCTGGAAGGGTGGCACAACAAGATTAAGAAACTTGCCAAAGAGGTTGCAGTCCTGAGACTCTCTCACCAGCGGTGAGAACCTTCACGAAGAAAGCAATCGATGCACGTATTGTAGTAATGCAGTAATGACATTAAATCCATTATGATATTCATATGCTATTCATATTCATCAATGTAAAGTTTTGATGAATA
This sequence comes from Haliotis cracherodii, assembly GCF_022045235.1. Classification (NCBI taxonomy): domain Eukaryota; kingdom Metazoa; phylum Mollusca; class Gastropoda; order Lepetellida; family Haliotidae; genus Haliotis; species Haliotis cracherodii. The sequence continues at coordinate 4,446,214 of NW_027266270.1, forward strand.
TGTTATCCTTGTTGAATAATAAATGAGAAAACAAGACTTGTTTTGTTATATACGGTAACCTGTTAGAATCACAAAGCATGTTTTGACAGCATAGCCGCGAGAGCCACATTATACAATCACGCAACCGTAACCATTGCCGCGAGAGCCACATCAATTTGGGCTATCTATTTTCGAAATGTGGCTTTGCCGGCCTGTAACCATTAGCTCCTTTTGCAGGAGTTGTGCTTCTGAGTATAGTTGTCGAGAGTGAACATAAGGATTAATAAGTCACCACCAATGGCTAACTGCCTCCATAGCTCAGTGGATAGAGCACTGGTCTTGTAAACCAGGGGTCGTGAGTTCGATCCTCACTGGGGGCTCATTCTTCTTTTACAGTTTTTTTTATCACCCAGGAGTCAGTAAAAGATTGCTGTCACGCGGATACTATATTTCTCCTTAGAGGCCAATAAACCAACCGGCACTCGTTTTAGCTGCATCAACATGTGAGAATAGTCAGCTTACAACCAAATTCTATGTATCTTAAGAGGTAAAGAAGAGAGTGAGATAAAATACCCGAACCTCCTATTGACCTAATTAATGTTTGTCTTCACCTGCCTTCTGTTTTCAATTCAACAGGTAAAATGTTCATTAGTTTCCTTATCAGAATGTATTTGACTGTTTGAAACGTGGCTTGGTGTTTTGCAGTGAAAATGTTGACCTGTCTATCAGATGCCCCGGTGGCACAATCGGTTAGCGCGCCGTACTTATAGTCAGTACCTTCCCCATGAACACCATGGGATGAGGAATGCGGAGGTTGTGAGTTCGAGCCTCACCCGGGGCATGCTTGCTTTTATTGACTGCTCTGACAGTTTGACCAACACTGTCGCTTCCAATTCACAACCACTCATTATAGCAGACATGTGGCAGGTGAAATGCATCTTCTAAGCAAAACTTACACATTTTCCTTAATCTGAAAGTTATAATACCCAACGTGAATGGTGTTTACACAGACTATTGACTACAATCGACCAGCTTTCGCGACCAGCAGCTGTTAAAACCGCGGCGCCTTTCCCCAAACTATCAGATGCCTCCATAGCTCAGTGGATAGAGCACTGGTCTTGTAAACCAGGGGTCGTGAGTTCGATCCTCACTGGGGGCTAGATATCCTTTGCCGGAATTTTAGCCTTTTGCAGTTGAATTGATCAAACCTCTTATTGGAGAACCACGAGGAAGTGCTGTGGAAGCAGCCTCCGTAGCTCAGTGGTAAGAGCACTGGTCTCGTAAACCAGGGGTCGTGAGTTCGATCCTCACCGGGGGCTATGTTGTAGCTTTATTTTGAAAATCCAATCGTTTTTTTCCTATTCAAGTGAGCGCAGTCTCAACTTTGAAGCCAATCATTTGTCACATGATCGGGAACAATTGAGTGATCAAGACAGTGACATTGACGACAAAACCCATGAGTTGCGCGTGCCCTTTGATACCCAAGCGCAGGCCTCCTTTTAAATCTTAAATCGACACCCAAGCCTTCAAATTTCCGATGCCTTTGCCTTGACTCGGCTCAGCAAGTGTCGTTTAACACATATTTTAAAGTGTACAAAATGTATCTGTTCACTTTCCATTTAAATAAGACACCCGTTGCAATACCACTGGTTGAAGGTGTGTTTGAGATGTGTCATATTAGCTCCTTTTGCAGGAGTTGTGCTTCTGAGTATAGTTGTCGAGAGTGAACATAAGGATTAATAAGTCACCACCAATGGCTAACTGCCTCCATAGCTCAGTGGATAGAGCACTGGTCTTGTAAACCAGGGGTCGTGAGTTCGATCCTCACTGGGGGCTCATTCTTCTTTTACAGTTTTTTTTATCACCCAGGAGTCAGTAAAAGATTGCTGTCACGCGGATACTATATTTCTCCTTAGAGGCCAATAAACCAACCGGCACTCGTTTTAGCTGCATCAACATGTGAGAATAGTCAGCTTACAACCAAATTCTATGTATCTTAAGAGGTAAAGAAGAGAGTGAGATAAAATACCCGAACCTCCTATTGACCTAATTAATGTTTGTCTTCACCTGCCTTCTGTTTTCAATTCAACAGGTAAAATGTTCATTAGTTTCCTTATCAGAATGTATTTGACTGTTTGAAACGTGGCTGGGTGTTTTGCAGTGAAAATGTTGACCTGTCTATCAGCTGCCCCGGTGGCACAATCGGTTAGCGCGCCGTACTTATAGTCAGTACCTTCCCCATGAACACCATGGGATGAGGAATGCAGAGGTTGTGAGTTCGAGCCTCACCCGGGGCATGCTTGCTTTTATTGACTGCTCTGACAGTTTGACCAACACTGTCGCTTCCAATTCACAACCACTCATTATAGCAGACATGTGGCAGGTGAAATGCATCTTCTAAGCAAAACTTACACATTTTCCTTAATCTGAAAGTTATAATACCCAACGTGAATGGTGTTTACACAGACTATTGACTACAATCGACCAGCTTTCGCGACCAGCAGCTGTTAAAACCGCGGCGCCTTTCCCCAAGCTATCAGATGCCTCCATAGCTCAGTGGATAGAGCACTGGTCTTGTAAACCAGGGGTCGTGAGTTCGATCCTCACTGGGGGCTAGATATCCTTTGCCGGAATTTTAGCCTTTTGCAGTTGAATTGATCAAACCTCTTATTGGAGAACCACGAGGAAGTGCTGTGGAAGCAGCCTCCGTAGCTCAGTGGTAAGAGCACTGGTCTCGTAAACCAGGGGTCGTGAGTTCGATCCTCACCGGGGGCTATGTTGTAGCTTTATTTTGAAAATCCAATCGTTTTTTTCCTATTCAAGTGAGCGCAGTCTCAACTTTGAAGCCAATCATTTGTCACATGATCGGGAACAATTGAGTGATCAAGACAGTGACATTGACGACAAAACCCATGAGTTGCGCGTGCCCTTTGATACCCAAGCGCAGGCCTCCTTTTAAATCTTAAATCGACACCCAAGCCTTCAAATTTCCGATGCCTTTGCCTTGACTCGGCTCAGCAAGTGTCGTTTAACACATATTTTAAAGTGTACAAAATGTATCTGTTCACTTTCCATTTAAATAAGACACCCGTTGCAATACCACTGGTTGAAGGTGTGTTTGAGATGTGTCATATTAGCTCCTTTTGCAGGAGTTGTGCTTCTGAGTATAGTTGTCGAGAGTGAACATAAGGATTAATAAGTCACCACCAATGGCTAACTGCCTCCATAGCTCAGTGGATAGAGCACTGGTCTTGTAAAGCAGGGGTCGTGAGTTCGATCCTCACTGGGGGCTCATTCTTCTTTTACAGTTTTTTTTATCACCCAGGAGTCAGTAAACGATTGCTGTCACGCGGATACTATATTTCTCCTTAGAGGCCAATAAACCAACCGGCACTCGTTTTAGCTGCATCAACATGTGAGAATAGTCAGCTTACAACCAAATTCTATGTATCTTAAGAGGTAAAGAAGAGAGTGAGATAAAATACCCGAACCTCCTATTGACCTAATTAATGTTTGTCTTCACCTGCCTTCTGTTTTCAATTCAACATGTAAAATGTTCATTAGTTTCCTTATCAGAATGTATTTGACTGTTTGAAACGTGGCTTGGTGTTTTGCAGTGAAAATGTTGACCTGTCTATCAGCTGCCCCGGTGGCACAATCGGTTAGCGCGCCGTACTAAGTCAGTACCTTCCCCATGAACACCATGGGATGAGGAATGCGGAGGTTGTGAGTTCGAGCCTCACCCGGGGCATGCTTGCTTTTATTGACTGCTCTGACAGTTTGACCAACACTGTCGCTTCCAATTCACAACCACTCATTATAGCAGACATGTGGCAGGTGAAATGCATCTTCTAAGCAAAACTTACACATTTTCCTTAGTCTGAAAGTTATAATACCCAACGTGAATGGTGTTTACACAGACTATTGACTACAATCGACCAGCCCTCGCGACCAGCAGCTGTTAAAACCGCGGCGCCTTTCCCCAAGCTATCAGATGCCTCCATAGCTCAGTGGATAGAGCACTGGTCTTGTAAACCAGGGGTCGTGAGTTCGATCCTCACTGGGGGCTAGATATCCTTTGCCGGAATTTTAGCCTTTTGCAGTTGAATTGATCAAACCTCTTATTGGAGAACCACGAGGAAGTGCTGTGGAAGCAGCCTCCGTAGCCCAGTGGTAAGAGCACTGGTCTCGTAAACCAGGGGTCGTGAGTTCGATCCTCACCGGGGGCTATGTTGTAGCTTTATTTTGAAAATCCAATCGTTTTTTTCCTATTCAAGTGAGCGCAGTCTCAACTTTGAAGCCAATCATTTGTCACATGATCGGGAACAATTGAGTGATCAAGACAGTGACATTGACGACAAAACCCATGAGTTGCGCGTGCCCTTTGATACCCAAGCGCAGGCCTCCTTTTAAATCTTAAATCGACACCCAAGCCTTCAAATTTCCGATGCCTTTGCCTTGACTCGGCTCAGCAAGTGTCGTTTAACACATATTTTAAAGTGTACAAAATGTATCTGTAACTTAAACGAAATAGAAAATAATGATCCAGAAACCTATTGTAAAACCTAACAGACTATATAATAAACGCAGCCAAAACCTCCATCCCCTTCAAAGTATCTAAGACAGGCAAACCGACGGTACCATGGTGGAATGAGGAAATAGAACAGACTAGACGAAAACGTAAATCAGCCTTCAATAAAGCAAAACGCGACTACAAATATTTAAACATAGCCCACGAACTAAACCACCAGGTTCAAAAACTAGTCCAAATAGCCAAAAGTAGAGACTGGAAAAAATTCTGCGAAGGTATAAATAACCGTACAGATGCCAGAACGGTCTGGCGCAAAATCCACGCCATTAGAGGCTTAAAACGACATAAAAAAAACCCTAACATTAACAACTCAACCAACCCCGCCCAAAAAGCAAATAATCTCGCCAACCACTTTTCGGCCGTTAGCAGTAACAGCAACTTCAGCCAAAAATTCCAAGATAAACTTAAAACAGAAAACAAACCCACAAAAGAACCAAACAATAACAATCTAGAAATAAATCAACCCTACACAATGGAGGAGCTCCTCTACGTAATCCAAAACAGGAAAAAGGGCACAGCCCCAGGATTAGACCTAACCTCTTACCAAATAATTAAAAAACTCCCCCTAAAACTGCTCCAGGCACTACTCAAACTATACAATCTCATCTACCTAAACGGACAGGTTCCTACACCCTGGAAACAGGCCCTAGTCATACCAATCCCTAAACCTAATAAACCAGCTAATCAAGCTAACTCATATAGACCAATATCCCTAACTTCAAACTTATGTAAAGTAATGGAATCAATGGCTAAAAATAGATTACAACATTACTTAACCCAAAATAACACCATAAACCCAGATCAAAGCGGTTTCACTCCTGGCCGCTCAACCCTAGATAACCTCGCCCGACTAGAACAAGATATTAAGACAGGACAACTAAATAAACAATATACCACAGGCATCTTCTTAGACTTCTCTAAAGCTTTCGACATGGTATGGCACGATGGGCTAATACAAAAACTTAAAAAAATAGGACTCAAAGGTCAGATAATAAACTACATCCAGGACTTCCTAAACAATCGTAAAATAACCGTGTGTATAGACCAAACTCTATCGGACCAATGTCCCCTAGAAAATGGCACTCCACAGGGCAGTATCCTCAGCCCCACCCTCTTCAATATAATGATAAACGATCTATTCGAGGGTCTATCCCCTAAAGTAAACACATCAAAATTTGCGGATGATGGAGCCATCTGGATCCGCACTAAAAGCATGAAAATGGCCACAAATCTACTCCAAAAATCTCTTAATAAAATACAACAATGGGCTGACAAATGGGGCTTCTCCCTTAACTCAGAAAAAACAACAGGAATAGTATTCAAACATAAAAACATGAAACCCGCCTCCCCAATCCTCCAGCTAAACAACCAAACAATCAAATTTCAAAAACAAACCAAATTCTTAGGACTTATTTTCGATGAACATCTCACCTGGGATGCTCACATCCAAAACCTAACAACTAAATGCAGTAAAGACCTAAACACCCTAAGATGCCTAACTGGCTCTAACTGGGGAGCCTCCAAAGATACTCTCCTCTCTCTCTACATATCCCTAATTAGATCAAAACTAGACTACGGCTGCGCCATATACAACACCCTAAACAACTCTCTATCCAAAAAACTTGACTCAATACAATATCAGGCTCTCAAACTCATTACACGCACCCAACATGGCACCTCCTACACCTCACTTCAGGCCTTAACAGGAGAAATGCCACTAAGTCTACGCAGGGAACAGCTAAGCTTAAATTTCTGGGCCGCGTCCCAATCAAACCCTCTCATCCAAAACTTAATAAACCAAAACATCAGCCCTAAAAACCAAGCTCTAGCTCGTAAACACCCCTTACTTACCCCAATATCCCAAAGAATAACAAACTACCTAAATGAACACCAAATTAAAAATCTTAAACAAAACTGCAAACAATCAAATATCTTCACCCCTAAACTTAAAATACCCAAAATAGACACAACACTAGCTAGCCAAATAAATAAACAAACCGACCCAAACATAGCTAAAACTACCACACTAGCATACATACACAAAAATTGGCCAAATTGGTGTCACATTTACACGGACGGATCCTCAGATCCGACCTCCAAACACACGGGTTTCGGAGTCCATACCACACAACCAACTAAAACCACACAATCCTTCCGACTCCCAAATAACCAATCAATATTCACGGCCGAACTAATGGGCATGGCCTCAGCCCTCCACAATCAAGAATCCAAAAACAACCAAAAAATCCTAATACTTACTGACTCCCTAAGTGGACTACAAGCCCTCCAAAACAAAAATACCAAAAACCGACCTAAATTAATAAATCAAATACTTAAAAGCTCCAACGACCTAACAAAAGCAGGCAAACAAATAACCTTCTTGTGGATACCCGCCCACGTAGGAATATACGGTAATGAAAACGCCGATAAAGCAGCTAAACTATCCCTTAAAATCCCAGAAATAAGCTTAAACTTACCCATCTCAAAATCAGAAATTAAAAGTGTAAACAAACAAAAAATCACAAAAAAATGGCATAACCTATATCTAAACTCAAATAGCAAAATCAAAAGAGTGCTCAGCAAACCACTAACCAAACCAAAAATTCTCCATCCATCAAAAAAAATCGACAGAGTAATCACTAAACTCCAAACAGGACACACCAACCTAAATAACCACCTACAAAATTTAAAAAACACACTACAGGTAACTGCCCACACTGCAAACAACCAGAAACCCCAGAACACGCACTCATCCACTGCACACACTACCTAACACATCGAACCGCATTACAAACCACCCTCAATCTAAACAAGGCTCTCACTCTAGAAGCAATACTAAACCCACAAAATAAACTAGAAAACTTCAAGGCCTTAGGCGTATTCTTAATAAAAACGGAACTAATAAAACGCATCTAAAACCATAATAACCTACCAAATCAAAATCACATAAACAAACAATCATCCACCATACCCAGCTCCCTTAGTTCTCCTCCCCAACCCCATCAGCATCTATTCCAAATCTCAAAATTCCCAAATTCTATATAAGCAACCCCTAAAGCCCCCTCTTGGGTTGCACAGACCACCCTCGCCCCTTTCGGAAACACATTAAATGGCCTGGCCGGGCCCGTGTGCGAAATACGCATCAGTCAGAAAGCGCACGTTAAATCTCCAAAGTAAGTAAGTAAGTAAGTAAGTATCTGTTTCTCTTTCCATTTAAATAAGACACCCGTTGCAATACCACTGGTTGAAGGTGTGTTTGAGATGTGTCATATTAGCTCCTTTTGCAGGAGTTGTGCTTCTGAGTATAGTTGTCGAGAGTGAACATAAGGATTAATAAGTCACCACCCATGGCTAACTGCCTCCATAGCTCAGTGGATAGAGCACTGGTCTTGTAAACCAGGGGTCGTGAGTTCGATCCTCACTGGGGGCTCATTCTTCTTTTACAGTTTTTTTTTATCACCCAGGAGTCAGTAAACGATTGCTGTCACGCGGATACTATATTTCTCCTTAGAGGCCAATAAACCAACCGGCACTCGTTTTAGCTGCATCAACATGTGAGAATAGTCAGCTTACAACCAAATTCTATGTATCTTAAGAGGTAAAGAAGAGAGTGAGATAAAATACCCGAACCTCCTATTGACCTAATTAATGTTTGTCTTCACCTGCCTTCTGTTTTCAATTCAACAGGTAAAATGTTCATTAGTTTCCTTATCAGAATGTATTTGACTGTTTGAAACGTGGCTTGGTGTTTTGCAGTGAAAATGTTGACCTGTCTATCAGCTGCCCCGGTGGCACAATCGGTTAGCGCGCCGTACTTATAGTCAGTACCTTCCCCATGAACACCATGGGATGAGGAATGCGGAGGTTGTGAGTTCGAGCCTCACCCGGGGCATGCTTGCTTTTATTGACTGCTCTGACAGTTTGACCAACACTGTCGCTTCCAATTCACAACCACTCATTATAGCAGACATGTGGCAGGTGAAATGCATCTTCTAAGCAAAACTTACACATTTTCCTTAGTCTGAAAGTTATAATACCCAACGTGAATGGTGTTTACACAGACTATTGACTACAATCGACCAGCCCTCGCGACCAGCAGCTGTTAAAACCGCGGCGCCTTTCCCCAAGCTATCAGATGCCTCCATAGCTCAGTGGATAGAGCACTGGTCTTGTAAACCAGGGGTCGTGAGTTCGATCCTCACTGGGGGCTAGATATCCTTTGCCGGAATTTTAGCCTTTTGCAGTTGAATTGATCAAACCTCTTATTGGAGAACCACGAGGAAGTGCTGTGGAAGCAGCCTCCGTAGCTCAGTGGTAAGAGCACTGGTCTCGTAAACCAGGGGTCGTGAGTTCGATCCTCACCGGGGGCTATGTTGTAGCTTTATTTTGAAAATCCAATCGTTTTTTTCCTATTCAAGTGAGCGCAGTCTCAACTTTGAAGCCAATCATTTGTCACATGATCGGGAACAATTGAGTGATCAAGACAGTGACATTGACGACAAAACCCATGAGTTGCGCGTGCCCTTTGATACCCAAGCGCAGGCCTCCTTTTAAATCTTAAATCGACACCCAAGCCTTCAAATTTCCGATGCCTTTGCCTTGACTCGGCTCAGCAAGTGTCGTTTAACACATATTTTAAAGTGTACAAAATGTATCTGTTCACTTTCCATTTAAATAAGACACCCGTTGCAATACCACTGGTTGAAGGTGTGTTTGATATGTGTCATATTAGCTCCTTTTGCAGGAGTTGTGCTTCTGAGTATAGTTGTCGAGAGTGAACATAAGGATTAATAAGTCAACACCCATGGCTAACTGCCTCCATAGCTCAGTGGATAGAGCACTGGTCTTGTAAACCAGGGGTCGTGAGTTCGATCCTCACTGGGGGCTCATTCTTCTTTTACAGTTTTTTTATCACCCAGGAGTCAGTAAACGATTGCTGTCACGCGGATACTATATTTCTCCATAGAGGCCAATAAACCAACCGGCACTCGTTTTAGCTGCATCAACATGTGAGAATAGTCAGCTTACAACCAAATTCTATGTATCTTAAGAGGTAAAGAAGAGAGTGAGATAAAATACCCGAACCTCCTATTGACCTAATTAATGTTTGTCTTCACCTGCCTTCTGTTTTCAATTCAACAGGTAAAATGTTCATTAGTTTCCTTATCAGAATGTATTTGACTGTTTGAAACGTGGCTTGGTGTTTTGCAGTGAAAATGTTGACCTGTCTATCAGCTGCCCCGGTGGCACAGTCGGTTAGCGCGCCGTACTTATAGTCAGTACCTTCCCCATGAACACCATGGGATGAGGAATGCGGAGGTTGTGAGTTCGAGCCTCACCCGGGGCATGCTTGCTTTTATTGACTGCTCTGACAGTTTGACCAACACTGTCGCTTCCAATTCACAACCACTCATTATAGCAGACATGTGGCAGGTGAAATGCATCTTCTAAGCAAAACTTACACATTTTCCTTAGTCTGAAAGTTATAATACCCAACGTGAATGGTGTTTACACAGACTATTGACTACAATCGACCAGCCCTCGCGACCAGCAGCTGTTAAAACCGCGGCGCCTTTCCCCAAGCTATCAGATGCCTCCATAGCTCAGTGGATAGAGCACTGGTCTTGTAAACCAGGGGTCGTGAGTTCGATCCTCACTGGGGGCTAGATATCCTTTGCCGGAATTTTAGCCTTTTGCAGTTGAATTGATCAAACCTCTTATTGGAGAACCACGAGGAAGTGCTGTGGAAGCAGCCTCCGTAGCTCAGTGGTAAGAGCACTGGTCTCGTAAACCAGGGGTCGTGAGTTCGATCCTCACCGGGGGCTATGTTGTAGCTTTATTTTGAAAATCCAATCGTTTTTTTCCTATTCAAGTGAGCGCAGTCTCAACTTTGAAGCCAATCATTTGTCACATGATCGGGAACAATTGAGTGATCAAGACAGTGACATTGACGACAAAACCCATGAGTTGCGCGTGCCCTTTGATACCCAAGCGCAGGCCTCCTTTTAAATCTTAAATCGACACCCAAGCCTTCAAATTTCCGATGCCTTTGCCTTGACTCGGCTCAGCAAGTGTCGTTTAACACATATTTTAAAGTGTACAAAATGTATCTGTTCACTTTCCATTTAAATAAGACACCCGTTGCAATACCACTGGTTGAAGGTGTGTTTGAGATGTGTCATATTAGCTCCTTTTGCAGGAGTTGTGCTTCTGAGTATAGTTGTCGAGAGTGAACATAAGGATTAATAAGTCACCACCCATGGCTAACTGCCTCCATAGCTCAGTGGATAGAGCACTGGTCTTGTAAAGCAGGGGTCGTGAGTTCGATCCTCACTGGGGGCTCATTCTTCTTTTACAGTTTTTTTTATCACCCAGGAGTCAGTAAACGATTGCTGTCACGCGGATACTATATTTCTCCTTAGAGGCCAATAAACCAACCGGCACTCGTTTTAGCTGCATCAACATGTGAGAATAGTCAGCTTACAACCAAATTCTATGTATCTTAAGAGGTAAAGAAGAGAGTGAGATAAAATACCCGAACCTCCTATTGACCTAATTAATGTTTGTCTTCACCTGCCTTCTGTTTTCAATTCAACAGGTAAAATGTTCATTAGTTTCCTTATCAGAATGTATTTGACTGTTTGAAACGTGGCTTGGTGTTTTGCAGTGAAAATGTTGACCTGTCTATCAGCTGCCCCGGTGGCACAATCGGTTAGCGCGCCGTACTTATAGTCAGTACCTTCCCCATGAACACCATGGGATGAGGAATGCGGAGGTTGTGAGTTCGAGCCTCACCCGGGGCATGCTTGCTTTTATTGACTGCTCTGACAGTTTGACCAACACTGTCGCTTCCAATTCACAACCACTCATTATAGCAGACACGTGGCAGGTGAAATGCATCTTCTAAGCAAAACTTACACATTTTCCTTAGTCTGAAAGTTATAATACCCAACGTGAATGGTGTTTACACAGACTATTGACTACAGTCAACCAGCCCTCGCGACCAGCAGCTGTTAAAACCGCGGCGCCTTTCCCCAAGCTACCAGTTGCCTCCATAGCTCAGTGGATAGAGCACTGGTCTTGTAAACCAGGGGTCGTGAGTTCGATCCTCACTGGGGGCTAGATATCCTTTGCCGGAATTTTAGCCTTTTGCAGTTGAATTGATCAAACCTCTTATTGGAGAACCACGAGGAAGTGCTGTGGAAGCAGCCTCCGTAGCTCAGTGGTAAGAGCACTGGTCTCGTAAACCAGGGGTCGTGAGTTCGATCCTCACCGGGGGCTATGTTGTAGCTTTATTTTGAAAATCCAATCGTTTTTTTCCTATTCAAGTGAGCGCAGTCTCAACTTTGAAGCCAATCATTTGTCACATGATCGGGAACAATTGAGTGATCAAGACAGTGACATTGACGACAAAACCCATGAGTTGCGCGTGCCCTTTGATACCCAAGCGCAGGCCTCCTTTTAAATCTTAAATCGACACCCAAGCCTTCAAATTTCCGATGCCTTTGCCTTGACTCGGCTCAGCAAGTGTCGTTTAACACATATTTTAAAGTGTACAAAATGTATCTGTTCACTTTCCATTTAAATAAGACACCCGTTGCAATACCACTGGTTGAAGGTGTGTTTGATATGTGTCATATTAGCTCCTTTTGCAGGAGTTGTGCTTCTGAGTATAGTTGTCGAGAGTGAACATAAGGATTAATAAGTCACCACCCATGGCTAACTGCCTCCATAGCTCAGTGGATAGAGCACTGGTCTTGTAAACCAGGGGTCGTGAGTTCGATCCTCACTGGGGGCTCATTCTTCTTTTACAGTTTTTTTTATCACCCAGGAGTCAGTAAACGATTGCTGTCACGCGGATACTATATTTCTCCATAGAGGCCAATAAACCAACCGGCACTCGTTTTAGCTGCATCAACATGTGAGAATAGTCAGCTTACAACCAAATTCTATGTATCTTAAGAGGTAAAGAAGAGAGTGAGATAAAATACCCGAACCTCCTATTGACCTAATTAATGTTTGTCTTCACCTGCCTTCTGTTTTCAATTCAACAGGTAAAATATTCATTAGTTTCCTTATCAGAATGTATTTGACTGTTTGAAACGTGGCTTGGTGTTTTGCAGTGAAAATGTTGACCTGTCTATCAGATGCCCCGGTGGCACAATCGGTTAGCGCGCCGTACTTATAGTCAGTACCTTCCCCATGAACACCATGGGATGAGGAATGCGGAGGTTGTGAGTTCGAGCCTCACCCGGGGCATGCTTGCTTTTATTGACTGCTCTGACAGTTTGACCAACACTGTCGCTTCCAATTCACAACCACTCATTATAGCAGACATGTGGCAGGTGAAATGCATCTTCTAAGCAAAACTTACACATTTTCCTTAGTCTGAAAGTTATAATACCCTACGTGAATGGTGTTTACACAGACTATTGACTACAATCGACCAGCCCTCGCGACCAGCAGCTGTTAAAACCGCGGCGCCTTTCCCCAAGCTATCAGATGCCTCCATAGCTCAGTGGATAGAGCACTGGTCTTGTAAACCAGGGGTCGTGAGTTCGATCCTCACTGGGGGCTAGATATCCTTTGCCGGAATTTTAGCCTTTTGCAGTTGAATTGATCAAACCTCTTATTGGAGAACCACGAGGAAGTGCTGTGGAAGCAGCCTCCGTAGCTCAGTGGTAAGAGCACTGGTCTCGTAAACCAGGGGTCGTGAGTTCGATCCTCACCGGGGGCTATGTTGTAGCTTTATTTTGAAAATCCAATCGTTTTTTTCCTATTCAAGTGAGCGCAGTCTCAACTTTGAAGCCAATCATTTGTCACATGATCGGGAACAATTGAGTGATCAAGACAGTGACATTGACGACAAAACCCATGAGTTGCGCGTGCCCTTTGATACCCAAGCGCAGGCCTCCTTTTAAATCTTAAATCGACACCCAAGCCTTCAAATTTCCGATGCCTTTGCCTTGACTCGGCTCAGCAAGTGTCGTTTAACACATATTTTAAAGTGTACAAAATGTATCTGTTCACTTTCCATTTAAATAAGACACCCGTTGCAATACCACTGGTTGAAGGTGTGTTTGAGATGTGTCATATTAGCTCCTTTTGCAGGAGTTGTGCTTCTGAGTATAGTTGTCGAGAGTGAACATAAGGATTAATAAGTCACCACCCATGGCTAACTGACTCCATAGCTCAGTGGATAGAGCACTGGTCTCGTAAACCAGGGGTCGTGAGTTCGATCCTCACCGGGGACTATGTTGTAGCTTTATTTTGAAAATCCAATCGTTTTTTTCCTATTCAAGTGAGCGCAGTCTCAACTTTGAAGCCAATCATTTGTCCCATGATCGGGAACAATTGAGTGATCAAGACAGTGACATTGACGACAAAACCCATGAGTTGCGCGTGCCCTTTGATACCCAAGCGCAGGCCTCCTTTTAAATCTTAAATCGACACCCAAGCCTTCAAATTTCCGATGCCTTTGCCTTGACTCGGCTCAGCAAGTGTCGTTTAACACATATTTTAAAGTGTACAAAATGTATCTGTTCACTTTCCATTTAAATAAGACACCCGTTGCAATACCACTGGTTGAAGGTGTGTTTGAGATGTGTCATATTAGCTCCTTTTGCAGGAGTTGTGCTTCTGAGTATAGTTGTCGAGAGTGAACATAAGGATTAATAAGTCACCACCCATGGCTAACTGCCTCCATAGCTCAGTGGATAGAGCACTGGTCTTGTAAACCAGGGGTCGTGAGTTCGATCCTCACTGAGGGCTCATTCTTCTTTTACAGTTTTTTTTATCACCCAGGAGTCAGTAAACGATTGCTGTCACGCGGATACTATATTTCTCCTTAGAGGCCAATAAACCAACCGGCACTCGTTTTAGCTGCATCAACATGTGAGAATAGTCAGCTTACAACCAAATTCTATGTATCTTAAGAGGTAAAGAAGAGAGTGAGATAAAATACCCGAACCTCCTATTGACCTAATTAATGTTTGTCTTCACCTGCCTTCTGTTTTCAGTTCAACAGGTAAAATGTTCATTAGTTTCCTTATCAGAATGTATTTGACTGTTTGAAACGTGGCTGGGTGTTTTGCAGTGAAAATGTTGACCTGTCTATCAGCTGCCCCGGTGGCACAATCGGTTAGCGCGCCGTACTTATAGTCAGTACCTTCCCCATGAACACCATGGGATGAGGAATGCGGAGGTTGTGAGTTTGAGCCTCACCCGGGGCATGCTTGCTTTTATTGACTGCTCTGACAGTTTGACCAACACTGTCGCTTCCAATTCACAACCACTCATTATAGCAGACACGTGGCAGGTGAAATGCATCTTCTAAGCAAAACTTACACATTTTCCTTAGTCTGAAAGTTATAATACCCAACGTGAATGGTGTTTACACAGACTATTGACTACAATCGACCAGCCCTCGCGACCAGCAGCTGTTAAAACCGCGGCGCCTTTCCCCAAGCTATCAGATGCCTCCATAGCTCAGTGGATAGAGCACTGGTCTTGTAAACCAGGGGTCGTGAGTTCGATCCTCACTGGGGGCTAGATATCCTTTGTCGGAATTTTAGCCTTTTGCAGTTGAATTGATCAAACCTCTTATTGGAGAACCACGAGGAAGTGCTGTGGAAGCAGCCTCCGTAGCTCAGTGGTAAGAGCACTGGTCTCGTAAACCAGGGGTCGTGAGTTCGATCCTCACCGGGGGCTATGTTGTAGCTTTATTTTGAAAATCCAATCGGTTTTTTCCTATTCAAGTGAGCGCAGTCTCAACTTTGAAGCCAATCATTTGTCCCATGATCGGGAACAATTGAGTGATCAAGACAGTGACATTGACGACAAAACCCATGAGTTGCGCGTGCCCTTTGATACCCAAGCGCAGGCCTCCTTTTAAATCTTAAATCGACACCCAAGCCTTCAAATTTCCGATGCCTTTGCCTTGACTCGGCTCAGCAAGTGTCGTTTAACATATATTTTAAAGTGTACAAAATGTATCTGTTCACTTTCCATTTAAATAAGACACCCGTTGCAATACCACTGGTTGAAGGTGTGTTTGAGATGTGTCATATTAGCTCCTTTTGCAGGAGTTGTGCTTCTGAGTATAGTTGTCGAGAGTGAACATAAGGATTAATAAGTCACCACCCATGGCTAACTGACTCCATAGCTCAGTGGATAGAGCACTGGTCTTGTAAACCAGGGGTCGTGAGTTCGATCTTCACTGGGCTCATTCTTCTTTTACAGTTTTTTTTATCACCCAGGAGTCAGTAAACGATTGCTGTCACGCGGATACTATATTTCTCCTTAGAGGCCAATAAACCAACCGGCACTCGTTTTAGCTGCATCAACATGTGAGAATAGTCAGCTTACAACCAAATTCTATGTATCTTAAGAGGTAAAGAAGAGAGTGAGATAAAATACCCGAACCTCCTATTGACCTAATTAATGTTTGTCTTCACCTGCCTTCTGTTTTCAATTCAACAGGTAAAATGTTCATTAGTTTCCTTATCAGAATGTATTTGACTGTTTGAAACGTGGCTGGGTGTTTTGCAGTGAAAATGTTGACCTGTCTATCAGCTGCCCCGGTGGCACAATCGGTTAGCGCGCCGTACTTATAGTCAGTACCTTCCCCATGAACACCATGGGATGAGGAATGCGGAGGTTGTGAGTTTGAGCCTCACCCGGGGCATGCTTGCTTTTATTGACTGCTCTGACAGTTTGACCAACACTGTCGCTTCCAATTCACAACCACTCATTATAGCAGACATGTGGCAGGTGAAATGCATCTTCTAAGCAAAACTTACACATTTTCCTTAGTCTGAAAGTTATAATACCCAACGTGAATGGTGTTTACACAGACTATTGACTACAATCGACCAGCCCTCGCGACCAGCAGCTGTTAAAACCGCGGCGCCTTTCACCAAGCTATCAGATGCCTCCATAGCTCAGTGGATAGAGCACTGGTCTTGTAAACCAGGGGTCGTGAGTTCGATCCTCACTGGGGGCTAGATATCCTTTGTCGGAATTTTAGCCTTTTGCAGTTGAATTGATCAAACCTCTTATTGGAGAACCACGAGGAAGTGCTGTGGAAGCAGCCTCCGTAGCTCAGTGGTAAGAGCACTAGTCTCGTAAACCAGGAGTCGTGAGTTCGATCCTCACCGGGGGCTATGTTGTAGCTTTATTTTGAAAATCCAATCGGTTTTTTCCTATTCAAGTGAGCGCAGTCTCAACTTTGGAGCCAATCATTTGTCCCATGATCGGGAACAATTGAGTGATCAAGACAGTGACATTGACGACAAAACCCATGAGTTGCGCGTGCCCTTTGATACCCAAGCGCAGGCCTCCTTTTAAATCTTAAATCGACACCCAAGCCTTCAAATTTCCGATGCCTTTGCCTTGACTCGGCTCAGCAAGTGTCGTTTAACATATATTTTAAAGTGTACAAAATGTATCTGTTCACTTTCCATTTAAATAAGACACCCGTTGCAATACCACTGGTTGAAGGTGTGTTTGAGATGTGTCATATTAGCTCCTTTTGCAGGAGTTGTGCTTCTGAGTATAGTTGTCGAGAGTGAACATAAGGATTAATAAGTCACCACCCATGGCTAACTGCCTCCATAGCTCAGTGGATAGAGCACTGGTCTTGTAAACCAGGGGTCGTGAGTTCGATCCTCACTGGGGGCTCATTCTTCTTTTACAGTTTTTTTTATCACACAGGAGTCAGTAAACGATTGCTGTCACGCGGATACTATATTTCTCCTTAGAGGCAAATAAACCAACCGGCACTCATTTTAGCTGCATCAACATGTGAGAATAGTCAGCTTACAACCAAATTCTATGTATCTTAAGAGGTAAAGAAGAGAGTGAGATAAAATACCCGAACCTCCTACTGACCTAATTAATGTTTGTCTTCACCTGCCTTCTGTTTTCAATTCAACAGGTAAAATGTTCATTAGTTTCCTTATCAGAATGTATTTGACTGTTTGAAACGTGGCTGGGTGTTTTGCAGTGAAAATGTTGACCTGTCTATCAGCTGCCCCGGTGGCACAATCGGTTAGCGCACCGTACTTATAGTCAGTACCTTCCCCATGAACACCATGGGATGGGGAATGCGGAGGTTGTGAGTTCGAGCCTCACCCGGGGCATGCTTGCTTTTATTGACTGCTCTGACAGTTTGACCAACACTGTCGCTTCCAATTCACAACCACTCATTATAGCAGACATGTGGCAGGTGAAATGCATCTTCTAAGCAAAACTTACACATTTTCCTTAGTCTGAAAGTTATAATACCCAACGTGAATGGTGTTTACACAGACTATTGACTACAATCGACCAGCCCTCGCGACCAGCAGCTGTTAAAACCGTGGCGCCTTTCCCCAAGCTAACAGATGCCTCCATAGCTCAGTGGATAGAGCACTGGTCTTGTAAATCAGGGGTCGTGAGTTCGATCCTCACCGGGGGCTATGTTATAGCATTATTTTGAAAATCCAATCGTTTTTTTCCTATTCAAGTGAACGCAGTCTCAACTTTGAAGCCAATCATTTGTCACATGATCGGGAACAATTGAGTGATCAAGACAGTGACATTGATGACAAAACCCATGAGTTGCGCGTGCCCTTTGATACCCAAGCGCAGGCCTCCTTTTAAATCTTAAATCGACACCCAAGCCTTCAAATTTCCGATGCCTTTGCCTTGACTCGGCTCAGCCAATGTCGTTTAACACATATTTTAAAGTGTACCAAATGTATCTGTTTACTTCCCATTTAAATTAGACACCCGTTGCAATACCACTGGTTGAAGGGGTGTTTGAGATGTGCCATTTTAGTTCCTTTTGCAGGAGTTGTGCTTCTGAGTATAGTTGTCGAGAGTGAACATAAGGATTAATAAGGCATTTATATTTAACTTAAATGGCCCTATTACTATGATGGAAGTTTTGTTTCATATTGATAAGTTGGGATTAAATAAATCCCCTGGTCCTTATGGCCTTGCTGCTGAATTTCTGAAAGCATCATCAGATTATATTCTACCTGTGTTGGTCTTATTGTTTAACAACATATTTGATAATGGTGAATTCCCTAAAGAATGGGGAAAAAGTATAATATGTCCTTTATTTAAGTCAGGAGATAAACACTGTATTGATAATTATCGTGGAATATCCTTGATAGATATTATTTGTAAAGTCTTTTGCTCTACTTTTAACTCCAGACTGCAGCTTTGATGTGACGAACATAATGTCATCAATGAAGCACAGATTGGCTTCAGAGCTAATCGCTCCACTAATGATAGTATTTTCTGTTTGCAATCTATTGCCAAAAAATATGCCCATAGGAAAAATGGAAGATTTCATTGTTTATTTATAGACTTTTCAAAGGCTTTTGATTTGATTAAAATTGACATTTTGTTAAAAACCTTAAATGAAGTAGGAGTTTGTGGCAATTTTTTTAAGATAATAGTTTCAATGTATTCAAATTTAAGTGCTTGTGTAAGACTCTCTGGTGGTTTATCAAATTATTTTAGGTGTAATATTGGTACGAGGCAGGGATGTACCTTAAGCCCGCAGTTTTTTTAATTATTTTTATGAACAAGTTAATGTACTTCATGCAAGAAACTGGTGGCAGGGGTGTCTATGTTTCACCTTCCTTTAAAGAGATGTTTGTTTTGATGTTTGCTGTCGATGTGTCATCTATGGCAGATTTGTGTTTACAATTACAAAAAAAGATATATGCCTTGGAACACTTTTGTGATGTAACGGGTATGAAAGTTAATTTGAATAAAACAAAGATAATGGTTTTTCGTAATGGAGGCCCTTTGCGTGCATATGAGAAGTGGTATTTTATGGGAAAACAGATTGATGTTGTATCGTCATATAGATATCTGGTTCTGTTTTTTACGCCCAAACTTGTTTGGAGTAAGGCACATCTTTCACTTACCGCCCAAGCACAAAAGGCTTTATTGGCTATTTATACATATTCAAGGAAATTTGGTAATTTATCATGTAAAGATTTGTTTAAAATATTTGATGCCACAGTTGTACCCATTCTTTGTTATGGTGCAGGGATATAGGGTGTGAATTACTGTAGGAGAGTTGAAAGTGTACAGACAAAGTTATGTAAATGGATACTTAAAGTTGGTAAAAGGACTACAAATAATATGGTTCTGGGGGAATGTGGGAGAATTCCTCTCCAGTATATTTATATGACAAGAGCAGTTAAATATTGGACTAAACTTATTAATTTAAATGTCAATAGATTACCATTTCAATGTTATAGCATGATGTTATCACAGGATGAGAGTGGAAGAGTAAATTGGGTCACACATATAAAACATATTCTGTTTCAATTTGGACTTGGATTTTTTTAGGTTGCACAGGATGTGGGTCATATTGATACATTTATTTCAACATTCAAGCAGAGATTGTTTGATAATCTCAATCAAAAATGGGTTGCAGAACTAGGTAGTTCTTCAAAGACAAATTATTATAGGCGGTTTAAGTCATTACTCAATGTTGAATTGAATCTATCCTATAATCTACCTTTATCTATCAGGACAGCCATGTCAAGATTTAGATGTAGTAATTATGGACTTGCAATAGAAACGGGACGTTGTAATAATACTGAATACTTAATGCGATTGTTCCCTTTTTGTCTCAAGGAAGGTATTTCATCTACTGAAGATGAACATCATGTATTACTTGTGTGTAAACAGTATGATACCCTTAAGAAGTATGTACATTGTTAAGCACTTTAGATCAGCCTCAGTACAGGCGTTTATAAGTATTATGTCATCAGATAATTATAATGTTATTCATGATAGTGGTCAGTATTTACATAAAGTTTATAAACACAGAATTGCATTCTTAAAGGAAGAGCGATATTTATAGTTCATTTAAACATAATGTTCAATGATATTTATAGTTTATTCAAACACACTATTTATAATGTTAAACAACATATACCACACTTTCTTGCAAAAGTATTAGGTCATCAGATAATTATGTTATTCATGATACTTGTCAGTATTTACATAAAGATTATAAACACGGAACTGCACTCTTAAATGATGAGTGATATTTATAGTTCAATGAAACATAATGTCTCAATGTTAAACAACTGTTGGTAACATTTGAAACATGTACCACACTTTCTTGCATATGATTGTACATTTGCCTTCATATTAGCGTAAGCGCAGTACATGTTAATAAAATCAAGCATGTATTATGGGCCTTTGGCCTTTATACTGTAATAAAGAATCTGAATAAGTCACCACCCATGGGCTAACTGCCTCCATAGCTCAGTGGATGGAGCACTGGTCTTGTAAACCAGGGGTCGTGAGTTCGATCCTCACTGGGGGCTCATTCTTCTTTTACAGTTTTTTTTATCACCCAGGAGTCAGTTAACGATTGCTGTCAAGCGGATACTATATTTCTCTTTAGAGGCAAATAAACCAACCGGCACTCGTTTTAGCTGCATCAACATGTGAGAATGGTCAGCTTACAACCAAATTCTATATTTCTTAACGTGTTGACATCGCCTCCTGCGATTGTTCGTAATTTGTGAGTTTTAACGACAGAAGGGGATATAATGGATATATACAAACATCAACTACAACCTCAATAGACCCGTGAAAATTCCGGGGTAGCATAGGTCTTTGGCAAACCATGCTTGCCGAAAAAAGACGACTATGCTTGTTGTAAAAGGCGACTAACGGGATCGGGTGGTCAGGCTCGCTGACTTGGTTGATACATGTCATCGATCCCAATTGTGTGGATCGATGCTCATGATGTCAATCACTGGATTGTCTGGTCCAGACTCGATTATGTACAGACCGCCGTCATATCTGGAATACTGCTGAGTGCGGCGTTAAACAACAAACAAACAAACAAACAACCTCAATAAATCAAAGCCGATCAGAAGTAGTGACGTGTGCACGCCTTGTCCCACAGAATGCAGAGACAAGGCACGGACAATGCCCATCATGAAGAGAGACAACATGGCGAGTGTCCTCGTGCGACTTTAGGAAACGTGAGCACCAAAAGAATGGACATTCAAAGTGGACACTGGATTTAACAGAGTAAATTCATCAGACATCATTAATGCGATAGAATATGACTTTGGTGATAATAGTATTTTTGCCTGTGTGCCACGAGGCGGATGTTATGAAGTCAATCTGTGTGACGAGGAAACAGCAAAAGTTGTGACTGGGAGTATTTCTATCAAAGGAAAGTCGTACAACTGTAGTATTGTTACGGATCAATCTTTGGTGGTGTCGTTTCTGCATTTAGCCCCACCCCCACCCCCCACCCCCCCCCCCCCCCCCCCCCCTCCATTGAAGACAGTATAATCATTGACATGGTACATGCATTTGGAGTTGAGGTTATCTCCAACATCAAAAGGCATTTCAATAAAGATGAAAAGAGAAAGATCACAAATGGAACAAGGTATGTGAGAGTGAAATTCCTAGGGCAACCGAAAACCGAACAGCGTACAATTTGACACTTGTGATGGCCCACAACCTTGAAGGGTCATACACAATAGACAAGTCAAAACGTGTAATTTGTGTTTTGAAACAAACCATGTCATAGCTGAATGTCCATCTGTTGAGTGTTGTGTTTGCCATGAACAGGGACATATAGCATGAGCTTGTCCCCTGAAACAACGTTGCGACACTGTATGTGTGGTAGTGACAAGAATGACAAACCTGTCATAGAACTGAGTAGAAAACCTTCAGTATCTGAAGAAGAGACAGTTGATGACGGTGTCACTGTTGACCCTTTCAGTGTGCATATGGAGACAATTGATGGTGAGGCAACCAGTCATGAGAATGACTGGTCGTTGTCGGTCCCTACCGAAGCCAACAAAAACATTGATTAAATGCCGGTTGTCACATCTGCTATTGAGCACATTATAGCTGATGATAAGGTACAAGAAGGAATGAATGAAAAAGTGAGAATGATAAGTATGGATACAAGTGAGATCATAGAAGAACGAAAAGGAGAGTAAGAGGTTGGCTCAGAGAGACTAGATGATAACTCTGATCAATCATTATCTGAACTCAAGGATGTTAAGCAGGGCACTAAATTCAGAAAGATTCAGGGCATGAATGAAGAAAGGGTTGTGAAATTGTCATAGGAAAGAAAGAGGAAAAAAGCAGTTAATGGAGAGAATGGCATGATTATGAGAAAGGGCAAGGCTAGAGCCAGAGCCGAGGTCAGAGCCAGAGCCAGAGCCAGAGGCAAGGAATGATAGTGTAAACGAAAGTGAATGTGAAAAGGAGGATTAACAGTGTATCTTTCTTGTCCTACTTTCATTCTCATGGTGTTAATCATGTCATTACAAAAGTAGATCATGTTCTCACAACCGTGAAAATTCACATGCAGATATTTGTTTTCTTCAGGACACTTTCTGGAATGATGATTTCATCAAACGAAATATAAACATCTAGGACAATATGAAAATGACAATATTTTGTATTCATGTGTAAATCTATATGCCCCAAATAATACAACAGACGGAATTGCGATTTTAGACACGTTAGCAACATATCTATCAGGCGATAACGTGATAGCAGCAGGAGATTATAATGAGATATTAGATATATTTATGCATAGAGCATCAAATATGAAAACATTCAATATGAGAAGCAGTGATAAATTACAGGGTATTATTCATTCCCAAAATTTATGTGACATTTGGAGGTACAGAAATCCAGATTTCTTTTTGATTTCCAGATCATTAATTTCTTATGCAATAAACACATATACTGAACCTAATTAAAAACTTCACAATCCTAAAATGTTTACATTTTGACCAGTTATCATTGTGGGCCCTTATTGTGTATTTAAACAGAAATGGCCACGTATTGTCTTCAGATAACACCCGTTTTTGTGCAGGTGAATCAATCAAAATCATGTGCACAGCACTATAGTGGCAAAAGTGTTTTTTCACGTGCAACTGGTCATGTGGCCATAATACCGCTCGTGTTTTCAACCATACATGTTAGCAGTCATTAACGAAAAAAAGAAAAACACAAGAAAACAAAAGTCTTTACGGCCATTTGTCATGCCACGCCTTCAAATGTGCAACGTGAGCGTGCCATCGGCATGTTGCAGACGGGAACGTCCGTAGCTGAAGTCGCAAGGACGATTGGTTGTAGTCGACGGACTGTTTAGGATTTACAGACGCGTCTACAGCAAACGGGTACCACCGCTGATCGCCATCGGCCAGGTCGACCACGTGTGACGTCACATGCAGAGGATCGTCAGATTGTCTTACGTCACCTCCCTAACCGATTTGTGACGGCTATATCAACCAGAAATGAACTGTTTAGGGGTAGACTGAGTGCGCAAACTGTTCGAAACCATCTGAGAACTGCTCACCTTCAAGCACGACGGCCATACTGCGGGCCGATTCTGACTCAATTCCACAGACGTCAACGTCAATTGTGGGCACAGGAATTGGAATCAAGTCGTCTTCAGTGATGATTCCCGATTTAATCTTCGA
The DNA here is from genome assembly GCF_022045235.1 of Haliotis cracherodii. NCBI lineage: Eukaryota > Metazoa > Mollusca > Gastropoda > Lepetellida > Haliotidae > Haliotis > Haliotis cracherodii. The sequence continues at coordinate 4,470,280 of NW_027266270.1, forward strand.
TTTGCTGATGGTAGGGCGAGGGTGTGGAGGCGCCGTCATGAACGTTACGCCCAGTGTTGTGTACAGGAAGTTGACAGATTTCGAGGCGAAAGTGTCATGGTGTGGGGTGCTTTCTGTGGCAATGCACGTTCCAGGCTTCTTGTCATCCGTGGCAACCTCAACGCTGCTGCTTATCGCGACCAGGTACTGGCACCAGAACTTCTGCCTTTTATGGCAGCGCATGGACCCGGTTTGATCTTCCAACACGACAATGCCAGACCCCACACATCAATTTTGACAAGGAATTTCCTTCAGAATTCGGGAGTCAACGTCATGGACTGGCCGTCAAGGTCTCCCGACCTCAATCCCATCGAACACGTCTGGGATGCTCTTGGCAGAAGTCTGCACACTCTCCAGAACCAACCACAGAATTTGCAAGATCTTGGCACCATTTTGCAGCAGCAATGGCGTCGTCTTCCCAATCATGTGTTCACACGCATCACAAGGTCCATGCGAAGGCGTTGTGCGTCAGTTGTCAACGCTACTGAACTTGTGTGCCATCAGATTCTAGTGCTTCGGACTTATGATTTAAACTGTTGATGTTATTACCGAATACCGTAGGTGCTTGGGACAAATTATGGTTACCACCGTTAATTAAAATCCTTCTTTGGACATTAATGATTAAAAATTACCTTCTCTGATACATTTGTCCGTTGTATATCATATATGGGATTACTTTTAAAAATGTGAAGTTTTTAATTTGACTCAGTATATATCAAATACTCAAATAAAAGTTATCACAATATCTTAATTTAGAATTCTCACGTGTAGAGAAAAGTGCTGGATTATGGGTTTTTAATCATCAGTTGTTAGTGAGTGTGTGAGTTGGGTTTTACGCCGCTTTAAACATTATCCCGGCCTGTCAGCTTGGTGTGGGAGGAAAGCCGAAGTGATGCAGGTCTCAGACGTTTACCACTTTGGTGAAACCCACGAGCACGGGTATGGTGCTGAAAAACCTAGGAACATAACCGGGGTGAACCGGGATTCGAACCCACAATCATAGGTTTCTGGCGTGTCCAGGGGACGCAACTCTGCACAGCGAATCGCGGCGCCTTAGACGACTGGGGTAGCCTAGCGGTTAAAGCGTTCGCTCGTCACGCCGCAGATCCGGGTTCAATTCCCGACATGGGTATAATGTGTGAAGCCCATTTCTGGTATCCCCCGCCGTGATATTGCTGGAATATTGCTAGCAGCGGCGTAAAACCATACTCACTCACTCAGCAACCAACGTTGCTTAACTTCACATCATTTTTTACACACGTGCCCAGGTATAACCTAGAAATTGTGTCTGACGTTTTTAAGTCAGTGGGGGTGAGGCCACCTTGTGACTTCAGCAGGTGTCACGGAGTCGAGGGCAGCAGTCGGTACATTGATATGATATTGATCTCAGTTTTAGACACTATCTCTTGGTCAGCGACATGTCGAAATGATTGATGCCTTCGTCGTGTGCATGCCATTAGTGGATCGTTGTAGAGCTGACAATGCGGGGTCACCGCCTCTTCTGCGAGCCATCTGTCAAACAAATAATGATGACATCCTCGAAGTTGCCACGAGCGCTGATCTGCCTTTCCATGTGGGCTAATAGTTTGCATTTACACAGAATGTATCAGGTGATTTAGGAATGAATTAACGACTACAGATCAATCAAGTGGTTTTCTCAAACCACTGAACGGGGCATATGAGAATGGAATATAATAAATAGAAGAAACAACTTGGTTATCAAACTTTGGTAAATAGACTTTGTCAACTATGTCAGGAACAGTTAATCGAAGATGAAGTAAACTTTGTTGTGGTGTGCAAATTCTACAATGATTTAAGGAAATGTTTATGTGATACATGCAATAATCAGTTCAGTATTTTCTGTGAACTGTCCACGTTAGATAAATATAAGTGGTTGATGAACACTGAATGTAAAAAATTCACATGCAGATATTTGTTTTCTTCAGGACACTTTCTGGAATGATGATTTCATCAAACGAAATATAAACATCTATGGCAAGGACAATATGAAAATGACAATATTTTGTATTCATGTGTAAATCTATATGCCCCAAATAATACAACAGACGGAATTGCGATTTTAGACACGTTAGCAACATATCTATCAGGCGATAACGTGATAGCAGCAGGAGATTATAATGAGATATTAGATATATTTATGCATAGAGCATCAAATATGAAAACATTTAATATGAGAAGCATTGATAAATTACAGGGTATTATTCATTCCCAAAATTTATGTGACATTTGTGAGGTACAGAAATCCAGGTTTCTTTTTGATTTCCAGATCATTAATTTCTTATGCAATAAACACATATACTGAACCTAATTAAAAACTTCACAATCCTAAAATGTTTACATTTTGACCAGTTATCATTGTGGGCCCTTATTGTGTATTTAAACAGAAATGGCCACGTATTGTCTTCAGATAACACCCGTTTTTGTGCAGGTGAATCGACACCTCATTTTCATTTGTTAAAAGTTAGATCTTAACATGAACTCATGTGTGTCGTAATCGGAAAAAAATACCGAAGCCTACGTGCCAGATTGATCATCTCTCTATAGATTTTATAACTCACTCCGGATGCTACAAACGAAAAGTATCTTACTTCTCTGCTTGTTTCATTAACTAATCGACGATAACATGGAACCAATCCAATGATAAATATGAAATGTCCAGAATACTCTTGTGATAAATGTGAAATGTCTTTTATCTTTTAATTCCTTTCGATCTAAAAGTTCTCTGTCACAAACTTTGTACATATAATGCAACTCATCATTGCAACTTTAACGGTTTAATTTGTTACCATTTTCTAATGTTTTTGAGACGCATTTTAACCCTATAACAATTCCAACATATGCACATCCCCATTATTGTTGCAGACAAACTTGCAACGACCATCTTGAGTTCTGTGAGTGATCGTTTACGTTACCATTCAGCTTCAGTAACAAACATGGTTAAGTATAAAACTAGTGAATTGTCATATCTGTTGTGACTTCAACACAGAAGCATGTTAATGGTTGAACAGAAATGCGGCCTGGGTATTAATTCGTGTTCATAACCTGGTTGTAACTTTTAGACAAAGTTTCGGTTAAAGCATCTGTGACATTGGAGACATTGGTTCCAGCACACATCCTTAGTTATCATCATACTTTATGTTGTGTTATTTGGCAGCGTATTTTATTGTTGAACAATCATTGTAAATGTGTTACATTATAAGTTGTAGCAGGATCACGAGGGGTACATGGCGTTCTATGCGTCCCGCGTTAGGTTTTATACCACGAGCCGGAGGGACACATACAAATCCATGTACCCTGAGTGATCCTGCTACAACGAATTCATCTTACCGACATGTTTTAATATGACTTTGTAAAATAATTCAAATAAATTCCAAATTGATAGAAAACAGCCGCTCGAATGATTCGGGACACTAGCCTTATGGCTCTGTTTTGGCGCTATACTGCTTGGAAACAGGCGGTGATAGTCAACCCTTTTAAATGTTTAGAGCTCAAAACAAGTTCGTATAAATGGTACCTTATTATACAAGTTTTTACTCCTACATGATAAAAAAATGGACATAGATTGAATAGTGTTTACTAGAGATTCTGTATAAAAAAAGAAACATGTTTAATAAGAAACGTTTACGGAGCTAAATAACACCGTGCATACAAGTTACAAGGTAGTATAGAAAAGGGTTTCGCTGCATTGTTTCAAAGTAGGAAATGACTTAATGCTCTGAAATATCATAAATAACTTTAGTGTTCCTTATGTTAGCTTATTTCTGTGACAATTACGTAAAACATTAGCTGTACAGATTATATTTTCAAGAATTCATTTTACCGACAAGGGGACAAACATATGACCCTACGTATTTTTTCTTACCATTAATTATTTTTTTCGGTCAACTATAAAATTACATTAGTGAGATATTAAAGTCAGTTTTAGTTTACAGAGATCAGAGCTTGTAGCCTACGCGACTGTACAGTTTAATTGAAAATGCAACCCTGGATATAGAGTACAAAACTGATTTCAAGAGGAGGAGAAACACAACAGATATATGTATTTCTATGACACACAACTATGAGAGGTTAAGAAGTGTTTCACTGCTTGGACAAAGCTGCTATTGTACTTTTTCTATCCCCGTGGGAACCCAGGGAAGAATGCGTCCCCAGCACCCCAGTGATGGTCGTAAAAGGCAAACCGTTTGAAGTGGGTTGCATCCCTGTGTCGGCGGTGGACGGGAGTCTGGTTGTTGAGGGCTCTGGTTCCAGTAGTAGCGTTCCTTTGCCCAATAACTTCGACCCTTACTTTACCTAGACAGGGGGTAGGATGACCCAGTCCTATCAATCGGTTGTCATGCCAAGCCAAACTTATCAGCATTGTCTTTATAACGCTCCATGGTCGGGAGCTCGGATGATGAAATACTAGAAACTCAACATAGAAACGAAACACTATCCACAACCGAGTCGGTGAACAACTTGTTAAATATAGATATTTGTTTTCAGATAAATTTAGTATAGTTTTAATTAATCAAATTTGTTTGAAATTATAAAATAGTTTTACGAGATTTGTGTGGGGGGGGTTGTCAGGTACCCCTGATCACGTTTGAACAAAGTCTTGGTAAATGTTTTCGTCAGTTAAAGGAAACCTTTATCCAATTTCATTTCTTCTTCAGGAGAAAAAAGAAGTGAAAAACAGGTTCAAGGAAATGTCTTTATTGTCAATTACTTTATCAGAAATGTCTAACTAAGACAGATGGAATGAGAACAGACAGCAATACAGCAGCGTAATAATGCATGTATGAGTGAAGACGTTAGCACGAGAATATCCACGTTAACAGTGGGTAGATAGATATGTCAGAGGAGAGGAGACATCAACTCCCACTTATCAGAAGGACGACAGATTAGGTTTGACCGACAGACTGAGAGACCAATAGATTAGGACGACCGACAAAATGGAAGACTGATAGATTAGGACGACCGTCAGATCCGGAGGTCGATAGATTAGGGGCCCAGACAGATCGGGAGATCAATAGGTTATGGCGACAGACAGATCCGGAGGTCGATAGATTAGGGGCCCAGACAGATCGGGAGATCAATAGGTTATGGCGACGGACAGATCGTGAGGCCGATAGATTAGGTCGACCGACAGATCGGGAGGCCGGTAGATTAGGTCAACCGACAGATCGAGAGGTCGATAGTTCAGGGAGACCGACAGATCGGAGGCCGACAGATTCGGGAGATCGGGAGGCCGACTGATTCGGGAGATAGGCATATCGGGAGGCTGACAGATCCGGGAGACCGACAGATCGGAGGCCGATTGATCAGGGAGAACGACAGATAGGAGACCGACAAATCGGAGGCTGACAGATCAGAGGCCGACAGACTTGGGAGACCGGCAGGTCGGGAAGCCGACAGATGAGAAAGACCCAACAGATTATCAAGGAAGGATATGTCCAAGAAATCCGACACTTATTTCTTCTCCATTTTCTTCAACATTAACTGTCCAAATCCAGCTTGGAAATGTCACTGAAACAAAGGTATTTAATATTTAAATAAAACCATAATGAAATTCCATGACGCGTTATGTGTAAATATACATTCAGTAAAACCCCGTTAATCTGACAGCCTGAACATTCAGAGAAATGATACGGATTCCGGATAAAGTTCTGATGCTGTGGATTTATGTCCAAAAATGTATGTGTGTGGGGTGTGGGGGGTTGGTGGGGGATGTGTGTGTGGGTGCGTGCATGTGTGTGCGCGCGCGTGTGTGTGCGTTTATAGCATTCACATTCATGTATTCGGACGGTTGGTTTTCCATCAACGCATCCCCATGTCATTGAATATGAAGTAAACGTTCTCGACAGTAACAGAAACCATTTTCCTTGACTTGGGGAAGCCGGTCTCACGGGACGTTAAAATGCACATGTACAAACAACAGTTTATCATAAAAAGGTTATGAGTCATACAGCAGTGAGTCGGTTATTATTTTAATAATTATTTAATGTCAGGGGAAAGCCCGAGGTAATACGTTTGTCACTGTGATGCAACCCACCAGAACGACCATGATGATAACGAACAAAGTATCCGGACGGATGTAGTATTCGAACCCCCGATTATTGGCTGTGTGGCGCTTCGCTAAAGACGACTGACCCATCCTCGCACCCGGACAAAAACAGTTAGGGATAATGAATATTTTTGGATATTTGTTTTTGGGGTGAAGACTCAGCACACATTGTCTTAAAAAATATCTCCAACATTATTTATGTTCCCTAACTGCTTTTTCTCGTATATTATAATCTCTTTTTCAACATCGTTATACCAAACAGAGTTGTAATATTGACCATCATGTGTCATCAACTTACATATATCTCCCTCCTTCAAGGTAATTTGAAACGTGTTGCAGGTGTCGACACACGCCTCCGGAGAGTTGAACACCACCTTCCGCGTCCCCTGCCCCTGGGCGTACCAGCTGTAGCCACCCTGGGAACTGGGGGGCTGAAACAGAGACGCCCCCTTCATATACACGCGTTAGACGACACCAGTATGTGTGTAAACAGATACACCCCCTTCATATTCACGCGTTAGATGACACCATGTGTTTTTGTGTTTTTTTGGTTAAACACCGCACTCTAAATTAGTGCGGCGGTCTATTGCTAATCGAGTCTGGACCAGACAATCCAGTGTTTGACATCATCAGCATCGATCAACGCATTCGGGATACGACGACGTGCGTCAATTAAGCGAGCCTGACCACCAGATCCCTTTAGTCGCCTCTTACGACAAGCATAGGTTGCTGAAGACTTATTATAATCCAGATCTTTAACGGCCTATAGTAATTCATAAACACATGCTCATTATATAGTCGGAACCGTACAATTGTTTTGGGCAGAGACTTCGTATGGATATGGAAAGGCTCTTGTCGCTTTTATAAACTGTTTCATGGGACCTTTAAATGAAAGATATCAGCCTAGAAATAAACTGTTCCACGTGTAAAATTCTGACATCAAGCTCCAAGCTCACATTATTCAGCGACACCAAAGAGACGTTGTACCCACCAAAGTCCTCTGCTTTCCCCCGACACCGTCTATATAGAGGTATTTCTGAAGGGCGATCTCTGTCTCGTGTGGGATGATGGACGGCCGGGGAAACAGGCGCCTCATCAGCTGACCTAGAAACATCTTCTCCTTGCTGTTCCTGAAAACCCGTCGATATAGTGTTTGAAGCGCCAGTAAAATCTTAACGATCAGTGTCATAGCTTGAGTGACGAAGTTGAATGTTTCCATATCATAGTGAGTGTGTGAGTTGGGTTTAACGCCGCTTTTAACATTATTCCAGTTATATCGCGGCCTGTCAGCTTAATGTGGGAGGAAAGCCCAAAGTGATGCAGGTCTCAGACGTTTACCACTTCGGTGAAACCCACGAGCACGGGTATGGTGCTGACAAACCTAGAAACATAATCGGGGTGAACCGGGATTCGAACCCACAATCACAGAGAACGCAACTCTGCACAGCGAATCGCGGCGCCTTAGACGACTGGGCCGACCGCGCTCCATTTTCCATATCATTAATATCATATAATGTGATTAGTAAAACAATCGCTGTTTAAGACGTAATTTCGCTTAATGAAGTAACTTTAGAAAACAGTGATGAATACATTGTTTGAGTGAATCTCCCCATTTATCAGATAGTGCCCAATGGTTGGCAGCCAAACACATCCACAGACTGGGATCCCCCTGTCTGAACGTCAATGAATACAATGTATGGAGCTTAAAAATAGTTCCTGTTAGCTGACCTCATTTGCATTTTTATCGGATCAGGATACCAAGTTATGGGAGCGGTTTATCGCATCGATAACACTAACCAGTATGATTTCAGACATTATCAATGATGTTAAGCCAGACGGTTCTTGGGCAGTGATACAAAGGGGCAGACAACTCAAGTGAGGCTGTCCATCACCTGATAGAGGGACTGACGCAAGCTGACATTAAGAGTGTCGGAATCAATTTGGGGAGAGTATAACACACCCTCCTCCAGTGTCAAGCATCCATTGCCAAATTGGCATGTTTTATTTTATTTTATTTTTTTTGTTAAAAGGGATCATTATGACGAAGTCTATTGACGTCATCACCGCCAGGATATAAGGTGAGGTGAGGTGAATTGGGTTAAACGTCGCGTCCAAGATTATTGCGCTTATATAGCGACGTGCATGTGCGTGTGTGTGTTTGTGTGGCTGCTTGTACTAGTCCGGACTGATGCCGATTTATAATGCTAGCTCACTGAGATACCATGCCGCAGTTTAACATGAATATCCCACTCAGACACAGTATACTGACTCCGAGCCGACCAGTCCTTGTTTTAGCCCCTTAATGCCGAGCGCCAGACAGGGTAACAACAAGTACCATCTTTTAACGTCTTTTGGAATGACGCGGTCGGGGATCGAACCCCGGACCTTCAGCTCACCAGGCGGACGCTCTACCACAAGACCACGGAAGCGGTCGCCAGGTTATAAAGATGAATACATTCTTACCATACACAAGAGAAGTTCTTCTCGGCTTCGATCTGCCCCAGCAGTTCCTCCCGTACCAGGTCACTTGCCTGCACAGCCCACCCTGCCGTGCAGTCGATGGGATGCTGCACAAGGTGATCCTTCTCTTTCCTAATTACAGCTTCAACATCCTCCAGATGCACAGGTGTCTGCAGACCCTGCGAACAAGAGATGAACAGATACCTTACAGGTAGATCCACTTGGAATCCAGCCAAATGCCTCACGTCGAAACATAATAACCAGTGTTATTATTTAATTGAAAAAGGACATACCGTTATACGTAGTCTGTAACCACCCCAAGTGTTCGTTTAATTGTATTTCTGTTAATCATATACAGTAAACTACGGTTATAACGGACACGCTTATAACGAACTGACGGATATAACGAACTTACTTTTTTGGTCCCGACTATTTGCTGTCGTTATGCTGTATATATACTTATAACGAACTACGGTTATAACGAACTAAAATTAGTAGTCCCTTTGAGTTCGTTATAACCGTACTTTACTGTATACCGCATTGCAGTCACATACAGTAACAACACAATGGGTAGCCTAGTGGTTGAAGGGTTCATTCGTCACGCCGAAGGGCCGGGTTCTATTCTCCAGAGACGCCTGGTATCCAATAAACGGTAGTATATGTCCGAAAAGATAGATGTTGGGGTTCCATTAGAAGAAATACTGTATACCAAAATTGTATTATGAACCTGATTAATATGTATGATTATACACTGTTGAACACTATGCTGGTTGGCTGGTTGGTTGTTGTATAACGCCGCTCTCGGCAATATACCTGCTATATGACGTCGGTCTGTAAATAATGGAGTCTGGACCAGACAATCCACTGATTAATACCATAAGCATCGATCCACGCAAATGGGATCGATGACATGCATCAACCAAGTCAGCGAGCCTGACCACCCGATCCCGTTAGTCGCCTCTTACGACAAGCACAGTCGCCTTTTACGGCAAGCATGGGTTGCTGAAGACCTCTTCTACCCCGGAATCTTCACGGATCTGAACACTTGGCTAGGACGTCATTTCTCGATACTCACTCTGTGTATGAGGGGATACGACATCAGGTGGAGCTTCAATGTCTTGATCTTGACCTTCAGTTCCTTGACAGACTTATGGTTCTTGCACGTGTCACACTCCGGTTCCGGCACAACGTACAACGGGTTGTTCACGAAACATTCACTGCTGTAGTAGTCTGTAAACAACCGGGATACAATAAGTAAATAAACTAGGACGCTTTTCAAAATAGAGTAAGTTCTACCATAGCTGCTAATACTTAATATTTTGATTTAAACATATTTCATTGCGGAAAATCCAATGGATTAGGCACAAGTGACACACTTACGAGGCCTTCTCCTAATACTTGATACAGATCGTGTGCATATTCTCAACCGTATGAATATGTTTAAACTATACTCAAACGCTACTACATCTGGGCGAAATAACCAAAGGGTAAACAATCCCTTGACTGGGTGTTTGCACGTAATTCGAAAAATCAAAACAAAAATTAGTAGAGGTTAACTCTTTGAACAGTTGTCATATCACGGCTCCTCGAATTACTAAGGGACGCAACTCTGCACAACATCAAATCGGGTCTAACTGCATGGAGGGCAGGTCACACAAACGATGAACTGGCAAGCAACAGGTCGCTCTGACATTCAACGCCAATAGATGATAAGGGGTCAAATCAAACAGCTGCAACAGCTGTGCTGTACTGGTTGGGTTGAACACGCGTCACGTGCGGATTATATCAACTCATGTTTTCACCACAGTAGGGTACAGTAGGACAGACTATTATGTGAACATTGCAAAACAGTTGAGTGTCGGTAAAACAGTTACACCGAAAAGAAGCAATCATCTTACAGGTGTTTAACCCCATCCTCATCCCACCCGTCAGAATGTCGTATTATTCCATTATCTTGCTGGTGTAGCACATTGGCTATCAGACATATAGACGGCGTTATTCCCCGTGAAGATCCGGGGTGGAATTGATCTTCAGCATCCCATGCTTGTTGTAAGATACAGCTAGCGGGATCGGGTGGTCAGGCTCGGTGATTTGTTTGATGTACGTCATCGTGTTAAAAAAGCGTGTTCCATTCGATGCTCATCATGTAAATCGCTAAATTGTCTTGTCCAGGCTCTATTATTTACAGACCGACACCATATAGCTGGAATATTGCTGTGTGCGGCCTTTTGCAACAAACACAAGATGTTGATCACACCACTGATACAGGTGCAAGCGCTGTGTCGAAATGGGACATAGAAAGAATTCCAAAAGTTAAAAAGAATAAGTAAAATATACTTACAAAAGATTAGGCACAGATTAGATTCAGGTAGATTTTTCTACACACACCGCCATAAGAAATATTAAACACCAAATGGATCAGCCTGAGCCAAATAAAGCCGAGGAGTGAGTGAGTGAGTGAATGTCAGCAATGTTACATCTATACCACGGAGTGTGCGAGTGAGTGAGTGAATGTCAGCAATGTTACATCTATATCACGGAGTGCATGAGTGAGTGGATGTCAGCAATGTTACATCTATATCACGGAGTGCATGAGTGAGTGAATGTCAGCAATGTTACATCTATATCACGGAGTGCATGAGTGAGTGAGTGAATATCAGCAATGTTACATCTATATCACGGAGTGCATGAGTGAGTGAATATCAGCAATGTTACATCTATATCACGGAGTGCATGAGAGAGTGAATGTCAGCAATGTTACATCTATATCACGGAGTGCATGAGTGAGTGAATGTCAGCAATGTTACATCTATATCACAGAGTGCATGAGTGTGTGAGTGAATATCAGCAATGTTACATCTATATCACGGAGTGCATGAGTGTGTGAGTGAATATCAGCAATGTTACATCTATATCACGGAGTGCATGAGTGAGTGAGTGAATATCAGCAATGTTACATCTATACCACGGAGTGTATGAGTGAGTGAATTTCAGGAATGTTACATCTATACCACGGAGTGCATGAGTGAGTGAGTGAATGTCAGCAATGTTACATCTATATCACGGAGTGTATGAGTGAGTGGGTGAATGTCAGCAATGTTACATCTATATCACGGAGTGTATGAGTGAGTGAATGTCAGCAATGTTACGTCTATATCTTCACGGCAACCTGTATTCTAGCCAGAAAATCCAGTGGCTGACGACATGAGCAACGATCAACGTCGTCGAGGTACGACAACACACCCCAATGACCCCAGTGCATTGTGCCTACGGTTATAAGCCGTGTGCCCCACTCCACAAAGACATCTTAGCACTAGGACCACGTACAGATTGGGACAGCCGTTGTGCTGAGATCAGTTTGTGGGACGAGAAACTGCAACAATTTGTCGTAGCGATCGCACGTCTATAACCATTGTAAGCCATCGATGGAGATTTAATGGTACAATGGTCCAAGAGTTACGATCGCTTTGTGAAAGTGGGTCCAGGTCCATTCCTTAAACACAGAGAGTCCTACATTACAAAAGCTATAGCTGGGGACATCTATATCTTGCTCTAAGGGCGGTGGGGTAGCCTAGTGGTTACAGCGTTCGTTCGTCACGTCGAAGACGCGGGTTCGATTCCCGACATGGGTACAATGTGTGAAGCCCATTTCTGGTGTCCCCCGCCGTGATATTGCTGGAATATTGCTAAAAGCGGCGTAAAACCATACTCACTCACGATATCTTGATCTGTTCTTTTGGGAACATTCAACTTTGGAATACAAAGGGTTTACCGTATACTACATACTACTTCTACCTTGAAACTGAAGAGTTTCTTACTTGAAAGGGGGCACGGGTGGCCCAGTCGTCTAAGGCGCCGTGATTCGCTGTGCAGAGTTGCGTCCCTTGGACACGCCAGAAACCTATGATTGTGGGTTCGAATCCCGGTTTCGCCCCGATTATGTTTCTAGGTTTGTCAGCACCATACCCGTGCTCGTGGTTTTCACCGAAGTGGTAAACGTCTGAGACCTACATCACTTCGGGCTTTCCTCCCACATTAAGCTGACACTCTGTGATATAACTGGAATACTGTTAAAAGCGGCGTTAAACCCAACACACTCACTCACTCACTCACTCACTCACTCACTCACTCACTCTTACTTGAAAAGTCAATCATCCCATGGAACGGAACTGATGAAAGTCGAGCGAATTTTAAGACTGCAACCATTCCATTAGCGATCACATCCTGGGGTAGCAATAATCCCAGAACACTGTGTCCAGCTGGGCTGACCGCCAGAAACAGAGCACTGACCACCGAGAACAGACAGAGTCGTGGAGCGGTCAGGTTACACCACATCCAGCGAGTGAAGACAGTTAGCCCATCATTGGCTGCGGCATCTGGTGCGCCGAGCGACTGGTCCAAGCATTGATTTATTCCGGTGGCTGTCATTCCGTCGTCTCGGGCTATCTTACAAACTGCTTCAACCTTGGCCCTGAAGTGGTCAAGATTATACACGCCCGGGGCAGACATCGCGCATGTGGAGACGTCAGTGGTTTAAGATGGAAGATGCAGAATAACGCCCAGACGAACGTATGGCTTGTAAATGTTTTTGATCAGACAACAAAGAGTGGTGTGGGAATCAATGCAGATTGATCATCTAGACAATGGCAGAATGGGATGGAGGTGTTCTGCGCCTTGTCAGTCATCCACTACTGCGTCTGATAACATAGTACTGCCTGGAGCCGGACAGAAGACTGTTTGCGTTGCGTAAAACAAAGTGGTTGTGCCAGCACGGGGTTGTCGTGCACGTTGTGCGCTGAGGTGTGAGGAAGGGAATGGTTTCTGAATATACTCCATCAACTGCCATCTGCCCTTGGTGCTACGTGACCGTCACCATGATGTCTCCCGCCAGCTGTTGCACCTCACTATTACGCGTTTGTCACTTTGGGTACAGGATGGGAGATGTTACATCGGGGTGAACCGGATACCAAGTGGCATATGTCTGTACAGTTTATCGCAATAGACATATGACAGACATACTCTTGCTCTGTGATTATAAATGCTATTAAGGTCGTTTTGTAAACAACTTCTTGATATTCATCTCCTTAATTTATAGTAGGGTGTTGACCAAAACATCACGATAGAAGTAAAGACAGACATGTACCCATGCATGCAAAATATAGAATCTGAGCTGTGTTCTATTTAAAGAGCTGAGACATGTAAAATACTAAAGGGAGACAACTGTGGGCTGCACCGAACGACGTGTCAATGGCATGACCTCGGAAAGAGCAGCATGTGCACGGACGATGTACCTATAGAAGACACCTGCAGTGAATATCGTCTCCACGAAATGGTAAACCATTCGTCTATAGCTTAGCATTTCCATGTGCTGCCCTTATCCGTGACAGAACCCGATGACCGTGTGTTCGAATCCCTGGCGACTCTAGGTCTATCAGCACCATACCCATGCTCGTGGGTTTCACAAACGTCGTAAACACCTCGAGTCCATCACTTCGGGCTTTCCTCCAACAATAGAAGTTGGCACGCACACGGCGTCTAATTCAGCATCGTGGGGTTATCACACAACAGTGATGGATTAGTCTATTCTAGACTAAAACTGTATTCCAGAAATAAAGTTATCTTATTTAAAAATATATATCTACAAAATAAGTAAACTCCAAACGGATCCAGAACAGTGCTTAATTCCCAAGACCTGGGACAATCTAGACTTGCCAGGTCATTCTCGACATGAGTTCGATTTAATTTTAATATATTTACTTGTCTGCTCGAAAATGGTGAAATGAAATTGGGTTTAACATCGCGTCCAAGATTATATAGCGACGTGCATGTGTGTGTGTGTGTGTGTGTGTGTGTGTGTGTGTGTGTGTGCCAATCCAGACTGATGCCGATTTATAGTGCAAGCTTACTGAGATACCATGCTGCAGTTTAACATGAATACCTCACTCAGACACAGTATACTGACTCCGAGCCGACCAGTCCTTGTTTTAGCCCCTAAATGCCGAGCGTCTGACAGGGTAACAATAAGTACCATTTTTTAACTTCTTTTGTTATGACGCGGCCGGGGATAGAACCCCGGACCTTCCGCTCTCTTGGCGGGCGCTCGACCACAAGACCACGGAGGCGGTCCAGCTCGAAAATATGGGACAAAGTACAGAGCGCCTTGTAACGGGGGACTAAGCTGGGATTGGTTGACACAGGAAGTTAGATTCAAATCGTTCAAACACATTTTGCCTTAACTGTTAACGTAGAATTTACGACATGTATTATAACACCAATCCAACAGGAAATGGTTATCCTCGTAACAGTTCATTTCTCAGCGGCGTGGCGCTAATCACAGCGTCTGGAAGTTGACTATAAATGGTCAACAGAATTACCCCCGTTATAACGTGGCTCCCCGGACTATTTACCCTCAATATGGAGCACGGGTGGCCCAGTCGTCTAAGGCGCCGCAATTCGCTGTACAGGGTTGCGTCCCTTGGGCACGCCAGAAACCTATGATTGTGGGTTCGAATTCAGGTTCGACCCGAATATGTTACTAGGTGTGTCAGCACCATACCCGTGCTCGTGGGTTTCTCCGAAGTGGTAAACGTCTGAGACCAGCATCACTTCGGGCTTTCCTCCCACATTAAGCTGACACTCTGTGATATAACTGGAATATTGTTAAAAGCGGCGTTAAACCCAAATCACTCACTCACTCACTCACTCACTTACCCTCTATATTCAGCATACGGTGAAGCGGTACAGCCATGAGTCGGAAGTAAAAATTCAAGGTGTATTCAATATGTCTCACACACTCGCCTGGGGAAAAAAACACAACAGGTAACTCATCACACTTATCTAAATGCGAAAGAGCATACCTTAATTCATTATACTTGATTTATGTGTAAACTTTCGTGATAAACTCTCATTCTACCGTTGTTATATGCAACATCAGACATTATAATTCTTTATAATGTATGTGAATTTAATATGAATTAATATGAATTGGATCCTTCGACCAGCGTCTCTTATAAAAGTATATGAGTTTGAACATATATACACTACGGTTTGATTGATTGTTTGTTGTTTTACGCCGCATTCCAGCTATATGACGGCGGTCTATAAATAATCGAGTCTGACCAGACAATCCAGTGACTGACATCATGAACATCGATCCACGCAATTAGGATACGATGACATGCATCAACCAAGTCAGCGAGCCTGACCACCCGATCCCGTTAGTCGCCTCTTACGACAAGCACAGTCGCCTTTTACGGCAAGCATGGGTTGCTGAAGACCTATTCTACACCGGATCTTCACGGGTCATATACACTATAAGTATAACGTTATAATAATCATATAACGTGAATAATAATCATCGAAAATAAGGCATCTTGAACGATTAGTTATGGATAATATCCCTGACCATTATTTCAGAAAGATATGACAACTTCAGCTTGTAATTATAGTATTAATACTGTTAGATATGAAGTATACCGTAAGGATGATTTGCCTCGCATATTTCTTTGAAACGCAAATGCTTAAAACTGTTGAAATATTTAAGAAACTCATAATGTTACCTACCGATATAAGAATCGTCTCCCACCGCTTGGAATACAATGAAACCGAAAAATACTAAAAACACGACGCCGATAGCAACACGTGTTCTGGTGCTCGTCTTTCGCTGGAGTTGCTTGAACCATATTGTCAGATTCTCCCAGGAAATGTCTTTGAGAGACAATGGAGAATACTGACCTGGAATGGTCGCGCACATCGCCTTGCCTGCACATCGCTCAATCGTTTCTTCACTAAAACCCCAGTCTGTACCCAACCGTCGAATATCGTGTACATTTTCTGTGAGAAACAAGAGGCGGTCTGTGGCGCTTGTTTCCATGTTGCGAGTCCCAACGTGAAATGATGATTGCCGTGTGTCCAAGAGAACCAACACCTGCTCTGATGGCTGCAACGGCTGCACTTCACACCTTTGTCGTGACAGATTATCTCCCCTGTTACTGTAGGGTGTTTTAAACAAAAGTGTATGGTTCCAGAAACACTCAGTTTAATGTTGCCTGAAAATAGGTATAATGTTTGTGATGTTGGTATTTCACGTTGCATATACTGCATCAAGCTAAAGCTTATATCTTATAGTCCTTCGTCAGGGCGATTTTGATGCAATGACTGAACCGGATACAATGTGATCTGAACGTTTGAGTAATTAGGGAGGAAAATGGTCGAGTGCGAGTAGGGTTTTGCATCGCTTCCAGCAGTATTCCAGTAATATCACGGCGGTGGGCACGACTTCACACAGTGTACAGTGTTGGGGATCGAACAAGGTCTTCGACGTCACGAACGACCGCTTTAACCACGTAGAAGACCGTGGCTATAGAACAGGACCCCAGCAACCTGTGCGGGGCATAATGAGATTTAATGGATCGGTGGTCAGGCTCAGTGACTTTGTTTCATTTTACACCTGCAGCGTGGCCCAGACTCCATTATTTTCAGGCTGCAGCGATATATGTGTTTGAAAACTGAAAGAAATGTTCCTCCTCTCTCTCTCTCTCTCTTGGGCACGTTAGAAACCTATGATTGTGGGTTCGAATCCCGGTTCGCCCCGATTATATTTCTAGGTTTGTCAGCACCATACCCGTGCTCGTGTTTACCGAAGTGGTAAACGTCTGAGACCTGCATCACATGGGGCTTTCCTCCCACATTAAGCTGACACGCCGCTGGAATAATGTTAAAAGCGGCGTTAAATCCAACTCACTCACTCACTCTTAGCAGCGACAGAAACTAACTGATTTAGTCCGTTAGTCCTTATAATGATAACATTATAGACAAACCCTTAAAAATGGCAAATTTCTACTGGTCCTTATGATACCTTTACTATTGGGCAGTTTGGCAAGGACTATAGGATTGCCAATTTCTAACGCCGATCAGTAAATAGTTTCATGAAACTCGTTTAGTATTCTGTATTCCGACGCATTCTCTCTTCATATCAGATCTGTCCCGCGACTAACGGGATCGGGTGGTCAGGCTCGCTGACTTGGTTGAAGCATGTCATCAATCCCAATTGTGTGTGTAGATGCTCATGATATTAATCACAGGATTGTCTGGTCCAGACTCGATTATTTACAGACCGCCGTCATATATAGCTGGAATATTGCTGAGTGTGGCGTAAAACAACAAACCAACCAACCAATCTGATATGAAGAGAGAATCTTTCGAGAAGCTCACATTGTGTACATGACGTCATTCTGATAGTGCGTGACGTCACAGATTATTACATCTAACGGGATCGGGTGGGCAGGCTCGCTGACTTTGCTGTTACATATAATCGTATCCCGATTGCATAGATCGATGCTCATGTTTTCAATCACTGGATTGTCTTGTCCAGACTCGATTATTTCCAGCCAGCCGTCGTATAGCTGTAATATTGCCGAGTGCGGCATTAAACAAACAAAGAAACAAACATTACTACAGTGGATTTTTCTTCGCTTGATTGGTTGCTTTAAAAATGATTTAAAAACAAAAATGACAGATTTTTCTTTATCAGTACAGTGAGTGAGTGAGTATGGTTTTACGCCGCTTTTAGCAATATTCCAGCACTATCACGGCGGAGGACACCAGAAATGGGCTTCACACATTGTACCCATGCCGGGAATCGAACCCGGGTCTTCGGCGTGACGAGCGAACGCTAGGCTACCCGCCCGCCTCTTACAGTCCAGAATAAGTTGCTTATCCCTCCTTACTCAATTACTTAACTAATTGCGATGAGTTGTCCCAGTGTGGACACTGTTCAGTGTGGCGTAGGCAGGTCGGTGGCCATGTACTGGGAGTTTACCATCGAATCATCGATGCCATGATGCAGTAAATGACAGTTGTACCTAGTTGCAGAGAGAAGATATATTTAAAATATGCAGTCGGTGATGGAGAAAGAAATCTCACACTTTCACTTAGTCCTGTATTACTGTGGAATATCGGTATATTTGATTTAATCAATCCCAGGTTAGACGATAAAACAGACAAGTCTAGATAAGCACAGTCTTAGGGACCGACCATGTCATGATCATATTCTGGGATGGGGTGGAGTATTGGGGGGGGGGGGGTGCCTTTCCCTGAAAATTCTTGATGAAAAATGCCTCAGACAAAAAAATAAATTGCCGGCAACAAAAGTTACATTGTCGTAAAGCAATGTTTTTTTCTTAAAAAATGACATTTGAATAAGAAACATAATTATCTGGTTTTGAAGCTGAAGCAGAGAAAATATCTTATCTCGATACAAAATCCCAGCCACTCTACCCCAGAATATCAAATGGTCGGCCGCTTAGCCTGCGTGATTTTCTCTCAATAATTGTCTCTTGGTGTCTTTACGTATAGAATTAATTGTATTATAGAAAAATAAATCTTCCATAAGTGGATATTACGTTTCAAATGAAATGCACTCTATTTTTCAGGCGTCTATACAACAACCTATGTTGACTCACTATTGTTTTTTTTCCCACTGAACTGACTTTCGTCCTGCCAGGAACCGCGAGAAGTTCCCCTCTATAACGCTGTGCGCTAGACATTGCAAGTGAATACTAGACGATAAAATGAGAATGGTCACAGAAGGAGAAACAAATTATGTATTGGCTTCTGTGCAATACGAATTACAATGACAGTAATTTCTGGAAAAACCATATATATTGACTTCAGAAATATAGAAAAGAAACAATTTTTCTAAAACGTGAATGTTATCAGTTATCACTACGCTGGTAGTAATAAACAAACATGGCGGACGTATGATGAAAAGACGATCGCTCAATGAATAGAATGAAATAGACGAAGCACATGGCAGTAGGATGAAGGTAAGAACGTGACCTATTGTGCACATGTCAGTATTGCAACAATTAAACCCACCAGACTCATTTATGGTAGTATTATTGGAGTAAGCGATGGGAATAAGTGGAGAATATGTAGATACAAGACGCACCGAACGGAAAAGGGACGGGATGGGTTTCTTCGGCAGGGCTCGCCTTTCGCTGTCAATTTTTACACATTTTGGGGCAAAGTTTTATGCCTTCGATAGGACAGATTAAATCATCTATTTTGCTTTAATATCTTAACAGAATGAAATGTAAGTGTCAAAGTGTCATGGCTCGGCAAGCCCCGAATGCTGGGTCATCCGATTTGGCATGGCCCGTCAGCTCACGAAGCCAGCGGGCGAACCAGCGTTCTCCAATTATCGTCGGCCGCCCGATAAACGGAACACGATCTCTCTCCCAGCGCTGTCGGCGTTCACCAGCTCGCGCTGAGCAGGGAATGCACGCAGCCGTGACCCACACAAACCTGCACATGGGCGTGAAAACTGGGACACCAAAAAAGGCCCCGGCCTGTTATTTATTATGGTTATGAGGTATATTCGTTGTATGTGTGCATGAAGATTTGATGTTTTACCAACCCCCGTCAGGAAGGCATCAGACCTTCCCGGAAGTTGATTGATTGAATACCAGGAACATGACATCCTATGGCTATTTATAGAATTTTGCGTCCATGCTTCTTATCTTGTTACTAGCGCTCAGCAAGATCCTGGCAGAGTTGAGAAATTGTTTTCAAATTTTGTGTAGTTTTTCTGTCGGTCTAATCCTGTGTTCAGGGCTTGGACTTTGATGTAGAGGTTTTGCTGGTAAAGTTCCTGGTTTTCACTTAATTAGGATTTTAAACCAATAATGTTGAAACTCTGATGTTTTATCAACCTTTTGTAACCACGTTGAACGTAGGCATTTTTTTATATTCCTTTTAATTATAATTGCGGGAGCACTTTTTTTCACCGCTATAATCATAATATAGTGATAATGTTTTGTGAACTGGTATTATATCTTCTTAGCTAGGCTACCGTTAACAGTGAAATACATATTCAAACTGAAGAAATCAGTATTGCGAGTCAAAATGTTGTGAAAACATTTCATGATTGTTTTTTCAGCACAAATGCGTATAAAATCGTATATTTATTGTAAGGATTTTATGATAGTATTGAGTTTACATATTCACGTGATGTCAATCACTGGATTTGTGAGGTTCAGACTCCATTATTAATACACATATTCACCAAATAAGATAGGTAGGCCCCACTAAGACTCACTGTAGGGATTCCAGGTTAGAATACTGTAAATCATGAAATTAATGCAAAACTGCAAATGTCCCTTGCTCGCTTTAATAAAGTGATGGATGTTCGTCGGGACATATTGGAGAATATTGTCATGCCTGGTTCACTGTACATGGTCGGAAACAATGACATACATAACAAAATGGCCAATAAGCAATATAATTGTGTACTAGATTTAGACAGTGTCTTGACATCAAGTTCCGCATCAAGTGGGGCGGTCGGGTAGCCTAGTGGTTTAAGCGTTAGCTCGTCACGCCGAAAACCGGGGTTCGATTCCCAACATGGGTACAATGTGTGAAGCCCATTTCTGGTGTCCCCCGCTGTGATGTTGCTGGAATATTGCTAAAAGCGGCGTAAAACTATAGGCACTCACTCACTCCGCATCAAGTGTGGTCATTTTGTTTACACAAGTTGTTCCAGCAGTTGTGGCGGTCACCAACCTTGTATGATGGCACCATTGTTCTTGATAACTTTGTCAAATAGTCTCATGAAGATTACATATAAAATAATGCTTATCCACAAAGTGAAAATGTTTAGTAGAGCGACAGCAGTCTTGAATCAATAACACTACTCATTTAATTTCATTTAACAACACATGTAAACAGCACAGTCTTCGTCAGCGAACCGACCAATCTTGTTTGAATGGGCGTTATTTGGAATTTCCTCATTTTTATTTCATTGACGTTCGTTCACATGTCAAGCAGTTGAAAATTGCAAATGATATTATTCAATGGAACTGCTATCACTCTATACTATATCATGGAATTCTAGGTCTTCAGTCTTGATGTTCAAAAGAAATGCTTCTTGCATTCATGATCCATTTTTGTCAAGTGGTCGACACTCGCATTAATTTGGTGAAGCATGAATTTCATGATTTACGATATGGGTCCCCAGCAGCTGATGCTTGTTTAAGGCGATGAGGGTGGTCAGCCATGTTGACTTGGTTTGCTTGTTTGTTGTTTAACACCGCACTCAGCAATATTCAGACTATATGATGGCGGTCTGTGAATAATCAAGTCTGGACCAGACAATCCAGTGATTGACATCATGAGCATCGGTCCATGCAAATAGGATCGATGACATGCATCAACCAAGTCAGCGAGCCTGACCACCCGATCACTCACAATGTTAAATCACTGTATTGTCTGGTCCAGACTTGATTATTTACAGGCAACTGTCATCAAGCAGGAACATTGCTGATAGGAGTGTAACAATATATCAGACTATCGAACGGTCACTATTGTTTGCCTTACGATAGTACTATATCAATAGTAATTTAAAAATACCAATAGTATCATCTATAGTATACAAAACAATTGATAGTTTCAAAAATTCATCATTTGATACACAAATTTTGAACAGAAGAATTTTCTACACGGATTGACTGTCTTCCATTTTGGTGCCTCTGGCATGCCTAGGAATTAATGCAACATCCTGTGAATATGATCTGTCAATCACTGTAGCGCCATGGTGATCACAACAAAGCCCAACACACCATTGTTGATATGCCATATGTGTCCTGTGCACAGCTGCACCTTTTTCTAAATGCTAGCATTGGCGTCAGGATTATTTCGTACTGTTGCAAATGAGACGCTCAGTTATAATAGTAGATTATCATTAGGGCTGTTAAGATTCACTCACGTATTCGGTGAATCAAACCGTATCCATCTATGAATTGAATTGGTTATTTGTGGTCACTAGACATGCAGTCATGTGCATCTACATACCCTGTACCTAAAAATATCCCTAAGAACATATTATAGGCAGAGATTTCTTTAAAGACAACACTCATATATATAATTTGACAGTATTGTGGTCATCGGTCATTGTGGTATTTGAGCAGATACTAGTACCTGGATAAATGCAGTATATGAATGTATAATATATTAATAATTAACCAACCATGTCAAATAATTAATGTTGTTATTTTTCACTGAATATAATAAATTGTACATCAACTGCTGACTTGTTATTGTATTCGTGAATAAATATTCGTATTTGTTACCCTATATTCGTGATATGAATTGTATTCACCTCATAGTCATATTATAAGTGTATTCGTTGCAGCCCTAGAATGTTAGCTAATGTAAGTTTTAATTATTTTTTTTCGTACATGTACTGTTTTAAGAGCCAACATGACCATCAGTGTGCATTTTCTTTGTGCATAAAGGGACAGGATGTCGACTGTTCTGAAGCTTCGGTTGTAAACAGAAGCCGATAACTCCCAAGCTTACTTGGCTCTTCTCGCCTTATTCCGTTTCTGCTTCAGTGACTATATCGCGGATGTAGACGTTTCATGTGACCAGACTTTTCTGCTGTTTGTTGACAAACACACTTTTCTGAAATAAGAGCAGACGGGCCTAATGCAAGCCTTTCGATGCACGTTACATTTTGTTTTTGCATAGTATATAATTATACTACTACAATGGCAACAGTGAGGTGCATGACAATAAATCTTTACACATCAAAGTGGACGTATGGCTAGTTTACATGGAGCTTCCGTGACAAGAAGTGGAGGATAAATACACAAAATGGGAATAGTTTTTCACATAATAGGATATTTTTTCAATGAAAGTTAAACATTTCATGACTTATGTTATCTAGTTATTTATGTGTAGACTCATCCAAAATAAACAGACGAAAAACACATGAATGGACTGTGTAAGATGTGGCGATGTGACAGAGGTACTCGGCTGGCTGTAAAGAACTCTGGGTAGGCGAGAGGCACATTTATATTGTAATCTAGGCTTTGATAATCCCGGTTCGCCCCGAATATGTTTCTAGGTTTGTCAGCACCATACCCGTGCTTGTGGGTTTCACCGAAGTGGTAAACGTCTAAGACCTGCATCACTTCGGGCTTTCCTCCCACATTAAGCTGACACGCCGCGATATAACTGGAATACTGTTAAAAGCGGCGTTAAACCCAACTCACTCACTCACTCACTTTGATAATCTCTGGCTTCTAATCTAAACAAGCTGGCAAATAGTATTTTTTGACTCAGTGATTAGAAAAACACACAAGCTTTCTTTTCAATCTTTGTCTGTATTAAAAAAACAAGACTGAAGCCGGGTTACTCTGTGCAATGCGTGTGTTGTCGGCTTCACTGTGCCGAGCTGTATTGTTTTGGTTTGAGAACTGAATCAGGCATGTGCACGATCTAAAAATGCGCGGAACCATTGACGTCCTGTCCCGTTAACTCACCAAGACGAAAACAGCCTGTCTTGGACATCTTCCATTGAAAGGGAGTTAACTGAAAGTGATATGGTTGAATATGGTGTACACATAATCAGAAGTTTTGTTTGTTGTTAATGCAACACTCAGCAGTTGTCCTGCTTTATGACGGCTGTCTGTAAATAATCTAGTCTGAACCAAACAATCCAGCGATTAACCATCTTCCACATGCAGGGAGTTAACTGAATATAAAAGTCTAGTTCCCATCCTTGCCGAGCCAGACTGGAATTTCATGGCTCGATTGTAGTGTCACCAGTGGCTCTTTCGAATTATATTCCTTCTATGTCCCTCCTTTTGACCAATCAGGTTCCCTCTTTCATATAAGTTGATTTTGTTTCAAACAAAATGGTGACGCAAAGTCTTGATGATCTGATCGATAATCAAGTTGTAAACTCATCGACAAAAGAAATGCAAAAACCATACATGTTGGTTTATGTATGAAGATTTACTGATATTCAAGAGATATCAGATTGATTCGATGCCCAATCAAACATACTGTTATGTTGCGTGAACCGATGCTCATCACTCAAAATGCACCGTTTGGTTTCCAGTGTGCACCAAGTGGTACACATTGGAAACATCTCTTCTTAACATACATATTCTCTATATATTTCTATGGTTCACGTTTCTTTTGGCGGTCAGTATGTATTGTGTAAAATGGGTCTCACCTTGCGAAGTGCATCAAATCACTTGAGCAACTTGATTAAAAACATTAAAAGATTTGGAATATATCTGTCGATGAACAGTTAATGGTACACATGTTTTGCATATCCTACAATAGACCGAAATCTGCATGGCAGTCGCCATGTTGTTTACAAACCTGGATGTCATTTTTGTGACATGACTTTGATTGGACTATGCATAGAATCGTTAGTCCAATCGGAGGGTGGAAACTGTACTTTTATAGTCCGTTAACTCCCTTGCCACTGGAAGATGGTCTTGGACGATCGATGGGCATGTATTTGTCAGTCTAGGCACAGATCGAGTCGCTTATGGTTTGGGTATGTATCTCCTCGTTTTGTTTACTCGGATGGGACAGTCGTAGTGAGGATAGTCCATCACGGACATGCTGTCAATCACTTTTGCCAATGAACCCTTGAAGATCCGGGGTAGAATAGGTCTTCAACAACCCATGCTTGTCGTAAAAGGCGACTGTGCTTGTTGTAAGAGGCGACTTAAAGGATCATATAGGGGGAATATTGCTGTGTGTGGCGTTAAAGAACAAACAAACAAATATTTACAGACCGCTTTTGCCAATGTATGCAAAATGCTTCCGTATTTATACTTGTGCTAGTGAAATCCCATTTTTAAGTAGTTCGTCAGTGTGTACATCATTTTAAGAAAACAGTTCTGTTAAAATGTTTCAAGCTTTTTTGAAGAATGTCAGTTAAAACGCTAAGACAGAACAACAGGTGAGATATCAGTTAAGTCATTCAGAAATACTTTTAGCGATCAGGATTGAAATGGTGATCTGTTTTGCAACATAGGTCTTCATGCCACCGAAAAGTGACACAGTTGTTGCAATAAGCTGTGACAATGTTGATGCATCACTAGGCCTGACAAACTTCACCAATGTTTTCACTATGGAATAGTAAGGAGGTTTTTTTATCAGTGGTATATTGCCAATCGTGAACTGATGAGTAATTGTAAGTACTGTATTCGACGTAATAAGTGCCCCGCTCTAATAAGCGCCCACGGGGATATTTGCTAATATATTGGTGAGTGAACAATCCCAATTAGCACCCCTTCCGATTGATCAATGTACACAAGACATATTTATTCGTGTATTATACGCACTCGTGTGTTATATGTACCCTTAATTATGAGCAGTTAAATTCTGGAAAAATATATCTGTCGTATATAAACATTTCAGGGTGTCAGCATAGACCACAAAATTTACTCTCATCGTTTACCAAAATAATATTCTAATAAGAGCCCCTTATTTCTAATTTTGAGAGCGCCCTGGGTGCTTATTACGTCGAATACGGTATTGATATTTGATTGTGGATTAATATGCGATTTGATATCATTTTTTTTCTGTCATTTCTTTCACTGTCAGTAAGTCTTCACAGTAACACGTTCATCATTAGGCAAATTTGGGGTGTAAGAATTGATTTAATCATCAACTCATTGCAATGTCTATAGCTGGTGACAAAAATTGATGGCAAGCTAAGATATAAATAGAGGCCATCCTACACTATCAATAGTACAGATACCATTAAGAAAATGTATTGTAAGTTATGCCTGTTCGGTTTCCAAACATGTTTGGCTGACACAATTTTGTTGGTTCTTTGATGTGTCAAGGTGTAGTGTGGATCAATGACTGACGGTAGATGAATCTTCATTTATAGCATGCTCATTCGCACCTATAAGGACAATAGGAGCTGGTCAATGGCATAACTTACAGTTTTAACGTATGCCCCTTTACGCTATGATCAATATTATCATGTGTGATTTACAGTAGGCTTGTAGCAGGACATATTGACATCCTGTTATATTAGTAGCTGCTTTTAAGATTACTCTTATCACTGTTATTAATCACATCATCGATCACAGATATGGCATTTGTCGCCTCGATTTTTAGGCTCGGACACAGTGTTTATGCCAACATATATGCGCCGTGTCGCAGGTCGTAAACTTGCACCATTTCCTGCTTAGTGGTTCAAAATAACATGATTTATCCAAAGACTTTCGTCTAAATCTGAATTTTAAATCTAAATATGAAAATACTCCTGGCGAGGTTGCTGTAATAGTATTGATGTTCAGGCCTTTCTAATGATACCAAACATCGAACAAATCCTTGCACATGTTATTTATACAAAACTTAAAAGACGGAGGTATTTGCCAGTATTTTTCAACGGGGTTCGGGTGGTCAGGCTGAATGACTTGGTTGTTACATGTCATCGATCCCAATTGCGTGGATCGATGTTCATAATGTCAATCACTGGATTGTCTGGTCCAGACTCGATTATTTACAGACCGCCGTCATATAGCTGGAATATTGCTGAGTGCGGCCTTAAACAACAAACCAAATCATCATGTCCCTGAGCAGAAAGCCACTATTATTGGAAAATATATGATGATTGGTCGTACTTAGAATATTTAACAATGAAAATTCAAAAGATATAAGTTTGTGGATAGCACTATTATGAAATGTTAAAATTGCCGAAAAATCAACATAATATTCATTTCCTTGGTACTCAATCTGGACAAAATGAATGTGTTGGCTTAATTTTTTTTATCAAAAATGAACTAAATCAAGTTAAAAGTGCATTATTGTCCCCAGCCGTGCGAAAGCGCGAAGCGGGGGATATAGTATTCACGACCGTCGTATGTACGTCTGTACGTCCGTACATACGTCCCAGCTGTTTGTTGCCGCGATATCTCCAGAACTAAACAATGGATTGTCTTCATATTTGGAACTATGGTGTATATACAGACTCCGCAGACACCAGTCGGTTTTGGTGACCTTGACCCCATTTTCAAGGTCACAGCAGGCAAATCTGCTTTTGGAGTTGGAAAACGGTGTTGCTGCGATATCTCAAGAACTAATTGCAGGATTGTCTTCATAATGGAACTATGGTGTATGTACAGACTCTGCAGACACCAGTCGGTTTTGGTGACTTTGACCCCATTTTCAATAAATACGCACGAACGCACGGTCTGGATGCACTTTCCAAGGCAGTCATGACATGGCATCGTATCATATGATTGGACGTTTTCTTGTATGTAAAACAAACACACTTATTCTGAATTCCGAGCAGACTGGCCAAATGCAAGCCTTTCCGTGAGCGTGACATATTGTTTAGCATAACTAAATAGATATTTCACTGCAACAGTGAGGAGCAAGACAATATATCTTTCCTCATCAAAGTGACCATATCGTTAGCTGTCCATTGAGCTTCAATGCCAGCAAGTGGAGCCGTACGACCTCAGGCCCGGATGTTGTTGACTCAAGTGTAAGAAATGATACAATTACAGATAAGGAATTAATTTCTATCTTTGCAAACTTGCCTTTTGGAATTATGGAAACATTTCGAAGGTATTTGGATAAGAACCGCATTTGAGATGGCCCGATATATACACAGCATTAAGAAATAACATTGTGGTACATCTTTCGTGGAAAGAATGAACCTCAGAAATGACTGGGTATGTAAAATATCAGTATATGTAGTAAAACTTCATTATCTCCCATTTAGAACTGCCTAATATGTTAATTTTAGAGGTATAGAAATCAAAGACTTTGCTCTCAATGCATTGCTTGCTCATACACAAATGTTAGAAGCCTCAATGCTGATTGGCTGATGAAAGGGACAGGACATCGACTGTTCTGAGGCTTTGTTTGTAAACAGTAGCCTTTGACCCCCCCACACCACACATCATAGCGACCGCATCGCTAGCTCTCCGACAGGATGGGGAAGATAAATACGCAAATGGAAATAGTTTTTCACATTTAAGGATATTTTCTCAATGAAAGTTAAACATTTCACGACCTATGTTTATCTAAATTTGTAGACTCATGTACTGTGTAAGATGTGGCAATGAGACAGAGGTACACGGCTGGCCGCAAGGAACTCTGGGTAGGAAAGTGTTTGGTCTCATACGACCGAGGCATATTAATATTGTAAACTAGGCTTTGATCAACACTGGCTTCTAATTTTAACAAGCTAGCAATTAGTGTTTATTAACTCAGCCGTAAGAAAAACATTCTCTACAGTTTGCCTCTATTTAAAAAACAAGACTGAAGCCAGGTTACTCTGCACAGTGCTTGCGTTATCAGATTCTCTGGGCAGAGCTCTATTGTTTTGGTTTGAGAACTGAATAAGGCATTTGACGTCACATTCGGACACTACTTCATGCATGATTTAAAAACACACAGAACCGTCAACCAACTGTCCCTTTAAGGGTGTGGTTGGCCCAGTCGTCTAAGGCACTGCAGTTCGCTGCACAGAGTTGCATCCCTTGGGCCCACCTGCAACCTATTTTGATTGTATGTTCGAATGCTGGGTTGCCATGATTATGTTTCTAGGTTTGTCATACCCGTGCTCATAGGTTTCACCAATGTGGTAAATGTCTGAGACCTGTATCACTTCCGCGATTAACTGTGCAGAAACCTATGATTGTTGGTTCGAATCCCAGTTCCCCCCGATTATGTTTCTAGGTTTGTCAGCACCATATCCGTACTCGTGGGTTTCACGTCTAAGACCTGCATCACGTCAGGCTTTCCTCCCATATTAAGCTGACATGCTGTGATATAACTGGAATACTGTTACAAGCAGCATTAAACCCAACTCACTCTTACAGAAGGCGGCCATGTTCTATTCCGCTAACTATGTCGTCACTATATCATCACTATATGTGGTGACATCATCAGTTCACGAGTACTTATGTACACAAGTACTATTAGGCACAACATATAACATTAATAATAACCTTACTGTTAGCATGGTTAGGGTACTCTGATGACTATGCGATACTACAGAGACAACCCATGTTCTAATGGAAAACATGACACCAAGACGTATTTCATTTCTCAAATAGTTATTGTATGGCTTTCCTGGTTAGTATTGCTTTATTGTTTAAAAAATCTATATTCATCACAGGCATTTCTGAAGAGGTCCTTGTCAGTGCTGGTTTGATTCCAAACAATGCTGACATGTGCGGTGTATATTGATTTTTGTGAGGTTGGCCTCATATCAAAGGTTTATCATTTAATTTACAATGCCAAGGCGAATGTTTGAGTGCGGGTTTATGCCTGGTCACAGACTCTAGAGCATGCATCTTTAGTACAGCAATGAACCCCATTCCATTTTAACTCTCTTCTTCAGCTCTTACAACGCACAGACATCCCCTTTTCATCTCTGTAATTAAAAGACATCCTTAAAAGGGCAAGTAAATATGGCGACTTTGCAGACTTTATTTAGGGCATACTTCATCACAAATGAGTATTTAATCCCATGAGTAGACAACCATCTTCTATTGTGTTACTAATTCTTTGCATAGGTTTATATGGTCACAGTAATGAAACGGATGACCAGACAAAAAGGCTCAGTAATGTGATTAAAAAATACGAGGCAGAAGCAAGACAGCTTGGCACTGGTCCGATCATTAAATTGCGCAGCATGGCAAACTCCATTTTAACCCCAGTGGCGGATTTTTCGTTTGGGTGACGATTTAGGTTGTAATTTTTTATCGTCCTTTTTTTCAATGTTTCCTTTTTATCCTTCTGGGATATAGTCATCATCTCGTCCGTTCACCTGTCCATCCGTATTTCGTACCGGAGCATAACTTGAAAACCGTGAAAGATTTTTCATCCAAACTTGGTACATGTATTAACCAGGGGCCTTTTGTTATTTTTGGGGCTCAGCTACATCTATGGGAACAATCCACTAGACACTCCCCTCTCAAAAATAAGAGCATATTGATGACGTCTTCAAGTTGCGATCTCATGTTCGAATCTCCAGAAATGACATCATGATAGAACAATGTTTTATCATGAAATAAACAGTGCTTCATTCGTCGCTGTTTTTTGCCATTTATAACAGTGTTTGATACCAAAGCGGGTGCTTATGTACTGCAGGAACTGGTTTCTCTGACAAATATTAAAAACTCTTGACATCCCTGGGCTTATTCAATAACATTGCATGAAATGATGGGAGATCACTGACAGGAACTAATACAACAGCAACCCTCTTGTTAGTTTGACATCACACTGTTATGTCGGTGTATCTTTCAACATAATTTCATGTCCATGTTAGGCTAATGATACACAATCCATGCTTGTCCCCGATATTATGAAACTTTCTCATAAGCTAGACAGTTGCGATGAAATGGTGTCTGACAATGTTTGCCAGCATGAACTCTACCTTGAGGACAGTGACAAGATAGTAGTAATTCCACACTATCATTGTTATCGTCAATCAATATGGCAATGAATCAGGAGAGCAAGACTTCTGGAAGGTTCGCCACTGTGAATGTTGACAGAAAGAAATGAATGATTCATCTTGAATTTGGTAATTACTCGTCTGATTAGTCAATCAGAGGTATCAAATCACTATGACTACCTCTCATTGAAACAGCTGGTTTGATATCTACATTACTGCAGAAGCTAGAAGAAATAGAAATATAGAAAATTACTTCCTTCTCAGTCATTGTCAGTAGTTATTAAATAATTTTATGTACAATTACCATTGACAGGTTATTAAATGCAGATGTGCAGTTACTTCGGTATTCTACAAATATGTGTGGCAATGTGTTTTGAGCAGAAATCAGGAAGATACAAATGTAGTTAGAGAGTGTATTTCAAGTTGTAGGGACCTCAGAGCCTGAAGTTAGGGGTCCGTCATCTTGGCTTACAAAGCATCTGTGGTACACGCTTTCAATGTCCTGTCACTTGAGACAACTGATGATCTATGCAATGCTATATACTCTGTTTGAAGGTTATCATCATGTTATGTTAATTCAAACAGAATGGAGACATACATACTGTGTTTTCAATGTAGAGCTAGGTTGCCTTTACCTTTAACTCCGCTAAATTTAAATTGTTAAGTTTGCGTTGTACATTCCGTTCCCAATTCAATTTGTCTTGCTATCTTCAGGGTTTGCCCTAGCCTCTTAAAACCTAAGCTGTAAAATAGGGAGTCATATGTCTTTCGAAGGGGGTCATTTTAACAAAATACTAATTGATGTTAGATTTCGTAATGCATATTAATTTTTAATTTAAAACATAATGTATTGTTTCTCGCATCAAGCTGTTGAAGTCATGTTTTAAGTATTTATCTACTCTTTACACAGCTCCTAATCTAATAACTTGTAATGTGGGGGTGGTCGGGTAGCCTAGTGGTTAAAGCGTTCACTCGTCACGCCAAAGACCCGGGTTCGATTCCCCACATGGGTACAATGTGTGAAGCCCATTTCTAGTGTCCCCCGCCGTGATATTGCTGGAATATTGATTAAAGCAGCGTAAAATCATACTCACTCACTCATTGTAATGTGTAATGTCCAATAATTGTCATTATATTTGCAGATAACAGATTGATATAGACTGATAAAGGAACTGCTATTTAATATTATAACTCTT
Source organism: Haliotis cracherodii (assembly GCF_022045235.1). Classification (NCBI taxonomy): domain Eukaryota; kingdom Metazoa; phylum Mollusca; class Gastropoda; order Lepetellida; family Haliotidae; genus Haliotis; species Haliotis cracherodii. The sequence continues at coordinate 4,502,282 of NW_027266270.1, forward strand.
TACATGATGTGGCGTAACCTAGTCTTGACAGTGACTGACAGGAAATACAACAACCCCACTAGGCAACTGTTGAAACTTCTTTCTGATTGGCTGCAACCGAGAGCTTGTCAGAAGGGCTGTTCCATTTTTAGACATTAGGTTTTCCAACATCAGACAAAGGTGATATCGGTCGTATTTTATCGTCAAGGGAAATGTCAATTTCAAGGGGGCATTGGTGGCCCAGTCGTCTAAGGCGCCACGATTCGCTGTGCAGAGTTGCGTCCCTTGAGCACGCCAAAAACCTATGATTGTTGGTTCGATCCCCGGTTCGCCCCAATTATGTTTATATGTTTGTCAGCACCATACCCGTGCTTGTGGGTTTCACCAAAGTGGTAAACGTCTGAGACCTGCATCACTTCGGGCTTTCCTCCCACATCAAGCTGACACACTGCGATATAACCATGATAACTGGAATACTGTTAAACCCAACTCACTCACTCACTCGCTCCATTTCAAAGTTTTAATGTTCCGACAATTAATTGATTTTGACAGTCTGAATGATCTGCAGCATGACTGATGCAACATAGAAATATTGCACATTTTCTCCTTGGAGTCAAATACCCAGGTTTTCTGTGTCAGGGCAAACCCTGTATCTTCATCTCCTTATTATGATTGTTTCAGTGAGGTAAAAGTATTACCGTATTCAACGTAATTAGCACCCCACTCTCATAAGCACCCACAGCGATAATTGCTAATATATTGGCTAGTGAACAATCCCAATTAGCACCCCTTCCGATCGATCAATGTACACAAGACTTATTTATTCATATAATGCGCACTTGTGTGTTATATGGACTCTTAGTTAAGAGCAATTAAATTCTGGAAAAATATATTTGTCGTATGTAAACATTTCAGGCTGTCAGCATAAACCATGAAATTTACAATCTTTCAACTTGTTTTTTTTCACCAAAATAATATTCAAATAAGAGCCCCCTATTTCTTATTTTGAGAGCACCCTAGGCGCTTACTACGTCGGAAAGGGTACTATCTCAGCACTGTCATCAGGTTTGAGGACCCAGATTCAATTCCACGCTGGAGAATAAATATTGCTGCAAACCCTACTCACTCAATACACACACTGTCAATACATATGGCTATATAGTAGTGACGGTATTAGCCTGTTTTTCGTAGTGCAATTTATTGCAATTCTTTTCAACGTATCGCGGTACATATCATAATATATTGCATGCTCTCTTTCATCTGTAATTTGTTATGAACCTGAAAAGCAAAATCTTCCCCATAAATTTTTGACAACTTTGTATTTTGTTTGATGTTGCTATGGTCACAACTATTGTGTATTAGACACATAATGTATGGGAAATTGGTCGCAAATAGGAAACAGTTGTAAAGTTCATAATGTCATAGTGCGTGTGTGCGTGCGTGTTATTTTGAAAAACACAATATGCGGGGGGTTTTCAAGCGTAATATAGTATGTATTCATGAATGTTTTCCATTGTGGTATACTCGTAATACCACGCACCTCTTGTATGTGTATATGGTCTATACCATGTTCATCAATCACCTGTGGTTCCATAGAGAAACCAGCGAGTAGTTGGACAATGAGCGCTCAGTTTACATCACACAAGGGCAATGTTTTCAGCCATAGGCTTGTGGTATCTGTTGCACACATCACACAAAGGTAGACAATGGTAGTGTTCGCACAACGTAATTGCACGACATAGAGCTCCTTTAACTTCCATTACATAGAGTTTTCATCATCTGACTTTGCTTAGTTTGTATGTTGTTTAACACTGCTCTCAGCAATATTCCAGCTATATTACAGCGGTCTATAAATAATTGAATCTGGACCAGACAATCCAGTGATTGACATAATGAACATTGATCTACACAATTAGGATATTATGACATGTATTAACCAAGTCAGCGAGTCTGACCACCTGATCCCCTTAGTCGCTTCTTAGACAAGTGGTTACTGAAGACATATTCTAACCTGATTAGGATATTATGACATGTATTAACCAAGTCAGCGATTCTGACCACCTGATCCCCTTAGTCGCTTCTTAGACAAGTGGTTACTGAAGACATATTCTAACCCTGATTTCACGGGTCATAGCTGATTAAAAATTCACACTTCACTACACCACATATACACAACATAAGCCCATCGTGTTGATACAAACCTGTGAAGCATTGATAATGAATAAATACCTCGCCAACTATATCTACATAAGCTTTCAGATGCTTCAGTCAGGTGATAGTAATAGAGATTACTTACTGAGGATGTATCTGGTATGTAAATATCATTTTAGGGATACAGTTGTATGCAATTGTCAGAATATCTTTATTATGTTTTCTACCATGATTGGTTAAAAAGAGGTTTCTTTTTTGCTACAAAAACCCCTTTCAAATACATTAAGCTTTTTCACACAAGAAACGATAGCCTACATATTGATACATAAAATAATTTATCATATAATGGGTATGTTTCTCGGCAGGATAAAGCCAACGGATAAAAACAATATCTGTTGGGGTCATATGCGGATAGAGATGCAAATATCAAAGGTCAAGTAGGGACTACTTCCACTGTTTATAAACAAACATGGCGTCGCCCTTGTCATTCGGCGATCGAGTCACAATTAACCATCGGGAATCTGGATCAACTACAGGGATAATTGCTATCATTATCAAAAGAACAGTCTAATATACTGAAAATCTGTGTCTAACTGTGACGTAGCTAAGGCATTTTATAAGTTTTGGCAACTTTGGAGATATAAATTTCGAAACAATTTGGCGAGGGCACAAGGCCTAGCCAAGCAGGATCAGTAGCCATATCTGTGCTTGTAGACCTCTGCGGCTTGAAACCTCCTCCACAAATTAAAATAGTTGGATTTGGCCGAAATATGTTTAAATTGTTACCTTGTTTTGTTTTTTCGCCGTGTGTACATCTGACTACACTTCTTATCATTATGACAGGACAGACCGACTGTCAACAACGTCTGACCGTGACCGTGACGTCTCATAGACTAGGGTTAGAGTAGCTTCCCTTTGACAAAGGGCAGTTTCTCTAGCGGAGGCTCGCTAAATACAATGTTTATTCCTAATGCAGGATATTTACCATCCCCAAACACACTCGCGTGATAACCTCTATGTCTGCCGATCGATCACCCCCATATGAACTGTAAAACATATCTATCTTTCCTCTATTACAAAGGCAGAAACAATGTCCAGGCATCACTGAAGTCAAAGTACACTTGATCATAGCAACTTATCAAACTTGAGTGCTTGGTTCCAAATATAAATAAGAGGCATCTTGTCTACAGTGGGACTACATCAAATTTCAAAACACAGTAGGTTTATCTCCTAAATGTCATTCTTCAAGAAATCACAATTTCAGAGGGGCTGTCGGGTCACGCCGAAGACCCGGGTTCGATTCCCGACATGGGTACAATGTGTGAAGCCCATATCTGGTGTCCCCGGCCGTGATATTGCTGGAATATTGCTAAAAGCGGCGTAAAACCAAACTCACTCACTCACTCAATCACAATTTCAGATGTATTTTCTCCCAATGAATATGCTAAGGTCACTTGAGAATGTCTGTACGAATACAATGCAAAATTTGCTGGCTAACAACAGTGAACATATATATACCGTGTTCGTTGATTTGATATATTCAACAGGAGGAATACTATTTATTTTTTAAATTTCCTCAAAGAAAATGGTATGTAGAATGTGATCAACAATCCGATAGTGAAATTGTACACCACACTGGCACTCCTTGACATGCTAACTAGGTCATAGTGAGGACTGACTCAATGGCTGACTGTCAAAAATTTGAAAAATAGTCTGCCGTGGCTGCTGTCAGCCCAGATCAAAGTTATATGCCTGACTAATTTATTGATGTTTATAAATACATTCCCACCATGTGCAAAGGCTGTATGTGTATTCCTTTTGATACTGTGATTTCATTTGGAGATTTAAGGCATGTGTAGTTGTCTTGTCTAAGGCACCATAATTCGCTGTGTGGAGTTGTCTCCTTCAGGCGTGTCGGAAACTCACTCACTCACTCACTCACTCACTCACCGATAAGGCAGCAGTTCATGAAACATCTGGGACATTGATGTGCAGGATTTTGTAGCTGTACTCAAAATATCATGTTTAACCCTCTTGGTGCCACGGGGCCCTATATGGAACCTCACTTTTCACACCCTCATCGAGTCCTGTGAAAATGTCCCCTTTCAACTGTGAATTTAGATGTCAAACATGAGTGCGCAAAATCAAAATTATAACCATCATCACTCTTATCATCTCAGCTATAATATCATGCAAGTCGTATTTTATACAGTGCTACGGACCGCGAAATATGGTGAGATTAGTAAATGGGTTGCCGCGCTTCTCAACCTTTTTCTGCCATGTTGAACTTAAGCGATTGACAGCAAATTTTTTATTATGCACCCATGTCACATACACGTAACTATTATAATATCAGACAGACAATTTGAAAAAGAAAGATTTAATTTCCCCCACTGTACAGTTATTCAATGTAAGACTACTAACGTTTAATCTGCAACGAAAGTTTTTTGTTCAAGTATTGCATATTTTTATTGACTGTGTGATGGTGATTTAGCATGGCGCTAGATATGAAACAACAGTATAGATTGTCTTTCCGTTTATGATTCTGATTTACAGAAAATATTCAAATCTAAGATATGGAAAGATAGCTATGATCGTTAATATTAAGTTGGTATAGTGTATATTTATGGGCAGGACGTTCATGATTAAAACGTAAACATCTAATGGCCAAGCCCAAAATTTTCAGATTTTCAACAGACGACCTCTTCACTGTCCATCACACAATATAAGTTGTTCCCTATATAGCACAATAGCAACCCAAGCTATGACATGCGTAATGGCGGGAATCTCACTTCTTTACTGTGTGTGCTAGAGTCAACACCTATATTTATAGTAGTAACAATCTAGCACTTGGTATTAGTCACATTAGTCTAAGATTATTCTAATGTTTTTCAATAAACAGACACAGTAAATCAATATTTATAGTTGCTAATTGGAGCGACGATTGTATGCACGTGAGTTGAAGCTGGTGTGAAGTGCGTTGGAGGTTGTTATGGAGTCTCCCTCTACTCCTGGTCAGTCATGATCACAGCATATCCTCGTCAGACCTGCTGGAAGTGCAGAGAGGTCAGATGTACAGAGGAGGCTAGATGCGAGCAGTGCACCAACATCTAAGAAAGCTCTCTGAGGCTGTAACTAAGGCTAAAAGGCGTGATGCGGCCAAGAAGAAAGTTGAAGCCATTACGGCTGACAATGATCAGACCTCTATCCCAGTGCCTCCTACAACTACTCCAGCAAGAAATCATCTCCAGCATCTCCATGAGCCTGATACTACAATTATTGTAGAAGAGACTGACGGCTCTGGCTAAGAAGAGTTCAAGGTCAAGAGACCGCATGGAGGAAAGCCATCTGTCTCTGCAACACACACGGCCATAGGGCCTACCCCAGCCGACCGTCCAACCAGGCTTTTAACGAATATATGAAGATGAAAAGAATAGACACACATGGCCTACCCCAGTCGACCGTAGTGACCAGCCAACCGATCAGCCATAGGGTCGTCCAGCTGACCAGCCGGGTATAAGCTCGCAAGCTTTACCCTAACATGATACACGGTCAGCTAAATCGTCGCTTGGGTCCCAGCAGGGTACTGCAAGGCCATACTCCCCAGCTAAGACACCGTGCGTTTGCCACACGGACCCCACGGCAACCCAGCCGACTGTACAGACCAGCCAACCATCCAGACAGCCAGCCATCCAGCCAGCTAGCTGTACAGCCAACCAATCAACCGTCTGACCAGCGAGGTATTAACTTTTCAGGCTTTTCCCTACCGTCATACACAGGCAGCTAGATCTTCGCTTTGGTCCCAGCAGAGTCCAGCCAATCGGCCTACCGATCGGCCTACTGTATGATCACCATCGACAGATGGTACCCAAGCCAGCCGCACAGACCACGTGGGACCGTCCAACCGACTGTTATGCTGACCGAGATGAGGATTACCGTATGGAAACATCCTATCTTGAAATCTCCAGCCGTTGGACGCAGATTTCATCTAGTTGGAGCCAAGCTAGTGGCAGCAGATCTGGCCATCAGGAAGCTACTAAAGAAGCAAACCATTCAGAGACTAGCAGAGACCAATGAGACCAAAGGTTTTATTCTCCGATATTCCTAGTTCTGAAGAAGAATATGACCGACATGAGAATGAGAATTGACCTAAAGACTCTCACCTGGATCATCATTCACAACACCGGACCAGTCTTCTCTTTTTTCATGGGGATCAACTTGCCCCTACACCGTCAACATCACAGTTTCTACTCAGAACTCGGACACACCACTGGTCTGTCAACCACAGGGTTCACAGAGAATTGGCTGAGTGTGGAGCTTGAACCTAGTAGACTCAGCATACAGGATGACAGACCGGAAGTGCTGTCATCACTGAAAGTGATATCATAACATATTTTCTGAAGGATATAGTGGGCACCCGAGTATAATGCACGCCCCCCTCTAGTGGATTTAGTTTTTGGGAAAAAACAAATTTCGAATATTATGCGCAGAAAAAATTACACCGTAACCCTTCAGCGAATTCCGGTAAACAAACGGGTGATCAGAAACTTGGTCAGTACAAATTGGAAATTTGAGATAAAAAATCACCAGACATGTTCATTTACTGTTTAAATTGTATTTTCTTGTAAACTAAGCCGGAAACAGCAATCAGCTGTACACACGTTTTCTTGAAATCTACCGGTGATTTGGTCAAGACACACCCAATGATATAACTTAACAGGATTTTAATGCAAAGATCGGCAAAAATTGTATTTGAAACTATTTTTTTTATCAGGAATAATATATTCCAATATCTTGTTATTTTAGTTGCAGCTGTTACTAAATATGTTTTAAATATTTATAACACTAAGCGAAGCAGCTGATCGCTATTGCCAGTTATTGTTTTTCACATGGAACCAGTTTGACCAGTCACCGTCGAGGCTCCCACACACGAGATCGAGAGAGCTACGTGTTGACATAGAATTGTGAAACTATAACAAATATGAATTTTAACAAGTGAAAGTATGGCTTTTATGATATATGAATCCATTCTCTGTCAACTAAAGTTTGTTTCAAGGCGTCAATAGCGGTAATCTGACCATGGTTGCTGTTAATAACGGTGAGTTGTGTGATCTTCCGACCGTTTCACACACGATTTCGCCGAAATTAATTAAAACAATATTAAAAGGAATTGTTAATAAAATTTATGAAATAAGTTACAATCATGAAATAAGTTAAAATCATAAGTCCAGATATACATAGAACACTTTTTATAGAGAGACTGTGTAATTACATGATTAATTTGCGACTTCATGCGAATGTCTTTCCGTTGGGGGGAAAAAACCATCAAATCTCATTATTGCGTGTATAATGCTCACCCCCTTCTACACAGCTGTGTCTTTTCGGAAAAAAGTGTGCACTTTACTCAAGAAAATATTGTTATCGGAAGTGACGTCAGCACCGGCAATAGCAGTACAAGGCCACCTAACCTGGAAATCACGTCTTTGATAGAAATAGATCTTGAGAGACGTCATTATCTCATAAAAAGGAATTGACGTCAGCACGTAAGAATTATCGAACAATAGTTATCATTGTTAATAATTCTAAGAATACTTAGTGACCTCTCTTACATCAGAAGTACTCACACCCACCTCCCCAATTCATCTACCTCTAGTGGTTAAATGAGGGAAAAATAGTGAGATTCCCCGCCATTTCGCACATTATAGCTTGGGTTGCTATTGTGCTATATGGAGAACAACTAATTGTGTGATTGACAGTGAAGAGGACGTCTGTTGAAAGTCTGAAAAGTTAAGTTAGTGTGACTGAACCCAAAATACAGGATTTATGGCAAAGATGTAATAGAGGTAGTATTCTTAGAATTATTAACAATGATAACTTTTGTTCGAGTTTGCTAGATATAGTTAGTCAATACCAAGGATATATTTTTCCTTTTTTGACAAATAATTCCATTCAATTCATTGTTCAACGATCATTGTCTCTATCAAACTTTTCCTCTTCATACCTACATGTAAATACACTTCTAAAGTCATATTTATCATGTTTATAAAACAATATGGAAGAAAAAGTTGTATTTCATGGACTGGCCAAAAAGTATATTTTGAGCAAAGGTCAAAGTAAGGCAGCCAAGTGCGAAATACTAGCTGAGACGAGGATGCATGTTTTCTAGTGGTCATAGTGAGACAAATTTGTTCAGAGTTTTGAGCACATGAACTATATATACACTGAACAATACTTTAATTGAAGTAATTCATATTTTCATAATTTTCTTATTCACTTAACATGCTTAATGTAGATATTACTGAAAATTGTCATGCTTGTACAGTAAAAACAATAATATTGCCTCCTTTTACCTGTGCAAGTTATCATTACCTAGTATTAAACATAACCTACTCTACGCTTCTTGAGCTTTCAAATTCAAGTGGGGCGGTCGGTTAGCCTAGTGGTTAAAGCGTTCGCTCGTCAAGCCTAAGACCCAGGTTCGATACCCAACATGGGTACAATGTGTGAAGCCCATTTCTGGTGATATTGCTGGAATATTGCTAAAAGCGGCGTAAAACTATACTCACTCACTCAAATTCAAGTATTAAAATTGTCCAATTACATCTTGTTAAAGGCTTTTTATAAGTTAGGTTTAAACCATTAACAACACACCGTAACACCCATTGTATGATTAAGGGGTCTGTGTGATTGCACAACAAAGCAATGTTTGTATGACATATGGCGCCTGATTTAGGATTGGTCAAAAATAGGTTTGTTGAATAGATTTGCCGCTCATTAAAACGTTAAACAATCTGATGTACATGTACTTACTCTTGGGTGATAGTACATTAGCATAATCTTGATAATCATTAAGAAATAATATTCATGTGCGACATTGTGTGATGTCTGTTTGAGAGTTGTTGAGGCTGTTTAGCAATGTTCCACATTTTTTCCTTTGAAAATGTCTGATGTCAATGACCCTGAAGTTGTTTTTATCACTAATGACAGCGCACATACTCTAAAACCTACATGGATGTAACCGGGATTTCTTCAAGATATACATTCCAAACGGTCATTCGTATTGTAACATAATTTTTTAAACAGTCTGCGTATGAAGTAATCAGGACCACTTCCGTCAGTTTTGTTTTGACGTCAAAAACACAGACAATTTTATCGGGAATTTGTATTGGTAAACATAAATCACTGAAAATTCTCAATGAATTTGTAATTAGACATAAATGTCATAAGTCTATCACCGTTAGGATATGTACTTTCCAATGCTATGAATTATTGGACATTAGTGATATGAATTATTGGACATTTAGATTTCAAACAAGGGCGATGACTTGACTTTATTTGCCACATTTGGGTTCCTCCATATTACGATTAATGTACGCAAGTAGGAAACTTATAATACCAGCACTTTTATGGATGGCTAGGCAGTGCATAGATCTTTTGGATTTGTTGACTTTAGTTCCATGTATATGAAATAACATTGTAACACTTTTGTATACATTTTTTAAAACCACGAGGTAATCACAGAGCGGAACTGAGCAGTATGCAAAGTCAGCTGATGGCCTGGCACCATGAGGGTTAAACCCAGGCCTCTGCCTAGTATAACATTGGTTATATATATTGATATCTACCATGAATTTTACTTATTGAGCAATGATGATTTCATAAAATGTTGATTATTTGAATACATTTTTTCTAATAATCCGTTTACAGATTGAATTATTGTGTGGTGACCATCACAGTAGTATACATGGTATAGGATCAATCATTGATTATGGTCATTATTTGAACTCTCAGTAATTCGAACAAATCTCTTTTTCAGATCTGAAAACAAGCAATGGCCGACTTCAACCAGCTACCCATTAAAATAGAGACAGAACATGAGCAGTTTGTGGTTCAGCTTGATAACTCCGAGTATGGCGATGATGAGCTGCTAAGTCCCAATGAGAGTGGGGACTTCTCTGAGTACCATGAATACCAGGATGGTGGTGGGAAGCTGAGGCTGAAGCGGAGACGCAAATGTGGACAGTGTGGACCGTGCCAGGTGAAGGAGAACTGTGACAAGTGTCACTTCTGCCTGAGGAGGGATGTTTTAAAACAGTCCTGCATTTATCGAAAGTGTTTATATTTGAGGAAGAAAATGCCGAGGATCCGCTCGGACAGTTTGAGTAGTAACAACGGCCTTCCCAGACCAGCAATTCAAGTCCCACCTTCGGGGCATCCCACGTCTCCTCCTGTCATGTGTGTGTCGCCAAATCAGGGACCAATTCAGTCCCCAAATGAAATAAACTCATGTCGTCTGCCTCAAGCCAGTCCTACTTTTGTTCCAAGCTCTCATGGGCCAAGTCCTCCAGGACCAAGCCCTCCAGGACCAAATTCTCAGTCCTCAATACCTGACTCATCACGGCAGCAACACTTAGACCCTCTTCGAGGATTCCAGGCAGATGTTAGACACATGACACCCGACAACGTTAGGCCGTTTTCACAGGAATCAATGCGGTCACATTCTGTAGAACGACCAAGGTCAATCCAGGGTGATGTCAGACCCATGTCTACAGAAGCTGTGCGTTCTCCTCCAGCTAGTCAGGTGTCACCAGCACAGTCGGAACTGTTGAGACAGATGCCAACAGGGCATTATCAAGCGCGCATTAACCACTTACAACATTTGCAGAACAGTCAGATACCACAGTTGCCTAAGGATCAAATTGGACCTCGGACACTTGATCAACTTGGACCTCGAGCATTAGAACAGTTGAGACATTTTGGGCCTGAGCACTACGGGGCCGTGCAGTATGGCCATCCACGACATGTGATACCTCCACACGGACTACCGAATCCCTATGGCTTTCCTCCAGGCAATATTCCGCCTGTGTCATCCACTCAGATGGGTTTACCACAGGCATGTCGCTACAGTGTGCCCACACAGCCAGCGTTCCATCCACACCTTGCATACAACTCCAACTTAAGACCTCATTCCTTTAATTCTTCAACTCCTTCAGGGACACTCATGACTCCACCTTTCTACCCCCCTCCCCCACCTCCTGTTGCTACCAGTTTAGCCAGTATCCCTCTGGGTCAGTATCATCCACCCCCTCAAGGTACCTTTTCTGCGGGTGGATTTGGCTCTCCCCACACTGCCATATATCCAGGAGGCCTTTACCCTCCATTCAGACCACCTAACGAACCATTCATCTACCACGCTCGTTTGCCACCACCATCATCAGTGTTTTCAGAGCATGCAAGTCAAATGTCGCAATTTAGGGACCAGTATTTAAGAAAAACAGAAGATGAGGAAGAAGATTGTAAGAAGTTTGATATTTTCCGACTCACAAAGAAGAATGATGCAGAACTGATGCGTGAAAAGTATGCAGAAGAAAGTGGGCGTAGTTCTGTTGAGTCTGTCATTGTGTCAGACAAGGAACAGCTGAATTCAAAAGTACCTCTACCAAAGTCTCGTGTTGATGATGACCTTTTGGAGCAAATCAACAACATCTCTCGAGAGGACCAATGCAATGTGACAATTACCATTGATGATTTAAAAATGCAGGCATTTATCAGATCCGATGGTGTAAATAATTTAGAAATTGAGATCGAATCTCCAAACATGTCCCCAGATAGTTTACCACGATCACCAAACAAAGAACATAGTTCAAACTCTTCCTCATCTTCAGATGCTCAAATTTCATCCAAATCTAGTCTCGAGAAGAACATAGATGAGAACTCAGATGGTAGTTGTAAGCAGACATCAAAGCAGACGCCATGCAGAAAGCAGACGGTTACTGGCACCGTGTGTTTGAAGCAGGACTTGGGTGACGAAGGCATCATGCAGCTGGAACTGCCAGGGCACAAGGTTCAGATCGAGGAGACTCTGCTGGAGGAACAGTTGGTCAAACAGTCGGAGAATCCCGAAGAACTCCTTCAGTTCATATCAAACCCATCACCACCATCATCATCATCACTGTTTCCAGAAACCATCACCATTAACTGATTTCATTGATAACATTGGACTGATCATGACATATCTGTGTTTGTCACAAGGCCAGGTGATTGTTGTGTGTAGTTTTATTATTTTCATCATACACTTAACCAAACACAGACTTGTGAAGCCACATGTTCTTATACAGACTTCTGCCTTGTTTGTGGAGACATGTTTTCAGAATATGAATATCCTTTTAGCCTCTTTTGATATTATGTTGTGATGGTATTTTTTCACCAGTGCTAAGTTAACGTTTCATGAAACCTTTCATGAAATGTGTTCACATCATGATTCATGGATAATCTAGGGAAACTCTCCTGACACATTTTCCAGAAAAACAGTTTTTTGTCTCTACACATGTAGATCACCCTGTAAGTCGCATAGAGCATAACCTGGAAACCTGACAACACTATACGTCCTGAGATAAACATGATGTAAGGCCTTCAAGCCATATTTAGAAAATGATGACCTGTCAAAAGCTGTTATGTTATGTTATTTTGTGTTTGTAAGATTTCATTGAGGTAACTATTATCAAATATCTTATATGTACTATACATATATGTCTGTCTGCATTAAGTTTTAGGATTGACAATCTTGGAGAAGTACTTCATTTTCATGACATTTAACCTACAAATCCTATACAAAGAAAGTTGTATATGTGAGAAGTATACAAGTCATAATTGTTGTGTATAGAACAGCCTGTGAATGTGCATTGGTCTTTTCCTTTTTTACAGAAATTGTTTATTTTCATCTTTGTGTGCCAATTACTATACTATATGGTTGTACATAGGTGGGAGAGTGATCTGGCTCCTTGTCTACCTTCCATGTTGTGAAACATCAGATGAGGACTTGTATATCTATTTTTTTACAGCAGTTGAACAGGTCTGTTTGTTTCACCAAATCTCAATCACCGTGTTCTGGTTTGGGGCTTGATATATGAGTAGTCTACATATTTAATGTATATGATTTTAGCTCACCTCACCTGAACATTAGAACTAAAAGATTTCTTTTTCTTTAACATTAGAAATGTGTCCCTAATGTCAAACAGTGTTTTGTTACATGTTTACAGTTACTCTGTTGTTACATTTTATTGAACTCTTTTGAAACATTTCTCCTTCTAATCATTCAGTAAGTTTAACAATCCTTAATTAAGACAATCTCATTAAAATCAGATCTTAGTTCTCGCTACCTCTAACCAAAGATCTGAGGACATCCCATTACAGGTCACGTCAGACCGACCTTGTGTGAACCTTGACCGACCAATGGAATGACCCATCAAAAGGCAGCTTTCTTGTGCGTTAAGGCACTAATTTCAAATTGGCGACAACGCTTCGAAACATATTTTGACAAATTTTCGATTAAAAATTTGAAACCCGAACAAAAGAACATTCTGGAATGGCTAAGAGATGGTCTAGATTGTATGGATTCAGTCATTAAACCCATAACTATCAATCAGAATTCCCCGTGTTAAAGTTTTCGTTGTTGCATGATTAGAAATCACATTCCGACTGTCACTTTCCTGATCTGGTAACCGACGCTCTGATTGGTCGGATGAAAGGTCGTTCTGACGTGGCCCCTAATGGGATGTCCTCAGATCTTTGTTAAGCGGTAGCGAAATGTAAGGTCTGATTTTAATGAGACTGTAATTATGATCAAGTCCTGGGCTCTGTTCCACAAAGCCATCTTGGTGCTGACTATTGTACAACTATGTCCAAGATCACTTTGTGGAATGGGGCCTGGATTTGATATTGCGATATGATACGACGTGGAGTTTAGGAGCACGTAGGATTTTGCATCCGATTTGGGCCCACAAAATATTGATGGAATGTTTCCTTTCGTATTATTTAAATTGAGGCACAAACAGCAAATAGATGTGTTCTCCAGACAAATGATAAATGTTGATAAGATTTTAACTGGAATATATTTTCTGTTGTCACTCCTGATCCTATTTGTTAAGGGCAAGGAATTCTCACATGATCTTGAACAGATAATCTGACATTTTTGGTTAGTGGATTCAATGGAGTAGTTCTCTTAAAATTAAATGAACAATATAACGGCTTTTACAAGTCCAAATGTACCAGAGTCCCCTTTACCCGGGTATCTGACCCCCTATTACCTACTTCACCCGGGTACCCGACCCCCTATTAACTACCTTACCTGGATACCCGACCCCCTATTACCCTACCTTACCTGGGTACATGATACCCTATTACCCTACCTTACCTGGATACCCGACCCCGTATTACCCTACCTTACCTGGGTACATGATACCCTATTACCCTACCTTACCTGGATACCCGACCCCCTATTACCCTACCTTACCTGGGTACATGATCCCCTATTACCCTACCTTACCTGGATACCCGAACCCCTATTACCCTACTTTACCCTGCAGGTACCTCAGCCCCCTATTACTTACCTTACCTGGGAACCGGATCCTCCATTTAACTATCTCGCCTGGGTACCCGACTCCCTATTACCCTACCTTACCTGGATACTCGACCCCCTATTACCCTACCTTACCCTACAGGTACATTAGCCCCCTATTACTTACCTTACCTGGGTACCCGATCCCCCATTTAACTACCTGACCTGGGTACCCGACTCCCTATTACCCTACCTTACCCTGCAGGTACCTCAGCCCCCTATTACATACCTTACCTGGATACCCGATCCCCCATTTAACTACCTGACCTGGGTACCCGACCCCCTATTACCCTACCTTACCCTGGTACCTCACCCCTTATTACCCAACTTTACCTGGATACCCGACTCCCTATTACGCAACTTTACCTGGGTACCTGACCCCCTATTACCCTACCTTACCTGGATACCCGATCCCTATTACCCTACCTTGCCCTGCAGGTACCTCACCCCCTATTACCTACCTTACCTTGTTACTCGACCCCCCATTTTACTACCTTACCTGGGTACCCGACCCTCTATTACTCTACCTTACCCGAGTACCAAACACCCTATTACCCTGTTACCTGACCCCATATTTCCCTACCTACCAAGGTACCTGATCCCCCCTGGACACCTGACCCCCTACCTACCTATCTACCTACCTACCCATAGGGCTCCAACGATACAGGAAGGTCACGATACAGGAAGGTCACAATACGATACGCATCACAATATTCTTGTCACGATACGCATCTTGATATTCTGGTCACGATACGATACATATCTCGATACGCAATGATACAAAAACAAGACTTAAAGCATGTCAAGATTGAACCTTTCATGATTTTGGAACAATCAACATTATTTTATAATAACAAGACTACTGAAGTTGTTAAGCTTCAAAGTTGAACTTTCTCTAACTTTCCTTCAAAACAATTCAAAGTTCAAACACCAGAAAATAGTTAATGTACTTCACCAGTGATACAACTTCAAAGAATTTGTCTGCAATGGTCGAAGAAATTGTATCTGAAATTATTGTTTTATCAGGAATAATATATAGGGGTTATCACGCGAGTGTGTTTGGGGATGGTAAATATCCTGTATTAGGAATAAACACTATGTATTTAGCTCGCCAAGGCTCGCTAAATACAATGTTTATTCCTAATGCAGGATATTTACCATCCCCAAACACACAAGCGTGATAACCTCTTTATCATATAATGTCATTCTTTAATTCTGTGCCTCAAAATTGCTTTCCCTCTTTCACAAACATTACCGAAACATTGCGAGTTTTCCTTGAATGCGCGCATTAATATTTATTACGTCACAGGGTAAGTGATGTGTCAGTCAGACAGTGACAGTAGCCAATATAGTTCCAACTGAAATCTGTTTCTTATACCGTGGCGAAGCAACATATACGCAAAACAACTATTGTTTTTAATTGCCTTTCGCGGCGATCCATCGGTCTGTCCGCTAGAGTAACTGCCCTTTGTCAAAGGGAAGCTACTCTAACCCTAGTCTATGAGACGTCACGGCCACGCTCAGACGATGTTGACAGTCGGTCTGTCCTGTCATAGTTAAGAAGTGTAGTCAGATGTACACAAAGCGACAAAACGAAACAAGGTAACAATTCAAACATATTTCGGCCAAATCCAACTATTTTAATTTGAGGAGACGGTTTCAAGCCGCAGAGATCTACAAGCACAGATGTGCCCTCGCAAAATTGTTCGCGAAATTTATATCTCCAAAGTTGCCAAAACTTATAAAATGCCTTAGTTACATTACAGTTAGACACTGATTTTCAGTATATTAGACTGTTCTTTTGATAATGATAGCAATTATCCCTGTAGTTTATCCAGATTCCCGATGGTTAATTCTGACTCAATCCCCGAATGACGAGGGCGACGCCATGTGAAAAAAGTCCCTACTTAACTTGACCTTTGATATTTTCATCTCTATCCGCACATGACCCCAACGGATATCGTTTTTATCTGTTGGCTTTATCCTGCCGAGAAACCTACCCATTATATGATAACTTCCAATATCGTGTTACTTTAGTTGCAGCTTTTACTCTATATGTAGTTAAAATGATAAAAACCACAAGCGTAGCATTTTGGTACTGGTGATTGCTGTTGCAGGATATTTTTATGTATGGAACAATTTGACCAGTCACCGTAGGGACTTCCCTGCGACAGGTATATCGATTGCGAAATGTTATGTTGAAATATATTAGCCAAATTGCCACAAATATGACTCTCAACAAGTCAAAGTATGTCATTTTTAATATATTATGTATCCATTCTTAAGCATCTAAAGTTCGTTTCAATGCGTCAAAAGCGGTAATCTGACCGTGGTTGCTGTATCTCTTCACACACGATTTCACATAACTTAATGAAAATAATATTAAATGAAATTTTGAATAAAATTAATAAAATATATTACAAACACAAGTCCAGATATACAATGAACACGTTTTAAAAACAAGATAGTATAATGATGGTATTGAATTGCGTACTTCAGTTCGGTTTTGCCGACTGGTATTTATTAACGGTTTATTGAAAGGCACAATAGCGAGGAAAAGTTGTACTTAAGATTTGCGTTCCGTATCGTGGCGTATCGATAAATGGGCCCACGTTTATCGTATATCGTGCCGTGGGTCAAGTATCGCGATGCATCGGAATATCGGTATATCGTTTCACTCTACCTACCTACCTAGGTATCTGACCCCGTATCACCCTACCTTACCTTGAAACCTGACCCCCTATTACCCTACTTTACCCAGGTACCCGACCCCAATTCTCTGGTTACCACTATGTCCCCCCACCTCCAAAATTAATTTTGAAAATATTGATATCCTAAAAAATTATTTTATTAAGGGAATCCCACTTTGCAATGACAATAGTGCTGGTGGTGTGCAGGCATTACGAGTAGGTCATGTCGACTTCACTCAAGTCCTTATTCGTACCTACAATGAAGATTCCATTCTCGTCAGAGTAAAAATATGATGATTAGAACTTATATTTATTGACTCAACTGTAGAACCCCTGAAAAAGTTATATTTGTGAGATGAAGGATTTCCAGACTGTTGACCCCCATACTTAATTGAGGACTTCTGATTTGTTTTCCACGTCTAGCTTTTGAACTGCTCTTGTATTTAGTTGTAGGGGAATAGTGTTGACTGCTCAGTAGAGGACTTATATTGCAAAATGTATTCTTTCCAAATTATTTTCAAGATATACAAAAACAATTGAATATATTGTCGCTGAAGGACTCAAGGCGTACAAGCCTTTCAGTTCCGTTTTACCGATGAACAAAAGTAATATGAAAGAATAGGGTGTGAGTAATTATAGGAAATGACTTAACACAGAATTTGTGGCAATGTCTTCCAGTGACAGAATACAATGATATTGAGAGAGGATGTTGAACAGCCTGACATGAAACAGGCGATGAAGGAACATGAGTATATACATTAGATGTAGCAAATGAAAGCTTTAAACAAATCATTATTTTGAATCTGGTGAAGGTTTTTGCATTGTGTGCATATTTCCAGGCCAGGTTCTTTGGTAATTTATGATATATTAAATTGTTTATCTACAAATGTTGACATTATACAAGGTCTATCTTGTGCTAGTGCTATGTGATGATCTGTAGATCTTATAAGGTGGTTGATCTTGGACAGCAGTTTCTAACTCAACGAGGTAAGGATGGTCGTAATCCATAGAAATGTGAAACATATTAACATATGCACTGATGATCAATGTGATGTCCCAGTGGTCATTCTGGGGCAGAGAAGGTCCCTGTTTCGTCAATTTTGTCATAAGGGCAGACAAATGATGAATAGAGTGAATCGGAAGCTCATGCTGTCAACTACTGCTTTATCTGGCAGATACTTGAATAGTGACTGCTTTAAATTGCTGACGGTCACCTAAAACATCCTTTTACTCGCTCCCAATAATAACTGATGCAGCCTCCTAGTCAGAAGTCATTGTCATTGTATACACTGCGTTCCTCTGTCAGCCATGATTACACTTGGCCACTGTGCAGCGTTGTAGTGAGGCTGTTTATGACTCATGGAACGCCAAATGAACCTCCACTGTGCAGGTGAACTTTGTGCGAACCCAACCACTGCCTGACATTAGAGTCAAGGTGATGGCATATGTTTCACAGCAAGAAACATTGCCGTAGGTAGGCTGAGTGCTCATTGGTCTGACCACTCACTCGAACCAGGAGTTTGTTTGATTCATTAATTAAGATGTGATGTGATGCTTTTTGTTAAAGGCCGCACTCAGCAAAAATTCCAGCTATGTGACGGAGGTCTGTAAATAATCGTAAACAATCTAGTGATTGATGTCATGAGCACTGATCCACGCAATTGGGATATAATGACATGCATCAACCAAGTCAGCGAGTCTGACCACCCAATCCTGTTAGTCGAGTCTTACAACAAGCATAGTCACCTTTTACAGCAAGAATGGGTTGCTGAAGACCTATTCTACCCCGGATCTTCACGGGTCCATTGACAAAGAATAGCAATTACGTGGCATAGTAGTATGTGGTCACAAACGAGGGGAACGACGTGTATACAGAAGTAATGAGGACAAATAGAAGTGTTTGGGATTCATAACTTAAAACTTACTAAAACTAATATATTGGTTTTACTATTTACTGTTTTAATGGAAACTATTCCAAATTAAAAAGAAATATTATCCATAAACAACAATGATATTGTTTAATTTAACCAATGAAAGCCTTTTGAAACTGACCAATTTGTGTAAAGAGAATTTCGACACTGATGAACTCTGCTGAGCTGACCTGTGTGTGCGGAATGTGTTGCAGTCGAGACTGGTGTCCGAGATCAATCAACGTGTTGTTGCATGATGTAGATAATTTGTTCGTATTTACCACTGGCATAGCAAATCGGCATGAATCTGATAATAATGGAAATTCTAAGATACTTCTCATGAAGTGTTGTCTTGGTAATCAAATGGAACTATGCTATGAAATATGTGTATTATTTTCTGTCAACAGATCATCCAATTGTTTATAAAGCAGCCTCTTTGAAATGGGCTGCTTGGTGTGTTTGCCGAATTGACTGCCACTATGTTTTATTTTGTAAATTTGAGTACCGTATTCGACGTAATAAGCGCCCAGGGCGCTCTCAAAATTAGAAATATGGGTGTTCTTATTAGAATAGTATTTTGGTGGAAAAAAAACAGTTGAAAGATAAATTTCGTTGTTTATGCTGACAGCCTGAAATGTCTATATACGACAGATAAATTTTTCCAGAATTTAATTGCTCATATTTAAGGTGCATATAACACACGAGTGCGTATTATACGCGAATAGATAAGTGCTAAGTGGGATTGTTCACTAGCCAATATATTAGCAAATATCGCCGTGGGCACTTATTAGAGCGGGGCGCTTATTACGTCGAATACGGTAATTGAGTCAGGTTTATAGATCGAGCGTGAAATGTGAAATACAACATGGCAACCGGTCCGTCAGTATATATATTCTCAAAATCCAAAGGCCAATAGAAGTGGTGCATTATGGGTGAGATGGTCACCATATGTAGTTTTTGAATTTGTAAACGAATTGATTTGAAATCATATTTATACTACTAACAGTGAACCTTGCAAGAACAGAAAATAGGTAAATTGTTGTTAAAGTGACGTTAATTTGTCAATGCAGCGAAATGCAGCGAATCTAACACAGCTTTATAACATCAAATATGTGGACTGTCGCCAAGAGAGTGTCAGCTGGTGTGCCTGGTGTACTTGCATATTTCATGAAGCGTTGTTTTGTAACCTACTTGGGGTCGTCGGACAAAGGGTATGATACAGCTACTTTTGTTTTCACATAATGCATATATTAGGCCTGGGACAAGTCCAAATTTACTACCCTAGTAACCACCCCCTATTACCCGACCCTACACGGGTACCTACTGTAGGTCTCAGGTGATGTCTCAAATACATCAACATTTTTAGAAGCCCTGTCATTTAGATACATGTGTTATACAATCTGGTCATTCATACACTGAGGCGGAATTAAGTTATGTCTTTATTCAACAATATGAAAAATCAGAAGGAACAGGTGCTTAGTCAGAAAGAAATGAGAACATTAGTGACTTGTAGTTTAACCAAAGAGTTCTTGTCATTAAACAATATATCACGTGACTAACCACGGGTCCGTGTAGTCCGATGGGTACCCCGGTCCTACTCAGTACCCACTCGACCCGGGTACCCGTGTTGCCCATCCCAGCCCTAGCATATATACCTTTTTAGTTTCATTTAGAGTTATCAAGAAGTATGTCCTGGTATATAAAACTTAAATATGTAATCAAAAGTGAGCTAATACATCTATCCACTGGTATTGAGAACGACTTGTCATGTGTTATGTGCTTTTGTGTGTGCCATGACGAAACAAATGATGACTAGATCATGTTAGATGTGACTGAGAGATATTTAGTTCTATAGTTCGGTGATATTGTTTGACATTATTTGTTTATATTCTGAATTTTTAATTCTAAGTCACATTTTCACCTCAAGCATTTAGTATAATTGTGAGGCAAATCATGTTGAAACTATTCTGTATCAAACTTATAAATACTTGTGTGATAATTTTAGTCTGTTTTGAGTATAAACTCCAGCTGTTTTAAAAATAACTTGTTTAGACATTTTTAGAATGAGTTCAACACCGATATGTTCATATGCGACAGGAATACAGATGTAATGTGAAATCAACTCGGTGTTTATGTTGGAGCTCAACAAATAGGATTTGAAGACTTTTATAATTTAGGAATATTTGAAACCTTCGATTAAAAGTGGAAGTGACACCTTGATTCACTATGAGATGTGTGGATGTATTATCTCCCTTGGCTAGAGTCAGTGGTCAGATTTTATTTACAAATGACTGTTTCAGCTGTGTGTTGACAGTTCATAAAATCACAGTTATTTAAAAATACATTTGTACCTGTGAATGGTGTGGGATTTCATGACACACAAAGGATGCATTGATTGTAATACATGCTACTGCAGTGGAGGTGTGTTCGCTCCATTGCTGGTGTGTGGGAGATCCTGCTGTCGCTGTCCAGTTGCACACTGACAGGAGCACTTGTTGATGGTGTGATTTACATTACAAGGTATTTAGAAATGAGGTTAATCTCTGTCCATCATGCAGTCAGCCAAATACATGTTTGATTTGAAACAAGTGTCCTTCAGTCTTGATAAGTCAATATGCACAAACCATATTAACTCAAGATTGCTTCAATACTTCCATGAATAATGGTCAGTTTTGTCCCACAAAAGAGACTCTTTTAGTCTCAACACATGAGAAAGGGTTTCTTTCTGCAGTACTTATTTGAATGAAGACACTGTGTACCTTTAGGGGTAACTTGATATATACAGTACAATACCTTTTGAAAATTGTTTTTTGTTGATTTTCTACAATAAACCTTTAAGCAGATCATGGTTTGTTTGACCCATAAGTATTCAAACTGGGGCAGTATTGATACTGTGTTTATATAGTACTTATGTCAATAGTAAGGTTGTACCATGATTGGTAGAATACCTAAACACTCAACACTGGCACTGAAGGAGAGGATCCAGTCATTCCATGAAGTAGTAGAAGCCTGACCAAAACAAACAGTGAATCCGTTAAAATTCCTGACCAGACATATATAATGTGTGTATGTCATCGGGGGGAAAAAAGTATTTACATTTCATTTCAATACCATGTTGCATGTCCTTGTTCTGTATATTTGTATCATTTTGTATCAACTCATGGCCCAAACGCAGTGCGAGGCATGGACGGAGACTCGTTACACCCCATACTTAAATCAGTATCTGTAGTCCTGTGTTGGACCCTCATTGGCTCACTCATAGGGATCCGATGGCAGAACAGGCCCCTATTACCCCAGGGTGCCGTTGTAGCACTAAGGTAATCGTAACTCCCATACCTTAACATAGACTTACGACAGTCGTAGTGCTAAGGTTGTTTTGTACAATGGCGCCCTTAACTCTAGGTGTCAAGAGTGAGGATGACCACTTAAACAGACCACATTTTAGCTGTGACCAGACCGATTTTGTTCCACCATATCAGCTAACGCTTTGTCTGCTCAAGGCAGTTTACTGATGCCTGCTGTGAAATAGCTGAAATGCTGCAGTCATTGCTTAAATCTCCATTCACAGTCAGTGATAAGTCATTTTGCATAATGTTTTAGATTAGTTCAAATGTTATATATCATATTTGTTTTATTTCTTCATGAGTAATAAGGCAAGTTAATGAAAGTGTATCGTGAGCAAATATGGGCAGAAAGCATATGCCACATGCTTTTTTCATATTCTGTGTTTCCATGTCACATTTTTTTAATGTTTGAAAAAATGATGTAGAGAACATTTTCCCCAAATCAAGATTGTTGTTATTTAACCATGTTGAACGTAATAATGAAATAAAAATATTTGGTACAGTTGTCACATGTTTTTGTTTTTTAACCTTCGTATTGAGGATTTGTGTTTTTATAAGTCACAGGCAGTATTTGTGCACACGTTTAAAGGCCATAATCTTTTCAGCTACGTTGACACTTTTTCGCGTTACAATGAGGTTACTCCGGATACATAGAAGCGCCAGTAAAATGACACCCTTTGTTTTAAGAACTCGTGTTTGTATTGACGATGTTGCGGGGATTACAAAATCTGATCAATACATCTCTGTTATGCAATGTCAAGTTCTTTCGAAGTCCCGTCGGTTTCCCTTCAGGTTTATATATGAGTGAAGTTGATGAGGAAATTTAAAAAAAATAATTGATTTTTGAGAGCAGATGAAAATAAGTTCTGCACAATCAACTTTTGTGGGTGAGAACAGAGAAACCGGTTTTTTTTCAAATTTCCCCCATGAATATCAATAGAGTCCCATTATCACAACAAAATGGACCCATTTCGCTTTCGGGCCCTATTTGAATATAAGGCAGTAAGAGTTACCTCCCTTTATTCATTGGCTTAATTCCTGCCACGACAGTGGTCTAAAATACCAAGAAGACATGCACAGTAATCATTATGTGAAAGTCAACAGCTACCGCTACAACTGTAATTAATCATACAGTAAACACAAACATTGTAAAGGTACAAGGCTTCACAATCTGGCCTCCATTTTCCAGACTGGGTTAAGTCATCATAATTAGTGTTACCAGTCAAAACGGACCAGCACCAAAATCATTCAAAAGGTGTGGTCAAAACGCCCCAGTTTTCGTGTCAAAATGTTTGTTGTTTGTTTCGTTTGTTATTTAACGCCTCACATAGCTATATGACGGTGGTCTGTTAATAATCGAGTCTGGGCCAGACAATCCAGTGATTGACGTCATGAGCACCCATCCACGCAATTGGGATACGATGACATGGCCTGACCACCCGATTCCGTTAATCGCCTCTTACGAAAAGCATAGTCGCCTTTTAGGGCATGCATCAGTTGCTGAAGACCTCTTCTACCCCGGATCTTCACGGGTTGTGTCAAACTGTACCCTATGGTTACATTGTTATAACAAGGGGCGGTCGGGTAGCCTAGTGGTTAAAGCGTTTGCTCGTCACGCTTAAGACCCTGGTTCAATTCCCTTGATGGGTACAATGTGTGAAGCCCATTTCTGGTGTCCCCCGCCGTGATATTGCTAAAAGCGGCACAAAACCAAACTCACTCGCTCATTGTTATAACAACACAGGGATATCTATTAGATAAATTTCAACTACATTGAAGTCAATGAGATGAGCAAGACATCGACATGATTGGTATCTAAACATCTGTTTCCATATCGAATTAGTTGTTTGGGAGGAAAAGCCATAGTGATACATTCATGAAGGGAAATGTCCAATCAAGAAGCCCGGAAACCACCTTACAGGCCTTTACTGTTGGGAACGCCTACATAGAGCCCGGCTGAATAAATCCTCAGAGTTCTGTGAGATAGTGCAACCGGTGTGCGTAAATTAATAATAACGGCGCCATATGCATTTTATTCGATTGTTTTTCAGATATGACCCTGGCGTGTCACGTGATACGCAAATCTGTGAATGATTCGGATGAGGTAGCCATTGTTACCAGCGGGGATACTTCCCTTGGGATTTCTAGCTGGAATTGATCAGGAGCTGGTTGTAAAAAGCAGCTTAAGGGATCGGGTGGTCAGGCTCGGTGACGTGATTGATTGCGTGTCGACTTGATTCCTCCCAGTAGTCAGACATACCATTTGTCCCACACTCCGATGTTTCGAGTTGTCACCCAGAGGAAATGATGATCAATTAAAACAATACCTGCTGTTGTTATGGAATAATCCAACTTACTTCTAAACAGGAGATAATATGCTGAAACCTTGAGTCACAGTTTAGGTAACAAACCCATTTTGGAAAATGCTCTGTAAACTAAACTACAGTAAACTACGTTTATAACGAACACTCTTATAACGAACTGACCGATATAACGAACTTTTTTTTAGTCCCCACCATTTGTTGTATAAATGCTGTATATGTGCTTATAACGAACTACGGTTATTACGAACTAAAATTCGTGGTCTCTTCGAGTTCTTTATAACCGTAGTTTACTGTAAAACATAAAGTAATCCAATAATACTCCCCATGAAACAAACTTTACTCTTTGACCTTTGACCATTCTGCGGGATAAGATATGCTGGGCGAGCTAGAGTCAGAGTTTGGGTACCTTATTCACATAGGATGTCAGCACTGGAGATACATTACCACAAAGGAATTGTACAACTGTGGGCGACCGCGTAAGGAATGTAACAGACCACGCACATCAGTGTATCAATATTTAAGATAATATAATATGGTACTATCCATTGTATGCCGTTGCGTTGTTCTGCCTGGACCAGTCTATTCTAACAACCAGGTAACAGGAAGGGGATTAGCCGTACATTTAATCCTGTCCACACACACACACTAACACACACACACACTAACACACACTAACACAAACACCCAACACACACGCTCCATCAAAGCTCAAACAGTGCTGTCAGGTTTAGAAGCAGATGTACCTTGTCTCCCAGTGGCGTTCACAGCAAGTAGTAATATTTTAAGGCACCTCAATAGGTAAGACCCATCACGCTGGATTATCGGTGAAGGATTCTTGTCATTTCCGATTGTCAGTCATCATTGTTTTATACCGTTTCTTCATTTCATGTATATTCCGGCGTCTGAGCTTGGGAAGAAATCCCAAAGTGATGCCGGTCTCCCTTATAATCCCCCTTTGGTGCAACTCGAGCACGGGTCTGGTGCAAACAAATCAGTGACCATTTTCAGTGCGAATCTTCTCATAGAGCAATATTTTTACACTGAAAAACCCACACAAAAACAAGCGCACGCCATGAGCTGTCGCGAGTTAAATTGCATAATTTCCATCTGCCATGTTCCCCGAAAAAGCATACCTATATTTCCATAGATAAATACAAATGGAGACAGAGAATCAAGTCTTCTTGGTCGTCCCAGACAGTTGAATGAATGTAATGAGTAATGCAACACAAACGGCCGACGTAACATCGGTACCAGACTGTTGAACGCTGTGCACTTACTTTCTCTTCACAATCGTAAACGTTCAAATCTCGGCATGATTGATTTTATATTTACAACGTCAAATAAAAAGAATAAACGAGAAGATTGTTAACTAAATAACCCCAGCCGACACAAAGGTCGTCAGACTGGCGTCCGTCTTCCACTAAACTAACATCAAGATATAATATTGTAATCGATAACCAAACTGGTAGTTTATTCCCGTTGCGAATATTCGAATACGTCTAGTCATCGCATTAAGATTAGCGCAAGAGACATGGGGCACCGGTTTACAAGTGGTCACATGTATCATTGAGTCTCCATCTTCGTATTCAGCCTCAGACGAAGTAGAAGATGCACTTAAGAAGTCTTACAGTTCCTTTCCCGCTGTTGAAGAGGATGCTGATATAGCAGAAACCTTCTACTTTCCGAACATTTCCCGGATTGGAAAACGGCTAACGGCGACACTTACAGTCGTGTAATGTAGACTCCATTGTGTATATCAATTTCTCCTTAAATGCTTAACTTTGTGTCATCATGGCATCTTCCATAGCTAGTGACGCTGATTGTTGCTTGTCTGCCGCACTCACCAATATTCCAGCTGGATTTCGACGGTCTCTAAATAAACTAGTCTGGACCAGACAATCCAGTGAATGACATCATGAGCAACGATTTACGAAATTGGTATATGCTGACATGCATCAACCAAGTCAGCTGTCCTGACCTCCGGATCCCGTACCACACTCAATTATTCACACCCTCTTATTGCCGAGCGCTAGGCAGGGTAACAACAAGTACCATCTCTTAACGTCGTTTGATATAACTAGGCCGGGGATCGAACCACCGACCTTCCACTCTCCGTTCTGATGCCTGTCCTCTGGATCAGGAGGCGGTCGGTTGTCTTGAGAACCGGGAGGCCTGGCTGGGTGACTTGGTAGATTGGTGTTTTCGTGCCACGATTACTCATGTTTTTAGTCCCAGGTTTGCCTTGTTAAGACACGGTTATTTACAGCCTTCTGTAATAAAGTTGGAATACTGCTGCCCGCGTCGTTAAACAACGTTCACGTTCACATGACAGGGTGACACAACCGGACAGGGGAGTCGAACCCGGCCCCATGTTGTGAACATGAACCAAACAGTGCATTACCCAACTGTTCCAAGGTCATCGGAAAATCAGGAAGCACTTTAACATTGCAACATACATCGCTGACGAGATAGGAAACAACTGAGTTCCCTGTGCTACATTCTGGCACTAAACATACGCCGAGAGTCCCACAGGAAGAGCAACTCCCCACGAGTGGTACACTGTAGTCCTGCACCATGACTGTGGAATATATTTATTTTATGGAAAAAAACTAAATCTAGAAGCGTATACAAAAGCAAGTCTAGCCAGCTCTAACTAGCTCAGCATAGGGATCCTTTTTATTTTTTCATAGAGTCAAGAATGATATTGTGTAATTATATAAGATTTCATAGATTAAATGTTAGTCTAGGTACACTGGTTCGTACGCGAATTGCAGAAATATGTCCGTTGTCTGTCCTGGACGTCCTTCTTGATGACCTCGCACAAACACGTGGGCTGAAGAGACCCGATGGATAAGAGAAGTCTACAATCACTACACTCCATCAACTCCTCCAGGGTCACTGGTCTCACTTTAACTCCACCATCAGCTGCCAGCCTGATGAAGCTGATCTGTTCAAGTACATACAGCTACGATTTCCAAGCTACTTTGCCATGTCTCTAAAAACATTGACCATATAATCAAATCAAACATTTTTGTGGCTTGTTTCTCAATGTGTAAGCACTTCTAGCAACACGCTACAGTACAGACGATTTGGAAGTCAAATCATGATTCATCTATATTTGTCAGTCTGCAAATTTGCCTGGCTCACTTTAAATACTTCCATCAACAGTCTGCTTTTATGTTCTTTTTGCTCCATAGCCTTACCGCCAATTCAAACGAGTAGGTGAGAGTGAGTATGGTTTTACACCGCTTTTAGCAATATCAGGCAATATCACGGCCGGGGACACCAGAAAAGGGCTTCACAAAATATACCCATGTGGGGGAATCGAAACCGGGTCTTCGGCGTGACGAGTGATCGCTTTAACCACTAGGCTACCCCACCGCTCCAAATTCAAACGAAGAGTATGTGGTAGATACTTAACGTACCTCTTCATTTGATCCGCAGGTCACGTATACTAACGGGGAAAAGTAACTGTGCTTCATATAAAGTTCAATAAAAATATATCTTTCCTGAATCTGAATAATACCTCTTTCAATACATATTCATGAAGACACCTTCTCGACTTCTAAGGTCATGTTTTGCACGGGCACTATTTGCATGTTTGCATGATGATACTCACACACGTGTTTTTTTATGATATGAACAGCACACAATGATTGTTTAGCTATCAGCTGCTCAAAACAAACAAGGGGGCACGGGTGGCCCAGTCGTCTAAGGCGCCGCGATTCGCTGTGCAGAGTTGCGTCCCTTGGACACGCCAGAAACCTATGATTGTGGGTTCGAATCCCGGTTCGCCCCGATTATGTTTCTAGGTTTGTCAGCACCATACCCGTGCTCGTGGGTTTCACCGAAGTGGTAAACGTGTGAGACCTGCATCACTTCGGGCTTTCCTCCCACATTAAGCTGACACGCCGTGATATAACTGGAAAACTGTTAAAAGCGGCGTTAAACCAAACTCACTCACTCACTCACTCAAAACAAACACAAACTTTGTGCAAATGTTGAGATGTAACGTTGCGTTGCAGCAGGATAATTCCCATCCGCATGTTTCACGTGTTGTAACAGATTTGTTGAGGCAGCTTAGTGTGGGATGAGATGCAAGACCGCCTACGAGAGGATCAGTAATTGCCGGTAACGCTTGCTCAGTTGGGGCAATCTTTGGTTGTCATTTGGAACAACATCCCCAAGGCTGTTTTCTATCATCTGGTGTCTCCGACCCGTGAGGATCCGGGGTAGAATAGATCTTCAGCAACCCATGCTTGCCTTAAAAGGCGACTATGATTGTCGGAAGAGGCGACTAACGGGATCGGGTGGTCAGGCTCTCTGACTTGGTTGATACATGTCATCGATTCCGATTGTGTGGATCGATGCTCATATTAATCACTGGATTGTCTGGTCCAGACTTGATTATTTACAGACCGCCGTCATATAGCTGAAATATTGCTGAGTGCGACGTTAAACAACAAACCAACCAACCGACATCTGAAGTCTCCAATGCTGCCTCGCCTGTATGAACCCAGATTGTGATTATACCCCGATATTGACATTGTTAATTGAGTTGTTACATCACCTCTTTGTCAGGGCGTGTCGCTCTGTCTCCTGTAACCAGGTATTGGTTCTGTCAATAAATTTGTCATGATAAAACATTGATCAGACGAATGACCAAATGTTATTTTAGTATTTTCAATAGCAAAACATTTACACCACTTTATATGACGCAAAGTTACTTTATTTCCCGTTAACATACCTTTTCATTAATTGAGCGATTATGGTTTTGCAACAAATTCCAGCAATATACCCATGTGGGGAATCGCGCCTTCGGAGTGACGAGCGAATGCGTTAACCCCGTGGCTACCCCTCCGTCCCCATTCTTCTCACGTAATCCTGTTCATGTGGTAAAGGCTTTTACTCGTCTTGCCAAACACCCGAGTTCGATTCCCGAAATGGGTACATTGTGTGAAGCCCATTCTTGGTACCCCCTCGTCCAGGAATATTGCTCCAGGCGACGTAAAACCATACTCACTCACTCACTTAGATACTGATAAACTTAGCTCGCTGGACCTTGCTGTACCGCAAACAGAGCTCGGATGATGCCTTCGGATTCGTTCGACGCAATATTAAAAAGTCAAATACAAAATATGCAAATTCTGATTTTATTGATTCTTGTCAACTGTAAAAAATAAATTTAATCGTGAGGAAACAAATACAACTCATAGCTGTTGTCTCAAGCACACCGATGTCGAGAACGAAGTCTGGTTATACAATCACAATTTGTACAACCCTTAACTTTATACCCATCCTCGGTGTTCAAGGTTAATTTACTATCTAGTGCAAATACGCAGGTGTTGCCATTGTCGGATAAGTGATTACACTCTAAACACAGACGTTCCTGACACCACTTAAACATGCCAATGGACGATAATTCACACAAACAAGGCCTATCAATTAATCCGCTGATGGTTCGTAACAAATATCATATAGCATACAATTAAATCAAGGTTGCGTTGCCCAATATCCAAGAGATTTGGAAACAGATATGAATATATCAACCCAAGACACCGAGGATGGTTCATATCTACATCAGTAGATAAACACTCACAAAATGTACATATACACGGACACAGGCCGAACTGTGATTCTCATAAATTGTACAACTCCGCAGTTGAGGTGTTTGTCACGTCACCGATTGACACAGCCCTACTCCTAGTTCCATCACTTGCCGCCAGGATGGGACGTAAGGGGAGGTAAGTCATATGCCTTCTGTTCTGCGACAGGTTCATGGATTACATTTTCACGATGTCTTTCTAACACCAGTTAATATACGCATTTGAAAATATACCTGATCTGTTCAACTTTAATATGATTGATTCCCTTAGTGGTTGCCTATGGCAACTTGGGCAACTTTTCTGATTGGAAAATACTTTTTTCAGATATCTTGTAGTTGATTGTGACTATTGTCATATTACTTTTGATATGGACATGGAAGTAAACTGACCAACTCTGAAGGTGGATTATTGGGCGTAGGGTAGTCGTGAACATTATCAATGAACCGGTCACAAACTTGTATACCACAAATGTTAGTCATGACTTGTGAACAATATGTTCTATCTACAAATACCCTTCCACCATGAACAAATATACACCAGCAGCCTCCAAGAGGCGAAGGTTTCTAGCAAAATTGTACATACCAGAGCACAAACAACAAAGGTAGATAATGTGTAGACCTACAAGTTCACAACCATTTACGATCAGCAGGTATAGGTACTACTGAACAAAATCAGGATCGCGGCAAAACAATGTTTGAAAATCATTACTGAGGAAGTTCGACAAGCAGAGATTGCATTTTCTCACGGGACTGCGATTGTTGCAAAAGTAATGGCGTGCCGTCGTGGTTGAAGGCAGGCAGAAACATACTGACACTCAAAAGAAACAGGAAGATAATAAAGGTGGGTGTTGATGGGTGTTTCAACACACACATTCAAGTTGCTAAGGAGTAGTAGACATCAGCTTTCTCGGTGGGATTTGGTCATGACATGACGAACAATCAAGTGTTCTTTACATCTAAACGTTTTCACCAGTCTGTTTGTACGTCCCATGTAATATTCTTGGGGTGGGGTTTCTGAACGCTCTGAAAGGACAAGCCAAAGACTTTGTTTTGGGCCAGTAACACATTATATTTCACAACATCGGGCATGTCCAGCAGGAATGCTATCTTGGGTAAGACCTTTTCCTCCAGCGTTTCGAATAAAATCCGAGCCCCTCCCCAAGAATACCAAATAGTCGATCACTTAATGCCATGGGACATGAAATGCTAGAGCTACGTAAGTGTATCAGGGGGAAAGGCGACTATGCCCGGGCCAAATAGCAGTCATACCAACTTTTTTAAATTTTTGTCACTTTTCATTTACTCAAAACCCTCGTTCTTTATGGCAATCATGTAAATCAAACCCCGCTGTATTTGTCTGCTAACTCAAATGTAATGTTGAATATAAAAAAATGCAGCTAATGATGGCCTAAATCACGCAGAACAATGTGAACAATGTGAACAGACCTAGAATTGGAAATGGACGCAAGGCCGTCGGGCAGAGCCCCCCTTTAACACTGATACAGTTTGGGATTGTGACTCTTCTTTTGTGTTTCAGTACAGAAGCAGCTTAAAACTACGTACATTTGCGTAATCAACGTCTTGAATAAATCAATACAACAATACATAAGTATACCAAATGAAATATGGTGAAAGCATTTGTGCAAATTGGCTGGTTAACCATAATATTCATATAAAACCAGAATTTTACGAATGAATTACATCGTCAGGTCCAATAATAACGGTTAATTGACAAACAAAATATACAAAAATATACCACAAAGCATTTAAACAATCTAACGAGATATATATATAGAGATATATATATATATCCTTAATGGGCGGCACATACTTTGTACTCAATTATATACAGACGAAGTACCAATAACTGGGTAAATTCACTGCGTGCCATATGATAAGCGCCCATTGTTTTCATTTGTTCATCATCATAATAATCATCCTCAACATCTTCATCATCATGACCATGGGTTCAGGGCCACCGTGATGTTCAACACGTAGACGGTGAAGGAACATAAAATATTAAATAATCAATTTCAGCACTCAAAGCATGTTCTACGCCGGCCACTCTTAAATCTGACCGCCCAGAATGAACAGGTTGGATCAAGCAAAAGGGATTTTCAATGCGTACAGGTATTCTAAATATCTAGCCGTAACTCAACATGTTCTTTACCTATCTGTAACAAAACAATTTTTACATTTCTGATATGATATATCATTCCATATTCTCTACAAAGCCAGTAACAATTCTCTTGATAACTGTTACTGTTCTGAACTCCTGTATTTGAGTCCGCTTTCATCTCCGACCCGTGAAGATCCGGGGTAAAATAGATCTTCAGCAACCCATGCTTGCCGTAAAACGCGACCATGCTTGTCGTAAAAGGCGACTAATTGGATCGGGTGGTCAGGCTCGCTGACTTGGTTGATGCATGTCATCGATGCCACGTTGCGAGGATCGATGTTCATGATATCAATCACTGGATTGTCTGGTCCAGACCCAATTATTTACAGACCGCTGTCATATAGCTGGAATATTGCTGAGTGCGGCGTTAAACAACAAACCAACCAACCAACCGCTTTCATCTCCACTGTGGTTACACAGTCAAGGAGACAAAACCATTCCCATATTCATAAGACATTTCTGCCAAAAACAAAGGCGATTGTAAACTAATCTTATCGTCCAAAAAGGAATTCCGTCCCCGATCAAATGACTTTGATACCTCGATACACTTTCTGCAATACAAACAAAGCATTTCTGTTGTGTTCATATTATACAAGCATTATATTCTCGGATCCCCTTAAAATTGTGCGTTTGATTTTATGTAAGTGATAATTGTTTTAGTTGAATTAATTCACACCAAGCATAGCTTAATCGAACAGTTCTTAGTATAAATAATACATCTGTTTGGTAACAATCATAAACATATGAAAACAAAACATGAATATATTGGCAATTACGACATAGTACGTTACTGCATTCATGCATACACACGCATATATATTAACCCTTGCAAACATACATTTGTTAATTGGTCCCCAATCAATCTGGAATTACAATGTTAGTAAACAAAATGACCTCGAACTGAAACAGGGTGGAGCTCTCTACTTTTTGGGATGAGTCAATAAGGTCCCAATAGAATTAAGATATAATATGGTAAGAAATGAAGAGAAAAAGTCCCAGTTTTCATAAGCCGTTTCACTTCCTGGTGAAGACACACAGGCGCAAAACTACCATGTGCACATCTGCAAATGTTATCCAGCTTTATTTAAAACCTTTTGATGGTTGTAGCAGAAATGTATATCACGAGCAGATTTTACAGCGCCGGAGGCTTTTTACTTTTTTTATAAAGGTCTTCTTGATCATGGCTGATCCCATGGTTTTATAGGCGCGAGATGTTTAGTACCCTCTCTAAGGGTTGAATGATTTGTCAGTGAGAGAGAAAAATGTGAAAAAAACTTTGTTACAAGTTGTCGACAACAGCTTGAACGGTTTTCGCACGAGGTCTACAAAGGAATGTTTTAACAAGGCTAGGAAACTCGATTATTTCATGAGAAATGCGAATAACATTCTTGTGCATGCCAAAATGTGTAAACGTTGGTTTACGTCAGTTATATTTGACCCCACCCTGATAACTGAGTGATATGTATGAAATGATAGATACTCTAATTACACAATCGTGACTGAGTCTGTTTGATTAACACACGAATGAAAAGCTATATTAAATTACTCAAGGCTGAAGTCGCAAAGCCAGACAGTTCTTGTGTTGACCTTTAGGTCAAGGACACACATCCGACATGGCAATTGGTCAGTTGCAAAATAAACCACCAAAGTAAATGTCCAGTCGTATGGAACATACACGTAATGAGGTCCTGCTCATGTTTTCTCCAAATCCAACAGTCAGATCATATCCTGAAGACATTCAAAGTATATCCACGGATGGTTATAGCACCGGAAGTGTTACCGGAAGTGTATGCACCAATATTAGCAAGCTCAGCAGCAAATATGTCACGTGATCACAGCTCTTCACCACAGAACCTGAAACAGAAATGAAATGTTATATGAAAAATATCAGAAAGTAGAACCTTAAAGTTGTACCAGTCTCAGCGGGCGTCTACGCAAAGTTCATATTAGTACATTAAGGTCTCATGTTCTTGTGGCTAGTGTAGTGTACTGAATTGGATGAATATTCTAACTTACAGGCTCTGGAGTTATCGATATCCCTTTTCATTGAATCATTGAGACAATAATCTTTAAAAACCAGAAATAGATTTCAATGATATATGGGCATTCATACACAGACACAAACATATAGACCATTTAAGCTAACATATTAGTCGGACACAGTGATTCTTTGGCATATACTCAATGCTACAATGCTCTAGAGACCACAGAATATCCCGTAAACAATAGACATCCCCTCACTGATTTGCCGACATTATAGTAAGACTAGCTAAAGGGAATTCCTCGAGTAATATACACACAATGTTATCAGAGAGAGCATCCATGAACAGAATAAAGTACAAGAGGTTGGTGCATTGCCTTGTCACACCGAAGATCCGGTTTCGAATCCCACATGGTTACAATGTATGAAGAATATTCTTCGCGTCTCCGTCAAGCTCGAGCTGGAATTTTGCTAAAAGCGGCGGGAAACCACTCAATCTATTCCCTGTAAAGTCGTCTTGATATACTAACATTCCCCGGACCTAATCTATTCAACTGATTCAATCTATTCAATCTATTCGAGAAACAGATGCCAAAGTCTTTCAATACATTGGCAAGTTTTGGAAATGAAGAGATTCTCTGGACTCTCTATTTAATATTAAAAGACAATTTAATAAAAACGCTTCAAAGACAATATGTCAGAGCTTACCCCCACTGTCGGGATGTCCTCCCTGGTGCCCCACGGTGTAGCCAGGGTCCTCGCCGTCACCCCCTTTAGGTGGGGGTGATGGGGTGGCGGTGGTGGTGGGCGTCGGGGAGGTACCCCCATTCTTCTCGTTCTCTCTGATGATCTTCTGTATCTTCAGGAAGTGGTCGTTGCTCATGCGGCAGTTGTGGGGCGAGTGGGTGAACGCCTGGTGGATGGAGGTCATGTTGTGGAAACAACGGGGCACGTTCTTGGCCACACAGAACCACAGTTCGTGCAACGCACTGAAAGGTAAGGGAACATACTTATCAAAATGTCAGTGAAAACTTCAGTTCACATTACGTCCAAACGACATCTAAAAGGTCTGGAAAAGACGTCGCTACAAGCTTATGAGTTATTGAAAACACGTTCTAACATAGTCTCCTACATACGGTTATCAGTCCGATATTATTCATAAATAATCGTCTCTACAAGTTGGTGTTGCAAAGCCCCAGTGATAAAAATCAATCTTTGGCTTTCTACAGACCCATCTCAGACTCGTATTATTGCATGTTATTGTACTGTACATTTTTTACGGCAAGTTAACAGGTCATTCATTCTGTTTAGCTATAATTCACACGTAATAGTATGGTAGCCAATATTGGCCATTTTCATCAACAGCGAATACCTTGTCACTTTGAAATCTGAAATAATATTTTGCTACCTGGTTGTGTGTTTTGTTCCAATGCAGTCTGGGGTGGCCGGGTAGCCTAGTGGTTAAAGCGTTCGCTCTTTACGCCGAAGACCCGGGTTCGATTCCCGACATGGGTACAATGTGTGAAGCCCATTTCTGGTGTCCCCCGCCGTGATATTGCTAGAATATTGCTAAAAGCGGCGTAAAATCAAACTCACCCACTCACTCCAATGCAGTCTGCATGGAAAGTACTTTACTTAATACATGTAAACTATCGAAGATGTACTACACATCCTTCGTAGTTTGGCTCAGCACATTTCAGCCAACTCTCGTACATAAACAGGCTACAGCCCATTGACTGATATTGGTTAATGATACCTCACAGGTAGCCTCATCAAAGACTACACAAATATGCCTCATCTCTGCAGACTCAAAATATGAATATAATTCCTGTGACATGCAAGGTGCATATAAACTGAAACTCAGTATAAACGACTCTGCATCAAATCATATCTATACTCAGACGCCACTAACTCAAGAACTCCAGGTCAGATGAGGACCCCGACTCCATGCTTCCCGTACGCATCGTCGTTACGATGTATGACCTGTGAAGATCCGGGGTAGAATCTGTCTTCAGCAGCCCATGCTTGTCGTAAGAGGCGACCAACGGAATCGGTTGGTCAGACTCGCTGACTTGGTTGATGCTTAGATCCATGCACATTATGTCAATCACTTGATTATTTAAAGACCGCCGTCATGTAGCTAGACTATTGCTGAGTGTAGCATTAAAACAAAACATCAAATTATATCCGTGGGAATGTTCATGCTTGTCTATACTAAGATACCAGTGAACTTCATGGGGAATCCTTGTCTGATTGGGACCCCAACCCCATGCCTGCCATAAGCCGGTTACAATGTGTTACCTGGCCGAATGTCTGTCGTCATGACCTGACGTTATGAATCAATGCTCGTGTTGTCAACCACTGGTTCACCTTGCCCAGATTCTATTATTTACAAACCGCCAGGACATATATAGCTGACCTAGGTGCAAAACAACATTCACTGACTCACTCCAAATCTAAATCTTAGGTACCAACGGAGGAGGCTGGATGGAGATATTTCCTGATATTATACCCCTCGGGGGTATTAGTCAGCGATGAGGGACAAGCTGGTCAGACCGCCGTAATGCCCAGGAATCAATGGTCAGTTCACGAGATCCAATACCACTCGGATCAATTGTCTGGACTTTGATGGATTGTCTCTGCATCTCATACAGAGTCTAGACCTCGTGCGGTTATGGCGGGAATCACATTGCGTCTGTCTGGTCATCCGCAAGTCATGCCGAAGCCATGGAGATCTCATGGCCTTCATTTTGTATATCTGATATTGACCAGCTTCTGTTTGAGTAATACTTGTCCTTTTATAGTAATGAATCCATATTAGATAACACACCCCTATCTGCGTTGTACTGGATGTCTTTGACAATATGCTGTTTATGGTAACAGAAGCCGAGAGGATACAACGAAGTAATGAAGATCACATTTCTGAATTACCTCAAAGGGCGATCGATTGAAATATACGTTCACATAATGTAGGACTTGCCTTTACAGTGATTATGTTTTACTTCGATTGTTAACCATAGTGAAAG
Source organism: Haliotis cracherodii (assembly GCF_022045235.1). NCBI lineage: Eukaryota > Metazoa > Mollusca > Gastropoda > Lepetellida > Haliotidae > Haliotis > Haliotis cracherodii. The sequence goes on from NW_027266270.1 coordinate 4,539,868, forward strand.
TAAATATATAAATAAATATGAAAAAAAATCATATTAGTGTCAAAGTGTTATCGCATATCCCCAGCGCTGACCAAGGACCGAAACCTACCCATCCCTCTCCCCATCCCTCACGGAAGTTAGAAACACCAAACTGAGTTGCTCAATGCTCACGTCACAGATGTGTCAGGATCCTATTACACCTTTGCTACCCGTGCGCGTGGCTTCCACCAAAAGAGGTGGAAAACAATACCTGTATATTAACACAATTTCATGGCCAACCAATACGTGACCAGTTGGGTCACTGACATGTCATTTCTCAATGACAGATTCCAGTTTCCAAAGATTTTGTACTTCAATGTTACCACAAGTGATAAAGAACTTTGTATCTTAATATGTGACAGCAACATGGCGGTCATCGACAGCCAATCGCAGCGTGACGTTCCTGGCTTGTGTCGTAACTGGCCATAATGGTATTTACCGAACTCATGTACTTATCCTTTTGGTAGTAAAAGGCATATTGTAACAAATACGGTCCTAAGCTACTTACAACAAATACAAAACCATTATCAAAATCCTTATCACATTCCGTATCAGTCAATGTTACACACACGCAAACACGCAAGCTCACGCAGGCACACGCAGGCATACACACACGGACTGACAGACAGATACAACTTACACACCTGATAAAATGATACAAAGTTTTTCATCCACGAATGCCAGTCGGAATTTGCCTTGAGAGATAAGAGCAATTGTTGTGACAAACGCTTGTTTATCGGGCGTTCTCGTTCTGTTTGATGTGTGACGTCATTGCATTGAAAAATTGTTAAAAAGCTTAAAAGTATTGACACAACATTCTCTGTAAACATGCATATGAACACTTTTGGTATGTTACCAAGGATACACATTAATTTCAGCTAGTAAATATTCAAACTGTGTATGTAGTTTACACATGAACATACCAGCATGCAAGTAAAGCTATTAAATGGCACTAACCGAGCCATAACTTAGCAGGGTGTTCAAAATACACTCCTGGTCGAAGCAAGGATACATTTCCACAAGGTCGTTAAAATCTCGATGTTCCATCTATGTGATTCTTAACAGGCTGCATGTAACCCAACATATATGTTGTTATTTACTTTTCTGTGTGTTTTGTTTTCTCTTAAAACCTGCAGTAACAGCTCACCATGATGTTGTAAGTCGGCGAGCTAAAAAGCACTCGACAACCTTCAAGTTGTAGATACAGTGGCAAACTTCCCAAGAAGATTTGAAAAAAAAATCAAAATTATCTTCGGCTTGATGTAGAATCGGTAGTTTTGCTTATGGTTAGGCGGCAAAGGTGTCCTATTGTTCAAAGGCTGCAATATGCTGCACAGAATCGCATCCCTTTGTCGTGTCAGGATTCGCTGGATGTGGGTTCGAATCCCAGATTGGCCTTGAGAATGTGTCCAACAGTAATGTTCCAGGAACTCAACAAGAGTTTAGAGCAATACATATGATGAGTTAAGTTATGAATAAAAACACATTGCTTACTTCGATCTTTTCAAAAGGCCACCGCGTCTAGAAATATTCTGATATATTTCCAGTAACAGTTAACGGAAGGGTTGCTACACTGTACAAAACTACTGCTACTACTACTACTACTACTACTACTACTACTACTACTAATAATAATAATAATAATAATAATAATAATAATAAGGGCATTTATAATGAGCCAGATTCCATTCACCAAATGGATGCTCATAGCGCTACACTATTATTACCCCGATCAATGGATCAGTGAGCACTCGATTTTCAATCTCAGCTCCCTGGGGAGTATACAACCCAAACTAACCAATTATAGGGCATTTAAGACAACGGCCATGTCCCCAGGATTATACAAGCACAGTTCTACAAAACACACATTCTGTAGGAGGGTGACTGCAGACCTGTCACAAGCTCTAGAAATACACCATGAAGCCAAGCAGAAATCTCCTGATACAGTGTCTTATAGTGAGTGAGTTTGATTTTACGCCGCTTTAAGCAATATTCCAGCAATATCACGGCGGGGGACACCAGAAATGGGATTCACACATTGTACCCATGTCGGGAATCGAACGCTTTAACCACTAGGCTACCCGACCGCCCCCAGTGTCTTATAACCCAAACCATAGGGACCTGTGTTAATACTTAGTTTCCTTTTGGGTTAGATTTTACAATCAAACTGAGAAAATAAGAAACAGTTCTTGCATTGTCTTAAATATCCTTTGCATAAATAACGTCACTGATGAACGAACAGTTCAGAGAGTTGGTTTTACTCTTAGTCTGAAAGCATAAATTAGAGATAGCTACTAACGCACACAATCAACGCGTCAACATTTTCTCATCGCATCAGAGCGTTGATAGCGACACCATTATTGGTCATCCGGGGACTTGACTGTCGGCTAGACGTGCCACGTATTCCTGCCATATGGATGAATGGTCCAACAGACGACAAAGGTTTTCCGTATTCACGACGAAATATTGCTTGTTGGGCCGTGAGCGATCAAACAAATGACTGAATCATTGCAGTTCCTTATAGTTCCTTAGTTACCTCAGCACGTTTTGTTGTAAATGAGGGAGTGATGTCATCAATGAAGAGTCAACATATGGTAGTGGTGATTCATAGCAATTCATTACGGATATTAACCTTCGTCCTTATAAATGATCCTGACAAAGACAAGGCACATACATTTCAACATCCCGTCCTGGCCTGGTCACCTATTTGAGTCATTGGGATAACTGTTATCTGTTTAGCATCGACAATATGGAGCTCTAAACGTAAGGTTCAAGAAAATCGATTACAGAATCTTTTCGTGAGTAATAACGTTGCATGAAAACAATGACAAGTTCTTCTGCGAACTCTAATATAGGGTTCTATTTCCAATTTGCAAAGATGTAGCATAACAGCATTTCTTGAAAATCAATATCACTGAATTATACATATTTGATTATTTTCACATGAATGTTGAACTAATGAAATAAAAAAGTTTGGGTGCAACGAACCGAATCAGTGAACACAAAATGTAATCAGTTAAAATGGATTCATCGAGAATGAAGCTAATGAAAGAGTGCTATCATGTGAACGTTGCAGCAGATTAATACAGCACTGAACCAAGATGAAGACACCAGTATCAACAAGAGACCACCCAAGACTGAACATACAGAAATGAACCACGACGGTTGTAAAGCTTTATGGCGTATAGACGCTGTCATTCTGAAAAAAGTGTACACCTTCATTCGAAACTGTATTTAATCTACTTATCTAATGACGCCCGTTTTGTCTAGCTACTGAACGGGTTCAAATAAATAAAAGCGACAAAATCCTTTCCACAAAGAATTCAGTCTATTTGCATTTAGCCAAAGTAATTTGACATATGAGCTGACAAGAAGCCTTTATCATCAGGGCACAGAGATCCTATCATTCGTTCAGCCGAGCCTTCTGCTCAATAACGGTCACAGTCTTGAACTCTGATCTTTTATCCGGAATCGGTCAATAAAAGAATATCCGACAAACGTGCGTTCTTATCCAGATGGCTCACCATAAACTTGAAGATCAGTTACGAGAAGGACCATATCTGTGTACTTGCATGAATTCGTAATCACTTATTCGGCTGTATTTTATTACATCGCCCATGCCTTATACAACGACATAAGATGTTTACTACAAACATTTGATGTTTTGCTCCTTAAGGAAGGAAAAAACGTATATTTATCAGCAAATGTTCACCGTAATTGTAGAAAGGGTTTCAAAGTGATTCAAGACAAATATCTTTGTCTAATGTTCAATACAAAGATAAGTCGGAGATTAAACTGCAGACCCAAGATAAGGGATACAACTGAGACCAGCATCTTTCTACTATATGAAAAACACCCACAGAAACTGTACATAGAAAAAAATATTATTCCGATATATGTGTCAAATGATAATACGTAGGTTCTTCAAACCATATCGAGGAACTTGAAACGAAACCTCCTCAGTGGGTGTCATATATATTTCACAAAACGATCGTACCTGTAGTAGTATATGTAGCATATCTAACAAGTGAATGGTTCCTCACACTGGTACTTGTTCTGCTCTAGCACACACCCAGCCCCACCCACAAACCACCACCCCATCCCACCCCACACCCCCTTATGGATCCGGGGCAGAATAGATCCCCGGTAACATTGTACTGGTTCAAGCTTCATTGTCTACAGGCCACCAGGGATGGGCTTCACACATTGTACCCCGTAGGGACTCGAACCCACAAGGCTGCCATACCACCCCTAGTCAGTACTTTATAACTGTAGTACTGATCCAGTCACCATTATAACCTTGTAGGATACTATGACATATCTCTACTATTTCTGTATCTGAAATACATCTTTGGGATTTGGGAGAGTAAAATAATTCGGTAAAGACAGACTGTCCACAATTTTCCAGAATATTTGCAGTAATGACATGCAGATCAATAGCTTCTGAATGTCAAGGCTATGTTTTATTTATTGAGATTAGTATCTTCCTTTGTCGTTGCCACGTAAGGCTGATAGAAGCTTGTGGACTCATTGATTCAGTGAAGCTCGTCATACATGGGCGGACCGAGACACGTCATGGACACGGATTTAGTAGCACACGTGACCTTCATCTGCAGATTCTGGGTTCTCCTTGATAGTGAGACAAGAATGTGATTCTGAGTATTAGACGTCATTGTCAACGGTAACAAATTACAAATGATAAATCTCCGTATAATGTATCACCGCGTGCCAGCTTGATGCTGGAAGTGATGCTCGTCTTAGACCTTTACCACGTTCTGAAGCCCACGAGCACGGGTATGGTGCTGACAACAGATAATCATAATCAGGGCGAATGTGGGATTCAAATCCACGATCATAGTGTTAAAGACAAGTTGTTAAAAAAAGAGATAAAATCAAGGTTGGGGACATAAAACAAGACATGAACAAGCTTAACCAACAATTCTTTGTATTTTCAAAACTGTCTGTAGTGAATAAGTGAACCGAGTGGAATTCTCTGTCTGGAGAGACTTCAACCCATAGTTACAGTTGCATTGTGGACACGATAACTGGATTGAATTATGATTGAGATGTATTTTATATTTTTAGTGATTGTATGAATATTTGGTGTTAAAACAAAGAGATTTATTATTTTTGTCAATTATTTTCAGAACTCCGTCATCAGAGTAAATATAAAGGTGTTCGGAAGCCCTCCCGTTTTCCCATTTTTCTTTGTCCAAACCACTAACATTCTTACTGCTATTCCAAATGCCTTATGATGCTGCTGAAATGTCTGGCCTCCCTGCAACTCCTCGCATTCAATGACATGGCGGAAGTACAAAACGTGGATCAATATTTAATGGTTTAGGCACGTTCCTCTTTATGAAGCATTCAGCACTTGTTTGCAAACATCGACCAATACTGTCTGTTGCAAGAACTCATTCTCCATGGGGAAATTTGCTGTTTTCTGATTATTTGGCCATGTGTTATTATCATGCAAAAAAGCATTAACATTAATTATCAATGATACGAATTTGCACCAATTTCAAATGAAAGGTATAAGTTTATACGTATTCAGTTAATTCCCGCATGTACAACTCAAAAATAGACATCTGCCGTCCTTTACACTGGCAGAAAAATATGTCAGTGCATGCCGATCGTGAAAACAAAAAAAACAATGTCACTAACATATCAGGGAGGACAAACGATACATAATGAAAAGTGGAATTTGTGTTCTCTGGCAAACAAATAAGGTTGACTATTTCAGCTGTTGATGCAATCGACAAGGGGATGCGGTACTTTCGAGCAGAGCTTAACCTCTACTGGGAGCCATGTAAATGGTGTTAATAGTTTAATGATGACCTTCGAGCACACACATCTGACAGGATGGCGTGTTTGATTGACAGGAGGTGGGTTTGTGTCTGTCCATCAGGTATCATACACTCAGACAAATAAACAACTGTCAGTCAGTTATTAGTTATTATATTTTGATGTTTAAAAGCACACAACTCAATTAATCTGATGAAGCTGAACCCCAAAGTGGGGGAATGATTGAGTATGGTTTTACGCCGATTTTAAGCAATATTCCAACAATAACACGATGGGGGACACTAGAAACATCTCACTTTAAAGCACATGTTTTTTTTAAGAATCTGTGTTCAAAGCCCTCTGATTCTGACACAAGTTATACTTTCAAGAAGGAAAGAAAGTTTTAAAAGAAACACTTTCATGAAAAAGATTTGTTTAAAAGCGTACAAGAGTTATGCATATATTCCTCTCATCTTGGTCACTCCAGCTTGAGAGGCGGTCGGGTAGCCTAGTGGTTAAAGCGTTCGCTCGTGAGGCAGAAGACCCGAGTTCGAATCCCGACATGGGTACAATGTGTGAAGCCCATTTCTGGCGTCCCCCGTCGTGATATTGCTGGAATATTGCTTAAAGCGGCGAAAAAACAAACTCACTCACTCACTCCAGCTTGATAATGATGTAAGAATCTACATCGAAACGTCACTATATGCAATAAACCAGAAGTTGTTATCCATAAAGTTGTACGTTTTCTTACTTACTCACCTACTTCTAGGATGCCAATCAAACAGTTAGTGAGTACAAGAGTTGTTAATATATCTGTTTAGTATCCCTGGACACAAGTTGCAATTTAAAGAGGGAAAGAAACGTTTTAAAGGAAACTCATTTATGAAAAAGAAAACACTTTAAAAGAGTACATATGTTGTTACCACATCTGTTAAATATCCCCCCTGGTCTATGCTGTTGTTAAGTTAGACTAAGCCTCGCTGTTACACATCAGTAAAACAGTGATAGATTATTAGTTATATGTCATGAGCTGGATGTACAGAATTGTACGAGATGATATGCAAATTGTGTGGATGGCGGGTTTGCAGGAGGACATGCTCATCCTTTTCGGAAGCACCTGTTGTCGTCACTGAGTTTGGTAAATAATTATATTAAAATGTTTGTGTGTGACAATAACATTTATGTTGTGACCACCATCGGACACAAAATGAAGTGAGATCAATTGTGACGTGACAAGCAAAAAACGTCATATCACACATGACGTCATGATTTCCGTACAGGCCGTCATGTAAAGAAAATCAGATACTAGTAGCTAGATTCGTTAACGAGTAATGGTAACTTGTGTTCTATTGGATAATAAATATTATGCATGTTTGGATTTCTGCAATTGAAACAGCCTGGGAGGAACAGGAACTGAACTCTTATACCTCGAAACTTATCAAAATGAAAAACACTCACTTGCACAACTGGATGCTATGGTTGGTCCCGATGTGTTTAACGAGTTCATCGTTCTCCGCCCGACAGGGTTCCTGGACACTCATCAGGTCACTGGACGTGCAGGTCAGACATGACACTGGAATAGAAATAACACATGGTCAGGGAGGTAACATGTACAGCACAGGCGAGGGGAGGTTTAACGTCGCCTTCCGGATTATTGCACGTATATAGCCACGTGCATGTATGTGCGTGCGTGCGTGCGTGCGTGCGTGCGTGCGTGCGTGTGTGGCTGCTTATACTAGTCCGGACCAATACCGATTTTCAAGTGCTAGCTCACTGAGATACCATGCCGCAGTTTAACATGAATACCTCACTCAGACACAGTATACTGATTCCATGTCGACCAGTCCTTGTTTTAGCCCCACGCAGGGTATCAACAACTGCGATCTTTTAACGTCTTTTGGTATGATGCGGCCGGGGATCGAACCCCCGACCTTCCGTTCTCCGGGTAGTCGTCTAAGGCGCCGCGATTCGCTGTGCAGAGTTGCGTCCCTTCGGTACGCCAGAAACCTATGATTGTTGGTTTGAATCCCGGTTCGCCCCGATTATGTTTCTAGGTTTGTCGGCACCATACCCGTGCTCGTGGGTTTCACCGAAGTGGTAAACGCCTGAGACCTGCATCACTTCGGGCTTTCCTTCCACATTAAGCTGACACGCCGTGATATAACTGGAATACTGTTAAAAGCGGCGTAAAACCCAACTCACTCACTCACTGTCGTCACTGATATGCTATCTGTTCATATGACTTTCGCCACTATTTGCCTTTTGCGCCCGATGGAAACTTTTTCGGCAGATGATCTTAACTGGTTGCTGTGTGGCGTTGACGTGTTATATTGACATGTCGCCACGATATAGCTGAAATAATGCTGACATGACGTAAAATAACACTCACCCACTCACTCTATTAATACACAGACACAAGGTAGATTCTTTAAATATAGTCGATATAACGCCTAGCCAATGTAGTCAATTAAGGTTGTATGCAATGTATGCAATAGCGTATGCAGAGCCTTATGTAACACACGCGCGTCTCACGTTGAGGAAACCAAACGAAAGAACTTTGCCTTGAAAATCTATATTCCTTTCTTCCGCTAGAACTAACTGTGTCAAGGATATTTCAAATAGCTGCAGTCACAAAATCTACATCTGCCATAACAGGAAATGCAGCATATGCATTGCATGGTGGGATACCCAATTACATAACATTGGCATCCCTCAGCCAGCAGGGTTACCAGATACAGACAGTATAATGGCGGTCTACGGATCCTTGTCTCTGTGGTGATTGACACTCATTATATCAAGAAACAAAGACGGTTTGTTTTTCTTACAAACATTAAAAGACATTTTTTGCAGGATTGCGTGATGGATGATTGCAATTATCCACATTTTGAAACGTCTTCCGTTGTTTCTGATAATGATCCAACTCAATGACAGACACAACCAACAGCACTGGGAGAAGCATCCACACCATGTCTTAAACGGACAATCCTCGTGTATTCATAGGCAATTCAGCCTTGCACCAAACGCAATACTTGTGACGTAAATACAACTAGTTTAAGAGCTGATATGGACAGGCATGCAACAGACCTGAGAAGTTTAAACAAAAATACATTAAAACTGCTTGTCTTTCCGTACTGACTTTGTTTAGCCAACACAACACACGATCCAGATTCACAATTCTTAATGCTAAAAATACATGCTTCATTCTAAATCAAGACGATTCTTGCCCTGCCAAGTGTATGTACTGTTATAAAGGGATGTAGAACACAGAGTGAAGAGATTTCAGCGTACACAATGAGATCCAGACTACAATATAGCGGAACACATTAATTATCTGAAAAACTGGGAAAAAACAACGTAAACACGAATTCTTTAAGCATCGAGCATTTCCTCCCCACAAGGTCGTAGGGAGAACGTTTCATTTATTGGGCAAAGTCAGCCGAACGTTTTTACCAATTCTTGATGAATGGTTTAAAAGGGTTTTTAACATATTCTGAGTTCCCAGATAGAAGTTCTTGATGACGCTAAACGTAAATAACACAATGAAAGTTGACAATAATCACGACCGTGCCTCGTTAAAGCATCTGGGTCATCGTAGATTGCAACTGAGACTAATACGTGTTTACGACAATATTCTTCTCCAAACGTCATTATGTTTTATGATTAACAATGGTTAATGTGACGAGGAACCACCTCAAATCATGGTCACCTTTGTAGGTGTCTGGCAGATCATCTCATAATTCTTTTACACTGGATGAAAATGTGATTTTTCACGTCATGATTTCATTGACGCCGGTCTTCCGTGTGCTCTGATCACCCTTGTGATTAACCTTGAGTGTGCAGCAATGCAGGTCTTGGGTAGTATTTCGTACTAGACACACGCCATGTTTGCGTTGCAAAAAAACACATATATCTGGTTTGTAGCAAACCCCGGGTTGACTCGTATGCTTGAGTGTCACACGCGTGGGAAAGCCATAAATGGAAATTTCAACAAACTGTAACGTATCCAATTAGTGCCAGTGTCCTATGTAGAACAGGTGCGTCAGACTCCAATTTGTTTTCAATGAGGTTTAATTCAGTCTTTCACAGGCGAGAACACCATGAACTCAGCCTCCGTCGATAAGATGCGAAATATCCCCTTTCCGGGAAACGCGCACTTCATCTCGGGTCGTCATGAGAAACAAATACGTGCCACTTGTGTCAAATACATTCGCATGATGGAGTGGGGTACTGATCTCGCTGCTTCATTAGCTCCGTTACCGTCAGTTTGGTTAACGTTACCCGGTCGCCTGGAAATATGCACCAGCGAGATTCGGAAATATTCACAATATTTAGAGAGCCTGCCATAACAGATGTGTTCCAAGGAAGTGTTCCAATGAAACAGGAGATTCCAGACGTTTATTTTCTAACTTACGCCTAATGTAGCAACATATGTGTCGCAAATAAACAATGGAACCACCGATTAGAAATTTAAAATAACAACGATTTGTTTTGTACAATGGCACACAGTGATCATGAATCAGTGATTGATTTCACATTGCGGGGGTTATAACCGCAGGTCATATTCCGAAGTGGTGGTAGGTACTAGATATTTACCAGTTTGATGAACACCCGAGTAGGTGCTGACAGACCAAGGATAACACTAAGGGCGAATCAGGAAGTCGGATCCACGATCAGAAGATCCTGACGTGGTCAAGGGACGCAACTCCTCATAGCGAAATACGGTTTCTAGGCCACCCGTCGCGCCCCGAACTTGACTTAAAACCTAATCTTGAATTTTGCATTTTGAATGTTATTCTTATGTTCGAAGGTGGGCGGTGGAGTCGGACTGACGAAGGTGTAGACCTGGCATGCATACCATATCGCCCAATTTGGGCTTCACATTAAACTACCATGGAACCTGTAGAATCCCACAAGTCGGGACGGATGATGGTTCAGTAAAGATAACTAACTCAGTCAAGGAACATGATCCTCTGTTGACATAATTGTTTAAAAGCGAAACGTCCTAAGCGAACGCTGAAACTGCGTATCTCGTAAACGTTATATAAGCAATTATTCTGAAAATTTTGCTGAACAGTTGAGTATTATGTAAGTGAACGTAGAAAAGAATTATTAGGAAAATATGCACGATTTGGCTTAATTTTCTATTTAAAGTTTACGAACGTGTTAATAATAATTTGATATTTTAATCGTGCTTTGTACATTAATGTGTGTGTGTGTGTGTGTGTGTGTGTGTGTGTGTGTGTGTGTGTGTGTGTGTGTGTGATTCCTCATGTGGGAAGAAAGTGTGAAGCCTATTTCTGGTGTTCCCGCCGTCATATTGATGGAGTATTGCTAAAAGTGGCGTAACACCATACTCACTCACTCCCTCACGACCAGCACACGCTGCTGTGGACCAATTCTAACGCAGAATCACCATGGGGATATGTTTTGTTTGTTTGTTGTTTAACGCCGCACTCAGCAATATTCCAGCTATATGACGGCGGTCTGTAAAATAATCGAGTCTGGACCAGACAATCCAGTGATTGACATCATGAGCATCGACCGATGCAATTGGGATCGATGGCATGTATCAACCAAGTCAGCGAGTCTGACCACCCTATCCCGTTAGTCGCCTTTTACGACAAGCATAGTCGCCTTTTACTGCAAGTATGGGTTGCTGAAGACCTATTCTACCCCGGAATCTTCACGGGTCTGGGAATGTGTGGCAGCGACCTGTGAATACTGGAGTGTGTGCTGGGCAAATCAGGGTTTGAGTGCATGAGCACGACCTCCATCCCCGACTGGTTGTTGAGATTACCACAGAATCCACACAAGGAAATAGATCCGCCAGGGCAAATAATATATTTTGATTACCCCGACGCAATTGAGTTAAAACATACCGATATATCGTATTGTTGTATAAACTTTCAAAAGTGAGTCTAAATTATATAACGAACAGCCCAGATTAAATCGCACAACTTGATTAGCTTTTAATGCAACTCAAAACCGCGTGTAAGCCAACACAGCTATCATTGTTTCGTTGCCTTCATTCATTCATGAAAGAACATGCCCCTGTTAATGGTAACCCAATATCCTTGTATGGCCAGCCTGCTGTTCTATTTGTGTTATAAGCATCTGGTGCCGCCCAGCGGGTTCCTTAATTGAAGTCCAGGGCTTGACAACGACACTGAGCCGCTACTGACGGGATGGTACCTCTGGTTGCTGCCTGCCATGGTCTTTAGCAAAACTGTTAATTTCAGGAAATGGATGAAGTTTTCTATAGATGATTTTACACTTTCGGCGTTTCGTAAAAAATCCTTCAGAGGGAGTTAAATTAACGTTGCCATGTTACACATCTTGCGCGGGAAAGTGCACGAGACTGTTACTATATATAAACGTCAAGCATGAACTACAAATTATACGCCTAATTTCAGGTTATAATATCCGATACATTAACATCTGTCCTTCGGGATCCACCATTTTTTCATATCAAAAACTATGAGCCTGTCAATTTTGTGGCAGGCAATTTCGTTGAATTTCAAAGGTCTGTAGAATATAATATTTTTCCAGAATTTTCAGAGACTATATGTTTTCGTTTAAATCCCAGTCATAGACCCCTGGCTGAACCTGGCACATGTGTATATACTATAGTCCCGTCAATACACACTATAACAACACTCTGGCTGAACCTGGCACATATGTATATACTATAGTCCCGTCAATACACACTATAACAACACTCTGGTTAAACCTGGCACATATGTATATACTATAGTCCCGTCAATACACACTATAACAACACTCTGGCTGAACCTGGCACATATTTATATACTATAGTCCCGTCAATACACACTATAACAACACTCTGGCTGAACCTGGCACATATGTATATACTATAGTCCCGTCAATACACACTATAACAACACTCTGTCTGAACCTGGCACATATGTATATACTATAGTCCCGTCAATATACACTATAACAACACCCTGGCTGAACCTGGCGCATATCTATAGACTATAGACCCGACAATACGCACTATAACAACACTCTGGCTGAACCCGTCAATACAAACTATAACAACACCCTGGACGTGGGAGCAGAGAGCAGCAGGAGATGGAGGTTGCACCCCGACTGCAACGTATCCTGTATATAATGTCTTTCGTCTTCACAGCTGGTGATTTACAGAATATTCGGGAAGGACTCAACTTTCATTCTTCAAAATCCATCATCTGTTTTCATTCTAGAAGTGTACACGAGGGGTCACACACCAAATCATAATTACAGAATCGTGTGGAATGACAGCCTTCACCAAGCTGATTAAAGTCGTAGATTTATTGATACGATCTTTGTTTGAGTTTATTTGTTAAACAAGTTTCCATGGATACCGAATCATGTTTAATACAGAGACGAGTGGCCTGCCAATAGCGCGACAATGTCATAGCACACCAAACACAGCAGTCATGGGCGTTAAACGTAGGCAGTAGTTAATCTGATGTAACACAAATCCAATCAATGCTGTGTAGACTATCGGGCATTTCATATACATAAACAACCTGAAGTTAAGCCCATCCCAGAAAGTAACCCAAGGGCTTCCAGTTGGTGTCATCTTCGTGTTCAAGGGTGATGCACCTTTGCCACAAGGTAAGGATTTATTACATATGAAACGCCAACGCCAGAGTATAACCAGTCTCGATTATCCGACGAAACAGACTCTATTGGGCAAGAAAGGAAAAAGAGGTGACAATTACATTGCAATCAGTCATTGACTTCATTTGGATATATGAAACGTACGCCATTATACCAGTCTCGATTATGTGCCGTAACAAATTCAATCGGGCGAAAAAGGCAAAATTGCGGTGAAATTTATGAATGGATCACTGAAAATGAGTGATGACACCAGGTGTTCGCGAATAAAAGGTAGGGTGAGCAATATTTGCCAGCGTGCAAGCACGCAAACTACTCAACTATTAACCATGAACTTTGCCCTTTGCACACATGATCTACTTTCAGTTTATCAGAGGAATGTTCCTGGTTAAAATAAGAACTAAAAACATGTTTCTGGAAACACTGTCCTGCTATAAAACTCCATCATACACTGGACGTTACTGATTAATAGAATCCTTCCGAACAGATACTCTGGGGTTATTGGAAAACGTCGTAAATGCCAATGTAGTGAATAGGTGATTAAGTTGCGTTTAATGCCACTTGGAAAGTATTTCAGTTATATCCCGGAAAGCCCAAAGTGATGCAGGCCTCAGACGTTGACCATGAGCACGAGTATGGTGCTAACAACCAATGATAATACTCCGGGTGAATACGGACATCAACCCAGGATCAAGATTTCTGACATGTGTTAGGAGTGAAATATATGCACTGCGAAATATTGCGCCTTAGACGACAGGGCCTTATTTCTATTTAGAATATTGTCCACCCTGCAACACAGTAAAACTAGAAAAGAATGCACTAGCTGTTAGCACATACATGCTAACGAGAACTCAGTGCAAGCTCATAGCAGGGGTCTCGTATGCTGGCTTCAGTTTGACTGTGCCTCCACCGCACACACGAGGTGTGATAATCACTGGCATGTTAATTATTTATTTGGAAACTGCACTTTCCATTGGGGTGAGCTAAAACTCCTTCAACATCCACTTCATGTCAGGGTGGTACCTCTTCAGATCCCGGGGGATACAGTGGACCAAGTGGGTAATAGAACATCAAGTCTTTCATCTTATGCCATTACTACTCTGTCTTGGGTGTTCTCGTGGTGGTGTGCGTAGCATTAATGCAACATGTTGCAAATACTTGAATTGTGTTTCAACATTTAGGACATTACACCAATTCCGAAAAAAATAATTTGTTTATCCACGTCTTCTGGAACCCATTCATGGTCGCCTTTGAAGTGCTTCGGGGAATTAATATTAGATTCCCTTGCCGCTTAATTGGAAATTAATCGTGGTTAAAGAGTTCTCAAATAAATGCTGATCTTGAAACCAGGTAGATCCTTGTGACGTTCATTGACAGACTCACCATAGCCTCGAATATATCCGTCGTTATTGCATACTTGCTAAAGCATTATTTATGGCATAACCAATGACATAAACGTGGCACTTAATATGAGGGGACCCCGATTTCAGTAAGTATGGGCTATGCATGCGTGTTAGAAGGAACCTCTGGTTCAACCTATCAGTGAGATATAGGAACTCAACATTGTTTTCGAAACAATAGGTACTGATTGTAAGAATACTTAACATGTAACTTAATAATGTCGTTATTATGTATGTGGTATATCATCTTACACTAGCCTATTAGTTCGAAGGTGTCCGAGTATCGTCGAGTGGCGTGAATATGTAAGAAAACATACAACTTTATGGATAACGACTTCTGGTATATTGCATGTAGCGACGTTTCGATGTAGATTTTTACATCGCTATCAAGCTGAA
The DNA here is from genome assembly GCF_022045235.1 of Haliotis cracherodii. Taxonomy (NCBI): domain Eukaryota; kingdom Metazoa; phylum Mollusca; class Gastropoda; order Lepetellida; family Haliotidae; genus Haliotis; species Haliotis cracherodii. The sequence continues at coordinate 4,555,092 of NW_027266270.1, forward strand.
GCGATAACGGTGTAAGATTCTGCATCGAAATGAGGCTACATGTAATAAACCAGATATTGTTATCTATAAAATTGTATGTTTTCTTACTTACTCACCAACTTCTAGAATGCCAATCAAACTGTTAGTGACGTCACAAGAATTAACTTGGTTGCGAGGTGAAGTGATATGAATAGTTACATCAGCTGTCTGTGCGTAATCAGGTAGGATCTCGATGACAAGGTAGTCTCAAATGCTACTTATCATCCCAGCTCACCGCCCACTTAAACCCTCCCATCTGTTTTGACGCGGTCTTCTAAGATTGTTTTCCTACTTATTACATCCCGCGAGGTTCATAATGTGATGAACCTGGTTTACTTACGCTCCAATTACCTGGTAAGGGAAATATGGTATTTCACCTCACAACCAAATTAACCTCACCCGGTGATTTAATGCACATTTGCATGCTCAAAAGAACCATAGCACTGTTGTCAATATGTGATTAGCTCCTGCAACACCCAGCATTAAGATGGAGAGGCTGCTGGCTGTCTCAAGCGTTACAAGTACCCGTGGTACTCAGTTGATGGTTATTACACCGTGCACGATGTTAAATGGTTTCTGAAAGGAAGGAGAGTTTATTATCTCACATTACGGGGCTGTGTAAGTTCATTTCTTCACTTAGTCTAAGTAACTTCTTTAGAAGATGAATAGGAACGCGCGCAAAGAGAGGTCTTATAGTCGAGTTGTGTTTTTCATTGCGTAGCCATAAAGGAATGCATGATCTAGAATAGTAATCTAATAAAACGAAAGCTCGGTGTGTCTCATTAGAAACATGTTGAGACAGTAGAGTGCGTGGTATGTCGTAATGGCAGTTTATGCCTTAATGTTTTAAACTGTTGGTCTCCGCAGGGACTCTTTCCCACGTGACATGTCGTAATCTGTTCGAGGACACTCTTCCTAAGAAGGTTTTACAATTCAACAACGTACATATATCATCGCAAGAGGTGATTACTAAGTGACAAGATATAGGAGCGTGTACGTTTTCAACAAAGGATAAAAATATATTTTCCTGATTAACCTGATTTATGGGTTTCATCAGGTGTATCTCGACTCACATATATTTTCATAGAGCAACGTCAACACTCGAGGTGAGGTGAAATTTGGTTTAACGTCGCGTCCAAGATTATTGCACTTATATAGCGACGTGCATGTACGTGTATGTGTTTGTGTGGCTGCTTGTACTAGTCCGGACTGATGCCGATTTATAGTGCAATCTCACTGAGATACCATGCCATAGTTCAACATGGATACCCCACTCAGACACAGTATACTGACTCCGAGCCGACCAGTCCTTGTTTTAGCCCCTTAATGCCGAGCGCCAGACAGGGTAACAACAAGTACCATCTTTTAACGTCTTTTGGTATGACGCGGCCGGGTATCGAACCCCGGACCTTCCGCTCTCCGGGCGGACGCTCTACCACTAGACCACGGAGGCGGTCTCAACACTCGAGGAATGCAACATGATCGTTGGTAGAAATATCAACCGAATCTGTGAAAACTTTTATATCGTATTGCTGGAAGCTGGTAAATTGATGTTTCCGAGCTTGCTTGTAACATATAGCGTTTGTTATGGTTTAACGCCGCACTCAGCAATATTCCACATATGACGGCGGACTGTATCCAGTGATCCAGACAATCCAGTGAGCATCGATCCAAACAAATCCCATCTTTCAGCAAATTATAATCCAGTACAGTAGGGGCATTCTACGTTTAACGAGCCCCATATATTGTGCAACGTGGGTCATCATAAGCATGCATGATGTCAAAGTTCAGATAACACTTATCTACCAATGTTGACTAGTTATGCAAGGTTAGACAATAACCAATTATTATTCAAGAAAATTGTTCGTGTAAGGCCAAACTGTCGGCCTGGACCTGTTATATGCAGTAACTATCGTCGTGAAGGAAGTGTCTGGTGTCGCGTCCCTGGGCATACAAGCGTACGCGTGAACGTGTGATAATGTGCTCCTCGTTATTATCCTCGAGATTATATGCTGCATTGGACGGAATATGGCATGAAGCGTACACCGGCTTACCCACGATAACGAAGTCCAAAAGCAAGTCAAGGTGAATTACATTAATAAGCGCAATTTGAAGCACGCAGATGTTCGCACATGCAACAATAACAGTGTAATATACCAGAGTACAGACATTTATCACACACACACAACACCACACCACACACGCACGCATGCACACACACACGCACGCACGCACACACACACACACACACACGCACGCACGCACGCACGCACGCACACACACACACACACAAACACACACACAAACACACACACAAACACACACACAACCCGTCCACACCCTGGCATATAAAGCGGGAGATATAGTCATCATCTGGTCTCTCCGTTTGTGCGTCCATATTTCGTTTCCGGAGCATAACTAGTTAAGCGTGATTTTTCATCCAAACTTGGTTCATTTATTTACCAGGAGCTGAAGTGTTGCCTTTCGCTATTGTGGGGGTCAGGGGGATTTGCCATCTTTGGGTGACTCTTGTATCAATGGATACTTTCTTTTACGTACAATGAAAGCTTTTCGCCGAACACGATTGTCCTGTACTATATATGTATCTACAATTACGTGAAGTCATATAATTTAAATATAGGTTGAAACAGTTATTTGTCTCGAGCCTTTAGTCCAACAACATTTCTATTCCTTTAACACAAATAATTTACGAAAGGAATCAGATCAAAGAGTTTCAGTGTGAATATTGAATCGAAACAAATTTTATGAAACTAGGGAAATAGCAGAACACCAAGTAGCCTTATTAGTAATTTGGTTTTCAATCTGATAAGGACCAAACTGAAAACATTTAATGACAAGTAGAGTAATTAGTGATACATTTCAAATCTCAAGTGTTCCTGTGCGCGGTGCTCACGGGCATATCAAATTGCCATATCTTACACAAAGATTATGCTATAATTTATCTTCTAAAACCAGTAATTGCTCCACGCGACCATGACGAGTTAGTAGCCTTAACACAAACTGCCAGCACACCAGGCGGAATTCGTCGTCGCCTACTATACCAGGAAAACCGATGAGAAAAGAAGCGTTGTTTTCAACAGTAGTTCCGTCTCAATATAAGTGCGATGTTAAACCCCATTTTATTTTACCTCACTCGAGTTCACAGACAGGATGATTTGAAAGGACGCTGTGCTGTGTGATATCAAATAATAACATAAAAAAAGTCTTTATGAAAGAAAATGTGTGAATGCACATTTTTATTTTTTTAAATCATAGTGTATGGTTAAACACCTTGTACTCCCATAGAAAAGGTTATGAGACAAGTAGGCCTTTCCAAAACTTACTACATTTACCGTGCACCTATACAAAATCAGGTATTGCAAATCCTGAGCCATAACCTTAACCTTGACAACTGCTTAACTCATGTAGTCCATACTGGGCTATTCACATGCTATATTCCTGTAGGCAAATCGGTATTGTTACAGGTTGGCTCATTTATTTCTCGTATCGTTTCTCATACTTTTGCAAGTCCCTCCCGGGCAAAATCACATCCATAAATATGTGAACCTTTGTTCGTTATGAACATGCATTTTATCAAGCTTACTGTTTGGTCAGAATGAAGTGATTCTGGCCGTCAAGTTTGTGAGAACTATACGTATTTATATTAGATCAATACGACCAATATACGCTTTCCGGCAGGTTGTTTGGATAGTATGTTTTGTGTTTTAAAATTATCATTGTTCGTTTAACGACCAGTCAAGTGACGATGTTAATGCACATTGGTGGACGCTGAATGTCCAGCGAGGTCGTGACCAGCGCCCAGTCTGTAATCCACATGTATTCACGATGCCTAGTTGGCCATCTGAAGTGGCCAGCTGGGAATTATACGACACTGCTGCCACGAGGCATGCACGCATGTGTATTCTAGTAATGACATTAGCCTAATGTACACGTCTTTGTCCTCTCGGTGATACTGCGGATGGCGGGGTAGTTAGTGGGTGAAATATACGAGTATTGTCTATTAGTGGCTGTGATGACCGGAGATTGAACTAATTGGGCAGAACGTGGACTATACTTTACCTATTACAACCCTCGTTACATATAACTGCCAGACATGTGGATAAATAAAGAGCTGCTATGTCAGGGGGGAGTACATGATGAAGAGAACGGCCATGTGAACACTAACTACAACACTAATGCACTGGGAAGTGATACTAAATTAAGTCAGATAGTCACATATTAATAATAGCTGATGACCATTGCAATATTTCATACACGTGCACAGTGGAATCCATTTAATCATGTTCCGTTTTGCCCATTGTCCACATAAACTGGAGGCCTGTGGTGACACATAGTAAAATCAGCTGCATCCATTAAACAAGCGTCTCAAAGCAACGACAATGTAGAATGCAAATTCCATTTTTTTCTTGGTTTACATAACCTACACTATACCATATACATCATTAAGTAATCTAATAGATACAGAGTATACGTGATTCTGTTTCCATCGCAAACACAGTAACGTCATGGTATTATCTTTCATGCACCCACAAACACTTGGCTTTGTTATGTTTTCATGCAAAGAAAATAGCTACCAAATTACGAAATCTAGGATGTGACCACAAAGATAGACATGGTAATGTTATTTGTAGAATGTGTTCACTTAAAGACCATATACATCGAATGTCATTGGAAGGCCAGGAGAAGTTTTATCGTTCTGATCATTCCAATGGAATGTGTTGCACCGACCATAACATGTTAAATACACTGTCATTTTTCAAGACAAACACTAAATCATTTGTCATGAATATACACTATAACATATACTCTATTGTAGCTATCTTGGATATCTGGACGTCCAAGTTCATCGGTTGATATCCATAGGTATGATCCTACTTACCTGTACATCAGAGGTCAGGTACATAAGACACACGGTAGAATCAACTCTCTATCTGACCAGGGCTCGCTTGCACAGAACAATCTTAGCACTACGACTAGTATTTTAAATCCTATACTTTAATATAGACTTACAATAGTTTTAGTGTAATGATCGTATCGGACCTATACAGTCAGATTTAACCTGAAGTAGCCTTGACAAAACTTGTTGATACATATGTAATTCGTGCATGACACCTCTGGTTGTCGACCGCTGTTACTATTCACCGGTTGCTCAAGTAATTACCTGCTTGTCTGTGGATCTTTATAGCTTGAGTATTTTACATTCGCATGCATGAGCTACAGCATGGCAACAGTTCCAGTGACAAAACATCCTCACTATTTCTGTCTAACTCAAAATACCTTTGTGCTTTCATAGCGTAAATTAAGAAAGCATCACGCTGCCTGTTTAACTTGTTCTTTCAGTTTTGATGCGTTCTCTAGACAAAACGAAGATGCAGTTCAAGCGGCCATAACCGTTTCACAAGAACATGAGTAAAACTCTCCCAGTACAATACATCTGCATCCATGTTTCAAAACGGGTTTTCCAGAATACATTGCAGCCACTGCTTGTTGATCTTCCCTTCGCACAAACCATACAATTGGTTTTGGCAGACGGCAAAGCTTCAGATAAGCATCAAAGGACGGAACTTTAACATGGCGTAAAGACAGTTAGTAGAACAAGTCGTAGTTTCTTGTAGTAAAGTTAATGGAGACTTTTTTTCATTTCTAGAAGCATGTAAACATGTTGCAGAACTTGAAAGAACGTCACTGTTGTGAGGATTTTGTCAGAGCAATTACATCCTCCACATGTAGTAGTGGAACCATTGTGTGTACTCTGACTTCGGTCGACATGTCTAACATAGTTCATGTGTGTAAGTAGATTTCATGTTAATGTTAGGTAAGCTATATAATGACATAGCTTATCGTTTGCAGTTCATATCTAATGCGTTTTACAAACTATGAGATGGGTACATCCATGTCACAGAGGACAGAATGTATTTCAAACATGAAATGACAAATGTAAATATAAAAATAATTTAGAGACTAATTTAATTAATTCAGAGACTGTATGGCATGAAAAACAAGTGCAAAAAATGACATGCGAGGACGTGGCTATTCCAAAGCCAAAGTGCAGCCACAGAAACGTTTGTTTCATCATTGGAAGAAGCTGTAGTCATTAGAACGTTTCAAACTGCACGTTTCCATGAAATTCTTAGTCTCTGAAGTCAAATGATACTTGAAAACTAAATTGAATACATCGTTTACCCGTCCAAGTACCATTCCTCTCACTTATCCTGTTTGTTTCTACTAGGCTGATTTTTTAGTAGGGAGTTTTGTGAAAGAATACTTTCAGTTCACACATAATATTGCTTTAGCAGAATACATCAGTGAAACGCCCACGTTATCTAGGCATATATCAACTCGGGTATTTATAGATGTGATATGGATTTTCTCTAGTGATCTATATCCTGTAAACTCTCCCACAAAATGATGCCATCTTTGTGTCTAGATCACACCAACCTAGACAGGACATAAATACATAACCTTTACTCCGATCCTTTACGGCAATTAGCAAATAGATAACGATTATCCGCCGAAACAGATTCCACTGGGGGTAAAAAGAAACAGGTGAAAATTATATGAATGGATCACTGAACATCAGAGATGACACCAGGTGTCTGCGAAAAAGGCAAGCACCTGTTCTGTTTACACCATTTAACCATAGTATATCGGACACCAGCTGACTACACTGGTACTTAGTGAGCATGAAAGACGACGTGCGTACAAGAGAGTCGATATCACAATACAGATAGATTTCGCGATGGTCTCAAAGTAGTTTACATCAGTGACACGTCAGTGAATAAAACTTATTTACATCATAACACCGCAGAACATAACACCCTGTGGCAGTAATAAGTCTAAAGAGGTAGTGCATATATCGCACATATACACATAAACATGAAACGCAAATTAGTTAAATTATCAGTGCGTAATCATTGGCTAAACGTCAAAGTAGATGAAAACGAGAACATTTAATATTTAACTTTGACATGGAGGAATGAGACCATGGATCACACGTACAGACACTGGTTGTGAAACGAGAAGTGGATTCGGAGCCGTGCATGCAGGAATATAGTCATGCCTTACTGAATAGTCGGGTGTCCACCGATATGGAATTGTGGTTTGAAATAATGACAACCTAAGAAAACATACAACTTATTTCTTGCTTTAGACTATAGAATCTTACATCGTTCTCAAGCTGGAAATTGGTTTCCATTAGTTCCCAGTTTGAGGGATACATAATCAAACCTTAGTTGTGTCAACGGATGTTCTCAAACACTTCATGTTCATGAGTCATGGGGGGCGGTCGGGTAGCCTAATGGTTAAAGCGTTAACTCATCACGCCGAAGACCCGTGTTCGATTCCCGACATGAGTACAATGTGTGAAGCCCATTTCTGGTGTCCCCCGCCGTGATATTGCTGGAATATTGCTAAAAGCGGCGTAAAACATACTCACCCACTCACACACTCATGAGTCATGGAAGCGAGTCACAAAAAAAGTCCGGTTACACATCGTTTCCCTGTACCAATTTTTGAAAGCTTTGTTGGGTCTTGACTATTGTAACAAGACATGAATCAGTGAAGGGCACTCACTAACATAAGAATACGATTTTTGGGCATGAATGGAACATGCGTATAAAACACATTGATCAGTGTTTACCCTTTTCGCTAAAACCTGGTGTCATCACTGATCTTTGATCCATTCACACAATTTTCATCACAATTTTTCCGTTTATGTAGATTGAAATCTTCGATGACGTCTCATATTTAATAACCCATCATTGCTATAAGGCATTACCTTACAATTATATTATTTAAAATACTACTACCACATTTCACCTTAAGTTTCAAAGAACAGTTGCCTTGGCATAAACCTAATTGTACTGAGGCGCTATCCCAGAAATTACGCATTGGTTCTAGCCTACCTGTCTTTGGTATGTTCCAAACACATTCTTTGACGAGCGCATACCTAAAACAGGTGGAACATTTTCAACGGCAAAGGGAAAATTGCACTCCTGAAGTATTAACAATATTCCACAAATATACCTGTCTGTTTTCTTCAGTATTATTGTGAACTAAATACACAACATAACACAAGTTTAAAAATATATATGCCGTGAAAGAGTTTGAACAGTTTTTCTCCAAAGTATATCTTGGCCGACGGACAGAGCTTGTTTGTATACCCGTAGCCAACGTCGCTGTGCTGGTTGAGACAGATAAACAGAATGCATTTCTGTATCAGAAGCACAAATTGCATTTTTCTGTCAAAGATATAAGACATAAGTAGCAAAACAAAACCCCATTGATAGCGTCGTCAAAACATTTATATCCTTGAAAGATATCATTTATCTTATCCTAAGTACCGGTATATAACGCCAACAACACACCTTGCATCACTGTTTTATATCTTTGACAAACCCACAATCGTGCTTTCGGATTATTAACTCTATTTTAGACTTTCTCTGACAACATAAAAGTGTGCTTTTTATGTACCGATGTTGCACAGCCCCAGAACTTCTAATTAGGGGGGCGGTCGGGTAGCCTAGTGGTTAAAGCGTTCGCTCGTCACGCCGAAGACCCGGGTTCGATTCCCGACATGGGTACAATGTGTGAAGCCCATTTCTGGTGTCCCCCGCCGTGATATTGCTGGAATATTGCTAAAAGCGGCGTAAAACCATACTCACTCACTCACTCACTCTAATTAGACAAAGACCGAATAAATACAAAGCACATGGGCTGACATGGTGAGACGGCATCACAGTAACAGCACACGGTACTGTTAGTCGCTAGGTACATCAGTGAAGTGAAGTGTGTCAGAATCTGGGTTCTTATTCACATTGGATTTTGTAAAAGAGAAATCAGATTCCCGAAGGGGAAAGTTGATTGTACTTGGGGGATCAACAGATTCCAGTGATTTCTTCGACTTCAACCATATCAAGGTTGATATATAATCTCTCTATAATACTGCATAATGACCTATAGTAGCGCCAGATTTACTTCATTAAATATACAAAGCGTCAACTCCAGAGAATAACTAGTCTCGGTTATCCAGCGAAACAGATTCCAGTGGGCGTAAAGGCAAAACAGGGGTGAACATTATATGAATGGAACACTGAAAATGAAAGATGACATGAGGTGTTACAGAAAAAGGCACGTCAAGAATGGACAGTGAATTCCTGGATCATAAGCAACTGCAACAACAACAGCGTGACGTCATGGTTTAATAATAATTATGAATCATAATGGTTTAATTATAACAATGGAAAGTGTTTTGTCGCTTTTATTTATGAAATTACTGCTCTGAAACAGTGAACACATGGCTGTGTCTTATGTGTTACGAATGGCTGACAAGGTCACTGTGTCTTCCCAAAGTTAAGGAAGTTGAAACATGAGATATTTAATTTATATCTTTTACCATGATCCGCAATAACCTGTTACCTAACAAAATGTCACTTTGCTATTTCAAGCATCTCGACATGCATGTGCATATATATAACATACGTTCATAAAAACAATCGGGTCTCAGCTTGGCGAACCGACGGTTGAACCAATGTGTCAGAACCAAGCCACACATTGTAACTCATCCGTACCCGTCCATGGGTTGACATTGGGTGCTTGGGCCCTATTCTGTCCTGGAATCCCCACAGATGAATTTTCAAGTGTGAGGATTTGACCTCATGCTTACATTAGTGCAAAGCCAATACGACATATAACTGATACATTATATCAAAACAACATGTATAAAAACATAGTGTTGACACATCAAGTCTACATTCCCCTGACACAGGACTGTAAAATAAACAAACGCAACTAGGTGATAAAGTAAGTTCAACCGGTTCAGCACGAGTGGATGTAAAGTGCCATGTCCGGTTATACCACTTGCAGCTGCATCTGATAGCTACTATGTCAATCGTCCACTCAGACATGGATGGTATCGTGGTTCTGTTTCCTTATTAACTCTAATTATCTTTGTTATGCTTGTATATCTTACTCATACACACGTGTCTACTTTGACATTAGACCTCCGTTTTTAAGCACGGCTTGCTATCGTAAATCATCGCTCTTTCAAGCATCCTATTTAGATGTGAAGAGTACTTCTCTGTTAATTGGTGGTTGATTAGTTCTGACCCCATGGTAATGTCATGTTCCCCCATACTAATTATAACCTTATGAAAGAGTGAGTGAGTGAGTGAGTGAGTTTGGTTTTACGCCGCTTTTAGCAATATTCCAGCAATAACACGGCGGGGGACACCAGAAATGGGCTTCACACTTTGTACCCATGTCGGGAATCGAACCCGGGTCTTCGGCGTGACGAGAGAACGCTTTAACCACTAGGCTACCCGACCGCCCCCCTTATGTAAGGCCAAACAGACTCACGTGGTTGGAACAAGGAATGTGCAAGTGAGTGAGTCTTGTTCTATCACTGCTTTGACACGGTATTTCAATATTCTGTCATAATGTTCGGAAATTCCCTTTGTTGGTTGTCTCGAATCCGGATAACTTGAACCGTTGCCGGGTCCCCGAGTGTCCGATACAACGAGGTTCGACTGTATACAACCTGTCTGGTTCATGGCGAAGGAAAGCCCGAAGTGATGCAGGTCCTGTTCACGAGCACGGGCGTGATGTTGACAAACCTAAAAACATGATCAGGGCGAAACTGGGGATTCGAACCCGCAGTCATTGGATTCTGGCACTGACAAGTGACGCGACTCCAACCAGGGCTGGAACCAGGAAGTCACTGTTTTTGTATGAAGGATAATGCTGTACACAGAAACAGGTGCGTGGAATGGAAAACTGCATGAGATAAGCAGAGGAGGAAAAGACGACGTACAGGAAGTGATACATATTCAATCTAACATCCCAGACATTCCCTCGGGGATAAAACACGAACATATCTGACAAAACCGATACCAAAACCAAAACACGTTTCTTTTATTCTACTGCAGACTCAACACACCGCTGGTCCTACGGGGAAATAGTTTTAGCAGGAATGACAGTTGTACCAACGCTTGGTGGAAAATACTTAGTGTTGTGATAATATTGATAGAACCCTTAGGTAGATTACACACTAAACAAGGCTGCTTGGTAGTTGTTGTAAATCAAACTGTGATTACGGAGTAATGATATGTACACACATTAGCGCCATAAAACAGAGACGCGTCTTTCACGATTGTCCTGATAACACTGCTCATTATCTCAATACAGACGTTGCATACGTGTTGGTAAACCTGTCCTTTTTAAACTGGCATGTACATCGCATACTGCTCATTATCTCAATAAAGACGTTGCATACGTGTTGGTAAACCTGTCTTTTTTTAAATGGCATGTACATCGAGGTGTTTACAGCATTCAGTCACGAGAGACGGATAATTGCGAATATCGGATAGCTTTTTCTATGTATATTACTTACTGACATTTTAAGAAAGAACATGATCAAAAAGGTACGAAATGAAAACCCTCCAGGGAAACGTTAGCTAATAATAAAGATGATGTAATCAATTCGCGATATCATGGACAATGGATGACGTCATATCCTATTGTTCTCAACAGTGCAACACCCTCATGTCCTATCGTTTCAACTGACCAATCAGCATTGAGAATCGCCAAAATGCACGTATGCAAATATCACAAAGTTATTACACACGAGATTTCTAATCTTATGGGAAATATTGAAAGGTACTCAAAATGGAAAGTTCCGTACAGATTTGCGTCCCTTAGCCATGCCAGGATACGACTATGGTGAGTTTGAATCCCAGTTTCACACCGATTATTATGATTCTCGGTTTGTCAGCACAATCACCGTCCTCTTACGTTATAAACTGCGCCAATTCGGAATTTCCTCCAACACCACGCCCTAATACTGTACAAAGCGGCGTTAAAACCAAGTAACCCACTGCATAAATCTTGTTGTGTTTGTGTGACATTACACCGTTAACTCATATTTAACATACATGAACTGGTGAAAGTATGTCCACATAATCGACCATTGTATACTCTACACAATGTAGGTCGACGTGATTTGACTACAGGGTAGAACACAAACATCCAATAACTCATCTTCACCAAAGCAGTGAGCCTCTACAACCAGCGTCACCATGGGCTTTCCGCCCATCTTAAGCTGACACGTCAGTTAATCCTAGTTTTTCAAGACTATCCCACACTGCCAACTATTGAGACACGTTCACATAATGAGCGTATCCTACGAGAACACGGGGGGTGAGTTTATATTACAGGGCGAACTAGTATATCAGCGTGTTTCCACTACAGGAAAGAACAAACAAACCTTGCTGGCTTAATTACCCATGAGACAGCACAAGGCAACAGTGAAGAAGAGAAGCGACAAAACCGCTCCTGCGTACACTTCCACAAAATGCATTTGAATGATAGAATACCTCACCTTTGATCTACGAGGCAGGTGTAGAAAAAAGTGCCCGGTCTACTTCATTAATCTCCTTGTTTGCTACGTGGAACGGCTTGGTGAATTACTACAAATTGTATCAGACAACTACTGAGTAAGGCGCAATGTCTTTTTCTAATTTGAAATTACACATAAATAGCTATGACTGCAAAACGATTTGAGGCGAAAAGATGCGAGGGCGATGAAATCTCGGTTGAAAGATAAAACTCATTGATCCTAACTAATTTAGATTTGATGACAACTGGACCTATATTAAATCCCCCTTTACCGCCAGCCATTAAAGCTGACCACATGTTATGTAGTATAAAATATCAGAGGCATTATCTTTAAATGGTCAGACCCGTGCGCAGAACTATGCAGCCAGGATTCAGGTGGAGATTTCCATACTATGTCCAAGCAATAGTTATTGTCTCTGCACCAAGATTATGTTTAACATAGAGTTACATGTGAGAGGATTTCTAGACTTACACTTTGTCTGTGAAAACATTTCTTTACAATAATTGTATTTTTTCTTTTTAAAAGAACTTTTCCCCTTCTGCTGTTTTGTGAAAACATGTCTTTAAAATGATTGTACTTCCTGGAAACAAACATGTCTCTCGTTTGTGTGTACTATGAGCTGCCCTCAGTACCCTTCCACTTTCCTAATTAAAAAAAACAAAATAAAAATATTTTTAGCTAACGACTTCGCGGTCATAGTACCCACTTAGTACAACAAGAATATTGAGTTTCTCAGAGGATTAGAGCTGAGAACGCTGATGTGAATAATTTAAAGCCCGTACGCCCCTTTTAAAGCTTAGTGACAATTTATTTGAAAGTGTCACAATACTCTAGAGTGCTTCGGAAAACGATGGAATAATACACCCAATTCACTCGAAACAGTTAAATCTTTTCCCCTTTTCACTCTGAACAACAAACAGTAATAACACGTTGACATTTGGATCAAAGCGGGAAGCGTGACCTGGCAGTTACCCTAATCATTCAGAGTTCACGAACAATGCGCCCGAACGCAGCACATCCAAGACGACTTGAACCGAGTCCTGCATTCTTAACCTGTGTCGATTGCGGAATGTTCTGTCGGTTTACTCAATGAAACAGGGATATGTTTGTTTCTGGTGCGGAGTGGGAGGCGTGCGTTCCAACGTTTGTAAATGCTAGGGCAACCAAATCCAAGGACCTTAAAAGCATTTTACATATGCTGATCAAACAAAATAAATGATACGATTTGAAACTGATACAACACATGCATACCTTGAATATCTACAGACGGATGGAGGAGAGAAGGATTGAATGAGGGTATGTGTCATGTAAGAATACAACACGCTCTTCGCTACTACCCAAGGCATTGTCACATACATGTATATACAGATATATGCACATACAACACGTACTTCATTACTACCCAAGGCATTGTCACATATTTGTATATACAGATATATGTGAGGTGAGGTGAAATGGGGGGGTAACGTCGCGTCCAAGATTATTGCACTTGCATGCACGTGTATGTGTGTGTGTGGCTGCTTGCACTAGTCCGGACGGATGCCGATTAATAGTGCTAGCACTTCTTCTCCATGCTAGCACACTGAGATACCATGCCGCAGTTTAACATGAATACCCCACTCAGAGACAGTATACTGACATGTCTTCTGTAATTGTTCTAACAATCAGAGACCTATTTGGTATCCACGTCTTCTGTAATTGACTTCTGTCGCTAGGCTGACAACGGAACAGCCATGATTACCTTGGTTAACAAGATGACCAGTCGATGCATAATTCATTAGTAACATTTAATTAGGTTTACCTCTGTGACTCCTTAATTAATGTAGGTGAGGTGAGGTGAAATGGGGTTTAACGTCGCGTCCAAGATTATTGCACTTATATAGCGACGTGCATGTACGTGTATGTGTGTGTGGGGCTGCTTGTACTAGTCCGGACTGATGCCGATTTATAGTGCTAGCTCACTGAGATACCATGCCGCAGTTTAACATGAATACCCCACTCAGACACAGTATACTGACTCCGAGCCGACCAGTCCTTGTTTTAGCCCCTTAATGCCGAGCGCCAGACAGGGTAACAACAAGTACCATCTTTTAACGTCTTTTTGTATGACGCGGCCCGGGATCGAACCCTGGACCTTCCGCTCTCCGGGCGGACGCTCTACCACAAGACCACGGAGGCGGTCTAATTAATGTAGGACCGAGAAGGGTAACAATGAAGTTTCTCTATTTGAAACGGCTATCATAGTAGTGTTTTGGACCTCGTGTTTGTGGTATTTCGGGAAATGCTTTCAGCCTAGTAACGTTTTGATAACGTTTGTAATGTTTGGGTCCAGTCCCATTTCCAAGTGTAAACGGTCATTTGCCCGGCAGTACATAACATGTAGACCCACCACGGCCCCAAAGCGTGAATGGACGTACACTTATTTATACCTTGATTTAGACAAAAGCATTTCATCAAGTAAACACAAAGACATTAATTCTCTCTTCTCTGTTGGTCTAAAGAGTAAGGGTTTACGTCAGTATGTAAGTATTAAGATATGGAAAAGAATGGTTTTAACAAGTTTTTTATGCATAGGAATTACTACCCTCTTTACATAGTAAATGCCTTGAATCAGTTGAAAGCACCCAGCGTAACTTTGCAAGGTGTGTACAAGGTTTTGACAAACTTTCTCCCGCTGCCACTCTTCCTAATCTAGGACTTTGGAGCATGGTTTGCTATACTCATAAATGAAGACTACAGCCTTTGGGGCGTCTCTGCAACAACTCATGTGTCTCAATCTGTAAAACTGTTTCTGCGCATCTACGTCACTCTATTATTTTCATAAGAACAATTCAAACAGTTTATGTAGAGTGTTGCTTTCAACAGCTAAGAAATATCACCTACTTTGTCATGTATTTCACTACGTTTGCACAGGGGAATTCCCCGCGAGGAATAAGAGGAGAAAGATTGTATTAAATGAAATAACTACCCACGAGGAAGAAGTGGAAATATATATTATCATGTAGGACTGACCTGTTTCGATATTCTAAATTTCACACAACGCTTACTCCTCATGTGTTATACAGCATTGTAATTTTATATCCAGAATTGAGAGAAGAAATACAGCGTGTAATAATGATTGGATCCAGAAGAAAACTATCCAAGGAATGTACAAAGTACAATACTTTTGCTAATGATTATCATCACCATGTCATGTTAAACTGTTAATGTATACTTTCAGAGAGAGATGCATTCTTTTCCACTCTAATTGATAATCTTGATGTTGAAATGTATGTTAAAATGGAGATGATGGAAGACCATGATATGCTAGCATTCTTTCTTGGTGGAGATAAAAATGACATTGATGAAATAACGTGGCATTTCACTATTATAGAATTGTCAAAGTATTTATATCTAATTAAAAATATCCTAAACAACGTGTGGTAATATCAAAAATAGTTCTCACTGTTTATATGCGGGACATTGATATACATATATATGTTTGATTATTTTGTTATTTGATTATTTAATAACAAAATGTTGATGTTTTGAGCATCTTTGGATTTATTTGGATGACATATAGCCATTCATTCATTCATTCATTCATTCATTCATTCATCATTCACTCACTCACTCACTCACTCACTCACTAAAACTACATGTACACATATATCATAAGCACCTCATACTATTTCTTCGAAATATTCCATATCTGCTTTAACAACTGAATACACTGACAAAAAATGTCACGATTGAAACCAGCTTACTTACTCAATAATAATTGTTGGAAGTTGTTGATATTTAATAGATAACTCTTCCCGTCTCTGCACCTGTTGTATAGGTCATTATCAACATGACTGGTTTCTAAACCAGAGCACAGGTGTGAAAACGCCTAGATATTTATAGATGTAACTTGCCACAAAACCTCACTAACAGCCCAGTAAACTGCAAACCATTTGCAAATTCAGCTAATCTCAGGAGTAGATGGGAATAAACGTGGCTAGTTCTTTTATAATTTCTCATCTACTATGTCGAGGGAATCTGGTTGAGAGATAGTTAGTTGACGGTACATAGTTTTTATTTCAAATTGAGTTCACAAAACAACTACACTACTTTCGGTTCTTGGTATTCCTGACAATAGCTGGCCATCAGACCTACCCCTGACCACACAAGCTCGGAACCAAACACATCCAGCCGCAGACGAGGAACAATATGCAGCTGACATTTAACCCGAGGTGGGTTCGATAAGATTAGCCTTCTATCAGCGTGTGTGTGGCAATGGATATACATGACTGTTTGCAAATATTTGTTGGCGTGATTAATCTATAGCTCAGTCAGTGTTAGCAGGGAATGTGTGCATTGATACAAATGGTCAAAAGAAACTGTCTGGACATCGTCTATCCCTCCGACCAATACCCAACCCACGGAGCTACCTAGATCCACATTAATTACCCTTTGTTTCAATAACCGATACACATTCTCACATATAACAAATACATACTTACAGACGAAAGCTTTTATTAAAAACTTGATGGTTGAACGTCATATGAACATAAAACTAATTACAATCACATAACTAGATATCTGTTCGACATATTCGACTTGCCCAACTGGTCCCGGGCACAGAAAACATTAATCTGGCAAAATGTAACTGAATTAAAACAGCAACAAAAAACAACATTCTTATGTCAAGATGGTGTTATCTAAGTTTGGATGAAAGCCATGCACCCGTCGCCGAGGTACAGACAGTGCTGTGTATTTGAATATACCTACATGTGAGTGAGTGAGTGAGTGAGTGAGTTAAAATTTAACGTCACATCGGCAATATTTCAGCCATATCTTGACGAGAACATTTATAATACTGACATCAAATTAAAAAAAACTGTCATCGACGGACAGTATAACAACTAGCATATCGCAGTTTATAAGTAAAACTAGTTTAGAACAATTAAAAGAATAACCTATTAATATTAGTCAACAATACATGATAAAAACGGGCTACAGATCGCCAGCAACAAAAGTTAGGCTACCTTACTGGGGACCGTGGGGACTTACAATACTTCTGCTACCTGCACGGCTCCCCAGCAGGATTTACACCATCCCTTCAGCTGCTGGCGATGGTACACAATTAAGCCATAATTAAAACGAAACAAATATACTACGTTTAAAAACTGTGGTAGGAATAAACATACTTTCAGGGTGTGGTCGAGGAAGAAATTTCGTTGTCACTAATTACTAAATTTAAAAACAGTAACTCTATAATCCTGCGCGTAACAAATATGAAATGTCGTTGGTTCATAGATAATCAGACAGGGCTAAATCTGAGGAAGACACACATGTACAGGGCCACAGTGGGCGCACTCACTTCAAATATGAATTAATGATTTCATTTTAAATAACACAATGTCAACATCTCCCATTTCAAAGTGTACTTCAAACATCACATACACGCGAAGGGGAATTACGGAATAAATGCTTTTAAATCTTCAGCCTTGATGATGGACTTTCAACACAAATTGCTTCATTTACTGAAGTGTCAACGTACGCTGTTTATGAGTAAATAAGACTTAGTATTCTTTCCCCGGGGAATATACTTAGGCTTTACCACATCATAAACGGGGATTTATAGAACACGGTTCAGTAAAGACCTTCGTGTATTTGTTAAGGTTAGTTTTTAACACATGATCAGTAACATGTATTAATTCTATAGTGACAGTGCAGACCTTTGAAGATGTAATAACACTTGTAACTTGACTACACATACACCTGAAAGTACCTCCTAAAGTTTGTAATTTGTAATGGGACATACCAATTTTATTTGATATATAGATTTGGCACGTGTAGTTTGTTATTTTTGTATGTATTCGCCCGTATCGTGTATACTGTTGTTTAGGTTACACAACACTCGATATGACCATAGCCTATTTAGTGCTCCCATTGTGGTGTCTCCAGCCGTGCCATTGCTGCAATGTTAGTGAGTGAGTGAGTGAGTTTGATTTTACGCCGCTTTTAGCAATATTCCAGCAATATCACGGCGGGGGACACCAGAAATGGGCTTCACACATTGTACCCATGTCGGGAATCGAACCCGGGTTTTCAGCGTGACGAGCGAACGCTTTAACCACTCGGCTACCCGACCGCCCTGCAATGTTAGTACAAGCGGTAAAAACCTCAGTCACTGTTATCTAAAACTGTTTTTACCTGTCGGGGCTCTATTTAACACTTTAAAAGTTGCACCAATAGACGATCGCGCGAGGCCCTGTCAGGTAATAGAGTTTCTGTACTTAGAGGGTGTTTCTGTTTAATTAATACTCCCAAACAGAGAATTATATGATCGCAATCAACTAGAATACACGCGATATCAAAACCATCACCCCCTATTTAAAATGTATATACCCTAGTGGAAGCGGTCATTAAAGTGATATATTGCTTAAAACAATGTAGATCTTACCCGATAGCACTCCTAGTTTAGAACATGTATTTTATTTATTTGACATGCAATGCTCCAATCATGATAGGCCATTCTAAGAACCCCCAAAACACGTGTGTTGGCTCGTAGATACAGAAACAACTGTCATCTGTTTTCTCCAGAATTCAAAAGAGTTATTTGCAAAGGATAGGCCGATAACGAGCTCGCCAATACTGTGATTACAATGTTAAGGATTTGTTCATATTCAACGGCGTATCCACTAAGGAAAATGTTTATACAAGCTTCAGTCAATATTGACACAGTATTGTTATGCTCGCCGACAGTTTGCAAGGAACAAACATTGGCATATATACACCTGTTAAGACTTTTATCCCTTGCCTGTTCAGTTGACCATGGTCGATGAATTAGGTCAGACCGGACAACAGCCGCCAGGGAACTGAGTGATTATACATGCCCTGTACATGAATCGGCGTGTCCGTGACAGACAACCATTGATAACACGCATAGGGGAGGGGTGGGTGAAGCGAATGTGAGAGGTTCAACCCCCAATACTTACAGAGGCACTGGCTCAGTCAAATTTGATTAATGCGACAAAAACGGCTTGGCTTAATATACTTTCAACATACTTTAGTGGGCAGTGTTTCCACAACAGCACGCCGCTACCATTATAAGAATGTACTTTTTAACATGTGTTTTAGGCTATTGCCACGACGCACTGGACTTGCACAAGTCTCTAAGCCAATAATTATTAGTTTAAATTATAATTTCAAGATTATGTTAATAATAGCAAGCTGTCCCTATAAGAGACTGGAGTACTGTCCACATATCTAGACTTGCCTATTAGGAGGATAGAATTACTACATATCCATGAACTTTTCTTTCAGTACAACCTTGGAGCAAGGCTAACAGCATAGTTATAATTGCTCCGACTTAACTTCAACTACTTCTAAAGACATTTCATCACGCGTTGCTCTAGGGAATGAAGAGGTACGGGAAAGACGTAACCTTATCGCAGCTAAAGAGTGAGTGAGTCTGGATTTACTTTTAGCAATATTCCAGCATAAGACCGCGAGAGGCAGCAGAACGCAACTAAGGTAATCCTTCACATAAAACAGCACGTATTTTGAAAGTCCTGGGCGCCTATATGTCAATCACGTGACTCAATGTGTACAATAGCATACAGTTTGAAGTAGATTCCAAATGTTAACGACCACGGACACCTGCGCACCTGCTGCAGAAAGTTGTAGATTGCCATGTGCATGACGACCCCACGTGACATTGCTTATGTTCAGGTGAGCTCATTTCCCCTCTACGTCTTGTTATGGTGTGCATAAATATATCCGGGAACGTATTAATTCAGGTGCTGGCACATTAGCTGTGTACTGAACGCCTCGTCGTTAGAAGTACAGATTACTGGGGTATAAGCAGGAGGACCTACACTGGTAATTATTACTACGTTTTCAATACACTCCCTGCAATGTATACACTCCTATTTATAGTCCCATGTTCAGGAGACACGGGTGAACCAGTCGTCTAAGGCGCCGCAATTCGCTGTGCGTCTTGGACACGCCAGAAACCTATGACTGTGGGTTCGAATCCTGGTTCGCCCCGATTATGTTTCTAGTGTTGTCAGCTCCATACCCGTGCTCGTGGGCTTCACCAAATAAGTAAACGTCTAAGACCTTAATCCCTCCCGACTTTCCTTCCCCATCAAGCTGACACGCTGATCTAGAATACTGTTCGAAGCGGCGTTAATCCCAATTCACTCACTCATCCGTGTTTGCGCGCATGCTGTGGTTGCCTATTGTGCCTAGCATGTTGGGAACGTCCCTGTTCCTATAACGACCTGTGTCAATCTTTAGTTTAAATGCAATCTCCAAAACAACTCAACTATTTCAATACAAACATGTATAAGTACTGCACCCTGCACAAGGTGCAGTCTTTAATTAACAATTAATACGGAATTTGATTTCCAATATGTAGGAGAGACCACATTAAACAATCGCTGAGTTGGAAGCCAGTGTACTGTGATATCAAGTACATGATGTAGACAAACACAGTATAATACAGTGGTTCTCTGACATCGATGGAAACGCCAACAAGAGGATGTTGTAAACAAATTAATTCTAAAGGATAAAGGACTTCCATTGCTGAGGTGGTGTCGGCGCTGTCCACTAAATCATTCGGTGACGGCTGCGGTGGACTGACCTTGCACGACTACCAGCCGATTTAGCCTACATGTTGCCTTACAGACCACCACCATTACAGAAACGACACATTAAGCCATTCTGATCTCAGTGTAATGTCTGACGAACTTGTAATTAAAGGGGCTGTCTACAAGAAAGCATGTCACTTTGATATAGAGGCAATGAATCTAACCAGCAACAATCAAAGGCGGGAGTAAAGGTTCCAAACATAATTTCTTTCACGGGCGATTTCCTTTGTAACTCAGCACTCCAAGTAGCGAAATACTATAAACGAATGAGGGTAGGGTTTCAGATCAGTTCATTGTATGAGAGAGTGACTGAATCTGCTCCAAAATGTCTGATGATGAAGTTCTTGTACACATTTGGTAATTATTTACATGAAGTCCTATCAAAGATGATAAAATAATGCCACTGTCTCATGCCATTTGTTTCCTGAAAAATAAATTATTAGAGCGATTGAACTTCCCAACAGTCTGGCTACTAATATCACGTCCAGAGCCAAAGTTAAGGCATATATTGGTTAGTCGCTTTTTACGACCAGCATAGTCGCCTTTTACGACAAGCATGGGTTGCTGAAGACCTGTTCTACATCGGATCTTCACGGGTCGTATAAGTTCAGAACGCAACTTCATCATATATTCGCGTCACGGTCAGGCGGACCAGATATTGAAAGCACTACCTACAATCAGCCAGGACAAAAACTGTAACCATCCGATCCTCTTACGACGTTTACGGGCATGGGGCACAGAGGTAGTATTCTGTCCCAGAATCAGGAGGCTCAGGACTCAAGGTTGTACAGACGATTATGCAGTATTCACGAACTAAGAGGTTGACGCACAATAAGTTTACAATGTACATCTTACCGCTGTCAATTGCAATTTGCACTTCTTAGAATCTGACACAAGACACGCCGTTTCACACAGACAGAAAAACCGACATCGTGCACTTAACAGTGTCTAAACAACTCCAAAACGTGTCTTTGCACGCTGCGAAACTACCGGATGAATGTGCAAGTAACGAGGGATATCGAGATTAGTTATCATTTATTTAGAACCTTGAGACAGAAGTTTTTGCAACAATCGCAAGACTCATCCTAAGTTCACTGAGAAATGAATATGCGACATGCTGAACTTACTCATTGATATCCCACACCACCCCACCCCCATCCTGAATATTAAATATCAAATAGTCGGCCCCTTAACAAGAGTCTGGTAGTTCTAAAAGGCCACACGTTTGTACGATTTGTTGTTTGACGCCGCCGCACTCAGCAATGCTCCAGCTATATGTCGGCGGTCTGTATATGTCGAGGCTGGGCCAGACAATCAAGTGATCGATATCATGAGCAACGATTCACTCCGTCGGGGTACGATGACACTCAGTACACCAGTCACGGAACCAACCCACCAGCTCCATTTAGTCGTCTCATACGACGATGTGTAATGCCTTTCCTTGTGGTCCTCGCCATGACGTTATTCGGATATTGCTCAAAGTGGCGTAAAACCATACATACTCACTCATACTCAACCATACCGCAATACAAAAAGCACCAGGCACATTAGCGCCATACAACTAATTACAATACTCGACTAAGCACTTAGGGTTTTACGAAGCGTGAGAATGACCCCAGCGATATGTTCACTCCGATCATATCCTTATACTAAAACATAGTATCAATTCTATGGGGCATCCTTCAGCTGCACTTGCCTGTGTGGTTTTGGTTACTGGGCAATGCCTTAAAAAGATGTTAAACACGTAGATGAAATATTGATGTCAACACCGCCTCTCAAACTACCTTAATCTCAGTTATACGATCCTATTTCCCTCGACACTGTAGACTCAATTGCTTCATCAGTTCATTTACTGCCCCATTTGAAAGGCTTCCCGTGAGTGGATATTCCTTTCTTTGAACTAAGTTTCATTAATGAGATTTAAACATATACAATGATTAATTATCACAGACTGACGCCGCCTGACACCCTTAAGATAAACGCTAGAACATCTATAACACTTATCGTGTGAAAAAAATGTGTTGTTGCTTTTTAGAGCTACGGATTCTCTTCGCAGCATTGAAAACATAAAGGTTGATATGTTGGGCGAAATTGATGATGAATAATGACATTTCAGCATAAAAAAGCGTTCATTCTCAACATCCAGGAATGCCCCCTGGCACACAAACGATTTTCAAAGCCTTTTTCTCAACAGGCTATGTCGATATATGATTATTATCACATAAGGCACATCTTGTTCTAATGCAAAAGAGATTTTTATGCTGTCAAATAAGCTGTGCCATAGGATAACGAATTTACGTTCTTATCATAATCCCATTAAGATGCTTAGTAGCTTGAACGTAAACATTCCTGTGAAAGAAAGCGTTTGGTACCAACTCGTGCGTCAAATGTACATCTCTTCACAGACCATCATCGTCGAGTGACTACTTGGTTGATCGCCACGAAAAATCAAAGTGAAACCGAAGTGGTCATATAAATATTTGGCGACAAAAAAAATTAAAATAAATATGTTTTCTGAAGGGTTTGGGAAATCCTCCTGTAGACTTGGTGCTGTCATGTCACAGAAAAGGTCTGTGATCTGGGTTCAATAACCGAAACAAAAGAAGCTGTTTAATAACAAGACAGTTATTATGTTATTTATACAAACTCGGTACCCCAACATTTTGTCAGGGTAAAGTTCTGTTACAAAATAAGAACATTCACCCTGAACGAAGTAAGTTGGTTCTCATCATTTTACGTCATTGGAATGTCGCTTAGATCAACAAAGGCAATGGCAGGATTTCGAATAAAAAGCTTCACACATTCTCCTCTTTCTCAAGGAAAACATACGGAGCACGCAGCTCTCCATCTGTGCGCGAGAGGTCCTGGCATCAACAATGTTCCTGTTTTCTTTGTAAACAATGAGGACTGGTTCCACCTATACAGAGATGTCTCAATGAAGTGTGGTACCAAGGCCGTGACCGGTGCAGAAGAACAGCTGTCTAACACTTGAAGGACGTTGTCGTCGCACTTGTTGTGGATACATGCGCTCATGTACCATATGCAGAAAGAATAGGACACTACCCATGGATTGTTAACATCAGAATAAAATAAGAATAACAGCTTGCAGTATTACTTAATTACAGAACGTCGCCATTGCTAAAAAATGTATATACCCTCAACAACCATCATTAATGGCAGTTAATCATTGCCAGCACTGCCAACCTCCACCTACCATCATCATCGTCGTCGTCGTCGCTGTTGTTGTTTTCGTCGTCGCCCTTCTATTTGTTTCGCTCGTACAGACACAACCTATCATTACTATCATTTTCATATACATTATTTTCACAACCGCGATCACATTATCATTTTCACCAGCGTCCTATATAATAATCCCGACCATTATTTGATCTGACCACTAACGTGTCCATCTCGTCCTCATCATCATCAGGGGCGGTCGGGTAGTCTAGTGGTTAAAGCCTTCGCTCGTCACGACGAAGACCCGGGGTCGATTCCCGACATGGGTACAATGTGTGAAGCCCATTTCTGGTGTCTCCCGCCGTGATATTGCTGGAAAATTGCTAAAAGCGGCGTAAAACCATACTCACTCACTCTCTCATCATCAATAAAGCCAGCATAGCGCCAACCGTCTTTCACCGTCGAAAACTGTAATTTATACAGTTTTCATAATCTCCGACCCTGAGGATCCGGGTTGGAATTGGACTTCAGCAACTCATGCTTGTCTTAAGAGACGAATATGCATGTCGTACGGGATCGGGGGTCAGGCTCGCTAACTTGGTTGATGAATGTCATTGTATCCCATTTGTGTAGATCGATGCTCATGAGGTCTGTCTGGCCCAGACTCGATTATTAACAGACCGCAGTCATATAGCAGAAGTATCGCTAAGTGCCGCGTTAAAGAACAATGAACAAACATAATCGCCCTCATACTGATATATGCATTGACCTTTGCGACACAGCATCGGCTGATCATAGTGGTACGTCGTGATCCAGACAGTGAAACGAAGCAGTAAAAGCCCACTGCCAGTCTCGTCCTATAGAAGCAATGCAATCTCCGTTTGTCGATACCGAAATGGAATTTTAGAAATGTCAGGACAAATTGTTTAAAGGTCGCTGTGACAAATGTACACGATCCAAGTAAACGAAAGGCATCTTATCTATGTCTTGGGTTACTAGGTTAACAATGGACTGGCAAGTGTGTTTATCTACCTGTCATTTTACATAACGAGGCAGATATAGAATAGCGACTGATATCACTGAAATACCGTCCTCTTGATCTCACATTACAAGTTTTACTTTTGAAATCGCTATTTGCCCTGGCTGATTGTAATGCAAAAAGAGCGTTACATACCAATGAACAAAACTACGTTGCACGTTAATTTACGCAAATTAAGTTGTGCAATGATGAGCTGTGCAGACTTCGGTATTTCAGCAACCCATGATCGTGGTTTCGATTCCCAGATTCACCCTGATTATGTTCGAGGTTTGTCAGCACCATATCTCTGCTCGTGGGTTTCACCAAAGATTTAAACGTCAAAGAACTGCATCACTTTGGGGCTTCCTTCCTCATCACATGCTAGAACTGGAACACTTTTAAAAAGGCTTACATGCAAATCACTCTCATTCTTATTAATAGATTGTTGTGACGTGTGTTAAATTGGTTCCAACTTGAAATAGATTCTTCTTCCTGA
This sequence comes from Haliotis cracherodii, assembly GCF_022045235.1. NCBI lineage: Eukaryota > Metazoa > Mollusca > Gastropoda > Lepetellida > Haliotidae > Haliotis > Haliotis cracherodii. The sequence goes on from NW_027266270.1 coordinate 4,580,840, forward strand.
AGTATACGTATGCTACTACAACTACAGTGTGAGCCCATGAATATTGGGCGAGTATTTCAAAAGCGTTAACTGTCACCAGGTATTGGCCCGCTCGAGGACTCCGGCACATTGATTTTCAATTATCCATGATTAATATCATTTTAAAGATGGCCCTGGAGGTCGCTGAGCGCCAATTTTTCCACGTTATTTCCACTAGAGTTGACATATTGCTCAATTCAAGGAGAAAAAACCCACTCAGGCCAATTGATGAATAAAACACTGAACGTACCGATCCCACAACATTCCTGGGTCACATGACGTCAAATCCATTTGACGTTACACATAATTAATGTAGTCGTTATTTGAACTTCACTACACCAACGTCAAGCATCGCTAGAAGACCATATATAGACATAAATGTAACACACCATGAGAACAAAAGTATGTGCAAACCATTCAAATGTTGAACAAACACGTCAGGCTGTCACCTTTGGAATTCCCACCGCACTATATGCGGTGAAAACACACGAGACCACACATATCGTGTTCCTGTTTTGATAGAATGTACTTTGGCTATCCTGTACAATGATAAAAACATTCGCGACAATGGGTGTCTGTTTCCTGACTAAATCGCAACACGCGAGTTTGTGTTCCGACTTCAACGTTGTCGTCATGTTATGTCATGCAAGGCCCCACCTATAGAACTGACATGTTTTCTAGCAATCTGAAACTAAATGCTCTGGGATGATAATTATACATATAAACCAGTCCGGGCGTGACTACAGATTCTCTTCGGGAAGATCTTGATGGTTAAGTAGTAGGATGGTTGCTATTCATTGTCAAGCAAATACCTTGAATAATTGGCACGATTGACAAAGCCCGTAGGACCGTAAGAGATCCAGTTATTGATGGATAATTAAGTCCTGCATCAAAGCTCCGATTTCTAACCTGTCATTCCTCAAGGTCACCCGACTAACAGACACCTGCTTTCGTGGGCGAATTGACAGATCATAGAGAGTATAAAAACAAATGTGAAGATTAATCCCTGTAGTCTTGATGTCCCCCTTTCAATATTACCATTGCAAAAATAGCCCAATTAATCATCATCCTGTTGTGCTCTGGTCCCAGCGTGGTGGCTTGTGTTGTGGGAATTGATTTTCGTGTCTGTCTATTCTAAGGGTCATCACGAACACACATTTTCAAGCGGAACGTGGTATATATCTAACCACTAGCACGCCCCTTTATCTATCGATGTAAGACTAATGTATTTCACCATTTTGTTTGATCTTGATACTTGGTGGCAATCCGAGGTTTAAGGTGATAGGAGATTATAATATTGTTGAATACAGTGTTTCATTGTTGTTTAACGCCGCACTCAGCAACATTCCACGGTGGTCTCTAAATAATCGAGTCTGGACCAGACAATCCAGTGATTGACATCATGAGCATCGATTTACGCAATTGTGGTACGATGGTATGCATCAAGTCAGCGAACCTGACCAGCCGGTCCCCATAGTCGCCTGTTGTGATAAGCATGGGTTGCAAAGGACCAGGGCCCACTTGCACAAAGCGATCTTAGCGCTAAGATAATCGTACTACCCATACTTTAACATATGCTTACGATAGCCTTAGCGCTAAGATCGCTCTGTGCAACGGGGCCCAGTATTAAATAACTCGCATCTTCATGGGTGGAGAGAAAGACTAATATGAAGTATACAACAGTGTTATCAATGCGAAGACCCAATCCGATAAAATTTGTATCAAGTTCCGATCTATATGTAAATAATGTTCATCCTACTTCACTGATCCTATGTAACCGTCAGGGTAAGAGGGGTTTAATAATTATGTTTAGTGAGTGAGTGAGTTTGGTTTAACGCCGCTTTGAACAATATTTCAGCCATAATCACGGCGTGTCTGCTTGATGTTAGCGGAAAGCCCGAAGTGCTGCAGGTACTTTGGTAACACCCTCGACCAGGGGTATGGAGCTGAAAACTCTAGAGCGTTATCAGGGTGAATCTGGGATTCGACACCACGATCACAGGTTCCTGATGTACCTAAGGGACGCAACTGTGCAAACCGAATTGTCGACCGGGCCAACCGAGCCCCCTGTACTTTGTTAAAATGCAGTGATGTAACATAACGACGATCACAAGGTGACGGCCTTAATGGAGCAGAATGTCATAGATTACACATGTGGCAACCAGCGATTCGTTAACCGACCGAATTTGACAGACATTTTCAATTACATTTTATTGATTTTGCAGAACAGAATAACGCGATATGACAACACAGCCCTTAATGTTTCAACTATTCATCGATGCAAATTATTAGCATTGATAGTACGGTCTCAGAAGAGTTATGCATTGCCACCATCACGAAATGCATTCCATTTGGCATGAAATATTGATGTTCTTTCCCGAATGACAACAGGTGTCTGGGTCAAACGATAGATTTATAAAACTGGCGCAACACATTGTTCTCCGTCCTCAAGAGTGCGCTATCATTATACAGCCATATGCAGATTACAAACAGATGTCGAGCGTATATGTATTACGCGAATAACGATGTGCACATCTACTGTCTGCTTCAGGAAGAACGAATGAGTGGGGGTTGAATAACACAGCGCCTTCTCTACAACACTGCATATAGTGCCCTATACACATATGCCATGATTCTGTGTTGTTCAACGATTGCCTGTTAATAATCGAGTCTGGGCCAGAAAAAAACAGTGATTGATATAATGAGCAACGATTCAAGACGTCGTGGCATGTCGACACGCTATCGACCAAGTCACCAAGCCAGACCACCCGATCCATTAAATGGCATGATACGACCAGCATAGGTTTTGGGGACCTATACTAACACGGAATCCCAATGAAATGCACATAAGAGTGAACTTAACGCCGAGGTGAGACAGTAAATAGACGCTAACCACAGTGACGACATTCCAACACATGTACACACACACACACATAACCAAGGCCACGTTGCTAAACGCTGGTCACTTATGAACTATACCAGAAGGTATCTGGAACCTAAGGTTAAGGGTCAAAAATGCATGTGTTTCCTGGGAAAAGATCACGAACCAGATATATCTGTTTTGAAATATTGTTGTTATATTTGTACAGACCCCATTGCTGACATTGCCACGATGTACCCACATGTTTCGCGATGGTTCTTTATGATGTGGTAAGTACGAATACCTGTACAGGAAAGGTGGGTATGGCTAACTACACATGCAAGCACCTCCCATGAGCACATAAATGTGGGGCAGAACAGGTCCTGTACACAGGACCCTCGTTACTCCGGACCGTACAGTGACATGTTCGAGGGTCATACAGAAACATAGACCAATATATAATCTTTGAAAGCTTTTATTACACAATACATTTCTCTCCTCTAAAATTAAAACAATTAGCTTTCCTGATTTCATATGTGCTGGCTAAAGCTGGCTAGAGCTGGCTAAACTTGCTTTTATAAAGTTTCTAGTTTTGTTTTCATTAAATAGATATAATCTACAGTCAAGTTACAGAGCAACAAACATTCGTATTAGCTAGCTCAGTCATCCACAGAATACAAACTCTACCAACGCCAAATCTCTGCCTTTGTATCCTATTCCAACGTGCAGGGTCGGCGAGGCAATCTAATCGTTAACGAGATCGATTCCTCACATGGGTACATGGCGTGAATGGGGATAAAAGCGGCATACATCTTACTTTACTAACTACATCACTACATCATTCTCACGCACTATTTATTTTCGGGTTTACATTTCATTTTGCAGATGAACAAGGATTCATAAGATGTATCTAAAATGTAGATAGCATAAATTGTCGCGAAACAACTAGACAAATTGTGTATGTCGACTGTCGCCTGCTCTTGGCATTGACGAGTTTGATGATAATTGCAGGAATCATTTCTTACTACACCTCCTTGGACATCAATATTTCATTTTTTCGCGAAACGCGGTCATTGATCGTATAGGTATAGTATGTGCAAGACGCCATTCCCAACCCTCCCAACATGGCACGGGCATGTACGGCGCGTCTGGCACACACTGTTGCACTGTCAGCGTCTGTAGTTTCGCTGATAACGATCAATCGTATCTCATAATAGACATCTGAAAACAGACAGGAACTGTGCCGTTGATCCATGCACTGGCATCCTGCTGTCCTCGTCGCTAGAACCAGATGCATTCGTTCATTCACAGCTGAACGTGCCCATAGCATTGATTGGCATCGGACGGGCTCCAGTTGTGTTCGGAGTTCGGGCAACTGAGGTACGTGCAAAGAGCCGAGGTGAGCACCCCACGTGACATATTGAGTTATGGCCACCACTTAGCCTCGTCATGAACGCCTACTGGTTAAAGAGAGCGGTTAAGCTGAGTCCTTGCTTTTCGTGACTGTTACAACGAATAAATTCGATACGTTTCACGACAAACAAACATGTATTATGTTTATACATAGTGGCTTTTTCACGTTCAACGTCATGTAACGTCACAATGTGGCAATGTTACACACGAAAGAACACGATTTCTTTCAAATGTACGTGTTGTATATATCTAATATTCATTTTCTGTAGCGTTCAACTCTTTCCGTCTAACATTCGCTCAGACCTTTCCTGATGCACGTTTTTGCTAGTTTTTATTGAAGTTCATTTCCTGGCAACGAAGAAGGCTAAATAAATATTACAATATCCTGAGTTGTTTATGAGCTGATGTTAGGAGCAGCTATTTATGAGCGTTCACTGTCGCTATATTCCAGGAGAGGCAATGAATGTATATATTCAAACCAAATGTTCCCATCTTGGATACTGGAAAATGTCGTATACAGATCGCTCCATCCTTGATTACATTGCATGTTCGCGGCTATAAATACCGAACATTTAAATAATGCAATCGATGTACGTTATTTTGTATCATCGGCAGTTCTCTAAGTATTGATTACAGCGTGAGCACAGACGGGAATGCTGACTCGTAAAAAATGAAGACACTTGTATGATTAAATGACGTACATATACTGTTGGTTTCCATTGAGTGAAATAATTCAATCCTGGAACAGGTCTCTGAAACGTAACTGTCAAGCAAAAGAACTCAACGCACGCGACACCAGTCTTGGTGAATTGATCGTGTTCTGTTTTCAAAGATGCAATGAAAGCTGTCACCTTAGCTGGTGATTGTCGCACTCAACCGCACTGCATATACAGGGGTTAGTCCGTCTTACAGTCCCTGAACCATGTCTCCTTTTCAATTTGAATTGTGTTTATCAACATTATATATTTTCAGATACTAAGCGTTAGTCTAATATAAGGGTAGTCACCATTGTTCATGCCCAGAGAGCGGAAGGTCCGAGGTTCGATCCCTGGCCGCGTCAAGACGTTAAAAGATGGACGGTACTTGTAGTTACCCTATCATTTAGGGCTAAAACAAGGACTGGTCGGCTCGGAGTCAGTATACTGTGTCTGAGAGGGGTATTAATGTGAAACTGGCGGCATGGTATCTCAGTGGGCTAGCACTAAATCGGCATCAGTCCGGACTAGTTCAAGCAGCCACACCCACACGTGCATGCGCGTCGCTATATATGTGCAATAATCTTGGACGCGACTTTAAACCCACTTCACCTCACCTCATATCCAAACAGACTCGTTTCGGAGAAGTGAGTTATGTACAATAACAAGATTTTAGGATGAAGCGTTTCTGGTGTCCCCCGCCCTGATATTGCTGGAATATTGCTAAAAGCGGCGTAAAACCTCACTCACTCACTCACTAGGATGAAGCGATGATCTAGTCCCTCTCGTGGACTAGTAGTCGTGTGGATCCCTGGTTTATGTAATGAACAGTATATCCCCGTCCATCCTGACTGTAAAGGTTTCAGTGTATTTTGTCCTGTTATTTAAGCATTAACCCGTGAATTCCGGATTAGAATAGGTCTTCAGTAATGAAAGGAGTGAAACGATATCCCGGGACACCGATGCATCGCGATTCACTCAATACGATACGGTGCACGATTTGGGAGGTGCTGTGTCTCGATTTTTTACGATAGCGGCTGTGCTAGCTTTATATATCAGCAGCAAGAGCAGTAGCAGAAGCAGACGCTCATCCTTTGCTAGAGACGCCACTGGGGACTAACTGTGAAAATGGCAAGTTACTTGTACTTATCTGGTATACGTAGGACTGTTACTTTTGTGTTTGCTAGCCATTACATGGAAATGGCAGATTATTCATTGAGTTAAAATACTCATTACAGTATATGAACATTCATTCACTTTCATTTAATTTTTCATTTTAATAAACTGAGTTTAGACCTAGGTGCATCATTGCAGTCCTATAATCTATGCTTGCCGTCAAAGGCGATTATGCTTGTGAGTCCCTGAGTGGCGACAAACGGGATCGGGTGGTCAGACTCGCTGACTTGATGCATGTCATCGTATCCCAGTTGCGTAGATCGATGCTCATGGTGTCAATCACCGGATTGTTTGGTAAAGAATCGATTATTTACAGACCGCCATTATATAAGTGTAAACAACAAAGACAAAATAATGAGCATTAATTCATCCCAAGTACCTCACTTTGGGTAACAAACAAGTACAACAAAAGTAAATGTGTTGTCTTCATGCTGTATGATTTCTATAGAGTCGCCCCGACATGGGTACAATGTGTGAAGCCCATTTCTGGTGTCCCCCGCCGTGATATTGCTGGAATATTGCTAAAAGCGGCGTAAAACCAAACTCACTCACTCTATAGAGTCGCATATGCGTCCTTAAAGGAAGACGTCTCGACGTGTGGAACAGATCATCAGCGAGCCGGGTACCACATTCCTGGCGTTATCATCAGTGAATTATAACACTCACACTTCCAAGGAGCCTCCTTGACAATATGCAGTAGCGTGGCATTCCGTCTACATCGTGTGAAGCCGATTGTTTGATTGTCAGGGGCGTGTGAGGTGTCTGTGACGCCTAACAACATGCGCCAAGCTGACGGTGATAAAGGTGAGAAAACAATGTCTTGAATTCGTTGTTGTTCCTCTCAGACACAATCTGTTCCGAATTTGACAAGGCTTTCGTTAATGCATGCTTTACTTTATTGCTTTGCAACATACGTGCCTGCATCGCTTCAGAGAGATAGCATCTACAGGTGGTACGGCGAGTGATGCAATGTACAGTGAGATCTAGATTTGGAAACATGCATATTGGCGGTGTATTCTTCACGAAACAACGATCCATTAAAAAATATAAGATACTAATATAAAACACACGCACGCACGCACGCACGCACGCACGCACGCACGCACGCACGCACGCACGCACGCACGCACGCACGCACGCACGCACGCACGCACACACACACATATATGCAAATATCGGGCAATGATTTGAGACGATTCTTGAACCATGACTAATTAATGAAATGTTAGTACTTGACAATGCTTCACCTTTCAGTTTCAGGAATTTCAGTTACGACTACAACCACGACGTCTGACAGTTGCCTACAACTGCGACTACAATCTGACAGTTGCCACTACTAATACGTCTACTACTATGGTCCCACTGTTACTACTACCACTACCACTACCCCTGCCACCACCACCACCACTACTACCACTACTACTACAGTTACTCCTGCTACTGAAGTCATCTACTGAGACAGCGCTTATGACAGTGATGCTATCACATTACGCCGACATATGTGTACTCGATACACACCACTGCATGCTGATAAATCTCATCGTTTAAGCCTTAATGCGTATTTTACGACTTACCCTTGCCTGTCATCGACCATAACGTAACACACCAGTCCCTTTAACGTGGGACACCTGGGGTTAATATACATTCCTTGTAATAACATATTACCATAGCCTATGCAATGACCGTTAGCGCAATTAGTTTAACGTAATACTTCTGTTGACTTCCCCAAAGCAGATGACGCTAGCTAAATGCCAAACGCAGAGTCAGTCAGTAGGATAATCTATTGTAGCTGAACACTAGTTCAGGAAATTGACGTATTGACAACTGCCAGCGAATGTCAAGACCTGTTATAAGATCCGAGCTTGCTCGGAATTGACAACTTTCACTGCTGTGCTATAAATAAGTTTAATATTAATGGCCTCTTTTAACTTTTCAGTCTGGCTGCGTTGAGGGTAAATGGACGTTTTATCACGAGAAACGATTTGCAGTTTTAATGCAATTATCCAAGCGCGTGTCAAACTGACCCAAGTCAGTCCAATCATAGGGTCATCTCACTCACAAAGAGCAGGGATTGCCCTGTAGAACACGTAGTAAGAAAGCACGAAGACGCGATGACGTCGTATGCTATGAAGGCGTGATTAGTTTCGAGGAAAAGTATCCGATGACGTCTATTTTGTGACCTTTTCATTTCGCGTTGATAATCAGTAAGTGAATTCTGCTTGTACGAAGACGGAGACATATTTACCCTCAACGTCAGAGCCACGTTATAAGCGGAGACGTACATTGTTATTTTCACAGGGATACCTATCCTTCTGTTTGATTATTAACGCCGCACTCTCGTATCACTTGCGTTTGCTTCACACAAAGTGGTGGCGCCCAGTCAGGACCATCTGATCGATAATCAATATCTATATTGCGATAAAACGAGTCTTACATCGCGAAATGCATCAAATCACGTGAGCACTTTGATTAAAAACATGAAATGATTTGGAAAATATCTGCTGACATCGAGTTAGCGGTGCACATGCTTTGCAAATCCTGCAATCGATCGAAATCTGCACGACAGTTTACGAACCGGACAAGCATAGTCGACTTTTACGACAAGCATGGTTGACGTTTACGACAAGCATGGTCGACTCTTACGACAAGCATGGTCGACTTTTACGACAAGCATGGTCGACGTTTACGACAAGCATTGTCGACTCTTACGACAAGCATGGTCGACCCTTACGAGTGCGTAGTGTAGGTACTGGAGGACTGCTGCCGTTTGGGTACTAGAGGACCTGGTATCATCACGTTTAGATGTGGATTCATAAACTCAAGCTCATAATTAGTCGGAATCGTTCAATTGGCGTTTTGAAGAGATTTCTTAAGGTTGAAACTAGATTCACCATTAACTGTTACATTGATACACGAATTGACCCAGCAGGACACCTGGTTTTTGAGATATGTTAAACCCAATTTGCTGGCACTGACACATATATCTAGCCTAGTACCCCATTAAAATTAATAAAAGTTGGAAAATCCCATTTCGATATGACACGTCTCTTATCCACTCTAGTTACTGACGGAAATGAGAATGTGCCCTCCTTCGAAACGAAATCGTTACTTAGCTACCACTTCCAAAATAATTTGTACTATGGGCCTGTGACCCTTCAGTAATGAATCAAATCACTTATTTATGAACTCTGACTTGATCGGGAAGACTATTTCATCTGTGTTCTTCGACAAAGTAAGAGTCTTTAGATTATCACCTGTCAATCTAACAATCATCCTTATTGTGATATCCCTGCCTTTGGGATGTGCTCTGATTTCATGCCATAAAACGCAATTAAAACGCCCATTATTGCCAAGCATAACGGAACACGTAGTCAAACACATATTGGTGGCATTCCTCTATCCACTATATATGGAAAGTGAGAACCACAGTTAAATGACTGTCAACCTTTTCTTTAATAAGCATACTTGTTTGAAGGAATTGCATTCTTCTAAAAGCTCGTAGGCGTTATAACCAATACAAACATAGTCATAAGTGGGATAAGAGCGCGTGGGCTTCCGGAAAGTGATGGCGGCGCTGGCTGTAGGTCCCAAGTTCTTCTTCCTATATTACGTCCGGCGAGGAAGCTAGCCCTCGTCCCACACTCAGGTCACCGAGTACACCAGGAACGTGCAAGACGTGTATGTGGGTCAGAAATACGTGTCACGGTCGGGGATCAATAACATAGGCTTTGTCTTGTCATTCATTATTAAGTCGCCACATATTCAAATTGTGGTCGAACGAGGGGGCGGAACCTTTAACATTCGATCCTTATGAGTTAGTGGCACGTGTCGAACATGCTAGTGGTCAGTTGTGGGGATTCCGGACATACATGTCATCACAGTAATGTCTTGTGTATAATTATACAACGCATTCTTTGAAGTCCTTCATTCCATGAAACAGGTTTAGCTTGTATTACGAAACGAGCGAGCGAGTATGGTTTTACGCCGCTTTTTAGCAATATTCAAGCAAAATCAGAAATGGGGTTCACACATTGTACCCATGTGGGGAATCGAACCCGGGTCTTCAGCGTGACGAGCGAACGCGTTAACTACTAGGCTACCCCACCGCTCCCAGCACTGAAAAAGGGACATCACATTCAAGAAGGTTTACTGATACATCTGCATTTACAATATTGGGAATATTTGCAAACATGTGGTTTGTTATGACGCCCAAGTGCATATAAATAATTAATAAGTAGAGGTAATTAGCCGAGAGTGCTTCCCTATCATACATATCATGTCAGGAGAATAACATGTTTTTGTGAGCATGACACATATTGTATATTCCTTGCATATGATATATAAGAAAGGAAACATGGGAGGGCAATAATCTCTTTGGTGTACAATGCCATTCTGAAATTACCCTTAATTTAAGACGTATTTTCAAACTGAGAAGTAACTTCAAACTCAGTGTATGGATACAATGTTTGAGTGACCCGCCTTATTTATCATTAAGTGCCAAATGATTTGCAGGCATGGTTGTCTACAGAAACCACCATCTGAACTTATTGGAACAATAGTCAATAATGTATTGATCAAGGGCCATTGCATCGATGTATGAGGCTTAAGTTTAGTTCCTGTTCGGTGACTTCATTTGCATATATATACGTCGGATCGTGCTCAATTTTATCGGATTGGTTCATCGCATCGATAACACAATCCATTTTCTGATAATGATTTTAAAAAACCTTATATTAGTTTCTCTCGCAACACGTGCAGAGCGGGTTAGAATTTGCCTTCAGTGATCCATGCTTGTCGTAAAAGGCGACTAACGGGATCGGTTTGTCAGGCTTGCGAGGATCGATGCTCATGATGCCAATCACTTGACTGTCTGGCCCAGACTCGATTATTTACAGACCGTCTTCTTATAGCTGAAATATTAATGTCGTTAGTCGCCTCTTACCACATGCGTATTCTAACCCGGATCTTCACGGGTACTGAATCAGAGTGAGTTAGTTGGGTCTAATGTTGCTTTGGGCAGTAATTCAGTTAAATCAGGGCTGGGTTTGGGAGGAAAGCCCGAAGTAAAGCAAGTCATAGACGTTTATCACAAAGGTGAAACCCACGAGCAGGAGTAGCGTGCTGACAAAACATGAAAAACTATCAGGGCAAACCTGAATTCGAACCCACGATCTCTGGATTCTGGAACGCCTAAGGGACGTAACTCTGCACCTTAGACGACAGCTTGGACCAGCCGTGACCCCCCACCCCCACATCAGTTGGAACAATGGAAACAGGAATGCTAGAATTATGCACAACATCCTACTGTTCATTCTTTAATGAGGTCGTTTTCTCACCACACTGTGGGGCGGCCCACCTGTGTATGTTATTTACAATTCCAATCAAGTGACATGGCGCCACGTTGAGAGAAACCCAAGTCAATGTTTGACCCTCTCTCCTTTGTGGACACAGCGAAACTCCTTCATGCAGTGTGTCGAAATCTTCCTTCAAAATAAACGTTTTCTCGCAGTGGCACAAATATGTAGTGATGGGTGTGTTGCGGGACGCCGGGAAGCCATGATGTCGTCCTCGACGTTGTAACTCGTTGACATGGTCAGACAACATACAAACATGACACATGGTCGCTGTTAACATAATGTCGGTACACTTCAATATCTAGTACCAGGAGGTTGCGAACCAGCGAACCACGTTCCTGTAAACATAATTTGTCAATGCAAGAAAATAACCAGCCGAAAAAGATTCCATTTCACGTAAAGGGAAAAACAGCTGTGGAGATTTTATGAATGGACCACTGAAAAATCAGTGATGACACCAGGTGTTCGCGAAAAGCAAGGCAAACTTTGAACTCAGGACCTTTTCCTCTGCATGGTGATTCAGATGAACAGATATTTCACTATTTGTACATAAAACATTACTGTTAGATTTATTCTTGTGGATTTTCAAGAATATAATATGAAACAAAATGATGAGTATACCGTGAAGAAAGGGGTAAAAGAGCATCGTGAGAGTGAATATTGCATTTGTGGTTATGTGTATTGCATAGACAAAACCATACAGTATCGGGGCTTCGAGGCGCAGAAAAACAACGATTATCCATCCGAATCTTACCCTTGCTCGTAAAGAATGTGATAAATGTATATAAAAAATGTTATGCTATCTTTCGTAATCACTTATCGTAATCTAACTTATATTAAATCATATTATACAGATTGCAAAATATAGCCGATTCAAATGTAACAGGCCAAGGGAAAACAACTGCTGAATCAACATCCCCCTTTTAAACACAGACATTTTAAAACCATTTCCTCTAAAGTTTGAATCCGTGAAGCATGCACACGCCCACAACGCGAAATGGCACCTGTCTCCTCTCTGCAGAGGCACGCGGGTCTGAGAACGGGGTTAAACAAGCGCCGTAACCTTTCTTTCTTATACATCTCATTTTGACACGAGTGAATTAACCTTGGCGAGCGTTAGGTACAACACACGACCCCTACGTATTCTTTAGGTGTATAATACCCACAGCGAGTCTATACAATGCGTGCATGTGGTGTAAGTGCGCACCCAGGTGCACGTTTAATGTTATAATCAACCCAAGTATTGTATTTTCTTGTCTACAACTGACCTACTTTCAGCTACACTAAAAACAGTTACCGAACTGTTGTGGTTGGAGATCTGTGTCCTACAGGTAGAGGTGAAATGGTGTTCAACGTCGCGTTCCAGATAATTACACTAATATAGCGACGTACATGCACGTGTGTGTGTGTGTGTGTGTGTGTGTGTGTGTGTGTGTGTGTGTGTGTGTGTGTGTTTGTACTAGTCCGATTAAGGCCGATTTTATAATACTAATACCATGGGTATTAACATGAATACCGCACAGGAGACGGACTCCGAGCTGACTGACTCCGAGGTCCTTGTTTTAGGGCCTTTAAGTTGAGTGCCAGACATTGTAAGAACAAATACCATCTTGAAACGTCTTTTGGTAGAGCGCGGACTGGGATCGAACCACGAACCTTCCGCTCAGTGGGCTCTACTACTAGACCACGGAAGCGGGCGGACGGTCTACTTCTAAACCACGGAGGCGGTCTGTGTCCTCTAGCTAATCCAAGGCTATAAATCCCCAGGTCGTTTCACCTTCGGCGAGAGAGCATTGAAAAGTCCCGTCCTTGGCCTGGTTTCCATGTTGACTGAAATGCAAGCTTGTACTTAAACTGGCGTTAAAATTCTCACACACAAGTTGAGGTACTGTAAGACCCCTGTTCGCTGAAATGCTCAGTTTTCCACTCTGCCGCCCAATCTCCATGTCAGGGTGGCCATCTCTAGCCCCCCCCCCACACACACACACACACGCTATGTCCCTTCTCCCCGATTCGCCCGTCCTCTTTTTTCTATTTGAATCACACCCACTACTCCTCGCCCTCTGTCAACGGTTATATGTCTCTAATTCACTAGTTCTAGCTCACTTTATCGATCCATCGATCTAGTCTCTCCCTAAAGCGTTAATATACTCGGAAATATACTTGAAAATATACATATGTTTAGTGACTATTATATATCAACCGACGGAAATTGTCCCCGAGTCTCACAACTTCATTCATCATGTGCACCCATGCCCGTCGCCCGCTAATCCTACTGAAACACGAACATTAGCTGAAACTCTCTTTAAGAAAAGCACATCACATACAATCACCGTAAAAGGCGATTATGCTTGTGGTAAGAGGCGACTAACGGGATTGGGTAGTCAGGCTCGCTGTGTGGATCGATGTATTAATAGATCACTGGATCAATCACTGGATTATCGGTTCCAGACCAGCAGAGTGCGACATTACACATCAAACAAACAAACAAACAAACAAACAGTCAACATTAAATGAAGACAGTGTAACATAAGAGACGTGTACGCCATACCTAGTGGCAAGAGTCATGGCATTTTAATTCCTGTGATGCACAATGATCAAAGTTACAGTTTAGTTCAAGCCAGCGACCAGCAAGCTGCCTCATAACACTCAAAGCTGGGGGGGGGGGGGGGGGTTATCTCGCAGCGATTACCATTTGAATATGTTAATCCCTAAGACACACTGCACTCAAACGTTCCACACGCTTCAACAGCTGCTCAACGTGTAGCTGAAATAAAACTGGTTGAAAATACACCCCCTAGTGCCGAGTTAAATTCTTGTCTGGAGAGCGTATCCCGCTTTCCACTTGCAGGGGAGAAACACATGTAACATTAAACAGCTGTAGGTGCGTTAGCTAATGTCACATAATGTTAATGTTTGTCTTCTTTCAAACTAACCCATATATCCCTGGGTCAGATGGTGGTGTATTTCCAAGTTGTGCCCAAGTTACGAAAAACGGTTGCGTCAGTGTCAGGGTCTGAAAGCTTTCAAACGTCACTTTTCGACTTTCGAGACGACAATCTGGAGCCCCTACCCTTGACCTGCTTGAATCTTTTTCTCTCGTTTTACTCGAATTGCACCAAGCTTTTTCACCATCCGGGTATTGTCCGCATTGTATGCCACAATCGTAAATTGGTTGCGCTTGATTACAGCTAATATCATTATCTTCATTTGGCTATATGAAACGTCAACGCCAATGATTGTACCAGTCTCGAGTATCTGCCGAAACAGATTCAAATGCGCGGAAAAGTCAAAATTGCTTTGAAGTTTTGAATGGATCACTGATAATCCGTGATGACACCAAGTATTCGCAAAAAGGGTAAGCATGTCCTGTGTTATCGGTAGCACACGCCATTCATAGAATTTGAATTAAAAAGTGTGTGATGTTGCCTGACGCCACTCAGCAGTACTCCTGCCATGCGACATCGGCCTATAAACAAACCGGACAATCAAGTGATGGATCAGAAAATCAAGAGACACGATAGCGCATTCATGGATTTTGTCGAAACTAAAACGATATGTTAAATTTGAATCACGCCAAAAAGGCTTGTACTGACATACTGACAATAACCGTTTTAAAATTTTAACAATTAAACAAAACCACCAACAACTCGAACTTCCTACCCTCTATACGGAGGGCAGAAACCGGAAACACACACATTTTGTGGTCCAAGTCAAAAATAATTAACGGGGAGAATGTGAGATGAAGACATAGTATTAACTCAATACAAGAAGATTCCAGAAAAGCGAAAATTAGAAACCTTCTCTCAGACGTTCGACCTTCTGAATCGCCATACCTGTGTCATGAGAATAAAGACGCCACCGTGGCCTGTTTACGAACCTAAATCTCGTATCTGTTCGTAAACTTTCGCTGGATTTACTGTTAAACCTTCTGAACAGAGTAAACAGGCATTTACCGAAGGACGAGTAACAGATTAGAGTTACATCTTTATGGCCCTTCAGCTTGAACCGGGGAGTCTGGAAAAGCAATACCGAGTTGGCAACGCAGGTTCGCCCGATCTGATCCACAGGTAGACTCCCTACTTGTTACAGGTAATTAAACACCTAACTACTCGCGGCAGGTCCCGGCATGCTCTGATGGTCAGATATTAGATCGGAAGCCATGCCCTCTTCTTGTCTGACGTCTTCGTTATCTCTTGCAGTTCGTTCATAATAGGAGGTAATACAGGCTGCAGTGTCAAGCAGTATATCCACCCACAACAGCGACACAGGACCACCGTCAATCAAGTCAACACTGATAGGTGTGTTATAGCGTAAAACAAGCGTATTTGTATCTAAAACAAGTGTGCATAATGTCCTTTGTGTGTTATGTAAAGATCACTAAATGTTCGTTACATATAGTAACTGGAACTGTATTATTGTATATAAATGCTAGCCTTAGAATTTTCAGATATGAAGCTAGTACTTTCCTATACCACCGGAAGGGGTGGAGTCACTGAAGTGGGATGGTAGCCTAGTGGTTAGAGCTATTGCTCGTCACACCGAAGACCGGGGTTCGATTCGCGTGATATTCCTGGAATATTGCTAAAGGCGGTGTAAAACTATACTCACTCACTTGACCACCGGGAGGGCATTGCACGACATAGCTGCAATTATGACATAAACGGCATGAAACCAAACAAACGCACCCCAACACCTTCCCCGTGTACAGGGAGATCGTATGGGTGTTTTGTATTTTACGTGATAGTCAAAGACATTCGAGGGTCCACAGCGTCTGGGTCGAGGCAAATCAAGAGCAAAGATCCACGTGGACTGCATCGGAGTTCAATAACACAGCAAGATCACACACTGCAACCACCCAAACACACTAGTCGGCCCTTTCGACAAAGCTATAGCAGTGGGGTACACAAGGTCAATTTTACCCGAAATATCCACGGGCGTTCACCCCGGCACAGGATCTCTCCCAATACACGAAATTGAACAGGAGGTTAGCGTTGTACTATGAAACCTAGTATCTCCACACTACCACGAGTGTGAGTGTGTGAGTGACAGAGTTAGGGTATGGTGGGTAAGTGGGCGAGTGAGTGCGTCAGTGACTATATTTCAGTTAGGGGGCCACCAGAACATTATACAATCGTTGCTGACAGTGAGTATGGTCTGACAACGTGTTAGCTGTATTCCAGCAACATCACAGCGGGGGGACACCTAAAATGGGCTTCACACATTTTGAACCTGGGACTTCGGCGTGACGATTTGCCAAAAGAAATTTTACTAATAATATGTATTACACATGTGGACCAGCGAGAGTGGTAGGCAGTTTACCAGAACGCAATAAACGCATGTAGGTCGTATCATTGAAACATTACATAAACAATTACCACAATGTTTTGTCTTAACTTAGTCAGTTGACCTCACTATTGCATTGGTAAACCCAACACCATGACTGGTGTTTTAATTAAATACTCACCTCTCACTGAACAATACGCACACATGCACATATGTATTATGCTGATAACCAATGCGGCCTTTAGGCTCCTGTATATGATAAATCCAAGAAGTTGGTTTCACATAAACATCCCAAGAAGAAAATACCTCGCCTAGAACACCAGGTCCAACTGAGTCTACACAATGCATACATAGCCACACAGAATGTTTACCTAAAGGCAATCTGCATCATTCTACATATCGTAGCCGTGGGGATCTGCCGTTTTTGCACACATGTGCTCATAATATTAGTTCAAATTCCCAGACCATGGGTTGCAGAGTCAGGTTTATGTGATGCGTTGTCATGTTCAACGGGGGACACTTACGTATGTCTCAGGGGTGTTCTGGGGGAGTGATTGTTGTGAATGAAGAGACCGAATGAACGCCGAAAGTCAGCAAGATGTCAGCGGAGAACTACAGTCAAAGAGAACACTTTATGGGTGTCATGTACGCCTCTGAGGTGTTCTAGGGGAGTGATTGTTGTGAATGAAGAGACTGAATAAATGCCGAAAGTCAGCAAGATGACAGCAGAGAACTGCAGTCAAAGAGAACACTTTATGGGTGTCATGTATGTCTCAGGGGTGTTATAGTGAAGTAAGTACAGGTAATGCCGAAAGTCAGCTATAAAACATTCAGAAAAATCACTCCGAAATAATATTTCCATCTGAACCATCGCACACATGAGAATTCAGTCATTTCATATACAAGATATCACCCAGTGGACCTAATGTCCAGCCTCCCCTATCATGAAACGTTGACCACAAGAGCTAATCAAGGGGCTATCGGCGGAACATTCATCAAACAAGCACCACCACTATAGTACTCAACGATGTCCCAAAGTGCCTAACTTACTCGCTGCCACTACAAATCAATATGTTCCCCGTCCAGGCAAAGGAAACTGGCAGATGGTATTCGAGAGACCTATAAGTGACCTGGGAATCGTATGTACTAAAGCATATCCTCAGGGCGATTACTTAAATGCAACTCCAGTTATTACCATAGCGACACATTAAATGCATTTCTGGTGGTATTCAAGGCATCAAAGAGAAATGTCATGGACTCTATTGAACAGGTCTTTAAACCAGTTCATTGTAATCAGAAAGTTTGAGAGGCGGAACTTATTTGATCTGTCATCGACGTGTAAGGATATGAAGATTTGCATGACTGTGATAGCGCGATGTGCATTTATAGGGTCATAACAAATAAATAGATCACTTGGAATTCCCGGACAGGGGGAATTTGCATTAATACCATTTCTAGATTGAGGGTGGCCAGGGGGAATAAAAAGACTCACGTTACAGTAGGGGCAAAATGAAGTAATTTATACGATGGGAGAACTTTGACACGCGTAAAAAATGCATAGCCCTTTCTCAGTAGCGTTTAATACAAGCACAAGTATATACTGCTCAACACTTGATAGAGATACCGAAATACTTCTCAAGAATATTAGTGGGACATGGAATATGAATATATGTTGATACGTAAGAAACTGGTTTGTACATAGTTGAGAATTTGATCCACGGATGTGAAGGTATGGCAAAGTTATGGGTCAAATCATAGCAATGAAGTCATTTTCGGCGATTTTGCAAACCGGGTGTACATGCTAAATTTTGAAGGTATATTGTTGTACAGAATACGATCTACGTACATGTGTACTATATGAACTTTATAGATATCCATCTTTCCTGACCCAACATTTACAAACCTACAAAAATGATAGTGACATTATACTACATTTCAAGTGTTAACGATATTACTAGGTTATCGAGGTGTGGGGACAAGGTCGGTACTTTATGAAAACCAAATCGTTAACACACACTTTTGATTAAGAAGTGCATCGTAAATTAGGTCAAACGAGGGTGCAATCTATTTACGTACACGATTAAAGTTATTGTTGTTAACCCTACAAAAGCTACCGAGGAAGGATATCTGTAATTCAATTAGTAAGGATCCGTTATTTAGACGCAGAGTATATATATGTATGTGCATGGTCCTGTGTGTGAGGGGGTTGTGGGCTACGTTCTTGTCTGTGGTATGATACAGTATCGATGTGCTCATATCATGATATGACACATCTTCCCGAGGCAAGAGCGTAAACTGACTATAAAAGTTTCCACCCTTGCCAAACAAGGCTGGTATTATGGCGTTACATTTTGTCTGGACTAACGAGTCTACGCATAGTCCAATCAAAATCGCGCACCGATATCAAAATCCGGTTCGTAAACTGTCTTGCAGATTTCGATCAATTGCAGGATTTGCAAAGCATATGCACCGCCAACTCGGTGTCAGCAGATATTTTCCAAATCCTTTCATGTTTTTAATCAAGGTGCTCACGTGATTTGATGCATTTCGCGATGTAAGACTCGTTTGATCACAATATAGAGATCTTGATTATCGATCAGATCGTCTTGATTTGAAGCAAATGCAAGTGATACGAGAGGTGGAATCTGATTGGTCCATAGGAGAGGCATAGAAGAGACATAACTTGTAATAGCCACTTGTGGCCCTACGATCGAGAGCAGGAATTCCATCCTAGTTCGGCAAGGGTGGAAACTGGACTTTTATAGTCAGTTAACTCACTTGCCTCCGTAAGATGGGTATGACATGATATGATGTATTGCAGGGCTCGATTTAACTATATAAAACTTGTACCAGTGTCATCTATTTCTGAAAATGCAACTTACCATTTATGTCTACACGCACCAAGTGCAAGTTGATTAAATTCGGGTTTTTTGTCTGACTTAGCCTTACTGTTCCACTCAACAACCTGGTCTAGTCTGGTGCAACAACGTTTTCATATTAACATGCTCTTGTTGCAAGTAAAATCAAGTTCCTTAAGTCGAACCCTTTATTGGCTTGGTGAGAAAAGTCTTACGTTGTGAACACTTTCATATAAAAGGGGGGTTAACGTCTTTTTGAACGGAATACCTTATTGGAGAATGTGCAAAGGGAGTCACGTTATTGACATTAACAAGTTTTGCAAACTCACCCGAACAGATCTGGTCAGTCACATCAAGGATCAGTTGCAGAGATTTGGATTCGAACCCACCGAATGCTTAGAAGTGTCTTCTTTTACAGCATCGTGATTGAATACATGAAACCTTAGCCAATAACATAAAATCCACGAACTCCGTGGGTGTTATATTATCGTTACATTTGAATGGGATTATTTGTCATGGGAAAGCCAGTGGCTTAAGTTTGGAAGTTTAAATCTATTTCAACAGAATATATCTGTCCACTGAGAATATATTAATTAAACGTCTTGGATATGTTCGAAAAAATAATTCGGGGGGTGGGGGAGGCAGAGGAAACAGACCAGTGAACTCCAGCCATCACACATATTAGACACAGATGACCTTCCGAAAAATATTGTGTCCTTGGTCATGCCTTTACAGTAGAATATCCCAAGGCCATGTAGGCGTTCAGTTAATTATCCCGAGGTCAAGAAGGCGTTTACAGTCAAATATCCCAAGGCCAAGTGAACAGTTTCTAGATATCCACGCCCCTGGTTTTCTACCCCGAGAGAATTCCTGATGTTGATAAGGCCCATGAGAGATTTACTCATAACGACTTTATGAAAGATGTAATGCTCACCAAACCACGTTTATAGGAGCAATAAACCCATAAAACAATATACCCGCTGTGGCAGGTCATGAGCGTCACTTGACATAGTTGCGGATGACAGAGTGAGCAAGGACCTGGTATACGATCCGATATGACATGACAGCTGGATTCTGACTGTCGCTTGCAATATCTGGGGGATTACATGGATATCGGACAGAAAAAGGATTCAGTTACAGATCGTATGTTGCCCTCATTCGTAATACAGGGCGCGGCTGTAACATGATATTGTTTAAGTGCGTTTGTGGTACATTGAGAACGAACGAAAAACGTTGGTGAGAGGGTGGGTTGGTGAAAGCAGGTATTCTATACATGTACGGTCTTAGGGGATGCAAATAAACGTATTTTTTCTAAGGCACAACTTCGAATGTCAACATTCAAATATCTTTGATATGAACTTTATAAGAGGCCATTGTATCGTAGTGTGATAATGGGGCAGTGGGTTAATCGAAACGTCGAAGTGTACGCTCGTCACGTCTTAGGCCTGCATTCGATTCTCTACTTCGCTACAATATCTGTGAAGCCCATTTTGTGTCGTTCCCACCGAGTTAAGTTGGGAATATTGGTAAAAACAGCATATTCGCAGTGCGGTGCGTGTTGCATCGCGGACTAACTGCGTGACATGCACATGGCATCTATCTTCATAATCTCATCTCAACTGCGGAACGCCGACCTAAACTGCCCACCCCTATGATCTTCCTGTCCTTCTCACAGCTGGTCTGACAGTGTACTCTTACTTGATACATGCATGCTACGTGCCATCATGAACCGTATGATACTAAAACTGCTTGAATATGAAATATTTTCATTGCCATAAGATGTTTTGGTATGACCCATTTTATCATACCTAAGATGTCCAGGTAAATCAGGAATCATGTGAAACAAAAGTTCGAGTCAGAATGTTGTCACTACATGTGACAGGAAATATCCAGTAATGTGTACTTACTCTTATCAACCATATCTCGCTCACCGTAAAAAGGAATTGTCTCATTGTTCGTGTTTAATTATTCTCGTACATTACGACATATGACCTCTGTGGGTCAGTGGTTAACAATGGGCACCTGTTACGGATCCTAAAAATAACGCACCAAGCTACTCCAGGAGCACCGCAACACAGTGCATGAACGTGCTACTACTTTACTGAATGTGCAAACGTGTCAAGACGCATATATACATACGATTAAACAAAGATTAGACACAGATGTTCACAATTACTTCAAAACATGTCTAATATCGCGTAACTCTGTAAATAACACGTCATGATAAGGACCAGTTACATGAATGTAGTTGTGCATTAAGAACTGATTTGATAAAGCAAATGCAATGAATGTTGATAAAACATAAGATGTTTAAATAAATATTTATTTCTTAGGAATCAGTGTATGCCAGATTGAATTTTAAAATATCAGTGTCACATCAAAAATGTATTTCGTTGAAACAAATAGTAGATGGATAAAACATTAATTCAGAAAATTCTGATGATAGATTTCGAACTGTGGGTGTGTGTGGCTGTTAAACATCTTCATAAGGAAGTAGATGGAGCTACAAATGCACCATCTGACATGCCGTCTACTCTCTGCATTCCTGTCTTCACGTGCATGGAATGCCAGCCTGTCAGGCACGGAATGTAAAAGATATTATGGACTAAAATGGGCATTTCGGAGCCACTCCTAGGTGTGAGCTTCCTCCATTCAATCCCTCTTCATTCTGCTACCTCCAAAGAAGAAATCTTTTCAGTTTGGAAAATCCTTCATCGAGAAGATAAACATGCCTAAGGGTTGTCAATACACGACCATTGAGACGATGTTGCTTTTTCTACACGCGGATCACGTAAATCAGCCGTGATGGTGACAGGGCTATTGATGTCACTGTGGTGGTCAGCGTATAATGATCTTCTACTGGCCCCGCCTGAGTAATAACTCACTGGCGTTGACAGGAAACAGAGGCCAGAAGCTGTGGTTCTCCAGGGATCTATTCTGATACCAGTGTTCTTGATGTACATGGGATTAATACTGCTGGAGCTAATCCCCCTTCACTTCAGTAGGCTTCCATGAAGTATTGAGGCGATTTGAGTTTACGCAAAAATTGTACGACGAAGACTCGATGAACTCACAATCCGAGCTTTTTACCACAGAACGATTTTAACTTTATCAAATACTGGGGTCGAGTAAAGTGCCTCAGATATGATTCCGTTTATATATAAGTATGCATCGGTGTGAATATATATGGTACATAACGTATTGCCTGTTAACGAGGAACCTCCCTCCATTACCAGCAATTTTCAGCAAATTTTAAAGAGTTCAAAGTGAGGAGGATATTACTTATTTAGTGCATCCGTATGGAAACAGGGTTATTACTTCATCTTAACCTTGCTCCAGTAAACAGGATTACTTTCGAAAAGTGTTTAAGGGGTATATCACGTTAAGATTCTCTTAAATATTGTTTCCATATTAAGGATCCTCACTCACGAAGATTAGCTATTTTATATTAATGTTTTATAAAGATATATACATTTAACCGTTCTTTGCCGTTCTCGTTTTATAGTGGGTACACCTAATGACACATCATGAAATACGATCCTTAGATAAAGGATACGAATGTATGGCTTACTTTGACTTCGCAGCATAGATATTTATGAACCCTTGTGAATGTGTGATTTGGGTTTTTTGGCAATATTCCAGTCACGCCCGGAGACACCAATAATGTTCCTCAAACCTTGGGTATCAAACCCAGGCCTTTGGCGGGACAAGTGGATGCTTTAACCTCTAAGCTTACCCACCGCCCCTGTCTACCATGTATCTTGTCTATCTTGATGTGTTGGAACAACAACATGTAGTTTGGTGATAGGGATGAAAGCATTTGACTCCCAACTAATGGCAGGAGGTTATAAGCTTGCCTTTCCGCGAACACCAGGTGTCAACAGCAATGGGCATAGTGAATCGTAAACATACGCTTATCATATAGTCGGAATCGTACAACAGACTTAACGTTTATCAGAGACTTTTTAGATGATGGAATGGGTTTTGTCGCTTTTATTTCGTGATGGTAACAGATATAAAGCCACCATTGAGATACCAAGTTAATTTAGTCAACTCCGAATCTCACATACACATCAAGACGTTACACGGTCACGATACAGACATGAAAGGTGCTTCTTAAGATTGTCAACAGGAAATGCGCTGACATGCACTGAATGCGTGATAACAATACTCCAGGCTAAGTGTCTACTTATGCACATAAAAAGTAAGCCCACACCTCGATGAGATTGTGTTATGCATTGCAGCATGGGTGGTCTTGACAATATCGTCTTTATACCGTCACTAATTACAGTTATAGCTATCGGAACAGTATACCAACGACAGTTCACTTGCAAAAGTGTTCCATTATGCATACACAGTGACACACTAGCGTCATAAAATATGTCCCTATCAACCTGAAATACGAGCGTGAAATAACGACAAATATTACTAAACCCATTTACCCAGTGTGCTGTCTTCAAAGGGTAGGTGAGTAGGGGTTTAACGTCGGGTTTAACATTATTGCACTTACGTATTGCACTGCTGGATGCGTTGGATCAGTGGTTTAACTGACGATTTTAGTGATTTGAGATTTCAAAGAATAATGAATAGGCATGCATGTTCAAAAGTTTTAGTGTGTTAATATGATTTCAAGAAATCTTTCGCAGTTGTACAGCAATATCACGGCAGGGGATAGTGGGGAGATGCCGATTATACCGATTTTACCCTGGGCAGCAATAACATACCTCAATCAGACAGTATACTGACTCCGACCCGACCAGTCCTTGTTTTAGCTTTAATGCCGAGCGCCAGACAGGGTAACAACAAGTACCATCTTTTAACGTCGCTTGGTATGAGTTGCCGGGGATCGAACCCCGCACCTTCCGCACTTCGGGCGGACGCACTACCACTAGACCACGGAGGCGGTCCACTAGAAATGGGCGTCATTCATTATACATATACAACGTCAGCGCCAGAGCATATACATAACCAGTCTCGAGTAGCCGCCGAAACCGATCCCAAAAGGCTAAAAAGGTAAAATAGCGGAGAAAATTATATCAATGATCACTGAAAATCAGTGATGACACCAGGTGACCCACAAGGGGAATCAAACACGAACCTTGGGCGTGAAGAGCGAGCGCTTTAACCACTGGGCTACCCTAGCGCCACCAACGTCTATTGGGATACGTAATTCCTAATATAGAAAGATACGGGGCTCGGTACTGGAACTGGCAATCGGAGGCTGACATTAATTTCCATGAAAGATCCGTCTCATCCTGAGTTTTCGATGACTCATAGTGGCACCATATACACGTAATTTCCAGTGGCGATCTACGATGTGGCTAATATCAGTGTGTCGTAATGATTTATCACTTTCCACTTCCTTTACGTGGCCAGTAACATTGAGATCCTGATCATCCCATCATTGATTGTGACGGATATTCATGACATTGCGACTAGCTATCTATTCATAAATTAGGTGCATATCACTCCACACCTCATGCTACATAAATGTAACAGAATATTTAATCATTTTACCCTAAGCAACGGATGTTGTGTCTTGAAGTGAGTATGGGTAGCATAGTTATCTGACGTGGAAGACCCGCTTTAGATTCCTAACAAAGGCTAGACAATAAATATAGGCAAGTCAAGATATATATGCACATCGCAAATAGGGAAATGTCATTAAAGAAATCTTTTTCATATTTTGAGAGTATGAGCGAGTGAGTACGCCGCTTTTAGCGATATTCGAGCAATATCACTGCGGGGGACACCAGAAATGTGCTTTCATGTTTTGAAACAGACAACATTTATGTAGATTAAAATATGTTCTGGGCTCGTCTAACTGTTTCTATCTAAGCGCTTGGTCAAAACTGTAATCACGGTGTCAGAGAAACGATCATTTCGGAATATTACACAAAAATGTAAATATGACATAACAAAAAGACATAACTTAAGTCTTAGATAAAAAGAAACGTAAATGTATCTCACAACACACAGTATATGACTGCGGTTCTAATTGAAGCACTACGGTGTAATCGGCGTGACCGTTATGCATATTTATGAAGGATCTAACAAGTGCATTGTAATCAACTGTGACATTTGGGATAATTCTTAGTTAAACTTGTCACTTAACCTGTGGTTAACTTCATAATCATAAGGGGGCACAGATGGCCAAGGTGTCTGGGGCGCCTCCATTCTCTGTGCTGAGTTGCGCCCCTTCGGCACGCCAGAAACCTATGATTGTGGGTTCAAATCCTGATTCGCCCTGATTATGTTTCTGGGTTTGTCAGCACCATACCGTGCTCGTGGGTTTCACCAAAGTGGTAAACGTCTGAGACCTATATCGCTTCAGGCTGATATAACTGGAATACGGTTCAAGGCGGCGTTACATCCATTTCGCTCACTCATGGTTGTCAAACTAAATGTGCTTAAGACTTAAGACTCATTAAAACACCCCAACAGTTCAAACTGATCCACGATGGTACAGTGATAGAGCAGTCTGGGGTAGTCTTATTCATTCGAACTCGGTTGTATCGAAACGGGATGTGTCGAACACTCTATCGAAGTGATTTTCCGGGAATTCCTTCCAAGTTGATCTTTATATTTGTAGAGTGTATATTGCGACATATCTGAAGTTACAGAATTAATCAGAAACTGTACAGTACCAGTTGTTGGGTTGGCAGGGTAACTAAATAGCCGGAGATATTTTCTACTTGAGGGCGGACAGATATAGTCAAGTGTTATTGGTGTATAGCGTAAAATCAATGCTTGAGCGAAAACACGGTGAAAGTCATTAAAATCTTGCTTTTTGGTTCACATTTTCTGCAGACATAATACTTTGTTCAAGAAAACAACAACTGTCCTTAACACTATGACGCGAAATGGCTCTAATTCTGAAGACATCATAGTTGTTCGACAGTCGCAACGAGAGTGCAGGTATAACTTAACAGTCTGTAGCCATGATGGTATATTTATATGTCCTATTGCTGATACACAACTGCTTCAACAATCGACTGATCGAGTGAAAACTTGAAACGTTTGTACACTTTTTTCATAATGTTATTGGGCATACGAAACAAATATGCAATTACACTGATATGGAACAATATCACTTCACTGGAAAAACACCATAATAAAAACATGTTCTCTTTAGTCTGTTTGATGTATCTGAATCTATGAATTAACAGTTAACGAGCACTAACCGTTTTCTCATATCACACTGCGCGATGCGTATCATAAACAGGTGATGACAAGACGGGCTGCTAAACATACCTCGCTGGCTATGAACACTGATAAAGAGAACATTCCTACCTGAAACACGAGCAAAACCACCATCGTGTCACGTCCTGAGATGTAAGTCTGTGGCAGATGGCTGATCACAGATTTGTATAGGATATTATCCTCTTGTTAGCTTAAAGAAACCTAATGGAAACGATCTGTGTCTGTGTGTGTGTCTGTGTGTATGGTATGTGTCTGTGTGTATGTGTGTGAGTATGGATTTGCGTTTGTGTGAATATATGTGTGTGTATAGATATGTGTGTATATATGGGTATGTATGTGTGTGTGTATGTGTCTGTGTGAGTGTGTCACTGGGTATGTGGGTGCTTTTGTTTATATATATATATATATATCTGTATGTGTGTTTATGTATATATATATATATATATATATATATATATATATATATATATATATATATATATGGGCCCCACCGCCCCTGTCCACTGGACCTGAAACTAGTCCACGTACCCTATAAAAGCAGTAACAAAAGGTGAGGTATGTTAAAAATGCTGATACAGCTGTTTGAAGGGTCGTTGGACAGAAGATCTATTTTGATGAACACTCCAAATTACCCACTACAGATAATATATTCAAAAGTACACTTCTCACTTCAGACCCCTTACTTGCGTGTACGTCAGTTCCCTGGAAAATCATAAATGGAAGCAGCTGGGACGTTGACAACTGACGATTTGACCTTACTGGAGAACCGACCCTGTTCCCAACCGTGACGAGATAGCGTATTCCGAACATGGGCACTAAACCTCCCAATAAATAAAATAAGGGCTGATACAGTCTCCTGTATTCGTTATGTCAGGAAGATAGAGCTGCAACAGCCACACAGACGGGCAATAGTAAACAGAGCGTGTGTGTTGTACGTTCGCCGCCACTGAAACATTATTATTAGCAGTGGGGAAGGGTGTTGTGGTTGGTTTGTGTAGAAACACGTGTACACTGATGTAACACTAACACGCATGATTCACACACAAATTCCATTGATAACATCCACAGTCCATTCCCGTCCGCCGCCGGTGATGTCATCCCTGTAACGCTACATTCATTGAAGGTGTATCCCTAACCTCAAAATAGACACACGTCTCGGTAATTATTACATCCAAATAAGGAACAAAGAACACACAGCGTTAAAAGGAAGAACTCATTACAGGCTCTGACAAAGTGAGGGGATATGTATTCTGCATGGTATTCCTGTAATTATCCTATAGGATATTGCAATATATGTTTAATATCACGGCGTGTCTTAATAAACTGCATGTATAATAAATGTTAATACGTGACACGACCGTTATATGTTATTACTTTATATTCCATTTATGACCAGATGTTGCAGCCATGTGTTCTGCTATGTCTAAACAATAATCCGGAATATATAAAAAAAATGACTGCTGAGTGGAATCGGATTCCAATACGTTACAATAACAATATCATGTATATCTTAAGAAAACATTCTCATATTTATACACCAGTTATAAATCACTTCATTAGGGTCAGTGACCACTTAGACTGGCCCTTACGATACTTCAGTAGCTTTTCAACTGCCAAACAGAAATATTACATAAGAATTGTACAATTATGTTTTAATGAGGTAATGAAACTAACTTTGAATATTCTCGATGAGAATTGTCATGTACAGAATATAATCAGTGATAAACAATTGCTAACAAAGAATCGGGATAGTGTCCAACAACATTTGACAAGTCAAAGTCTTTATTTTACTGTTTTAATAGCGATGTAATAGATCCTTATACTGGCAGGCAGGTCACTCTAGCTTGACAACACTATAAGGATCAGTACCGAAACGTCGCTATTACAGAAAAATAAAGAGGTTGTTATCCATACATTGTATCTATTTTGTTATTTTGTCGTCTTCAGCATCAAAGAAATGGTTATCAAACGATTTATTTGACAAGTCCTTAAGCTATTTTACTAATCTCGGACTAACGGGCCAGCGTTGGTGCACGTGTCGCGTGCTGCTTATCATACACGTATTACACTTTTTTCATGTTTTATCAATTCAATCATAACCCCATTGCTTGCCTGTAACACTGTAGGATCCTGTTTATACAGTAAAATATTACATTCAGTTAATTATTGAACTGTTATCGAACATACAAACTCGCATGAGTGCATGTGGCTCGACAGTTAATGCATGCGCATGATCGTTACAATAACTATATAGTGTCGTTGTCATGTACATTATTGTAACACATGTGTTTCAAACAAAAGGTCGTGCCATTCACCGTAAAAGTCAAATACGCAACCAGTGGTTTAGCGTACAGCAACACTTGGCACTATCAAATCTCTGCAAGCATGTGCTTATCGCCAGTTGGAGGAACCAGATAACCGCAATAGGTTAACTGATAAATATATACAATACAAATAACAATAGGTATTTCTGCTGAGATCATCTTCAACATATATTAAATATGAAGGAAATATATCAGATATATAATTCTTCTTCACACACAGAAATATATAACGTTGTTGAAAGCTCAGAATAAGGCTTCTAAAAAATTCTACATGTGGAACGAATGTATTTTTCATCCCATTCAAACACTTCTGATAACCTGTTTGGCTAATCTTGCTATTGAATTAGAAGCAGACGACACCATTGACATGTCATCCGGCGACGAAACGAAAGGCGCGATGTACCAACAGCCATTTGTTCGATAGTGTATGGATATACCCGCCTGGGGTGAGACATGTATCGCGGACATTATCTAGTTCATGCCTGTCTTGGGTTAAAAGATAAAGCGGATCGACTCACCTGAATTAAATCCAACAATCGCGGCCACGACTCCCCACAGTACAGTTTGTATCCAATTCGGTTTAACCGGCGTCCGTAAAACACAGTGTGTCTTCCCCGGGTTTGTCATCATTCCGAAGTACCATCCAATATATGTAATGTGTCGTCTGCTCACAAGACAGGCTTGTCTACCTGCTTCGCCTTCTGTGTGGGTAGATATACCGACTGCGTTCGGGTCATAACTGACAACTGACTCAGAAAGCAACTCCCGTCCGACGAGAGGTTTGGTCCTATATTGATAAGGGAAGTATTCACAGGTAAAGATCGGCGTTCCCAGCGCACAGGGATATTTACTGAGCTAACATCACGGGGACGATACACTGCGAGGGATTTCCCCGCTGTCAGGCTCCGCGCTCCATCAGCCTCGGTATAACACTGTGCGAATCACCGGCTTATGAATATTCATGAGTTCGTGCTCCAGTTCCGCTTCGTCGCTGTCTGCGGAATTGAGGCATGTCAACGCGCGGGGCATGTTATTCAAACACTGCAGGCATTCCGTACGCTAATTATATTCACAGAGCTTTACCAAAGAAAATATATATCTCACATTTCTGGGATATTTTACTTTTCAGTGTATTACGATAGTGTCACGTCCTTACGCTAAGTAGGCCGTCCTCCAGTCAAGGAGCTCATCGATCTTCCCAGGACGCGAACTCAGGGAATTGCTGCCTTTCATCGGCTCGTTATTGTCAATCCATATTGATCAACCGGTTGTTTAAAACCATTTACTGTGAAAACACGTGCTTACATTCATGCATATATCGTATTGTTTAAAGAGTCATACATTCAAGTATGAAATTCCTTACTGAAACAACTTTAGCCGTTATGTATGGAATGAGGATGTTGTTTGAAATGAGTAAAGGATTGTCACTCTATATGTTAATAAAGCTCTATTATGCGTTTGGAAATGCGAAATAATAACAATGATTAACATTGCAGTTATTGATCCAATGGGTGCGTGTGAGAAAAAAAATAAGTTCAGTTCAACAACGCTTGCACCCAACCCCATCAAACTCCCAACAAAACTATATATATATATATACAGTACATCTATATATATACCTTTCACTTTCATCTGTGTTCATCAGCGATATCCAGTGGAGTATATCTCCATACCATGCCGATGTACTTATTTAAGATATAAACCACTAGTGGGAGTTGTTTATCGTTCAATAAAACACTCCCGGGAGAATAAACCATGAGGCCCTGCAGTGGAATGGATATATAATTCTTATATGAGATATCAACAGTATTGAATCTAGGCAAAATGTTCGCAAAGAAGACAGAAAGTGCACATTTGGTAATTTAAATATGATTGAAGATGAATTTCATTATAAAGCGACAAGAAACTATTATATACCAAAATTGTATAGTTGACTGTACATTAAAAGCAGAAAAGCAGAAGCTGTTAACCTTATGAAGTTCTATAAACTAGCAATATTGTTTATTACTTATTTAACAATTTCATTTCAATATATTCTCCCGCGAAACGCGAATACCATATTTTACTCACATTCAACAGGTATTATAGATTGGACTGATTCACAAACGAACATACTCGGATGCTGTGTGAACCGACGTTCATGAACGCATCACATGTGACGTCATAGATCCATGACTCGAGATGCATCATTTGACTCGTGCAGGATGAGGTGTAAAGTTTGTAAATCACGTGCATCATATGAAGACACTGTGGTAACACTTGACTGGTTGTTAGTTTTGACATTAAGTGGCACACATTTGAAACATCTCTTCTTAACGCACATACTTCTCTATATGTTTCTATTTTTGGCGGTGATTATATGTACATCCTTTGTATGAAGGCCTATGGTGTCAGCAGCGTTTGGTTTCAAATGTCAATGTTTTCTCTAGATATCAGCTTCCATGGTGATGCCGTCGTCAAATCACATATTTCAATCAGAGGTGCTTATTGTTATTTGATTTTTCATACACACATATTTTACACAGCATAGATGATAGCAAGTTTAATTGTCTTGACTCGCTAATCACAATCGATCAATTTCCAAATTCATTGTAGAGTTATGTATTAAACAGTCAGTGAGTGTCGCGTTGGACAGTATTATATAATTAGTTATATCTAGCGTACTTTCTTAGAGATTCACATTGTCATTGATACATGTAAGAGTGAGTGAGTGAGTTGGGTTTAACGCCGCTTTTAACAGTATTCCAGTAATATCGCGGCGTGTCAGTTTAATATGGGAGGAAAGCCCGAAATGATGCAGGTCTCAGACGTGTACCACTTCGGTGAAACCCACGAGCACGGGTATGGTGCCGACAAACCTAGAAACATAATCGGGGCGAACCGGGATTCGAACCCACAATCATAGGTTTCTATGCACAGCGAATTGCGGCGCCTCAGACGATTGGGCCACCCGTGCCCCCAATACCTGTAAGAAGACCCTTCAGACAATTAATTATTGGTGTCAAAAGTACCTGTATCTGTTAATAGAGGTTCATGCCTGAGTGTATGAGTTCATGAGTTGCAGTCATATGGCGACGGACATGACAGAACAATATCTCACAAGCGGTGTGTAAGGATGTTTCAATGTAAAGGACCGCTTGTCCAATGCTTTACAAGCTAAAGAAAGCTGAGAAGGACCCGACAGTGTCATACGCTGCCACTTAAATGTAGCGGAAGCAGCTGATACTGTTGTAAGAGACTATTTTTCACTCACTGTCACAGGACATATAATTAAACCCGAGGCCAATGTGTTAAGTATTTCACGAAATTCCCAACCATAGAATATGTCCTCAGGAGGCACGTATAAGCCTCAGTACCCCAGCCTTCCGTGAGACGCATCTGTAGACGCTAACCAGTTTCTCTCTCTTCTGTGACGTAACTGATTGCGTCATCGCAACCATGCGGCGTTGGGCGTTGATCATGATATCAACCACTGGTTTGCCTGGTCCAGACTCGATCTTTTACAAATCGCCGTGAAATATTCTGTCTGGCAAAGGAAAGTATACACTGTATTGATGGTGGCTGGAAATAAACAAAACAAGAAATGGTTATTCGATGGTGATGTGTTTCATACGGGTATCATAGTTATGTTTTGAACCTTAGGTTTGAGTTGTTCGGCGACTGTTTTCAGCCTAGTAACGTTTTGATCGCGTTATTCTTTTGCCAAATCCAATTTTCAAGTGTATACTTTCTTTTGCCCGGCAGTTTAGATGGAATACCCCGTGTCTTGACTGATTGTGTGACGTCATACGTGCAGGGCGGATGACGTCGACCATGATACAAGCTTGTTGTTCGCCTGGCCAAGACTGATTTTTTTCACTTTTTAGAAATAGATAGTGAGTGAGTGAGTGAGTATGGTTTTACACCGCTTTTTAGCAATATTCCAGCAATATCACGGCGGGGGACACCAGAAATGGGCTTCACACTTTGTACCCATGTCAGGAATCGAACCCGGATCTTCGGCGTTACGGGCGAACGCTTTAACCACTAGGCTACCCACCGCCCAGAAATAGATAGAATACTGTAATACTTTTCATAGATTTTCATTCTCTCAAATTCGTATTGTTGATAAACACAATATCTGTTTTACAATCAAGTGAAAGACACGATTAGTAACTTACAAATTCATGGCCTTCATGTGTTAATGCATCCAAAACAAATGGCTCTGTTCAGTCACGTTTCTGTTCAGTATAATGTCTGATAATAAACACCAAATTAGTGTAACTCGGGATAATCAAGACTAATACATATTCCAAAACAATATTTCGAGTAGCAGGAAGGAAAATTCTAGGATTGGCATTCGATAATATGAGTTGCATGCTGCTCAGCGCTAACTGCCATTACTTTCCTTCCCCCTGGCACGCGTAAAGCGGAAGTGCCCAGGCGTCCATTCCACCAGGTCGATACGTTGTGTGTATCCAGTCTGTCCTGTCGTCACACGTGTGACAGCGGTAGTATATGTCCACGTGTCGCCACCGTCAGACTCCTGTCATGTACATCTGTGTTGTGTTTGATAAAATAACCGATTACAGAAGGGAACATGTGCTTATTGACAGTATTGTTTGAGATAAATAATTCTGGTGCCTATTCTGAAGGGTAGGAAGTTGATATTAACTTATATTATAGGGTTCAAAACAAGCGCATTTATGAACACCCATATAAAACATGCATTGTGTAATTTTCCCACGTGAACAACAAGCATATACACACATTCGCACGCACGCATGCACACACGCGCATATTTCATACATCCCTAAAATTTAAAAATGTTTCTTATTCCCGGGAATATTGTGGGTCTATGTTTCTATATATTTCAACCAATATTGCAGAATGTCTGTTCACTTTAAAATATTCATATTTCTTTCTGTATTATGCCATGTGCATCTACTGTAAATACTATTATCCATGGGCCTGTATTTATATCTAAAACGCAAATCGCGATGTGACAGTTCTCTACCCAGATCGCCCTGCTGTACATCAGCTGACGAGTGCAAACCGTCATATGTGAGGTCTTAGCATCTCTGTAGTATTCACGTTGTACACACGCTGTTTGCCGTATCTCCCTACGTGTGTTAAAGGGGGGCTTATCAGTGTGAACCACTGATTATACTGAATAACGTAGATATTTTTAATGTTCATCTTTGCGAGTAGCAGGTGCAAGTCAAACGAATAAACCAATTTGGACAGCTATAGGTCAATGCGAAAATGTCAGTTCATATTTTTGTTGGAGTTATAGATAATTTGGTAATTTGTATGTTTGGAGTGGGTTGTCAATCTGAGCTAGGGTAACACCGATAACAGCCTCTAATCTAAATAGGGTGCCCTTTTAATATTACAAAGTACACTATAGACAACGTTTCAGAAAGAAGTCCTTTTCTATAATTATTAGCTTCCAAGATGATGCTGTTGTAAATTCAGCTGTTTCAATCAGAGATTGTTAACGTGATTTGAAACCTCTAACTGACCAATCAGAATGGAGTTCTGTTATAATCTGCTGTCACGGTGAGCAGTAGTGAAGAAGTAGTGCCTTTCATGTTGGAACAGATACCTATCATAGTTGTTCATTATTCCTTGATTATTCTTTACATATGTATGGGTGCGTGAATGCGTGCGTGTATGTGTGCGTGTGCGTGTGACTGTGTGTGTATCGGCCTGAAGGAAGTCCGCAATACGGCGTGCCTTGTGCCGTTGTATTGATGGAGGCTAGGGCTGGTCGTCAATGCCACACTCAGCAACATCCCCGATATATGACGGCGGTCTGTAAATAATCGAATCTTGACTAGACAAACCATTGAGTGACATCATGAGCATCGATCCATGCAATAGGGATTCCACTGACGCTGTATAATCGTGTACAATCTGCGTCAATTCGGGCTTTGCTCAAACGTTAAGCGTGTTAAAACGACGTGTTATAACTAGAAAGTATTGTCGTACCGATGTAGAGTCCAATCACTCTTACGGGGAGATACGGATGCTTTGAAAATATTGAAAACGCCCCCTTCATTAATTAACTTTTAAGATAATTAACTTTTAAGATAAGACTTTTTTAAAGAACAACTCAAATATCTTCTGGCACCTGATTCTAATTTAATCATAAAATATTAAACCCGTGCTTGGAGTGACATATGCTGCACACAAGAAAACATCAGGGGTTATGGCCATTTCACCCAGTAAACATTTAACTTCAATAATCCTAGGTAATCCACAATGAAATCCATCAGTATACAGACATCAATATCCAGAATGTTGCTACAAACAACGCAATGAAATGTAATACAGTAAATTACGGTTATAACGAACATGCTTATAACGAACTGACGGATATAACGAACTACTTTTTTGGTTCCGACTATTTGCTGTAGTAATGCTGTATATATGCTTATAACGA
Organism: Haliotis cracherodii; assembly: GCF_022045235.1. NCBI lineage: Eukaryota > Metazoa > Mollusca > Gastropoda > Lepetellida > Haliotidae > Haliotis > Haliotis cracherodii. Next base: position 4,616,454 of record NW_027266270.1, read on the forward strand.
ACTAAAATTAGTAATCCCTTTGAGTTCGTTATAACCGTACTTTACTGTACATAATTATATAGTACACATGTACAATCACCACAAACAAATTAGATACAGGCGGGAAAGAGTTACGATGTCCAAATGCCTTAGTCAACATATGATAAAATGCTGAAAGTATTGTTCCCTGAGTGTGAATTATAGAATTTCTTACACCTATAACATAGAGTTAAAAGGATGCACGGGTGCCCCCAGTAGTCTATTGGCTGAGCAAAAATTATCCCTTTGACGTACCAGGATCCACTTCTCTCAGGTTAAAATCCATATTAATCCTGATTTTGATCAGTTGTCTATATTAACACAAGCTTTAGGGTTTCACTAAAGTGTCACAGAGATTCAGTGGGCAGTTGGCGTGCCATAAAGTTTACCTTTATAGATTTATAACCTACTGGACAAAAGAAGTACTCTCCCTGTTTACCCTTCAGTTTGGAAAAAAACGTAACGAGAAGCAAGACTGTCTTTGAACTGGCCTTATTTGATGAACAAATAACATTATACAGAAACCATCGAACAATAACCATCGTATCTAAAATAAACATAACGATAGCCACAAAAACATCTTGCACTCATGATCAGAAGGTTATTCTTTTCAGACCTGAGCCCAAACAAAGCGGATACAAGATCTTCGATTTGTGCAGCCTATGCGGGCATATGCGATGTAAATGTAGATTTATGGAGTGGTCGGAACACAATCAGTGTTTTAATCGAAGGGAAATGTACAGACTGATATAATGTAATGGATCTTTACAGCATCATACCCATGTCTGGTTCTTTTTTGTTTCGGTGTAGGTTTCCCATAGAGTCGTGTTACCGTTATCTTGGACGTGTGCATCCTCCATTATAGCCAGTGTATATTTCTGTTATTGTAATTACTGTGAACCGCATCGCTATAATGGCTTCATTTTGATCCCGATTCAAATTACATGATGCTTCAAAGAGACATCCAGTCACATTTCAATCATAAGAGAGAGAAAGTCTATGCTGGTTTAGTGATAGGAGAGACTGCGATTGTGACTTCCGAACAAAAGCAATGGTGGCGAATGGGTCCAGGGTGTTTATCATTTTTGAATGGAGATATAGTACCCTGGCTACTCGAGGATGGGATGAGTACCGTCATACAAACTCATTTGTATTCACATGTCTCGTTAAATAAGGTTAATCAACTGACATATACCACCTTCATAATGATTTTACGAAAATAGAGCCACAAATATTGAAGGCTACATTCATCCCCATTTCACCTTAACCTTATAAGGATATAATTTTTCTAATGGCATGTAATGTTTCCAATCGTGTCACAAACAACACACTACAATCCCAATGATTTGAACAAAATATGATGTTATAATAAATGTCAAAGTTAAGCTGTCATAGTCTGGCAATATCAGAGATGATGTTTATGGAACTGAATATCCATTTTTAGAGAATTTAAAAGCATTACATTTTCGGCAGAAATGGCTCAGTAGTGACTCGCAATAGTTATTTTATAAGCCTGTTGTAGCAGAATTGGTTGGTTTGTAGTTTAACGAACCACTCATCAATATTCCAGCTATATAACGGCGGTCTGTGAATAATCGAGTTTGGACAAGACAATCCAGTGATTGATATCATGAGCAACGATCCACGCAATTGGGATCGATGACAAACATTAACCATGTCAGTGGGCCTGACCACCCGATCCCGTTAGTCGCCTCTTACGACAAGCATAATCGCCTTTTACGGCAAGCATGGGTTGCTGAAGACCTATTCTATACTGTCTAGCAAAATTGAGACAATTTTGGAGCATTGTCGAAGTGCAAAGTTCTAGTCAACTACAAAGTTCAACGTTAAAAATATAAATATTACTCAGAATGGCCATAAATAGTTGTTCTTGTCAAATATGGCTGTCTGTGTTGCTTGTTTAACGATCGCACAATTGCAAAGTGCAAAGGTCATAATTCGAAATATCGCGAAGAATGGAACTTATGTGATGCATCCCACGACTAACTATACCAAATATTTACCAAATTTTAAAGAATCATTTTCACCCTGACTATACGACTGAAACACGTTGAAGAGCATTTTCCGCGTTTTGTTTATGTTTAAACTACATACTAACGTGAAAAAATAACCGTTTAAATTAACAACATGTCATTTAGACATTCGTCTGACCACTGTTTTGTCATGTACATGCACGTGCAAGTTGTGAATCTTCATAAGATGTCTGGAAAGATGCATTATTTAATTTCAGAATTAATTGAATTTTACTTTCATTGAACTTTATATGAAGCACAGTTACTTTTTTCCCTTACTGTAAATTTTCCGTAGTATAGCGTTGAAGTACTGTTCAAAGCAGCATAATCCCGACTCACTCACTTACATAAATATTCTCTCTATGCGAAAGTAGTTGATCTTTACAACTGCGGGTAACTCTCGCGAGTAAACAATCCTGTTCCTGTTGGTGACACTTGATCTGTCGCACCCTAACACTCGCGTAGGTGTAGTGAAACGTAAGCCAAAAAACAAATGACAATTGTTTGACCCAATGTACATTTTACATCCTCGTCATCACACGGGCACAACTCCCACAAGGGACAAGCGTAGGTAGGGCTGCCGGATAGGAGATCACCTGACCTTGGGGGCATCCATATTGTCTGTTATCCAAAGGTTACATGCACAGGGTAAATAAAATACACGATTGTATTCAAGGATGTCCCCCGCCCTTCCGACTTTCCATTGTCAACCGACATTGGCCATCATGCACGCTGAATGATGAGAAGTGGTAGAGGAAGGAGTGACCATGGGACAGGATGTGCACAGATCATTAGCTGAGTAGATTAGTTATTGATAGACGTATTGTGTCGTGATGTGCATTTCGACTCGGCGTTTGGTTCTGCATGCCTACAATTGTTCACTGACAATAAAGTTAATCGTAGATATGGCCTTGCATGTCAAACACAAAAAGAATTTATCATCTGAAACTTGCTTCCATGGGAGATATCGCTTGAGTGAGAATATAATTTCACCACAATGCTTGCAGACTATTGTGACGTCATCGATTACCATGACGTCACAGACCGCCTCCGTGGTCTAGTGGTAGAGCGTCCGCCCGGAGAGCGGAAGGTCCGGGGTTCGATCCCCGGCCGCGTCATACCAAAAGACGTTAAAAGATGGTACTTGTTGTTACCCTGTCTGGCGCTCGGCATTAAGGGGCTAAAACAAGGACTGGTCGGCTCGGAGTCAGTATACTGTGTCTGAGTGGGGTATTCATGTTAAACTGCGAGGTTGAGATTTAATATATGTTACGATAAGTTGTGTACTCCTTACGGCAAAGTCAATTAGTAGTAGTAGTAGTAGTAGTAGTAGTAGTAGTAGTAGCCGCCAAGTTCTATAAACTACTACGACATTGTACCTTCATGATCAAATATTTCAACAAGTTAAATACCATTAATTATACTTTTAACAAAGTTGACGGTTTTCCTATAAGCTGCAATTATATTAAAGTGTGAATTTGGCCGGTAATTAACATAGTGCGCCTGGCCCAACAGAACGCGTGATAGGCCACTTACTTGTATCAAGCATCATTACCCAAGCTTTGTCGACGGTTGTCCAGTGTCACAAAATAGCAAGTCATTGTACACAAACAGCGATAATCTGGTTATTTTACGCACGCTTCAGTTGATAAGCAAAGCCAATTTGACAAATGCATGCTCCCAAGCCCATAAAGTCATATTTTTTACTTTGATACGATACCTCTCTGCTTAGTGCAGAGACGTGTCATATTGGATTAAAAGATCTGATTTTAATGAGAGTCACATAACACCAAGTGAATGACTGCATCAGCTTGTTACTATCACTGATTGTGTGTAACCGTGTCTGGACGGCGTGGATCTGCCGGTTACCAAGGGTGAACACTGATCTCATTTTAACCTGCAGATGGAATGAGGACACGGTATTTCTCTAGGCGATCGCAAACACAGTCACATCATTTGATACCGGTGAGTGGAAACACAGAGTTACATCATTGATACCGGCGATCGCAAACACAGTCACATCATTTGATACCAGTGATTGGAAACACAGAGTCACATCATTTGATGCCGGTGATTGGAAGCACAGAGTCACATCATTTGATACCGGTGATTGGAAACACAGATTCACATCATTTGATACCGGTGATTGGAAACACAGTGTCACATAATTTGATACCAGTGATTGGAAGCACAGAGTCACATCATTTGATACCGGTGATCGCAAACACAGAGTCACATCATTTGATACCGGTGATTGGAAACACAGAGTCACATCATTCGATACCAGTGATCACAAACACAGAGTCACAACATTTAATACCAGTGATCGCAAACACAGAGTCACATCATTTGATACCAGTGATCGGAAACAGAGAGTCACATCATTTGATACAGGTGATTGTAAACAGAGAGTCACATCATTTGATACCGGTGATTGGAAACACAGAGTCACATCATTTGATACCGGTGATTGGAAACACAGAGTCACATCATTAGATACAGGTGATTGGAAGCACAGAGTCACATCATTTGATACCGGTGATTGGAAACACAGTGTCACATCATTCGATAACAGTGATCACAAACACAGAGTCACAACATTTAATACCAGTGATCGCAAACACAGAGTCACATCATTAGATACAGGTGGTTGGAAACACAGAGTCACATCATTTGATACCGGTGATTGGAAACACAGAGTCACATCTTTCGATACCAGTGATCACAACAGAGTCACAACATTTAATACCAGTGATCGCAAACACAGAGTCACATCATTTGATACTGGTGATTGGAAACACAGAGTCACATCATTTGATACCGGTGATCGCAAACACAGAGTCACATCATTAGATACAGGTGACTGGAAACACAGTCACATTTCTAACCGCAAGGTGTGTCTGTTGCTTATTGCCAGTACTTTAAGTACTACAATCACTGTTTGTTTGTAAAGACTAGCATACAATCAGAATATGAGCTATGAATTATAAGCTATGCTTAATGACAGTTTATAGCATTGTAATGTGTCTATCGTCCGAAGTAAACATTCACATTTTCAAAAATAATATAACCAGCTCATGTCGTATGTAATTAATCCTTGTACATCTGCTTTAAAAACGCAAAGCCCATGTGACTTCCTAACTTGCAATTGGTTTAATTGTGACAGGACATGCAAATATATTGCTCCTCGAAAAATTGGCCTGTTTTTCGTTTTGACTAACCCGTCCAGCATGTTCACAAATCCAAGTTACAGGAATTAACTGAAACGGTCATAAAATACTCAAATCGTTTCCAAATGCTTCTCAACCGGAGGTTATCAAAGTATCTCGACAATGAAAAATGAAAACGTGTCAACATCGTTTGTTTCTTTCTTTCTGTTATTTAACGCCGCATTCACTGATGGATCCAAGAATCCTATCAACAACAGGGCTGGTTACGGGATCCATATCCACAGCTCCAAACCCCAAGCACATTCGGTTCGCCTGCCTGATGGTCAGTCAGTATTCACGACTGAATTGGAGGCAATTCATCATGACCTCAAACTCATACCGGAACTTCCGGAAGCAAAGGCAGCTCTCCTATCAGACTCGCTAAGTGCACTCCAAGCCATCAGTGGCAGAAACTCAAACTCCAGGCCAAACACAGTCAACAATATTCTATACGAATATACAAAACTATCGGACCAAGGGCAACAGGTAGAGCTGTGTTGGATTCCCTCTAGATATTCATTGAAATGAAAAAGCAGACTAACTGGCGAAGCTAGCTCCAGACAAAGCGGAGATAAGCCTATTCCCTTTAGTAAACTAGAGATAAAAAGCAACATCAAAGCCTCTATAGCAGAAAGATGGCAAGCCCAATGGGACGCATGTAAGATCAACAGATGGCTATACAAAATTCAACCCAAGATTCGACAGAAACCAAACTCAAACTCAAATGAAAGGAAAATTTAAATTGCCATCTCACGCCTCAGACTCGGTTACAAAAAGCACTATGACATGTACAAGGTTTGTTCATCTTGCAATCAGGCTGAAACCATTGCTCACGTGTTACTAGAATGTCAAGACCATACCCCAGCCCGGGCTAAAACAAGAATTGCATTTAGATCCGCTATCTGTCATAGATCGCCTAAAGCCAGATCGAACGTATATAAACAGAGCAGCCAAAGATAAAAATGAAATCATATCAATATGAGAAAATAGAAATATCATCAATACAAAAACAGAACTTATGTGAATACCAAACTCACTATAGATATGTGTACCCTACTCACACAGGAGTCCCAAGGAGGGACAGGTCAGCCAAAATTGCTTGGGCAGAAGGCGACCTCTTAAACACTGAATGCAACATCAACAACATCGTATCTTCGCCCATCCGAGTGCGAAATCGGCAACATCGGAAGCGCTCGTTATATCTCCATCATCATCATCATCATATTCATCTTCATATTCATCATCACCCATCAAGTCTCAACGTACCACAAAAACAAACAAACGGACGGGACTATAACTAGACTCCACACTGGTCACCCAAACCTAAACAGCCATACGCACAAAATAAAAAAAGCATCTGCCTCTGCCCTCACTGTCCAAAAGTGGAGGACATTAACCACGTCATTTTCCAATGTAAACACTACAACACACAACGCAACAAACTCTTAACTGAAATAGGCACACAAATTACCACAATTCAGCAACTCCTCACTAATTCATCCAACTACTACCACCTAGGCAATTATCTAATCAAAACCAAATTAAACGGTAGGACCTAAATGGCCTACCCATAAAAACAAACAAGAAAAAGCAACTAAAAAACTCTTGAGTAGTCACTTATTTCCCTTTCACGCCCGTCATTGGAAACAAATTTGGCATACATTTGCATTTATTTTTTTTTAAATAATTCCTTCACATATTTCAGGGTATGCCCCGAGTGCGAAATCGGCAATACCGGAAGCGCTCGTTATATCTCCAACATCATCTGATCTGTGGAGCGGTGGGGTAGCCTAGTGGTTAAAGAGTTAGCTCGTCACGCCGAAGACCCGGGTTCGATTCCCGACATGGGTACAATGTGTGGAGCCCATTTCTGGTGTCCCCCGCCGTGATATTGCTGGAATATTGCTAAAAGCGGCGTAAAACCATACTCACTCACTCACTCACTCATCTGATCTGTGAAGAGTGCAATGCAACTCCAGAGGGAGATGGCATGATAACATTGTCCAAAACAGGTCGTAAGTGTTCCCGAGAGAGTAACATGATGTCAGAACATGCCTGACGAGATCCTGATACACCTGGTCACAGAGGTCACATATTGTCTTTGCATCTTGAGGCACTAAGACCCACAGTTGTGCACATATGCATAGTATTGTCTCTTTCTAGCGAGTTTCCACATTTTCGCTGGTCCTGGTTTCTGATGTAGATCTTTGAAGCGGATAAAGTCGCGATCTGAATTAACATGTGACAGCCATTTTGTAGTGAAGTCTGCCTTGGGTTTATCATTCACCAGAGCTTTACAAGCACGTTTTGACAAGAGTCTGGTCTCATGCAGGTAATCATTAAGAAAGTGTTTCAGGTCATATAACTGGAGAACTTGTAATATGTGGGGTATGAAGACACTCTGGGTTCTTTCTGGAGTTTGAATGACGTGGAAAAGCCCTCTATGAATTCTATAGATTCAAAAGATTTCCTGGAGGTAGAGAACGCAGTTTATAAAGGAACATCAGTTGACGTTTAAGTACTTCTGCAATGATTGTTAGCCAATCGCCACGATGAAGGGAAATTACTATTGTCAAGATATGCATTTGATAGTGTTTCTAAACATGAATCAGGTAAATAATGATATGATCAGCACCTGTAGCTGTATCATGTGCTTGTCCCAAGGCAGTATACAGCTCATGAATGAAAACGACTTCATTATAAACCTCACCATTATCAGAGTTAAAGTTAATTTCTTTCTTGATCATTTAATACGTCAGCACACAACCTGCATAGAATCAGCAACATCATTGAAACACTCAGGTTTTAGTTTCTTTGTGCATAATGTTTGAAAAAAAGGCCAGGTAGCCTTTTGTAAAATCCCGTCTTGTTGAAGGTGGAATATCAGATGGATTTAGCGTTTTAATGATAGTTGGCAAATGGTCACTTCAACAAAGGTCATTGTGGACTGACCATTCAATTTTTTTTACTAGTATCAGTTAGAGAAAAATCTAGAGAAGAGTATGTACCTGTTGCAGGGTGTAGATAAGTGCTTCAATCATCATAAAATGCACAGGTCATTATTGGAGATGAAATCCTCGAGTATTTTACCTTTAGTGTTAGTGTTTGTACCACCCCGAAGTGAATTGTGGACATTTAATCAGAATATGATTACACAGGATTTGGGGAGTTAAGGGTATTTGTGAAACACATATTTGAGAGGTGGTTTACGACGTGGTTTAGGACGTCGTAGTGCTAAGAGGCTTTCGTGAAATGGCATTCGTGATCATAAAAATAGAATGTGCACTGGTGCAAATGTACCTTCACCCACACCAGTGTATTGTTTACGTCGTCAGATAGGCGACATGGAATTGAATACATAATATACTATGTGGAAGGAACGACCACATTCAGGAAATATTGTTTGCATCTTTATTTTAGCAAATTTGACGACGCGTGAGTCAGCGTGAGGTTAAAGTGAAGGTTATTACAAATCATGTTACCAACTGGATATTGAAAATAACTGTGCTATTAAATTCTCCAAGATATCATTGACTACATGTTTAAGAACCCTGCATTTGTTATTGTCATTATTCCTCGCAATGGAGAAAATGGGAAGAAGGGCATCACGTCTAAAAAGGAGCAAAATAATCGTTGACAATGACACCATCAGGGAAATATTGCTGAATAATTATTTCCAAGAGGAGGCCACAACATTTACCGTTTCAGATGAGGCACATGGACTGGGGTCTGGATGTCAGACATGTTTTGACCCAACTTGGAACCCTTCGAAAATAACTTCCAAATAAAATTAGAAAACTTACGACAGTGCACAAAACAATAATGAACGAATATCCCTCATATTTAAATTATCTGTTACCCCACAATCGATCAACTGCTTCAAATGATAAATTTTAACGTAACAAACAGAACACAACTGTAGCTTTTGCCAGAACAAGTACGTTTGAGAAACAGAGGAGTTCACAAAATGAAAATGTCAAAAATAGTATTTCTGTAACAAATATTATTAAATCTGTAAGAAGAACAAAATGTTTAATTTTAACTATGTCCATCAAGTTATATTTTATTTGTCTATTAGTTTTGGTATTCGATATAACTTTGATTTTGATGTAAAACAATAACATTCCATTTTATTATATTAACTACGTATTCTGTGGTATTATAGAAATACATTAAATCACTTTAACAAATGTACCATTGTATAACAATAAATACAAATGTATCACATGTATATATGTATGTGCGCGTGTGTGTATGTGTATATGTAGTTATATATGTTTGTGTGCAATACTATATGTATGTACGTATGTATGTGTGTGTGTTATTCGCATTACTTGTATATAATTTCTCTGCACTGTGCATTTATTCTGCACTATCATTATTCACACATCACAATGTAATGAACTTTATGCAGGAGAAGTCCTCGAAAGTGTGTCACTTGTGCCTAATTCATTTGATTTTTCGCAATCAAATATGTTTAAGTTTAAAAGTATTTACGGAAGTTTTCAAAATGTTGATTCTTCAAATTAGACCAAAAAAATCAAAACATCTAAGCAAACAAAATACTAAAAGCAACAACTATACTTGTCGAGTCTACAGCCATTACGTTTTGAGCTCTTCAATCCAGTGTTAGTCATCACAATAAATATTCACACACACACACACACACACACACACACACACACACACACACACACACACACACACACACACACACACACACACACACACATATACACACACACACATATACACACACACACACATACATACACACACAGACGCTAAAACATCGCGAAGTTTATACATAGAGAATCTCACCCTCGTGTCTTTTGATATCAAATATATCAACACTCGTTGATAAAAGTGGGAAAACTCCGAGGCTCGCCGAGGATTTTTCCACTTTTATCAACGAGTGTTGATATATTTGATATCAAAAGACACGAGGGTGAGATATTATTTATCATCCAACATCATTCTTCCAACTTTTTCAGTTTGTAGACATTAAGTAGCAGTGTCTAAGTGTAAAAAGTACTGCTAACAGCTTCAGTAGCAGAGCCATTAGTGATGTCATTGGTTACCATGACGTCACAATGGTCTGCAAAGTATTATGATGCAATTCCACCCAAGCGATATCTCCTGTGGGAGCCAGTTTGGGATGATAAATTACGTTACACTGGAACGTATATCTCTTTGTGGTAGTAAAAAATGTACAGCGGGGAAAATAACAGAGTAGCAGAACTGAATTCAGTGCTTTTGTCCTTGATCACTCCGAAAGCACTGACATGTCATTACTGCTCTGAATTGTTTCACTTTATAGAGCGATCATTTTAGTAAAGGCATTACTAGTTATTGTTCGTTCCATATTTGTTCGGATGTTAATGTTTTATTGATTGTTCCCGTATGTTCGTTGTGGAAATGTCAAATATGATGATGATTACAATTCATTTAATGCCACTGAGATGTAAATAGAGGCGACTATTTACCCAATAGGTGAACCATGCACTATAGTCGATGTCCATTGAGAGCAAAGTGATGTACAAGGTAGGTTCTAATAAGGACCAGGTGATAAGTAGGTGAGGTGAAATTGAGTTTAACGTCGCGTCCAAGATTATTGCAGACGTATATAGCGACGTGCATGAACGTGTGTGTGTGTGTGTGTGTGTGGCTGCTTGTAATAGTCCGGACTGATGCCGATTTATAGTGCTAGCTCACTGAGATACCATGCCGCAGTTTAACATGAATACTCCACTCAGACACAGTGTACTGACTCCGAGCCGACCAGTCCTTGTTTTAGCCCCTTAATGCCGAGCGCCAGACAGGGTAACAACAAGTACCATCTTTTAACTTCGTTTGGAGAAAGATTGGTCAATTCTCAGCACCCACGGCTTCTAAATCAACGTACCTATAGTACCTGCAAGTTCGAACTTTCTATTAATCAATCGGAAAGCGTTTGCGCTTTTGGAATAGGGTCCTATGGTTCCTAAACGGGGCTGGGTCGTCAGGCTTGTTGACGTGATAGTTTGCCTTTCGGCGTAGCCTGACTGCGTAGGACGTTGCTCACGATATCAATCACTTATTTGTCGGGTCCAGACTCCCTTGTCCGACGTCATATAGCTGAAATTACTGCAGCGTTAGACAACAACACATAAACCCTGTCACAAAACAAATAAAGGCTCAACAACAGCGTCTTTATTTTAACACATATCAGTCCATAACTTGTTTCTCGTAACTCCGTTACTTGTTAACATAAAAGGCACTCTTCTTTAAATTCAGTCCACACACAAATCATAAACGTGCACTCAGTGTACACGCGCGTGTTGTACGCTCTAGTTCCAGAATTAGATCAGCACTGCAAATACATTTACATACAAAACCCAAAGAGTAAATTGATTATGAAGCTTTCTCAAAAGATAACAAACAACGAAAAGTCATATGACCTAAAAATGTGTCCAAGCATTGTCTACATTCACGATACACATTTCAGAAGTAGCGTTCTCCGTACTTTTGAAAAACTTTCTCCAGGATGAGACACATAAGGGACATGCCCAAACCAGCCACGCAAACGATAAACGCTGACATCAGGTCTGACACTGCAATAGGCTTTGATTTGGAGTCAGGTACACAACTCTTCTTCTGTGGTGCCCATTTCTTATTCCATAGTGGTATAAGACCCGCATCAGCCAGTGCTTGGAATCTGAAAGAGAGACACCGTTAGCCTGTGTTACGCATTCACTACACTATCTATGCCTTGTTTGTTGTTTAACGCAGCACTCAGCAATATTCGTCAATATATATGACGGTGGTCTGTAAATAATCGAGCCTGGACCAGACAATCCAGTGATTGACATCATGAGCATCGATCCACGCAATAGGGATACGATGACATGCATCAACCACGTCAACGAGTATGACTACCCGATCCCGTTAGTCGCCTCTTACGACGTGCATAGTCACCTTTTACGGCAAGCATGGGTTGCTGAAGACCTATTCTACCCCAAATCTTCACGGGTCTGCATACACATCTATACAGCAACTTACAAGCAAATTAGTAAATCATTAATAGACTCAAAAACAATTACATACATATTCCTATAAGTATACCAACATACATTTTAGAAATAATGCTGCAAAAAATATATAATTGCATACAATATATCACTGCATAACATATAGCATGATTAAATATACATTTTCTTGGTCCTGTTCATTGAAGTCAAAGTTTGTGCACACATGCTAATTTATTATACATACACACCACATTTTGTATTGTGTTTAATAGTACAAGTGAGTGAGTGAGTATGGTTTTACGCCGGTTTTAGCAATATTCCAGCAATATCACGGCGGGGGACACCACAAATGGGCTTCACACATTGTACCCTTGTCGGGAATCGAACCCGGGTCTTCGGCGTGACGAGCGAACGCTTTAACCACTAGGCTATACCTGTGTGACATCATGAGTGCTAGTGGAGAATGACGAGGGAATACAAAGCTTGAGAACAAGGGTAAGATTCCTTCATTCATGATGTGAAGCCCGCAGTGCTCACTCATGAAGAAATCAACATTGGCTCTTGACGATATCAGGGCAAAGCCGCCACTGTAAAGTTTGTTCCTTTGGCGCGTCCACTTTTGGTGTGAAGATTCATTGGCATCAGCTGCTTTTGATACTGATATCTTCTTCCATATTGCTTGAAAATCTGGATTAGAAGACGTCTAGAAACAAAACGATAATACTGTGAGATTAGTTCTAACGTGTGACCTGGTTCATTTCTGTACTATCGCATGCCTGGTACAGGAACTAACAGATGATACAATTCAACCATTTGATATAAATACTTATTAACCTTATATTATATCCGATATATTTAAGTGCTGGTTTTCGACAAGGATGTATATTGTCACCTATGCTGTTTATATTATGCATAGAACTTGCATATGAACTTTTAAACGACGTGACCCGTGAAAATCCGGAGTAGAATAGGTCTTCAGCAACCCATGCTTGCCGTAAAAGGTGACTATGCTTTTCGTAAAAGGCGACCAACGGGAGTGGTCAGTCTCGCTGACTTGGTTGATGCATGTCATCGTATCCCAATTTGTGTGGATCGATGCGCATGATATCAATGACTGGATTGTCCGGTCCAGACTCGGTTATTTACAGACCGCTGTCATATGGCTGGAATATTGCTGAGTACGGCGTTAAACAACATACAAACAAAATGTAAACGACGTCATAAATAGTGACAACAGAAAAAAATTGATCTTTAAGATAAGGTGGCCAGATATTGAAACACAGAAAGTGGTCTCTCATTTATAAGTACCTGGGAATTACATTTCCATTTAATTGCATTGGTTGGTTGGTTGGTTGGTTGGTTGTTTAACGCCGCACTCAGCAATATTCCAGCTATATGACGGCGGTCTGTAAATAATCGAGTACGGACCAGACAATCCAGTGATTAATGTCATGAGCATCGATCCACGCAATTGGGATCGATGACATGCATCAACCAAGTCAGCGAGCCTGACCACCCGATCCTGTTAGTCGCCTTTTACGACAAGCATAGTCGCCTTTTACAGCAAGCATGAGTTGCTGAAGGCCTACTGTACCTCGGAATCTTCACGGGTCTTTATTGCATTGGCATTTACAAGAGTATGTGCTGTGTTATGCAGACAAGCCGAGAAAAGTTTATATCCCGTGAAGACATGTATTTGTAGCTATAAAAGAATACCTCGTGGTGCGGTATCTAAAATATTTGATGGAAAAATTCAAACAATACATCTTTACGGCACACACATAGGCGCCATACATCGCCGTGACATAAAAACGGTTCAAACCAAATACTACTAATATGTTTTAAGTGTGGTTTATCGATCACCAAACAAGGCTTTTCAGAGTGTGGAAGATATCCACAGTATGTCTACTAAAACTTAATAGTTATATTATGCAGGATTCGGTTACCTCGACAACCAGATTGCACGGTATTGACAACGCTGCTACAATACTTACATAGTGAGATGATAATAAGAATGTTAATTGCACTTAATGCGAGAAATGTTATTCAGTAACAGATATGCTTTGTCTTGGACTGTTCAAGTATTTGGAAATACGGAATAGCCTCTAACGATGTTTAAAAAAGCGTTGTAAAGATACTTATTTCCAAGAATGGTCGTCCGATATTTCAAACTCAAAATCTGTGTGTACATTCTCAACATTCAAAACTGAAACGAATTCTCGAGTTATATGTACAACATCCACACTGCAAGGTGATTAATTGTATAAAAGGTCATGTGACCCATTGTACAAATTATATTACATGCATATCCCTTGAGAGTTACAATACACCACACTATCTATGCATACATATCTATACAGCAACTGACAAGTAATTGGTAAATCATGAATATAATATCGACATATGAAATGTGTGCACAATCTGTAACCCGTTCCATAAACGTAGACAAAAGCAACTAAGGATCACTTGTTGAACACTCTTGTTCATCCAATGAAAACTAAAACCGTCCAAAAACAATAAATATTTAAAATGTTTCTATTCACTATGGAGTGTAACATTTTATAACATTGGTATGGATATATATTCTGTTTCATACTCTTAGCCAGTATTAGATATATGTGGTACACAACATGTAAAGATATCATTTAGTTGCCATACGTTACAGCATTTGAAGTTCTAAATCCCACATGATGCACAAAATTACAGGATATTCTGAGTACAATTTATATATATTCTCTTTTCTCAAAACGCCAATTTTCAGCTCCATAAGTTAGTCAGTACAATCATTTTATCAAAAACATAAAATGTTTCATACACATTTTTTACAGTTCTATGTACAAGATTTATTGTCTTTGCAAATACGACGGCCCTTAACAAAATTCCGATGTGGTATTGACAACCTCAATATCAAACTTTATAGAAGATCTAAAGATAATGCTATTTACATATCAATGTGTCTCTTTTGCGTAAACTTTCATGAACATGAAATCAACGTATTGTTAAAGTGCCCTTTACATGCTGAAGAAAAAATGTTTTCCCGATTTCTATATTAATGAACAATATTTTGGAAAACATAGTTTTGCTATTTTTGTTAATAACATATATGTTATTAGAAAGTAACTGCCCAAACAAATAAGTGAATAAAATATGCCTGTCAATATGAACGCTTTTTGTAAAAACATCTTTGTCATGGCCAAAACTATGAATATAACTTTTTTATGTCTTATTTGCCTTAGTTCTAATATTTATCACATCTACGTAACAAAAACTTATTTGCATACGAAACCGTCAGGAAATAACATTAAAAATATTGGATAAGTGACACATTAAGGTACATGGAAAATGGCGCGTAATTTCGTTACCTTCATAATGTGCTTCAGAACGCTGCCATCTTCAATGTCAACCCCAAAGTCTTTATTTGCTGCCAGTTCTTTAAGTGTTTTGAATGGGACTTCGTCATTATTGGTTGATAGTATTGCGACAAGACTACCAATGAAGATGGACGTCATAATCATGGTGTACACGCACCAGAAGGCCAGTACCAGTCTACCTGATGTCGAGCTCGGTAAACGGGGGATACCTAAATAAGACATTGAATAATAACGGAAAAAGTGAAGAATCCTTTTTGATTTATGTTCCCATAATAAAATATACCAGCGATCAGTTATAATATGACAGAAATTCACAAGAGGTTCCTTTTCATGAATCTGTAGATCTGTTTACCCCATAAAGGTCCCACGTTTAGCTGGTACAGACAGCAATACGTGACACAACGTTTGTGGAAATATCCTCAGAATCAAGGACATTGAAAGTTTCCACATGTCCACATTGGAAAACCTTTCTGCATAAAAGGAACCAAAGCTGCAATAGCTATTGAAGCTGGTGCAGACAGCAATACGTGACACAACATGCTTGTGGAAATATCCACAGAATCAAGGACATTGAAAGTTTCCACATGTCCACATTGGAAAATCTGTCTGCATGGAAAGCACCAAAGCTGCAATAGCAATAAAAGCTTGTGAAACTGCTCTAGTGTTAGGGGAGGAATTCTGGTACCAAATGAGTTTCTTTCTGTCAGTTTGACAACCGGAAGAGATCTTTATGTCCCCTATGCGGGATGACCATGACAAACACACGAGCAGCGATGTTTGCTAGCATATATCTTGGGATATCGAACTTGGTAAAACCACTATGTAGATACGACCAGCGAGGAAACCGCGTCACACTTCTGTAAATTCGCTCTTCCTGAGACATGCCATATAAATCAGAGGCACCCTCGTGCATATATTGCCAAACAATGCCATTACAAGAACGGCTTATGTGATTATACCCATACAGTTGTGTGATCAATATAAATGTACAGTAGTGATATTCATTGCCCCTGTAGATGTTCACAAGGAGGTTCTTTCCCTAAAATTTAGTGGCTTGAAAATAACTTTTGAAATTTAAAAAAAAAGAAACAAAAAAGAGTAATGGACGGTCCATACCTTGACGGAGGGGCACAGCTATACATTCCAGCATCATTAGATTCAAAGTAGCCCAAATTGTTGGCTTGGATTTACTCTCCGTATAGAAGATATATGCCGATTCAGAAACAACAAATATTAGATACACAACTATAGCAGCGATCAGTCCGCATAGGTACACGTTTGTCTTGAAGCAGTTTTTAAGAATTCTCCAGTCCGATCCTGACTTCATCTTATTCTTGTAAACAACAACTGCGTCTTCATAATTGAAAAGGTAGCCAAAAGACATAACTTTCATTCTGGCTTCGTTGGGACTGTATGGCGAAATGCATAGATCCGCCTCCTGCAGTATAAAGGATTTCATTAGATAATATCTCTCTCTCTCTCTCTCTCTCTCTCTCTCTCTCTCTCTCTCTCTCTCTCTCTGCCTCTCTCTGTGTTTCTCTCTCTGTTTCTCTGTGTGTGTGTCTCTCTCTCTCTGTCTCTCTCGCTCTCTCTGTTTCTCTGTCTCTCTCTGTCTCTCTCTCTCTCTCTCTCTCTGTTTCTCTCTCTCTCTGCCTCTCTCTGTGTTTCTCTCTCTGTTTCTGTGTGTGTGTGTGTCTCTCTCTCTCTCTCTCTCTGTTTCTCTCTCTCTCTGCCTCTCTCTGTGTTTCTCTCTCTGTTTCTCTGTGTGTGTGTCTCTCTCTCTGTCTCTCTCTCGCTCTCTCTGTTTCTCTGTCTCTCTCTCTGTCTCTCTCTCTCTCTCTCTCTCTGTCTCTCTCTCTGTTTTTGTATATCCAGTGAATGACAGACTTACTGCAAACTGCAAATCTATTACTATACATTACGATTTGTACCAAATTAAATGACTTGGTTTTTGGCGTGGAAACAGCGCACTATGTGAGCAATAGTTTTGCAAATGTGATCCAACGCTTTACCTACAATTCTAGACTATCGTCATTTGACCCCTTTATTTGCATTGATAAATAAGCATATGTACAACACTGTGGCAGTTCTTCTAATAAACCTCATTTAGATGTAGTAGGTATAAGTCGTATATGTACGCAGATACAGCCTAATTGTTGAGCGAGATGAAAAAACATATTCATACCAACATAAAAAGTAGGTGACAATACCCTACGATTTGGACAAATCGTATATTTCATATAAGTAAAACCTTTACCCTTCTCTGTAGCATGCCCACGACACCCGTCCAGTTCCCGCTAGGTTGTAATGCTCCCAACGACCTGTCGGCTGGTTGAACGAACCTAAAACTTTATAACATTTGATTGATTTAATTTCTCGGATATGTGAGTCTTAAATGAGTGAGTGAGTTGTTTGGATATAACGCCGTGCGTAGGACGGTATTTCAGTGATATCACGGCATTTCAGCTTGATGTGGGAAGAAAGCCCGAAGTGATGGTGTCATAGGCATAATCGGCGCCGCACTCAACAGTGTTCCAGCTATATGACGGCGGTCTGTAAATAATCGAGTCTGGACCAGACAATCCAGTGATTTACATCATGGGCATCGATCAACGCAGTTGGGATACGATGACATGCATCAACCAAGTCAGCGAGCCTGAACACCCGATCCCGTTAGTCGCCTCTTACGACAAACATAGTCACCTTTTACAGCAAGCATGGGTAGCTGAAGATCTATTCTACCCCGGATCTGCACGGGTCCATAAGCATAATCAGGCCGAATCCGAGAGTCGAACCCACGATCACAGGTGTCTGGCTTACCTAGATGTAAACTCTGTACTGGAAATCGTGGCGCCTTAGACGATTGGGCCACGGTGTGCCCCACAGTTAAATCATCGGACATTACCTATATATGGTACAGTAGGTCTATCAGCATAATAGTTAAGAACACATGAAGCCGTGATAATTATACGAAAAGTGTTCGTCATTCACTCTTTCAAACCTACCTGAAATGCATGTGTTTCGCTAGGACATCTAGAACATCCCTGCATATCCCTGTAATATCAATGCTTCCATTGCTTATATGTTCTTTTGTAAAAGGACCCCACTGAAAGCAGATATTCTTACCATAACTTGCATGATAGTATTAGGTAAGCCATTTCGATTGTCACGGTATTTATTTACATCAACAAAGCACGATGTGGACGAGGGTCCTTTTGGTCCTCTGGATATTTCAAATTAACAAGATATGAAAATTATCAGAATGTACAAATATTCGACAACATTATTTTTTTTCATGTCAATGTTTTGGACATATGACATATTCAAATACAAACAAAACTCAATATGGTATCCTTACGTATGTTGTAATAAGTGAGTGAGTGAGTTGGGTTCTAACGCCGCTTTTAACAGTATTCCAGTTATATCGCGGCGTGTCAGCTTAATGTGGGAGGAAAGCCCGAAGTGATGCAGGTCTCAGACGTTTACCACTTTGGTGAAACCCACGAGCACGGGTATGGTGCTGACAAACCTAGAAACATAATCGGGGCGAACCGGGATTCGAACCCACAATCATAGGTTTCTGGCGTGCCCAAGGGACGCAACTCTGCACAGCGAATCGCGACGACTGGGCCACCCGTACCCCCTGTTATAAGTAAAACCATTACCTCCTTCATACCAATACATCTGGTATCTTTCACAACTATTTCAAAACGTTGAGCACATCCCATACATCATGCAGAACTTGTGAGGCCAAAAATGACCCTTTATTTAGTTCTTTAAAGAGGCTGTCATTTACATTTATATACATATTATATAAACATAGCTGTACTGGTTGTATAATCAAACTTTAATGTACTTAATAAATATTATTAAATAAAAACTTTGATTGTCAATATGTTTTCATACTTTACCTCCATGGCAAGCACTGAGAGAGTTTGTCCATTAAGATCATATTTAATGTTGTTAAAAATATAATCGCCTGGTTTCATCACAGCTTTTTCCCAGAACGTTCCTTGTGGCGTGGATTTCAGAATGTTTACTTCCTGCAACAAAATTATTTTATGACCATCTTTGTGGGGATCATACTAAGACAATGGTTCTCGTGAAACTATGGGTGCGGTGGGGTAGCCTAGTGGTTAAGGCGGTCGCTCGTCACGCCAGGCCCGGGTTTGATTCCCCAAGTGGGTACAATGTGTGAAGCCCATTTCTGGTGTCCCCCGCCGTGATATTGCTGGAATATTGCTAAAAGCGGCGTAAAACCTCATTGACTCATGAAACAATGGCACTAAATATATAAGACTGTTTAGGTAAAAACGTCGCGTAATCAAATGTTTTGGTATCTCTATGCTATGCTATCCATGCACATGTTGTGGTGTCATTACGTAATTAGAAGCTCTTTTCACTGTGTTTTAAGAGTTATAAAACTTACCTCTTCACATTTGAGGCCGAGGCTCACAGAAACAGCAATGTTGTTCAGGTTAACACTATCATTTGAGGCTATTGAGAGATGCTGCGACAAAAGAAAGAGCCACCGTGATAGGCGACTTAGGGTTGTATTCATACCAAACTTCTCATCCACATATTGAATCTGAAAACAGGATTCATATTTTATGTAAAATCCTTATTAATCATGTTTAAACTAGTCAATATGGATGTTCATAGACATTTCCTATCCTTCTTACGTATCTGTACCACACTGATTAAATCATACCCGTATTGTGCTCAGAAAGATCCGATAAAGAATATATTAAGAACATCAGTGAATAACTCTTTTCAGGAACAGCTATTATTTGGAGGTTTTGGCTGTAGAGAATATTATGGTGGTATGCGCGATAATAAGGCAGCATCAAATTAGAGAGATAGGAGTCGTTTCTTGATCACAATAAAACAATTTAGTAGAACAGGTTGGGAACTATTCATTCACCTTGCTCAGGTGTCTAATTTTGTACTGACAATACTCCATTGAACACATCGTTGTCCGCTATAATGTTCATTCACGGATGAATCGAAACAAACTATTGATTTAAAGTTTGAAAACACTTACATTGTTCAGTTCAGATATATCAATTACAAATTGTTATTCACAGGAGACAGTTTAAATGTATGAATGTTTATGTATTTGTTTGGGATATTAATTGTAAATTGTGTCAATGGCTTTGGAACTACATACATGTATTTATAAGTGAAATCTATTCAGTTGAAGTTATATATTGTTAATAACATGTTTACATGAGAACTGACCCGTGAAGGTCCGGGTTAGAATAGGTCTTCAGGAACCCATGCGAGCAGTAAAAGGCGACTATGCTTGTCGTAAGAGGCGACTAACAGGATCGGGTGGTCAGACTCGCTGACATGGTTGATGCACGCATCGATTCCAATCGCATGGATCGATGCTCATGATATTAATCACTAGATTGTCTTGCTGAGACTCGATTATTTACAGACCGCCGTCATATAGCTGGAATATTGCTAAGTGTGGCGTTAAACAACAAGCAAACCAACCAACATGAGGACATGTTGTATATTGCTGTGTGTACACATACCTCTTGTATTACTTTCTCCATCGGATACTCGTGCAGGAGAACAAGAAAGGTCAAGCTGTTCCTCATCGCCACTAAGTTTTCCCCCTCCAACAGCTGTGTGACCCGGTCGGCTAGGTGGATATACATGGAAGCCACATCCAGGAGAATAATTTGCACCCCGTGACTATTGATGTACCGCGAGGCTTCAGATGCCTGTTGTTCTGATAAAATCAATGAAATCAACTGAACATACAAATTTAAAATGTGGCTACAGATACGAGAACGTAGTGTACAATAGAAATCCAAAAGGCCAAGATGTTTAAAGCAAGACTTTTATTGTTCTCATTAAAGACAAAAGGATTTTGATAAAGTGCGTGAGAGTATTGCCTTCAACGTCGCTTTGAACAGTAAATCAGTTGTATCAAGACGTCTCAGCTTTATATGGATCTTATGCGTTTACGTTTGTGAAAAACAGGAATGTTGTCAGTACGTCTGTTATATAAAATGGTGCTTTCTCAATGAAACCTTACTATTAAGGGTCTAAACAAATGTTTGTATTTATGGACAGTAAGTGTTTCTTACCTGACTCATGGTCGAAAACTACTGTTATAAACTTGACATCAGCTGTAAGTAGTCCGTGATACCCACATCCTGGTGACGTGTTTTCCGACAGAGCATCTTCACACCTACATGTACAAACGCACATCACAATAAGATACACTTGAAGCGTTAGCACTGACGCATTATTACACAGTAAATCTGCCTCTCTACCACCTGCCATGGCGATTTATGAGCGTTTTAATGTTGGCGAATATAAGTAAACATGCTGAAATCAATAATACCTTCACAGAATGGATATTTACCTAACTGCCCCAAGTATCGCCTGATCATGAAACGCATGAGTTGGTTACTTGTAATTCAAACGTTTACAGTGTGTTGGTGGTCCCTGGCACAGATTACATTTCGGCTTATTCTCCCGAGAGCAACATTTGGAGCAAAATGGATACTTTTCAGAAAGGCCCATCTCGCTCTTGCGAGAAGGTACTCACCTCGGCAATCGATACCGTATTATCTACAACAAAGGAACCATTACCTCATCATTAAATCCCTAAGGCAAACAACACAAGTCAACTTTCATTTGGTTTTCTTTTTTTCATTATAATTTCAGCATTCATCAAATTATATTTCACAAATGGACATTATACGTTTCAGAAAATGTCTAGATGGAGAGCATTGAACTCTCGTCAGCGTACTCCATCCGTGAGATTGTTCCTGTCTGAAGTCTCTCTCTGCATTTGTCATCTGTATCTTTACAATACATTCTTGTACGTGCGTTGTTTGGCTGGTTGTCACCCAACAGTCTGGTTCTGGACATACATAGTTTTGTTGGTATGCTGAGGGTTTTTTTATGAATGAGCTGCAGAAATTTGTACAGGCAAGGGCTGGCCTTGGCAGAAAGCTGGCGTAGTTTGTTCAAGATCCTTTCCTCAGCCTGTTAGCCCCTAGTAAAGGTGATGTCCTCTCAGTCACCTTATTCTTGACACGGGGTATTGAAGTGCTGTATCTTTGACTTCACTCAGTGCCATTGTTCATATTGTAATGTTAAATGTATTGTTCAAGCACTCACAGTCAAAACTTTCATATAAACTGACGATCATAAACAACTGATAGGTTTTTCAAAATGATGAAAAAACACCCGTTGATGCATGTGCTATTACAAAAGTATGATCATTTGGCGAGATATAAACTGAAGAACACACTGTTGACCATCAAAAGTCAGTATCAAAGATCCCCCTGTGGGTACAATGGGCAATTTCACAGATTACACTCAGGGCAACATGTAAGTTTTCATGATCGTTATTGTCACTTAATGAACGTCAATCCGTCTATAATGTCTATGGCCTCCACATGCAAACAAACAGGCGTGTACACGACGTCTGACAGAGCTCGTTGGCGTCTAATGACGCAACAAGAATTGCCCTCCATTCCTCTCTCAGTGAATGTACCATCTGATTTGTGTCCATTGGAGGATTGGGACGGCGTCAGATGGTCTGGTCAAGATGTTCCTTGAAGAGTTTCCTTGGGTGACATGTCTAGTGAAAGGGCAAGACATTGACGTTGTTCCTGGCCAGAAACTGTTGGACATGTAAAGATGGTGAGGTGAGGTGAAATGGGGTTTAACGTCGTGTCCAAGATTATTGCACTTACGTGCATGTACGTATGTGTTTTTGTGTGGCTGCCTGTACTAGTCCGGACTGATGCCGATTTATAGTGCTAGCTCACTGAGATACCATGCCGCAGTTCAACATGAATACCCCACTCAGACACAGTATACTGACTCCGAGCCGACCAGTCCTTGTTTTAGCCCCTTAATGCCAAGCGCCAGACAGGGTCACAACAAGTACCATCCTTGAACGTCTTTTGGTATGACGCGGCCGGGGTTCGAAACCCGGACCTTCCGCTCTCCGGGCGGACGCTCTACCACTAGACCACGGAGGCGGTCGTTGTACATGTAAAGAAGTATGGACATACAAATATAATAATGTAGAAATTACCTGTCTCGATATTCTAAAACCCATGCAACGCTTACTGCTCATGTGTTATACAGCATTATAATGTTACATCCAGAATTGAGAGAAGAAATACAGATTGAAATACGGATTTGATCTAGAAGTGACGTATCTAAGGATTGTACAAAATTTAATAATTAAATTATCACCATGTCATTAAAAACTGTGAATGCGTACTTTCAGACATATCTTCTTTTCGACTCCAATTGATAATCTTTATGTTGAAATATATGTTAAAATAGAGATGATAGAAGACCATGAAATGTTAGCATTCTTTCTTGGTGCAGATAACAATGATATTGATGAAGCAACGTGGCATTTTACTATTATAGAATGCTCTAAGTATTTGTATAACATAAAGAATATATTGACCAACTTGTGGTAATAATATTATCAATATTTCTTACTGTTTGTAGCCTGTATAATACGAGGGGCATTGTTCCCATCCCTGTGATATATATGTTTCATTAATATATTTGTATAAAACCTTTTCGTTCATCTAGTTATTTTTTATAAATCCACGCGACTTTAAAATTGTATTTACACCTTTGTATACATGTACATTTCAAAGACATACCTGACAGTTTATTTCAAGTAAAATTTCCCATTTCTCCCCATTCTATAAAGGGAAAAGTTTGAACAAGATAATAATCATAGATAAATGAAACTATTGGAATCATTTGCCATGAAAAGAAAGTTTTTATATTGAACTTCGAAAAATAAAACCTGCAACATTGTTAATAGTTTCTGTAATTATGTGTTAGTTGGGTTTATGAAAAATATATATTTAGCCTAGCTTATCTAGAGCATGGAGGGAACATACATATTTTAAGGTTGTGAAAAACAAAACATCGAAACACAAAAATGTATTCATCTTGTTCTTTTTTTTATTACTTCTAATTCACAGACAAAATTAATTAAATATTACTAAATTCATTATGTCACATGGCATTGAACTATTTGATAATTAAGGTAAGTGTAAAACCAAATGTAATGTATACATTTTAAAATATCAAAACGAAATCACATATGCAATGCAAACACTTTGTCATTCAGAAATCAATTATCTATATTGTGTGTCATTACTATTTTTTGTATTGAACCATTCGAGATTTTTCTGTGTGGATAAAATATTTTTAAAAGGCTGTTTAATCTTGGGTCAATTGTGACAGATTTCTCACTGTAAAACTTTCCATTTCCTCAGCTAAATATATACACATTATTGTCTTTGAACATCGTGCCTTAAAACAGACATGAAGTGCACATGTCGACATACCAAAACTAGTGCCAACTGCTAACGGTATTAGTCAAGCGATAAACGGTTTTATGTATCCTCGCGTCACCGTGGAAATCGCTCTTATCGTGCTATACTACGTTCTAGTTCAGTCCAAGAGAATATAATAATTATTTATAAACTCTGTATCCGTTCTGCAACTGCAACATAGATCCATGTGACAACACGCGAAGTCAAACGAAGACAAATTCACAGTGGCGGGAAATCACCGACCTATTTATTATGTAGTTTTTGTGTTGTTGTCTACGGGAAAAGTAAATCATTTCATTACAATTGAAAACCTTGAAACGTAAATTATCCCTACCTAACAGGGACATTTCACTATCCCTTGTCATTGTGACTTAAAAAGTAGACTAACTTCGTTTTGCAAAATATTAAGCAATATAAAGAAAGTAAAAAATCTATTTGTGATCACTAAAAACATTTGTCATACATTTGCATATGATTGTATACAAAATCACCGTCAACAAAAAATATTCTTGAAAGCTACGAGACCGATGTTAATCGAAAGAATACACGCTGGTTAAGTAACGAAAATGGCGCCATGCGATTATTTTGCCGTGTCAATGTGGACCTAACGTGAAAAGGAAATCAACAGTTCGTGTACGGACTAGACGCTTACGATAAAGGGAGATAATTTGCAGGGAGGTCACTCTTGTATGACAATAGTTCCGGCAAAGTGTTATGTTATGTTCACTGCAATAAAATATCACTTTTCTCAACTTAAGAAAACTCAGTCTTTTACACAACAGTATATAACAAATTCAATTTTCGGAAGGGATTCATCATTTGTCTTAGATCAGATATATATACAAACATATTTATCAATTACCTTGTACAATCCCAGCATGTTACATGCACACAGACACACGGAACATGCTATTTCAGCAACCAGTCAACGCGCCATTATCACAGTTTCAAGGAAAGTAAAAACAAATCGAAATCGAACTTTAACAGCACATGCTGTCCAGAAGCGGTAAATTCAAAAGCAAAAGGGTAAAGTATTTGCCATCTGAATTTACAGTTGAACAGGGTCATTTTGGCGGAACCATATATGGTCCCGTGGCACTGAGGGTGTGTGAAAAGTGAGGGACCAATAGGGTTAAAAAGATGATTTAAATAAACGCTTGCTTCTTTCTAATAAATTATTATGGATGTTTACTATTAGCATTTCACGCAAGGCAAATATGACTGTTAAAAACTTCAAAATATTAAAGTTAGAACTATAAAACTGATAAAATAAGATTACATCAAAAGTCTTAAAGTGAAACTCAAAATTTCAAGACCAAAAAGCCGAATACTCATTATTGTCTTCTGAATTGCATGATGCAAAGTTGTATATCCCCAAGACAAGCTGAATACTGACTGAATAAAATCTGAAGACTCCAGATTGCATATATATCAATGTTAAATGCAACACATAGTAACACTGGAACATCGTCCGTTACATCGTAACATCGCATCGTACCGTAACACCTTTAGTGTGGGATGGGGATGCCATGGCCCTCCTCGACAATCACACCGAACAGGATGCTTTCTTGAAATTAATCAGAACTAAAACATTGTGTTAGAATGGATTTATCTTAACAAACTTTATATGTCATGTTGACATAGGAGTGAGTGAATGACAATTACTTTACACCGTAGTCAGCATCATAGCAGGTATGCCAGGGCATTATTGCATGACGAACGATCCACAGTCGAAGTCGAGGAACAGTGGTACAAAATAGTCACATCGTGAAAGTTGACTTTCTGAAGGTTTTCTTTGTTTGGCGTTTGTAAACTGTTGCGAGCTGTTGTGTTACACGATTATAAGAAACGTGTTAAGGTATACTGAACAGCAAAAGTTCCTGTGACATTGAATAAGATTTAATGCAAAGTTATGTTTTTACCAAATCTGAAACAATTTCGGTTTGCAACAGATAAAAAACTCCTGTAAGTGTTCAAATGGTTTATTTGCCATACTGACTTCCGAAAATGCGTGTTTTCATAAAAAACATTAACATGCCAAAATGTCAATTTACAAATCAATAGCGTGTGTGTCCACCTCTGGTTGCGATGCAAGCAACACATCTTCGTCTCATGGAATGGACCAGGCGTCGCACAAAGTCCTGTGGGATATCTGTCCATATCTGCTGGAGTTTCGAAGTTTCTAGAGTGTTTGTGGAACACGTGGTTGGCGCCGATCCATCTCCTCCAACATGTGCTCGATTGGTAAGAGATCAGGGGAGCGAGCCTGCCAGGGGATGACATTCACGTTGTTTTGTTGAAGAGAATTCTGAACAAGTCGAGCATGAGGTCGGGCGTTGTCATGTTGAAAGGTAATGCCTGGGCCATGACGACGCAAAAACGGTAGAACAACAGGGCCGATGATCTCGACGCGGTAGCGCTGTCCGTTGAGATTTCCCTCTACCACTATCAAACGGGTCCCCTGTCTTGCTGTAATCCCCCCGTCCATCATGTGGCTGGGGTGAAAACGAGACTCGTCAGCGGCTAGAACTTGTCCGCACTGCATAGCCGTCCAGCGTAGACGCTGTCTGCACCCCTGTGGACGTGCTTGACGGTGGTTTCCTGTCAAAATGGGACGTCTGGTGGATCTTCTGGCGACAATCCCTGCACATCTGAGACGACGACATACGGTTTGTGAAGATATTCGTCGAAGGCCAGGGATGCTTCTTGCAGTCACTGTTGCTGGCTGGAATCGATTTCGTAGGTGTGTTTTACGAATCCATTTGTCTTGTCGATTATTGGTTACACGTGGCCTGCCACTCCGAGGATGGTCTCTGATTGCATTCGTCTGTTGCCAACGTTGCCATAAACACCAAATGGTGTTTCTGTGGACGTTAAATTGTCTTGCAACATCACGTTGACTCGATCCTGCTTCAAGCATACCAATGGCTCGCAGACACTCATTTTCGGACAGGCGTGGCATTTCGTAATGTTGAATAATTGCGTACTTTTGTTGTTTTTCTGAGTGGTTGTTGTCAGCACGATGCTAAACAATGCATATAGAATCCCGTTAACGCACGTGTTTTTATACACATTCTTGGGTAGTCAAATGCATGTGGCTTGCATAAAGTCAACTTTTGCATGGAATGCATGCTTTTCTGTAGCAGTTGCGTTTTTGTGACTTGATTCCATACATGTACTACAATATTAAAAAACAAACTTTACTTGTTTGAAAAATACACTAAAATATTGGTGTCACGGGAACTTTTGTTGTTGAGTATATATTTACAATACATAAATGGTCAAATACCCGTTATTCAAATACGTAACTCAATGCTATAAGAATAATTCACTGTTTTTACCTGCTTCTCTTGGAAACAGAATGACGTTTGTCGGAAGTTGTCTGTCTCTGTGGTATTGATTTACGTGCGTGATTGAGTTGGGTTTAACGCCGCTTTTAACAGTATTCCAGTTATATCACGGCGTGTCGGCTTAATGTGGGAGGAAAGTCCCAAGTGATTCAGGTCTCAGACATTTACCACTTTGGTAAAACCCACGGGTAAGGCGCTGACAAACCTAGAAACATAATCGAGGCGAATCGGGATTCGAACCCACAATCATAGGTTTTCTGGCGTGCCCAAGGGACGCAACTCTGCACAGCGATTTGTAGCGCCTTAGACGACTGGGCCAAACGTACCCCGTATTGATTTACGTTGTATATAACTATGGAACGTGGTCACCCATGTGTTGAAAAAAAAACTGAATATCGTAATTATTGACAGACAATGTTTCACCCCACCAGGGAGTGGGTTTGTCAAGCAACTAATAAGAATAGAGTATTTCCCTATGTGTGTTTTAGTGACATCTAACGGGAAATCATTGCACTTGCATTGGGTTGGTGTTGTGTGTGACTATTTAGATTGTAATATCACAATGTTCATCGATTCATTCTGTTCCCATGTTAATATCGACCTCAGTTCCAGCATAGATGTTCAAAGTTATCACGGTCTTACTGCGTGTCATTAATGGGAAGGACATTCAAACTATTGATTAGAACTACTAACAATATAGAGGGTATGACAGAGTGTTTGCATGTTTGATTTGTGCATCATGTGCAGAGGGCAGACGCAGGAAGTAAATGTTGACATGTTTTCTGTTTCCCACAAGGACATATCTACTCCACTGTACCAGTCAATAAAGCCACCAACTCATTATATCCTATTTCCCGGACTTGCCAGATGCCCTAGAAGGAATGTGCCGCGAAAAAACTGTTTGGCCAAAAACTGATGCATGAAAAGATTATCTGTCTCAAACAAAATCCCCCCTCCCTATTTCCCCACTCCCTTCCCCGTCCCCTATTCCGCGCACGCGCACAGACACACGCACGCACACACACACACACACACACACACACACACACACACACGCGCACGCACGCACACACACACACACACACAAATTATAAAATGCGTCATGTAATTAATACACTAAGGCTGGAATATCGACAATACAGGTGTACATATCTTCAGTGCTATACGTCAAATATACAAATTTGTAAATTTTCTAATAAATTGTATATTTATATACTTATCCTATCTCGCACTATGCATTTCTTCTTATTCTTCGATCTTGGTGTGGAAACGTCCTAGAACAGAGTTTCCAGCTTCAAAAACACCACTCACCCAAACACATCCAATACATTACCAAATCACCACTGTGATCATGGTTCACGCACCACTAAAATCCCGTGCGACACGACCCCAGCGACCTGATCACCTGACATATCTAGCACCCTCATTCTCAACATAGAGCGTACAGGCTGGTGTAACTGTGATGCGGGGATGGTTGGGTGGGCATTTCGCGTGTGAGATAGGATAAGTGTATAAATATACAATTTATTAGAAAACTTTTAAAACTTATCCTATCTCACACTATGCATTTATCCCACGGTTGGATGGTGGGGCACAGATACCCTAGCCTGTAAGGACCTCAACCGTCAGACGTACACGAGGAAGCTGGAAACAGGAAAATTCAAAGGATTTTACAGGGATTAGTGATAAACTCGTGTAAGGGTTGCTTCAAAAAACCCTCTTTGTGCTACCAAGAGATATACATCATGACATCGGGGAATCCTGTGTTCCATGGTTTCACACAGGACGCTGTTCCAAGAACGATCACGTAACCATGAGCTAGGCGACACTTACTCGGTCACGACTTAAACCTCATCCCGGATAGGAGGAGGTGTTTTGTTTCAAACACCCGTCCCCGGCGTAGGTTCTACAAGACAGACCTCACACATACGCTCCCAAGGACGTAAGGCGGACCAGCTTGGCATCTCTTTTTTCGCTTCGTCAACCTATCAAACTCACGTAGAGATTGAATTAGGTAAGAATCAGAAGAGGAAATGATCGATGATACCCGTTTATCACACAGGTCTTCAATCAACTACTGAGAAATCACATGCACAAAGACAGAGGTGAGCAGGTAGAAGGTCACGACACCATTTAAACAAATGGCCGCACCAGATGGTGACTTCTGTTGATGTAGGCCCGTTTTTCACACAGGTCTTCCATCAACTACTGAAATATCACATGTGCAAAAGACAGAGGTGAGCAGGTAGAAGATTTGGACACCATTTAACAAACGGCTGCAACGGATGGTGGCTTCTATTGACGTAGACAGACAAGCAGACAAGGTTATCCCTTTATAGATGACTTGGGGGGTAGCATGTCTCCACTTCAGGTGCATCCAAGAAGCGCTGTTATTTCTCGTTTGCCGTCTAATCCGATTATATCCACTTGCTTTGAACCACAGTCAGTCATTGTCCAATTGGAAACTGGAACGATCTTGACACCTGTTTGATCAAAGTTGATCACCAACTCGTCTGGTATCTTCTGTTCCTCTACCACACCCCCTACAGTGGAAATGAACTCGAACTTTTTCTTCTCAAAATCTTGTGGCAACTTACTCACTGTTTTGGTACCCTTTCACTTACAAATCCAATCCTGTTCAGGAACGATTCTGCCCATGATTTCAAAAGTTTGATGGGCCCTCCAAACTCGGACAATAGAGATCTGTTTTCATGCAGGACAATCACTCGGGCCAATGCCAAAACGATGTTATAATTGATGATACCTCCCCCATCTCTGATGGCTGTCATGTGATCTTTGACGAGGTGATCCAATTCTCGCAACAGTAGCAGTCTTCCTCTAAGTTTGTGATTTAACTCGTTGACTTCAGCAGCAATGTCTTCTTTTCTCAACTTTAAGTACGGCTTTTTCATATACCTAACAGAATTCTCGCGAATTTTGACTCCTAATGTGTTACTAAAATGTCTTGCAGCTCTTGTGTTACCGTTTTCTGCTGCATATCTGGCTATCTTGGCTCTTGTCTGAGGTGAGAGGATGTTGTTTTCTCGCTTGCGTTTCACTCTGGGTTATGTTGTCTTTTTTTCTTTCTCCTGACATTCTTCAATAATAGTCTTGTTTGTCGCTGCCATTCTCGCTGATTTATCTTGAGTTTCAGCTTTGGCTGGGTCAGGTAAACCCAGGGTCTCTGTCGTCTTCTGTACCGTTACGTATCTCCACATTGTCACAATTTGTGAGTGACAAACTTTCATTAAAATCCTTCTTATATAGTTTGCATTCAAACTCAGTCATGACACTGAATTGAGTCAATTATTGTATTTGATAATTGGTCGCAATCCCTTACGGTCAACATTCCTGCCAACTCAGATAAACTAGCTTCGGAGAGAGACTGTCTATTGTTTGGTAATCGAGGTGTCATCTCAACATGGCAACTCGCAAAAATATCTCGTCGCAGTATTGTCTTTGGTGTGGTATTCGCAATATTTTAACGGCGCAGAAATAAAGCTGTTTACAGTAATTCTGGTCTTGGATGGACCTGATTGGAGGGATGATGTAGCAGTAGATGTGACCAGTTTGGAAGTCTTAGTAGTGGAATACCTGCCAGTTCGACGAGCTCTGGAACCCAAGTTCTTGTCAGTCAGAAGGGGCTACCAACAGCAGTTGTAGGTAGCTCATGTTTAGGATCATTGTAGTATTCGTGGTATCAAGGCTGGTGGGGGAAACTCATACGCGTTTAGGCCCTCCCATGATATTGTAAGAGCATCGACTGATCAGGCTAGTGGGTCCAGCGCTGGTGACACAATGTTATCTGATGCAAATAGGGTTATTAGTAGACAACATTTTCTTTTATTGCCAATTGAAATGCTTTGGCCGTAGCTTCCATTCTGTTGGTGATAGTCTGGCTGGTCTGGATAAGGTGTCTGCTAATCCATTTGCCGTTCCCGGTATATGTCTTGCCTTTATTGGTAAGTTGAGCTTGTTTACCAAAGGTGAAAAAAGTCAACTGCAGGAGGGTCTCTGATTTCATTCTTCCTTGAAGGTGTATAGTGTATGCCACAGTTGAAATGAGTGTCATCAGACGTTGGTTTCTTGACTGTGGGGCTCAATGAAATATTGGCTGGATTACAGCCTTGTACTCCAGATAATTGATGTGGCAGAGCTGTCTGCTTCTGACCATAGGCCTTCCAAGTTGAAGTGAGCTCCCCGACCTTGAAGTGAGGCATCCATGAACAGGTGGTTGTTGTATTCCGGCTTGTGTAACCAAGTTCCTGCACAAACAATCGATTCAACTGTCCTTCACAAGAGCTGTTTCCTCATTGTGTTTTGGTACTAGGATGTTACTCTGGCTCATTAGACT
The DNA here is from genome assembly GCF_022045235.1 of Haliotis cracherodii. Lineage (NCBI taxonomy): Eukaryota > Metazoa > Mollusca > Gastropoda > Lepetellida > Haliotidae > Haliotis > Haliotis cracherodii. The sequence goes on from NW_027266270.1 coordinate 4,649,155, forward strand.
TGATCCCAAGGAATGGAGATCCTGGAAAGGTTGTAAGTCGGACTTCTGATAATTTATTAACCAACGTAGTTGAGTTGATAGTTTCCGGGTATAAATTGTTGTCTCAGTAATTGTTGATATCAGGGCTTGGATCCCTTCGTCCAGGTAAAATGTATTACGGATTCCTGTGTGACGAACAGCAATTGGTTTAGTCACTCGTGTACATAGCCATGGGTCGAAGCAATTCCAAAGGGTAGTGTACCGCCAGTGACAAGAATGGTGGTTCTCCTTCCAGTTGTGGAAGTCCAAGCTGTCGTTTGTTGACTGGTGACGGTTGGAATGGGGTAGCGGAGAGGTCGTCCGAAGTATAGTAGCTATTACCCACGTAGAACGTTGAACTTCCGAGTTGTCTATGTGGAGATGAGTTTGCATGCAGATCGACGTTCAGGCACACATAACACAAATTTGTGTTCTAAAGCGAGGGTAAAATTTTGGTAATCGGGACCACGTGGAAGAGCAGTAGTAGCAGAAATCGTGCCTTGAATGGACGTGGAGAACATTAGGATCAGATACCAAACCAAAATGTCAATATTCACCAACTCTCGTCTTCAATAAGTGAGGGGTGAATTGTCCTGCCAAGTTGATCGGTGATGCATAGAACTGGAGAAGAGAGGATGGATTCCATCGCCTAGACACCAGAAAAAGCGCTGTGCATTCCGGTATCGATGCGACGATAAAGGGAGTTGTGAAGATGTGACAGACCGTACCTATAGTCATTGACTACTACTGCACGCCTCGCATCAGCCTGATCATCCTGTACCAAAGTCAGCATGGTAGTCTTGTTTACAAACAGCAATCTCGGCGTGATGTGTAATTGCGCAGAACAGGAAATACAGTAGTCTTTCCGATCACGTGGTCAAAAGCTCCCAACACACGAGCGATGTCCCGAGTACCGAAAAACACTGGTGTATAGGCAGTCAGTTCCTAGGCGAGCCCCGTATGACGTTAGAAACCATCTTCAGACATGGAACATCTGCCGTTTGTATCGATGAAAGTCCGACGAACTCCCCCGTCGAATCGTCTGTTAGAATGGTGTAGGTTGACCACGGCGAGGGTGGATAAGACGTGCCAACTAATATGGAATATCAGGCGTTGTGTCGAGCTTCATAACCTTGCAATGGTTATTTCTCATAGGAGAGTATCGTATGACGATTCATGGCTGGCAGGCACGTGGACCGGATCCATGAAGATCCTGGTAGAGAAGAGACGTCAGTATCTCAAGCCCGCCATACGAGGTGACTATGCCTGTAAGAGATCAACCAGACCTGTTGGTCAAGTTCGCTGATATGGTTTGTGCAGGTCATCGTATCCCAAGACGTAGACGGATGCTCGTGATGACAATCACCGGACTGTCTGAACAAGACAACGGAATGCAGCGAAGGCCTTGTCCAAGTTCGCGTATAGAAGTCCGATGAACGATGAGAGAGAGGTCTATTGATTCCATGGAAGAATGACGATCTTATGACTGATCCGTCGTTCGTCTGTTTTATATAACAAAAGTTAATATCTGGGAAAACATCTTCTCAGTAAAGTACATGCTCGTACTTTTTTGGGGTTGAGTCCCGTCCGGGATTCGAACCCACACTGCCAGAGTAAGGGTCAGCGATCTAACCCACTCAGCCACCGAGGCTTCCTGCAGGTAAAGTCGTACTAGCGGACGAGCTCTTGATCGGACGATGTGTCGATGTATCGATTTATTCATGTGTCGACGTATCGATGTATCGATGTGTTGATGCATCGATGTGTATCGTAGAATGGAGATCCCTCCGTATCGATCTGTAGGAGAGGCGAAACTGTCGATCCTCCGAGGTACGATCTGACGAACTGTCCATCCAATATCAGCGTCTTGTCGATAATGGTGAAGTATGTCGAGAATGGTGAAGTAAGGTGATCTGTCGATCTGTCGATCCCTCGGCCGTCTATGATCCAACGAAGGGTGACGATCCTGTCGATCCTTCGAGGTACGATCTGACGAACTCTCCGTCCAATAACAGCGTCTTGTCGATAATGGTGAAGTATGTCGATAATGGTGAAGCATGTCGATAACGGTGAAGTATGTCGATAATAGTGACGTAAGGTGATCTGTCGGTCTGCCGATCCTTCGGCCGTCTATGATCCAACGAAGTATGACGATCCTGTAAGTGAAGATCCGTCGTCAGTCGGCTATCACTTCCTCGCCGACGATTGTAGTGTTTTCGGTCAGAAGGGTTGTCGCCATTAGAAAGCCGGAGAGATGCTGTATCCTCAGAGCTGCAGAAGCGATGACCCAAGTAACAAGCGTGTTGGGGGAAGAGGCAACCCTCAGTTGACGGCTTGACTTACCAAGCTGTGTAAACGGCCGTAGTCCAACACGATGACTGTGCAATATTGTTATTTTATGTGAGAAAAAAACATGTACAATGACAAACAAACAACAAACTAGATATGTATACAAAGGCATATTTAGCCAGTTCTACCTTGCTTTAATTCACATATGTATCGGCATCGGGAAATTATTTGTTTAATAAGATTTCATAGACTAAAGGTGAGTCTAGGTGAAGGGATACAGACGGCAGAACCGTACACTGGCCATTTAAAAGCGAGACGACTGTAGAAGCCAGGGAGCGAGCACGCGCACAGGGGCTTGGTCCGCACAGAGGCGGGAATCGCAGCAGTCAAACGAGACGGAAAGCGATCCTCCTCAAAGGACAGCGATGTAACCATCGCCGAATCGACTAATATCTTGTTCAGCAAGAAAACGAAGGTACAGCCACAGAGATAACACAACCGTTTGGGTTTCAAAGCGGGGGAAAAAACAACATGCACGAAAACCGTAAACAATGCTTTGACCCGACGAACAGCCGCCTTTATCGAACACTTAGCTGAGTAAGTTGAGATCCAATTTCTGACAAGGTGGTACACAGTAGACATCGTTATTAATACCACACACTCTTCGTGGTATTGGTAAACTTTAGTAGTGAAGTCGTGTATTTAAATTTTATAAAAAATATATAAAAAATTCTCTGTTCAAGTATAACGTCCGAACACCATAGCGATAGATTTGAGAATGAAGGTACTGGATATGTCAGGTGATCAGGTCGCTGGGGTCGTGTCCCACGGGATTTTAGTGGTGCGTGAACCATGATCACAGTGGTGATTTGGTGATGTATGGGATGTATTTGGGTGAGTGGTGTTTTTGAAGCTGGAAACTTTGTTCTAGGACGTTTCGACGCCAAGATCGAAGAATAAGAAGAAATGCATAGAATTAGATAGGATAACTTTAAAAATTGATTCCATCATAGGCCATTGTTTGATGCATGTTCAAAATGTTGGAGGTACATGAAGCTGGTTGATTACACATTTGCTGAAAACACTTTTACTTGGCGAGTCAGCGTTAAACGATTGATTTTAGATATCGCAGGCATGTTATTCGAAATACAATAGAACACACTTTGTGGGTCTGCTTGTTTACAAAGTGAATCATTTCCGCTTTGTTCTGACAAATTAGTTGATGTCGCACAGATGCATTAAGTAAATGTTGACATGTTTTCTATTTCCAACACACCCATTGACACTGATCCACGTGCATACTATACATGCGCCTATAATGAATAGCATATTTATTTTAATCATACCATGTGCACTTATTGTGCACGTATTTTCACCGGGGATGACTTTTTCTCATGTCACAGCCCAGTGCCGCTATGTTCCCCGACTTTATTTTCAAAGTAGACACAAGTTATGGATAACAACTTCTTTAACACTGTAAAGGCGACGTTTCGGTATAGATCCTTATACCGTTGTCAAGCAAGACTGAATGAGGGACATTGTACAGAATATATATACAGTAAACTACGGTTATAACGAACTCAAAGGGACCTCTAATTTTAATTCGTTATAACCGTAGTTCGTTATAGGCATATATACAGCATAACTACAGCAAATAGTTGGGACAAAAAAGTAAGTTCGTTTTATCCGTCAGTTCGTTATAAGCGTGTTCGTTATAAACGTAGTTTACTGTAGTAGGTGGAGGAGTAGAGGATTAACAGTTACAACAATTGCATACATGAGTGGGATAACATGAGTAAGTAATGACAACAGAAGGATAACACTGTCACAACAAGATGGGCAGAGAACACATAGGTGGAAGCCAGTGGGACATGAAGCCAATTGAACAGGATAAGTTGCATAGGTGTTGTGATTATTGCTTAATGAGTTCGTAGTAGGCGGATAGGATAGGTTGAAATAGCCTTGATCTCTGTTGATTGATGGTTTATAGCGACGAATGTGGACTGCTTCTGTTCGTTTTCTTTTAGTGTAGTCATGAAGGGTGTTGGAGAGGATGAGGATTTGGACGTTGTCCCAGTTAATGAGTGAGTGAGTGAGTTGGGTTTAACGCCGCTTTTAACATTATTCCAGTGATATCACGGCGTGTCAGCTTAAAGTGGGAGGAAAGCCCGAAGTGATGCAGGTCTTAGACGTTTACCACTTTGGTGAAACCCACGAGCACGGGTATGGTGCTGACAAACCTAGAAACATAATCGGGGTGAACCGGGATTCGAACCCACAATCATAGGTTTCTGGCGTGTCCAGGGGACGCTACTCTGCACAGCGAATCGCGGCGCCTTAGACGAGTGAGTGAGTGAGTATGGTTTTACGCCGCTTTTAGCAATATTCCAGCAATATCACGGCGGGGGACACCAGAAATGGGCTTCACACATAGTACCCATGTCGGGAATCGCGCCTTAGACGAACTCATTCCCCATAGCTCTGCTCGCATGGCAGTTATGGTATGATGTATGTTGTGCTTGTTGTGAACTCTGCCATCAGTGTAATTCGTTTGATTCATTTGTTCCATGACCTAACATGAACTTGCCACTTGATGTTGGTTGGTTGGTTGGCTTGTTGTTTAACGCCGCACTCAGCAATATTCCAGCTATATGACGCCTTGCCACTTGATGTTGGTTGGTTTGTTTGTTGTTTGACGCCGCACTCTGCAATATTCCAGCTATATAACGCCTTGCCACTTGATGTTGGTTGGTTGGTTGTTTTACGCCGCACTCAGCAATATTCCAGCTATATGACGGCTTGCCACTTGATGTTGGTTGGTTGGTTGGTTAACGCCGCACTCAGCAATATACCAGCTATATGACGGCTTGCCACTTGACGTTGGTTGGTTTGTTGATTTGTTGTTTTACGCCGCACTCAGCAATTTTCCAGCTGTATGACGGCCTGCCACTTGATGTTGGTTGGTTGGTTTGTTGTTTAACGCCGCACTCAGCAATATTCCAGCTATATGGCGGCTTGCCACATAATGTTGGTTGGTTGGTTGGTTGGTTGGTTGGTTTGTTGTTTTACGCCGCACTCAACAATATACCAGCTATATGGCGGCTTGCCACATAATGTTGGTTGGTTGGTTGGTTGGTTGGTTTGTTGTTTTACGCCGCACTCAGGAATATTCCAGCTATATGACGGCTTGCCACTTAACGTTGATTGGTTGGTTGGTTTGTTGTTTTACGCCGCACTCAGGAATATTCCAGCTATATGACGGCTTGCCACTTAACGTTGATTGGTTGGTTGATTTGTTGTTTTACGCCGCACTCAGCAATATTCCAGCTATATGACGGCTTGCCACTTAACGTTGATTGGTTGGTTGATTTGTTGTTTTACGCCGCACTCAGCAATATTCCAGCTGTATGACGGCTTGCCACTTGATGGTGGTTGGTTGGTTTGTTGTTTAACGCCGCACTCAGCAATATTCCAGCTATATGGCGGCTTGCCACATAATGTTGGTTGGTTGGTTGGTTGGTTGGTTGTTTTACGCCGCACTCAGCAATATTCCAGCTATATGACGGCTTGCCACTTGATGTTGGTTGGTTGGTTGGTTGGTTGGTTGGTTAGTTGGTTTGTTGTTTTACGCCGCACTCAACAATATACCAGCTATATGACGGATTGCCACATAATGTTGGTTAGTTGGTTGGTTGGTTGGTTGGTTTGTTGTTTTACGCCGCACTCAACAATATACCAGCTATATGACGGCTTGGCACTTGATGTTAATTCAAAATGAATACGGCTATTAACTAACGATGTCATAGAGAGAGTGTGACGCGTAGAGATTGTATAGTTAGAACGATTAAAACGGAGTGTAACAGGTGATAAGGGGTGTTTACGAAAATGTGCGTATCCTGACCCTCTGGTAGCTCTCGTCACAAACACATGCAAAAGCAAGTCAATTGTTGACATGGAAATATGGTACAAGTCAAAATAGGAACTGCATCGAACGACATTCCATTCGCTTCTACTGTTGTAGTAATAAATCAATCGTTCTATACTGCAACAAGAAACCAAAAACACACACTAACACAAACCCCTATTTGACAATTTATGGTGACATGTTCGGAAGGAAAGTAAAGATTGAGAAATATTTCGAGGCAGTAGTAAGTAATTTTTGAATAATGGGAAGTCTTTAAGATACTTGTAGTAATTCCCTTTTGAAGAGTTGACGACACCACCTCTCCATGACTGAATAAAGTGACGGCGGAGGGTATTATGACATAAATAAAATGTACGCTTTGCTATAATCATCAGGGAATCAAACATATACGTAAGACCGCAATTATCAAATATACTTTTGATATGATTAAGCATTACAGAGGGGGTATCCTTTGTTCTATTGTGATTTATCACAACCTTTAACATATGAGACGCGATGTTTTATTTTTATGTTGCGAAGACTGACTCAGCTTGCACCAATAACTTACCATTCTTTTAGCATTGTTTGTGCTCAGCGGTTCGCGCCCGAGTTCGCCATATACCAGGAAGTTTGTCGTGGGCCGTCTTATACCTGCAGCTAGTTTAAAGAATTTTAGATGTACCCTTTCGATTATTTCGAAAGCCCCATATTTCAGAACCGTAGAGAAAGATAGGGACAACAATTGTATCAAACGTTTCTATAAGGCAATCCAGTGGTAAATGTAAATTTCTGGCACGATTTAATAGCCTCATTATAGCTTTCATGCCGATTTCAGCAATATATTATTTTGATTAACAGATGTATTTATTTTTCTATTTCGGTGTAAAGGAATACCTAAATAATTATATTATTTATAAATTAACTTTGTCTTTAAACCAGTTGGCTGTTTGGTAGATAGGTTTTGTTATGACTTGTAATCTATTTGTCTCTTGCTTCCCCGGACTTCCTTAATGAGAAGCCAATAACTAGAACCACATTGACACTTAAATGGTCTATTTGGTCTACACAGTCAGCAATGGTAGACCCTCTTTTACAGTATTTACTAGGGCTCCTGTTCGGTTATGGTAACACATCTCATAAGAATGAGTAAGGTATGGTAGTCAAAGCTATCTGGCATGTTTTTTATAGACAGTTTATGAAGCTACACACCTCCAAAATGTTTTTTTTTTTATGATAACACACACGCGCTGTCCATTTTAAAGTATTCTTGGGGTATGAAGGTTGGTGTGTGACCTCTACCCTCCCTGTTCTGAAACATCTGGGTAAATATAACTGATGGTATATATTAAAACAAGGATAAATCAATATATTTGATGTTATGAGTCTGGTGCAGATAGCCAAAGTTGCACATAGCACCTTGTCCTGATGTTGGTGGATAAAACGCCATATCAACTGTCAACATTAATATTCAGAGAAAGAAGAATGGCAAATCTTAACGATCGTGACATGCATGAGAAGTGACATCAATCTGGCTAGAAATGATTAATTCCTGCTGTAGTATCATCTGGACAGTAAAGCAGTAGAAGAATGTGCAATAATTATTTCAGGACATTTTCCGGTGTTCACGGTTATTCACAGTTACAAATATGAAACTTGTATACGGTTGAAACGTAGAAACAATCACCAGACTATCCTTGTCACAGCAAAATATTTCTTTCACGGCTAATATGTAAAATGGTATTGTTTGTCCACTGCACATCTACGTTCAAGTTGACGGTATAATTTATTCATCTAGAGTATTTTCGTCAAGGCAAACCAAAGGCAAACCAAAGTGAATTATGCTACATTTCAGTGCATTTTAGTGTAAATATTTTAACAAATAAATCATATGAAATCTATACCTAGAAATGGTGCTTGCTGATGTGCTCTCTGTTGTACTGTTATTATATGTTGTTATGGTTGTCTCAAACAACAAACCTTTAGAATCGGTGGCGTTGTCTTTCAGAGGCGTTATCGAGTGTCAACGGCCATGTCGGACTGAACAAGCCAAACACTTCTGATAGAGACTATGTTGAGAATGTAGAGGGAAAAGGACTTCACTTTTGAGCACCGTGTTTTCTTTAAATAGTGTGATCTGAGACACTTTAAAGTGACATATAGGTAGATATGATACTAGTCTATAGATGTAAACACATTTGATGATACATCTGTGAGGTTTAATTTGATATTGACAGCCCGGGCCATGTCGGACCAAACACACTTGACAGGGATTTTCTTCAGAGACTACAGTAAAAGTGCTTGAATTTAACGGAGCACTATTCCTTAAATGCGATGTACCGTGACATTATAAAGTGGTGTATAGGTAGATATAATACCAGTCTATAGATGTAAACACATTTGATGAGGTCTGTGAGGTCTGTGAGGTCTAAGTTTATTTTGACAGCCCGGGCCAAGTCGGACCGAACACTTGTGAGATTAACCAACGTGTCTGCTTTTAATGTGATGAACAGTGACATTATAAAGTGCTTTTTACTTAGATATAGTACTATCCTATAAATGTAAACGCTATACCGACAGATGGAAATTAGTATCACGATAGCTAGAAGTATTTGATACGTTTCAAATCCTATTTCGTTTAACGATTGCTCTTTTACATGTCACCTTGCTCAGCGACGCTTACTCACAGATCAACTTTTTGATTGTCAAGTGACTTACTCTCAATCACTTAATTATGGTGCTAGTTTTTGGTTTGTGACTGTTCACTAATGTCATGTGTGTCTGTTGCATCAATAAATCAATGGTCGTCGATAATCGAGTAATTAACCAATAAAACTTTGTCCCGTCTTGGTCATCACTTTGAGCACTGTGTTTTCTTTAAATACCGCGATCTGAGACACTATAACGTCATATAAACGACAGCCCTGTTGAAAAAGCTATTTATGGTAATTAATCAGGCATTATTGTTCAAAATGTAGTGAAATTTAGTAAATGCGTCGTTAGTGGTGGCTCAACAAAATTGGTTCATTTGTTTGAGATATTTTATATATTTTGACCTTGATTCGACCATTGTACATCGACCATACTGAACGCTAAAACTTCATACGGCCACAATACAGTCATGTTTGTTCCAACTTTAATGAAATGTGCATCCTTGATTTCACTTTTCCTCTTTTACCATGCTCCCACATTCTCTCAAAATGCATTCACCATTTTGTGTGTGCGTCTGTTAAACCTTAGTTTCAATACATCATAAGCTCATCAATACTTTAATGTCATCCTGAACATTGCTCATATGTACACAACTCTTAAACAATAGTCGCTGGACAGTAATATCGATTCATTCAGGTAAACATGACAGGATTGTAATTAGACTCGCTTAAGAACTATTTGCTTAGTAATGATCCACGAAATATATGTAGATCACGTCAATAATGGACTCATGTGAGTGTAAAATGTTTGTTGTTTAACGCCGCTCTCAGCAATATTACAGCTATATGACGGCGGTCTGTAAATAATAGAGTCTGGAATAGACAATCCAGTGATTGACAGCATGAGTATCGATCCACGCAATTTGGATGGATGACATGCATCAACCAAGTCAGCGAGCCTGACCACCCGATCCAGTAAGTCGCCTCTTACAAGCATAGTCGCCTTTTACGGCAAGCATGGGTTGCTGAAGACCTATTCTACCCCGGATTCTCACGGGTTACATGTAACCACCCCCTAAGAAGATGGATATCTGCAAACCTTGCATCTACGCAACCGGTTCCTGACAGTCACGGAATCGGCAGCAACGGCCTTGGGCCACCGTGTCAGCCGCCACACAGACTCCATACTCTTGGCATCAGGGCATACAGACCGCTCCGTGGGGCTGTGTTGCGGCCACAACATCGCCAAGACCGACTACGATGGGCTCGACGTGTACGTTGGCAGCGGCGCGAATGACAAAGTGTCCTTGCTCACCGATGAGAGCAGGTTCCACCTATTCCATGCAGACGGTGGTGTGGGGCGGAATCTGTGACGACCAGAAGACACCGCTCTTATCCGTGGCCACCTCAATGCACAACGGTAGGTTGATGAAATCCTGTGACGTGTTGCGGAGTCATTTCTGCAGCGACAACCAAGGGGGATCCAACAGTACAACGCTCGACCACACAGCGCCCGGTTCACGCAGGAATTTCTTAACAACTGCCTTGGCCCTCACGTTCTCCCGACATGTCTCTCATCGAGAAGGTGCGGTCGGGTAGCCTAGTGGTTAAAGCGTTCGCTCGTCACGCCGAAGACCCGGGTTCGATTCCCGACATGGATACAATGTGTGACGCCGTGATATTGCTGGAATATTTCTAAAAGCGGCGTAAAACCATACTCACTGGAGCACTCGTGGCAACATCTGGGTAGAGAGCTAAGGACGATCCAACCATCCAAACAACTTACAGGACCTGGAACACGCCTTGCAGGATGTTTGGCAACACTTTCCGGCAATCGTCATCAGACGTTTGACGTCACCCATGAGACGGAGCATTGAGGCGTGCATCCTTGCTAAGGGAGGTCACACCTGGTGTTGATGACATCGCCCCAATGTTTCCACCCATTTATTGGCCACAGCCTAGGTCACGAACTTTGTGAAAACTGACTTTTAGTACCCCCAGTCAAATACAGTGACCGCCAGCTGACTGTATGCGTTTGATATTTACATGGTTGACAACAAGGGAATTGAAAACACAGAATCACTTGCATCAACATTTTTTGGTCTTTGTTTTCATTTTACAGTTCATCAAACTCCATGTCAACCTTCTTTTGAACTTTAGTTTACATTGCGTTACCTATTTAACAATGGACACAACTTTTTAATGAATTTTTTTTCTTTAGCTTTACCTTGCATGGCATCAGCAGACTATCTTCTTGAAAAAAGGGGAATATCTTAAATTGTATATCCTTTCCTGCTGCGCATTGTCGATGTGAGCGCTTAGGGATGCACCTTGTTTTGGGGTCCTTTATCTGTTGCTTATGGACGCGCATTCTGTCCCTTAAGCACTCTGTTTGTCCAGTTTGTGTTCCTCATGACACCCTTGGCATACAATAACATAAGTGAGCAGTACAGGTTAGAGCGTTCATGGAATAGTTGTTTCCTGTTTTTGAACTTTATACATGGATTTTCAACTATATATTCACAAGTTCCACAATTTCCCCATTTACATTTTGAGACACTGAATTCTGTAGACGTAATGCATGAGTCAAATTTGGCGCGTGTTAATATTTTTTTTATGTTCCGACTTTACTTTTTATCATTGTTACATTAGCCATAATTCGATTCATGTTAGTATCAGCATTTAAAATTAGAAAAAAATTGTCTAATGCTGTGAAAGAGTTCCGGTTTGGGGGACTGTGCATAGAAACATAGGCTAGATTGATAGTACTGTTATCACGCGGTTTCAACAATGTCTTTCTGTCTGTGGTTGTTGCTTTCTTTATCCCATTTTCGACAAGTAGAATCGGATATCCGCGGATGTTTTAGATATGATTTTAGTTCTGCAGTTCGTATGTGCCGATACGCCTTGCTAAATTATATGGAATGCTTCCCTTTGTATGACTCGGGTGACAAGATGTTGTAGCTATTGCTTGGTATCTGTAGGATTAGATCACGTATAATCATAGTGATTTTACGATTGATTCTCAGTCTGATGAGACAGCTGGAGAAGAAGATTATTTGTTTTCCGTTGTTTATGAGCACTTAATCAATTCAGCTGTAGATCAAAATAGCACAAACATGCCTGTGAAGTTTGCTGACATTGAAGAAATTCCAGTCACTAATGACTCTGGAGCACCATGTGACATAATTGGTCCAAATACCTGGGATGTGCTCAAGTGAGATGGATGAGGTTTAGGAACACTAACTGATACCAAACGCAGATTGCACTCATATAGGTCGGACACACCAATGCCAGTAATTGGTGTTGTTAAACTGCCAGTGATACAGGTAGAAATGGAGTGTGAATTCCATGTCATTCGTCGGAAATCAGGAAGTATTCTTACCTTTAAATCAGCAGAAAGTTTGGAACTCTAGAAAATGGTAAGACACATTACATCAAAAGACACTGCAGATGAATTCCCCAAATTTATTCAATTGCACTGGACCCGTGAAGATTCCGGGGTAGAATAGGTCACAGCAACCAATGCTTGCCGTAAAAGGCGACTATGCTTGTCGTATAAGGTGACTAACGGGATCGGCTGACCTACTCTCACGTCTCCCATTACAAAACAAACATGGACCAGAAGAAAGTCAAATCTTTCACACTCCTCATAAGTAAATGACCTACCAATAACTGCCAAAGAAATTTCAAAATTGACAAGATAAAATCCAATCCTATCAAAAATTCTTCTGTACATTTTGAATGGCTGGCCAGCAAACGTTGACGACGAATTACAATCTTTCTTTCAAAGAAAAACAGAACTTTCTGTTGATCAAGAGGTCATTTTGTGGGAACTACGTGTTGTTGTTCCACCAACATTACGGATGAGTCGAAATTGGGTTTAACGTCGCGTCCAAGATTATTGCACTTATATAGCGACGTGCATGCACGTGTGTGTATGTGTGTGTGTGTGTGGCTGCTTGTACTAGTCCGGACTGATGCCGATTTATTGTGCCAGCACACTGAGATACCATGCCGCAGTTTAACATGAATACCCCACTCAGACACAGTATACTGACTCCGAGCCGACCAGTCCTTGTTTTAGCCCCTTAATGCCAAGCGCCAGACAGGGTAACAACAAGTACCATCTTTTAATGTCTTTTGGTATGACGCGGCCTGGGATCGAACCCCGGACCTTCCGCTCTCCGCGCGGACGCTCTACCATTAGACCACGGAGGCGGTCTCCACCAACATTACGAAAGACGATATTAGAAGAACTACCCAGTGAACATGTTGGAATAGTACGAATGAAAAGTACTGCTAGAAGTTTTGTGTGGTGGCCATCACTTGACAATGACATTGAAAATCTGGTGAAAAATTGTAGACAGTGTGGTTCAACAAGAAGTATGACAAACACAGGACCAACACATGATTGGCCTATTGCAACGAACCCATGGGAGAGAGTTCACCTTGATTTTGCCGACTTCAAAGGTCAATATTTCCTCATCCTTGTCGAGGCTTTCTCAAAATGACAAGTACAACTGTCTCCAAGAAGATCGCTGTGCTACGACAAATATTTTCAACTCATGGAATACCTGATGTACTAGTATCTGACAATGGCCCCCAGTTTACATCAGAGGAATGTTCTAGATTCATGACAATGAATGGCATTCGACACAAGAGAAGTCCTCCATATCATCCTCAAACCAACGTGCTGCTCAAAACGTCGGAAGTATTTAGCATACACAACACAGAGCTATATTTCTATATCTTAGATTTGAATATTTTCTGTAAATCAGCATCATAAACAGAAAGACAATCTGCACTGTCGTTTCGTCTCAAGCGCCGTGCTGAATCGCCAAGACAAACAGTCGATAAAAATATGCAACGCTTGAACAAAAAACTTCCATTGCGGACTAAACGTGACATTCATATCATAGACTGCAGTTTCCATCTGCATTGTGAACAGTGACGTCATTCGATTCTTATTGTGACGTAAGGTCGGAATGACTTCACACTAGAAATGATGTCATAACTGGAGATTGTTGACGGGAGCACCTTTAGAATACAGGGCCCCGTTCAACAAAGCGATCTTAGCGCTAAGTCGATCGAAACTCCCATTCTTTAACACTGACTTACGACAGTCTTAGTGCTAAGATCGCTTTGTGGAACGGGTCCCTGTACCATAACTTCTCGTGGGGTCGATCTCTACCGCAGATCACGTGTCTCAAAGACCAGCACCAGTTTGGGTGAGAATCCGACCGCGAATCCGGATTGTTAGCCCGACAGCTAAACGACTGAGCTACGTCAACACTGTGAATCCAAGTGCAAATTTACCTAGCCATGCCTAGGACGTTACGGAACTAAACGAAAAGGGTAGAATAGGTGACGGACACTTACGCAAGTTACGGGTAGGCATGGTGTCTCGTGACTTTAGTCTACCGACACTTACACGTGATCCTGATGCTATTTGGCACACTCGTCCCATTCCGTAATCTACGGAAAGATACCGAGTGGTGAGGAATGAGCCGATATGACGCGAACTGAAAACGGTTCCAGGCGTCAGACGTACGCATGAATGTATTTAATAATTCGTCGGGTGATTTTTGTGACAGAAAAGTGTGGTAGGGAACACTGTAAGGATAATATGGATAATAGTAAGGAACGAGGGAGTCATGAGTTCGCTTTGGAATCAGTACTGATGCAGCGGGTGATTGGGCTTGTGTGAATGTTCCAGGACAGTTTCCAGAAGCCAAAATATTCGACACGAAACCATTTCATCCTTTTTACTCGACGTATTTATTAGGAGCCGCTATAGAATCTATAATGGCCACTAAACGGTAACCTAACCCTAATGATCGTAAAGGGACCCCTGATCGTAAAGGGGATCCAAGGGCTAAGGATAGAGTTCGGGGTCACCTAACCTAACATCGGCGTCATTTGGATGTGTTCAGCGCCAATATATTATACCTAAAAAATATAGAATACTAAAAACGAGCTCCCGTGTATTACCAATTTTATGAAACGAGTGAATAGTTCTGGTATCTGACGAGCGAAAGCGAGTGGATACCACAACTATTCACGAGTTTCATCAAATTGGTAATACACGGGAGCGAGTTTAGTGTTTTATTTATTACTTGCCATTTATAACGTTTTTTTAATGATACTGTTGAGTATGAAGAAGGCTGACACCTACACGATCCACGGCATAGTCCAATACTTCAAACACGTCAAAAGTTGAAACGTATGAATTTAATACCATACAACGGTCCACCTTTAGAATTCACAAAATTATCGTAGAGCTAAGACTATCGCAACTCACATACTTTACTTAGACTAACGACTGTCCTTGCGATCGCCTTGTGGAACGGGCCTTCCATCTCCAAGTTTACAATAACGTCACAACACCCGATGACGTAATTTGTGGAATTTTGTTGCAAGATCCATCGGCGAAACAATGCCATGTGACGTCAGCCTAGCAACAAGGTTGCTGGGGTCACCGTGTGTGCATAAGCTCCTCTCAGTGATCTATCAACTCCACATGCAATGTCGTTGAATAAGCCAAGGGATGTTGAGAGCTTTCAATATTTGTTCGTGAAATGTTTTCCGAGAGTACATGAGCACGCGTTTTGGTATTACACAATATGTAATACAGCTGTATGTTTATTAAACGGGTGATCTCTTCAAGGGTAAGTAATAAATAGAGATTACTACACGAGTGTCTGTCAGATACCACTGATCTTACAACGAGTTGTTTCAAAACGTATCTAACGAGCGAAAGCGAGTTAGATACGCTTTGTAACAACGAGTTGTAAGATCAGTGGTATCTGACAGGCACGAGTGCAGTAATCTGTTTCTTACACACCCTAAAATCGCACCTTTTTAGCATCGAACCGATGAATTTTGTCTATTCGCATGATTGCAGTAGCGCATTAATACGTAACACCTCTGTCATAAGTGACGTCATCCTATGTGCTGCTTACTACTCATAAATAATGTGGCCCTACACAAAAAGGGTTTCCGTCATATCTGTGGATTATCAAGGCGATGATGAAAATGCATACTAGACAAAAACCAAGAACACGCTGGGTGCCAAGTTTACACCTCAAAGAAATTACCAAATATGTACAACAATGTTTACTTCCGTATGACATCACTACCGGTGACCGACTCTTATAAAATGGCGTGTTCACTGACAACAGTACGCGGGATTTCCAGAGAAGGTTTTCGTTGATTGAGGGATCGTATACACATAAATGTGTCACGTAGGTAATCAGAAACATTCTGACAATCTGCGTACTGTTATTTGTTTACCATGTTTTCCAATGTATCAAAGAGAATTAGTCAGAAATGCAGACAACTACCGTCATCGTTGTGCGTGATTTAGCGTCAGTCATGGCGTCACACAGGACGGAAACTTTTACGGCTTCTGTTGAATTTACCACATCATTGTATTGTATATATGTGTAATTCCATAATTAGTGCAACGATACTCTTCCCATGAATATTCTCAAACGCGTGATGGAGCCAATGTGTGCAACAATTAGTCGAAAGTACCTCTAAAAATGCTACACAGTGTAAAATTTGAATTTTGCTTTGTTTACATTTCAGCAAGTACAGTTTTCCGAGCACAGTTTTCGTTTCCATACCTAATTTATTTCGCATGATTTCATCTAGATAATTTGCATTGGTGACAAAGACCATTTATCCGTTGTTTCGAAAATGTATGAGGAATTCAGGGATGCATGTATAGCAGCTGAGTTTGAAATATACCTGATCGAATAGGCGTCTCATAACCGGCATTTTGTAAACACAATCCAATATGGCGGAACGTACACTTCGGCGTTTGGATATGCGTATTTTCCAAAACATTCTAAACGATTCTAGGCTTATCAGCGACGTTTCAGAATTGTCATTAGTGATGTGATACCCGTGATCACTAATATGCTATTTTTCTACCCTAATTATTCGAGTTAATATCCGATATTTAGATTTCTAAACACACAGTAAATATTTATATAACGCCGTGAATTGTGATTTGGCGAGATTGTAATTACAATGTACCTAACTTTCAGTCACTTTCAGTAATTTTGAATTGCCTAAAATGACAGTAAATGATAAACAGAAGGGGGAATTCAAAACTGTGAAGATTCTGCGTGATGTATTGTGAAATTTATTCGATTTCGAAGTGAGGGTTGAAGAGAAGGGACATATGTGTCGCTGTGGCATCCAGGGGGTTTACACTCTGAAAAAACGATAATGTTGCCATAACAACAGACAATGTAAGTGATAATAATAACAAACAAACTCGCAGACGAAGACGAGTTTGTTTATTTTTATTATTAATTACACGGTCTTGCTGTTCAATACAGACGTAGGTGAACATTCGACTGAAGCACGAGCTACTTATGAATGACTTACACTCAGGAAAGTAGTCCGTCATCATCTGACCCCAGGTCATCACCATGGAGTAGCCAATCACGGGCCTGAAATTTGATCTCACACATATGTTTGATACCAGTTATCTCAAATGGGTTTCTCACCCACAGGTGTGTAAGAAACTGCATTATTACTTGCCCGTGAAGAGATCACCCAACGGGTATTACACGGGAGCTCGTTTAGTATTCTATATTTCTTGTGCATTATAATGAAAATTAATGAACCGAAAAAATAATATATGTATATAAGTCCCCATTTATGACCATTTTAGCCACTTGAAGTACGAAAAAAAACGAAATAAAAAATAAAGTGAAAATGAAAATGCTTCAATAAACTAGCGCTTGATATAAAATGCGCCGCCGCAGGCTTTATTTAGTAAACAAATATTCAAAACTCTCAACATCGCTGGGTGTATTCAGTGACATTGCGTATAGAGGCGATAGATCACTGGGAGGGGCTTATGCACACTCGACACACTCGACCTTGTTGCACTGACGTTACACGGCATTGTTTCGCCGGGGTGACTGGCAACAAAATACTACAACTTTCGTCATAGGGTATTGTCATGTGTTTGAAAAGTTTGTGGTACTGTATTCTAAAGGTATTGGATAATTTCTTAAATGAAAACCGTGTCCTGGGTAATGCCGTCGGTTCCATATGATTGATATAGATAAAATAATGCTTATGCGACGTTAAGTTTTTAATTCACTCACTCCATATAAATAAAACCCACATATATCGACAAAATCAACTTTTCGCGGAATCTGTAGTTTAAGTCATTGGTTGTTTAAATTGCTGTTTATACTCGGTATATGGTCTTTGATCGTACGTATGAAACGAGTTAAGGAAAAAAGTGTCAACTTGACGAACTCGAAAACTCGGTCTCAAAGTTTATTTATCTCTTTATATATCCTACATTGAATTTTTGAACTGCCCCTTTACATAAACCAAAACAAGCATTGTATGTATATATTATCATTTGTGGGTTGCGTCCCTTGGGCGAGCCAGAAACCCATGATTGTGGGTTCGAATCCCGGTTCGCCCCGATTATGTTTCTAGGTTTGTCAGCACCATACCCGTGCTCGTGGGTTTCACCGAAGTGGAAAACGTCTGAGACCTGAATCACTTGGGGCTTTCCACCCAAATTAAGCTTACACGACGTGGTATAACTGGAATAATGTTTAAAGCGGCGTTAAACCCAACTTACTCACTCATTTATGGGACGTACATAAACAAGCGGATATGGTCATTTGAGACCAGCGCAATCTAACAACGGGAGACTGTGTGTTTGTCACTGGCAGGTATAATGTGGCCATGATAAACCCAACGTGGTGTCTCTTAAAGAAAAGAAAAACCTATTTAAATTCTACACACTAATATAGTTAACTCAAGAGCGGATAGTCATTAAACAGTTATAACTTTCTAGGCGTCTGGCTGGGTTGCGACGGACCACTACGTGCGGGTGCGGACATGGAGACCTCGGCCAGTTTAGTCGCCAAGGACACAACTGGGGACTGTGCTGTTATGCGTGTCCAACATGGCGACTGAAATCCAGGAAGCGCTCGCCTATGTCAGACAAAATGTGTCTGAACTTCGTCATCTTGGCAAGGAATGGGGATTGAACGACGCAGAGATAGAAACATGTGTTCAGCGAGCCATGTCGATGAAAGTAGACACAAAGAAATTACCTAAAAAGAAAGATCGCGACTCCCAAGCAAGAAAGTTCGCGGCCCGGAAGACGTGGTCCCGATGTCGATGGTGCTTCAACATATGTTTTGGACTGGCAGGGGTGCTGTTTGTCGCGACGACGGTGGCAGCGGGCGTAATGGCATATCAAGCCAGGTCAATTTTCCCCTCTCGGTTCATTCTCCCGTATGCTTACAACATAATTAGGGCGATGCGTCTCAGCGTGAGTGTTCCGCTTCAGCAAGCATTTCGCATTGACAGTAAGTGTTGATTTGTTTGTTTGTAATCGTAAATGTCAGAGAAATCGTCGTCTGCTTTGTTTACTATCTGTTTGTTTGTTTGTTGTTTAACGCCGCACTCAGCAATATTCCAGCTATATGACGGCGGTCTGTAAATGATCGAGTCTGGACCAGATAGTCCACTGATTGACATCATAAGCATCGATCAACGCAAAGGAGATCGATGACATGTATCAACCAGTTCAGCGAGCCTGACCAGCCGATCCCGTTAGTCGCCTTATACGGCAAGTATGGGTTGACCGAATACAGCGTTATACTACTTTGTCTGACACTGATGTAAAAGTACAACTGTTATGATTAGGACTAGGACCATATCTACATAACTAGGATGGTACGCTTATTATCTCGATAGTTCATTTACAATGGATCATCATACTATATGTTCTGTCACAACCCATTAGAATTATTACTTTTTATGTTTACTATTTATATTTTACTTGGAGTAGAAAACTTAATTGTGCTCTTTTCTGTACGTGTTATTAAACATGCAAATTTGGGCAAAGTTGTTTGTCTTGAAGATTAAGAATAAAAAAATAAGTTGGTCTAGCTGGTTAAGCTAGTGCTCTTAGTCCAACAATCTCATTGTGCAAAGTTGAGTCCCTTAGCCATGCCAGGATCAGTTGCTCATGGGTTCGAATCCTATATGCCTTGCTCCAGAAGCTTGGTCGGTGCATGTTTAGATACAAGCCAATTGATGTTTTTGTTTGTTTATTGTTCAACACCGCACTCAGCAATATTGCAGCTATGCATGAAAGACGTACTGTACTAATGTCTTCACTTGGACCTTTTCTTGTTCAAGAGTACTACGACTCGGAATGCCTCATTGAAAATCCCATGTTTAATGACCCTTCAATGGACTGCATGAACTGCCAGCAGATGAAGACGGCACAAGAAATGACGGCCACAACTGAGTTCGACCTCTCCATTGTTTCAGGACCAATGGTTTTCAGGGTAATCGTCTCATCCTATTTAAGAAGGATAAATAATAACCTTTTATATGAGTTGTCTCCCTTTGACAGTCATGTCAACCATTCACACCAAAATGTAACACAGAAATATAATTTGTATAATAATCTGTTTAAGGAGTTTTCTCCCTTTGACCGTCAAGTCAACCAGTCACAGTCAAATGTACCACAGAAATACAATTTGTATAATAAGAACCATTTTCAGTTGTCTCCCTTTGACTGTCAAGTCAACCATTCGCACTCAAATGTTCCACAGAAATACAATTTGTATAATAAGAACCATTTTCAGGAGTTGTCTCCCTTTGACTGTCAAGTTCAACCATTCACACTAAAATGTTCCACAGAAATACAATTTGTATAATAAGAACCATTTTCAGGAGTTGTCTCCCTTTGACTGTCAAGTTCAACCATTCACACTAAAATGTTCCACAGAAATACAATTTGTATAATAAGAACCATTTTCAGGAGTTGTCTCCCTTTGACTGTCAAGTCAACCATTCACACTAAAATGTTCCACAGAAATACGATTTGTATAATAAGAACCATTTTCAGTAGTTGTCTCCCTTTGACTGTCAAGTCAACCATTCACACTAAAATGTTCCATAGAAATACAATTTGTAATCATTGAGAAGAAAGTTTGTCATTATGTTAGAGATGTTGCCCAAACCACAAAATTTGATAGTAATTTTATTGATTTCATACATGTATGGGTTCTATTCATTGTTATCGAGTAATATATTATTCACATTTACGGTTTAACAAACAAAAAAGTCAAGGTTGTGGAAAGAGACACGACGCAGAGATTGGTATTTAAAGTTTATTGAATCTATTGGTAAATAAAACAAATTACGTAATACCCACACGAAGAAGAAAGTACATGCAGCTTTCTTCTGTTAGTTGGGACGTAGCCCACTGTGACAATTGTCACAAGTCCTACGTCTGTGTAAGGTCACTAGTGCATCTAGTAAACATAGAAGTTTCGAACAGGACAGGACTCATAGTGTGGATCCGACTCAAAATATGCCATGCGTTAACAAGCTATTGCACAATTTTGAATATGTTTTGCGGCTGACATTTTAATGCAATGAGAATAGCCCATGAGATTAATAATTATTTAACACCAGTGCTGTAAAACAGGGAGGGCCAGTTTTGCCTTGATGATACATCTAGGTTTGTCAGCACCATACCAATACTCATGGATTTCACCAACGTGGTGAATGTCTAAGACCTGCATCACCTCAGGCCACTGATTTACAAGTTGTGACATGATGCAGGGCCTCCAGGCTCCGGTACATCTCCGTGACGTGTGGCAAGTTTTACACAAGTTCAAGGACAACCACATGCTGGCCAGACATCCCCTGAAGAGTACAGCCGACTGGGCACAGTCTACAAGGGATCTTGCTCGACCAGATTTGCTTGACAAAATAATTCAGGAGGAAAAGTTCTCATGTAACTGGTAGGTATCCCTCTCTTACTGAAACAGGTCCATACTATTATACAAAAATGAATCTATATAATGATTTAATTCAAACTTGAAATAATTAAATTTTCGTTGTGTTCATGGAAATTCCTGCATTCTGATTAGCTGAATTGGTCACGTGTTATTGCATTCATTTCCCAATGAATGTAAAAAATTGAGCCACGCCCACCGCTGCGCACTACTTTTATTACTGCGGAATGTCGGGGAATCCCAATATTACAGTCGAGGGAATTCCCTTTCTGCTCACGTGTATCGTCATGCACAGGACATTTAGCGACTTTCATGCATATTCATTGTCCAAACTACCCTTTGAAACCGAAGGCCGAGAATGAATGAAACAGCAAACGTGCAGGCTCGCTCGCCAGTTTTTTTCCCGCTCGCCTCGGTTCAACTTTCATATCTTCGCGTTTCATTTCTAACTAGCATTTCTCCAACTGTTTTACCGTAATCAGAGAAGTAATGTTTGAATCACGCAGTAAATGACCATGTTATTTGAAACAGCCGCCTTCTCTCGGACATATTTCTTCCGGTTCGTTACAGTCTGACTGTTGCAAGTCTTTTCGCCTCTTGCCTTAATTGGCAGGTCAAATGAACATTGTTTTAATCTCACTCTCCGTTGATTGGCTACTGACTGTGTAGGCGTGTCAAGTTATGTGCATAAATTAAATGATCACCTGATTCATGTCACGCCACTGTATGTATTCCTACACCTGGAATGTTCATCAATGCCGTCATTTTTGTCTGTTTTGATATATGCAACTGTTTTGGGTTAAACTATTGTAGATAAAACATGTTTTACGTTGTTGAATTTAATTATAAGCATTGACTGTGTATTTTTTTCGGTTCATTGAGGTATGAATCGAAAAACTGATGTGCAAACTGTATGAATCCGCGTAGCGGATTCTTACAAAAGTTTGCACATCGGTTTTTCGATTCATACCTCAATGAACCGAAAAAAATACACAAAAATAAACCGATGTGCAAACTTTTGTAAGAATCCGCTACGCGGATTCATACAGTTTGCACATCGGTTTTTCGATTCATACCTCAATGAACCGAAAAAAATACACAGTCAATCCTTAAGTAAATACATAGCCGAAAAGGCTGCATCAGAGACATGAGGTGTAGTTGTTGTTGTTTCCAAGTTGTCGCGGGAGCAAAAGTTCAAAACAATTTTTATTCTGTCAGACATCATTGCAGTTTCAGGCTCATACATGGTCAAATATTCTCTTTCAAGTCATGAATATGTCACATGAATGCAAATATGTACGTAAAACATGATGGATCACCCAAGGGTGCAGCATTACACATGGAAACAGTTGAAATACATCAATCTCACGCAATCGCAGACAGCTCCGTTATTTGCAGTTTGCAATCCGACCGCATGGCACTTTTTTTTCCCAAGGGACGTAACTCTAGTAAAAACTCTAAATTCTAACAAAAGCTCGATCAACAGTGGTGTTTGTACGAAATGCTTGTAATAATGTGCTGTTGCCATTCCCAGATCATTGTAGGTACATGTGTCAGCACCAGGGGGAGTTTGGGTCAGAGTTCTTCTCCAGCAACCGATGCTGGTCGTAAGAGGAGACTTATGGGATTGGGTGGTCATGTTACGTCTCATCATACCCTAACTGCGTGAACACACAATGCCATTAAGAAAGTAGTCGTATGTAACAAATGTCATATTTGGGATAACACTCTCTTAGTACAGTACAGAATCTAGTACTTTCTAAATGGCATTGTGTGTTTATAGCTTTCGGCCATGGGAACCGTGCAAATTTACACTTATCAGAGGGGTACACAAAGTACATGATCTAGACTACCAGTTGTCAGACTTTCATTTTGTAGAAGCCTCAGGGCTGAGTGTGTGAGATCGCTGACTTTTTGTGCTGGCTATTAGGTGCCTAACTCCTGGCAGTGTGGGTCCGAAAGTACTAGAATCTGTACTTTACTAAGAAAGTGTTATCCAAATATAATATATGTTACCTAACTGTGGATCATGTGTGGCTATTTTTCTTAAATCACTGGATTGTCTGAGCCAGATTTGAACATTTACAGGTTGCATTTGTATAGCTGAAATATTGAATACTGCAGCATTAAACAACAAGTTAATATATAAACAAACAAACAAACTTGTATTACTTTTATTCCCAGCTATAGAAATTGGGGATTTTTATAAGACTGGTGCAGAGGACAAAACTGGTTCCAGTATGTTATATCTAAATTGTTTTATGATAAATATCTTGGACCCATTTACATGTGCTGTTAGCTTTATTCAGTTCTAATTTGTAGCAAGATTGAAGCATTGAGACCTGGTTCAGAATTATAGCCCTCAAATGTTCTAGCATTGAATTTCAGTCTTACTCTTGTCCTCAACACAATTTAATAGTCGCGGGTTAGAGGACTACCATGAATTTTGCTGGCTGAATTCCCACCAGGACTAACCCAGAAAGAAAGATGCCATATTAGCAGCGTCTGGACGTATTGGATACACTGTGTTGTGTATTTATCGTTAAAGATATCATTCTGACAATTTATTCACTAATTTCATGAAAAGAAAACAATTGCTTAAAAGTACCAGGAGATCTAGGTCAATAGGAAAAGGGGAGTAATCCCTTGACTTGTCATTAAAATGGAGTTGTTAATGTTTCAAAGTGATTTCTTAAAAGCACTGGGAAAACTAGGAAAAAGGGAAAACAGTTTGTGATGACATGTCAGTGAGTTGTTTCCCTTGGCCCTATTGACAGTGAGTTGCTTCCCTTAGCCTATTGGTCTACAAGCTCCGTGACACCTTCGTTACACTCTCTGTAACATCGCTGCCACCAGTGTGGGCGCGGCCATTACAAGAATCTTGAAATTTGCCCTCTAACCCCAAATGTAGTACCGTTTATACTTTTGTTTATGTCTTTGGGAATGCCATCATAGTGAATTTTGAAAAGGTTTACGACTGACCATGTTTTCCAGGTGAATTTACTTTGTTGTTTGTATCATCAGATTGGTTCGAGATTGCAGACTAACGGAAAATCAACCAACTTCTCCCTTACATTCTTACTATATCAATAACATGATAGTTTTAATGAAATAGAAATTCAAATTGACAAACAAAGAAAGTAATTTAGCAGGGGTAAGTGTATTCGGCGTAACGACAGTCTTCACTCGTTTGTAAACATAACAGTCATTCAGTTGCGAGTTCAACTCCAAGCATGGTTGGGTTTACCTATCACAGTGGGGAGTTTTGACTGGTGCAGTGATAGTATAGAGAGCTCTGCAAACGGGCTATCACTGTGAGGAGCTTGATTGGTCTACCACAAAACCCTACTTTGCAGGTTTGGTTTAATTATTGATGATTTCTGAAACAGTAAATAAACATCAAATCTCCAATCAACACAAACTGAGATTATTAATAAATCTAATATCAGATCCAAACAATTTGTGAAAAATACAGCAATTTACCTTGATATCATTACAATAATTGATCTGACCTGAGGGAAAAATATTAGAAATACTCTTCCTGAATAAGTTACTGCTGCATTGTGCCTTGTACAGTATTTTCTTGTGTATAATAATTTATCATCCAAAACTGGCTCCCACAGGAGATATCCTTGGATAAGATCAAGCGATATCTACATTGTTGATATTGCTGCAATGAAATTGCATCACAATGCTTTGCAGACCATTGTGACATCACTGGTTACCATGACATCACAATCAAATGACATCACTAATGGCTCAACTACTGAAGCTGTAAGCAGTACTTTTTACACTCAAGACATTGCTTATTACTGTCTACAAACTGAAAATGTTCGAAGAATGATGTTAGATGATAAATAAAATCTCACTCGAGTGTCTTTTGATATAAAAAATATCAACACTCATTGATTAAAGTGGAAAAACTCAAACTCGTGTTGATATATTTGATATGAAAAGGCACTCAGTTGAGATTCTCTATATGTTTACGTGTCAGTGTATCTGACAGTTTGTAGATAGAAGGTTAACCAGATATGATTATTTACAGGAGGTTTTTTAAATGGCTGGAAAGTAACAGGAGGATCTGTTTATCGTAAATTTTGATGTATAATAATGATCATCATAACTATGGTAACCTCATGCAGGGAGAGCAGGGATCATCTGTTTCATGGGCAGCTTATGCGAAGTCTGTTTCCGAAAGTGTCGGTCATTCCGTCCAATTCTGAGATTTGTCTACAGAGGAACATCTTCATTGACGGAACGGGTGCACAACATAGAAAACTTGTAAGTTTAGCACCAAACTTTCTATATTTTCATATAGTCTGCACTTTCATATATCCATTAGAAATATCTACACTGACATTGGCCTCATTTGGATAAATGTCTAAGATACCACCAAAGCCAGATCAAGACAGAGCACAAGAATACTGTAAGTTCCTCCAGATTGTCGTGGTGCAGTGTGGTAGCCAAATGGTGAAAGTTTTCACTTGTCACGCCGTTCATTTCCCAACACAGGTACAATATGTGAAGCTCTTTTCTGGTATTCCCGAAACACTTAGTGGAATAAGGGTCTCGGAAATCCTCAAAGTGAGGAACAGCTAACTGCATTCCAGTCCCCCCAAAACTCCCGCTATCAGCACAGTGATATTGCTCAAATATTCCTAAAATGGGGGTAAAACCATACTCACTCACTCGAGATGGTCGCAAGGACTGGTTCATATTCTATGTTGTGTAGAGTGAGTGTGTGTGGATTAACGCCGCTTTTAGCAATATTCCAGCAATATCACAGCAGGGGACACCAGAAACGGGCTTCACACATTGTACCCTTGTGGGGAATCGAACCCGGGTCTTAGGCGTGACAAGCAAACGCTTTAACCACTAGGCTACCCAACCGCCCCTATATGTTGTGTAGAAGCTGTGTGAGCAATTGGATATGTGTGTACAACTTGTACCAGTTCTGTGATGAATAATGTTGTTTAGTCACAAGTACCTCATTTAATGTTAATAATGTTTGTGATGCTCTTATATATTTGTATGTGTTTATCAATGAGACCTTGTTCTGATGTAACCCAAATTTCTTTAGGGATATCAAAGTATAATATAATAAGTATAATATGATAAAAATAAATAATCTGAAATATCTTCTTTTTTCATTTAAAATAATTTCGCAATATTTGGAGGGAGACAGTGCTGCCATGCCGGTTAGCTCATCAACCATGTGAGCGTGGAAATGAGTGTTTATCAAATTCAGTATGTAAGGGGGTAGTCTGACATAGCTTTAGATGTAAAATGGAATGAATTGAAGCAAGTATTGTTCCTATTGTTTAAACATGCCTGTTTTAATTAAAGGTTTTTGGAAAATATATTATTGTAATGACTTGCCCTGTTGATGCCTTGCGTAAGAGTTTTGTTGTATATTCGTGCTGTTTCCAGCCCGCCAGCACACTGGGAGGGTACAGCTGGTACGCCCAGGGGACGGGCACGCGGACCCTCGTGTTCCGCCCACACCAGGGATGTGATGACCTCTGTCAGCCCGTGAGCGTCACCGTGAGGGAGGGAGATATAGGTAGGACGCTTCTGTTTCGTAGAATGGCTAGTCCCATTGGGGAGTCGAGGTTAGAACTGGTTCCCAGCAACAGGGCACAGTGACTTGGTTGATGTATGGCATTGTGTCCTGGTGGCATGGATCATTGCTCATGATATCAATCACTGGATTGTCTGGTCATATAGCTGAAATATTGCTGAGTGTGGTGTTGAGAGCAACACATAAATGATCATGTAGCAGGTATTACTTAGAAAAGTTTATTTGCTCTTTAAATATCAAAACAATGTTCTTATATTGTTTGGTAGGCATTACTTATAAGTTGACGGATGACAAAGTAGACACAATTTGTGTATAACAACTTCTTTGATACTGTAAAGGCGACATTACGGTATAGATCCTTATACCGTTGTCAAGCAAGACTGCTTTACAATGGTATATGGATCTATACCGAAACGTGGCCTTTACAGTATTAAAGAAGTTGTTATCCATAAATTGTGTCTACTTTGTAAAGTTCATATATAGACCAAGTAAATAACATTCTTATTTCTTGTGACTTTATCAAGAATTACCGGATAGGGATTGAGGAACTATTCTGAAGTACCAGTAGGTTAAATATTAGGTTAAAAAAAGGACTTTTTCAACTCATAATGTAAATTGTAACATTTGAAACCTTTGGCTGATGCTGTTGGATTCAAATGAAATGTTTGTGTAATGAATACTCAATAACACCTGCAAATTTGCAAACACATATCTATGTTAAAGTATGGGAGTTACCACCGACTTAGTGCTAAATCGCTTTGTGAGATGAGCCCCAGGGCCTTAATCAGGGATAGAAACTAACATATTTAGTTCACTAGTCCTTATATTGATAATATATAGCAAAACCCTTAAAAATGGCAAATTTCTACTAGTCCTTATGATACCTTAACTATAGGGCAGTTTGGCAAGGACTACAGGACTAGTGCCAATTTCTAACGCTGCCTTAATACTTACTACTGTTTTGTCTCCTGAAAATAACATTTTTGCATGGACACAGATTTGGGGGATTTTATGAGTGATTCCGTGGTTATTTGCAAGCAAGATATATTTCTGTAAATCTGGAAGCTTGCAGCACTTCTGTCAGGGGGAGCAGTGATTTACAGAGGTCATGAGGGATGCAAGAACATGTTTGCATCATTTCAGGGTATACTGCGGAAAGACTCTACATTTTCATCACATCATCAATAGGCAATGTTTTTTTGCCAAGGGTTATCTCCCTTGGGCTGTTTGTCTGGCGAAAACATGGGATTCTATTTTATTGCATGGAAGACGAACATTGTCTTATTGAGTTTCACGAGGTTCTAATTTCAAATAGGTTATGTTCATAGGCAGCTATGTCAAAACGAGCTAAACAAATACTGGAAATCAGGTTTTCTACACTCATTTGTATTTAAGACTTAGATTTGTTAGAAATCTCTTTAAACAGCTTTTGGGGTTATGTGAAGCCGTTCTCTTTTAAATTCTCATGGAGAACACACACACACACACACACACACACACACACACTCACACACACACAAATCTAAACTTTTCATAGCAATGCGCTTGTATTTCCCACTCAAACTATGCAAAACAAATAAGTGCAGGATCTATTGTATTTATCACTCAATAGTCCATTTCTGCCGTTGGTGTGCACAAAATATCTTTTTTACAAATAGAAAGGATTTATGCAGTTTTCTCCAGGAATATAGAACCTCTTTAGGCGCTGCTGAAAAGATAAAACAGTCTATGATCTTCATTGCCAAAAATGAGAAGGTCAGATGAGAAAATATTATCTACTTACAGAATAACTTACAAGAAACTATGGATTATGTCCCGAGTGAATTAATTGAAAATTTGAAAAGAAAAAAAATCAACATCATTTCACAAGCAACAGTTAATCCGTAATTCCTAGTTGTGAGTCGGATATATTATATGTGACCCATTGTCTTTTTTCTGGAACAATGTTGAAAAGCAGAGGCGCCAGCTGAGACAGTCCTTTGTTTGAACTGTGTCGCATAAAACTGTCTGTGACGTCATGCACTACAGAAGACATCATCTTTAATTATTTGTGACAATACGTTGATGTGACGACACGGTGGACTGCTTCATAAACAGTAAAAACAATGGATCAGTTGATGTGAACTAGCCAATCAGCATGAAGCAAAACATTATATTGCTCAAGGAGAATTCCTGAAAATAAACACACCAAATGAATAACATCAGTATGACAGTGTTAATTGTCTAAATGAACATAAGTGTTCACGTGAAAAGGGAATTTTGGGGAGCAAAACATGAAAACTGATTTTGTGCTATTAATTATTATAATTGATACTTTTTAATCAAATACATCCAGTTATGAATTTTATACAAAAAATAAAGTCTTAATTTCACAGAAATAAGCCTTTGCTATAATTTTAACTCAACCAAAACTCACCATGACTTACCTCCCTTTGAGTATGACTGATGTCCGCTTGACTGGGCTCCTGTCTATCTTCATATATTTATATAAACGAAGTAAACAGTTGGTGGATGATTTTTCATTTGCGGTGATTGAACGACACTTAACATAGTGGGGCTGGGACGAGTCCAAATTTAATACCCGTGTATCCAACCCCCTATTACCCGACCCTACCCGGGTACCCGCGGTTGGTCTCAAGAGATAGGTCCAATTGGGAATAGTTTGACCGTAACCCTGGCAAAATGTATTAAGATACTTGTATAAAACGATCTGGTCATGCATACACTGAAGTTGACTGACTTGTGAAACATTACACAATTAGCCTTTGATGTAATAAACTATGCATACAGACCTTATCGCAATACAGGTTTGTAAATAGACATGTCTATGAGAGGACTTTTTACATGTAAGTGACTTTTGTTTTCCTTTAAAAATTAAAACCTTTTTAGTTTATGACTTTTGTGTTGTTATTCTGGAATCCAGAAGTCTGAGCTCTATATTTGTAACCAACAATGAGGTATGTGACCTTATGGGTGAACAATGACATTTTGACTTCTTGTCATATTTTAAAACTACAGAATCTTAGAAACACAAAAATACTATTCACAAGCTTCGATTCATATTTATTACAGACATATGTAACATCAAACATTTGGTTTTGAAATAATGTTTTTGTTACATTACAAACTAACAAGAGAGAAATAAGAAATATTTGTACCTTATTTTTGCGATTTTTACTGATGTAAGATGACGTCAAACGTCTCTATGACGTCACAGCACAATTGTATAATCTGTAAAAAATACTTTCAACATATCAAACTAGGGTTACAATGATGGTAGGAGGTTTCAACAAACGAAGTGAATACCACTTCTACTAGTTCTAGTTTTAGTAGCGCTAGTCAATACTATAAATTATCACACCTAACTTTTTCAGTTTTTGTTGAATGATGTGTGACTGCTTTTAGGCCAATGAATATGGTTGAAAGATTTGTATTACAGTAAACTACAGTTATAACGAACATCATAAGCATAGTTTGTTATATAAGCATATGTACAGAATATAAACAGCAAATGGATGGGACCAAAAAACAGTTTGTTATATCCGTCAGTTCATTATACCGTATTTTCTTGATGAAAGTGCACACTTCTTCTTTTTTAAAAACACAGCTGTGTAGAAGGGGGTGCGCATTATACACGCCATAATGAGATTTGATGTTTTTTCCCCCAACACAAAGACATTACCGTGAGCATGTAACACCTGAAATACCATGTCAACAAATCGGGTTGGTTGTTATGGACGTAGTTTACTGTATGTAATAACGGCGTTTGTTGTTTCAGTGTTGTTCATGAGTGGCGCCATGGATGTAGAAGTCACCGACAACAAAGAGGAAATCAGCATCAGCTATCTTGGACACATGCTGCCGGAGCTGCCGCCACCACCGGCGCCTGACACTGCAGACCAATGAGTCTTGTCCAAAAAACACCTCCTGCAAAATAATTTCAAACAAATCATTGACGTTCTGTTAAAACACCATGTCTTGTAACTCCAGAAAAAAAATATTGATCTTGATTAATTGGTATCATTACTAGATGGGCCTAGTTCACAAAGTGATACATGTGTTTTGGACTGGGACGATACACCACTTGTGTGATCAGATACGTATCACGATACCTTGTTAACAATCCGATATGTATCATGATACTTGCACGTGCTCTTATCTGTTGTGTGTAAGCCGTCTTTTTCATAGACAGGATAGTCAAATACCTGGCATGTGACGATTTACAGTTGGCAGTGTCAAGTATGGCACAATGGATGAAAATATTTATGTTTTCAATGCTAATTTTCAAAACTAATTAGTGTTTGGTGTAATAGTTATTAAAGCAAACATTTGAAGTAAGAATGATATTAATTACTTTGTGTGCGACTGTGATTGATACTTGTATCAAGAAGTAAAAAATGCATCAGGGTATCATCCCACTCACAAGTCCAGTGCTTGAACAGATTCTGAGACAGCTGTAGCAGCAGTAAATCTTTCTGGAATGGGCCCTGGTTCCTGTTGGGGAAAATAGTTCTTGGATTGTCTCTGTGAAAGAATGTTTGGGATAGTTTGGAAAGTCAACCTGAGATCTGTTTTTGCTTCAGACCAAGACCCTGTAAGTACCTGGAAGCATTATGTGTGTGCTAGCTACCCGTTGATAAATCCATGGAGCTGTATTACGCTTGGGTGAAATATAGCATTCCACATCTTGTCAAGAATTCCTAATGTTGTGAACTCCATCTTTTTCTCAATTGATCATCTCATTTTTGAGGAAAACGATTTCTATTTTTTTATGTAACTTGTCTTCTATACAAATACCCTGTTTTAATGTAAATACAACTGAAGAGATATTTGAACGAATGAAGTATTATGAGTGAATATTTTGAAAGAGGATATGTGAAACTGTTAAGATGTCACTCTATGTATTAAGTTGAAATTTGAATTAAACAAATGAAGATATTCTTGATTCTGTTATGTTTTTTTGTTCAGTGAGTAAGTTGTATTTAATGCCGCTTTAATAGTATTCCAGTTATATCACGGCATGTCAGCTTAATGTGGGAGGAAAGCCCGAAGTGATGCAGGTCTCAGACGTTTACCATTTCGGCGAAACCAACGAGCATGGGTATGGTGCTGACAAACCTAGAAACATAATTGCGGCGAACCGGGATTCGAACCCACAATCATAGGTTTTTGGCGCGCCCAACAGATGCAATCAGCACAGCGACTGGGGGCGCCTTAGACGACTGGGCCACCCGTGACCCTTTCTTTCTTTTTTCTTTTTTCAGAGATTGAAAGATGTTAAATGAAATACAATTAGTTTAATGATCAGTATTTAGAGGGTGGAGTTGTAGAACCTGAAGGGAACAGTCATTAACATAGGGTGAGATGGACTGGAATGTCGGGAGTGTGTCCACTTCACAATCCACACCAGAGTGAGGGGCCAAGCACATGTTTTACAGTTGATAAGTAATACATATTCCATATCAACAGTGAATTAATATAAGCCTTTAAGGTGTGGCCATTTATTACGGGAGTCAAGGTCAGAAATTGCTTATCCATGACTGTCAACAGGTTATCTATATGTTATCCATATGTCTTCCTCTACAGACCCCCACGACTCTCCTTGTGAATACATCACTGTTTTATCATTTCAAATAACATCAACATTTCTGTGTTAGAGTAGCATATTTCTTTGTTTCAATATAGTTATTTTAAGCACTCTACCAATTTGTATTTTTAAAATAATATCTAAATATTTGCAAAATGTACTGTTATGATGTAATACTTATAATGGTGGTCTGTCAAACAAAGGGAATTGTTTCACCAATCAGGATTAAGCAAGCCTTGACAGGTAAATGA
Organism: Haliotis cracherodii; assembly: GCF_022045235.1. Lineage (NCBI taxonomy): Eukaryota > Metazoa > Mollusca > Gastropoda > Lepetellida > Haliotidae > Haliotis > Haliotis cracherodii. Next base: position 4,682,254 of record NW_027266270.1, read on the forward strand.
GTCACAAGTTATTTCCCCACTGTGCTCACCAAGCTAGACTGACAGCCATGATATAACTGGAATATTTTTTTAAAGTGGCACTCATTCAAAAAGATAGCTCTCACTACTATTCACTTAACTGATTAATGTCCGTGTATATCGCTGCTAGTCAGTCAGGAGTCGAGTGTGACCCATAAGCGTGCCAAAAACATATGGGCCCCGTTCCTCAAAGCGATCTTAGCGCTACGATGATCGTAAGCCCATGTTAAAGTATGGGACTTACAATCAACTTAGCGCTAAGATCGCTTTGAGGAACGGGGCCATGGTCATGGGTTCGAATACAGTTTGCCTTGATTTATGTATCTTGGTTTGTCATACTCATTAGTTTCACTAAAGTGGTAAACGTCGAAGACCTGCATCACTTCAGGCTTTTTTTTCCCACACTAGTTGACACACCAATACCTGGAATATTTTTTAATAATAATAATGGGCCTATTTATATTTCCCTATATCCACACCACAGGAGTACGGGTGGCCCAGTCGTCTGAGGCGCCGCGATTCGCGGTGCAGAGTTGTGTCCCTTTGGCATGTCAGAAACCTATGATTGTGGGTTCGAATCCCGGCTCGCCCCGATTATGTTTCTAGGTTTGTCAGCACCATACACGTGTTCGTAGGTTTCACCGAAGTGATAAACGTCTGAGACCTGCATCACTTCGGGCTTTCCTCCCACATTAAGCTGACACGTCGCGATATAACTGGAATACTGTTAAAAGTGGCATTAAACCCAACTCACTCACACACCACCGGGGCATGATCAAAGCTGAACAATATTAGCACCCTGGTCAATGGATAAGTGTGCACTAAACTATCATTCTCAGCTCCCTAGGGAGTATACAACCCAAGCTACCTTTTAGGTGCTAGAAGGTTAAAAACCACATTGCCATCTCATCCTACTGGGTATCCATTCACTGCTGGGTGAACACAGGTGCTTCAGTGTGGGGCAGGACCGAAGCCCTAGAAACTCTCAGGTGCTACATTGAACCAAACTCACTCACTCACTCATGGGGACAGATATATGTCAGCTGCCTGTGATTACTTGTATGGCACACCTGTGTTCTGTCACTCACCTGAGCTGACCAGTTTGAACAGCCAGATGATAAACATTTATGAACCAGTAAACTGTCAACATAGATGTACGGCTCTGAAAGTGTCGGTGAGCTACAGAGCCCAGATGCTAGTTCATTTATATAGAATGCTAAACTCGCCCCGTGTAACAACAATTTTATGAAACGAGTGAATAGGTACGGTGGCCCACATACCCGCCACTGGTGAGATCATTTTTCACTGTATGCCTCTATATTTTATCTGGCGGCCGCCAAATACTTCCACTGGTGAGATAAAATGTAGAGGCATACAGTGAAAAATGATCTCACCAGTAGAAGTATCTGGCGGCCGCCAGAAAAGTATTTGGCGGCCGCCAGATAAAATATAGACGCATACAGTGAAAAATGATCTCACCAGTGGCGGGTATGTGGGCCACCGTAAATAGGTCTCGTATCTGACGAGAGAAAACGAGTCAGATACCAGAACTATTCACGGGTTTCATAACGTACAACAAACGTATGCATCTTTTGCTAGGTCAATAAAATAATATATAACTACATGTATTAAACCTTTGTTTGATCTAATTGGTTTAAATGACTAGCTTCTTCTTTTTTTAAAAAGGAGAGGCAGACTTGAGCCAGTGGGCAATTTAGCAAGTTTCATTCAAGTCGAATCATCACGGAAAAGGAAACTTCTTTGTTCATTGATCCGACTAAGTGGGTACCATTGTTCTCCATACGAACTACCTGTACACATTCATGAGTTACCCATAATTACGGTAAGAGCTGTCTAATGATTTCTTGGTTTGTTTGTTGTTTAACGCCGCACTCAGCAATATTCCAGCTATATGACCGCAGTCTGTAAATAATCGAGCCTGGACCAGACAATCCAGTGATTGACATCATGAGCATCGATCCACGCAATTGGGATACGATGACATGCATCAACTAAGTTAGCGAGCTTGACCACCCGACCCCGTTAGTCGCCTTTTACGACAAGCATCGTCGCCTTTTACGGCAAACAAGGGTTGCCGAAGACCTATTGTATCCATAAGTCGCTTCGGACGACAAGCATGGGTTGTTGGAGAGCATTTCTGACCTGGAATACTGTTAGTGGTTAAAGCGTTCGCTCTTCAAGCCGGACCCCCCGGGTTCGATTCCCGACATGGGTACAATGTATGAAGCCCATTTCTGGTGTCCCCCGCTGTGATATTGCTGGAATATTGCTAAAAGCAGCGTAAAACCATACTCGCACACTCACTATAAACACACATCCAGGAACTCCCTTTAATTACGGTAAGAGCTGTCTAATGAAGACTTGTGGTGATGATTTGTGAACTGGCTGATTGAGTGGTGTTCCCCGACAGCGTGTTACCAACGGCTGGTGTGTCTGGATCTTGACCGGCGATATACAGGCCGACGTAATAATGCCGTAATATTTCTGACAGCGGTGTAAAATAACATTCACCAACCACATCGTAAAAATATTTTGAGGAAATAGAACCTTTGAAAAAACTCTAGATTCGTGGAATGATGTAGCCATACCTAATAACGTGAGGGTAACGTGCCTTGAGGGTTGTTCCTGAAATGTAAGGACGACCTCTGACCTCTGTACGTGTAGATGAAATGAGTCTGGCAGCTGACGTCAGGTACACACATCACACCATAGTGACACCTGACGTTTACGAGCTACGTCTATTTATAGCGACAATACTCGCAGCTGTAGCAAATGTATGCAACAAGGCAACGACCGCTCTTAAATACAAATAGATAGAAATCTCTTATAGCGAGCACAATGGGTCACTATTGCACATATATGTACGTGATGGGATACATGCGGCCATTATGTGAAGGTATTGTTTTGTAGACAAGCGTGATCAGATAAAAAATATAATATAATGTTTTATAACTGTGACTTTACGTTCCATTATCAAAATAATTGATATCCCCATTTCACGTATAAAAGGGATTTTTAGTGAGAAAGAGACGACAATACCCCGTGTTTGTCGGGAAACCCTGTCTACAGCTGTGGCCTCTTGGTGTGACAGTTACAGTTTATGATGCTGTAGGCGGCGTGGATCGCCTGTGATACTGAGTATACTGGTATTGAATTGTTGGTCCAGACACTATTTACATGTCGGGTGTAGGCAGTATTGTCACACATGTCACGACAGGCCCGATAAGTGAGTGAGTGAGGAAAACCGGAAGTGGTGCAGGTCTCAGGTTAATGGTCGCATACGTCTAGATGTTGCAACTAGTAACGTGTGAGATATTGTATCTAGGTCATTGGCCTAGTTACTTCTATACACCACAACATATATATTTTGAGCGAGGCCTGCCAATCAGCCCGAGTCTTGTTCCCCTTTAATGATATTTTGCACCGATCTTACTTATCTCCCTTGCCTTCAGATTTACCCTGTCACAGCTTGGATCGTGCTTGCTATAACTGTGAACGTGTGAAAGATCGTGTTGTTTCAGACGGAAGGACTGCAACATGTGGCTGTTAATTATGAAATGTCTTGACCACAGCCGCGTACAGACAGACAGTCAGGGATGCTGCATCGGTGTGCATGGGACGAACACATGCACGTGCAGTGGGGGATACTTCATGCTACATGCACGTGCAGTGGGGATACTTCATGCTACATGTACCCGGGATGCAGGGGGATCAGCGTCGTACAGGCAGCAACGAGGATGGTGAAAGGAGGATGTAGCAGAGCCTGATTATATTCTATCTTCAACTGTTCTCAGGAACAGACTGAATAATTTCCTGACGACAAAACTTGTGCACGTATGAGAACCATAAGGTTGTGTCATTCTTGTATGTCGCAAAATTTGTTTTACATATTTCAGTGTCAAACGTGCTAGGACAGTGACAGAACACTATATTTTGAAGATTAACGTATAACATTACAAGACTCTCCTAAGTATAGGACGGGATCCAGGAGCACCATGATGAATTATCCAAGGGACAATGCATTCTCAAAACAGAGTTTAATCACTGAATTGTCTGTCAAAGCCGATAAGCTTTTTCGATTAGGGAAAAGAATGCGCTTAAGCGACGCGGCTATCATTAACTGTTCCAGAAAGGCATTACAAAGAGGTATTTCGAACAGAACATTGTTTGGGCGACACATGGACGTGGTATGTTCTGCCATACACTATCTGAGAAGTCTGCGACTTAGCACAGTGGTGGCAGTGGCTGTGTTAGGTTTGATGACGATAGTGGTTTGCTGTGACGTCATACCCCCCTCGATGGAGGAGTCGCTGTCTGGCTTGGAGTATAAGGTTGCCAGACAAGCTCGCCTGTTCATGGAACCCTACTTGCCCACCACGGGTGCTGACGGTGAGTCCTACCATAACGCCTTCGTATATACTTTCTTTGGTGGTATAGAGGGTCGATGTGAAGATGGGACATACTAAAATACTCATAATAATTTGTGAGTGAGTGAGTAGAGCTGTGAACCCCTATAAGCATCCTTTTAGCAATATCACAGCGGGGGACACTATGTTGGGGCGGTCGGGTAGCCTAGTGGTTAAAGCGTTCGCTCGTCACGCCGAAGACCCGGGTTCGATTCCCGACATGTGTACAATGTGTGAAGCCCATTTTTGGTGTCCCCCGCCGTGATATTGCTGGAATATTGCTAAAAGCGGCCTAAAACCATACTCACTCCCTCACTTCAAACATTGTACCCTTAGGGGAAACCCGATCAGCTTTAACCACTAAGATACCCAACATTATCAGATGAGGTGAATGGAGTCTAACGTTGCGCTCAGCAAGCATAGCAAGGGGGAATTCTAATGTTAGCAATCATATTTATTTCTTAAACACTCGTAACACTTATGAAACACAAACACGGGCCAGGCAGCATATCTAAAACAAAGATTTCACGACATATCCTCACCACGTTCTGTACATAACACATTTGAAGTATAAAACAGTTGGATTATTGTGATCAAACCCAGACATCCTCATAAAATATACATTGTCAATGCAAGACAATATAATCACTCTAGATTATCCACCGAAACATTCCATTTGGCGAAATGGGCAAAATAGTTGTGACTATTATATGAATGGACATGGAAATTGGTGATGACACCAGGTGTTCGCGAAAAGGATAGAAGAAAATGTAACAAGTAAACAACAACATCGAACCTACTCATCAACGACAATGTTGACACTGGTAGTCGGGTCAACCTGTAAATTAACAAAAGATCATGTTACTTTTGCAAACGACTGAAAAAAGGACTCACTAAAGCACTTTTTGAAAATTAATTTATTTCATTTATTTTTGTAACGATTTCAAAGTGTAAACACTTGCTTTTGTGCTACGTGGTAGCTACTCTACTGTTGAAGACTACTGCACATTTATATAGCGACGTGTGTGAGCGTGTGTATGTGTATGAGTGTGTGTATGTATGGGTGTGTCTCTGTGTGTATGTATGGGTGTGTATGTATGGGAGTGTCTGTGTGTGTATGTATGGGAGCGTCTGTGTGTGTATATATCGGTGTGTCTGTGTGTGTATGTATGGGAGTGTCTGTGTGTGTGTGTATGGGAGCGTCTGTGTGTGTATGTATGGGTGTGTCTGTGTGTGTATGTATGGGAATGTCTGTGTGTGTGTATGTATGGGTGTGTCTGTGTGTATGTATGGGTGTGTCTGTGTGTGTATGTATGGGTGTGTCTGTGTGTGTGTATGGGTGTGTCTGTGTGTGTGTGTGTGGGTGTGTATGCATGGGTGTGTCTGTGTGTGTGTATGGGTGTGTCTGTGTGTGTATGTATGGGAGTGTCTGTGCGTGTATGTATGGGTGTGTCTGTGTGTGTATGTATGGGAGTGTCTGTGTGTGTGTATGTATGGGTGTGTCTGTGTGTGTATGTACGGGTGTGTCTATGTGTATGTATGTATGGGTGTGTCTGTGTGTGTATGTATGGGTGTGTCTGTGTGTGTGTGTATGGGTGTGTCTGTGTGTGTGTATGGGTGTGTATGCATGGGTGTGTCTGTGTGTGTGTATGGGTGTGTCTGTGTGTGTATGTATGGGAGTGTCTGTGCGTGTATGTATGGGTGTGTCTGTGTGTGTATGTATGGGAGTGTCTGTGTGTGTGTATGTATGGGTGTGTCTGTGTGTGTATGTACGGGTGTGTCTGTGTGTGTGTATGTATGGGTGTGTCTGTGTGTGTATGTATGGGTGTGTCTGTGTGTGTGTGTGTATGGGTGTGTGTGTATGTATGGGAGTGTCTGTGTGTGTATGTATGGGAGTGCCTGTGTGTGTATGTATGGGTGTGTCTGTGTGTGTATGTATGGGTGTGTCTGTGTATGCATGGGTGTGTATGAATGGGAATGTGTGTGAGTGTTCGTGTGTGCGTGTGTGTACAATAATCTCAATGCTATGCCTTGGACAAAGGCCGACACCACATTATACATACCGGGTACATCTGATGTGTCACATAATCGTACATGTTGGCAATGCCTGAAATCCTACACCGTCAAACCCAGCTTGACTATTCTAATCATTTGAAGATAATAAACTGACAATCCAACCAATGGCATTGTCCAGCACAGTAACAACAGAAAGGGCTATGCTCTATTAAGCAGATAACATTGCATATTCATGATGACGTGAAACTTTTATAGATAACAAGTTCTTTATTGTTTGTAGCTACTTCTTATGGCGTTTAGCTTCATGTACTCTGAAATGTGGCTAACTTAACCAACGTGTGTGATGTTATAGCAGCGTTAAGGCCAGACTAGGCTCGATGTCCATGCATTGGTTGTTGAAAGCCTAATTATCAAAATAATTATATAGAACGTTACTCTAGCCTTTGGGAAAACTTTTGGTGCATGTGACGTTTATCAGCCAGTTAATGTACAACAATTACCTCCCTTGTTTCAGAATATATCCAAGCTGAGTGTGCTGTGCCCAACCCCCTCTACCGCGACCACACCGACTGCGGACGCTGCAGTGGCGTTACACAAGCTACATTGTTACATGGTGTGGCACAACATGACAACACCGACAGCACCGTGGGTCTTGACATGAACGATGACGACGGTAAAGATACCTCCCAAGGAGCTGAGACCGTCTCAGAGAAGGATGCTGAAGAGAACCAGGAGATAACATTCGAATATATTTTGTTGCATAAGGTAATGTGTATCGCAGAAAAAAAGTTTTACAATATTTGATTCATGCTGTCATATGGATGTATAATTTAAAAGTGTTTTAAGCTCACCTACAAAAGATAAATATTAAAGACTCTGATATCTGTGAAGAATGTGGACAAGTGGATACACTCCAACACTATTTATTTTACAGTCATAACGTCAATAGATTTTGGAATGTATTTTTTGATATTTTAAAAGCAGTTTATTCAGATTTAGTAATACAGGGTTATTGCCAGTGTGTCTTTACAGGGTTTATACTAAAACCTTTTCATTCTCAATCTTTTAATTATATATTATTTTCAAAATTTTATGAACATTGTATATCGCTCAAGAGTAATAAAAATTAACTATGTTTTTGATAATGTTTTGAGAACTTAAGGATATTATACACATAATGCGACAAAGTAAACGTTAGGATAATTTAGATTTAATTAAATAAAAAAACTTATTCTTAGAACAAGTTAATTGATATATCAGCTGTTATTTTGGTACTTCTTATTCTAAGTAATGTTATTATCCAACCAAGCCCCATACATCTCGCCATGTGAGTCTGTAAGGGTGACTTGTAAAACCGTGGCAATTATTTTGAGAAGAAAAATAGACAAATAAAGTCCACGGGCATGCATATGGTTCTGACAAAAACATACTCATAGTCCAACAGATACTGTCACACCAAAGGGACGCAATTCTTCACAGCGAATTAAGTCACAGACCAAGGGCTAAGCTAGGGAAAATGTACGTGTAAGTGTAAGGAATAATATTTATTTTTCTTTAACACTCATAACGCTTCTCAAACACAAACACAGGTCAGCACAACATATCTAAAACATAGATTTCACGAAATATCACCACATTCTGTACATTAAACATTTGAAGTATAAAAAGTTGGATTATTGTGATCAAACCCAGACATCCTCATAAAATATACATTGTCAATGCAAGCCAATATAATCACTCTAGATTATCCACCGAAACAGATTCCATTTGGCGTAAAGGGCAAAATAACCGTGACCATTATATGAATGGACATGGAAAGCAGTGATGACACCAGGTGTTCACGACAAGGGTAAAGAAAATGCAAACAAACAACAACATCGAACCAACTCATCAACGACAATTTTGACACTGGTAGTCGGGCCAACCTGTAAGTTAACAAAAGGTCATGAACTATAAAAAGAACACACTAAAGCAAGGTAAGAAAAACGTTCAACTTTATGGATAACAACTTCTGGTTTATTGCATATAGCCATGTTTCGATGTAGATTTTTACACCGCTATCAAGCTGGAGTGGTAACGGTGTAAGAGTCTACATCGAAACGTCGCTATATGCAATAAACCAGAAGTTGTTAACCATAAAGTTGAACGTTTTTCTTACTTATTTTGCCAATCAAACACACTAAAGCCCTTTTTTTAAATCATTTTATTTCATGTTATTTTTGTAACGATTTCAAACTGAAGGCGCTTGCTTTTTGTGCTACGTGGTAGCAACGCCACTGCAGACCTACCAGTGCCCAACGCGTTCTGAGTACTGACAATGCAGCCATTCTACTTTCACTTTTTACTTTCAGGACTCCGCCAGCAGGGTGCAAGTGTCCGACATGATGGCGGTGCTAGGAGAGCACGGAGGCGTTCTCGCCAACACCACGATGGACTGTTCTCCCGTCGGGGCCATTCCTCTCAAGGATGCCTCCATCCACAGCTTTTATTCCAAATTTCAGTCGGAGAAATTATCATGTACCTGGTACGATTCAAGTGAGACAATGTTTGTTTGTTTATTTGTTGTTTAACGCCGCACATAGCAATATTCCAGCTATATGATGGCGGTCTGTAAATAATCGAGTCTGGACCAGACAATCCATTGATATCATGAGCATCGATCCGCGCAATTGGGATACGATGTCTGACCACCCGATCCAGTTAGTCGCCTCTTACGACAAGCATAGTCACCTTTTACGGCAAGCATGGGTTGGTGAAGACCTCTTCTATCCCTGATCTTCACGGGTCTAGTGAGACAATGTATTTCACATGAAATTTAAACATAACTATTATCGGTCTTAATTAGCAGGACAAAAGGACACCTGGGAAACGGGACACCATACGATTAATATTCATTGGAAAGTTATATCAGTGTCCGCACGTTCCAAAAAAAATGAGTGATTATTCCCTGCTAAAGCGAAGTTCGGAACTGCGTTTTATTTTTGAGTATTTGTTCAAGAATAAACTGGAATTTTTTTATTTTGCCAAATATTTTTAAAACAAATGTTCGCTGGACCACATGAATGTCCTGAAAAAAGAGCCGTGAAAACAAATTGCACAGAGGACGCAACTAGCGACAAATGTAAAAGATTGAGAGATATTGTCTCTGTGTATATGTAGTGAGTGAGTGAGTAAGGTTTTACGCCGCTTTTAGCAATATTCCAGCAATATCACGGCGGGGTACAACGGCAAATGGGCTTCACACATTGTACCCATGTGGAGATTCGAACCCGGGTCTTCGGCGTCACGAGTCAACGCTTTCACCACTATGTTACCCGACCGCCCATGTGAACATGTAACTTGGATCATCTTTAAAGTGTACGCTCGTGAACAAAACATCAGTTCACACTGAGATGTCTGTCAGCATCAGCAATATTCCAGCTATATGGCGGTGACCTTTAACAAGCGAGTCTAGACCAGACAACCCAGTGATTGATATTATGCGCAATGTTCCACGCCGTCGGATTGCGCTTTCGTTTGTTTGTTTGTTTGTTAAACACCGTACTCAGCAATATTCCAGCTTTATGACGGTCGTCTGTAAATAATCGAGTCTGGACCAGACAATTCAGCTATTGATATCATGAACATCGATCCGCGCAATTGGGATACGATTACATGTATCAACCAAGTCAGCAAGCCTGACCATCCAATCCATTAAGTCCTCTATTACGATAAACATAGGTTGCTGGGGACCAATTCTAACCCAGAATCACCCTGCTGTGTATATAAACTGAAAGAAAGTGCCAAACTTCCATGTTATGTCTATCGAAGACTCTGTTTTCTACGTGTGAATACCCTGAACGTCCTTGTCCTTTTAGACTAGGTACATATCTGTTATGACATCGCTGTTATTACTGGATGTTTCCATTGACTTCTGCATCCAATGTTTAGGAAAAGCAAGCTGAATCTTGCCGTCGCCATGTTGATGAGGAAGATGTTTCCCAGACCCAAGCTGTTGCCCCCGGAGTCAGAAGTGGCACCGCAGAAGTTTATTTACGTGGATGGTCCTGGGACAGGAAGCAGGAAAATGGTAGCCAGTGTTTGTCATTGAAGGAGTTTGTTGTTTTGTTTGTTTGTATTTTGTTTAACGCCGCACTCAGCAATATCCCAGCTATAAGGCGGTGGTCTGTAAATAATCGAGTCTGGACCAGACAATCCAGTGACTGACATCAGTTGGGATCGATGACATGCATCAAACAAGTCAGCGAGCCTGATCACCCGATTCCGTTACATTCGTCACCACTCGCCCCTTTCCGTAACCTGCAAGAAGACTCGTCCCCCTATCGATGAATGATATGTGCGAAAATACGACAAACCAATCAAAATGCGCGTTAGTCGCCTCTTACGGACCGCCTCCGTGATCTAGTGGTAGAGCGTCCGCCCGAAGAGCGGAAGGTCCGGGGTTTGATCCCCGGCCGCGTCATACCAAAAGATGGTACTTGTTGTTACCCTGTCTGGCGCTCGGCATAATGGGGCCAAAACAAGGACTGGTCGGTTCGGAGTCAGTATACTGTATCTGAGTGTGGTATTAAACTGCGGCATGGTATCTCATTGGGCTAGCACTATAAATCGGCATCAGTCCGGACTAGCACAAGCAGCCTCTCACACACACACACACACACACACACACACACACACACACACACACACACAGAGTCACACACACACACACACACACACACACACACACACACAGAGTCACACACACACACACACACACACACAATAAGGTGCAATTATATTGGACGCGACGTTAAACCGCATTTCACCTCACTTCACCTTTTACGTAAAGCATGGGTTGCTGAAGACGTATTTTACCCCGGATCTTCACGAGTCTACCCGTTGATTGAAATCAATTCTTACGTCTTGTATTGTTTTACAAAACATTCACTCAAGGGGCATCAAGAAGCCTATTTTTTATTAAATGTACAAGGAAGGACGGCGTGGAACATTGCGCATAATATCAGGCACTGGGTTGTCTGACCGCCTCCGTGGTCTAGTGGTAGAGCGTCCGCCCGGAGAGCGGAAGGTCCGGGGTTCGATCCCCAGTCGCGTCATACCAAAAGACGTTGTTACCCTGTCTGGCGCTCGGCATTAAGGGGCTAAAACAAGGACTGGTCGGCTCGGAGTCAGTATACTGTGTCTGAGTGGGGTATTCATGTGAAACTGCGGCATGGTATCACAGTGGGCTAGCACTATAAATCGGCATCAGTCCGGACTAGTACAAGCAGCCACACACATACACGTGTATGCACGTCGCTATATATGTGCAACAATCTTGGACGCGACGTTAAACCCCATTTCACCTCACCTCACCTCACCTCACCTCACCTCACCTCACCTCACCTCACCTCACCTCACTGGGTTGTCTGGTCCAGACTTGCTTGTTAAAACAAACAAACAACGGATTGCCCAGTCGTCTAAGGACAGCAAATCTGTCCTTAGGCGTGCCACAAACTTATGATCGTGAGTTCGAATCCCGGTTCGCTTTCTTTATGATCCTAGGTTTGTCGGTATCATACCTTGCCTGTGGATTTCACCGAAGTGGTCAACGTCTAAAACCTGCATCACTTCGGGCTTTCTTTCCGAATCAAGCTGGTATAACTGAAATACTGTTCAAACCGGCGTCAAACTCACTCACTCACTCACTCACTCACTCACTCGTGCACTCACTCACTCACTATCCATCTCCATGTTTTGTTCATTTTACTATATCAACTTCATGGTAAGTGTTACCTGATCTCAACAAAACTTCAACAAACGGTGAGTTGGAATATGTATATTTTATTGTCGAACCTTGTTTGTTTATCAGAATGAAGGTTTCGCGGACTTCATCTACACCTGGTACGTGCAGGGGCAAGGGGAGAGAACTGTCAAATTTTCACCGCCACTTGAATGTCGAAATGCATGTCGGGACATTCACGTGACGGTCATGGAAGGCGACACACGTAAGTATGGAGGAAAATGTTATCATTTTAAGGTTTAGGAACTGATATGAGTATTATAACATGCTTTTATCATTCTCTCACATTAAAACACCGATTTCTGTCTTTCCAGTTATATTTCCTGGAAATCTCTGGGATGTGAATTTGCTGGCCAACACGAAGTCGACCAGTCTCGCATTTGAGGGATATATCTACATTTGAAAAAAATGAATCATATAAATAATAGTGTTATAATTGTTCTGAAAATGTTTCTGACGACTTTGATACGATCTGAAGTGTTTAATATATGACGCTTTAGACACGCCAAACATCTGCGTTCAATGCTTACCAAATTGTCTTCTTGCGATCAACTCTGATGAATCTAATTTTAGCAGACAGCCATGCTGAGATTGCACTTTATATGCGCTCATTCTGCGATTTCCTTCCATGGAACAGAAACACTGCTTGGAAATTTGATTAGAATTAGAGTTGATTGAGTCCACACCACCCTGAGCTTACGTCATATCGTCTGCACCGACCGCCTCCGTGGTCTGGTGGATAGAGCGTCTGCCTGGAAAGCGGAAAGTCGCGACCTTCCAAAAAATGGCAAACGATGGTACTTGTTGTTGCCCTGCCTGGCTAGTTGTATCGGAATCAGTATAATGTGTCCGAGTTGGGCATCCATGTTAAATTGCCGCATGGTATTTCAGTGACCTTGCTCTAGAAAGCTGGTTATAGTCCGGACTAGTACAAGCAGCCACACACACACAGAAGCATGCACGTCGCTGTATAAGTGCAATACCCTTGAACGTCCATAAACTGTTCCAAGACCATAATCCATGTATACGTCAATGCTTGAAAACGTGTTAAAATAGACTTGGGTTACCCTGGTCGCTAGAGACCGGTAACTGGATGAGCCAGTGAAGATCAGGTGGGGTCGGGGTAGGTTAGGGTGGACCAGGGAGAATCAAGGTAGGCCAGGGTGGATCAAATGGAGTCGGGGTGGATCAGGTCGACCAGGGAGGGTCGGGGTAGGTCAGGGTGGATCAAATGGGGTCGGAGTAGGTCAGGTGGACCAAAGGGGGTCGGGGTAGGTCAGGTGGACCAGAGGGGGTCGGAGTGGGTCAGGTGGACCAGAGGGGGTCGGGGTAGGCCAGGTGGACCAGAGGGGGTCGGGGTAGGTCAGGTGGATCAAAGGGGGTCGGAGTAGGTCAGGTGGACCAGAGGGGGTCGGGGTAGGTCAGGTGGACCAGAGGGGGTCGGGGTAGGTCAGGTGGACCAGAGGGGGTCGTGGTAGGCCAGGTGGACCAGAGGGGGTCGGAGTAGGTCAGGTGGACCAGAGGGGGTCGGGGTAGGTCAGGTGGACCAGAGGGGGTCGTGGTAGGCCAGGTGGACCAGAGGGGGTCGGAGTAGGTCAGGTGGACCAGAGGGGGTAGGGGTAGGTCAGGTGGACCAGAGGGGGTCGGAGTAGGCCAGGTGTACCAGAGGGGGTCGTGGTAGGTCAGGTGGACCAGAGGGGGTAGGGGTAGGTCAGGTGGACCAGAGGGGGTCGGGGTAGGTCGGGTGGACCAGAGGGGCTCGGGGTAGGTCAGGTGGACCAGAGGGGGTCGGAGTGGGTCAGGTGGACCAGAGGGGGTCGGGGTAGGTCAGGTGGACCAGAGGGGGTCGGGGTGGATCAGGATGGACCAGGGAGGCTTGAGGTCGGTCAGTATTGGCCAGGGTAGACCAGGGTATGTCTGGGTTGGTACGCATAGCCCATGGTAGGCCTTGTGTCACTTTAAACTAATTTGGGCCCCCTCACGGCTAGGTCTGTAAACCTCTTGTTTTTCTATTGAAGAACATAGTTATATTTTATTGAGGCATAGCAAGCGTTCATGTATAAGTCAATTGCGTCTCAAGATATGAACATGTCTCCACCGTATGTTAAGAATTAAACAAAAAGTAATCCTGTTCAGCTTTACAGAGTCTCAACAACGACCTCGCACACTCCCATTCTCAACCGTGCAGTTGTACAATTGCGTCGACAACAAACATAGCATACGGGAATATATGGGTGGAGTTTATTTTTCCCCACATGTTTACCTTTCAGATTAACACTTAACCGACACAACCTGTATGCAGACAGTCTTAAAATCAAAACCAAGGCATTTTTATTTCGGCCGAGAGAAACTCGGCAGCGCACAACAATGCACAATCAATATGGAAGGGCTCCCTCCGTTTCCAACAATACAAATCACGTGTAAAAATATAACTGTTTCAATATTACAGACCTTTCTGAATTTTTTAATAAATCATTATATTCAAACACGTGTGTAATTTCTGAAGAATACACTGCGTTGTCAAAGCCATGAAAAGAAATTTAATTCAAACAACTTCGTTCGACATAATAACATATTTCCCTGCCCGCATGTATCCAACTGTAGCGGTGTAGGTAGTACGTCGGTCACCGCTATCCTCATCCTGACTGTCGTTGTTTAAAAAGGAAAGACGTTCACAGATTTCATTTTAAAATCGCTAAGTTTCCTTAAAGCCGCATTGATCTCAACGGTGTCTCATTCATAACTGTCACGGATATGAAGGTGATGCCCGCATAATAATGGCTGTTCCCTATTATATTTTTTCAATGGCGTGTTTACCTGCTCAGGTGATGGCGATTATACGGCTATCGAAGTCAATTTTCGAGACTATTTATGTGTTGGATTTCTAAAGAGCACCTGTAAAAATGTTACAAGTGTCAATAGACCTCCGGTTTCATGCACCCCAACTGTGTCTGACATTTTTTAGTAAATGTTTAAAATAGGGGATAACGAAATTAAAGCAAGAGGAAATTCCATTTAAACAGAGAGCGCGGGAGAGGGCACCTCGGTCTCTGTCACCTCGATGCTGTTAATGTGGCGCAGGTGAAATAATGGTATGACACTAATGTTTATGAAATACCGTGTCTCAGGGCCAAACAAAAGTAGTTCATCAACTCCAGTTGCTTTATAACGTATTATTAGGTCTTCACCAACCCATGCTTGTCTTAAGAGGCGACTAACGGGATCAGGTGGTCAGGCTCTCTGACTTGGTTGGTGAATGTCATCGTATCCCAATTGCGTGGATAGATGTTAATGATTTCAATGACTGGATTGTCTAGTCGAGACTCGATTATTAACAGACCACGGTCATAAAGCTTGAATATTGCTGAGTGCAGCGTTAAACAGCAAACAAACCAACAAACACAATTAATATAAATAAGCCTTTATTGGCTCGTTGTTCAGTATTGTAGGATCGTGTTCTTTCTTTCTTTAATATGGTTCTTGATCTCAATGTATACAGACATACATTTCCTTATATTCTACACTGACGGGGTAGGCATGCAGCCTCTTTCGTCGAGGTTTCAGACATCACGCATGCATAGATTCTCCACATCATGCATAATATACCCATGTATGCACAATCATCATATACCCATCCATGCACAAACATCATATACCCATGCATCCACATACTATACCGATGCATGCAAACACACATATAACCATGCATGCACATACATCATATACCCATACATGCACACACATAATGTACCCATGCATGCACACACGTCATATACCCATACGCTTCATACGTCAAGCATAGGTTGCTGAAGATCAATTCTAACCCGGATCTTCACAGCAAGTAACACAGACACTTTGTCTTGTGATTGACGAACAATAGCATGTGTCTTGTGGGCAGACCTCCTATCTCCATGGCTGTGGACCCGTGAAGATCCGGGGTATAAAAGGTCTTCAGCAGCCCATGCTTCAGCAGCCCAAGTAAAAGGCGACTATGTAAGAGGCGACTAACGGATTAGGGTGGCCAGGCTCGCTGACTTGGTTGATGCATGTCATCGTATCCCAATTGCGTGGATCGATGCTCATGATGTCAATGACTGGATTATCTGGTCAAGACTCGATTATTTGCAGACCGCCGTCATATAGCCAGAATATTGCTGAGTGCGGCGTTAAGCAACAAACAAAACATGTCTGTGATGGCAAACAGTTTCACACTTTCAAACAGTGTGTCAGGTGTGTGTGCGTGCGTGCGTGCGTGCGTGGCTGCTTGTCCGGACTGGTGCCGATTTATAGTGCAAGCACACTGAGTAACCATCCCGCAGTTTAACGTGAATACCTCCCTCACACACAGTGTACAGACTCCGAGCCGACTAGTCCTTGTTTTAACCCATTTATGCCTAGCGCCAGACAGGGTGACAACAAGTACCAGCTTTTAACGTCTTTTTAAATGACGCCCCCGGGGATCGAACCCCGGACCTTCCGCTCTCCGGGCGGACGCTCTACCTCAATACCACGGAGGCGGTCACGATGCTGATATCATCAGTCATAAAATGAATTAAACTAATACTAGCCCACTGCTATTTGTCATCTTCTTGGTCCCAACATTGGAGACTTACTTATGTTGGCTGGTAGGTTGTTTTACGCCGCACTCAGCAATATTCCAGCTATATGACGTCGGTCTGTAAATAATCGAGTCTGGACCAGACAATCCAGTGATTGATTGCATAAGCAATTATACTATATATTTCATAATATTTATTGGGCGGTGGAGTTAGCCTCGTGGTTAAAGCGTTCGCTCGTCACGCTGAAGATCCGGGTTCGATTTCCCACATGGGTTAATGTGTGAAGCCCATTTCTGGTGTCCCCTGTCGTGATATTGCTTGAATATTGCTAACAGCGCGGTAAAACCATACTCACTCACTCACTCACTCATAATACTCATTATCAAATTCATGGATGGAATGTACCAATTCGTAAAAACCGCAACCTTATCCGCACCTAACAAACGGAATGGATGTGCCAATGTCTTAAAATTGCACGGAAGAACATGGCAAACAATTCTGGAGTGGAAGGCGCGGCACCGGCAAAGGTTTGAAATACAATATAATTTATAGTTCTGCGGCCTTGTGACTTCAAGTTTCTGGTTTCCTGTGTGTTTTATTTTCCCACTGTTTATACTTGAGGTTTTGGTCTGAACGAACAGATACCCTCTCAAGAAAACCAAACACACTCAATAAGATGAAACATCTTGTTAAACTGCTTTAAGGGCGCCAGTCAAGAGGATACAATTTGCTTAACACTAAAATCGTGTAGGCTTTTGCGATTAAACTTTAAAAAAAGAATTCTCAACGCTCACACTTTTTTACTCGTGTTTAAACCTCCCCGCTTTGGAGTCGCCCCGAACAAGGGGTCTGATGCAATAGTGTTTTCATATGGCGAGAAAAACGTCTCAAATTAACTTTAACACTTGAAGACCTTTGTTTTGGTCCCAGTGTACAGTACCATTGATAGGACATCTGGGTGATGAAAACTAAAGGGTTCTGTTCGGTTTCGTCTGTCGGTTTTCACCCTAAAACTGCCATTTGCGCTTTTGTACACTCGGGGGTTAAGTGAGAACTGACTTGCGCCATAATCTCGCGTGAGCGAGCCACGCCGCGAGAAGTGCGCATGAGAACCTGACACGCCCAAAGCGCACGTGCCGCCATTACGGTTCGGGCTTTGAGCAAAACGACAGTCCGGGTACGGCTTCCAACTTGGAAGCAAGCAGGTCCATTCAGCGGAAACATTGCCACATGGACATTCAAATCTTTTGTGTGCTTGGAGGGGTGTTTTTTATGGATAAGTGGTACGTATGAAGTGTACCCCTTTCCTGGCGGATTCATGACCCAAAGTCCAGGCGATCAGCAAAAGTAATTTTTCATTAAAATCGAAACGGAGCCCGTTGAACAGAAGAGGGTGATATGTCGGCGATTGTGTTTTCCTAACAACTGTCATGTCCCTCATGTCTCACTTTGCTAGAATTACCACGGGGAAACGAATTATTGGGGAAATAAATAAATGATCACGTTTTGGCTGTTAAAGAGTATGTCCCGGACAATGAATCCTACTTTATCTTACACTATGCCGACCAAATGCTTTTTCTCGAAAAGTTCTGGTGTTTCTCGATTTATTTTAAACAAAGGTTGTAAAGCCCAATTTTTTAACAGATGGGTTATGAAAATAGAAAATTTAAAAAAGAAATTTGAATTTAAACTGTTAAACCGAATTATTTTAAACATAACGTCTGGCTTTAACAAGAACTCCTCAGCCGGGTACCTCTGTCAACGGATGGGCACCAAGATAGGTTACATACAGACAGGTTCCGGTTTTGAAAGGTTTCTGTTTATAGCTTTAATGGATATTCTCCGGTTGAGAAAGATTTTTGTCCTCGATCCAATCTGAACATACAAGATGATGTGTTGTGTTGGCTGGCACTGGCTTTCTCTCTAAACGGAAACGTAAAAAAGAAGGAACGGGAATGTGAAATGAAACCGTGTATTACAAAAGGAAAGCATCTCATGTGAATGGCCTAATGTTGTTTTACGTCACAGTCGGCAGTACACAAGCCAAAGTAGACACAATGTATGGATAACAACTTCTTTAATACTGTAAAGGCGACGTTTCGGTATAGATCCTTAATCCCAACTCTCTGGGAATGATACATCTCCGAGTTGAAAAATTGCCTGTGTTACCCGCGTAACTTAGGATTGTATCTTTGTAAGTTCAATAACTGCTTCACGACTCAATACAACGTTAATAATGCATAATTGTATTTGTCCTACACAGTATTGAAGGGCTCTTGATTGTTTTCTTATTGGAACACACTATAAAACACGTGTTTCAAAACAATGCGGTTTAGAAATCGTTTTAACCATATTACTTCATATATAAAAATTATAAGGGTATAGTCTTGCACGTGGAATATGTTTCAGCGACTGTACTGTTACATAAAAGCTGATCAAAGCGGGGAAGGTGAATAATGGTTAATCCGCATCTGATTGTTTCTCATGGGTTCCAATAAAATGTCTTTATACGTGAATGTACATGTCCCCACTGCCTGAGGGTCAATGTGTTTTAATTGGTGTCTTTCGTTGCGCTTTTCAAAACTGTGAGAACTTGTATGTCTGTCTTTGAATCAAATATATCCATTTAGCCCGCATCAACACACAATGCGAGCTATGTGTAGCTTCGGCGTGCATCTGCCCGCATTGCAACCACAGCTATGAATGTGCAAGGCATGTATGAGAGCAGGGAATCTCCGTGCTGCAGGAGAGTATGTGCGCCGCATTGGCGTCAATGTTTAACCGTAAAATTCACACCTCTATATTAATATTTTATTGTGTAAAAAACGATATTCTTACAGTACACTTCTTAAAGTTACTTACTTTGATATAAGCCAACAAAAGGAGCAGTTTGAGAATAAAACAAAGAGGCGAGGTTTGTTATTTGCACACCCTCATTCACATATTATCTTTCTCTTATTCACATCATTAACCTTTCTCTCGCTCATCCATATGTTTTACTTTCTCACTCACCCACAAACTTTCCCTTCTCCGACTCACCCACATACCTCCTCGTTCTCTAACTCACCCAAATACTTTCCCTCACTCACCCACAAACTTTCCCTTCTCCGACTCACCCACCTACATCCTCGTTCTCTAACTCACCCAAATACTTTCCCTCACTCACCCACAAACTTTCCCTTCTCCGACTCACCCACATACCTCCTCGTTCTCTAACTCACCCAAATAACTTACCTCACTCACTCACCCACATACTTTCCCTCACCCACTCACCAACATACTTTCACATCTCCGACTCACCGAAATACCTCCTCGTTCTCATCAAACTTTCCCTCACTAACTCACCCACATACGTCCCCTTTCTCTCACTCACTTATCTACATACTTCCCATTTCTTTCACCCACATACTTTCTCTTCTCTCACGTGCTCACCTACATACTTTCCCTTTCTCTCCCTCGCTCACCTACATATTTCCCCTTTATCTCACCCACTCAACCACATACTTTCCCTTTCTCTCACTCACTCACCTACATACTTTCCCTTTCTCTCACTCACTCACCTACATACTTTCCCTTTCTCTCACTCACTCACCTACATACTTTCCCTTTCTCTCACTCACTCACCTACATACTTTCCCTTTCTCTCCCTCGCTCACCTACATACTTCCCCTTTCTCTCACTCACTCACCTACATACTTTCCCTTTCTCTCACTCACTCACCTACATACTTTCCCTTTCTCTCACTCACTCACCTACATACTTTCCCTTTCTCTCACTCACTCACCTACATACTTTCCCTTTCTCTCACTCACTCAACCACATACTTTCCCTTTCTCTCACTCACTCACTCACCCACACTCTTTCCCTTTCTCTCACTGATTCACCTACATATTTCCCCTTTATCTCACCCACTCAACCACATACTTTCCCTTTCTCTCACTCACTCACCTACATACTTTCCCTTTCTCTCACTCACTCACCTACATACTTTCCCTTTCTCTCACTCACTCAACCACATACTTTCCCTTTCTCTCACTCACTCACTCACCCACACTCTTTCCCTTTCTCTCACTGATTCACCTACATATTTCCCCTTCTCTCAATCACTTACCCACATACTTTTCCTTTCTCTCACGCACTCACCTACATACTTTCCCTTTCTCTCACTCACTCACCCTTATACTTTTCCTTTCTCTCACTCACCTACATACTTTCCCTTTCTCTCACTCACTCACCCTCATACTTTTCCTTTCTCTCACGCACTCACCTACATACTTCCCCTTTCTCTCACTCACTCACCTGCATACTTTTCCTTTCTCTCACTCACTCACCGAAATACTTTCCCTTTCTCTCACTCACTCACCTACATACTTTCCCTTTCTCTCTTCACTCACTCTACCGCCTCCGTGGTCTACTGGACTAGAGCGTCTGCCCGGAGAGCGGCCGCGTCGTACCAAACTACGTTACAATACGGTACTTATTGTTACCCTGCCTGGCGCTCGGCATTTAGATGTTAAAACTGGTCGGTTCGAAGTCAGTATACTCTGAGTTGGGTATGCATGTTAAACTGCAGCATGGTATCTCAGTGGGCTAGCACTATAAAATCGGCATAAGTCCGGACTAGTACAAGCAGACACACATAAACAAGCACGTCGCTATATGAGTGCAATAATCTTGAACGCTAACCCAACTTTCTTTCACTCACTCACCCATATACCTCCTCGTTCTCTCACTCACCTAGATACTTCCTAGTTCTCTCACTCAACCACATTCCTCCTCGTTCTCTCACTCACCTAGATATTTCCTCGTTCTCTCACTCAACCACATACTTCCTCGTTCTCACTCACACACATACTTCCTCGTTCTCTCACTCACCCACATACTTCCTCGGACTCACTCACCTACATACTTCCTCATTCTCTCACTCACCCACATTCTTCCTCGTTCTCTCACTCAAACATTCTTTCATTCTCACCCACATACTTCGTCGTTCTCTCACTCACCGACATACTTCCTCGTTCTCTCACTCACCCACATACTTCCTCGTTCTCTCACTCACCACATACTTCCTCGTTCTCTCACTCACCACATACTCACTCACTCAGAATCACCTCCTCGTCTTCTCATCCACATACTTCCTCGTTCTCTCACTCACCAACGTTTCCTCTTTCTCTCATTCGCTTTCTCTCACTCACTCACCTATCACTGTCCCTTTCTCTCACTCACTCACCTATCACTGTCCCTTTCTCTCACTCACTCACCTATCACTGTCCCTTTCTCTCACTCACTCACCTATCACTGTCCCTTTCTCTCACTCACTCACCTATCACTGTCCCTTTCTCTCACTCGCTCACCTATCACTGTCCCTTTCTCTCACTCACTCACCTATCACTGTCCCTTTCTCTCACTCACTCACCTATCACTGTCCCTTTCTCTTACTCACTCACCTATCACTGTCCCTTTCTCTCACTCACTCACCTATCACTGTCCCTTTCTCTCACTCACTCACCTATCACTGTCCCTTTCTCTCACTCACTCACCTATCACTGTCCCTTTCTCTCACTCGCTCACCTATCACTGTCCCTTTCTCTCACTCACTCACCTATCACTGTCCCTTTCTCTCACTCACTCACCTATCACTGTCCCTTTCTCTCACTCACTCACCTATCACTGTCCCTTTCTCTCACTCACTCACCTATCACTGTCCCTTTCTCTCACTCACTCACCTATCACTGTCCCTTTCTCTCACTCGCTCACCTATCACTGTCCCTTTCTCTCACTCACTCACCTATCACTGTCCCTTTCTCTTACTCGCTCACCTATCACTGTCCCTTTCTCTCACTCACTCACCTATCACTGTCCCTTTCTCTCACTCACCTATCACTGTCCCTTTCTCTCACTCACTCACCTATCACTGTCCCTTTCTCTCACTCACTCACCTATCACTGTCCCTTTCTCTCACTCACTCACCTATCACTGTCCCTTTCTCTCACTCACTCACCTATCACTGTCCCTTTCTCTCACTCACTCACCTATCACTGTCCCTTTCTCTTACTCACTCACCTATCACTGTCCCTTTCTCTCACTCACTCACCTATCACTGTCCCTTTCTCTTACTCACTCACCTATCACTGTCCCTTTCTCTCACTCACTCACCTATCACTGTCCCTTTCTCTCACTCACTCACCTATCACTGTCCCTTTCTCTCACTCACTCACCTATCACTGTCCCTTTCTCTTACTCGCTCACCTATCACTGTCCCTTTCTCTCACTCACTCACCTATCACTGTCCCTTTCTCTCACTCACTCACCTATCACTGTCCCTTTCTCTCACTCACTCACCTATCACTGTCCCTTTCTCTTACTCACTCACCTATCACTGTCCCTTTCTCTCACTCACTCACCTATCACTGTCCCTTTCTCTCACTCACTCACCTATCACTGTCCCTTTCTCTCACTCACCTATCACTGTCCCTTTCTCTTACTCGCTCACCTATCACTGTCCCTTTCTCTCACTCACTCACCTATCACTGTCCCTTTCTCTCACTCACTCACCCATCACTGTCCCTTTCTCTTACTCACTCACCTATCACTGTCCCTTTCTCTCACTCACTCACCTATCACTGTCCCTTTCTCTTACTCGTTCACCTATCACTGTCCCTTTCTCTCACTCACTCACCTATCACTGTCCCTTTCTCTCACTCACTCACCTATCACTGTCCCTTTCTCTCACTCACTCACCTATCACTGTCCCTTTCTCTCACTCACTCACCTATCACTGTCCCTTTCTCTTACTCACTCACCTATCACTGTCCCTTTCTCTCACTCACCTATCACTGTCCCTTTCTCTTACTCGCTCACCTATCACTGTCCCTTTCTCTCACTCACTCACCTATCACTGTCCCTTTCTCTTACTCGCTCACCTATCACTGTCCCTTTCTCTCACTCACTCACCTATCACTGTCCCTTTCTCTTACTCGCTCACCTATCACTGTCCCTTTCTCTCACTCACTCACCTATCACTGTCACTTTCTCTCACTCACTCACCTATCACTGTCCCTTTCTCTCACTCACTCACCTATCACTGTCCCTTTCTCTCACTCACTCACCTATCACTGTCCCTTTCTCTTACTCACTCACCTATCACTGTCCCTTTCTCTCACTCACTCACCTATCACTGTCCCTTTCTCTTACTCACTCACCTATCACTGTCCCTTTCTCTTACTCGCTCACCTATCACTGTCCCTTTCTCTCACTCACTCACCCACATACTTTCTCTTGGTTGATATTACAACCTATCTCAACTTTCCTCCCACTCCCTCTGTCATGTGCGGAGCCACGTTCTTATCCCAGACTTGATCCGACCACCTACCGCTGAGTATACAGATGCTACAGAGACAACCTCCACAACAGATGTGTCTCATTCACACTCTCACAAATACTTTCTTAACTTTCAGTGCTGTTTTGGGTGCACTGGCCAATGGTCAAAACCGATTTATTGAAGTTATCGTATGACATAATTCCATTCGTTTTACCTGGAATTCAGGTGAGAGTTGAACTATGGGAGTTTGATTTATTTCTGGATGGGTGTCGCTATCATTACTCTTCTTTCTGTCCTTCTTTCGCTCCCTTCCCTAATCGCTTAATCACACTTCGGCCCTGTGCAGAGCTCCGACGCCTTTGAGTGCCAACAACCGTCATTAACGGAATATGGCATGTCGCAAAAGGTGCGGTATATTGGGTTTGTGTCATCTATCACAATCATAGGAGAAGTTAAGCAATTTCAATGACATATGGACGGACATGCGTGTGCCGAAAAACCAAAGCTGAATAATGGTAGCTTCACTATCAGCTAATCTGTGGCGCGCCCAACATTCTAGCCGGAGAAAACGCGCCTTGTGTCAACGCCATTCAGGTAATGACGTCAAAATTTGAATGCACGGACTGTGCTATTTTCTGTACCACTGACTATCCACGTGTGCAGGGGCGTCCAACACAGGTGAACAAGAATCTCACTATTCAATTGATCTTAAATTTCCCCCTTTCCAAACGCCAGTCCACCGACAAAAGATTTACAGACTGTCGATTTATGGATAAAATGCATGCAAAAATCGGATTATTCATACTTATTAAAAAGTTCACAGAAGGGGTGATTTGTGTGTGATTTGAACGCATGTGTATTTTCAAAATACCTAACGTTTTAGTCTTGGCTTCTTTTGTCGGACCGATACCGGCTTGTTTCAGAACATACAAGTGGAAAGTTATTTTATTTTTAAATCTCAAGTTCTAGTTTTTCTGAAAGTAATAGTTTATTGTCCTTGTAGAAAGCACCACGTATTCAAATGAGATTGAGTCAAAACGTGTGGCAAAGAGATATTTGTATATTTCTATTTTTTATATTTTTATGAATGCTTATGACGGATGTCCATCTCGGGGGTCATTTTCATATCTGTGTAGTATCCCCACAGTATTCCATCAGCCCACATGTCGTGTGTCACAAACCTTAGAACAACATAGGACAGGACAGGACTGACTGCACGGCTTATGTCCTTCTTCTTACCTGACTGCTAGAAAAGACCGATCCAGGCTAAACAACATAACACAGACTGTTAAGAAGCATCTATATGTCTGCTATCTTACCACTATTCACCCATATATTATATTACATAGTATTAAATATTAATATACAGTGACATAGAACATTATTGGGGCGGTCGGGTAGCCTTGTGGTTCAAGCGTTTGCTCGTCGCGTCGAAGGCCAGGGTTCGATTCCCGACATGGGTACAATGTTTGAAGCCCATTTCTGGTGTCCCCAGTCGTGATATTGCTGGAATATTGCTAAAAGCGGCGTAAAACTATAATCACTCACTATAACATTTTTGTCTCCCTCATCCAAGGAAGAGAATATATGGATGTCAACTTCTTAATATCACAGTAAACTACGGTTATAACGAACTCAAAGGGACCACTAATTTTAGTTCGTTATTACCGTAGTTCGTTATAAGCATATATACAGCATATATACAACAAATGGCCAGGACTAACAAATAAGTTCGTTACATCGGTCAGTTCGTTATAGGCGTGTTCGTTATACCCGTAGTTTACTGTATGACGAACAACGTTTAACCCTTCATCAGTATATACTCTGAAAAGGTGTGTTCCTCATATTAAAGAAGTTGACATCCATATATTCTCTTCCTTAAGTGTGTCACTTCTAAATGCCATTCAATGATCTCTCTCATCTCAAGACCGCCTCCGTGGTCTAGTGACAGAGCGTCCGCCCGGAGAGCCCGAAGGTCCGGGATTCGATCCCCGGCCGCGTCATACCAAAAGACGTTAAAAGATGGTACTTGTTGTTACCCTGTCTGGCGCTCGGCATTAAGGGGCTAAAACAAGGACTGGTCGGCTGTCAGTATACTGTGTCTGAGTGGGGTATTCATGTTAAACTGTGGCATGGTATCTCAGTGACCTAGCACTAGCACAAGCAGCCACACACACACACACACACACACACACACACACACACACGTGCATGCACGTCGCTATATAAGTGCAATAATCTTGGACGCGACGTTAAACCTCACCTCACCTCACCTCACCTCACCTCACCTCTTATCCAAGTTTAAGCAGATGACTAGGTACGGATTTCGTGTCTCTGTTCTCTGTTGGGGCTGGTGTTTAGCTGTCCGATACGATTTTCCAGTTTTCTCCAGACTCCCACCTGTTCGGTGGTTGCCCAGCATCTCACCGCCACAGCATCAGGTGAACACTCTCAGTACAGTGATGGGGTAACAGTCAAACACAATAGAAACAATGGGTAGACCCATCGTCAGCTGTTCCTTGAGGCTATGGGGAACAGGGTTAAAGGTTTGCTCAAATGTGAGCGGGCTAGTTTTCTTTGACCTCAGGTGGGGTGTAGAGCAATATTCCAGCCTCTTCAACCTTTCATGTTTACATGTCACAATTTTTTAGGTGCAGTCGAGCATGATGTTTCCACCATGATTTCTAAGACCGTCATACGACTCTTGTTCAAATGTTGTTTGATCAGGGTTACAACATTCAAGGCTTTAGTAAAGCTTTTAAATGGTAGACATGTGAAGAAAATTTCAAAAATTATTTCCGATGCCGTTCCCTATTTTCACTCCCCGTTCATATGTTCCGGTGTTTTGTGATTTACTTGCCGTTGCATGTGTTTGTGACGGGTGGCTCCGGCGGAGCAGGATACGCTAACCTCTCCACGAACACTGCTATCGCCGCTACACCATAGTTATAAAGACATGGTCATGTTATACCTGTAAACGTACAATGGACTCCGCTTCAAGCAGAGGTTTCATGTCATCACGTAATGGATACAATCGCTGTTAATTTATTCCAGCGGGAGTATAGGGATATAGTGGGATGAAACAATGAATGAGTGAGTAAGCTGGGTTTACCGCAGCTTTGAACAGTGGCTTGGTGTGTGTGTGTGTGTGGGGGGGGGGGGGGGGGGGGGGGGCTCGAATGTTTTTTATCCTTACCACATTGGTGAAACTAGCGAGCACGGGTATGGCACTGACAAACTTAATACAGTTATATCTACGGTTATAACGAACTCAAAGGGACCTCTTATTTTAGTTCGTAATAACCGTTGTTCTTTATAAGCATAAATACAACACATATAATGGCCGGGACTAAAAAATAAGTTCTTTTTATCGGTCAATTCTTTATAAACGTGTTCGTTATTAACGAAGTTTACTGTAAACGGACGCTCTACCACCAGACCACGGAGGCCTTGTTCTGTGAAAACCCTTTACCGAATTTTTTCACTTTAGGTCAAATACAATTATAACCATTTTCCAGTCTGCTTCTTACGACTAAATACGAACATTTTAAAATATCTTTGTTTTTTATCAAATCACAGTAGCGTACATATGTATGCGTAGATATCACAAATATGGTAGGCCTTGTTGGCATCCAACAGCGTACATTGGCCGACGATCCGTAGCACCAGTAGTGTCAGACCAACTGACATTAACGATGAGGAGACACGGTAACCGCCAAATTCGAATATTCTGTTTTCTTTCTACATATGGTGCAAAGTCCTTACCCTGTTTAGACTGTGCCTTATATTTACATTAGAGGCCTTCAAATAATGTCTCCCCTGGTTTCCCCTTCCAGCACCCAGACCCCACCACCCCACGCTGACTCTAATGACTGTCCCATTACCCAGCCGATCCGGTAGAACCGAGTGGCCATGTGCACGTGCAGCATATGGGTGCGTTTTGGCTAACGATCCTTCGATAAACACAGTTCTAAAGCGTCTCGCGCCTCTCCACAGTTCTCACAGAAGAAGATAAACACTTGATGTTCGCTAGCGTGAAAGGTTAACAGAAATTAAGGAACAACTCTCTCCTCAACACCTGACTTGTTTCGCCTTGTCTTAGCTATGCGTCTTCGCCAATGGAACTGCTGGTGATATTCAGGAAACAGTTGTTAAGAAAAGTAACATTGACGAACGCAGTTCTTGTTGATTTTACTGTTTTTATCGACTAATAGCTAAAATATGTAAATACGTTTTAATTTTTTTAATTTTTTTTAAATGTTGTGTTTTCATTTCAGATCAAATTATGCCCGCTGTAACAGGACTAATCACACTATGTTCTTGGAATCATTTAATCCTTTTTTAAAAACATACAATCCGGCTTGGAATACAATAGCTTAGCTATTCTTTTTGGGAAAATAAGATAATTTAGCAGATAATAGGTTATTTTTTCAATGCAATAAGAATGAAAAATATTCTGTCATGATCGTTTATCAAAATGTGGTCGATTTCTACATTATCATATCATTGTGTGTCTGTGTTCAATTTTTTATAACCATAAGTCAAAGATCGCTTTGGGAACGGGTTCTATTGATCCAAAGGGATATGCAATGTACACACGTCAGGTCAAATGAGGATTTGCCCCTGTCAGACACCAATAAATCCGAAACGAATATTCTCAAAATATTGTTGCTTTGCATTATTGTAAAATCGTGTTGTTAGAATAATGAAACTTGATATAGTTCAAAAGTAAAATATAGGCTTTTGAAAAAATGAATCTAAATATTTTTGTTTTTACAAAGAAACAGATGTCAGTTATTTTCTGCAGAGTCTTTGTCCAATTAGCTTGTGAACATTTGATGAAGTATTAAGTAAGACGTCGGCAATCATCATTAGGATAATTCCTCTCATTACGCTTCTTAGTCTTGTCAGAACAAACATAAAGTATGTCTCTTATCTCGAAAGACTTTCAGCGGTAATTGTATGCCACCGCGGCTTCAGGTAAGAAAAATGTTCCACTGCCTGAAAAATTAATCCACGCCATATATTGTAACAGAATCGATGGGACAGGTTATTATTTGGGGAAACCGGCGGCCTCTAAATAAGCCAGCAAGCTAGCGATATCATAGCTTATTACAGGTAATTTACTTCAGGTGTGTCGGCCATGCAAAAAAAGCCTTCTGCATTCCCAATTTATGAGTTTGAAGTCTTTGGGTTTGATATTTTGATCCCATTATAAGACGAGCTCCCCGCGACGTCACGGACAATAGATCTGTGTAGATGGAGGCGATTATTGGAACAGACAAAGACAAGACAGTCACCGAGTTTAAGTGCGATTTGATTCATTGTTCACAGTGCTCAATGAACTGAACATACACGTATGATCATCAACTGGGGTTTGAGGCCAAGTACATCATTTAATTATTTTGGGGGAATGCATCTTTGGGATTTTAATATTTTTGAATAATTAATGCCTGTCCCTAAGTCTGATTAGGGTTGTAGTTGTGCCGCGATGTCAATAAACGAAATATACGTTCACAGCAGACAGTATATTAATTAAATTCAGCTCAGCGAACAGGATGTGTAATCAATCGCGACAAGTGACGTTGGGTAGCCTAGTGGTTAAAGTGTTCGTTCGTCACGCCGAAGACCAAGGTTCGATTCCCCACATGGGCACGATGTGTGAAGCCCATTTCTGGTGTCCCCGGCCGTGATATTGCTCGAATATTGCTAAAGCGACACACCTGAAAATCGGATCTATGTATACGGGCCTGTATAATTCGACCGCACTGAAACTAGGGATGGACTACGTTCAATACTTCACTGTAAAACGTGATATTAACCTAAAAAAATGGCATGTCACGTGACAACCCTTTTTGGATTTAGCTCTAGCTGAAAAATGGGAATGTTCAAGGCACGTGCTGAATACTTTACGATTAATTACCCTGCCATTTCTGACAACCCTTCGAACAAATCTGACAATTGTCGGATCTTGCGTTTCACTGAGGCGCGAGAATCGCATCTGATAAATTTCACGCTTGTGCGCAACGTTTGTCGTAGTAATCAGACTATCATACTCTTATCGATACACGTATTTTCTTTATGTCTGAAGAGTGCTTTGTTCACTGAAAACGTAAAGCACTCTTTCAAACTCAAGTCCTCTTTCATACCAACGGCCATTCTTTAAGCGCATGGACGTTAAAGTTCGAAAAATAACTTGGTGTTAAGTGACATATCAAATAATGCCACAAACAAGCTTAGGATTTGCTTGGATGTTTGCAATCTCAGAAAAGAAGCAAGTTAATTATGTTAAAACATTTGATTTTGTTACTTGTTCACCACTATCCTTTAAGTCAAACTTAAGGGAAAACGTCATTCCTTGATCCCTGGGACGTTTGTCACTAAACGCGGTGGCCAGATATATATTTACAATACTATCTTCAAAGGTTCAGGACAATTTCTCAAAATTTAAAGCAAATGTCGTCTGAAGTTGACTGAGAAAAACTTGTACTCCCCTCCTTTCTGATCTGTTTCTTTATGAACTTTATGATTTGCAAAATCAAGGCAATTATTGTTGGCAAGAATATTAACTTAAGCGTAAGTAGCAGCGATATCTCATCGTTCAATATTGGTCAAACAAGCCAGTTCCCTTCCAGTGAACAAGAAATAAAAGAGACCAGTGAAACCTCCTCATCTGTTTCATAAACACTCTTCAAAAAAAGAAACGCACATGCATATTTTTAGTACATTTATTGTAACTTATATATATATATTAAATATATTATATTATCGATATATTAAATATAATATGATAGATACAGATATGAAATTTTGGAGCTCGATAGTCACATGTTGTCGTTGTACAAAAGCATTGAAAACTGTTCATTGTCATGTTTCATGGGGCCACAAGGTTGCGTTGAACTCAGTATCTCGTGACACCGCCCCGGGCAGCAATCACGGCTCTGCATGTCCTCGGCACTGACTGGATAAGTGTACGAATTCTGTCCTGCGGAATTCTGTGCCATTCTGCGTGTAACGCGTTGGCCAGTTGTGGAGGTGTCTGTGGCGTGTTCTGACGATGGCGTACACGTCGATCGAGTTCATCAGAAGGTGTTAGATTGGGTTAAGATCTAGAAATCTCGACGGCCAGGGCAGAATGTTGATGTTGCCATTATGGAGGTAGTCTACCGTGACACGAGCGGTGTGCGGTGAGCGCTGTCCTGTAAAAACAGCTCCCTCTGGCAGTCAAGGATTGGAAGAAGGTGAGGTTGAAGAAATTGATTCATGTAGCGATTTGCTGTCAAATTTCCCTGAACCACAACCAAGTCAGATCTCGTGGTGTAGGATATGGCCCCAAAACCATGACACTACCGCCACCGAATTTGTCGAATATTGGGCAAAACACTCATTTCGACGACGATAAACACGCTGTCTTCCATCTCGCCGGTGAAGAGATGAAGAAGAAATCACGATTCATCGCTAAACCACACTCGTCTCCAGTTTCTCAAATTCCAAGGTTGTAAGGTATGGCGCCAACTCAAGCGTCGCTGTCGATGGATCTGTTGCAAAACAGGGACGATAAGTGGTCTTCTGGGTCGGATTCCTCCCTCGCGTAGATGGGTCCTGACAGTCTGGTCCGATATCCTCCTCAAACCAGGGAAGCGTTCTGCATTCTCCGTAGCTGTGGCATTGCGGTGACGTAGGTGGAACAGTCGATTGTAGCGATCCTCTGCAGGGGTGGTAAGTCTTGGTCAGCCGGTCCGCGGACGGTCTGTAGTGGAATTGAACTGTGTATGTCGGTCCCAAAGGCGGCAAATGGTGCTGTGGTGGACGTTGAAGTGGCGTGCAACAGAAGACTGCGATTCCCCTCTTTGTATACGTCCTATGGCGATGTTCCGATCGGCAGCACTGAGTCTCGGCATTTTCGAACCTTTAAAAATGTTGACAATTAAATGATAAACTATCGGCTTATGCTTGGCTTTTTATAGCCACTACCACGAGTTACGAATGCCATAACTTGCACGTGCATTTTGCTTTACTGTTTTCCTCCATGCCATTTTTGAACAAGTGTGAAAACAAGGCCGTTTAAGACATTGCAAATCGACAGTGGCTGCGTTTTCACGCACCGTTTGTCGAATATCAGGCCACCAACATTTTCCTATAACATGTTTCCAATTTATATACCGGATTTTTGTGTAGTCAGGTTCAATGAACCTCATACTACCTATGCATTTCTTTTTGTGAAGAGTGGTTCGAATCCCGGTCCGCCCCGATTATGATTCATGGTTTGTCAGCACCATACCCGTACTCGTGGGTTTCACCGAAGTAGTAAACGTCTCAGACCTGCATCACTACGGGTAAAACCAAACTCACTCACTCACCCGCTCCTTCACAATGGATGTCAGCCAATGTGATGCAAGGGGATAAATCGCAACCATGCAATTACAGACCAGGTTTTCAGGTTTGGGCAAATTATTCGAACAATATAACTTATTTGTAAATACCAGTCGGGTTTTATGACTGAATATGCTCTTTTCTGTAGTTAGAGATTTGTCATAACATTTTCAAAGTATCAAATAGACAGGAGTATTTATGCATGATTTTCTGTGATATATCTAAGGCTTTTGACCGAGTGCGGCACAGGGATATAACTGGAATACTGTTAAAAGCGGCGTTAAACCCAGCTCACTCACTCACTCGCTCACTCACTCTTTCTAACTCACTCTATCCTTTCAAGACAAGTAATTAATAAACAGAGCTTTATGCTTCAAGATTACTCTAAATTAAACACATTTTAAACATATCGTATCACTTGGTCCATATTGGAACTCCGTGCACGTGACTATGATGTCAATCACTGTCTGCTCCAGATTCGATTATTTACAGACCGCCGTCAAATAGCTGGAATATTGCTGAGTGCAGCGTTAAACAACAAACAAACAAAGCTTTTGGTTTCGTAGAAAGTGGTACCCAAGTGTAGCGTCGTGTGTTCACATTGACCACTGTAAATTCAAGACGCAGAGATACTTGTAGTAAGTTTCGTCAATTTTTTTTTCTTTGAGCAGATAACCTTCACCTTCCTCCGACGGCGTATGTTTTTGTTCATGCTCTCAACCACTGGTTTGTTAGATGTCGGACTCGAATAGTTACAGGTTACAGAGATATTTTAATATGACACTATTCGATCAGGCAAACCCGTGACCTGGTGATCTGAGGCAAAATGCTTTGCACAGTCGTGTCCCATAGTCGTAACAGGATCCGCTGACCGTGGATTCGAATCCTTGACTGGCATGAACATATAGATCCTTCTTTTGTCTGAAAATATAACCGTGGTGCGCGTCTCGTGCCGTCATCTTTGTTATCCCATATTAACCATATAAATGCGCGTCATCTTTGTTATCCCATATTAACCATATTAATGCGCGTCATCTCTGTTATCCCATATTAACCATATTAATGCGCGTCATCTTTGTTATCCCATATTAACCATATTAATGCGCGTCATCTTTGTTATCCAATATTAACCATATTAATGCGCGTCATCTTTGTTATCCCATATTAACCGCAATGTGACACACCGTATCTTGATTTAGAAATTGCCCATGCCGTCGGTTATAGTCTATTTTCATTTGTTTCCATGGCCCTTAATCCCCTATGGTCAGGATAATACAGACAGGCGGCAAACTGATTCATTGACCCATTTGTGACAAATTAAATCATGTATATACACAGATATACCCTGGCAACACTGTCTTATTAAACATCTGTTAAAATTGTTAGGGTTTAAATTGTAGTCCATATAAAGGGAGACAATGCTCCGTGGTTAGGTGCCGTTTGTCTGCTTGGTCTAGACACTGTTCCTAACGCCATGTCTGAAACTGAGAGATTATACCTCATGTCATATCTGAAACTAAGACATGGTACCTTATGCCATGTCTGAAACTGAGACATGGTACCTTATGCCATGTCTGAAACTGAGACATGGTACCTTATGCCATGTCTGAAATTGACACATTGTACCTAATGCCATGTCTGAAACTGAGACATTGTACCTGATGCCATTTCTGAAACTGAGACATTGTACCTAACGCCATGTATGAAACTGAGACATTGTCTCTGTGTTATTAGGGTTAACTGCTCAATTGGTATGCATCATAAAATGTGAACTAGCGGGTCACGAAAGGTTTTTTTTGAGGGATGAGAATCAAAGTTGCTAGGAATGCCGATCCGATCCATCTCCTTGCAAAATAACACATTGATTATATCTGCCACAATAAAAGACATTTCACATAACATCTGGTCCCTAAGTCTAAGTCTATTAATGAATTGGATTAACATATGGTTTTTTTCAACTAATTTTATTCTTTCACTGTGATGTTGCGGCACATTTGCCAATACCTTTACACTGCAGCTGAACATGGTGATACGGATGTTACACCGATAAATGAAGGAGAAGTGTTTACGCCCAGACCAGTTTAGAAGTAGGAGTGGAGGGGTAAAACCTCAATGAATAAGCAAAACCTGGATAATTTAAGGAATATGCAAAAATCGTTATGAAGTATAAAATCTCAATACAAGAGAATA
This sequence comes from Haliotis cracherodii, assembly GCF_022045235.1. Lineage (NCBI taxonomy): Eukaryota > Metazoa > Mollusca > Gastropoda > Lepetellida > Haliotidae > Haliotis > Haliotis cracherodii. The sequence goes on from NW_027266270.1 coordinate 4,716,940, forward strand.
ACCAATCTCCATTATCAGCCGAAACAGATTCTTTTGGGAGTAAAGGGCAAAATAACTGTGAATATATGAATGGACCACTGAAAATCAGTAATGACACCAGGGCCCACTTGCACAAAGCGATCTTAGCGCTAAGACTATCGTAAGCCTATGTTAAAGTATGGGGGCTAAGATCGCTTTGTACAAGTGGGCCCAGGTGTTCGCAAAAAGGGCGAGCATGTCCCGCCCAACCGGTAGCACCCGCTATTCACACAATTTGCATTAAAAAAGTAAATATTTATTTTTCCATTTAAGTGAGACACTCTCTGCTCTGTTAAGATGTTGGATATTTTAGATGTCACCTCCCTGACCGTAAAGAAATAATAATGTTTTAAAGTGTTTCGAAATTTTTAAGGTGACAGTGGGAAAATAGCCGTTGTTAAATCTCGTCTTTTCCGATGAGGACTAGACAGAGGTTGCATTATTTTCTCCTTCATAATTCGAAGACGAATGGAGGCAACCCAAACTCTCATCACTTGCTTTATGTGAGAACCATGAAACGGGGGTAACACCATTCTCGTCTGAACATTGAAGAGTTAAGTGTGGTCTTTGACTTCAGGAACAATCAGCCGACAGCTCATCAGAGGGGACTATAGGCTGCAGCGTTGTGAAGAACCCTCACGGTCGTTGCTCGGGGGAGCCCTCTTCTAAACCCTTGATGAGCCTGTTCCTGACACAGAACCAAGCCGTGATTCTCTGGACACATCCTATGCATATTAAACACTTGTTCACGTGTTGTCGCTCGCCACCGTCCCCGCTATTCTCCACGAACCGACCCTCAACATCATCCCATCTCGTAATGGCCAGCTGTAAGTTTGGCAATCTGGGAGTACGATTCTTGTGAAAATCCGCCCATATCAGCCAAGTCAGCATGCTCACTGTAATCAACTCTCTTTGTAGGTCGCGAATTGTCTTTGTGCCAAGGGACAGCCCGTTCCTCCCAAACTTCTCCAAACGCTGTAAGGACGGGGGGCATATGACCCCTATCCTAGTCATTTTTCATTGCATCGCCCTGTCGAATGGATGAGTATGTTTATTTCATTACAGATGGTTAGAAGGGCTTCCTACTTCTCGTTGCAAAGTCGCTCACCGTTACGGTCACGTATGCTCGATTTTTGAGCGTCTTTCGGCACGTGACTGCACGTGCTGGCACGCGTAGGTCATTAATTACGCTCGTGCGAAAAGCAGCATGGGGGTGATTTTAATTGTGTTGCTTGACTACCATGCGAGCTCCGCAACATGGCAGTGTGAATGGAGCCCCGCTTTCTGACAGCGAAACCGTAAATTTAGCTTGGGTTTATCTTCAAAAAATAGACTGAGCCCAGTTCGGCGAGAAAGAGCTACCAGGTCCATTGGGACTAGTTTGTATCGTGGTGTATTGAGTTGGTGAATATTCCAACAGTCAGAACGTGCTGCGCTCGTGTGGTAGCCTACAATATGAACTCTTGAGTATTTGCTGGACAAACATGTCATTGGAAATAAAAATGAGCCCGACTTGCTGGTAATGTGTTGTGAAACACTGTTTATAATGCTTTCATATCTCTCGTAATGTATTCGTATCAATTCGAGGTCTGCTCTTTTATATGTTTTAACCAAAAACACATTTTGCCGCCACAGGTCGAGCGTTGGTGAAAAGGTTAAGTGCACTTTTTCAATGAACAATGCTCTCTAAACACGCACAGTGACAATGCTGCAAAGGCCAGCGGTTGTATAACATATTGAGCAGATGAACAATCCATGGAGGTTGTGGGCGACGGAGTGAGATGGAACAAAAACAACGCAGCATAATGCAGCGCTTGAAAGTGTGTAGCAGTCTTATGTCAGTTTATTTATGTGTAGAAATTTAACCCCGGATGAAAAGGCTGTAGTGCCATTTCATTTCCGGCTTGGGTTCTGTCCCAACCTGAAACAACGATAGCGAACCGTATGACCCCCGTACTGAATACTTGAAATACAAAGTTGACACTTGCAAACATTTGTACGTATTTCAAAGGCGAATTTAATAACCTTTACAATGAGAATATTACATTTGGGAGGACAATACTGTACTGCATCATAGCGACGTTTGTGGGTGAAGAGAGCATGAGCTGCTGAAGGCAGTTGTAGACGCCTCGCCTTGTGTGACACAACGTGTGATGTATGGCTTCCCGGGTATAGATCGACTCGTGACAGTGTCACGATACACGCCCTTACCCTCCCACAAACACATGACTATGTATACGTCTTTATGTGTGATTTATAAGCGTGTATTTGTTCTTGTAGTTCAATAGTGAGTCGGTAGTTTTTGTTGTACGTCGATTGGAAAAATATTCTAGTTTTTTACGGCGTAAGTGACGTAGGTCTTCGATTTCAAAGGATCGTTATCACGACATGTTTGGAATTTAAAACCTCGAAAAGAAGATCCTGGCACAGCTAAGCGGCACAACTCTGCTCAGCAAGACCACTATGCCACCCACTGGGGATTAAGACCCTATTCACTCACTGTTATCTCAATTCAGGAACTTTAAGATGGCGGTGTTTAGAGGAATCTTGAAGACATCGGATTTGGAACATATCTTTATACCAACTCACACAAAGTTATCGCAGCGCATCCGGGCAGCAGCAGGGCGGAAATAAAAGCGACCAATCAAATCTGTTGGACAATATATTGTATGTTTAATCTACGCCAATTGTACATAACAGTAGGGCTATTGTGAACCACACATGACTCCACATTAACAATGGCGTATCTCTCTTGGTGAAGACAAATGAAATGAAAGTAAACGAACATCCAACGTCCATGATATTATCCACTGTGTGACCGGACACCAAGCCCAACAGAAGCCCACTTGGGCCACAATAATATTTGTTTAATGTTGTAAATTCAAGATGTTATCTTGACAATTCAAGCTCTAACCTGGTACCATAGTCCCAATGGGCTTCCGTAGCAAGCAGTAAAAATAGTTTTTGAACAAATACAATTTATTTATACACTGCTGACACGCTGCGATAATCTGGGTACTGAAAAAAACAACGCGTCGTTTTTTTGTGTCGATGTGCTGCGTGCGCATCGCTGCTTCTGTGTGAGCGGCCTTCACACAAGAGTTTTACATTTTGCTTTTCCAAGTAATATTTTTTTTTAGTTTTTTTTCAATTTATTTCACATTGGGGGCCACGATTTTACAACAGTCTGTACAGGATCACGTGGCTGGTTTAACGTGTCGTAGTATGTGCTGCCGCCTTGATCCGTCGTAACAAGTGGTTGGCTCAGTGCACAGTCAGAAGACTGATCATGATGATAAGACACACAGATCATATCATCATAATCATTATAATGTTCAGTTATCGATAATTGTATCTTATCAATGGGGTTGTGACAGCCAACACGCGGGGCGTATACAGTTGTACTGTTTGTTTACTAAAAGGTGAAGGTTTAGGAAATATAAGGAACCGACCTGTGTGTGTGTGTTGATATCCAGTATTGTGTGTGTTGATATCCAGTATTTTGTGTGTTGATATCCAGTATTGTGTGTGTTGATATCCAGTATTGTATGTGAGTACGTCTCATCTGTCTGTATTGAGTTTATTTATTCGTGTTTACCTTTTTTCATGATAATATCAATTCAGGATTCTCGTAAAACCTTATTTTTACATAAATATTATTTTATCATCTCATCACTCATTTGAATCATTCTTGTAATGTGGTTTGTAAATTCTGTAGAATAGTTAGCGCAATTTTGGATTTCTTAAAATAAAAGAAGCAGGAATAAGAAAGCAAAATACTTAAATTGTATTCTCAATGTAAGAATGCTGAAATCTTTACCAACTTTGAGACCAACTTAAGAAATATACTCCTGAAACTGAACATTAACAAAATACCAAATTATGGCAAAGTAGCCACCTGTTTAGAGGTTAGTGGATTTATCATATTTCGTTTAAAATGTATTGTTTTCAATACAACACACTCAGTTCTATTATGATCAGTACCCAGGACGCAATCACTGCCACATCTTCGTTTCAGAAACGACGTCGCCATCTTCCTACCTCGTATTATTAACTTTGCACAGCACGTCTCTCGCTCATTACAGTAATTTGATTGGACGGCTATTTTAGTTCAAAACAAATCTATGGTAGCGAATGGGTCCATGGTATTTATCATAATAAAATCAAACTATAACATCCTGGGTAATCGAGGATGGTAAAAATTACAAACAGTGAAATACTGATCGTGCTACTTCCTACTGTAGTGATGTGGCAATGCGTAAACAGTAAACACAGTTAACACCTTGGCATTTGTCGTAAAAGTAGATTTAAATATCACGGACCACATACTCATAACCTTAAGACATCCTACTTCTCGCGGGGTACTTTGATGATATTCACCATTGTGTTCGTGTTAATATTTCATTTTGTGCAAAGATCAGTTGGTTGGTTTTTATTCAAACAATGTCACAATATCACCCACAAGGGAACTGAACACGAGCGCAACAAACGAACGCTTTGGCCTCCTGGCTTCCCCACCGTCCCGGTGCTTAGATTAATGCAAACATTATTAATATTCATTAATACACAACTGGATAATAGTTTGACAAATAAGCTTACCAGATAGTGTCAGTGAAATAGACACGTTAAAGGTGCTTGGCCTATGATTACCATGTCAATGGACAGTACGTTATGAGGTCACCTTTTCCTTTCTTTCAACCCTAAGTATTTGTGAAACACAACCTCATGTTTGCAATCGACCCGAGTCTCCGCATTATAAATCACCTCCAATAATGTCAACAGTACGTGGTTCACGCCAAGTACCTTTTCACCACCAGTGTGTGTAACCCAACACACCTCAGTGACCAAACGTTACAGAAAAAAACTATTAATCTTTATCCAGCTTTCCCATTCCGCTTGTTCCCACCCAGCTTTTCCTCACGTGCGCGTCTGTCCGTTTAAGGTTAGATTGTACTGATGATTATCTTTGTTTTGAGGACATACAGGTGATTTAGAAGCGAAAACACGCAAAACATCGTTTTTACTATCATGGTCATCTAGCCAGTTCTCAAGCGGCGCCGATTAGGAAAGATCGCAATTATGATAGAATAACAATGGACAAAGAATATAACCCTGGGGTACTCCAGCGAGGAAAATGGCAGATTCGCGTTTCTCACACGAAATGCACGCGCTGTCGACACGATACGCATTGATTTTTTTCTGTTAGGTCGTTAACTTTCGTTTGTTAAATAGTAAAATCTATGGCATAATTGGTGCCGTACGTTTCTGGTGAGAAAATGTGCATATTCGCGTGATCAACGGCTCATGTATTATTTAGTGGGGTTATTGTTTAGTTTGTGAGATTGGGAGTACGTCTGTCCTGTTCTCTGACACTAGTGTTTTGCAATCATCCTTTATTTATGTGAAATTTTATGTCTTAATAACGAACTTAACTCATGATAGACACAGCAACGAATGACACACAGTCGACGTTTCAACTTCGTGGACGTTTATAACATCTGTTTAGTTTCATATGTTGTATTGCTAGTGTGATTGAAATAACATGGTTGAAACTATTCACAGCATTCACAGTTTGAGTAGGACATATACAATAAAAGAAAGTAGTTGAAGCTGTGTATAACGATCCCATTGTTCGTATTCATGGACAACATTCTTATCAAAAATACTTTAATGGAATCAGTTTGCGCGTCTGTCCAAGTATGTTACTGTATATTACTGTGTGTGTAATGTATAGTTAATCTAAATGTTAATGTACAATTTACTTTTATTAATTGTTAAATGTCTTTGTAAGGAGATATGTTCAAATAGGCTTTGCCTGTTCTCTAATCCTATTCCTTAACGGTAATATGTATTACTAAAAAAGAATACTTGAACTCCGCATACCCTTTTCAAGTCATCATGTCTCACCACTATATTAATTTAAAAAACACTGCATCGGCAACTGCATTTTCATATTAAACTTGCAAACGGAAGCAAGGCGTCATCTTCTTCTAGAATATTAAGTCCGTGCACCCTTTTACCCATATATTCCTCTATAATGGAAATTTCCGATCGATTCTCGGATACAAAGGGTGACTTCCCAGATAATAGTGGGTGTCATATCATTTACATTGATGGGAATAAAAAGTAATTCCCTTGGTGACTACCATTATTTATGAGGCAAAATGTGATGTAGGCACATTGGGACTGTAGGCAATGTGGGATTAACCTACAATCGTTCCCCAGCAACTTGTGATGTCGTACGAAACGACTTGATGGATCAGACCCGGTGACCCGGTTGACTGTGTGTCATCTTTCCACGAAGGCTGCCCGTGAAGATTCCGGGGTAGAATAGGTCTTCAGCAACCCATACTTGCCGGAAAAGGCGACTTTGCTTGTCGTAAAAGGCGACTAACGGGATCGGGTGGCCAGGCTCGCTGACTTGGTTGATGCATGTCATCGATCCCAATTGCGTAGATCGATGCTCATGATGTCAATCACTGGATTGTCTGGTTCAGACTCGATTATTTACAGACCGCCTTCATATAGCTGGAATATTGCTGAGTGCGGCGTTAAACAACAAACAAACAAACAAAACAAAATCCACGAAGGCATGGGTGGCTGCTCATGATATTAATCACTTGTTTGTCTGGTCCAGATTAACACATTTACAGTCCGCTTTCATATAGCTGGAATGTTGTTGAGGGCGGCAATAACCATGATTAATAGTCACTTTTTTCTCATCTCGAAGCAGGGTGTTGCAGCCTCGTGATTAAAGCGGTCGAAGACTCGGCTTCAGATGTCAGCATTGTCAAAATGTGTGACTCCAGATCACGTTGTCCCCCGCCGTAATATAGCTTCAATATGGCTGAAAGGCGGTGCATAACGCAACACACTATCTCAAAGTTGGAGTGCGTGAATCTCTGCCCCGATCAGGTCAACGATAGGTAGGTAACTATGTTTGGGGAATTATCTAATTACAAAGCGGAAATGGCCTTGCCTTCGACCGTTTGAAGATACTTTTCATGTTGACATTTCCAACACATGCATTTACCTTTACAAGGGCCGGAAATGGCGAACCAGTTTGGAGATGATTGCAGACATTTACCTCCAGATCGACCGGAAATAGTCAACCAGTTTGGGGCAGACATTTGGTAATTGATGTCAGCGAAAGCTAGGACCCAGTCTCCGGGGTATTGCTCAAATGTTTGTGATCAAATTGATAGTTTTTGGTCAGTGATTAACAGGCACTAGTTGTGGGACGTGCACTGTGTCCACTCTGTATACCGGACCCTCCATAACCCGCATTTGCCGATTAGGTCACCTGTGACTGTGGATTTAGAATTCTATCCTTAACGTATCCTTTGCAATTGTGTGGTTTTATGATTGTTCGTGAAAGTCAAATATATATTATATTTATTTATCTTTTTTATTTTTATTCTATTTTTTTATTCGGTCTTAAACAAAAATCCCATCCTATCCTATTCTATCCCATCCCGAATATTACTTGATGGGTCCATTATCGTATTCCATTAACTATCTAACCCCAAACTAACAGGCTTCCGATTGCTATTTCTAACGGTAATTAACAGACACCGGAGGAGCTCCCCGGACTTAACTGATATCTACACACGTTGTTTTATGTCTGAGTCCTTTACTGGGGTCGACCGCCTCCGTGGTCTAGTGGTAGAGCGTCCGCCCGGAGAGCCCGAAGGTCTAGGGTTCGATCCCCGGCCGCGTCATACCAAAAGACGTTAAAAGATGGTACTTGTTACCCTGTCTGGCGCTCGGCATTAAGGGGCTAAAACAAGGACTAGTCGGCTCGGAGTCAGTATACTGTGTGTGAGTGGGGTATTCATGTTGAACTGCGGCATGGTATCTCAGTGTGCTAGCACTATAAATCGGCATCAGTCCGGACTAGTACAAGCAGCCACACAAACACCCACACGTGCATGCACGTCGCTATATAAGTGCAATAATCTTGGACGCGACGTTAAACCCCATTTCACCTCACCTTTACTGGGGTCCTTGTTGTTCTTCTGACAGTGAGTGAGTGAGTGAGTTGGGTTTAACGCCGCTTTTAACAGTATTCCAGTTATATCAAGGCGTGTCAGCTTAATGTGAGAGGAAAGCCCGAGGTGATGCAGGTCTTAGACGTTTACCACTTCCGTGAAACCCACGACCACGGGTATGGTGCTGACAAACCTAGAAACATAATCGGGGCGAACCGGGATTCGAACCCACAATCATAGGTTTCTGGCGTGCCCAAGGGACGCAACTCTGCACAGCGAATCGCGGCGCCTTAGACGACTGGGCCACCCGTGCCCCCTTTTCTGACAGTGATTATATGGGCGGGGTGATAGAGAAACACTTTGTCTGCAGATTTGAATTGGCCATGTTCGTTTATCCACACAAACTATCAATCAGGTAGTAGTCGCCTATGAGTGTGTGAGTGAGTTGGGTCTTACAAGGTTTGTAGGGGACACCAGAAATGAGCTTCACACAATGTACCCATATGAGAGCGCTTCAACCACGAGCTAATTGTGATTGAAGGTTACACATTTTTTTGCCTCAAAAATCTGGGACAAATGTTACTCACTTGAGCTTACATCTCCCCACAAACATTGTTGAATAAAAGTATACACACATATATACATATGCTAATTAGACGTATGGTATATGAACAATGATATAATATGATAAAAATACATATTTACATACAGTAGATTCTGCATTAATAATGTTCATACAAATACAGAAATTAAGTAGGAGTAACAATATACAGTGCTGACATTCAAAAATTAACATTTGATGAACATGTCATGTTTTTAATAAATATGAAAACCTTTGGATTCAATCATATACTCGTATTAATGAACTGCTTGAAAGATTCTAATATTGTTATGATAAAGATTATATTACCAAATTACAAGGTTTATGAATCCGGTTTTCCTTCTTGTCAAACTTTATCAAAAAGATTTGGTCTTATGGAATAACAAATAGCACATTCTCAGAAATAGTGAAATCAATTTTCAACTGAAGATCGACAAGTACATGATAAATGATCTGATACATTAATGTGCTTTTGAATTACTACAATTCTTTCTTAATCGTGTATGTAAATGCTTAGTTTTATAACCAGGGTTGAAGTAATTTGGAATTGTGAGATGAAAAGATTTGAAAGTTAAAACAACTATTTCTAACAATGTTTGTGTTATTGTCTAGGTTGAGACTGCCTGGAATGAAGAATTTTTATTTGTAGTAGTTCGTGCGTACGGGAAAGAAATATATCTCAGATATATTTCGTAAGTAAAAACGACAAAAACCTTTTTATATTCATTAGAAATCTCTGCCAAAGCAGAGTCGATTGTACTATTCCGACAATATCATGAGCCTATGTTTATGAATCACTATAAAATAGTGATGATAGCAGGTATTCGAGAAAAGATGAGCTTATCCTGCCTCATTGGTGGCATCCGTCACAAACACATACAAAGGCAAGTCAATTGTTCACCTGAAAAAAAGTCAAAATAGGGAATTCCATCGGCCATCATTTTTACCACTTATGCGTCAAATTTGGGTAGGTCCTTCGCATGTCTACCATAAAAGTTTTTCAAAGGTTTACTGAGGCCGTGAATACTCTGATGTTATGAATAACTTTCAAACCACAGCAGTACACCTTCGCAAATACCACATTGTTTAAGTTTTAAATGAGTTCACTGTGTCGCACTCGGGCAAAGGCCTTAGATATATCACAGAAAATTATGCATAAATACTCCTGACTATTTCATACTTTGAAAATGTTATGACAAATCTCTAACTACAGAAAAGAGCATATTCAGTCATAAAACCCGACTGGTATTTACAAATAAGTTATATTGTTCGAATAATTTGCCCAAACCTGAAAACTTGGTCTGTAATTGCTTGGTTTCGATTTATCCCCTTGCATCACACTGGCTGACTTCCATTGTGAAGGCGTAAGTGAGTGAGTGAGTTGGGTTTAACGCCGCTTTTAACAGTATTCCAGTTATATCACGGCGTGTCAGCTTAATGTGGGAGGAAAGCCCGAGGTGATGCAGGTCTTAGACGTTTACCACATCCGTGAAACCCACGAGCACGGGTATCCATTGTGAAGGAAATGCATGATTATGTGATGATGAATTAAACATTAACCTGAAAGGTTCACCAACAGTTGACGAGATAAGTTTAAGAAGCCGTTGATTTATATAATCTGCCCCCCTTTATTGGTAGGTAACATCATTTGCCGTTGAGTTGTGAATGACGTAACAGTGACGACAAAACCGTCCTCGATGTTTTTTATAGTTTGAAGGGTGTTTTAAGAAAGTATGTAATTGTCATACTACCGTTTTCTATTATCAGAAAGTGCGTAACTTTCAATTTATTAGTTCCTAATATGGGAAAGTGTATAATTGTCATATACAATCCTCTAATATGAGAAAGTATATAATGTTCATAATATAATTCTCTGCTATCAGAAAGTGTATTATTATCATGATACAGTTTTCTGTTATCAGAAAATATATTATTGCCATAACACCATACTCTGATATCAGAAAGTATATAACAGTCATTCTACCGTTGTCTGATATCAGAAAGTATATAACAGTCATTCTACCGTTGTCTGATATCAGAAGGTATATAACAGTCATTCTACCGTTATCTGATATCAGAAAGTATATAACAGTCATTCTACCGTTGTCTTATATCAGAAAGTATATAACAGTCACAGTTTTCTGTTATCAGAAAATATATTATTGCCATAACACCGTACTCTGATATCAGAAAGTATATAACAGTCATTCTACCGTTGTCTGATATCAGAAAGTATATAACAGTCGTTCTACCGTTGTCTGATATCAGAAAGTATATAACAGTCATTCTACCGTTGTCTGATATCAGAAGGTATATAACAGTCATTCTACCGTTATCTGATATCAGAAAGTATATAACAGTCATTCTACCGTTGTCTTATATCAGAAAGTATATAACAGTCATTCTACCGTTGTCTGATATCAAAAACTATATAACAGTCATTCTACCGTTGTCTGATATCAGAAAGTATATAACAGTCACTCTACCCTTGTCTGATATCAGAAAGTATATAACAGTCATTCTACCGTTGTCTGATATCAGAAGGTATATAACAGTCACTCTACCCTTGTCTGATATCAGAAAGTATATAACAGTCATTCTACCGTTGTCTGATATCAGAAAGTATATAACAGTCATTCTACCGTTGTCTGATATCAGAAAGTATATATCAGTCGGTGATATTATATAATCTGTCCCAGTTGCTGTATTAGTAGGTAAGGATTTTATAAGAAACAATAACATCATTTGCCATTGAGCTGTGAATGACGTAACAATGTCTACTTTCCCATGACTGACCCCTGCAACAGTATATAATTGTCACTATACCACTATCTAATATGAGAAAGTATATACCTGTTACTGAGACATTTTGATCCTTTTATGTTTATATCGAAATCAGTGTGCTATGAGTTTCACATTGTAGCAATTCAGTAACATTTGGAATCAGATATAATACGTTAAGTACTATTTCCATTACTATATCATTAAAATGATCAAATTATCATAAACGTTGATCTTGAAAACGGTTATACTAACTGAACCTGCGTTTGAGAACATAATTGGTTCTAGGATAATCGGAATGTATAATCTAAATGACCTTTTTAATAGTCACAGCATAACAATAACGAGCGCAGCTAATAACCCTGTTGTACCCCATAAACAACTCCACCGTTTACACATACGGAACCCAATAACAACCTAAGAATGTTGTGTTTGATATTTTGTAATTTTAAACCAGCTGACATGGGAGGTGTCATTACAGTTAGACCACATAGCCCGTTCGTGTTTATATTTATTCCCACATAAACTTTCAGTGACTCACACTTTAACAACGCCTAACAACAATGAGTACAAGTACACGTTCCGCTTTGGTTGGTAATGTCGCTGGTCTATCATTACATCCCTGTATCAAAGCGTTCACAAACTCGTGAGCTATTCCTGGCTATATAAATGTGACGTCTTTCATAGATTAAGGAAAAGATACGAAGGTTTTTTATTCCCTGTTGATATTTATGCCAGAGGGTATCCTGTTTAAAAGATGTGACCTGCACTACTGGACATTATATTTTTCAATTTAGTCCAACATCTTTAATTTGTTACGATGTCTCCCTTAACAGATTAAAAACTGACTGAATATAATAGATATGAACTAAATGTTTCATTAACCCTTTCAATGTATATATTTAAAGCGTGGGTTAACTTGGTATATTTTTCACAGTCGATAATGTCCAAATATGGTAGGTGTGATTAATTTGTACTCCATAATAATTTGTACTCCGTAATAATTTGTACTACATAATATTTTGTTCTCCATAATAATTTGTATTCCATAATAATTTGTACTCCATAATAATTTGTACTCCATAATAATTTGTACTCCATTATAATTTGTATTCCATAATAATTTGTACTCCATAATAATTTGTTTTCCCTTGGATGGGTTTTATAAGTTATTTCATTTCGTTTTCTTCATGTCAGCGTACGCCTACTTACACCATAAGAAATTAATGGACGTTCTGGACTTTTTAAAACCAAGTCCTGTCTTCATTTCCATAACCCGGGGTCTGAGTGAGTGAGTTTGTGAGTGAGTGAGTAAGTCAGTGAGTGAGTGAGTGAGTGAGTGGATGCAGCAGATAGGGAGCGAGTGGTCCCCACTACCCTTCTGTCTGTGTTTCTCGTGCATGTATGCACAGTCACGTTGTCCTATCACTAAGTGCCCAGACATAAATACACGAGTAAGTGTGTGTACAGTGAAACCTGTCAAAACCGGAACTCATAATTTGAAAATATCGTCGAGACTGTTGTACAAAATAATATATATTTCTTCTATCTTGCGTGTTCATATCCTCACAGCACGGCACACAACTATAATCCGGACTTCCGTCAAATTCGGACCAAAACAATTTATCCCAGACAAGTCCGGTTCAAACAGATTCCACTGTAGTGGGGCTCAGTTAGTACCTCTCCGAAGTTACATGAGTGTTCTTATACAAATAAGTTCATAAACTGCAATGATGTTTTTCTTATTTGTCTTTGAACTTAATTTCACGAACTGCTTAAGGAGAATATCTCATCTAGTCTGTCTGTCGCGTATAGCTAATACCGGCCACGGTTTTTTAAGTGAGCTGTTGTGTCTATTTTCCTCATTAACTTCAGTATTTCAGAAAGTAATACATGGACGGGACATGCTTACTATTGTCGGAACCACCTGTCGTCTTTGCTGGAGGTGGATGACTGTCGGCTCAACGTGATGCGGTTGTCTTAGCCTTTGTTACGTAAAATACTTATCAGAATATTGATGGCAGCGGTTAACTATTTTTGCGAACACATGATATCATTATGGATTCAAGTGACAACATTTACACTACTATTTTGGCTTTTACGATTTAAATGGAATCGGTTTCGGCGGATAATTCGGCGTTATTCTATGTCTTTGACGTTTTATATTTACACATTAATGTCATAAAAATCATTTGATTTGTTACGACCACCTACGAAGTTAATAACATATGAACATAGCATTTATTATTGTAAATAGTAAATATTAGTAAATAAATAAAACTCGCCACGAAACTCGTTGGGGATATTTTGCAACTGTGTATTGATCAATACATATATTACACGTGATTAAAATTATTCATCTGCATGTTTTGCTACATTATGCATGCCATCCATACATGTTCACGTCCGTTATCGTGTTTCTTGATGAATTTCATCATTAATCTGTCCAAGCAGTTTTGACGTCGTTATTAACTGTTGGTGGTTTGAGGTCTAATTTTAAAATTTACAATATAGTTTGCTAGATTTCGATTTTACATATGTCACTATCACATTTGATGATTTAGCATTTTGTATCACCTGAATTCTACGTCGTGAGAGGACGTGTGTTTAAAGAAACCATTTTCTAATGAGGATACGCTTTCTAAACCGTGTCATTTTAATGTTTGCATTGAAGATTCATCCTGTGCATATTAAATAGGCGCGTATGTCATATGGCGCGGGTGTTGGGTAGGGGTTTTGGGGGGGCATGGCAACAGATGCAGGGACCGAGGGAGAGGTGACTGGGGCCGTGGGAAGACCTTGAGTAACAAACACCAAGCATTCAATCACTGATTTTAACGCGCCTTTACTGGTAATATGTATTGTTACATACACCCCAACCGGCCCAGGATATAACACCCACCAGCCTATAACCGACACGCTCTCATGTCCTATTGACTCGGTCTAACTGTACAACACCTGAAAGTACATTTGGATTTGGGCGAAATTGTTTAAAACGTATTTTTCACAATGTATGTTTCTTTTGGGAAGTTGTCATTTTCAAATCAGCCGTTGATAGGGGTAGTTATACTGGTTAATATGTTCAGGTGTGAGCAATGCACCTGTGCCCATGAGTCACAGCCTAAGCATCCCCCCAGCTGTAACAGCTTGCGTGACGATAAGAGACACTTTGTTTGTTTGAGAAACTCAAAGTCTATTTTGCGGTCTTCTTAATGTGTCTGTAAAGTCCTCATGTAGACACTGTGCTGTGAGCCGGGGGCAGAGATAGAGGGGGGTGGATCTGACAGGTTGAAAATGACCTACATGGCTATAAAATGACCCTGTTGTATTTCTATACTGCCATATGTTACATCGGCTTAAGCTGCCTGTTTTTAAGTGGTATATCTTGAGATAGTGTTTGTACAATTGTTATTGTATATATGATATACGATTAAAAGTATTTTGGTACATTGGGACAGAACTGCCGTAATCCGTAAAAACTACCTTTTAAAAATTACATTTTTTTGATAAGGAATAGTGTTCAACATACAATTTTGTCTGGTTACCGATTTGACAGTGCACTTACGTGCCCTGCCCCCCCCCCCCCCCCCCGTCCGTGGCCTAGTGAAGCTGTGATATTGAATCGATTTATTGAATCATTTTAAGAGTACGTCACTTGACTGAATCAAAGACGTGACTCCGTTCAGATAACCATGAAAGATCTGTTGTAAGCTCTAAGTTCATAAAAGCTTTTAATGACATTTTCTATAAGAAGGCCCTGGTTCGTTGTAAATGAACGAAATATTTTCAATCATGCATTCATAACCCGCGTTTTAACATTGATTTTATTCATAATCAAACCATGGCGGAATTAACTGTGATTACAGATTATATTTCTTAATAGCCGAATATTTATTTTTCATTTTAACGAGATAATCAGATTTAATGAGGCCTATTCTATGCCACAATAATGATTTGAGTACATGGCATTGCCATTATAAAGACGAGTTCTGATTGGCTAATGGAGACAATGTCGGACTGATTATTAAGTGCGGGACGTATGTATGACCGGAAGTTCAACTCAGATGTTAGAGAAGTCTTTGATCATGGGGCTTTTAATTGACAGTGTAGAGTTAGAATGCGCGCGCAACACGCATGCGCCATTGTTTTGCACTTCCGCCTGTATTAGCACATATCATCGAAGCGACGCTTGCTGTTAGCTGCACGTGCTCAATGCGTCAGCACGTACTCATGCGAATAATAACACAGAAAAAAGCGAGACGGTCGTTTCCATGGAAACAATAAAATCGCATCACAGAGCATTTCCGTTCCCAAGGAGATGCGACGTTTAGAAATTAATGTTGATCGTTATTTAAAATGATGAATATGATTTGGTAGCTTGGAGAGGAGAGACGCGCAGTGTCTTGTTGCAGACTGTAGTTAGTTTGCTTGATTAAAGACCGGTGGACAATCACGTTGTCTCTCGGAGGCCAGTAGCATTATGTGGCATTGTTACGCCCCCTGCGCGAAACCCACGGACGCTTAAATGAAAAAAAGGTTCATAAAGCGACTTTTAAGCAGATAATCGATTTTGATAACAATATTGAAGTCCACAATGGCATCTACGGCTATGTTTTGGAGGCTATAGTTTCTGAGATCCCTGTTTGAGTTTGTTCAAATAACAAGAGACTGGATGTAGTTGGTTTTATACCGGGTTATGTATGGTTACAACGACTGGCAACCTTTGTATTTATATTCATGTCGGTCTTAATTTTAATTTTAACACCCCGAATTATTTGATAAAATGAAAGACGTTTAAACCTATATGTAACAGTTGAAAAAGTAACAAAAAGTAACACATTTATCTATGATACAGCTAACAGATAGTTTACTCCTTTTTGTTTGAAAATATGCGGTTTTGTCTATCATCTTCCCTGTTTGTAAGCATCATGAACACTGTCAGCATGATTTGTGTTGGTGTCAGTTGGTTTTCGGACCAATGAATGTTTTAACTGCCCATTCTACATAGTCAACACTGCTGTACGGGACATCGTTATATACCGAAACACGGTTAACGATCCATCTCCAGGCTTCATTGGGAGAATATGTATCACTCTGGGCTCTAATTCTGTACGGGGCACTCAGGGGTCACTTAATGACCATTAATGACCACGGTCCAGTGCTGTCTGTCCGGGAATACTCTTCTCACGGCAGCTGTGACCGCTGATTTATATAGGTAGCATATAAGTATAGAAATTGGAGTTTGAAGGGTGTATCCATCAACTGACTTTCGGGAATGCCAAGTGACGAGGACAATTGAGGTAAAGTAGATGTGTCCCTATCTACATCTGACCATCGCAAAGTTCACGAGAGGCGCACACCTCGACAGTACATATATATTGTCTATATTGTACATGGTCTGAGAACCTAATGTATTTAATCCGCAAAATATTTTCTCAAAACTGAATATAAAAAGCCCTTGTAATAAATTCTCAAACTGGTTTTGCACCTGTTCGTATTTATAACGTGTGAATAGTTTTACATTTAAACGAATTGATTTCTACGTCTCTCTACCGCTCTAAGGAGTCAATGGGAGTCAATGGGAGTCAACGTATGTATTACGTCACTGCATTAACATTTGCAGGATATCACTCGTTGAACCGAGATGTGTTCACCCACAATGTACCCAGCAGTGTGGATTCCGTCATCTCTTTCGCATACACCCAGTTACACAAATATATGTGTTAATTTGTCATGTGGACGCATGTGCGAGGGTACATTTGTAAATAGAACAGAACCCTCTCCGATTAAGAAGAATTATCTGCCATAAGCAGAGTCGATTGTGCGATTCCGACTACATCATGAGCATGTGTTCATGAATCACTATTAAATAGTGATGATACCAGGTGTTTGCGAGAAGGTGAGCGTATCCTGCCCCACCGATGGCAGCCGTCACAAACACATGCAAATGTTCACCTAAAAAAACACGCAACAAAGGTATGTTTAGAGGTCCTTGAGTATCCTTTGTTAATGTACAAATCTGTCGTCTATGTAAAATTTTTCATGTAAACATTTGGCAATAATACGCACACGTTTATGATAAATCAATTCTAAAAAAATACGTGTTCACACGAAAACTTTCATCCAATCAAGTTGATAGCCCTTCTACCTTCCTGGTGGTGTCTTTCTTTATACAAAACAGTGTTGAAACAGTCACACATTTACTACCGAAAATATTTCACGGGTTGCATACGGCTTTATACACTCTATGTAAATAACACGCAAACACATAAAACATTTACTTTACATACGTTTATATACAGGCAATTTAACACATATAGTGTTAAGTAAAAGTTTATAGAACCGGAAAAAACGGATGCTTACTGATCCAAATCTACCAGTGTTGATTAGGGTTAGAATCGGTCTCCAGCAACCCCGTTTGTCGTAAGTGGCGACTAACGAGATCGGGACTTCGTATCCTAGTTGCGTAGATCCATGCTCATGATGTCAATCACTGAATTGTCTGGTCAAGACTCGATTATTACAGACGACCGTGTCATACAGCTGGATTATTGCTGAATGCGGTGTTGACAAACATACCGACAAACAAACAAACAGACTTATCCAAATCCGTAATAGCAATGTGAACACTTTCTTATGATGATCAGTTAACTGGCCAAATACCGATCCCTGAAGAAAAATAATGAAATATACCGTTAAACCAAAACCAAAAATAAACCTACCATTTAGTAATACGGTTTGAAAAATAAAAATACATTTTTAATCATGATAACATACAAATTCGTAATGAGAACATGAACATACATAATGATAAAAGCTAAATGTCTGCGGTACCCATCTTGGTTTACCTAAAACTATAACTCGCAGACGGACCGCGTTCTAGAAGTAAAGTTTGTTTGGTCTTCCCACACATCAGGATTTCTGTACTGCCCGCAACCGTCTAAACCGTCATTATTGTCGTCTTCTGGGGGGGGATCTGTATAGGTAGATATAATGCACTGGGTGTCTGTCTTGTATGTTTACAAGCGAGCACGTTAACCCTTGAGCTGCTTAGCCTGCGTTATATGCTAACATGGCGAGGTAGGGTGAAGCGTTTCAATGTCTGTACAATGCATGGGCATTACATCACGCATCCACCGGGATCCAATTTGAATGGCCAACAAGGAACTAACAATTGATATGTTGTGTTGGGAGGATTTGTTTGAAAAAGAATGCTCCAGAATATAACCGGAACTCTTCACATCTTTTTGACATATTGGATGTCCAGAATTATATTATAGTTTTTTTCGACTCCAACTTTCAGACAAAGATATCATGTTTTGAAGCCACAGCGGAAACAATATCCTGTCTCTAAAGAAGAAGAAGAAGAAGAAGAAGAAGAAATGAGTGTCAACCAAGCGAAGTGCCATATCAAATCGGCCCAAACCCTATCTGAACGACCACTGCATCGAGATTATGTACAGTGTGTTGAAAGTGTCAGCAACCCTGTTGAGTCCTTCGCTTGGAATAAGTCGGCTGGTATGATAAGTGAAACAGAAGGCTTTCTGTTTGCTGTTTAGGACCAGTCACTTCCCACTCGAAAACGTTAATGTGTGATTTTGCATCACAATGTTAATATGAAATGTAGATAATGCAATGAATTAAAGTTGACTGTCCAACACATTGTCAGTGGATGCCCAGCTTTGGCACAAACACAGTATCTTAAGTGACATGACACAGAACAGAAGTCCATCCATGGTACGACTCGGAATATGTAGAGGGCGTAATGGAAAATGATAAATATAATATTCTTTAGAATAGGCCCGTATACAGCCTTATGACCTACTCTGACCATATATATCATTGAATTTTCTGTCACTTTTGACACTTATGTGATTGTCAAGATTTAGGAACACATGCCATATATGCGGACCTCGCTTTCGAAATGTCACCAAGTTGTCCGACTCTCCATTGTTCTCGGTGCCTTAGGTTTGGTACTTCCCAATCTGATGAAGTACCCAGGAATACAGCCCTTCTGACAATCTGGGTAATGCAGAAGGCTGCAGAGTCTTCACATTCTCCGAAACGTTCTCAGTGGGTTTGACTAGGTAGCGCTTCCTGGGAGAAGTCCCACTCGCTGTCTGGGCTGCGTCTAGATGGGACAAGGGCCCTGAGCTGACGATAAGCCTAACCCGCCTGACTGTACCAGGATCTCCCAAACTCTCTTTGCTGCATTTATTGATTTTAATCTGTAAATGATAATAATAATGGATATTTGTGATGCGCTATAGTCCTTAAGGCAATAGAAGCGACAAAACCCTTTCCGTATTCATAAGAAATCGTTTGTACGATTCCGACTATATCATGAGCATGTATTTATGAATCATTATCAAATAGTGATGATACCAGCTGTTCGGGAAAAGGTGAGCGTATCCTCCCCAATCGGTGGAACCTGTTACAAACACATGCAAAGGCAAGTGAAATGGTCATCAAAACATACTCAAAGCGCTCCAATGTATGAAAATTATATACACCACGCTGACTAAGACTCATGATCAAGAACAATCTGGGATTCGAACCCACGACCATTGCATGACCAACCGACAACCTTATTAGAAAGTATCAGCATTCCGCAAAACAGACAATGCTTAAATATAATTCAAATTAATCTTAATCTGACTGATGATAAGGTTATGATAGGTCCATGCTTGCGTCGTCCAGTTACACCTTTCATGGTATCATGTGACACATAAACTGCCGTATACACCTGAATATTGGATTTGACCCAAAAAGTACAAACTTTATCAAAATGTAACCAATCGCCGAAACGCTGCAAACTTTAGGTCCAAAACTTTATGATATCCGTATCAACATTCGTCAACATCGAACAACAATTTCTTGTTTGTTTCATTTTTGCCACCATCATACATATACTTTCTCTTTCCCGTCAGTTTATATCAGAATGTGGTATATGTTGTAATAAGATTAACGTGAAATTGACCTTTGCCCTATAACCCCAACAACACTGTAAGAGAATGTGGTATGAGGTATATCACGGCAGTTTGTCTTGACCAGACACACCAACAACGATTCCGCTCTTCCTTGTGCCACCCGATCATTCTTCTCCTCCTACTTTTTCTTCTCCTCCTTCTTTTTCTTCTTCTCCTCCTTCTTTTTCTTCTCCTACTCCTTCTCCTTCGGCATGGATATTGGGGACCTTTTCTGATCCGGAATCCCGAAGGGGGCAGTGACAAACGTGACTTTGATTTGTAGTTTACCAGCACCAAGATAATGTTTTATGACTTAATGTGACTTCACACTCCATCAAGAGAGGGCGCACCTGTGTGCTGAACAGATTTTCACCTTTTCAATCTAGAACATCGCGTTCACTTTGATGTTCATCTCCAATGCCCACGAGTGGAACAAAATGTATTATATCACAATGGCCGTGCTACTTCAATGGACGAAGCTAATCAAAAGCTACCAATTTTGTCCTTCAAGCCTGAAGATTACAAACCACACCCGCCTCTGTCAAACTGGACAATCACTTCACAATATGGGCACAATGTGGAGGCCATCAGGGTTGTCCAATTGGTCAAAGGGCCCGCTAACCAGGTCTGATTTAGACCGGTGCTTCGAGCAGCGGGTCTATAATTAACGCAGCCGGTTCCATCGTTTACGGGTTGGGTGTTTTTGGAGAGATGCTCGTCACGATGTTATAATTGTTTGAAGACGATCCTCTAACTGCTATCCTAACAGGGGTAATCTTCAGCTGCTCTAAAGAGGTCACACTCACATCCCTGCTTTGTGATTAGGTTTTAGGGAGCTCGTGTAGTGACGTCGTCGACCCGTATAACCCTCTGTGGCGGTAGTCTGGTACGCTAAAATAGCTAATCTGGTTGGAAGCAAATCTCCACCTATTGCGAAAGATACTGCCGTGTGTCGGAAAACTAAAGGACTGCTTTAATCGCGTGATACACTATCACCAGATATATTCCTAGTAAAATAGCTTGATAAGCCCCGTCACAAATATATTTACAAACCACTAATAAATAAAATAAAACCCCGCTGACACTACGCTCCATGAAGTGAGTGAGTGAGTGAGTCTAAACGTCGAACAGTATTTCAGTAATATCACGACGTGTCAGCTGGAGATGAAAGGAAAGCCCAAATTGATGCAAGATTATTTTATTTTGAAGCACGTATTCCTAGGAAAATTTGTTTTTCGATATATTCATCCCACCCCACAACCCAGAATATCAAATGCGCGGCCCCCATTCGTCACCACTCGCCTCTTTCCGTAACCTGCAAGAAGACTCGTCCCCTATCGATGAATGTTATGTGCGAAAATACGACAAACCAATCAGAATGTGCGTATGATTTCAAGTTCTTCGTCAAAGAATCCCTCAGGAATAATTTTTGAATTCACATATGTCTTGCATCTAAAAATATACCAAAGACACAGTTAAATGTGTTCAATCATACTGTATAATTTCGCACGTCCCGATGTACTTTAAATTGCAAACACGAAATAACACGAGTTGGTCACGAATGGCGCGGTCCCCAGGTTACTGATAAAAATGAGAAATAAACAGGGAAATAGAAAAATTCTGCATAATGAATTGATGCCTCAATAATTTGTTTTGTCTTAATTTGAGTTCTATAGCTTCAAGGCGTCAAAGTTGTTGGAGGTAAATGACTGTCGGCCAAACTTGGCGCGGTTGACGTAGCGATTATCAGATCAAATACTTATGTGCCTTTTGATTATCAGATCAAATACTTATGTGCCTATTGATGTCAGTGGTGAACTACCTTCACGATCACCTGGTGTCATCACGGATGTTCTTAGATTCATTCACATAATTTTCATCCCCCAATGGAATCTGTTTCGGCAGATAATCGAGACGTTGACGTATTATATTTAAAACGCTGGCAAGACTCCCAAACGCCTTTAATATTCAATGTATCTATAATTTCTTAACAGTTTATAATATTTAAAACTAAAAGACAATCAAACAAAAGTGTCCAAACGTTTATTGTGTCTGTTTCATGGGGTCTTGATTTGGCAATTATTAGTTCTTCAAATGATGCATAATACTAAAGCGTAATTGTATCTTTTACCCAAAGGGTATTTAATATTAGCTGAGAAATAATCTTTTTTAAATATATGTATCCTAGTTTAAGCTTTGTATAAAAGACAATGTCGACTTTATCTAAGATAGACCCAAGGGGGGTAACTGTCTTAGTGAGGAATTCCCTATTACAAAGTCAACTTGAAATGGGACAATAGCAGCAGATAGAGCATCAGAATTGAAAGAGGATACAAGGAGAAGGAAGGCCTGGACCAATAAACCCAGGTTAATTTGGCGGTAATCACTTGGCCGGTCCCACACAAACAGGCGAAATCAGTCTAAAATTACTGCCTTTGGACTCCCCTTTCCTCCTATAGGATCATCACGGACCATCTGGTCAAGCAAGATACCGGACAGTCCGGACAAAAGAACCATATGTCGGACATTTTGTCCGCTAATAAACAGGACAATTACAAAACGCATGGACATGACTTGAAACCAGACGCACTATTGAATCAATACCCGGGATCAAACAATGGTGGATTTAGACGTTCGGACATTGTCCGGTGAAGTCACAGTGACATGATGGTCACTGCCCCGGGCCAAGCGGTAATGAGAACATCACGGGAAACAAATACTGCTAAAAGCATCTTCATGGACGGCCCACAATGAAACCAAACAAATCTCGTTGAAAAGGTTACTGCAAATTGGCCCCTTCCGTATCGGGCTTCTCTGCGTGTCTGTCCAGCTCGGGTCGGCTGCTGATGAAGACAATGTCGTCTGCTTCTCAGTCAATGTCGTCTGCTTTGGCATCGGTCTGTGGAATTTGACAGTGGAAAGGTTATATAAAAGCTCTGTTTGAATTGAACACGTTGATACACTTGAAGAATTTAAACTCGACACATTGTTGGTGATGGACCACGGTGTCAAGTTTCGTTCCTTCTTTGTAGTGAAGTCCTTCTCGGGGTCTCTGATACCCTTGATTTCTCTGCATTTGCCGTCTTCCCAACAAGAAAGATAGATAGAAGATGATCATATGGATCATGATCAGTTGATGAAGACGTATGCATTACATCTGATGATATATTTAACAATAAATCCCAATCCTTATGTTATCGTTTACGAAGAAGAGGGGGAGAAAAGAGGAGAAAATGGGGTAGGAGGGAAGGAGAAGAAAGGGAAGAGAAAAGAAGGGGAGAGAAAATGGGAGACGAAAAAGGAGGAGATAAGGAGGATGAAAGGAGGAGAGGAGGGGTGAAGAAGGAGGATGAAAGGAGGAGAAAAAGAGGAAGAAGAAGACACCAGGCCAACATAAAAAGACAAAATCAAAATAAAACAGGTTCACTGTAATTAATTTGTGATGCAATCGCTATTGGTCCATTCTGTAGTCTGCACCACCTGAAGTATCTTTTCCTCTCGATGTTCTATATCTGGATATAGCATTGCTAGATTTGTCTCATTCATTTAGTGAAGGGTAACCTGGGAGTCCAAAGAATACAGAAATCCATGTGTCATACGTCTCTTCGACTTACCAACTTTAACGCCGATAGATGACCCATGTCTCTGCTGTAAATGTCTGAATGTTAACGCTTTACTACCATAAACACACCTGGACCTTGCCCCAGCCCTTCATCGGGTGATTCTATTACATTCTCAAGAGGTTCTGTCAATGCAAAACCTGAAGCATAACAAGCAATGAATACTGTTTAAGGGTGCCTGGTCCTACTTGAGCGTATTTCCCTGACCTCATCAGCACTTTCATAGCCCATATAATCACAATGTATATTCCCCTCGTCCTCACACGCCTGCTATAGCTGTGGACACACAGCACTACATGGAACCCTATCCTTGTACAAGACCCTCAAATACTCATCATCATCGCCTGTGGGGCTAGCCCCAGCACGTTTTATTAAACAACGCCTTATGTGCTATGGCCTTCCATGAATGGCCTAGGAACCTTTCTTGAGTGACACTCTAAACACCATTACGTGCCGTTTGTGAGCTCATCTTGACAATACCGTGTGTGTTCTATATCCCCTCACTCTCATAGTCATTATGTAGATGCAAGGGTTTATGTCCACATAGATACCAGTTTTCGGGCGCTGTGATAGACGATACAAGGTATACAACGGTGATATATGGCTAGATATTGAAGCTTGAATGAAGACGGGAACAGAAAACAACCTTGCATCAACCCTAGCTTGGTTTTACTTGCGTCAAATGATATTATCGCTTTTTGGGGAGTATCAATGGTGTCTTTGTTGTCAGAGGTTTAGGAAATGCTCACTAATTTCTTCACAGAAATTTTCACCAAAAAATCTTTTTTGAGGCCCCTTACGTGTTTTGATGTTTTATCTTTTGAACATCGCGTATAGCGTGGATATACGGGTGTCATGTTTCCTGTAAAATATGTTGTTGGGAGCGGAGGTCAGTAGAGTAACGTTCATCGGTTCTTCTTTTGTTGTAAAATGGCAAACAAACAGTATTTAAGTTGCATTATAATTTCGCAAAATATTAATATTATTTAACCCTCGTTGGTAGATAACATAAAAACACAATTAGTAATGCATTTTGATACATCCCTTAAACATACTACTTCATTTTACTTCTATATAGACACGGGTGGCCCCTTCGTCTAAGGCGCCGCAATTGTGCAGAGTTGCGTCCCTTGGGCAGGCCAGAAACCTATGATTGTGGGTTCGAATCCCGTTTCGATTATGTTTCTAGGTTTGTCAGCGCCATACCCGTGCTCGTGGGTTTTGCCGAAGTGGTAAACGTCTGAGACCTGCATCACTTCAGGCTTTCCTCTCACATTAAGCTGACATGCCGTAATATAACTGGAATAGTGTTAAAAGCGGCGTTAAACACAACTCACTCACTTGTATATAGTTAAGTACCAGTGTCTGGGAAAGTCATAGGTTACTGAGACAGATTACGAGGTCAATCCACGAGTCACAATTTCATTAGTCGGGAAAAGTTGAAAAATGAGATCAAAAGTCAAATCTTCTTGAAAAAAGTAGTTACGCCGCAATATTCCAGCATACAAAACGGCGAGGAGACACCATAGCCCGGGCTTCGACGAGCAAACGCTTTCACCGCTGGGCTACCCTACCGGCCCTTCCTTCTGCTAACTATCTGGGGTATATGATACTATCCAGTATTTCGTGACGTTGCTTTATTACAAAGAGACCTTTATTTTCGCAATCATCAGAGTCCACAAAGAAACGGTTGGTGCTTTAGATAACGTTTGTAGTTGTAATGTTGATAAACATTATTTTTTCTGTCTTGCGAGTTTTATTGCGTTTTTGAAGCCAAATAATGTCACATTTGAAACCTCTGGGTTACGTATAATTCCCGGCCACAAGATTATCTGCAATAATATACGTAATACATGGATTGATTAACTGGTCCGGAGATCAACCTCAATGTTGAAATAATCTAATGTTAGAGAGAATCTTGACTCTTAAATCTTGAATGTCGCGAAGACGCAGAACAGTGTTTGCCCTGCACTGGAAGTAGTCCCGCTTTTTTATAGGAATCTTTAAAGTTATATATAGTGAGTGAGTGAGTATGGGTTTACGCCGCTTTTAGCAATATTCTAGCAATATCACGACGGGGGACACCAGAAATGGGCTTCACACATTGTACCCATGTCGGGAATCGAACCCGGGTCTTCGGCGTGACGAGGTAACGCTTTAACCACTAGGCTACCCGACCGCCCCGTAAAGTTATATATAAACAGTCCCAGGTATATACATTTTTCTCGTCCCTGGTTTGCTCCTAAAGCGTGCATTCTCTTTTCTCTGAACAATGTTTTAAATTTATTTTATTGTTGCATTTTGATACATGATTAAAGTGTTGTAATAAAATGGTGACTCCTCAAGTCCATGCTGGTCGATGAATCAACATATGTTCCATATACAAGGAGAAAGCCGCCGATTTATCTGAGCTTTCTTAATTGTTCATGCTTATGAGGGTCGGTGGGGTAGCCGAGTGGTTAAAGCGTTCGCTCATTACACCGAAATCCCAGGTTCGATTCCTGACATGGGTACAATGTGTGAAGCCATTTCTGGTGTCCTCCGTCGTGATATTGCTCGAATGTTGCTAAAAGCGGCGTAAAACCATACTTTTCTCACTCACTCACTCTCATTCTTATGGAACTAAATACATGCCGTCCAATAGACGTTTTTTTTATATATCAGCTTTGACAATATCATTATATTACTTTTTATGAACAGAAACTTTGAATTGACGTAAAGACACACACATGACACACCAAACCATTAAAACATTTGAAGTTGCCTAAACATAATAATCGTCTGAAGTAAAAACTCATCTTATCTGCCCCAAACCATGATGTTTTGAACGAAGAAGCGGTAACGTTGAAGCAATAAAACTCTTTATGCCCCCAAACCGTCGACATATAACACAACAAATTACCCGTATCACAAATGTAGCGTAGAAATATCTAAGAAAGCCATTAAACTCATAATGGATAAAAACCGAACTTTCTCACCAGACCTTTTCTTAAACTTAGAGGTACTTATCCCTCATAGCCGTTTCATGGGACACTTTAGAGAATAAAAGGCGTATCATCAATTGCCTTCTTCAGGCTACTAAGCCCAATGTTATACAAGAGCAGAGAGCGTTTATCATAACGTAACTGACCTGCTATTACAAATCCCGTCTACTGAGGTTATTCACAGAGGCTGTAAACTGATATTAAGCTCCAGGCGGCACTGATAGTCAATCGCCCTAAAATCCACTCCTGGTCTGTTCATGTCAATGTAATTTCTCTATAATCCAATAACACCCTTTTGAATGAGAAGAAATTACATTTTCTACCCTCTCGGCTTTACGGGGGAATCTGTGTGCGACAAGGAGGTGTTTTTGGTTCATAGCTTTTACTGGAATGAATGTACACACACAATGTTATCAAAGGTGATGAATGTGTGTGCACAACGACAGCCATTCTCACGTCGTGTCACATGATGCCAGTCTCGAATTCATCTTTATATTACCGTACAACTTTTCCTTGAAGTTTCTGAATATGGGTAATCTTTTATATCAAGATTTAGATCATGTAGAGATTAAAGGATGAAATGAAATATACAACAGAATCGGTCCTCTCGTCGTAAGCAAGGGTCAAACTGAGTTTATATGATGTAGCCTATGGGAGTATAGATTTCTACAGATTAATTTTTACGTTTCTTTAAGAAACATTCGATGAAAGATGCCATTTCCTAACACACCGGAAAATGTGATTGGTTCACACTACTGGCTCAATATTATTCAGAGTATCCCCGGCCTTAATATGTCTTACTTTCCAATAGTGACTCCCTCAGTTCATCGAGTCTATATTGTGCACGATCCCTTTATTAAACTTTACTTTTAATAATCAATCTCTAGAGAACCTGTTTCACCATGATACAAACAGGCCTTATTTGTCACAAACATGACACAAACTCACATTAAATTACGATTATAACGAACTGAAAGGAACCACTAATTTAGTTCATTATAACCGTATGCAGTTATGAGCATATGTACAGTATATAAAATGGCGGGACCAAAAACAGCTCGTAATAGCCGTCAGTTCATTATAAGCATGTTTGTTATAAACGTAGTTTACATCCAAGATACACATTCACATGGAGACAATGTATGTCTAGATTTATTACCATCCTACATCCAGACCGGTCGTCATGTAACGGGCCTTATCACCGCCTGTATCTGACCCCTAAGTACGTCACGACCCTATCTAACAAGTTACGTGCTGGGACTGTTTCCGGCATGTGACATAAATCATTGACGGAGGAGCAAATAGTGTCTCCCGAGTTATATACACACCAGCTACCCGCTAGGAGGGTGTGGATACGTCATAATATACCCTTATCAGTCGGAAGTGTCCGTTTTATAGTATAGCTCGTGTATAACGAGGATCAACACCCATACTGTATCAGGTTTCATAATATACATTATGTGGGAGGGCTCAGATCAGATTTAACAGCTATGTAAACGTAATCTGTTACCGCTAAAAAGTCATTTGTATTCGACACTCAGATGTTTGTTGATAAACTTGTGTTCATATACTACGTTTATAACGAACACGCTTATAACGAACTAATGGATGTAACGAACTGTTTTGGTCCCGTCATTATGCTGTATATATACTTACATATGCTTATAACGAACTGCGGTTATAACGAATCAAAATTAGTGGTCCATTTGAGTTCATTATAACCGTAATTTGCTGTAAATGAAAGAGATGGGGAATGGAGGGTGTTACTGGTTCTTTTTCATTTAGAGAGAAACAGGTGCAAACTGAGATTAAAATATTTGGCTCTGTTTTCGGAACGTTCCTTTTAGCAGAGAGTTCTTATGAAAAGGAAAGGGTTTTGTTGCTTTAATTTTGTATCATTCATTTATTTTTTCAGATATGTTACTTTTTTTCCAAAAGCAGACTGTTTGTTTTTGTCCCAGTGCTAAACACGTGAAGTGCATATCTGCAAAATGACCCCGTGGAGATTCCGGGTTAAAATAGGTCCCCATGAGTGAGTGAGTGAGTGTGGTTTTACGCCGCTTTTAGCAATATTCCAGCAATATCACGGCGAGGGACACCAGAAATAGCCTTCACACATTAGGACCCCATGAACCCATGCTTGAAGTAAGAGGCGACTTAAGGGATCGGGTGGTCCAACTTTGTAACATGGTTAATTGAGTGTTCTTCGTATCCGCACGGCGTGGATCGTTGCTCATAATATCAACCATTGAAAGTCTGGGACAGTCTGGATTCTTATGAGGCCGCCTTCCTATGGCTGGAAAACTGCTGGTTGCGGCGTAAAATAACAAAATTAAAATATAAATAACACAGCTGTTATTTACGCTTTTATTATCAAGGTATCATAAATATTTAAACATGTACAATCGTGGTATAAAATCTTGCTATTTACAATATCACAATAATGCGGTAGAAAGCCTAATCACAAAAGCTGTAAAGCTGTTCCTGGTCGTGTTAGGCATTGTCCACTTCAGTTATCTGCCCTTGGCACGATCCGGTTCTTTCGGTTCTTATATTGCACTCTTTCGGATCACACGTGTCAAAATTAACGCCCTTGTCATTCAAGCAACGTATTGTCAGTTCTAGAAGTAAGGCCATAAACACCCAAACGAATCTTCAAATTGGCAGTCCGCGGGTGATGATCGACCTTTATTATGGCACAGTATGATAAGACTCGTCTTTGGTTCGTCTCCTGACACGATCGAGCAAATCTGAAATGATAGAGAACAATGAGCTATGAAGATTTTTTCATTACACAAGCATCAAAAGATGTCTTAATTAAATTTGCGGTCGAACTTTGGGTCTTCTTTTGATAACATTATCTTCACGATTAATTTCGATTTAACAGACGTTGCGTTATTAATGACAAGAACATCTGCGGTTGTGACTATATAATATTGCAACACTGTCAGAACACACAAAGACTGGGTAATTATGAGAAATAATACCGAATCTAAATGATAGAAATAATTTCGACTAACCACGAGATGAGCTTTGTTCCTCGAAATAATGCATGTCCTGTCTTATTGTGCTCGCTTGTCAACCGGAAGTACATCCTTGGGTGCAGGTGTCTGAACCGGAAGTGCGTAATGCGGCTGGTCCTGCGTCGAGTCCTCTCCTGCTTTCTGAGCCATTAAAGTCACAATCATCTGTTTGATGTGCTCCATGTCTGAAAACAAAACAAAGAACTTTAACAAAAGAAAACTTTGGACTCAAACTATTTGTAATAGTGTTTCAGAATAATTCGTTACATTTAAAAAAGAGAAATTTCGTTAACATGTTATTATTAATGTTAATTATCATTCGTATCAACGACTGTATTTAATGCAAATTGTCTGCGCCAATGGTTTGCTTTACAAATTGAGATCAATAGCGTTTACCCTTTGAAGATATTCTTGTCGTTTCCCTTACTCGCTAATGCTTAAATATTGGAGAATTTTATTCGTCATGCAAAAGAGTCATTAGTGGTGGCTGCGCGCGCACCTTGGTGCATTATTGTGGCACCTGAAACCCGTGAACGTGGGTACACGCTAAATACTCATAAACTGTTTTCTGCACCATGGTGACTGGACCTCACGTGGTAGTTTGTCACGTGAGACGGTCACATGACGCACTGGGTGAGGTGGGAATGGTCTTAATGGTCAATTATACAGGGTAAGCCGGGTTACCCTCCATCACCTCGGGGTGAACTGACCACCCACATGTTGGTGCGCTCGTAGTGGTAAGTATATAAAGTTAACATATTCAGGAATAAGAATAACAAGACAAAAACGTTTTTGGGGTTTTTTTTTCATGAATTTAGTTTTCAAACTATAATGAGAATTGTTTAAGTATTATCGTTATGTTTTATCACTTATATTCCATATTTAAACACAAATTAATCTAAACCATTTTAATTACATTTATCATATTTATACTTCGACCTATTTGAGACATTTTCGGGGACTTAAAGGAAGAATGAATATATGACATTGGACACCCCCCGCTACCCACGCTTCTTTCGAGGGACTGGTTGGAATAATAAACTAGAATAATTTAAGTTATACAACTGACAATCTTTTCATACGGACATAAATTAAACCAAGAAAGGCGAAGGTCGCCATCAGATTATGAACGAACAACCACTGACCATGTACCAAATTAACACCCACTGAAGACATCACTTTTTTAGCCGGCGGACATTTTAAAACGACGATCGCCTAGGTCAGTGAGTTCGTATCCCCCTCCTTCACTCCATTCTTCTCCCACTCTCTAGATCCCCTACATACACCCCACCCCCCATCCTATTCGTACTCTTTTGATCTCATCGTGAATCACCTATCTACTTCTTTTGTCGCACCGCCATCTTCCACACCTCGGAAGTATAAAGAGCTGCCTGGTGTGACAGGTCACGGCGCATTGATACATTCTTATAACCGCATTACATATTCTTTGATCCGGGTACTTAAGATATACCGCTGGGGTCGTCTGAGGCCTGGCGTGATGCCCGGAGTACGATCACGGCCTACTCGGGCCCCGGCACGAGCGCGTTAGTTTACCCGGTGTGGTTAACAGCCGACAATAATTCAATAACTTCATCTCGTTCTTATTATAATCATACTTCGACCTTGAATAATGTAATTAAGACTTTTTGTGTAAGATATGAGAAGAATTTTGTAATTCTATCTTTTGAATCGGTATGTTATAGGGATGAATTTGGTTTTCGATTTCATAATAAAATCACCCGTCTGTTAAATTCCCAACATGGAATCTCACGCAGAGAATAATTTCAAGGCCGGCTCTGGACTCGAGTTATTAATTCAACACCTTTCAGAAGCTCCTGGTATCAATAATATTATATGCTGTAGTGAGTTGTTGTCTTGTGTTTGTCTATATGACACAATTTCCTTGCCTGAAGATTTCATTGCAGAACACCACACGGTAACATAATCTCGACATAAAGAGAGTTTCAGAGTCAGATTAGTGTGGATATCGTTATTATCCACCCCTAGGCTTAACGAGGACCTTCCCAATAATGTTCTTAGTGACCCCTAGCTTAGAAATGCGCATTGAAAGATAAGCGTATATTTCACATATGTGTTCTGCTAAAATAAATTATGAGAAAGTATAATGCCTCTGACATGTTAATGTTTCAAAATGGAAAAAATCCGTTAAATTCAAACAAAGAACATGCCTTTCAACTCCCCGTGGAACCTGTGAATCTGCCGCGCGTTGTTCTATTGTACACACACACATGTAACCTAAAACCGGCTACAATCACTTCAGTTATGCTGTTTGTCAACTCTAAGTCAGTAACAAGTAGTATTGCAAAGAAAAAACACGTTAAAGCTATTGTTTATAAAAGTGTGATAAATTGGAAACTAATTATTCAGCTGAAGTCGAACAACCGCCACCCGTCCACGCATGCGTAAAGACGAGTACGTCGGACCACCCAAATGAAAGATTTTGTGTGAACACATATTACGCATTGAGTCCGAGCTATGAAGTGTGTAATACAATCTGTATAGCGTGGAATTAAGTAGACTGTTGTACATACCAAGTATAGTCAGTGCAACTTGCGTATCTTTTCTAAGAATAATTATTTGTATATTCCGATTACCTGTCAGTATTATTCGTCTCTACATACATCATATACGACGCGAATTTGCAAAAGACATTTTCCTGTTTGTATTTTTATATTTGATATTTGAATATCTATGAATAGAAGCTCGTCTTCTCAGATGTTTGTTTTTTACCTGTTCGCGGCTTTCTGAAAGATTCACTTTTTAAATATGTATTGAGCGTTACTTAACAATTTTTTAAAATATCTTAGTGACTTATACAGCTAAATCTGACACCAGATTGACAACCGGAGTAATGACACACCACGACATGATGGCGTTAAAAATACAATTTTGTCCATATGTTCTCATATTTGCAATTTTAATCATGTATCTTCTCAATTTTCTTACATTTCAACTTACAGCTACCATACACGACATTGAGGGAACTTTTGTGGTATACGCAGTAGGTATAGCTTCTTATGCACGAGCCAGATGTCTCGAGGCGCACCCCCCACCCCCCTTGGTACAGGTTCCCCATGTGAGACACTAGCTGAGTAATCAAGGTCTCGTCTACCTGAGCGTCCGCACAGGTGCCACGCTTGGTGGGAGCAGCGTGGGAACGAATCTCAGTCCACGGTTTTAGGCGCATAACCATCTGCTGTCGCGAGCCTTTCCCGTCGACTTCAGCGTTCGGTTGGCCCTTTTCTCTCCCCATAACAAAAGATCCACCGAGCGAATCGTCCCGATGGTATGCGATTCTTTACGGTCAAAACATGTTCCTTGGGTGACTAATGTAGACAGTTTTATGACCGATGTTCAATTCAGCTGATGATTGCGCTTTTTAAATGGCATTAAACCCCACCCCTGGTTGAGGGACCAGAGGGAAGACGATTCTTCCCACGCGGGGGGTGGGGGTGTTGGGGATTAGGGTGGGCGTTAACAGTGTCCAGGTAGACTGTTTTATGCTGATATAGGCATGAAAAACACACCTGTATCATGTTTTCACTCACACCTGACTAAGAATTGCAATTGAACCTTGCTTTAATATCAAACAATATGGGGGAATTTTATGCCTACAGCGCAGGTATACGATGGCGAACCTGTTTCTTATGTCGACTTTAGCTTACCCGGGATAATAAAAGGTCACAATCTGACATGACGTTAAAAACGGTTTTTCTGACATACAACACTACTTATAAAGCAGGGGCGGTCGGGTAGCCCTGTGGTTAAAGCGTTCGCTCGTCACGCCGAAGACCCGGGTTCAATTCCCGACATGTGTACAATGTGTGAAGCCCATTTCTGGTGTCCCCCGCCGTTATATTGCTGAAATATTGCTAAAAGCGGCGTAAAACCATACTCACTCACTCACTGAACTGTGAGAATTCCAATCATGGCAGTTATTTGACTCTCCAATAAAAAATATTTTATTTTTTTTATATGAATAATATATGTCAATACATATACCTGTCTGTCAAATAACCAATAATAGACATGACAAAAACCCAAATTACCTTCAGAATCGCCAAATCTCTTCATGAATCGTTCGTGGAGAACGTCGATGTATTTAACAGCTTCTTCCACGATCGTCACCTGGAAAAGAGAAACACTGTGAGACATCATAAAACTTCATTATTAAAACTTATTAAATGCCCATCAAGGGCCAGTTTATAAGGTGCACGCTGGAGTGGGAACACTTGGTCAATTTGTGGTCGCATTTAGAGATAAGCACACAGTGAGTGAGTGAGGCTTACGCCGCTTTTAGCAATATTCCAGCAATATCACGGCGGGGGACACCAGAAATGGGCTTCATATATTGTACCCATGTGGGGAATCGAACCTGGGTCGTCTGCGTGACGAGCGAACGCTTTAACCACTGGGTTACCCCACCGCCCGATAATCAGGACTAGCCTAGTGGTTAAAGCTTTCGCTCGTCACGCCAAAGACCCGGGTTCGATTAATGACATGAGTACAATGTGTGAAGCCCATTTCTGGTGTCCTCCATCGTGATAGTGCTCGAATGTTACTAAAAGCGGCGTAAAACCATACTTTTCTCACTCACTCATTCTTATGGAACTAAATACATGCCGTCCAATAGACGTTTTTTGAAAGTAGAAAGTCACCGATTTATCTGAGCTTTCTAAATTGTTCATGCTTATGAGGGTCGGTGGGGTAGCCGAGTGGTTAAAGCGTTCTCTCATTACACCGAAGGCCCGGCTCGATTTCCCACATGGGTACACTGTGTGAAGCCCATTGCTGGTGTCCCCCGCCGTGATATTGCTGGAATATTGCTAAAGGCGGCGTAAAACTATACTCACTCACCTGCTGGGTGGATATACATGATGCAGTTTAAATTCGCAGAGGAACCGATTTTGTTTTTTATCAAATAAAACTTACTAGGCATTTGTCGCGCCTATTCCATCTTATAACGCCAAATCGAAGCTCATCAATGTGTTATGATAATTGTAGCACACAAAAGCAGTGTATTTAATGTCTATTCTGTTCCAAATCGCCCTCAATCATGCACGGTAAAGTATACAATTCTATAAATGGACCTGCTCATATATTGCCCTGGATAACGGAGGATGATCATCCATGGTGTTTAAGTGAAACGTTGATTAATTGGCTGGATCAGAACGATTGAGAGAAAATGAATGGAATTTCTGTGTCCTTAAAGTTCATTATGCCTTCTCCGGTGTTTTTTTTATTTATTGAGAAGGACATGTCAATTATCAACAAAATGACGGTGACAAAAAAAACGCGGTGCAGTTCTACTGAAATGTCTCGCATAATAACGAAGCCGTAACAATTTCCTTATGCGTGAGGTTTGTGATCAGAAAACCATATTTTCATTATAACAGAATGAGAAATGTAATCTACGGCTGTCAGCTATATGAGTAATTATACCGCCCCCAAACACCAATAAACTTGTCAACCGGTGTCAATGTGTTGACAGTACCAGACGTTACTTCGCGGAATCCCGCTGACATAATTCCCAACGATAAACATACTGATCACCTATATCCTCCAATACAGCAGATGATATCTTTACAGGTCGGACATTGCCCTTAAGCTCTTCTGGGACAGGACCAGGAAATAATGATTGAGCCCTAATAAGCAGCAGCTGGGGGAGTTTCGTTTAACTATTGGGCACATTTGTCCGGCAACTAAGAATGTTTAGCGCTAAGGCCTGGTTTTGTAACGTGAGCCTGTAAAACATATAATCAGGACATTATTTATTTAATCAGTTTTATCTTTTGTCGCAGTTTACCAGAAGAGTAGGAGCGGATATTGGACTCGGATCAGATGGTTCGTTCACAGACGCATTGATTTGTCAAAACCTCGTCCACAGAGTGAACCTCACAGGGCGTCATCATATCGGTGAAGTTGAGTCGCCGGACCCAGTCGGGGTACAAAGCCGGTCATAATTAACTTCGTAATTTCACGAAGGCCACCCCAAGGAGACGTCACAAACGCAGCATGCGCATGGTTTCATTCATTGTTTTGTGTTGGCTTGACAAACCCTCCGCCAGGGGGCGCCAAGACGCACTGATTGTCTTCTTAGCTGTCACGCGCATTGACACCGCGCAGCAGACGACATTTCGTTTGATTAAGAAGACAAATGTCAGCACCTTCATCTCGTATTGGAAATATCGCCCCGACTTATTTTGGTTCGCCCCAACTGACTCGCACTGACACATGACTGGATTAGAACTGCATATATTAAAAACGACTATCATTTGTTAACACAATCTCGACTAGATGGGATAGGGGATAGGGGCAGAAATGAGCAAGTCACTTCTCAGCTATTTTGAAAACTGACCATTTAATTGTGATGATTAGGGACTATAACACGCTCAGAAAATACCCTCTTCAGGTGACCCGTATGTAATTTCATGAGTGACGTTGTGGAGCATGCGCAGATTTCATCAATAATCCCCAATCAACACATGTCAGCTCACCGCCTGCTATCCTTCACTCTAATATCTTCAGGACTCTTCTCAGGTTTTAATAAATCAGGATTTCCTCATTAATTTTTATTTTACAACCAATAATTTAAACCATGTGAGTCGGTTATAATTCGTCCTGTCATCTGCTCCGTAAATGTTGTCATCTGCTGTATTCCCCACTTAATTGTGATAGAAATACTTCATCTACCAATCCTTCCTTCTTACACACGCTGCTTCAGAAGATGGTACTTGTTGTTACCCTACGTGATGCTCGGTATGAACGGCTGTGTTCGTACACACACACACACACACACACACACACACATGCACGTCGCTCTAATCTTCAGAGCAATGATCTTGAAAGCGATTTTAAAGCCCATTTCTCTTCATCCTCTATACACTGCAAGGGTTTAATCTCCTTTACTGCAATAGCATGAACATCTGTCCACAATAAATTTCGCGAACCATCTTGACCCTCGAGCAAGACTCTTTCGTACGTCATGACCAAACCAATCCTTTGTGAATACTGGAGTGATTGAGTGAGTCTTACGCCGATTTAACAATATTCCAGGCATATGACGGCGGGAGACGCCAGGAATGGCTCACACATTGTGTCCACGTGAAGAATCGAACCTGGGTCTTCTGCGTGACGAGCGAACGCTTTAACCACTAGACCACCCCTCCGCAACCATGGTCTCAGTAGGCTTTCCTTCAGGTCAAAATACAGCTGAACAATGTCCAGTGTCACCGCATGCCGGAAACATATTGGGTGCCATTGTACAAAAACAACCTCAGCGCTTCGACTGTCTTACGTCAATGATAAGGTACGGGAGTTGCGATCACCTTAGCGCTAAGATCACGTTGTACAACGGCACCCTGAACAGTCCAGTGAGTGAGTGAGTATGGTTTTACGCCGCTTTTAGCAATATTGCAGCAGTATCACGGCGGGAGACACCAGAAATGGGCTCCACATTGTACCTATGTCGGGAATCGAACCCGGGTCCTCGGCGTGACGAGCGAACGCTTTACCCACTAGGCTACACGACCGCCCCGAACAGTCCAGACAATCAGGTACCAGCACACTCCCTCACTACACGTGGGCCGACGTCATCCAGTTTTAGTACAACTATGACCGTTATTATCAATTTAGTTTTCTTCATCACGCCTGGTGACGAGCAGTCATACTGTGACAAATCTCAGAGAGCCTACGGTACACAATTTCAACGTAATACAAAAAAAACCGCAAACATATTAATCGGCATATTAACCATTTCTGTATTATGAGCAGTACTGAAATACCTTAATGTCGATCTCGCATATCCAAATGCGTAGATCGGTGCCCATGATATCAATCACTGGATTGTCTGGTCCAGATTCGATTATTTACAGACCGCCGTCATATGGCTGAAATATTGCTGAGTGAGGCGTTAAACAACAAACAAACAAAACAAACACACAGATCCACCTTTTTTTATAAACTCGCAAATTCATGTTATATGTTATTTCATCATAATTTTAAGTACCTTTGATACTTTCTGCTGCTCTGCTACAGACGGCACCATTGCTCTCAGTCTTGTATAAGCCTTATTCCTCTGCCACCGTCTGTACCGCCGCACACACCTCCTTGCATACTGGCAGCTGTTTGAGCCGTGGGAAATCGCCTTCATTTCTGGGATCTGTGAAAGACAATTTACTCATTAAACAGGACAGAGCTGTGCGGTTCCCACTGCCGCTAGGTGGCGCTGGTTCGACTTCTGCGCCTTCCCATAGTCTGCATTATTCGCCATGGGAAAACTGGATACGGAACATATTTCGGTAAACTCAGATTCAATAAGAACAGAAGGCTGTCGATATAAAATATTATTTCTTTCAAAGAGCATGGTTATGAC
The DNA here is from genome assembly GCF_022045235.1 of Haliotis cracherodii. Lineage (NCBI taxonomy): Eukaryota > Metazoa > Mollusca > Gastropoda > Lepetellida > Haliotidae > Haliotis > Haliotis cracherodii. The sequence goes on from NW_027266270.1 coordinate 4,755,322, forward strand.
AATAAATGGGCTATTTGGGCTGATTGATAGTAGACAGAAATTCTGCAAAAGTTCAGATGTGATTAAAAGGGATTTTTTTAGATACTCAAAGGGAAACAACAAAATTGAAAATAATTAATAGTGTTTACGTGTAACGTGGAAGTGAATCATCTCTTAATAGTTGTATCTTTTATCCCGTTAAAGTTGACTAGAACAGATCTCTTACGTGCCTTTGATATCTGTCGCATGTTCTTTCTGTTCCTTCTCGAGGCCGAAAACAGTAATATTGTATGCATTCCCAAGTACACTCTACATATGTTTGAAAAGGAGTCATTTCATTGTCAGCCCACATATCACTGACTTGAGAAGGCTGTTGAGCAAACGGCCGCCAAGTTTCAAAGTCATCCAAAGCAGTCTCTAAACGTCGTCTCTTTGTGGCAAGTAATCTGAACAAGTCCCCAAGTCTCGTATTTGATCCATCCATCATCCATATATTCACATATGTACAAACCGAGGACTCTAGCAATTGAGAGAGAAGGTCGATTGTCGACAATGATAACACAATAGGGGAGACAGTTCAAGAATATCAGTGACAAGGCCCATACAAAGTTCACAGTATTTGTACATCGTTCTTTTACTAACGCACGGTCCTGTTTCTGCCCCCAGACAAGCCACACAGAGTGCACAGAAGCTTGTCTATATCGCGCTCGATCTGACAGTCGATGACTAAGGCCCATTGAATGGGAGGTATATGTGAAAGGGGGCTACCTTTGAAAAGGTTAAAAAGCGATAGACGGAAATTATCGCCTTGTCCCAGTGACTAAGTGACATTGGGTGATGTACTGTGAAGGCGGGTTTGGTGGTAGATGAGTTGACTGGAAATGTTTGTGGCAACTTATTGCAGAAAGAAACGCTTGACGCCACTTCATTGTAAAGGTGTTTGTGCTCTCAAGACATCACGTTGTGCCTTTTTGCAACCATCACCAAATGCTGTTTTGGAGTTTCCAAGCAAATAAACAAATGCATCTGAGAAAGGATGTGATTTTATATATTCTCTAAACTCCCTGCCTTGTTTTGTTAATCATCGATACTCTGCTATCTAATGTCAAATAGCCAGGGTGAAAAAGGCATCACCTATAGTGATATCAGAATTACATAAGACAAAAAACGAATAATTAATGTTCACAGAGACTGTACACTGATAACAGCTCTGGTCGTTTATCAATATGATTCCACACAATGTAGACAAGTAAGCTGATTGAATAATAAGTGCAAATAATTATCGCTTAATGACATGGAAGTGTCATATATGACACAGCAACAACGATACCATTTGCATTCATACATAAACAACGTATAAAATGCCTCTAATTACATACAAAAGCAGGCTAAACCAAGGACCAAGCACCCCCTATTGATCCGAATCAAATGCAGTCCTTACCTTAAGAGATGGATCCGTTCCACTGATACCGTAAAATCTCTTCGACTACTGACAGTCCTTATAAATAATTGACAACACGATCGGCACCTTTATACCTGCCCGGTTTACACACACTCCGCCGAAACGAAATAGTCCCATGAAGTAAATCGATAATACATTTTGTTTGATAATGAACAAGGGTAGTCATCAACTTGGATTAACTTCAGCGTCCACAATGAACTCATATGTTGTGCAAATATAGGTTGTTATAGGTTTAAGTTTTTAAATAATTTTGAAAAGTTAGGTTGGTGACATTTGTCGAGTTTCATGTATTCATGCGTGGGAAATTTTGTGTTGAGAACTACTTTCTCCATTCATAGGCAGGCTGTGAATGGGCACGCTGGCGACACGCTTCATATCTCGCGAGAGCCAGCTGACGCGAGACCAGCGCGAGGCGGCACGTTAGGAAACCGAGGTGTAGGTCAGGCCCCTTCAGTTCATACGAAGCCTCCGAAGGGAACGGGTGCCTTCAAGGTTGATATAAAATCTCAAGCCTTTTATCTAACACCGGAAGCAGCTCTTCCGATTGACAGGTGGCGAGTGGGCAAATGTTACGCACGTGGCTGAGTGGCCAGGCTCGGTTTTTGAGGATTCAATGAAATAGACTGTTTGTGAATGATTCTACGTGGATTCAAGTGAATGAAATTGAAGAATATGGACTTTTATTCATAGGTTTTTATGTATTTCTAATAAAGACGATTGCACCATTTGTATATCGCCGTATGGTATTCTAAAGACTGCGAGCGTGAGAACAATTTCAAGATATACGATTTTACCCTTTTTTCTATTTAAAATCCCGATACACCATTTTGACAGATGGATTATACCTTAATTCCTTCTATAAAAAACATCATAAAACTGTCCAGATTTGGAGTTAAAATCAGGATTTAACGTAAAGAAAGCCATCACTTAAGTGTGTTTGAACTACCAATACACCCATAAACCCACTTAGTAATGATGTTTCCACTGACCTATATCTGATGTTATGAAAAGTTGTGTCATATTTTGTTTCACCCAAAAGAGGTTCAATGTTTATTAAAAAAAATATATTTATATGAAACCTCGACTATTATTAATATATAATTTAACATCAAAATAACAGGGGGTTTCCGACGCTCCTCTCCGTGACGCCTAATTGTTAAAGGACACTGTTAACACGCAAGTCTGAAGCATGTTACCAGTGTTTTGTCATTAAAATAACCTCTGAATTTCGCCATGGTATCTTCAATTTGTGCATTTTGTTGTCTGCCTTCCCTGATGTCCAGACATGCTTGACCATAATCCTTCACCACAGTAGGGTTATTTTAGCATGAAAATATGATGCCTAATTATCTTATAATTTCTTCATGACACTTCTGAGACGCCGAAACTTGCCGTGCCGAGTTGCGTCCCTTGGGCACTATGATTGTGGTTTCGAATCCCTTCTGGCCCCGATTATGTTTCTAGGTTTGTCAGCACCATACCCGTTCTCGTGGGTTTCACCGAAGTTGTAAATATCTGAGACCTGCATCACCTCGTGCTTTCCTTCTTCTGTAAGCTGACACGCAGTGATATAACTCGAATACTGTTCAAAGCGGGGTTAAACCGACTCACGCACTACCCTTTTCATGAGCGTCAATAAGTAATGTCTTTTTTTGAAACGATACTCCCTCGGCGTGGATCCCTTTATATTTGATCACCTTTCTGTTCCTCTGGAAGGAATGACCACCCATCTCTATCCCTTTAATGATTGACCACATTTCTGATCCTCTATAATGATTGACTACCCATCTGTACTCCTTTAATGATTGACAACCCATTTATACACCTTCAGTGATTGATCACTCATCTATACTCCTTTAATGATTGATCACCCATCTGTACTCCTTTAATGATTTTATCACCCATCTGTACTCCTGTAATGAGTGACTACCCATTTATACACCTTCAATGATTGATCACTCATCTGTACTCCTTTAATGATTGATCACCTATCTGTACTCCCTTAATGATTGACCACCAATCTGTTCTCCTTTAACCATTGACCACCCATTTATACACCTTCAATGATTGATCACTCATCGGCACCCCTTCAATGATTGACCACTCATCTTCACTCCTTCAATTATGATTGACCACCCATCTGTTCTCCTCAATGATTGACTGCCTTTTCCTTTCTCTCTAATGACAGACCACCCATTTAACCTCTTCACTGAGGGACCACCTATTTACATCCTTTCAGTGATTGACCACGCAGGTGTACCACTTTAGCGATTGACCTCCTTTCTGCAAACCTTTAATGACTGACCGCCCATGTGTATCCTTGTCAGCAATACTACAGCTATATCACGTTGTGAGCAATACTACAGCCATATCACGTTGTCAGCAATGTTACAGCTATATCACGTAGTCAGTAATACTACAGCTATATCACGTTGTCAGCAATGTTACAGCTATATCACGTAGTCAGCAATACTACAGCTATATCACGTTGTCAGCAATACTACATGTATATCACGTAGTCAGCAATAATACAGCTATATCGCGTAGTCAGCAATATTACAGCTATATCACGTTTTCAGCAATATAACAGATATATCATGTAGTCAGCAATACTACAGCTATATCACGTTGTGAGCAATACTACAGCCATATCACGTAGTCAGTAATATTACAGCTGTATCAAGTAGTCAGCAATACTACAGCTATATCACGTTGTCAGCAATACTACATGTATATCACGTAGTCAGCAATAATACAGCTATATCGCGTAGTCAGCAATATTACAGCTATATCACGTTTTCAGCAATATAACAGATATATCATGTAGTCAGCAATAATACAGATATATCATGTAGTCAGCAATATTGCAGCTATATCATATAGTCAGCAATATTACAGCTGTATCACGTAGTCATCAATACTACAGCTATACCATGTATTCAGCAATATTGCAGCTATATCAAGTAGTCAGCAATAATACAGATATATCTCATAGTCAGCAATATTACAGCTATATCTTGTAGTCAGCAATATTGCACATACATCAAGTAGTCAACAATAATACAGATATATCACGTAGTCAGCAATGATACAGCCATACCATGTATTCGGTAATATTGCAGCTGTATCAAGTAGTCAGCAATATTACAGCTATATCACGTAGTCAGTAATATTACAGCTATATCAAGTAGTCAGCAATACTACAGCTATATCACGTAGTCAGTAATATTACAGCTATATCAAGTAGTCAACAATATTACAGCTGCATCACGTAGTCAGTAATATTACAGCTGTATCAAGTAGTCAACAATATTACAGCTGTATCACGTAGTCAGCAATATTACAGCTATATCACGTAGTCAGTAATATTACAGCTGCATCAAGTAGTCAACAATATTACAGCTGTATCACGTAGTCAGTAATATTACAGCTATATCACGTAGTCAGCAATATTACAGCTGTATCACGTAGTCAGTAATATTACAGCTGTATCAAGTAGTCAGCAATATTACAGCTATATCACGTAGTCAGTACTATTACAGCTGTATCAAGTAGTCAACAATACTACAGCTATATCACGTAGTTAGTAATATTACAGCTGTATCAAGTAGTCAGCAATACTACAGCTATATCACGTAGTCAGCAATATTACAGCTATATCACGTAGTCAGCAATATTACAGCTATATCACGTAGTCAGTAATATTACAGCTATATCACGTAGTCAGTAATATTACAGCTGTATCAAGTAGTCAGCAATATTTCTGCTATATCACGACGTATAGTCAGCAACATCACATGCCTATCACGATGTCAGCATTACTTATCGCAATACGGATAGTACAACTTACTGAGTCCATCCTTCAGAAGGACTATAAAGTACTGGATAGATTCCGCCTGGGCGGGGCTGGGCGGTAGCCCAGTGGTTAAAGCGCTCTCTCTTCGCTCGCCACGTCGACTGTTCATGTATGTACAATAAAATCACCTGATAAAGTCAATATGTCGCATACCCACTGTCCGTGATATGGTGTAAATGTGTCAGAAAGCATACCATGAAAAACATAATTTATTCTTGAAAATTATGGAACACAATCAATTGTCCTCTAAAACCAGGTTTTTTAATTAATTGGTTTACGGATCTGCTGACCGTAAAAATCAAGAAAGTAGAGTACATGTAATTCTCAATTAAAAATATTGTATCACCGCTGGGCCAGAAAACTCCATTCAGCAATAAAATATATATCGAACTGTTTTCATGCTTGTCCCGAAAAATACTGAATACTGAACTAAAACAAAATCTATTTCAATACCTACCGACCGTGCGTTTTCACATAAAAAAATAATAAAGTGTCATTTGGGTTGTCGTTTTTTGCGACCACCGACGTGGGTTTTGAGAAAGAAAAAGAGCTTATGAAAAAGGCCAAACATAATTTGGCTCCTCCTGACAAAAAAAATTGATTTGCGGACAAATTTTTTTGTCTCAGATAAACACAGGAGCAACCCCTTCCCAAGGCTCAAGGATGAGTAGTACCGGCAAAGTCTAATAAATGGGCGGTCTGTATCAAGTTCCATGTTGTATTTATCTACTTTTCATCTCATGTGTTTTGCCAAATTATCTACTTAAGGAATAAATGTGAGCTTAAAACATATGTTCCTACGACCCACCTGTCGCTATATAGTGATGCCAACATTACGCGTGAGTGCAAAAGCGTCACCCCTACCCCGCTAAACGATCCCGACCCACCCCAGCCGCTGATCACAGACGTGTGTGGGGGGAGGGGCGCGGCGAGGGTGACAGATTGCTTTTAATCCACGGTGTTACCAACGATTGGGTGTGGTCGTATTTATTTGGCGACTTTTTTGTTCTTTATTTTAACTTGAAAGTATTAGCTTACATGTTTTATGTGATGCCTTGACATTTAATGGCCGGCATGTGTTTGGTGCAATTAAAATGCTAATTTGAAAGTTAAGGCTGCAGTTAAAGTGCTTTGTAAATGCACATATTTACTTGTGGCAGTATTTGATACGAGTGAGGTCTTACGATTGTATTTCTAACCTTGGGTTGTGATTGTATTGTATGAGAAACTCAGCAACAAGCATCATTAACATATACAACAGCAGCAACTACAACAACATACACAGCATTTAGAAACGTGAACAACAGCACGTTCCCACTACAGAGTGACACGCGATTCGACAACGATTTTGAAAACATTCTCACGCTAAGCGTATTAAAAGGTAATGACAAATAGTTACAGCAAAAAAGGTTTACGGTATGTATTTTATATACGGTCCGGGTGATTATGTCGCCACTGGTACGGTACGTATAAGACGCTCTCATTTGCATATTGCGGGGGAGGTACATGCATCAGAAAGTGTTTACATGTCTTGGTGAGTCACCCCACCGTGCACCTCCTGGTCTGTCGCAGCTGATGCTGAATCAGTCATAATAGCGCATGTTTTTATAATCGATTGGTAATTTAAAAGGTGCAGTTGTTCACAGTAACATGGCCTCCGAAAATGTTGTTTTTCACACAAAACAATTCACCACCTGTTTTGGAGATAATGGAAGTCACGTGAAAAATCTTAAAAATCAATCTCAAACTGAAATATTTTTTTAAAATGAAACTACGTTGTTGTTGTTGTTATTTTGTAAATGTTTATGACGGTTGTTAATATTTAGAGCGTTATGTCGTTGAGGCGGGTGTTAACTGGCAAGATATGCGAAAGTGCTATTCAGGATAGTTTTTGTACATTTCGACCTTTCCTAATTTAAGTTGTGAAATATGGTTTCGTAGGAGTTTTTGCAGTCAAAATCAGTCTACGGGAATAACAAGACACAATGGATCCCGGCCTTGATGCTATGGTCCGGGATTGGCCCAGTCGCCTGTGTCCTCACAATTCGCTGTGCAGAGTTGTGTCCCTTGTTACAGTCCATTGAGTTCGAATCTTGTATAATGATCTCCGTGATTATGACGCAAGGTTTGTCAGCACCATACCTGTGCAACGTCGGTTTCAGTAAAATGGTCAGCGTCTAAGACCTGTACTATTATGTGTCTTTCTTCCACTTCAAGATGAAACGCCATTATATATATGTGAGAAAAGTGAAGATGCGGGGTAGAATTGTTCTTCAGCAAACCTGTCAAACCTAGACACGCTTGTCGTAAAAGACGACTAACGGGATCGGGTGGTCAGGCTCGCTGACTTGGTTGATGCATGTCATCGTGTCCCAATTGCGTAGATCGATGCTCATGATGTCAGTCACCGGATTGTCTGGTCCAGACTCGATTATTTACATATAGCTGGGATATTGGGGAGTGCGGCGTTAAACACACAAACAAACAAATTAAATTTGTAAAATAGTGTTCAAAGCGGCGTTAAAACAAACTCTCTTAACAGATAACATTGCATTTCTTGGTAAAAGGTTATTCATTCGCTCCCAGTGTCATGAAACACAGATGTTAAATACACATCGCGAACACCATCTTAGCAAGACTCTTCAAAATGATAATTTATGCAAGTTTAACGGGAAGACACCATTTTAAAAAAGTAATATATTTCCATGTATTTTGAAATCTCATCGTCTCGCTTTGAATAAATAAGCAATGTCTCTTGCAATGTTAAAGTCACATATTTCCACGCCCAACATGAATGCCTTGTTTACTTGAAGCTTGTCGTTATTGGGGTCGCAAGATGGCGCAGCATCCTCTGATGTATGTAACAGCCGGTTAAACTGTCTGTTGTCGGCTGGAACTAAAGACCGCTTCCGGAGACCCTGGCATGCCTATACACGACAATAGATGGCATTCCCCACTTCCGGCAACAACAGGTGACTGCATATGTAGCGAGCACCTGTTGACTGACAGATCACCTGCGTCAACTAATTACAGGTGTAAACTGGGCGCATAATCTAATCAATTATGCAAATAACAATAGACACCACATCCGTATTCTTATAGTATAATAGGACTTTGCCCGTTAAAATTCTCTTTCGTACTGTATAGTTTAATTTCTTTGGGTGATTAAACACCTGGCCTTTTGTGTCGATTTAAATTAAAATTGATGATGATGATGACTAATACGGTTCGCTACATTATTTATTTATCTCATGTCGATTTTTTTTATGCTTGTGAGTCACGATATGGCTGAAATAGTGCCGATGTGACTTTAAATATTAACTCACTCACTCATTTTATGCTTGTGGTATCACTATATGAAATTGTTTTGTCAAATCCGTGACAAACGTGCATGTTTACATAAAAATATACTATACCTCATTCCGTCAGTTTTCTGTTACCCCATTCACGATAGACACCAGGTTGCTCAAACCCCTTTAAACCGCGCATAGGCGGATCCAGAGGGGGTATCAAGGGTGGCGGACCCCCCAACCCCAACCCATCTTTTGAAGACAAAATTAAGTATGTTGTAGGCAGTAAAATATTCTGAGAGTGAATTTTAATATTTTGAACCCCTCCCTTTTAAAATGCTGGCTCCGCCCTTGCCATGGCAAACATTCAAAAAACCTTAGCACCTAAATTTTTCAACAAACTTTGTTTTGATAACCGTATTAATAGAGATTTATACAAGAACTCTGTTCTCAGCTATTAAACTGCAACACGAGTCGCTCCTGCGTGATGCACGAGAAATGTGTTTCCTGAACTGCACGTGCACTTCCTTTGTTTTGACAACGCGGGTTGTGACATGCATGTTCAGGGCAAGCATAATGTTCAAGGGCATGTTATGAGCAAACAGCCCTGATCAAGGATAGAATTTGTTTTATCTATCTGTTCGTTACTTATAACAAAATTACACGTATTTGTTTTTAGTAAGTGGATGCGTTGGTTTTTATTTCGCTGTAAGAAGATTCCCGCAATATCTCGTCGGGGGACACCAAAATTGGGCTTTCACACATTTAACCCATGTTGGGAAGCGAATTCGGGCACTCGACGAGCGGAAGCTTTGACCAATAAGCTATCGAAACGCCCATTCGTGACCAACTCGTGTTATTCCGGGACAAGCCGAATAGCTCGTCTTGCAGGTTACGGAAAGGGGCGGCGGTGACGAATGCGAAACGCCCTGTACGTTTTTGTAACTACATGTAATATATAATTACTTACTGATTTTTCCCGATTTCTAGAAAATATTTAGCTGTAAATGCCACATGATGTCTTCCGTGTCAAAATACTTCTTTCGCTAGCTCTTGTTGCATTTTTTGCGGTGTCGAAATCGCTGGCGACACCCGCGTTTCGTCAATTTTTTCTATCACTGAAGTCAACATTACAAAAAAAGAAGTTCCGTCATTATCAAATTGTTTTTAACAAACAAGTCAGTTGGTCAAAGATCAAAGAGACATAGTTCAACATGATTAATATATTAATCTGTAACTTTAATCTCGCATATTGTTTTAAAGGGAATTGATTTATGTTTGTTAAATAACGCCGACTAAATGTATAGGCGTTTGCAATTGACTTTTATTTTGCAGCTGATAATTTTAGTCATCGAAATCTCAAATAAAATCATTCCTCGGTAGTTTTCTTTATTGAGGGGCGGTCGGGTAGCCTAGGTGTTAAAGCGTTCGCTCGTCACGCCGAAGACATGGGTAAAATGTGTGAAGCCCATTTCTGGTGTACCCCGACGTGATATTGCTTAAATATTGCTAAAAGCGGCGTAAAACCATACTCACTCACTCACTCACTCAATTTCTTTATTGAATTGTTAATACCTTGTAAGATGGCCCCGCTGTATCTTCATAGATTGATAGCTGGAATGGTTAGTGACTTAATGTGACGCAGGTCTTACACGTTTACCAGTTGGTGCTAACAAACCAAGGAAGATAATTAAGGAGAATCATGGAATCGAACCCACGATCAGCAGATCATCATGGATGCAGCGTCTTCCCACTGGGCCACCCGTGTCCACACAAAGTTGACACCAACACAAGTAATATGAGGTGATATGAACTGTGGTTTAACGTCCAGTTCAAGATTATTGCACTTACATAGCGACGTGCATGTATGTGTGGCTGCTTGTACTAGTCCGGACTAATGCTTGTACTAGTCCCGACTAATGCTTATTTATAGTACCCGTGAAGATGCGGGGTAGAATAGGTCTTCAGCAACCCATGCTTGCCGTAAAAGGCGACTATGCTTGTCGTAAAAGGCGACCAACGGGATCGGGTGGTCAGGCTCGCTGACTTGGTTAATGCATGCCATCGATCCCAATTGCGTAGATCTATGTTCATGATATTAATCACTGGATTGTCTGGTCAAGACTCGATTATTTACAGACCGCCGTCATATAGCTGGAATATTGCTGAGTGCGGCGTTAAACAACAAACAAACCAAACAAAAGCTTATTTATAGTGCTATCACTGAGATACCATGCCGCAGTTTAACATACTGACTCCGAGCCAACCAGTCCTTGTTTTAGTCCCTTAGTGCCGAGCGCCAGACAGGGTAACAACAAGTACCATCTTTTAACGTATTTGGTATGACGCGGTCGGGGATCGAACCCCGGACCTTCCGGGTCCAAGTAATATGAACCCTTGGCAAAACATACGGATCAACACAACCTCGCGTTTTCAGTGTGTTATATCTCCATTCTATTCTTATAAATACCCTACACCAATTCGCTACCATTGCTTCATTTTTTGCTCCTTTCGAATTACACGGGCCACCATAACAGACCTTCAATCAAAGTACAGTCCTGAGCGAGAGAATATTTATAGGTGGCGAATGAGTCCACGGAAATTTATCAATATAAAGAAATGACGATTCTACACTGGATACTCGAGGACCGATCAACACAAGACAACACAATATGCCATGTTTTCTGGTGACGTCATGGGGTAGCCGAGTGGTTAAAGCGTTTGTTCGTCACACCAAAATTCCGGGTTCGACTCCCCACGTTAGCACACAGTGGAAAGCCCTTTTCTTGTGCCGTGTGTCGTCACACGGCGGTAAGATTGCTAAATGGGCGTAGAACTCAACTTACTCACTCACTCTATCGACGTCCATTGCTCCACTTAAACCATGGATACAGTAGCAAGGAACCTAGGAACATCTTCGGCCCTGCACCCGTGGATTCCATCGAAGTTCACACTCACTCACTGACTCACTCACTGGCTCATTCACTGGCTCACTCACTCACTCACTCACTCACTCGTTCACTCACTCACTCACTCACTGACTCACTCGCTCACTCACTCACTGACTCACTCACTGGCTCACTCACTGGCTCACTCACTCACTCACTCGTTCACTCACTCACTCACTCACTGACTCACTGGCTCACTCACTCACTGACTCACTCACTGGCTCACTCACTCACTCACTCACTCGTTCACTCACTCACTCACTGACTCACTGGCTCACTCACTCGCTCACTCACTCACTGGCTCACTCACTCGCTCACTCACTCAGTGGCTCACTCACTCACTCGCTCACTCGCTCACTCACTCATTCGCTCACTGGCTCACTCACTCACTCGCTCACTCACTGGCTCACTCGTTCACTCACTCACTCACTGGCTCACTCGTTCACTCACTCACTCACTCACTCACTCACTCACTCACTGGCTCACTCACTCACTCACTGGCTCACTCACTCACTCACTCACTCACTGGCTCACTCACTCACTCACTCACTCACTGGCTCACTCGTTCACTCACTCATTCACTGGCTCACTCACTGGCTCACTCACTCACTGGCTCACTCACTCACTAAAATTCACTCACTCACTCACTCACTCACTCACTTTCACGTTGCTTGATGGTCTTACTGCATACATTACCGAAACCCTTTTACACGGTTTCACTCACATGCATATTTTTAAAACAACTCTTCAGTTTACAAAATATTCTTTATTTACCCTTAACAGCCTACATTAACCTAAAGGTCGTTATAGGGACACGGGTGGCCCAGTCGTCTAAGGCGCCGCGATTCGCTGTGAAGAGTTGCGCCGCTTGGGTACGCCAGAAACCTATGATTGTTGGTTCGAATCCCGATTATGTTTGTAGGTTTGTCAGCACCATACCCGCGCTTGTGGGTTTCACCGAAGTGGTAAACGTCTGAGACCTGCATCACTTCGGGCTTTCATCCCACATTAAGCTGGCACGCCGTGATATATCTGGAAGAATCGTTAAGAGCGGCGTTAAACCCAATTCACTCACTCTCTTAAGGTCGTTATGTATCAATCAATTATTTTTTCATTAAGGCATGTCGTTGTTTTTTTCGATATTTAATGCGACTCAAAGATTAATTAATAGATAAAACCCAATCGGATTTAAATATTTTTCTGAAACCCATGAAGATATGTTTTGAGGATGTTTTAAGGAGCATATTCGGTAACATATGTTGTATTGGGTTGATAATAGCCACAACCGCCAGAAAGACAATCCTCATTTTCTTTTTCTATTAATACGATGCAGATGATAGATAAACGATATCTGAATTGTAACGAAAGTTTGTACAACACAAGTTCACACACCGATAGCGAGGTGGCGCTGACAGAGCACGAGACCATCTTGTGGAACAGACGTCTGATATTGTAAGAAAAAGCGTAGTCGAACATTTAGACTACCAGACTGTCGGCGGCCTTATGATGCGTATGCTATTTTGTAAGATCATATCAGGATTAACACTGCTCTCTGAATTTCAATCTTACAAGATTGCAGTCAGTGTACCTCGGCGACCGCAGGCGCCAATAGCGTGCAAGGAATTGCTCCCGTCACATCAACAACGTCATGCACGTGCAACGTCCACGTGCAATATGGCGGCGCTCGCACATGCGCCGTAAATGGCCCAGCCTACGTGTGTCGTTCTCGGTACAGTGATTCTAAATCATGGAGCACCGTTGCGCATGTCGTGCCCTGGATGTGTCCCAACGCCGACTTCATGTCGGACTTATTTCAGCTTAAATCTAAACTCCCAAGTAATCAGAAAAATGAAAGATTCGGCCGATTTATGGCACAGTCCGCACTGCAGTTCCGTCTGTTAAAAGCTAAGCTGAGATCGTTCTCAAACATGCAATTTGTTCGTATTTTTTGGCCTGGCACACTCCCTGCATGAAAAGCTTTGGCCTTTTTTTCTTGTGGCCTGACACGTTGATGGTGATTTATGGTGTAACGGTATGTCACACATCTGATGAAGCGGGAATAAACAACTTCCTAGTGCAAATGTGGAAATGTGAACGTTGATTTAAGCGATAGAATCTTATTTCCTTGTAAAATTCTTTTGTAGAAAATGAGATATTGATGATGAAATTTCAATCTTGTCAGACGTAACGCGAAGTGAATGTGCCACAACGCACAAAGAAGACTGTAAACATCCTGCCAACACGAGATGAAACCAATCTCGATGTCTCTTAAACTAGCGTTCTCGTGTCATAAATTCATTTCTCACTGATATTTAAGTGCACGGGATAATATTAAGGTAACATGTTCTTTTCAAGCTCATTGTTAAATCCCGAGATGAAAGAAGTTGCCAGCTGTTTGGGCCTACCTTGAGTTGTGAATAGGTGAATAGGTGAATAGGTGAATACAGTTCGTGATACATTCGTATACTATGAGCTGTACGTGTGTTGCCAATGCAGGTCATAATACACGTGGTTCGATGGCATGGCTTAGTTGTTAAAGCGTTCGCTCGTAACGCCGAAGGCCCGGGTTCGATTGCCTACTTGAGTTTGTTTTATGCCGCACTCAGCAATATGCCAGTTATATGACGGTCTGTAAATAATCGAGACTGGACCAGACAATCCGATGATTGACATCGATCCACGCAATTGGGATACGTTGACATGCACCAACCAAGTCAGCAAGCCTGACCACCCGATCCCGCGTTAGTCGCCTCTTACGACAAGCATGGGTTGCTAAAGACCTATTTATCCCGGATTCTCACGGGTGTACCTATCAATTTTTTATGAAATCTTTGCGAGGGGAGTTTTTGATCATATTTAGATCCATTTTTACAACACGTTTTGAAATCATATTCTCAAGAATCACAAGACGCAGAAAACCAAAACTGTGTCTGAATAATAACGACTTAAGAAGATTCTCGGGAGATGACATGATATCAAGAAATGGACTGCTATGTAACCATCGAAATGTATCAATACTTTAATATTTGTTTATGCAGGTGAGTTATTGCTGATTGTGCCAACAACGGATATAATCAGGGCAAATCGAGGATCCGAACCCATGATACGGATCCATGACACGGATCCTGGCACAACTAAGATACACAACACGAATTGCTGTGTCTCAGACGACTGGGCAACACGTGCCCCGAATCCCGTACCATTGTACCTGAACGTTTTCGTAAGTTGCACGCCCCATAATGGTGGCATCATTTCTACAAACATATTACGAGATTTGAATGTGACGTAGTTCGTTAGCTATAGATATTGCACCCGTGAACATCCGGGGTAGAATAGGTCTTCAGCAACCCATGCTTGCTCTAACATGCGACTATGCTTGTCGTAACAGGCGACTAACGGGATCGTGTGGTCAGCCTCGCTGACTTGGTTGATGCATGTCATCGTATCCCAGTTTCGTGGATCGATGCTCATGACGCCAATCACTGGATTGTCTGGTCCAGATTATTTACATACCGCCGTCATATAGCTGGAATATTGCTGAGTCTGGCGTTATAAACAAACAAACAAACAAACTATAGGTATTGAGTGGGTGTAGTTTGTTACGCCTGTTTTAGCAATATTCCAGGAATATCACGTCGGGGGACACCAAAAATTGAATTCACACTTATAACATGTGTGGAGAATCGAACCCAGGTCTTCGGCGTGACAAGCGAATGCTTTAAACTACTAGGCTACCCCACCGCCCTACCATATATGAACGTTATTGCGATGCTAAATTTCATCAACCGTTGTCCGAATTTTGGCCATGATTACAAGACTTGATGATTTAGTTGGACGTAGCTGGCAGGGGCGTAAAACAATATTCACTGACGGTGTGTCCCTGTGTGGGTTCCGAGTTCGAACTGATCCCCAGCAACCAATAAGGTTGTACCGGTCAAGCTTGGTGACTTGATTGCTTGCCATATTGCCCCGACGTCTAGGGACGTTGCACATAATATCAATCACTGGATTTTCTGATTCAGATTATTCACATACCGACGACTTTACTCCTGCGTCGATGTCCGTGCGACTGACATTGTTGTGGAACGACGAGTCGCGTTAAACGTTAGGTTTAGCAATATTCTAGCCATATCACGGCTGGGGATACCAAAATAGGCGTCACGCATTGTAGTATAATTTTACCCATGTAGAGAATCAATCTCATTAAAATCAGATCTTAGTTCTCGCTATCGCCGAACAAAGATCTGAGGACATCCATTACGGGTCACGTCAGAATGAACTTTGACCGTCCACTGAAACGACTAATAAGAAGTCGACATCAGCCAATTAGAAAGCAGCTTTCTCGAATTGTACGGCACTCGTTTCAACCTGGCGACTTCCATTTCAGACTTCGCTTGAAAAATATGTTGACACATTTCTCGATTAAAATTTTGAAGACTGAACAAACCGGAATGTCTAATATATGGTTGAGATTGTATGGCAGTGCTTCCTATGTACTGTGCAACGTCTTCTACGTTCAAATGTTTATCCAACGGAAGCGAGAGATAGACGACAATTTTGACGGAATCAGTCGTACGGGTCGTAACTGTCGTTCGGAATACCCCGTGTTAACGTTTTCGAGGTCGCATGATTACAAAACACATTCCGACTGTCACTTTCATGATCCTGGTAAGCGACGCTTTAATTGGTCGGTTGAAAGGAAGAGAATCGAACCAGGAACTTCAGTGTGCCGAGTGAGCGTGTTAATCACTAAGCTTTGGTTTTGGTTAGTTGGTTTGTTGTTTAACGCCGCACTCAGCAATATTCCAGCTATATGACGGCGGTCTGTACATAATCGAGTCTGGACCAGACAATCCAGTGATTGATATCATGAGCATCGATCCACCTAATTGGGATCGATGACATGCATCAACCAAGTCAGCGAGCCTGACCACCCGATCCCGTTAGTCACCTTTTACGGCAAGTGTGGGTTGCTGAAGACCTGTTCTACCCCGGAATCTTCACGGGTCCCACTAAGCTTTGGAGACGTCGCTAATTACAACTAAGCAATAACATCGTTACACATCTGGACAGACATAATTTCTTTACCCAAACTCTGTAACAGGGTTTGATGGATGAGAAGCTGACTAATGACGTCATCTCTATGCTAAACAGATAAGAAAGGGAACAGTTTATACGGAGTCCATTATATCTAAAACTGGAAACCACTCATCAATCAATGTGACGGCAGGCGATTCGAACCAGACACTTTAACTCGACCCAAACCGGTACAAAGACCTAAAATAATCGACTAATACAGATAATAATCTACTTCGAGTTTCAAGTGTTTACATCAAGCGCCGAGAACAGAGCCTTGCTCTCAAAAGACATCGCTACGCATCGTCGGTAGCGCGGAAAGGCAGCACGTGCTTCGTGATTGGGCTACAAGTTCGCCCAGCGGATTCATACGCCGTGAAATGAACTTTCATAAATAAGTCAATTCAGGCACAAGCTTTTACTCAAAAACTACATTTGCAAAGGTGGGGGAAATTGATTTAAACATATGTGTCTTAACCTTCTCATATGCATGATTATGAATCGACAAGAGGAATAAATGGCAAGTTTGGCCGCGCCATGTTGAAGGCAATATCGGGCGGAATGGTAATATGTAATTAGTACCTAAAGTGACACAACTAAAGCTGCTTTTCAAACTACACAATTCAATCTCGGAGTTGCAATGTTGGTCTCTTTAACAGCTAAGAACAATTGGTTTAACTGTGCGTTTTCTTTTTATCAAAATGGCTCCAGTAACCTGTTATTAGACAGCATGGGTTTTGCGTGCAAAGCTTTTTACAAAATAAAACAACTATGGCAGATTATTGGACGTTTTGTAAATGCCAAGCATTTACCATTTTCAGTCAAGATGGGGGTAGTTGGAAGAATCACTCGAAGTGGGAACCCCTAATTGTAGGTGGGGATCTGGGGACAACTATATCAGGACATGAATACATTATGGGATATTTGTTTACTATTTTGGCTGAAGTACCTGCATTTATAACATAGTTTGACTATCGGTTAGAATATGGCACTTAAAATTGTAAGTCCTTCAATAGTTGGTTTTTTGTATCGCAGCTGCTACGGGACTGTTACAGTCATGCTTAATTTGAATGCAGCACCCTGGACGCATGTGACTGACTGCCTTGTCGTCAGTAGTCAGTGATGGGGTCTTTGTCGTCGTATATCGCCATAGAAACATCAGCAAACGACGGAGTAAAACTTCTTCAATAATCAAGTTGCAATGCAATGGGTAATATGGGTAGTAGTAGTAGTAGTAGTAGTAGTAGTAGTAGTAGTAGTAGTAGTAGTAGTAGTGAGTGAGAGGAGGATGGTGTAGCGGCAGTGTTGGGAGAGAGGGGTGATGTAGTGGCAGTGTTGGGAGAGAGAGAGGGGTGGTGTAGTGGCAGTGTTGGGAGAGAGAGAGGGGTGGTGTAGTGGCAGTGTTGGGAGAGAGAGGGGTGGTGTAGTGGCAGTGTTGGGAGAGAGAGAGGTAGTGTAGCAGCAGTGTTGGGAGAGAGGGGTGGTGTAGTGGCAGTGTTGGGAGAGAGAGGGTGGTGTAGCAGCAGTGTTGGGAGAGAGAGGGTGGTGTAGTGGCAGTGTTGGGAGAGAGAGGGGTGGTGTAGCAGCAGTGTTGGGAGAGAGAGAGGTAGTGTAGCAGCAGTGTTGGGAGAGAGGGGTGATGTAGTGGCAGTGTTGGGAGAGAGAGAGGGGTGGTGTAGTGGCAGTGTTGGGAGAGAGAGGGTGGTGTAGCAGCAGTGTTGGGAGAGAGAGGGTGGTGTAGTGGCAGTGTTGGGAGAGAGAGGGCTGGTGTAGTGGCAGTGTTGGGAGAGAGAGGATGGTGTAGCAGCAGTGTTGGGAGAGAGAGGGGTGATGTAGTGGCAGTGTTGGGAGAGAGAGGGTGGTGTAGTGGCAGTGTTGGGAGAGAGGGGTGATGTAGTGGCAGTGTTGGGAGAGAGGGGTGGTGTAGTGGCAGTGTTGGGAGAGAGAGGGGTGGTGTAGCGGCAGTGTTGGGAGAGAGAGGGGTGGTGTAGTGGCAGTGTTGGGAGAGAGAGGTGGTGTAGTGGCAGTGTTGGGAGAGAGAGGGGTGATGTAGTGGCAGTGTTGGGAGAGAGAGGGTGGTGTAGCGGCAGTGTTGTGAGAGAGAGAGGTGATGTAGCGGCAGTGTTGGGAGAGAGGGGTGGTGTAGTGGCAGTGTTGGGAGAGAGAGGGTGGTGTAGTGGCAGTGTTGGGAGAGAGAGGGGTGATGTAGTGGCAGTGTTGGGAGAGAGGGGTGGTGTAGTGGCAGTGTTGGGAGAGAGGGGTGGTGTAGCGGCAGTGTTGGGAGAGAGAGAGGTGATGTAGCGGCAGTGTTGGGAGAGAGGGGTGGTGTAGTGGCAGTGTTGGGAGAGAGAGGGTGGTGTAGTGGCAGTGTTGGGAGAGAGAGGGGTGATGTAGTGGCAGTGTTGGGAGAGAGGGGTGGTGTAGCGGCAGTGTTGGGAGAGAGGGGTGGTGTAGCGGCAGTGTTGGGAGAGAGAGGGGTAGTGTAGCGGCAGTTTTGGGAGAGAGAGAGGTAGTGTAGCAGCAGTGTTGGGAGAGAGAGGGGTAGTGTAGCGGCAGTGTTGGGAGAGAGAGGGGTAGTGTAGCGGCAGTGTTGGGAGAGAGAGGGTGGTGTAGCGGCAGTGTTGGGAGAGAGAGGGTGGTGTAGCGGCAGTGTTGGGAGAGAGAGGGGTGGTTGAGTGGCAGTGTTGGGAGAGAGAGAGGTGTAGTGTAGCGGCAGTGTTGGGAGAGAGAGGGGTGGTATAGCGGCAATGTTGGGAGAGAGGGGTGGTATAACGGCAGTGTTGTGAGAGAGAGGGGTGTAGTGTAGCGGCAGTGTTGGGAGAGAGAGGGGTTGTATAGCGGCAGTGTTGGGAGAGAGGGGTTGTATAGCGGCAGTGTTGGGAGAGAGGGGTGGTATAACGGCAGTGTTGGGAGAGAGAGGGGTGGTATAGCGGCAGTGTTGGGAGAGAGGGGTTGTATAGCGGCAGTGTTGGGAGAGAGGGGTGGTATAACGGCAGTGTTGGGAGAGAGAGGGGTGGTATAGCGGCAGTGTTGGGAGAGAGGGGTGGTATAACGGCAGTGTTGTGAGAGAGAGGGGTGTAGTGTAGCGGCAGTGTTGGGAGAGAGAGGTGGTGTAGCGGCAGTGTTGGGAGAGAGAGGGGTGGTGTAGCGGCAGTGTTGGGAGAGAGGGGTGTAGTGTAGCGGCAGTGTTGGGAGAGAGAGGGGTGGTGTAGCGGCAGTGTTGGGAGAGAGAGGTTGTATAGCGGCAGTGTTGGGAGATAGGGGTAGTATAACGGCAGTGTTGGGAGAGAGAGGTAGTGTAGCGGCAGTGTTGGGAGAGAGAGGTAGTGTAGCGGCAGTGTTGGGAGAGGGGTAGTATAACGGCAGTGTTGGGAGAGAGGGGTAGTATAACGGCAGTGTTGGGAGAGAGGGGTAGTATAACGGCAGTGTTGGGAGAGAGGGGTGGTGTAGCGGCAGTGTTGGGAGAGAGAGGTGGTGTAGTGGCAGTGTTGGGAGAGAGGGTGGTGTAGTGGCAGTGTTGGGAGAGAGGGGTGGTGTAGTGGCAGTGTTGGGAGAGAGAGAGGGGGGGGGGGGGGTTAGCCTAGTGTCAGCTCGTCGTGCGGGAAGAGCCGGGTTCGATTCCCCGTATAGGTACAATGTGTGAAGTCTGGTGTCCCCGTCGTCCGCCGTGGTATTGCTGGAATATTGTTAAAAGCGGCGTGAAACAATACTCAGAAGAAGTGACGCAGGTGTCATACCCCAGATCCACCCGTTGATGTTTGTAGGTTCGTTCGTTTGTCAGCATCATACCCGAGTGGGTTTCACCAAAGTGGTAGACGTCTAAGATCTGCATCACTTCAGGCTTTCCTCCAACATTAAGCTGACACGCAGTGATATAACTGGAATTCTGTTCACAGCGGCGTTAAACCCGTCTCACATTTTTTTCGTGTTACACTTAATTCTGTCATAAAGTCGGATAATGTGTAGAACAAGCACTTCTACTATACATGTGTTGGTGGCGTGTGAGAAAGATTTGTACCTGATCGGGCCAATTACAATGTTCCAACGCTCTTTGTACTTCTTTGTAAACGTCCACAAAATTAGGAACCCGTTATTTTAAGCATGGATCGTTCCAATTTCAACACATGATTTACTTTTAGGAAATAAGAAAGGAAATTTTCCAGATCATTTTAACAGCCTTCTCTTTCACAAAGCACTGCGCGGAACTTGTGTTTGGCTCCACGCATGTCCACACAAATTCCCAGTATTTCTAAAAGCGTATGAAAGGCTGAACGTACACCGTGTCTGGGAAGGTATCATTTTAGCCAAGCCGGACGTTGGTCGTGTTCTGGTTAAGAAAACCTCTTGAAAAGACTGAACAAAGTTTATAATAGCAATGAGATAAGTTATGCAAAAACCTTCACGTTTGATCTGTGGAGTTCTAAGCTCCACGACAACACCTGGCAGAGGTCGGATGTGTGCGGATAATAGAGTCTGATGTTTCGTATGTACCCAACACATTTCAACGCAGTTTAGCTGAATTATATTATGTCTCTTAGAAGCAAACAAGGGGTAATATGGGTAATGTCTGGAGTGTAAGCTGGTGCCTTGACTATATTTGGGTGTTTTTTTATCTTTGATTTAACTACGTCACACGTCGGATTAGCGACTTTGTGTTGATTTTACATGAATAGCGGGGTGAAAGAAAGTGTACATCTAAAAATTGTATTTGACCAAAAACTTACAAACGTTATTAACTTGAAAACAACAACTGAAACAACTGAAACAACCGAAACAATGCAACGTAAGGTCAAAAACGCAACCATGATACCCTGTATCAATCACAGCACCATCGAATGACCATTTCTTGTTACAAATGTTATATTTGGCATAACACTTTCTCAGTAAAGTACAGATTCTCGTACTTTTTGTTGGTTAAGTCCCGTCCGGGATTCGGACCCACAGCACACAAAGTCAGCGAGCTGACCCACTCAGCCAGTGAGGCTTGTTTCAGTTTCAGTTTCAGTTTCAGTTTATTATTCTCCAAACCGCCGTCGGTGGTACAAAAGAGTACAAAAGTACTAGCATGTAAGTAAGTATTAATATTTGACAAGATGACAGTATGTCATGCATGAATATGTTATATCTTTTCTGTTTTGTGTTTTCTTACTGCTTTAAATATTTCATCAATAAATCTCGATAGGTTTTTTAAGATACCTCGTGTTTTGACTGGATAATAACCTCTTGAATGTATATAAATTAGACCAATTATTTTGGTAAGCAGTTGGTAAGTATACACTTCTATGTTTTGACAGAGCATGGCATCTAAACAGATAATGGAATTCGTTACATTATTCCAAAGGCCGGTTTGACATCATGCGCATCGATCCACGCAATGGGAATACGATGACATGCATCAACCAAGTCAGCTGCCTGACCACCCGATCCCGTTTGTCTCCTCTTACGACAAGCATAGTCGCCTTTTACGGCAAGCATGGGTTGCTAAAGACCTATTCAACCCCGGATCTTCACGGGTCAGAGGAACTATGAGACTTTGACTCTTTACTTTAAGAACTCAGTATATCAGTACCTTGGTGCAATGCCGCTCTCAGCCAATGTGTGATATCTCATACCATGGGGATGTGGTCGGCGGGTAGAAGACTGGACATTGAAGTCCGGCGGTCAAGACGTGCTCAGCCTGGGGCACTTCATAAACACCGTGACGACAATTTTCTCCCCAAAACGACATCGTCACATGAAGGCTCCGGTCGTTTGATCACATAATCCTGACATAAGCATTTTGTTCGCACTCTGGCGTTGGGGGGAGGGGATCTTTGATCTAGGATCGGCTTAGCTGTTTACCTGGGTGGATGTAATCTGTAAACATTGCAATCAGCTGTGGTCTTTGAGTTTGCTCCTCACACAGGTGGCGTTCAGTGTTTGGTGAAGCTAAGTCTTGTAATGGCCATTGCGACAGATGGGGAATGGATATACACAGCACAATAAAACTTTGTGCTGATATAAAATTATGTAAATACACGTATAATTTAAGTCTTTGAAAGGCATTTAGAAGTGATACACATAAAGAAGAGAATTTATGAATCTCAACTTCTTTGTTATGAGGATCACAGCGTTTCGGAGTATATACTTATTCCATCGACGGATGAAGGTGTAAGTAAGTATATACTCCGTAACGCTGTGTTCGTCTTAACAAAGAACTTGAGATTCATAAAGTCTCTTCCTTACGTATAATTTTACCACAGACAAACATGTTTCCATTTTCCTTCAACGATTACGTGTACAAGAATGTCCCCTGTGTTTTTATCACAAATGTGATTTTGCTGTACATATTAAAGTTGTATTTCTATTTCTTTGTGTTGTAATGTCAGGTTTCTTTTTTAAACATATTCTATTGTCAGAACACAAATGGCTCTGACACAAGATGTGAAACTTACTTTGCCGGATCACTTCAACAATATCGTCAAACTATGTTTTAAAGAAATGTTTTTCTTGGGTATAGTGTCAGTGACGGAATCCTGTGTTGATGATTGGAGAGGGTGGTAACACTTATGTTTGTCTGAGATCATTCAAATAGATTCATGTACCGCTGACGATGTGATTATCATCGTAAAATCATGAAAATGATCAAAATAAATAAACAATGTGCGCAAAGAAAACTAATTTCAAATGCAATATGTGGATCAGATTTAAATATCCTATGTGCATCATAGTTTATTCTGTCATCGATCCCAGTTGCGTGGATCGATGCTCATGATGTCAATCACTGGAGTGTCTGGTCCAGACTCGATTATTTACAGACCGCCGTCATATAGCTGGAATATTGCTGAGTGCGGCGTTAAGCAATAAACAAACTAAACCAAAAATACATATTTGTTCGGTCACTGACTGAAGGCATACAATTCTCTCCTCTCATATATCTCAGGACACACAACAGGTCCTGCGAACATATTCTCCTGTTGTAAAATCTGTGGAAAGATTATAATATTCTGGAACAAAATTGTTTTGCAAAAAAATTCCCAAATTAAAGTTTTATTCTATTGTATTATTTTACATGCTTCATATGCAGAAAATAAGTCACAAAAACACTGAAAGTCACAGAAAAACACATACGAGAATGTTATTATAACATTGAATAATATGTGATCAGCTCGGGTGCATACGACGGTTCATGCCATACATGCTTTCACTTGTAATATTTAAATATTTCAGAATGAGCGTCAGCTGTACTAAAGGTATTGCGACAGTACACACACAACTGTCCTTCACTGTGAACACACAATGCCATTTAGAAAGTGGTCAAATGTAACACATGTTATAACTGGGATATACTTTCTCAGTAAAGTACAGATTCTCGTACTTTATTGGGTTGAGTCCTGTCCGGGGCCGAACCAATTTACACTTGCACTCTAAAAACAAACGTTTAGTAGAGACATGTTGAAATACTTGTTCCTAAACGCTAGTGTATATCTTACATCACTGGTGTTTTATAATCACCACAGCTTGCCATACAGCCAACACACACATTTATTCATAAAAGCACATCCGTTGGTTCTTTTTAACATGTACGAGGGTTTGGTCTCTGACTTTGAGTGCTGGTGATTAGATGCCTCAATCTGGCAGTGTGGGGCCGAATCCCTGAATCCAAAAAAGTACGAGAATCTGTACTTTACTGAGAAAGTGTTATCCCAAATATAACATTTGTTACCCTACACTGATGAACACAATTCACTGGGACAACAGCATACATCACGCCGTGGGCGGTTCACACCGCGGCAACACCCAGCCTTTGATCACAGAGTTGTAAACTACCCACCTACACCAACAAACATCTCAAAATGATTATATCATAGACTTATACAGTACTTATTGACACAGTTGCACCTCGCGAGCGCAATTTACCTACGTTCAGGGGGCATTCCATTCCTCCGTACCAATATAACCTTAGTGTTCTTTGGGGCGTTTTATTGGGCGGTGTCGCTTTTATCTGGCGAACGTGTTGATATAGCGGGATATACGACAGTTTATCATGAGTTGTTAAGCAATCGTTCATACGATAAGCTAAAGCTTATCCGATCAAGCCTTTTCACACCTTCGAGACAAAATGGTTGATCCATTTTTGCCTCAGGACCGTTATGTTCGTACGCATCGTGTGATCTTGGTCGGAAATAATTTTCTCAAACGCGCCGAAATTCTAACATCGTCACGTGATAATTTGAAATCCGAGTCATGTTTCTGATTCCCACGTGCTGCGGTACTGGTTTCCATACAACATTCATTACCTAACAAAAGACTTTAGAGTATAATAACAGCGGATGTTACGTGTTTCGCTTGACCTTTCACACGCCATCGCGAGCGAGCTCTCTTTACACTACCTGGCTTACACCGATCTGTGACCATACCACCCCTACCCTCCTCCCCCCACCCCCACCCCCAACCTCTCGCCCTGTCACCTTTCCCTGTGTCCCATCTGACGCACAGCGACCCTCCTCGAACGGCGGGCGTTTAACAGGCTCGAGGAAAGCAGTATTCATTCCCCTCCCTTTCATCCTTCACGGGCTAAAACACAAATGCCATTTAATGCTGACTGGCTATATGGTGTATATTAACCGATAGGTTGTTAATACAGGTTATTTGGCGTTATGCTCCATTTTCCCACGACCTCCCTACCCTGAAAGTGTTAGCGATACGTCATCTATCGATCAGCGGATTCAGATAACAGAGTTTTAATAGAACTACACAGTGTCTGCTTCCTCAAGCCGCTACTGAAAGATCGATACGAAAAAACTTCTCACCGTACTTTTTTCCCAATGTCAAAAGGTGTAATGTTAAGTCGCCCGTGGATCTATTCAGAGGTGTGATTAATTTCATACGGGTTAAAATAACCAATAAAAATGCATATTTGGAAAAAATGACAGGATCGAACGGTTCAAACAAAGTTGTACGAACTTGTGTGTTGACACTAGGCTTTTGTATGGCACGCAGGTTGGTGATTATAATGTGCAACATTACACTACGTTTAACCGTGGGAGCATTTTTGTAAAACATATTTTTTTAATATTTTCTTTTTTAATTTCAATATCTCGAGATGTTACTCTTTAAGGCACGTGTGGGAAATCTTTTTTAACTGTTAAATCGTTAAATAAACGAACAAATGTTGTACTTAGATGCCCTATATATATTTAACAGTATTTACCTGAAAGAGATACAATCAATATAATCATCTCTAAATTAGCCTTCTATGTTAACTTTCAGATATTAAAATATTTTATATCGCCAATTTGCTCTGATTTTCCAAACGGCTTCTTATCAGTCAATATTCCATCAACGCATCAATCTGTTTCACCAAATCTGAACGAAGAAAGAGATTTCTTGAACAGTTTTACAATGTTAATGGCATCAAAGTTTTAAACTTCAATATGTTACTTGATCTTCATATTCATAATTAATTTCGTATGTATACTACATATTTTTAGCCATAGCTAAAATACAGATATTTAAAAAAAAATACAACTATGAGTATCAATTTAAAAAATTAATTAAAATGGTCCAGCCTCGATTATTTACAGACCGCCGTCATATAGCTGGAATATTGCTGAGTGCGGCTTTAAACAAGAAACAGACACACCTACAGCTTGTCTTTTAGGTCTGATGTATAAGAGTGAGTGAGTTGGTTTAACGCCGCTTTTAACAGTATTCCAGATATATCACGGCGTGTCAGCTTAATGTGGGAGGAAAGCCCGAAGTGATGCGAGTCTCAGATGTTTACCACTTCGGTGAAACCCACGAGCACGGGTATGGTGCGGACCAACCTAGAAACATAATCGGTGCGAACCGGGAATCGAACCCACGATCATAGGCCTCAGATGACTGGGCTTGTTTTGCGCACACCTTGGACAATTATTGACGCTTTTTTCTGAATATAACATATTCTTTACAAACTCACGCTTGACATTGACACGTGTGTACAGAGCATAACTTTAGTTTTGTCTCCACTCATCATAAGTTTCCATTTGCACGACCATTCATTGAAACAATTTACTAATTTCCGCAAATTAACTTCATTTGTTGCAATTAAGGTATGGATCGACCCTTTGATGTTCTTGGGGGAGGGGAGGGGGTGGTGGGGGGGTATTAACGAAAAGAAATTGCTTGAAAAAACATAATTATGTGCCTGACAAATGAGATGAAAGGAAGTTGTCTGCCACAAAATATACTTTGTTGAACGATGTTTTATTAAAACAAGTATATAATGGCTCAAAGTTTTAATTAATACATATCTGATTTAGCAGATGTGGTTCAAAAGATATCTTGTCTCCATACAAAATCTCCCCATCCCCTATAATATCAAATAGTCGGCCCCTATACAGTGCAGGGGCGGTCGGGTAGCCTAGTGGTTAGAGCGTTCGCTCGTCACGCCGAAGACCCGGGTTCGATTCCCAACATGGGTACAATGTGTGAAGCCCATTTCTGGTGTGTCCCGCATTGGTATTGCTGGAATATTGCTAAAAGCGGCGTAAAATCAAACTCGCTCACTCACCTAAATAGTGCTTATAGTATTTTGACTGTAACACTGTTTATAAGTACTAGTCGACAGGGCGCAGTGTATCTTGTGTGTTGTATTGAGGTGTGCTGTGTAAGTTTTCTTTTATACCCGTGGACACTTGGACACATTACGTTTCCATCTTTCTCTTTTGTATTCAACATAAAAACTGTATTGACAACAGTATAAAGATCTATACCAAACTGTTCTTGTTAATGCCACAATTTAGCTTCTTCGTACAGATTCAAAAGCCTTACGCAGGACAACAAAACATGCGTGAATAGACATGTTTTATAGGTTCCGATCGTGTACTATTTGCGGGAGTGTTGTCTTGCCAGGAGCGTCCTTAGTGGAACCCATTCTGGAATGGGGGTAAACAGTTGTTTACTTCAGCTAGTTGTTGATCCTGTTATTAAGAATTATATTGTAATATATATATATTGTATGTGTCTCGCCTCTGTACTTGGATAGCTCTCCAGGATCTCCACCCCCAGGATCTCCACCCCCAGGATCTCCAACCTCAGGATCTCCACCCAAGGATCTCCACCCTCAGGATCCCCACCCCAGGATCTCCACCCTCAGGATCCCCACCCCAGGATCTCCACCCCCAGGATCTCCAACCTCAGGATCTCCACCCAAGGATATCCACCCTCAGGATCCCCACCCCAGGATCTCCACCCTCAGGATCCCCACCCCAGGATCTCCACCCCCAGGATCCCCACCCCCAGAATCTCCAACCTCAGGATCTCCCCCCCCCCCCTCCCCCCAGGATCCCCATCCTCCGGATCTCCACCCCCGGATATGGGAAGAAGAGAATCCATACAATAATTATGTTGACAGGTGTTTTCAGAGCTGTGATTACACATAGCATAACTGTGAATGGCATTCACACTGCTTTAATCGTGTGTTTTTTGTTTTGGAAGCTCTCTCAATTGAACGGGCATCTTCCACACGTGTGGGGTATATATAAAGTGTTTGTCTTTCCACTTGACAGGTGATTCAGTTGTTAGTTACACTTTCTAATTGAACAAAGGAATACCAGTCACTGTTATGTATGTTGTTGTTCTTCGCGACGGTCCACTTTGAATCGATGTTATTTCATCGTCTCATTTGCAGGCACTCCTTAAAATGTCAACACTTTAGTAAACTGACGGGAAACAGAAGTACGCGTCCAAGTTTGATGTTCAAAATGAAAAAAAAAAACAGGAAATTTTTATTCGCTGTATTCGTACGGGTTGTGTTTTGGATCTTAAGTTTACAATATTTCGGCAACTGTTTTCAGCCTGGCAACGTTTTGATAACGTAATATTTTGGTCAAATCCAAATTTCTAGTGTACACATTCTTTTACCCGCCAGTCTACTTCAGATTGGATATTTTTAACGCCTGCTGCTTTGCTGATTTATACGGAAGCCTTTTAGGGCCATGTGGGGTTTTTTTTATGTTTTTCGATACTATGTTGAAATTTCAAGAAACTAAGTTGAAATTTCAAGATACTATGTTGAAATTTCAAGATACTAAGTTGATATTTCAAGATACTATCTTGAAATTTCCAAATACTATCTTGAAATGTCAAGATACGGAAGTTGATATTTCAAGATACAGAAGTTGAAATTTCAAGATACTAAGTTGAAATTTCAAGATACTAAGTTGAAATTTCAAGATACTATACTTCTATTTCAAGAAGTTGAAATTTCAAGATACTAAGTTGAAATTTCAAGATACAAGATACCATTTAAAATTTTTTTAAAAAATTTCGATAATATCTTGAAATTTCAAGATCCTAAGTTGAAATTTCAAGAAACTAAGTGGAAATTTCAAGATATAGAAGTGGAAATTTCAAGACTATCTTGAAATTTCAACTTAGTATCTTGAAATTTCAACTTCTGTACCTTGAAATTTCAACTTAGTTTCTTGAAATTTCAACTTAGTTTCTTGAAATTTCAACTTAGGATCCTGAAATTTCAAGATATTATCGAAAAAAAAATTATTTTTTTTAAATGGCCCTAAAAGGCTTACGTAGATTTATTTCATTACCTATATTTACTAACTCTGCTGATATCTGGTTTAAGACATCATGGATATTTGTCCCCCTGGGAGATCTCGGGAATCCATACAAGTATTATTTTGACAGGTGCTAACAAAGCATAACTGTGAATGGCGTTCACAGTTTTTTTGTCCTAAATGCTTACAACCATGTTGTTGAGGCACCTTCAATACGTGTGGGGTATATATAAAGTATTTGCCTTTCCCCTTGGCAGGTGATTTAGTTGTTAGTTACACTTTCTAATTGAACAAAGGAATACCAGTCACTGTTTGGTATGTTGTTGTTCTTTGTGATGGTCCAGCTTGAATCGATGTTATTTCAAAATGTAGACATGACATGTGCAGGCGATATTATTTGGCCTTATTTCCTACCAGATGAATCATTCGTTCGTCAATTCACTGACTATTGAGCTACAAAATTATTTCCCCGGACGCAAAATTACAGTTTTGATAAAAAATGCTTTCCCACACGAACCCT
Source organism: Haliotis cracherodii (assembly GCF_022045235.1). Classification (NCBI taxonomy): domain Eukaryota; kingdom Metazoa; phylum Mollusca; class Gastropoda; order Lepetellida; family Haliotidae; genus Haliotis; species Haliotis cracherodii. The sequence goes on from NW_027266270.1 coordinate 4,784,995, forward strand.
TAATTCCTTTTGGTAGTGCAGTGTTCAATAAAGTATGCACGTGTTTTCTGATAAATTGTTCTCCGACTTCGTATCTTTGACTCAAACTAAAAGGTCAAGAAGCAAGTTATTGAAATTTACAAAGATACACCTATAAGTTACGCGGGATGTATCATTCCCAGGGAGTTGAGATTGCAAGTTACTACGGCTAACTTACTTAAATTGGGAATTTAACATGCGCTTTCCGACATATGCGTATTTCATGCATTGGCCCGCCAGGCCATTTAGTGATCGGTCGAAAAGGGTATGTCCGAAAAGGTGAGGCTTTTAGGGTTGCTTACTTAATTTTGGAGAGAAAAAAATGGAATTTTGAAATATGCCATGCAGAAGGTGGGTGAGGGGGGTGGGGTGGGGGGAGAGGGGGGACTAAGAGAGTTTTTCTTAGGTTGTGTGGCGGTGTGTTTTTATAGGTTTAGAATTTTAGGGTTATTGACAGCTTGTTTGTTGTAGTTTTTAGATGCGGCCGAGTAGGCATATTTCGTCTGTGGAAAGAATATTGACCGATCATTTTTTGCAATCCTGGAGAAGTTCAATATTGTCGAGTTCAAAAGGTTTCTATTATAAATATCTTAAAGAAATGCCATTTTTTGCAAACTATATCTATCTACCTAAATCTGTTAATTACCCGCTCTTAAAATTTCGCACGAATAACCACAATTTACCAGTCGAGACTGGCCGCTGGAATAATGTACCCAGAGAACAACGTCTATGTTCATTCTGTAACTCCCCGGCAATAGCAGATGAATTCCATTATATATTTCGATGTCGAGCTTTTGATAACAAAAGACTTCCACTTATTCCTAGAAGATATTTAACTAGGTCAGATGTGTTTTCATTAAAAAGCCTATTTTCAACGACCAAACTAAACGAGCTAAAACGTCTAACAAAGTATGTATTATTTGTATTTACCACTTTGAATGCTAAATCTAAAGGCCGTCTTGACGTACGTATTATATATATATATATATATATATATATATATATATATATATATATATATATATATATATATATATATATATATATATATATATACACACACACACACACACACATATATACACATACATACATACATACATACATATATATATATATATATATATTTGTACTTTATGTATGCTCTTGTACCACCGTCGGTGGTCTATGGAGAAATAAAGAATCTGAATCTGAATCTGAATCTGAATCTGAATTAGATAGATGCCTAGTGCTTTATAGGTTTGTAAGTCATTTAGGGGGTTTAGTAGCGTTGTTAGTGTCATTTGTTTTGTTGCAGTTTAGTGTGGATTAGAGTGTTGTTCTGTAACGTGTGCAATCTAGTATTACGTATTCACGAGTTTCTATTACTACTATAAAAATAATCATTATTCATATTTTTAAATAGTATAGAAGTTGAGGCACTAGTAGCGACCAGTGAAGATCCAGGTTAGAATTATCTTCAGCTTTGTGTTTGTTGTTTAACGCCGCACTCAGCAATATTCCAGCTATATAACGGCAGTCTTTAAATAATCGAGTCTGGACTAGACAATCCAGTGATTGATATCATGAGCGTCGATCTACGCAAGTGGGATACTGTGACAGGCATCAGCCATGATCTTCAGCAGCAACCCATGCTTGAGGTAAGAGATGACAAACGGGATCGGGTGGTCAGGCTCGCTGATTTGGTTGATGTATGTCATGGTGTCCCAATAGCGGAAGTCGATGCTAATGATGTCAACCACTATCAGTCGTCATGACGCCGAGTTCGACCCGTGTTCGATTTCCTAAATGGGTACAATGTGTGAAAACTATTTCAGGACTCCGCCGCCGTGATATTGCTAGAATGTTGCCAAACACGGCGTAAAACCATACTCACTCACTCAATAAAGTCTTACACAGATGTGTATTTAGAGTACAGATGACGTCTACATATCTCATTTATATGTAAATTCCTATATGACACTGCTCCAAGGTTGCAAGTACAAATAATGAATATTCATGAGAGTCGCCAGGGCAAGTGAGATAACTCTCCTCTCAGACTGAGCTCCACTTCTTGTAAAAAGATTAAGAAAATCCCCCAGACATGCCATTTTGTTTGTCATACACTCATGGTACCATTTTGGTCAATAATGATGTCAACCCAGCACGCATTGTCAAAGGTGCCTTGTTAATTTCAATACCGCACTCTGAGTACTATTAACGTCAACCGGGAAAGGAGAAATTACAAGGGTCCAACGAAGCAATGGACTCCAGGTCATTCCAGAATGGCATGTCAACTCCGACATAAGTCTCTCAGACCAAAATCATAACTTGATGGTCAAACTTGTCAATGGCATGGGCACAGAAGGTCAGTTTATAATTCCCGAGAGTCACGTGCCACGCGCTAGCCGGACGGCGTGACACTCGCTCCCTCCAGATCGCACCTGATCGGTCGGGGCTGTCAAACGTTGATCGATAATCTTCGTAACGCAGTGACAATGGCCCGCGAAGACTGGCCACTTGAACTGACCGGTCCAGCAAGACGTAAAGTATCTTAACTATCTCGACAATAGCCCAAACACATGTCGCTGGACTGAATGCGTGACCAGTACCGTTGTTGCCATTATAAACTTGCTTACACATCGCGGAGTGATTATGGGAACAGTTTTATGAGTGTTCTGACTATAGTTTAACTATTGTAGAAGGTTGAATGCGCTTCGCACGAATTTAACTAGCTGGCTGGCACTTTCATTGATGGCCCAGCGTGATCATTCATTAAAAGCCTGTAAACTTGCGTGATGGAAACAATCTAAGTGTCACGTGAACAATAGAATAGGTAATTACCCAAATTGAAGAGAGCCTTGACAAGTGACGGGATATAGATAACGGTCTTGTTCTTCAACCAACAGGTGAAGACATAAACACATGCTCGTGTTGACACATCGCAGCAGACCACGTCGCTGACTATTAAGAGGGTGAATACCATCAAATACACACGTTTTAACTCGAAGGATAAGATTAACATTTAAAATAACCACCATGCCAGATTCAGTTTAAGTTTGCTTTACTGAGCTTTTGGGGATTGTGAAATAAACCTGCATGTGCATTGTCTATTGATAGATACAATGTATGTTAGTTAGTATGACGATCCACAGGAACTTAAGGGTACAAAAGGCCTACCCAAATATCACAAGCACGATATGGAGACCATTATTAATTTTGCTTTATCAACCAAATCAGAATGTAACCATTTTAGCCAAAGTGATTACAAAATGTCATCAGGTGTTAAAAAAGTGTGTGTGTGTGGGGGGGGGGGGGGGGGGGGGGGCACCAATAAACCCCACCCCTAGATCCGTAACTGATCCAGCAATTATTTAAACAACATTTGGGCGATGGTGTAGCCTAGTTGTTAAAGTGTTCGCTCGTCACGATGAAGACCCGGGTTCGATTCCCAACATGGGTACAATGTGTGAAGCCCATTTCTGGTGTCCCCCGCCGTGATATTGCTGGAATATTGCTAAAAGCGACGTAACATCAAACTCACTCACTCACCTAAATAGTGCTTATAACATTTTGACTGTAACAATGTTTATAAGTACTAGTCGACAGGGCGCTGTGTACATCGTGTATTGTATTCACTTAAACAACATCTATGTTCACTCGGGTACAGCATGATGCAGGTCTCAGACGTTTACCACTTTGGTGAAACCCATGAGCATGGGTATGGTGCTGACAAACCTAGAAACGTAATAGGGGCGAACCGGGATTCCAACCAACGACCATAGGTTTCTGGCGTGCCCAAAGGACGCAACTCTGTACATCAAACTGCGGCGTCTTAGACGACTGGGCCACCTGTGACCGCTGTGTCTCTGTACCTATGCATATTCGCATACATCTGTGTGTGTTTATATATATGAATAAGCATGATTTGCGAAAGTTTTAGTTCGTATTTGGACGTCGTTTATAACGCACACAAGGCTATTAGTAGTTGTATTTGCTGAGCACTATTATATCCTGATTTGGTATATGTCTCTTATTACATGCTTTTGAGTGATAATTGTACATCATGTATTATTGAACTCGTTTATCTATTTATTTATTTATTTATTTATTTATTTATTTATTTATTTATTTATTTATTTATTTATTTATTTATTTATTTTATTTTTATTTTTATTTTATTTTTTTTATTTTTTTTTATTTCATTTCATTTTATTTTATTTAGTCTTTCGTTAATCCGAACGGTATCTCGTCTGCAATAGGGAGATTCACTGTAAATAGTTCATATAAGGCGCGAGAGCGTACCGCGAGATATGCAGCAACTGCGAATACCCTTTAACATAAAACGATAACCTCGCTTAACTCTTTGACATTATATTTTTGTTGCTCTATAAGAATTATTCGTTTTATAAACATCTGAATTACATGCGTGTACTTTAACTAAGAAAAGCCTAATGGTGTTTAACCGGTTTGCCGACATTTTAAGAGACAAACTTGCTATTCGTTTCCGATGACAAACATTGTCAGTCTGAATGTGCGCTTCCTTTAAAGCAAAAGCGTTTTTTTGCATTTCAAATTTACCAAGCGTGGCATTTTGTATCCAATCGCAAACGGATGTTAATGAACCACACGTTTTTCTTTCCCACTTTAACGATGTAAGAAAGTTAAATTGGACATGCGTTTTATTTTCTTATAATAAGCCTATCAATCGAAGTTCTACACGCGAATTGTATTTTAAGTTTGAATTATTCCAATTTGTAAAGTCAGATGTGAAAGATAGCCTTGACAAAGAGCGGCTTTCAAGATTCCAAACGCTTGCGGAGTTAAGCTTGACAGGTGAGTTGCGACAATTTACCAGCCCTGTACTTTGTCTCTAATTATCAGAAAAAGTTTAGCAGGTAACTCGGACGGGTTTGTTTAGTGTGTGTAGCGTAGCAGAGTGTCATTGCGATGTTTCGAGCGGGTGCCCTTCGGAAACCAACAATCTGTTAACATTCGTTGAAAAACTTCATCATGACTATGGTATCTGAGGAGAAATTAGCGTTGCGTGGAAATTATCTTGGCTTGACTAAACTGTAAATCGTAGAGGGAAAAAAACAAGGAAAATTTGGGAGCACAAATCACAAAAATCGCGACAGTTGTTGAGAGTATGTGTGCTTGGCGACAGCCGGCTAGATGACAATGGTGGAAGTTGTTAAACGAACACTCGCTCCTCGCTCCGTGAGTCTTTCCCACGCGACCGGCAATCTTTATCACACCTGATAGCTCCCGTTTACTGACGCATATCCCTGCGCCAGGTCAATAAACACAAAATACCATTGCATCGAAATAAATAAATGCAGTATACACCTTATGGAATATGTTTACGTCTTACATTGTAGTTGTGAAAAATATTGGCGTGATTAGGAGAAAACATCGCCTATTTACATGCGAACTCTTTTCTCTACGCGGAATGATATCGGACCGCTGTGCGGTTCGGCTGCTCTATATATAGCACAGTGACTTCATTCGAATCAAACACATGTATTCTAGTGTGGTTGGAGCATATTGGAAGCTTTATTTTGCTGCACGGATCTAATTGACAGTTATGAAGGTACGTATTTTTTTCCTTCCAACTCTGTTAATGTTTGCCTCAAATGTCTCCTCTTCGTCTGCGTGTTTTATGTCATAATACCTTTGCATATCAAATCACATATCGGTCAGAGCGCGAGCAGATGTTTGCTTCGCTATTTTGCGTGTTCCGGGTTGCTGGTCGTGAGACCGAGCCAAATACCATTGATCATATGACACTATTCCGTGATAATACGTGCTTGTATTTACGAATTAATGCTATACACAAAAGTTTCCATATATATTTCCGTTTTGTGGATTTTATACCAAGTCCACCACAGCCCTACCTATTGCTAGAATGAACATATGTTTCTCTGGAAATTCCCCCGTATTTGTGCCTATATGTTTACAGATGGTTGGGTCGAGTGACAAAACTCACAATATGTCTATGTCGTTTCAAATTAATAAAATAATCACAAAAAAGTATCAAGCTGGTATTTAATTGACAAATCATTTTGTTAATACCATATGTCAATTATTTATGTAATGAATGAGATCATCTTTATGAAATGTCAAATATTTTTTTCCAAAACTACCTGGGAACAAAGCTGAATTTGTAGGTTAATTTACAAAATATATAGTTTGGGAAGTAACTTTTACTGCTGAAAGTTGTTGATTGTGAGTGACAAGCCGAGCCCATCTGGGATGTTTCCTGGGTTTGTCATAGAAAGGGTGTTACCATACGTAACGTTTAATCCATGTATTAGTGACAACTGCGGACAAAACTGAATGAAACTTGTTAGCTACAATAAGTTTATCAAGAAAACAATAAATATTTACCTTGAATTATGTTTAGAACAGATATTATTGCATGTGTTCGTTGCCATATGGTGGCTCGGCCATCAGCTTAGTCATGTGATTGATCGTGTTTACATTTGACACGCATAGGAACGGTGTTTGACATGTGCACTGTTTTGCAAATTCCTACCGTTTTTTATCATTTAAGTAATATTTGTAACTCATGACGTTTCTACATGCCGGTGATAAGAGAGCAGACGACAGAGATTAGTTTTCGCGCCACCATATGGTGCAGACGATTAGTTGGTCATGTGACCTCAGTCGAATGCCCCGCGAGTCAGAACACGAAATATTACGCGCGCTTTTTCCACATGGCGTTGGTCGAGTATGGAGTTTAGTGAGTTTTAAACTAGTTGTGTACAAACCATTTTTTCACATTTTCTTTATACAATTAATTAATGTGCTTTTAAAAGGAGTGTTTAATTATAATTTCGTCATATTTTTTAACCGTTTCAACTATTTACATCAGTAAACGGCATGCTGCATTTTATTGATTGTAATTATTTTTTTTAAATTAAAAAAAATTTAAACGCTTTTTCATTTTTTGTCTGTAAGTGTTTTGAATATCAGTGATGCATACAATGCTTTCGTGGCTTAGCATACAGTTTCCTAATCTTGTATATTTTTATGTAATCGAGCTTGCTTCCTCCTGTCCCTGACGGTTATCAGTATAACAGCATACTTTGAACTTGAAGACGCCAATAACGAATGTCGTAGTTTATGAATTCTTGAGAATGTCGGTCTCAACCCGAGGGCCATGTCATTATGAGGTCTTCATTAACCCTTACCCCCAGGCTGACACTGTCTCGCACCCCCGGGGTCGTGTAGCAACAACACATGGCGCATGTACCACCCTGCGGTTTCTACTTAGACCAAACATAATTGTCCCCAGCGTCTTCACCTCAAGGTTAGAAGGTCCTCCACCGCCTCATCCATAATGTCACATTTGCATGTCCCTGTCTCGTATCTTTCTCGCACGATGGTTTATCTTTAGGCAACTGGTCGTGATGGAGGGGTCGCACCGTGGAGCCTTCATGGGGAGTAGTTAGTTGTTGTGATATAAATCACAGTGATAAAGGTAGCTTTCTCGCCGGCCTTTATCTACCTGCCTTTAGCTTGTGAGATGACTGGCCATCTGATACGACAGTACGGCCTAATGAAGAGTTTAATGGCTCGCTGCGCCTGCGTAGGGGTCACGTGGAAACTAGCTCAGTAACTTACGGAGGTCTTCAAGATATATACGGAGTTTCTGTTATCGTCCGACCTTTAGGAGGGCACGTGGATTTGTTCGGCTTTGTGACGAGGTCAAAATAAATTTACTCCCTCGGGCTTTCATGAGCTTTGATATATACCCCCAGTCCTCTAACGATTAACGTGAATCACTCACTGGAAAATCTGGCGTTCCCCCCACCGGAGTAAGGCGAAACCCTGCCTGTAATTGACGCTGTATGACAATGGGACTTTGTACCGTTAATTTTACGTTTCACTCGAAGGTCAGTTCAGCTCCAGTGAATCCAGCCCGCTCTCTTCTTTGCCAGTTATCAGTTATCTCCCCTTGATAAAATGTAATCCCCAATAAACAGGTCTAATAACTCACAACGGGATGTGTAATCCATCTTTCCAGCCGATACCTATCTCACTCAACTCTGATTACAAGATTTTTTGTTCCTCCGACATACCAAGCGTTGCTGGGTAGCAAGCGTCTTCAGGGTAATAATCTGTCATATGAAACATGTCCACATGGGAATAAGTGGCTTTATTATCGGTATTGTTATTTTTGAATACATGTTATTTATCATTGTTATGCCGTATGACACTGCTCACCCGAAATTCGCTAAATCACAATAACTCGTCCTGACTTGGAGCCGTTATCATTCTGAACTCACACCTGTACTTGCATCAAAATGACTCATGTCGACATTGTCGCTGGATCTATTCATGTAGGCTATCAGGGTCTTGTCATTTGACTCGATTGTAACGGTCATATGACTGGAAACATCTAAACTCGGTCAACTATCCGGCAGACCCGTCTAGAAGTGTTAAGTCTTGAGTGCGTAGCCCAGTGGTTAAAGCGGTTGTTCGTTATGCCGAGGACCCGGTTCGATTCCAAACATATACAATGTGTGAAACCAATTTCTGACATCAATCACCGTGGTATGACTTCAATATTATTAAAAGCGTCGTTAAATCAAATCGATCTCCAGTAGCACATGCATCCTCCTGAGGCAAGAGTGAGTGAGTATGGTTTTACGCCGCTTTTAGCAATATTCCAGCAATATCACGGCGGGGGACACCGGAAATGGGCTTCACACATTGTACCCATGTCGGGAGTCGAACCCGGGTCTTGGGCGTGACGCCCGAGGCAAGAGAGTTAAGTGCGTGGAAACTGAACTTTTTGAGTCAGTTAACTCTCTTGCCACGGGAAGATGCACATGTTGATGAAGCAAGGGTTTATGTGGTCACAATGGCATCTCGACATCGCTGTTAAACTTATAATACCTATAGTTAAGTTAAGTTATTAATATTAAACATTAAACCCACAAAACGCAGACAGCTAGCTGTATGGGACGTCATAGTGCGTCAAAAGTGCAGACCGGTCAGAATCGCTGGTTGGCTCATATATATATATATATATATATATATATATATATATATTTGATTGGGTTATATAATTTACTCAACGTGCGTTATTTGAGTATTTGAGCACCCATGCTGTCAATATTGCTCATGTCACTTTTCTTTATCTTCAGATGGCTCGCCTAACCTCAGTACCAAGCACCTGCTCACAGTCCCAGATTGCGGCCAGAAAGACCTTGAAGCTGCACATCAAGAGGATCAGAGATCGCGAATATTCCAAGCTCCGGGCACTTGTCCCCTCAGTCGCTGATAAGAAGAAGGTCTCAAAGGTACGTAATGTGTCTTCATGGTCGTAATGACACGCTGGAAACACCATCGCGAGACCCTACAATAGCAATGTTGATGTATTTGTAATGTTCCGCCTTATTTGCCTCACAGGTGGAGGTAATTGAAGAAGCAGTGCGTTATATCGAGGAACTCCAAGATGCCCTTCTCGAGAGATTTCGAGAAAAACATGGTGAGTACACAATTTTGATTATGGGGTATAATGTTCGAGAGATTTACGGGCTAAATACAGTGAGTCGTGATCTTGAAATTCAGAACAGTTAAAAAAGGCAATTCAAATATCAGCGAAAAAACCCCTCCCTTCCATGTGGGTAATGCAATACACCTTAGTTCTCCGTCTGATGCATTTACCAACAAGGTTAATGTATTTCGTACCCAATACGTCGTATGGTATCTACAGGCGAAACGGTTAACCAGTGTCGTTGACAGTTATTTGCATAAACATTACCGTGTAAGGGCTAGGGTTGATAATAGGAGAAGCAAACAACTCGGCAAGACAGCTGTTACAGGGGACCTACAGTGACACTTTAACCATCAGCCAAGAACCCTTCGGTTACATCCTTTTCTAGAAGCGTCATCGCCAGATTATATGTCATGTAAAACAACATGTAGGAAAGTTAAGCTTGGCGGTGTGGTATCTTACACCCTTGTATTCGATGGAGTGATGCATCCAGCCATCCCGGGATTGAAAGTGTTCTTTAATGGCACAGACCGCCCACCGTGTCGGGTGTCCGCCATTGCTACGTGAACAGGGTGCCTGAGAAGGTTTGGGTGACATCCAACAGTTGTCCTCTGACCTGACTCGTCGTGACGGTCACGTGAAGGGCATGTAAGGGAAATATGTTTAGAAACTAAGTAAAACTGGATCCGCTGAATGTGTGTGTCTTCAGTCTCTTGTGTTAGGCGTAGGGCGGTTGCGTGATCTGAACGCTGATTTTTATGGGGAGATGAACCACAAGCAGACAGTTTTGGGGCATCGTGTTAGATTCAACGGACAATTTCGTAATGTCGCTGACATGACTGTCGTTGTAAACTTGCCTTCCATTTCGCACTGATTTATTGGAACCCTGGACCAGTTCCGGGAGAACATTTTTCATTTATTTAATCTCTTTTGACCATGTTGGGTAACAGATTGACATCTCCCAGTCAATAAAACCTAAAAGATTGCTGCCATTCTATTCAAATCTCCCTATAAAATTCACCCAAACATTGTAATAGGATCCAATTGTCAATTGAAACAGGCAACCGTATTCTTTAGCTCGGTATTGTAATACCTGACTTTCCCACACAGTCCCACACCGAAACACGGTCCCCGCAATGGAACGTAATTGGCCATCTGTTGCATCCGGTCCACTCGAGCGCGTCTGTGCTCCTCCGCTAGCTGTCTTCTACCTGTCCCCCTCTTCTACATGTTGCAATCTAAGGGCCTTGGGTGACCGTGGGAACGCGGGAGAGAGATCTGGGAAGACATACCACTGCGGCAGATGTCGCCAAATACCTTTGTTGCCCCTTTGATCTCTTGACTTGCCACAGCCCAAAGACGTTGCTTTCAAATATTTGAAATTAAGTCAACTTTTTTATTTGTGATTTAAGACGTCACCTATGATATCATCTTTTATGAAATGGATTTATGCAGTCATGAAAACCTTTGAAACTTCGGGCATGTATTATGTGGTCGTGTATTGTCGTAAAACGAGAGCGTTAACATTTAACGCACAAAACATTGAGGTATTACATAAAACGTCCCAAAGTGGTTTTCATGTTTATGTTGTTTACGTGTAATCCGGTAGTTTCCAAACTGTGATGAAGATTTATTTTTAAAAATAGGTGAGTCCAGGTGTTAAAATTGGGTTTACATAAAACATTGCCTTGGTGGCAGGTAAAGGCACCGTGTAGGGCGTTGATTACAAATTCACACACCTGAGTGACACCTGCCTGGTAAAAATGTTGCGATCGTTGATTAATTAACCTGAACTCATCAACGCCATCCACTGACATGACGACGCGCTTCATAACTGTCGGCAGGATGGATTATTTTATTAAGTACCAGGTGACAACCGCTTCGTTGCTGTAACGAGTATCGCCGGTCAATAGCCGGCCGTCCCTCTCATGACGTCACCTCGACAGATGCCCGCATGTCAGCAAGGTCATCAATGGTCAAGCGCTTATGGGACTCCTGACAGTGGTCTAATTGTGTCCAGTTGAGCATATGGTCAAGCAGTGTTGACATGATACTCGACCGAGCCCCTATTGACACTGATTGATGACTGCTTGGACATTGTTGTCGAAATCGTACAACGGGTTTTCTGTTGTCCTGCTGTTTCCGTAATCATTCGACTAGGTGTCATCCTGCACGTGCTATCTAACCCGGTCACTCGTGGTTTGTCAAATATTTGACGTTTGTTTGATTATGTTAGGGTCAATGTATCCAAATATTTGGGCAATCCCACAGTATATTGAGAAATTCAACCCACACTCACAAATGCCATTGTTTGAAATGTGTGAAGCCCATTTCTGGTGTCCTCCGCGGTGATATTACTGGAATATTGCTAAAGGCGACGTAAAACTATACTCACTCACTCACTCAGCTTTGCTCGGGAAAACAACTCAAGTTCAGTGCAGATAATCAGGGCGCTTCGAACACTTTCTACGATTAAACTACCACGTCTCCGTTCGTACCGACTTAATTCGTCATTTGCATCTTCTACGGCCATACCTCTGTCATGAGATACACAGATGTTTCTCGGATTAATTTCCGTCACGGAAACAGCCGAGTTGGAGATTGGCGGCAGGTGGTCAGCCCTCCCGAGTGCGAACCGTGACAGCGCGTGGCGTTGTGTCCATGGCAGTCGCGTGACACGTGCAGACCGCACATCGCGTGACAGCATTTTGCCAGATGCGGTCATCACGAGTAAGGGATATTCGGCCCTGTCACGTCCCGCTGACGCTCATTTGACAGTTTCGTAAATGTCAATTTCCCGTTCAAAATTCACCAAAGTTATTCATTAAGCTGTCGACTACTCTAATGACGATTTCTGATGTCTCTTCTTTCGGACATGATCACAACACTAAATCATGCCAATTTGGACACAAGTACCCCCAGCCAGAGGTCATTGACACTTGGTGGTGTAATGACAACCTACATTCTGATCTAGCGAGTAAACTTACTTGGAATTCTAATCATGGCTCATGCTAAAAGGTCCTATTTGGAGTTTCGTTCAGCGAAATGTGACGAGCTTTCTAAATGAACTAGCACACCTATGAAAATAGACTTACTCTCATTTTTTCAGGCGTGTCTTAATTAACCTGAGAAAATAGTTCAGAGCTCAGCTGTGGCCACGGGGCCATTCAGAGAATACAATAATACCCCGAAAATAGACCGGCAACACCCTAGGGCCGTTCACAAATATTTGTATACCTGCGCCCGGCTATCAGAACAAGCGGCCATGCACAGAAAAATGTTCCGTGTTTTTATTGTAGGTGCGAGAAATTGATTTCTTAAAAGGTTTTACTTGTTCCCAATACAGCGTGCTAAGCCGCCAATATTGAGACGATTGCTCATTTGGGGATTTTACCCACAATTCAAATGGGGAGTTATGCCTGTGTTGACGATTCGGGTTGTATACAAAATCGGTGGACTGAGTTAAAACGAATTAGCGTCACGCTTGCCACGTGAATTTTGGATAATAAAACGAGTAATTCCATCATCTTGGATCGAAGGCCTTTTTGTAGTTCATTTCCGAATAGACGTGAATTTCGTATTATGATCATGACTCATCCAGATTTGATAATGTCACCTTTTACCATTTGCTTACAACTAGTTAACTGAATGACACACATTTTCACATTAATTTTCAATATGTCTGCTCGCATTTTAGAGCCATTAATAACGCTTCGGTTCTCGTTTTGCTTCTTTGGGGAAATAAATCATGATGGGTTTCCATTAAATTAACCATCTACGACATGAAAAGAAGCTTCAAAAGTATTAAGAACAGGTTTCGTGTCACCCTACTTAACATTTATGGTTATAATAATGATGTGAAAAAGCTGTTATATTCTCCTCTACTTCCACTTCTCACATTTGTACACACGAGGGAAACGGGTCATTTATTCAGCAACATCAATCGGTACACTACACGTGGAATGGCCACGCCACGTCAACCGGGAAACACACCGTGTCTCATTTTAACCTGCTGCATGAATGTCTTATACATGGATTAAACAACTCGAGTTAAAAAAGACATCATATTCACTGAATCAAAAAACAATCCAGAGAATGAACTCCGGGAAACCATTACTTTCAACCCAATCGTGACCACAGCTACTGCTGCACGACTGGTTCTGAATACCTTGAACGAGAACCATGACTAATGATAACTCTCTACCCGCAGGCTCACATGGCGACGAGTTAGCCGAGGAGACGATGAAGAACTTCGTGATGCAGCTGATGCCCGAGTCTCCCAAATCCTCATCCCTTGTTAACTTTGAGAAGCGCCAGAGCAGACCTAGCTTCCTGGTGATGAAGAGAAGAAAAGGATCCCACTAGGAGGTATGTTATTCACACTATATACAGGCTTGGTTCATATACTTGTATGGAGAGGGTGCTTAGCCAGTCTCAATTTGGATTTTTAGTTAACAAATACACCCCCCCACCCCCCACACCCCCCCCCCCCCCCCCTGTGTGTAAACCAACAGTGATTGGTCGATTTGCTATTTACGAGTTATATCAAAAATGGAATTTAATGGTCCATAAAAGTAAACATGGTTAGACAGTCATAGTTCAGGGCCCCGTTTTACAAAGCGATCGTGATGCTAGGACTATCTTAAGTTATAATCATTGCCATGGACTTACTACAAGCGTAGCGATACTATCACGTTTTGAAACATGTTTATCATCTGGAACTCCAGAGTTCTTATACTCTCAATGTATTAGCAACAGTTGTCACGGATTGATTTTGAAGGTAGAATATTCTCCATATGCTTATGGTGTTTGTTTTGGTATTTCAGCTCTCTCGCCTGTATATACTAGAAGCCTGACTGTGATACTTGATGGTGCTAACGAAGCAAGGATCTTGCTCAACTTCAACTCCATACACATGTTCAAGACAGACAGAAATACAGACAGACGACACATCTCATCACACATCTCCCATCCATCATCACCTCGTCAAGGTCATGGGGTCAGAGGTCATTGCAGCCATGACGTCACTTTACACAAACCATGATGATCAAACTGTCATTTCACCTCAAAGGTAAGGATCGTTATTATGATGAGCACAATAACAAACGTTCATAGAAATACCAGTAAAGTTATGATACTTATGTCCGTCAGGATTTTAATGGCATGCCAAAAATACTTGGACTCTTTTTTTGTTTCTCTGTGCAGTGGTGCGTCTTTTGTATACTAATATGCATATGTACAGACACACAGGGGTATACTATTCAGTGCCGCCTCTTACCAGATTCACTCACTGTTTTGGAATTCATTTGTTGTAACTGCGATGATGATTCTATTTATGCTAAATCTTAAATGTTTCATTTTCCCTTTCAGCTTAATCGGAAGAGAATGCTAGACTGGGCTCTGTCTTGTTAAGCAATACCTGAACATCATTGGCCGCCTTCAACCTTGTTCCGGGATGTGATTGGCTGAAATCCCCACCCCATCGCACAAGCCTTTGGTGTCCTACCAACGACCCACTCACGAACATATTTACCATTTTTCAGCATCTCTCTGTACTACGTACAAGTACGACTGAACTGCGTTGTGAAGAGTGATTTTAAGTGATTCTGTAAGCTCCATCAACATTTTATTGGAATACGACTGAACATGGTGATGAACACACGTGTTTTAGTCAACCGCGGCTTCACTACCTTAAACTGTCAATACAACTTCTACAGATATATTTTACATTTCTTGTTATGTAATTGTTAATCTACCTTCTGTTGACGCTATGTTAAGTTGCTGTCTTCTGTACCATGAACAAGTTGGACCTTGCACTCGACGTATATTATGATTTCATGTTGTCACACTGACTGCTTTTCCGTTTGTTTTGATATTGTGCCTGCTGTGTTCTTAATAAATTGTTTATATATCTGAAATAATCACGTTTTCATTTTTTCCTCAATCGGGTAGCCTAGTGGTTAAAGCTTTTGCTCGTCACGTTGAAGACCCGGGTTCGACATGGGTACAATGTGTGTAGCCTATTTCTGGTGTCCTCCGCCCCGATATTGCTGGAATATTGCAAAAGGCGGCGTAAAACCATACTTACTCACTTTCCTTAATCATCTGGGGATAGGTGGCCCAGTAGTCTAAGGCAACGCAATTCACCGTGTAGAGATGCGTCTTTTCGGGGGGCAGGAGCCTATGATTATAGATTCGAATTGCCCCGATTGTGTTTCTAGGTTTGTCCAACCATGTCTGTGCCCGCGGGTAACTTCTTGCATCACTTCCACATTCTTCTAACTCCAAACTGACTAGCTGTGAAAATACTGAACAAAGTGGAGTTACACTTCACTCACTCACTCACTCCTCGATCAGTTTCAACGTTTCGAGGCGGTCTATGGAAGAGATAATGCCCTTGTGGTGTAAAGGTTTAACTCACTCGAAGTAGCAATAATTGATCCACGTGGGGGTGGGGTGTGGGGTGGGAGTGCACATGGCAGAGAGTTGGGCTTTAGCCACTAACAGCGTCCTTATAGATATCTTGGGTTTAGCACCGTCATACCTCGCTGCAAGGCGTTAACCTGTAAAAGTCGTACGACATCGTTCGATTTAACCAAACATGTTGCCATTTCAAAGAAGGTTATGGCCCTTTAAAGCTGTTTTTAGCTCGAATGTCAGATTGTCACTGGGTGTGAATCTTGGTCTTACACTACCGTATTAACCATTGTGGACAATGTCAACAATAGCGTCACTCGACGCCAGGAGCAAGACCACCCGCAGGATGAACACTGACACTGATACTGTCTTAAAAGTGTAAAAAATAACTTGTACAAAGAGGAGAATATATAATTCAGAAGAGAGTGCAACTACAGCTGTTGTGAATACATGCCGACACACGACACTACAGAAATGACGTTTGTTCGTTGTTTATCGTCGCACTTAGCAATATTCCATCTATATGACAGCGGTCTGTAAATAATCAAGCCTGGACCAGACAATCCATTGATTAACATCATGAGCATCGATCCACGCAACTTCGATACGATGGCACGTGTCACTCACTTGAGCGCGAGACGAGTTTCTAAACTTTCTTAACGAAGCTGTGGTGACGAATGGGTCCAGGGTGTTTTCATTATGACGATATAATACACCAGATAACCAAGGCAGGAGAACTCTTGTAAGAGATCACGACCTTGAGAGGGTGACCCCCATATCCCAGAAACCAACCCCCAGAGGTCTTTCACTCCCAACAAGAATGTTTCTTTAACTATCTACAAAACATAAAACAAACAAGAATATTTTGACATAGGTTGTTAACATTTCTAGAACAATAGAAGCATTTCTCATCCCTTGACAGCAATTATTACAAAGCCACGGCTTTCCCTGATAGTCGACAATGTATTGCCTAACTGTCGACATTATCCTGCCTAACTGTTGACACGACGTGACGTCATCATGCACTGCCTCGGCTGACACGTGTGTTTTACAGATAGCTCATTTGTTGTGTAGACACATCCCTCATTATGTGTATTTTAGTTCGATCATAGCAAGTTAGTCTAGTTTGAGAGGAAGACTCGATGTGGCGTACCAGTAGACATTTCTGAAATCTACGTGTACGGGTATGGTTTGTTTGTTTGTGTCTTTGTTGTTTAACCGCGGTCTGTAATAATCGAGTCTGGACCAGATATTCCAGTGATTGACATCATGAGCATCCATCCACGTAATTGGGATACAATGGCATGCATCAACCAAGTCAGCGAGCCTGACCATCCGATCCCGTTAGTCGCCTCTTACGACCCCGGATCCTCACGGCACGTACGTGTATGGTGCTGACAAACCAAGGATCAGGAATTCGAACCCACGACCAGCGGATACTGACATGACAAAGGGATGCAACTCTTGCACATGGAATTATGGCAATCTCCCTTGTCAGTATGTATACACGTCGTGATAAGCAACCGCTTGATGGTGTTGTATAGACCACGAGCCATTGTGTCAGTCTCTCCTCGCTAAATAGTTCAGCAAACCTTTCGGAACAGCCCTGGCAGACGTGGCAAAGTAGACACACGCAGTTTCTAACCAGAGCATAAGACGCCACTTGGAAAGACCATTGGTAAAGGATATCCCCCTGCATAGATCATGGATAGAGGACATCTCCCCTGGATAGATCATGGACAGAGGGACACCATTCTTGGATAGATTATTGGTAGAGGATATCTCCCTTGGAAAGAACATTGGTAGAGGGTATCCCCCTGTATAGATCATGGAGAGAGGACATCTCCCCCGGATAGAACATGGATAGAGGGACGCCACCCGTGGATAGATCATGTATATAGGGACATCGCCCTTGGATAGAACATGGATAGAGGACACCACCCTTGGATAGAACATGGATAGAGGGACATCGCCCTTGGATACAACATGGATAGAGGACATCGCCCTTGGATAGATCATGGATAGAGGACATCCCCCTTGGATAGATCCATGATAGAGGATATCCCCCCTGCATAGATCATGGATAGGGGACATCTCCCCTGGATAGATCATGGACAGAAGGACACCATTCTTGGATAGATTATTCGTAGAGGATATCTCCCTTGGAAAGAACATTGGTAGAGGATATACCCCCTGCATAGATCATGGATAGAGGACATCTCCCCTGGATAGATCATGGACAGAGGGACACAATTTTTGGATAGATTATTGGTAGAGGATATCTCCCTTAGAAAGAACATGGGTAGAGGGCATCCCCCTGTATAGATCATGGAGAGAGGGACGCCACCCGTGGATAGATCATGTATAGAGGGACATTACCCTTGGATAGATCATGTATAGAGGGACACCACCCTTAGATAGATCATGAATAGAGGGACGCCACCCGTGGATAGATCATGTATAGAGGGACACCTCCCTTGGATAGATTATGTATAGAGAGACACCGCCCCTGGATAGATCATGTATAGAGGGGCACCACTCTTGGATAGATCATGTATAGACGGACACCACCCTTGGATAGATCATGTATAGAGGGACACCACTCTTGGATAGATCATGTATAGAGGGACACCACTCTTGGATAGATCATGTATAGAGGCACACCACTCTTGGATAGATCATGTATAGAGGGACACCACTCTTGGATAGATCATGAATAGACGGACACCACCCTTGGATAGATCATGTATAGAGGGACACCACTCTTTGATAAATCATGAATAGAGGGACACCACTCTTGGATAGATCATGTATAGAGGGACACCACTCTTGGATAGATCATGAATAGACGGACACCACCCTTAGATAGATCATGTATAGAGGGACACCACCCTTAGATAGATCATGTATAGAGGGACGCCACCCTTGGATAGATCATGTATAGAGGGACATCTCCCTTGAATAGATCATGTATAAGGGGACACCGCCCCTGGATAGATCATGTATAGACGGACACCACCCTTAGATAGATCATGAATAGACGGACACCAGCCTTAGATAGATCATGTATAGAGGGACACCACCCTTAGATAGATCATGTATAGAGGGACACCACACTTGGATAGATCATGTATAGAGGGACACCACACTTGGATAGATCAATGATAGAGGGACACAACACTTGGATAGATCATGTAAAGACGGACACCACCCTTAGATAGATCATGTATAGAGGGACACCACCCTTAGTTAGATCATGTATAGAGGGACGCCACCCTTGGATAGATCATGTATAGAGGGACACCACCCTTAGATAGATCATGTATAGAGGGACATCACACTTGGATAGATCATGAATAGAGAGACACCACACTTGGATAGATCATGAATAGAGAGACACCACACTTGGATAGATCATGAATAGAGGGACACCACCCTTAGATAGATCATGTATAGAGGAACATCACACTTGGATAGATCATGAATAGAGGGACATCACCCTTAGATAGATCATGAATAGAGGGACACCACACTTGGATAGATCATGAATAGAGGGACACCACACTTGGATAGATCATGTATAGAGGGACATCACCCTTGAATAGATCATGGATAGAGGGACACCACACTTGGATAGATCAATGATAGAGGGACACCACACTTGGATAGATCATGTATAGGGGGACACCACACTTGGATAGATCATGAATAGAGGGACGCCACCCTTGGATAGATCATGTATAGAGGGACACCACACTTGGATAGATCATGTATAGAGGGACACCACACTTGGATAGATCATGTATAGAGGGACACCACCCTTGGATAGATCATGTATAGAGGGACATCACCCTTGAATAGATCATGTATAGAGGGACACCACACTTGGATAGATCAATGATAGAGGGACACCACACTTGGATAGATCATGTATAGGGGGACACCACACTTGGATAGATCATGAATAGAGGGTAGCCACCCTTGGATAGATCATGAATAGAGGGACACCACCCTTGGATAGATCATGAATAGAGGGACGCCACCCTTGGATAGATCATGTATAGGGGGACACCACCCTTGGATAGATCATGTATAGGGGGACACCACACTTGGATAGATCATGTTTAGGGGGACACCACCTGTGGATAGATCATGGATAGAGGGACACCACCCTTGGATAGATCATGTTTAGGGGGACACCACCTGTGGATAGATCATGGATAGAGGGACACCACCCTTGGATAGATCATGTTTAGGGGGACACCACCTGTGGATAGATCATGGATGGAGGGACAGCACCCTTGGATAGAACATGGACAGAAGATATTGTTAACGCCGCACTCAGCAATATTCCAGCTATATGACGGCGGTATGTAAATAAACGATTCTGGACCAGACAATCCAGTAATTGACATCATTAGCATCGATCCACGCAATTTGGACAAGATGACATGCATTAACCAATTCTAATCCGAATCTTCACGGGTCGACAAGCGTTTACTGGAGACTGATAGACCATGGAAATTCCCATGGTGAAGATGTAAACTGGATACACTGCAATGACTTTGTCTTGAAGAAAACACTGTATACATAAAAGCTGCTTCGGCGTGTCTGTCTCACTTTGAATAACCAACCGAACTGAAAGTGACTGGTTCTAGTACTATGCTGCGGATTGACGAAATGGATATGTGAACAACATAAAACGTGGAAGATGTGCTATTACAGCTGCGTTAGAAGGCGTTCTTGGAGGGTAGCGAGCACTGGCATTACGTTAAGTTAAGAAGGCAGTCGAATCACTTGTAAACTGTCGATATTTTTGTCGGAGCTCTGAAATATGTGTCAAAGTTTTACAATAATTTATTTGGACAACTAATCAAATAACAATGTATAATTGAGGCAAGGAACTTTAGAAGTATCGACGATGACCAAACTTTGTCCACAAGCGTAACACTTATACAACCCCACGAGACCTCGTCACTTGATAATTGAATTACTGTAGACACATCTATGTGGTAGCTGTTCCCTGCACCCTCAAGAGAGATTCTATTACATGGGGAACATGGTTTTACAATGGAGTTTTGCTGATGAAGAGTAATGCTCAAGTTTTAACTTATTCTATAAGAGTATGTGGTATTTGTATGATGTGTCAGTTATATAGTCATGAGTGTTCATGTCATATTATGTTTTCGACACAAGTGTCTGAAATACCGGAATTTAGGCACGAGACATGAACACGAATATAATGTTCTATTCATTACTTACATACAGAGACGAATTGTAGTGTTTACCTATAAGGACAGCAAGTCGCAACAGCAGCGGAACCACATATGTTTGCCCTCGTAAGTAATACATTGGATTTAAGGCCACTTTAACAGGAACTAAGTTGTATCAGAGCATCAGCCCAGGTAGTAGACGTTTACCACTTGGATGGATGGATTCGAACCATGACTGACTGATGATCCTGGCGCGGCTAAGGGACGCAACTCTGCACAACGATTTGCGTCGCTTTAGACCAATGCGCTTCCCATGCCCCGCGTGATTATAAAATACAGTGTATCAGTCTGAGCCTTGCGTTGGAACAGTTTGTTTTAATCGTTCGAGACGCCGCTCTGGGGAATGAGGATGATGGTGACTAGGAGAGTGGTTGCTGGTGGTTTTTGGATGGGACAGTGAACCTCAAATAGAGTGCCATCTCTCACGAACAGAGAATTATTTTAATGGCTAGATGATATCACCCGCAGATAGATCATTGGTAGAGGGTCACCTCCCCTGGATAGATCATGGACAGAGGACATCGTCCTTGAACAGATCATGAACAGAGGACATCGCCCTTGAATAGATCAGGAATAGAGGACATCGCCCTTGAATAGATCATGGATAGAGGGACAACCCCCTTTGAATAGATCATGGACAGAGGACATCGCCCTTGAATAGATAATGGACAGAGGACATCGCCCTTGAATAGATCATGGATAGAGGGACATCGTCCTTGAATAGATCATGGATAGAAGGACATCGTCCTTGAATAGATCATGGATAGAGGACAACACCCTAGAATAGATCATGGACAGAGGACATCGCCCTTGAATAGATCATGGACAGAGGACATCGTCCTTGAATAGATCATGAACAGAGGACATAGCTCTTGGATAGATCATGAAAAAAGGGCATCACCCTTGAATAGAACATGGATAGAGGACATCGCCCTTGAATAGATCATGGATAGAGGGACATCGTCCTTGAATAGAACATGGATAGATGATAAGCCCTTGAATAGATAATGGATAAAGGACATCGCCCTTGAAAAGATCATGGATAGAGGGACAACACCCTTGAATAGTTCATGGACAGAGGACACCGCCCTTGAATAGATCATGGACAGAGGACATCGCCCTTGAATAGATCATGAGTAGAGGACATCCCCTTGAATAGATCATGGATAGAGGGACAACTCCCTTGAATAGATCATGGACAGAGGACATCGCCCTTGAATAGATAATAGACAGAGGACATCGCCCTTGAATAGATCATGGATGGAGGGACATCGTCCTTGAATAGATCATAGATAGAGGGACATCGTCCTTGAATAGATCATGGATAGAGGACAACACCCTTGAATAGATCATGGACAGAGGACATCGCCCTTGAATAGATCATGGATAGAGGGACATCGTCCTTGAATAGATCATGGATAGAGGACCACACCCTTGATTTGATCATGGACAGAGGACATCGCCCTTGGATAGATCATGGATAGAAGGACATCGTCCTTGAATAGATCATGGATAGAGGACAACACTCTTGAATAGATCATGGACAGAGGACATCGCCCTTGAATAGATCATGGATAGAGGGACAACACCCTTGAATAGATCATGGACAGAGGACATCGTCCTTGAATAGATCATGGACAGAGGACATCGCCCTTGAATATATCATGGACAGAGGACAACACCCTTGAATAGTTCATGGACAGAGGACATCGCCATTGAATAGATCATGGACAGAGGACATCGCCCTTGAATAGATCATGGACAGAGGACATCGCCCTTGAATAGATCATGGATAGAGGGACAACACCCTTGAATAGATCATGGACAGAGGACATCGTCCTTGAATAGATCATGGACAGAGGACATCGCCCTTGAATATATCATGGACAGAGGACAACACCCTTGAATAGATCATGGACAGAGGACATCGCCCTTGAATAGATAATGGACAAAGGGCATCGCCCTTGAATAGATCATGGATAGAGGGACATCGTCCTTGAATAGATCATAGATAGAGGGACATCGTCCTTGAATAGATCATGGATAGAGGACAACACCCTTGAATAGATCATGGACAGAGGACATCGCCCTTGAATAGATCATGGGCAGAGGACATCGCCCTTGAATAGATCATGGATAGAGGACAACACTCTTGAATAGATCATGGACAGAGGACATCGCCCTTGAATAGATCATGGATAGAGGGACAACACCCTTGAATAGATCATGGACAGAGGACATCGTCCTTGAATAGATCATGGACAGAGGACATCGCCCTTGAATATATCATGGACAGAGGACAACACCCTTGAATAGATCATGGACAGAGGACATCGTCCTTGAATAGATCATGGATAGAGGGACATCGTCCTTGAATATATCATGGGCAGAGGACATCACCCTTGAATAGATCATGGACAGAGGACATCGCCGTTGAATAGACCATGGACAAAGGACATCGCCGTTGAATAGATCATGGACAGAGGACATCGCCGTTGAATAGTTCATGGATAGAGGGACATCGTCCTTGGATAGATCATGGACAGAGGACAACACCCTTGAATAGATCATGGACAGAGGACATCGCCGTTGAATAGATCATGGACAGAGGACATCGCCGTTGAATAGATCATGGATAGAGGGACATCGTTCTTGGATAGATCATGGACAGAGGACATCGCCGTTGAATAGATCATGGATAGAGGGACATCGTCCTTGGATAGATCATGGACAGAGGACATCGCCGTTGAATAGATCATGGATAGAGGGACATCGTCCTTGGATAGATCATAGATAGAGGACGGATATGACGATGATGGTGACTAGGAGGATGGTTGCGGCAACACATCTCAGGTAACAGGTTTCACAGTCTTTTTTGATGTATTCATGAATTTATTGGCATGTACATAATGCATTAATTCAAACTACGTTCATTGTCAAGATGTTAATTAATTGCTTTTGTTGTTGTTTTAAAATACAGTATCCCTGGCGCTTGCAATAAAAGCGGAGGCTGAACTAGGTATATTGCAGATCGATGTCCAATGGTTCCAGTTACTTCAGCTTTAGAACAGATTATTTATTGCTTTCAAAGAGGACATGTTTAATGTTTGGAAAATCAATTGGATTTGCTCAGTAATTGTCCATCAAACTAATAATTGGGACTGAAATGAAATAGTCCCAGTTGGAGCACAATGGCTACAGATACGTGTACCAAGCGATGCAGGTGTACGGATATGATGGTCGATCAACATCCGGGACAGCAGACAGGTCCTTGGTGTGGCGTTTAGCTGGTGTTTGAGGGAGATGACTCTAGGTCGTCGCTTCAGACCATTGAACATGTTATTTAGTTGGTTCTGAATAGCATTTCAGTCACACCAAATCATGTCAGCTTGGGGACTGTGACTGTTTGATATTCGGAGGTGGGTTGGAGGTTGGTAGGGGCGTGGGTTGGTTGGGGGGTAGGGATGAGGGGTGGGGGTGGGGGGTGAATGGGATTTTAATACATTGTCTCCGAAACATCTTGAAAAAAAATAAATTATGCTTCAGACTGGCAAACGAAGGGTCATAATCGCGCCCCAAAGCAGTCTCTGTGGTGTAACTGTCGTAAGTCCGTGACAAAACATTGGAAGTATAATCGTCTTAGCGTTAAGATTAGGGGAGGAATGGGGCCTCTTTGATATACTCAATAATGTTTGATTCACGGTACGGGGATGGTCGGGTAGCCCAGTTGCTCGTGATCGCCAAGCCGAAGACCCGGGTTCGATTCCAGACATGGGTACAATGTGTGAAGCCCATTTGTGGGTCCCCTGCCGTGATATTGCTGGAATATTGCTAAAAGCGGCGTAAAACATACTCACTCACTCACTTACGGTACAGAAATGCGTCGCTTAGACTTGCGTGGCATCCAACCCTCTTCGTCGCAATGTGTCGTCAGTTAATTAATGGTAGGGAGAGAGTTTGGTCATAATGATACTTTTAGCAGTATTTCGGTCAAGTAGATTTGTAGATCAATATAAGGCACGAATCCCATGCAAGAGTACTCTGTAAGAAGGCCATTCGTGGTGTCCGCGCCGTTCTGTGGCTGGATTGGTGTCACGTGGCGTATATTTGAACACTATCGCATATGTTTGTTTCTAATTCAGTCATATTATGAAGGAAAGTCATACGCGACGACGGTCTTAGATGTGAACAACTTTTGTCAAATGTTCTGTTGTCGTCAAAGTTCCATTGCTGATGACGATAGTTGTGTTTGTCGTGTGAGTGAGTGAGTGACTTGGGTGTAAGGGATATATCAGGGTGTGTCGTGTCGGAGAAAAGACTTAATTGATGCAGGTCTTTAAACTTTTGACACTTTGGTGAAATCCACGAGTATGGCGGATAGCTATGTCATTGGTGAAAACAATAGTATCGTGGACAATACTGTCTCAGCACACTTCGAACTAAAGAGGACCGCCTCCGTGGTCCAGTGGTAGAGCGCCCGTAGAGCGGAAGGTCCGGAGTTCGATCCCCGGCCGCGTCATACCAAAAGACTTTAAAAGATGGTACTTGTTGTTACCCTGTCTGGCGCTCGGCATTAAAGGGCTAAAACAAGGACTGGTCGGCTCGGAGTCAGTATACTGTGTCTGAGTGGGGTATTCATGTTAAACTGCGACATGGTATCTCAGTGAGCTAGCACTATAAATCGGCATCACTCCAGTCTAGTACAAGCAGCCACACACACGTGCATGCACGTCGCTATATAAGTGCAATAATCTTGGACGCGACGTTAAACCCCATTTCACCTCACCTTCACCTCGAACTAAAGAACAAACATTTTCGTCTACCAGCACAAAACATAAACTGTCAATGGCTGGAATACACTGCTCCAATAAAAGCGTCCCTGGGACGACCCGGTTAGAAGTGTCACGTCTGCCGTTAATACCTGTGGCTGAATGTCCACTTCAAGATGGTTGGTCATAATCCCCGGTGCCTCTTGACCGCACCGTGAGGACATTTGGTGACCACCGTATCCCATCGGGCCATTCGGAGCTTCCGCGAGTGTTGATACCCGAACACATTGTTGGATGAAATAAAACATCACGTTGTCTCCAAACAAGTGCATGTATCTTTGTTAAGTAGGGTTTACAGCTTCAATAGGACATGTCTGCCCGAACAACGGTCAGCACTGGACAAAGGTAGTGTGGCTTTCATAGGGAGATGTCTGTGTTGAAAGGCTCTGGATGACGGACACCCGTCGTCAATAAATTTAATGTAAATGAGCGTGTCGAGGTTTGAATATGGTATTAACTGGGGATTGTATTACTAGTGGACGCTTTACATTTAGCGAATGTCACAAAAAAAAAGATATAGAATGTTGATGCGTTATTGGGATCAATTCGCCATTGTTGTAAAATTACGCCCTTGTTATATTCTCGCCGTTTCTCGTATGGCCAGCGGCGAGATTTACTGCATCATTTGCACGGTCATAAAATTTTATCAGGGGATAATTCAAAATGATTTCCACTGGAACTTTAATGGCGTCCCGTGTATACCTCTTGTGAGTTTCATACAATGACTTGATGGAGCAGACGACTCGGTGTCATTAGGTGTCTGCCGACTGCATCCGTCACTGCTGTTTTAACATGCACGTGCATTGCACGTGCTGTCCAGTTCCGCTTTTGTTCATTAACAGCAATTACACTTCGGGAAGTTCATTACAGTTGACTCTGGGTCAAAGAAATATCCATCAAACCAGTGTTGCACGTGCACAAGTCACTTCAGAAACCCACACGCGAAGTTTCCCACGTGGCCGAATCGACCCCCCGCAACCATTAAAGCCTCACTTTGACTAAATTTATGTGCACAATTTCTAATTTGCAAACAGTGAATAGAAGTCGTAGGAGTCCCTTCCTGTCCTGCCTTGGCACCAAACTGTACGCTTCGAGTTTAATGAAGTAGAAATCATCTGCGACCCGTGCCAGGTTAATTCCGATGGCATTCTTTGTCCACTCTCGGACGTTGGTGACCCCTTTAAATAAACTGACCCCTACTCCTGGCAGAGCAGACAAGGAAAGCTTGATTCGTGTAAGAAATACCTCTTAAAGCCCATGATTTTAGTGTTTCATAGTCGGTGACCATTGTAGGAGAAGCTAATTAATTTATTTTATGAATATTAGCCATGTTCAAATTTCTGAAATACGGGTATCTTTTGTTGGCCATGGATATTGTCGGTTTGGGTTGCTCGGGAGCATATTAAACACGCGACTTGTTGGAAGTTTATCAAATCATTTAATCTGAAAGTGTATCAAAAATCCGTCTTTGTAGCTGGAGCTTTGTTTGTTTGCTACCCACACGGAGCTTGCCGGTCACAATGTACTATTATCTCAAGTATCACTACATATTCTTCATCAGGTACGAGTGGTTTTCCCCTTTGTGTTGCGAACACAATTGCTGAAAAATGAACACAATGTCAGTTAATCGCGTAACAAGATCACATGGCCACTCACTTTTTTAAACGTGTTCTTAATGTTTTAAATCATGTACAAAGAAATTTAAAACATTTTTTGTTCATTTTATTTTTTATTTTTGACAATTTATACAATTATTATTCATTTTTTAAAGCATTGTGAGTATTCTCAGGTCAGCTCTTTATTCGACCAGTGTCGGGGTGGCCGGGTAGCCTAGTAGTTAAAGCGTTCGCTCGATTCCCGACATAGGTACAATGTGTGAAGCCCATTTCTGGTGTCCCCCGCCGTGATATTGCTGGAATATTGATAAAAGCGGCGTAAAACCATACTCACTCACTCACTCACTCACTCACTCACTCACTCGACCATTGTCAATTGTAGCAAGGAAAGTATATGATCTATTGATAATATCAGATAAAGAATAAGTACATAACACATTAGAACATAATACAGTATAACATTTATCTAAGTTTTAAGGTAAATAAAAGAAGAAAAGATGTGTTTAAGAATATCCAAATCGAATTGATGTCTATTAGAAATACCACAAGAGAATGGGCTCTAAATATGAGTAGCTTTTTATAATTTGTTCTCTCACAAGTATAGGGCATAACTGTCTACTTGCATACAGCGAAACCCCATGACGCCGGACCCTGTTCATACTGAAAATTCATTTTCCGGGGGTTTAATTTTGGGAATGACAATATATACACACAAAGGCTGTTACTATACGCGCCCATGATTCGTTATTCCGGAAAAGTGTTAATCCGGAGAATTTTACAGTACCGTTCGTTATGTGTGGTTCTGTTGTTACAATACGCCAGATATATCTCGGCGGTCAGTAAATACTCGAATCTGGAACAGACAATCCAGTGATTGACATCATTGAGCATCGATCCACGTAATGGGGATACGTTTCTTTGTTTGTTTGTTGTTTAACGCCGCACTCAGCTATATTCCAGCTATACGACGGCTGTCTGTAAATAATCAAGTGACTGACATCATGAGCATCAATCCACGCAATTGGGATCGATCCCCTGTATCAACCAAGTCAGCTAGCATGACCACCCGATCCCGTTAGTCGCCTCTTGCGACAAGCATAGTCGCCTTTTACGGCATGCATGGGTTGCTGAAGAACCATTCTACCCCGGAATCTTCACGGGTCTAATGGGGATACGATGATATGCATCAACCAAGTCAGCGACCGTGACCACACGACAGTTATTCGCCTCTTAAGACCAGCATAGACTTCTGGGGATCTAGATTGTTTCCCGAAATCCCTATGTTCGGATTAACGGGGTTCCACGTAAGTAAAGATTTTTTTCTAGCCTGTTTAATTAATATATTCTGCATCAACCAGTATTATTATGCCCACGTCACTTTCCTGTATTGATTTTATATATTCAGATTGACTTTCGATTTCAAACATTGAAGTTGTTGTTGTATTTCGTAAACAGCACGTGGTCTCCAACAAAGTCAGAACAAGCCATGAAAGATACCCTCCCATGGTGATGCCCTTTGTTCGGTCAAACTGTTAAACTCTAAAAAAAATAATTCTGAAATATCAAACAAACAAGTAATAAATTTAGCTGTTGTGTACAGCTACAGGAACGTGTGATCTTCAGCCATTTCCGTGGTCGGGAGGAGGTAGACAACGACAGAAAGGATGCGGGTAAATATACATTTACCACACGGAGTCAGCTGCACGATGCTGACAAACACGTCCCCGTCCTCGTGGGTTGAAAACGCTATTCTGCTCCATGCTTTGATCCACCTAGCTAAAATCTAATTTTGCAACATCATAAATCTCTGGCAGCGGGTTGCGGAATAACACTTGGAGTGTTGAGTTTAGTAGTCAGTTATATGTCAGTGGGATTTAGGAGATCGATAAGGGAAGTGCGTAGTTAATTCCAAATATTTAAATGTTACTATTGAAATGAACCTGTGTCAAGCGGGAGGTTAGGGGAAGTGGGTGTCTTTTATTCTTTTCCAAATCTATTACTAATTAATTCAATATACGTAGGTATATTAGCTAGGATCTGAATATGTAATACATATTGGATCAGTTGTAATGAAAGTTTCACTGGGGAAGTATTGAAAGGTGAACAGTTTCAGGTCAATTAATGGCTGACACACAAGGCGACGATTGTCGGAACGGTTGAAATGAAATTGCGCTACAGTGATAGGGTTTTGAAATGAAACTGCGCTACAGCGAGGAAGTATTGACAGGTTTTAATTTCCAAAGACATCATCTAATAAGAATACAGACAACCTGTATAATGGAGTGAGTGTGAGACAACCTGTATATGTATACCTGAAGATAAAGCTGAAACGTGTAGGAGAACAACCCGTTTTTTTGCGAATTTCTTTACATATGCGCTACTGTGCACCAGTGAATCTCACCACTCTATATATTATATGTATGTACGTGTGTGTGTGTGTGTGTGTGTGTGTGTGAGAGAGAGAGAGAGAGAGAGAGAGAGAGAGAGAGAGAGATTATGATCTCGTCACCCCCTGCTTACATTTCAGTTACACTTTGCGCGCAGAGAAAAGCCAGTGTTGTCGATGGATCGTTAGTGCGGCAGTTGCCATGGATTAAGGGTCTGGTGTCTAATCTTTGCTTAATATCACGTGGGAAACATAGACGTTGTCTCTGCGTAATTAGGGGGTTGCGCGTCATCGTCATCAACCACTGCTTGGTGTACATGACCCGTAGTACTTAGGCCGCCTTAATATATCTGGAGTACTGCTGACAACGTTCACCCTCGGGTACAGTCCCCACAGATACACTTGTACTACTACTTGTATCACATGTACGACTGCGTCCCGATGAACGAGGTCAGACTAGGTCCCCGACACGATACTGTCGTAGAAAGGACCCTGATCAAATGTGATCAAATGTGCCTGGCCCATATTTGTGGCCCAGTGTTTTGTCAAAATATATAACACAGGAGAAACATTACGTCCGTCAGCATCAACTCAAAATGGCTGAAGCGGTCAGAGCAGTCAGCATCCCTCTTTAAATGCTTCCATGTTTTTCTTATATTCTGAAACAGGCTGTTTGCCATAAAGTGTTTAAGGTCATATTAATTCTTTTTACGAAAATCTTTGCAAATAACTCCCTCTTCTTACAGTTATTATTCAGACACACTTTTGGTTTTCTGCGTCTTGTGATTCTTGAGAATATGATTCCAAAACGTGTTGTAAAATTTAATCTAAATAAGATCAAAAACTTTACCTCCCAAAGATTTCATAAAAAAAATGATAAGTACAGCCGTGATGATACGGGGTAGAATAGGCCTCTATCAACCCATGTTTGTCTTAAAAAGCGACTATGCTTGTCGTAAGAGGCGACTGACGCGGGATCGGGTGGTCAGGCTCACTGACTTGGCTAATGCGTGTCAACGTATCCCATATTGCGTGGATCGATATCAATCACGGGATTGTCTGGTCCAGACTCGATTATTTACAGACCGCTGTCATATAGCTGGCATTATGCTGAGTGCGGCATGACACTAATGTTGCTCCAACCGTTTAGTTCGAAGTCACATTTGGTTTCCATGACAACAATATGACAAAACGTTATAACATTGCTACTAAATGTTTGCAGATAATTCGATGATAATGTGATTTTAAAATGGAATCGGAATTCTGTGAGCATTAAGAGACACCATGTCTAAAATCATTCATGCAAATTTCAGTGTCATAGATCATTACGTTTCAAAAGATATGTCGTAAATACAAAAGAGAACGCCGGGCGACAATAGAGCGACAGACAGCGCGCCACGACATAAGCTGATGACATTTAATCAGGTGAGCTAAAACTAACACTTATTGCAAACCTTAAAAATCTTTACTTTTTCAAATTAACTAGTTATGGAAACATCTTGGAGTGAAATAATCACTTCTCGTTCTTGTCCGTGTTTATAAATAAATACCATGTCAAGCATCCTCGTCGCTTCTTTGCGTATTGGGTCGTATCATCGAAGCTGTGGAATTGGGTGCAGATGTTTATTCTCGTAACGATGCTGAAAATGGGACAATATAATATACTGTTTGTATGGCGACATCTTCAAGCAATCAGTCGCATTCAGGTCCCTACTGGATACCTTTATGTCCCAGTCAAAGGTCGAGTTGTATTTTTTTTATAACTAACTAACTATAAATACACAATGTCATTTAGAAAGTATAGTCAGGTGTAATACTTCCTTAGTAAAAGTACAATTTCTAGTACTTTTTGGTACTCACTCACTCACTCGGCAGCCTGTATGGTTTTCTTGTAAACCAACCTGCATCTGAGTAGTTCGACTTTGGGTCTAAACTGAGGTCGGAGTAGTCCAAGCTGCCCCTTTCATTCCAACAGGATGTCGTGGTTCATGTTACTATGGTTACTTAGTCGTGAACTCGGCAAACGTCATTCATCAACCAAGTCAGTGAGCCTGACCACCCGATCCCGTTAGTCGCTTCTTACGACAAGCATAGTCGCCTTTTCCGGCAAGCATGGGTTGCTGAAGACTTATTCTCTACCCGTATCTTCAAGAGTCTCGAATTTACGTAGGAGGGAGTGTGGACACATGACTGAGATATAATGTCGCTGTGTTTCCATGAAATACTTTGAACATAGCTGGAGAGAGGGCACGGGTGGCCCAGTCGTCTAAGGCGCCGCGATTCGCTGTGCAGAGTTGCGTCTCTTGGGCACGCCAGGAACCTATGATTGTGGGTTCGAATCCCGCTTCACCCCAATTATGTTTCTAGGTTTGTCAGCACCATATCCGTGTTCGTGGGTTTCACCGAAGTGGTAAACGTCTGAGACCTGCATCACTTCGGGCTTTCCTCCCACATTAAGTTGACACGCCGTGATATAACTGGAATAATGTTAAAAGCGGCGTTAAACCCAACTCACTCACTCACTATAGCTGAGAACAGCTGTGCGGCGTCAGCCAACTCACACTTACTTTTTTATGCAAACTGTGTAAGAGACTGGTGCTCCCGGTGGGGCGGGACATGCTCCCCCTTTTCCCGAACACCTGGCTTCATCGCTGTTCTTCAATGATCCATTCATAGTATTTTCACCACTATTTTCCCTTTTCCGTTCAATATGGAATCTGTTTCGGCAGATAACCGACTCACTTTTCTCTTGCGTTCGCTTTCATCATTGAACAGTGATTGTACGAGCGCTTCGTGTGCCTCGTCACATCGTGTTGTTCATCGCCAGTCACTATCCGGTAAATAATGTTTTGGTATTGTTTTCAAAGAGACAGGACATGTAAAAAATGAAATAGCGCCAACACACTGCACATCCCGAGAAAGCTGAAAGCCACCCGGGAAGGAGGGGGGGGGGGGGGTGTCTACGTGTTTCTAAGTCATCTAGCTGTGTGATGTGTCTGTTTGGCTGTGAGAGGACAGTGTGGTATTGACGTAACAGTCTTTTAATAGATTGAAAGAGATGCAACGCTAACAAGGACAGAAACATTCTGTGCTTTCAATGTAGAGCTATGTTACCTGTAAGTAAAAGCGCTAAATTTAATTTGGAACCGAATTCGGGAATTTGTCCTCAAAACTCAAATAATTCTCTTTGTAGATTTCTATGGTGTTTTCTGCACAAAATGGATTGCCACACATCCTTTGACTAACCGCAACTTTGCATTTTGTAACCTATAATTGTAGCTATAATTATTTGAATATGCCTCCCGACATTGCCTGAAAAAGTACTATTCTATGAATATTAGTTTCCGCGGCGATGCGGCCGTCTAACCAACTGATATGATACCCTAAATTTTACCATGAATGTGTATATTACTGATTCTGATTGGACAGATGCTATTAAATCACAATAAACCCCCTCTGATTGAAACAGCTGGTATTTGAGTATGGGGGACAACAGAGAGCATGGAATTTGGCGCTTTTCTAGATACGTCTGTGACGTCAAATCTGTTTGGTCACAATGAGCGATATGGCGTCATAATGGTGACGTGCGGTGTAGAACGAAAACTTAGCAAAGCTTGCTTAGAGTTCTTTAGGTATGCCCAACTCATGTTAGTTTCCAAGTTGCTGTGCTTATATGCGTCCAATGCCTGTCACATGTTCGAGTGAAGTAGTACGGTGTAAACAAACTGCTTGAGCATATACAGCGCCATATTTTGTTAACAGGCTGTTGTGATTCCGTAATTCAGATCGACAGCCCACTCAAAACACTGGACTCAACCCATGCCGCTTCACTCAAGATATTTGCTAACACCAAAGAGTTTGTATTTTATTCGGTCATGGTTTGTTTCTGTTTGTTTGTTGTTTAACGCCGCACTCAGCTATATGACGACGGTTTGTAAATAATTGAGTCTGGACCAGACAATCCAGTGATTGACATCATGAGCATCGATCCACGCAAATCGGATACGATGACATGCATCAACCAAGTCAGCGAGCCTGACCGCCAATCCCATTTACGGCAAGCATGGGTTGCTGAAGACCTATTCTTTCCCGGTGCTTCACGGGTCTTTAGTCATGGTAGAATGGAGATAAACATACTGTTTTCAATGTAGAGCTAAGTTACCTATGGATTTAACTGCGCTAAATTTAACATTTGAAATCTCACGCTGTTCGGTTTCAAATTCAATTTAGCGCGGTAAATCTACATTGAAAACACAGTATGTTTATCTCTTAGGTATCATATCAGAAACTGCAGTTGCTGTTATATACGTGTTATTCACGACATCTTCAACAATTACCCTGGCTACAAAAGTAAAGGTTAAATTTGGATGAGGTGTCTGTAAAATATCTATCAACCATTCTAAATCGTCTTCATTCCGATTCCACAGAACAAAACAATCATCTAAAAATCTTTTCCATTTGTTTTGAAATCCCTGTCCAAATTCAATGCCAGATTTTTCAGTAGTTTTTCAGTAGTTTTTCCTCCACATAACCAAGTACAAGTGTCGCAAACGTGGGGGCCATTTTCGCCCCCACTGCTGTGCCTTTAACTTGTTTGTAATGAGAATCATCAAAATTAGAAGTATTATTGTTTAGAATAAACTTAATACTATCGATAATGAATTCCGAGGTAAGGTCTTCTCGGATTTCCGAACGGTGTTTATTTATCCAGTATTCAATAGCTTCTTTGCCGAGATCATGAGGAATGTTTGAATATAAACTAACTACATCAAAACTGACTAACTTTGTACCATTTTCGACTGAGGCGGGAAGTTGGTTAAGAAAATACTAAATACTATATATATATTTTTTTACTGACTTTCACAAATTTGAGTTCCAATGTTGTTTGAAATACTTGTCTGGGTGACTTTCATTTCTTTTGAAGACAATATGAGTTATCTCCCCTAAAACGAACACTTTACCAAGATCAGAATTAGGGAGATTCTTGGTTTTGATTGATTTGGCATACTTTTGGGATGATTTGTTCCTCATGTGTTATTTACATTTACTTGATTCAACGGGGTACGTTAAAACCTTTTCAAATATGTCCTTGAATGTGTGGAAACGCCATTGTTCCCGGGATCACACATGCATCATAAACAATTTTTTTTTAATTCACCAGCCTGACCATTGTCCATGTGTTATCTCAGTTCCCACCTGGTGTAGATAGACCTGATAATTACTTAACCTCATCTGTATTAAGCAAGAGACTTTATGAATGTCAATTCCTTGTAATGAGGAACACCGTATATACTTACTCCATCATCGGGTAAATCAATCACCTGATGAAGGTCTAAGTATATACTCAGAAACGTTGTGTTCCTCACAATAAAGAAGTTGACATCCATAAATTCTCTTCCTTGTGTGTATCACCTCTAAATGCCATTCAATTCAATGAGTCCATCTTGCCGTAAAAGGTGACTATGCTTGTCGTAAAAGGCGACTAACGGGATCAGATGGTAAGGCTCGCTGACTTAGTTGATGCAGGTCATCGATCCCTATTGCGTGGATCGATGCTCATGATATCAATCACTGGATTGTCTGGTCCAGACTCGATTATTTACAGACCGCCGTCATATAGCTGGAATATTGCGGAGTGCGGCGTTAAACAACCAACCAACCAACAGTTTTGTGGGCCGCCAACAGTGGACCGTCTGAAGCAGCCATATAATCTCCATACACCCTTCACATCACTCAGACACCCCACACACTGTCACATACATGTACACACAAACAATTAACTCAGAATTTCGTGATAACAATTTTATTGGCTGAAGACATTTTTACATGAGACAATTTCTTCTCAGAAGTCAGCATATCACAGAAGTTGACAAAGACGAGAAACTCGAGAGAAAGGCAAGTGGTGATTTTACGACCTCTTGCTTTACTCATGTTAACATTGACCAACCAGGGTGTGTGGACAATTCTGACAACATGATATCCATCCAATCAATTCAGCAGCCTTTTTATTGACAAAGTGGAAGACCTTAGCTCTAAACTAACTTGCACTACCCTTAGAATCAAGAATGGTGCTGTCTATTTAATGTTTGCGGACTATTTCATTGATGAAATAGGGGTCAAAGGCAAAGCTGAATCAGAAAAACACACGAGTGATTTTTTTTAGTGTAAGGATAGACCCGAGTGGTAGGTTCTAAATTCCAGGTAGACAATGATATAAGAAAATACACTTAATTAGAAAAAAACATTTGCGTGAAACAGCCTCTTAAGAAAAAGAAAGAACGATGTTCTAATGTTGCCAGTATAAAATGATTTCTCTTTCATAATGTAAGTGGAAAAAGTCATAAATTCAAATTGCACAGTGAGAAAACTTGAAAAGATGAAACCAATTAGAAATCACTGATTTGTATTTAGAGGAGTATGTAAAGTAACTCCGACGAGGCCACTCAAGACGACTGGACAATCCATTATCTCCACACTGGGCACTGATCAAGACGTTGCATGTATCAGGTCTATTTTGACAAAGGCATATTCTCAGCAAAAGATAATCACGTACAGTGTTATGATTTGCAAATCAGTGCATGCATAACAGTAAAGTAGGAAAAGGAGGAACATCTGTATTTCATATTCCTTGACAGCTATGTGGACTTTTCAAGTCATCCTAAAAAACAGAACAAAACCACCAAGTTTTTTTCTGGTCACCATGCGAACCATGTGACAAGACTATTCCATTTGAAAAATAAAATCTCGAAAACCAAACAAACAAACCATTGAATAAGATTTGAAAAGCACTGAAAACATTCACTGATCTTCAGTTATACTAAGGAAAATGCATGCCAACTTCTTTCTGACACATTCACTAATACAGGAGCTAGAGTAGTGGGTTACCTACTTGCAAAGTGTCTTGAACCACGACATCATAAACCCATACAATCTTAAAACCACTAGCCACGTACTCTAACGTCATACTGACAAAAATAGAAGATTGAAAAACTCTTTAAAATAATTCCACTGAAATGAAGGGATTTTATGAACAAGAACCACTTCTAACTGCTTGCTAAGATAATTCAAAGATGAGAGGTTGAAATTGTGAAATACAATGAAAACTATACACAAAAGCAATGATGATCATTGAGAAAATATCTTCGTTCAATCTCATTCCAAGGGAAAGGTGCAAGAATTATGATTAATGAAATTAAAAAATATGTTATGACAAAAAATGAAGGGAAGGGAATTTAATGAAACAAAATATGATATGACTGAATTTTTTTTCAGATGAAAGCAAAAACATTTAGAAACAAAGAATGACTTTTGGAACAAAAACAAGCTTCAACCAAGTTGGATACGTTGATTAAGTTGACAAAAATTGAATCGTATGGTATCGTTGATGAATCTTTAACAAATAACAAGCTTGTCATGTATTTTAAAATATTGTGCCAAAACTGTGCAACGCTATGAAAAGAGTATTTGAAAAACATTCATGATTCTTTTTTATCATTAGAACTCCTTTAAATTTTAACATGAGGTTCTTGATTTGATGAATTTGAGAATAGTCGACTCAGTAGTCAAAACCCTAATACCTAGTAGACTTGTTTGAAAGGGCTGGTAGTCTGGATATCTACAACTGTTTGTCCCACGAAGAACTGAGAAGCTGTCTTGAACTGGATGACCAGAATCCAGACAATCCAGGTAAGCAAGAGACCTGTATGGATATCTTTAGTCAACAAGGAGTCCCAGCCACAAGCCTATCTCTAAACATCTGAGTACACACAGAATCATGTCACAAATTTCCTGAAATAAAACATGACACTCATAAGAGTAAGTGATCACTACCAACACCTCAGTTTGGTGCCATTGTACAAAACAACCTTAGTGCAACGACTGTCGTAAGTCTAGGTTAAGGTACGAGAGTTACGATCACCTTCGCGCTAAGATCGCGCTGTACAACGGCACCCTGAACGTAGGGGTGCCACAACTCACCCACAATACACCTGACAATATAATATATGATACGCCTACCCATGTATCGATTCATTTTATAAATCATTATCCCTTTTCAAAATATAATATTAACGCATATTTGCAATAACCCGGGCTGATAACTACAAGGGTTAGCATTAACTGACTGCCTCACAAAACCACCTTCTAAATGTGAGTACGTAATACTGCCAGGAACCTCATGTACCAGTCATGCAAGTCAACAAACTGGACGACAGCAGCAACCTCTTGTTAGCCAAGGTGCATGGAAACTGGAGACTTTCGGGTCAATTATCGTGAAATGTATCGGAATATGAGGTAGGCGTATTATCATGACACCCCTACTAAAATGGTAAATGGGTGAAATCTAAATTTGATAAAATCGCTAAAATTCCTCGTAAGTGTCAACCAAGCTGCTGAAGAAGACAATCAGCTAACATACATTGTATGATTATGGATCTCTTCATTTGAATAATTGATATACAGACTTATATATCTACTCAAGGATTGGACAGACGTAACTGAAATCATTCCAGACTATTACAAGTATTGATCACATTGGATTAGCACTTACTTAGACACACTATGTACATATCAGTAGAATAATATACAGTCTACACAATAGTGAACCACAATCATTCATTGACAACAACTCGTGATGTGCAGCCATACCACCATCTCGGGGAAAACTGCATTATTTCAGAAAACACCAGTCTAAAACATTTCATAAGATTGCAAAAAGCATTGAATTGTCATGGTATATTTTATACTAAAAGATGATTTTTTTGGCAGAATGTCCTAAAGCAACAATCACCTGATAATTTACGGTGACTTTCAATCCAGAGAATTCCATTTTTCAAATCTCTTTACATTCATGGATGAAAATCCAATTTGACTTCTAGCTTTAATTGAAAACCATGCTCAAAAGGGAATAACTAACTGTTTCTCTGGAATTGTCGGAAACATATTTGAATATCATTCGCACTTACAAAAATGGATTAAAGCAAACTTGATCTGTGTTGATACCTGAAGAGATCTGAATATTTTCCGTCTGTTCCATCACTCAAACACTGCTTTACAACATCAGCATCCACAACAAGCACATCCCAAAACATGTGAATATCCATAGTAACAAGGATGACATTATTTCACAGTATGACATTAACCAAGTATGCAGGATGACATAAGTTCCCGGTCTACAGAGGGAGAACCAGACCTCACTAGCACGACAAGGCAGAGCTCCTCGCTGGAGCGGACAGTCCTCCCCTCGATGCCGCCGCCGCCGCCGCCGCCGCCGCCATCAACACATACACATACAGAATATAGACAACACACCAAGCTGATGCCCACAAATCAGTCCTGAACACGTTTTAGGTAGGAAATGGTAACAATATTGCCAAGGGGCAAGACATGTCACTAGCCAGCTGAAACACATAGCCAACAATACTTGATGGCAGTAAGTTTCAAAAGATGATGAAAATCGGTCATAACGTGAAAATCTGTTCTGCTGATCTGTCTTCAGGAGAGTTCACCAAAAATCCTTTCATGACAGTTTTGACAGTTTAACAATCACAAAAATAGCAATTTTAATCAATTTTTGCAAAATTCACTGGATAAAATTACCACCTAATGATTATATTTTGAAAATGCAAAACACCTCAAAGGCTCCTACAAAAAATTACCTACAGCCTTGCACATACCTCTGTGCCCATGACAAAATAAGGAAGAGAATTTATGGATGTCAACTTCATTATTATAAGGAACATTTTTGAGGATATACTTACTCCTTCATGTCTTTCATTCAAAAAAGGAGTAAGTATATACTCCAAAACATTGCGTTCTCATAATAAAAAAGTTGACATCCTTAAAATCTCTCCCTTATGTGTATAAGTTCTAAATGCCTTTAAAAGACTTCCTGACGTTATAGTTAGCAGTGCATTAGCGTGCTGAACAGCTGGCTACCTGGGTCCCCCAGGGCACATCTAGAGGGGCCTACGGCAATAAGCTATGTACAGGTGTCGACAATGGTCATGAGATCAGGGGCTTCTAGCTCACACTATATCTGACAAGGAAGGAAGTGACACTCTATTAAATCGGCATGGAGATGCAACGACACAGAGATGCTGGATATACACAGTAGCCACAAAATAGGAAAAATTTGCATCTTTCCTCTTCATCTTTCAGCGGACAACTTTTGAACAAAGCAGTTAGTTTCTACAACTGCAGATTAATATTACATACTGTATCAACATTTTGCAAAATGACAACCAACAATTAAAACAGATAAAATTATTTAGATGTCCTCAGCACCACAAAGGCATATACTATGACAGGAAGAGGTCCACCGACGGCATGTTCATTGATCTGCCGGGGTTGTCTCCCCGTTTACAACATCGTCAATTTAAGACACCGAACACTGAGACCTTTATGAGGGAAGTCATTAGTCAACAGTCCATACACCGGTCCATTAGACCTCCCACAACTGAGTTTGACAGCCATTTTGTCCTTTCGCGTGTCTTTAGTCACATGATTACCAAATGGAGCAGAAAATCCAGGACCGATTCCCGTGTTATGAATGTTGACATGATCAGTATGAGCTAGAAGACGTCTATGTTGGTCGACATGATTACATATGACTACAGTGGCATAACCTGGGCACCGGACTGCGGTCAGCACTTCTGGCTCATAACTTAACAGCATTAAATGTATAACATCTCGAGTAAGCAACACTTAAAACTCATCACTGGCATCTGAGGCAAGAATGGATACTACAGCATGTGGTTGATGGGTTGATGGGTTGACACCGCGACACTGATACACTTCCCCGCTCACGTCCAGTATTATGGCCAGCGGAGGTATTGTATGTCCTGGAAATATGGGTCTAAGACCAAACTGGGACCATTTCTAGATGTTGTGAGTGAGTGAGTTTGGTTTTACGGCACTTTTAGCAATATTCCAGCAATATCACGGCGGGGGACACTAGAAATGGGCTTCACACATTGTACCTAGGTCTTCGTCGTGACGAGCAAACTCTTTAACCACAAGGATACCCGGCCACCCCTTTTACATGTAGATCAACTGAGAGGAATGGAACCAAATCCTGAACATACCCTTGAACTGTAGCAGGACAGAAATCTATATTCTTCTGATTCAGCCTGTTTGCAATTATGTTAAGTGTAGTATGGGTTTTCTTAAAGATGTTCACAAGGAGACAATGACAAAAATGGCCCCAAATATTTCCCAAGTTGACAACTTGCCAGCTCCCTATCTCATATTCCTGGACTGAAGATTGGTTTCAACCACGGGATGTGCAGCATCCACACTGCCCAGAATACCAGCAGCACACATCTCTCTCTCATCCCTGTGTGAGAACATACATATAACAAGCAGCTTGTTAAAGGTCAACACTAGATCTACGAAAGACTAACCCGGACATTATAACCCTCGTACTAACTACACCTTCCTCACAATGTTCTGAATCACATGGATTATATACACAGAGTTGGAATGTTGTTACACACGAGAAGCAAGCATGGCTTTCTCTTTGTCGTACATTAAATAAGTCAAAATAATATGGACATATTCACCCCATTTTAGCCTTGTGTTCTAGAAGCAGAGGAATCACAAATTTCATAGCATAATATATCAGAACAAACAGTTCAGGTATTTTTTTCTCATTTTTTTAAAACTTTAAATATTCACTTGGACGAAATGGAAACGAAACTGCAATAAATAAATAAAAGGAAATGTTGTTTTTGCACAATGGGCTAGCTATAAATACGACACCAGTGGACATTAATGGTTACCATGCAAATACCTGAATATATCGCAGTTAAGATGACTGGTATCATTCAAACAAACTGTCCAAGAGTCAAAGATCAAACCAAACACAGACACCACTCAGAGGCTGACTCACGGGAATCCCATTTGTGATCAAATGGAATCACCTTGATGAGAACTCTGACCTTGACCTGCCTGACCTCACCTTGACCTTGTCTGCTCGTCTTCTAAGTAGCTGAAAGATTAGAGCCAGAAAACCTGGACACTCATATCCTGTTCAGGTTTCATAACCGAAAATTTCAGTTGGTAATATTCTCCCCATGTTTTTTTTCTGTCAGTCGTAATTCACAAACTTTGAAAGAACACGGATCACACTGAAACAAGCTTGGGTCAAAATGTTCAAAAGTCTTTCATACTGGATCATCGAAAAGAAGCCAGAAAGTTTTTGCAAAATCACATCGCTCTTCCAGCACTACTGGATACAACACCACGTACACAGGATACAAACAGGGGGCTAGGTAGAGAGTCCCCTGACAGACAGGCAGGCCAGGCAGACAGGCCACAGGGGGCTGCAACATATCACACAAACTGCCTCCATCTTCACTCCCTGTGCAACATGGCCACCTCTGGCCACCACAATTCTAACTTTTGGAGAGGGGTGGTCGAGCTCCTCGCTGTGTCAGCCCCTCGAACCTCTTGAATGTGTAGTTGATGAACACCCAGTCCTTGTATTTAGGATCTTTCTCGCTGCCCTCGGCAGTCATGTTTGTGGCTGGAAGAAAGAGACTAAGTTGTAGTCACTGTACAAAAAACATTTCTCAATGAGTGAGTGAGTGAGCGAGTGAGTGAGTATGGTTTTACGCCACTTTTAGCAATATTCCAGCAATATCACGGCGGGGGACACCAGAAATGGGCTTCACACATTGTACCCATGTCGGGAATCGAACCCGGGTCTTCAGCGTGACGAGCGAACACTTTAACCACTAGGCTACCCAACCGCCCCCATTTCTCAATGAAAGCATTATTCAAACATAAAACTAGACTGAAAATTGTCATTTCTATAACATAAAGCAAAACAAATCATACT
Organism: Haliotis cracherodii; assembly: GCF_022045235.1. Classification (NCBI taxonomy): domain Eukaryota; kingdom Metazoa; phylum Mollusca; class Gastropoda; order Lepetellida; family Haliotidae; genus Haliotis; species Haliotis cracherodii. The sequence continues at coordinate 4,827,865 of NW_027266270.1, forward strand.
ACCAATACTAATATGAAAAGATTGTGATCCGTTACGTTTTTGAGTAGTTTACTTTATCAAATGGTCGTTTCCTCAGGTCATTTTGGTTTAATCTGCTACTGTCACAAACTCATTGATTGTTCGTTTATTTGTTTGTTGTTTAACGCTGCACTCAGCAATATTCCAGCTATATGACGGTGGTCTGTAAATAATCCAATCATTGACATCATGAGCATCAACCCACGCAATTGGGATACCATGACATGCATCAACCACTTCAGCAAGTCTGACCACCCGATCTCGATAGTTGCCTCTTACAAAAAGCAGTCGCCTATTATGGCAAGAATGGGTTGCTGAAGACATTCTACCCCAAATCTTCACAGGTTACATTGATTTGAAGACAACAGTTTCAGAACATGTCATGTCACATGCATGAAATTTGTGAATTCCTGACAGCGCTGACTGATGTCCCACTGCTAAGAAACTGAGAGTTATCTCCCTTTGATTGCAAGTTCAAATTTCCTCAAGGCACTGCTCAACTTGACCAACAGCTTTAACAACAACATATACAGCTGCTTCACAGATACTGCAACAGCTGAACCATATATTGCTGATAGAGAATGCATTCATATCTATGACAGGTACACTGAGGGGCCCTGAACATGGACGTATATGTACCTTCTTGTTGCTGCTGCGGAGATGTTGCTGAAAAGAGAGAAAATAGTCTGGTAAACAATTATTAAAAAAACACATTAAAAAACATAAAAAATATAGTTAAAAAATAGTCACGGACCACAGGTTAGTTTTGTTTTCCATGCTCGCTTTTTGATTATCCTTACGTAAAGACGAAAATAAATCTTAAAAGGCAACATAAGGCTAGTGGCATCTGGATGCTCTGGCAACGAATGCATCTGGGAATATAGGAGATTTTTTTCTCTGATGAATTTTTGGTCAATTATCTTTCAAAGTTAGGAAGTGGTTGAGGTGTAATCCTGAAGTGGCCTTGTCTTATTGTTCGAGTCACATCCAGCAAAGCAAAATTCAAGCTAGTCCGTTGCCCGAGACAACGAAACTATGCTGAGGACAAGTGAAAATCCACTGATATATCCACTGAAATCATGGACGAGAAGCATCTTATTATAATAATTCTGAACCAGTTCTAAATACTTCACTTCTGCTACAAATTGGAACTGAATAAAACTGACAGAAATTGTAAACAGAGTAAATATTTTCATCGAGCTACAAACTCGAGTAAAATATGGTTCACACTCATCCCCGAGCTGAAACAGCATTATTATTATTACTTAACCAGTTTCTAGAAATGACACACCACATGTCGACTAACACACAAGATAAACATTCTAAAAAACTTACGCCATTTGAGGTCTATTTCAGGGAAATCATCAAAATTGGACGTATCATCGATCCCCTTCACTTCTATTGGAATGGCTGCCGGACGCTCCCTGGACAAACATCAAATGATTACAGCATGACTGAATTGGGTAACAAGAGATCAGTGATATACCAAAACAACGCAAGAAAAATTTCCACAAGCTCGTATTTACCAAATTGGCCAAGGACTCCAGAGTTGTTAATTTGGGCTGTAACGATTCACTGATATCTATGATATCATCGATACTTAGGTACAGACGATACTTGAATCGTCAGTTTGTGAGATTGCTATATGCTATAAATAGAACAGAAACTAATTTTACCTCCCATAATGGCAGAAATAGCAGAGCGCCACCTGTGTAAGCACGGCAGAACACAAGGACATGGTACCCCCGGACACGGACTAACTGTTACCCACCTGTGTAAGCATGGCAGAACACAAGGATATGGCACCCTGGGACACGCCGACTAACTGTTACCCACCTGATATGTTCCCAGTCTACCATCTTGAAGAATGGGTGAGTTTTGATCTCCTCTATACCGTGGGCACCGATCCGATGCTCTCCATCACAACAGTACCTGCAACACATCAGACAACATGAAACCTACCCAAGGATTCTCAATAACAATATCTAATCATGTTATCGTGATCTTCTTTCTTTGCTAGAGAAGTTCGATGATGCAAGTCCTGTGTTCTCCTGACAGTTTCATAAAGTGTCTTAATCAATTAAACCACGATGATGACGACAGGCTATTGTTCTTACAGGTACATATATATGTTCTCTGCCTCCTAGTATTCATTCACCGGATGAATGAGTAAGCATATACTCCAAAACGTTGTGCTCCTCATATTAAAGAAGTTGACATCAATAAATTCTCTTCCTTAGACTATCATTGTTGCAACTGATTCTGATCCAGGAATTCACTGGCCATTCTGAACATGTAAAACTGATGCAACTTCAAGTCATTATGCAAAAGTCATAAATCAACTACAACAAGGTTTTAGTTGGAAACCTTTGAGTGATTTCTCCATTACAGGACCCCAAAACTAAATGTTTCATGTTCAACATTAGGATATCCACTAGGATCCCATAACTTAATCATAAATTTGCAGCACTGTATTCTACTGCGCTGACATCAGACAGCACCTAGTTTCCATGACCTGAGAATATTCCTATCTCTCACCTATTGTTTTGAATAGATTTGTTTACACATAGCAACATTCCAACTTGTTGTTAAACAAGTGGATCTGTCTACACAACCAATGTTATTAACAGGAACACATTTTGCTTTCACAGAAAAAAGTATGGATAAAAATGTCTGCCATTTCATAGGATTTTCTACTTTGCAAACCTGTTAGAAATATGATTGTTCTGTCCAAGATAAATATTTGATGATGTATAGTTTTGCCCAGCAACAGTCTGACACAACGCTGCCATCGGATTATTTGCACGGGAGGCTTTCATCGTTTGCTGCAGTTGTATCTGTATTTGCCGATCCGACGACAAACACAGTTTGCATATTTGAAGATGTCTTATGCAATATTTCCTACAGAGTTTCAAAAAGAAGCCACCAATACCTTCTGGCTTAAAGAAACTTAATTCAAAAGTGCTTTTGCCTGAACAATTCTTTTGTCACCTCTACATAGGAAGACATTACAAGTTCCTGAAACGTTAACCTCCAGCTTAAGAAGTTACGCAAAATGATCGAGACTGAGGAAAGGGCTACATGCTCGAAGGGTGCCTTCAAACATGGGAAAGAGGACTGCTCTTGGCAAGTGTCAAATATTTCCATTTATGACATTCATATGGATTTGCATATGCACAAACCTGACTCTCTTTGATCTGTGTTCTTTTTAAACCTATTGATGTTGCCATCAGTAAGCTTGGTGATGTTCATGACAGATGATATGATAATCATGTGTTTATAATGGAAATATAGAAATATCCCCATCAAAAGTAAAGAAGTACATAAGGACCCAGGAACCCCTGAATCATTCACTTGTAACAACAGGACAGTGACAAGGAACCTTGCCTTTCATGCTTATTTCAAACACTGCTTGTGATTTCTTGGAAGATCTAAGGTAACAAACTATTCGACTTTTCCTCCTAAGCTTTCATAATTCATGAAGAGGTTATGGGGAAGAAAAAGCAACTGTAAAACTCCCCATCATACTGCTTCACGGACAGAAAATGGAAAACCAAATTATGCAAAATCTTATCTGGATCTCTGATACGGTCAAACTATCATCAAACCTAATTATTGTTATCTCCCTTTGTATAATTCTCTAGTCATGAAAACAGTGATATATAAGCTCGGGTTCAGCTGGCGCTGTGGACATGCCTGGCACAGACAGCCCAACAACATCCGAATCAATGTGGGACACACTCTAACAAGTGAGTTCCATCTGTGAACCTCTCATAACACCGAAACATGTTTCACTGGTAACATCCTATAAAACATACAATGTCCTGTCTGAGATGGCCCGGTACATAGGAGGGAGATCCTTAAGAGACTCTTGTCTAGTGGTAGAGCGTCCGCCCGGAGAGCGGAAGGTCCAGGGTTTGATCCCCAGCCGCGTCATACAAAAGACGTTAAAAGATGGTACTTGTTGTTACCCTGTCTGGCGCTCGGCTAAAACAAGGACTGGTCGGCTCGGAGTCAGTATACTGTGTCTGAGTGGGGTTTTCATGTTAAACTGTGGTATCTCAGTGTGTTAGCACTATAATTCGGCATCAGTCCGGACTAGTACAAGCAGCCACACACACACACATACACGTGCATATATAAGTGCAATAATCTCGGACGCGACGTTAAACCCCATTTCACCTGTCCATGATAAACTGTCATTTACAATCTTGGCTTCAATACTGTAGTTGTGAATTGCTAGATTAATATTCGAACAAGATATAGACAAACAGCAGGTTGGAGTGAACAGCATCTGCTTCTGGTTCTATGGACATCACATACCTCAAAGTGTATCTGTCATAAATTAATACAGATTCAGATCAATGGTTCAATTACATTTTGGTTATCCTTTTTCCAGTTTTTACAAGGTACACTCTCCTGGAGGTGAGGTGAAATGGGGTTTAATGTCGCGTTCAAGATTATTACATTTATATAGCAATGTGTGTGTGTGCGTGTGCGTGTGCGTGTGTTTGGTTTGACGCGTCCGGGGATGGAACCCCAGACCTTCCGTTCGTCAGGTGGACACTCTACCACTAGACAACAGAGGGGTCACTCAACATGAAGTCTGCCAGTTGAAGACAAGAAAACTTCAGGAAGGACACGTCATATTTTCTTTGGGAATTCCCCTTTAACCATTAGGAAGAAGGCCAGTCATTTCTGCAGACTAGTGAAAATAACAATTAATTTCTAACCCTGTTCATTTAAAAAAGAAAGAATTTTTTTAACATTTAAAAAAACTTTTGAGGTGGCATTTACTAACATTATTATATTTAAGCCTTTTTTATCTTAAGCTGAACTTTTTCACAAATCCTTGACATAGTTATATATATAGAGACTCCATCGAACAGTCAACTGCACACAGCTATCAGCTGGATGTCAAGCAACTGACCTCCCATACTGTAACTCTATACACAGTCCATGTAGGACATTCAGTGTGTGGTGTCACAATACAGATCAAATGTCGGGACCATGATGTTTACAACTGCTTACATCTGTGACCATGACCTAAGCTGAGTCTAGATCACCTCTCAGTCATCCTTGTCTACGAAGTGTATGCAATAATTATAAACTACGATATCTTATAGGTGTTTAGCCATCACAAATCCAAGTGTCTGTTCAGCTTATGCAAACTAGAATAAATTTCTTGAATCGTTTGGCTTTATATTGCTGGGTTTTTTTAATTAGTGTTTATTTGTTGCTTAATGCCGCACTCAGCAAATATTCCAGCCATATGACAGCGGTCTGTAAACAATCGAGTCTCGACCAGACAATCCAGTAACTGACATCATGAGCATCGATCCACACCATGGGATACGATGACATGCATCAACCAAGTCAGCAAGCCCAACCACCCAATCCCATAAACCGCCTCTTACAACAAGCATAGTCGCCTTTCACCACAACCATGGGTTGTTGAAGACATATTCTAACCCCGGATCTTCATGTGGCTGTGATTAGTGAAATCAATGAATTTAAATCAGTGACTTTATAACTCCAAACATTACACTCCACCAATGATATGAGGAACTCTTAGCTTCCCTGACTCCAGTGTTATTTTGTATGTCATGGTAGAACCGGATATGTTATCTTGAACAAGGATCTGACCAAATCTCATTTATTACAGCAAATCAAGAACTGTGCACATCCTTTACCTGGTAATCACATTTTCTTGCAAACAGTGTCCAAAATAACCGCTTCCCGTGGCTGGTAAATTTTGTGTCGGGCTGTTTGAAATTTTTCTCCACCTACCCGACTGTCTGGCAGATAACTTTAAGACTACTTACCCATTCAGTTTCATTATAACTCCTTGTGGATTCTCAAGAAATATATTGTTTGCATTATTTCTACTGAATCAAGACGAGATTTATCTCTCAGTTTTTGCGACGTTTCAATATTGATAATGTCTGAATGCAGGACAAACTTTGAAGATGGTCAGGCAACATTTATGGGTCACCGGCCCGACTGTCTTGCTGGGTCTAATAATTATTTCATACACTTGCAAATGGCAGAACTATGTCAACAACAAGATGGCCTCCTATCGCCTGCCCTTGTACCTTTGAATGAGATCCCTGGCTTCCTCAGAGATAGGCACTTCTGGCGGGAAGATGAGAGTTTCTCGCCAGTTCATCACCTTCCTGTACGTCTCCTGGGGGTTCTCCGAACAAAATGGTGGGTAACCTACAAGGGGAAGGACATTCAGGGTCAATGACAATCCTACTCAATAAACAATGACAAAGAGTGGGTGAGTAGGTTTTGCATGTCCACAAGGAACATAAAAATGGTAATACTTATATGATGAAACTCACTGGTTGCCCTAATTGGCTCTAGGAAGTCAAAACACTGCCCTGAAGAGGGACTACATATAGTGCCTATTTCCAGTGTTATAAGGAGGATGATACTCAAGCATCAGTTTTGAGGATCTAACATGAGGTGAGGTGAGGTGTGGTGAAATGGGGTTAAACGTCGTGTCCAAGATGATTGAACTTATATAGCGACGTGTGTGTGTGTGGCTGCTTGTACTAGTCTGGACTGATGCCGATTTATAGTGATAGCCCACTGAGATACCATGCTGCAGTTTAACATGTATACCCCACTGAGACACTGTAAACTGACTCCGAGCCGACCAGTCCTTGTTTTAGCCAGGCAGGGTAACAACAACTACCATCTTTTAACATCTTTTGAAACTTCCGCTCTCTCGGCTGATGCTCTACCACTAGACCACTGAGACGGTTGGATCTAAAATGTACTGGGTGTTCAACTGAGATGAAGGTGGGCCCCATGGGCTGTCTGAATATTTAAAAACACAATCTTTTAAAAAGTTTAATAATTCAAATTTGAATTCTGCCTGCAATTTTTGTGTACTTTATACAAGTTATGGTAAATGTCTAGTTTCAGTTCCCAGCAGTGCAGCCGTCTGAATGGGACTTTGAATCCCCCATACAGGGGTTTAGCTGGAGACAAATAGCATTGGGCCATTTTCATGATTTTATCAACTTTTGACAGGCCATTCTTGAAAAAATTCTTGATGACATTTTGGATTACAGTGAATACAATCCGTCAATGTCCTAGAAATTGAACTGACCTGAAACCCTACCATACAAACAAAAAGGCATTAGGCTGGCCTGATCTTCTCAAAAACTGGTTTATGTGTACACACAAATTTAATCAATCATGTAGATGTTATTATCAAAACATTTCAGTTATCCCTAAATCCAATAGTCCTTTCCCAACTGTCCAATAGGTAAAGTATCCTAAGGACTAGTATAAATTTGCCATTTTCAAGGGTTTTGCTACATGATATCATTAAAAGGAGTGAGTGACTATGCTTTTTACGCCGCTTTTAGCAATATTCCAGCAATATCATGACGGGGGACACCAGAAATAGTCTTCTCACATTGTACCCATGTCAGGAATCGAACCCGGGTCTTCGGCGTGACGAGCGAACGCTTTAACCACCAGGCTACCCGACCACCCCTTTATCATTATAAGGACCAGTGGGATAAAGCTGTTCCCCGGGAGTTTCTATTGTTGAAGTTCATTTTGTCTTTGAGTATATACATTCACAGGTAAGACCACTGAGGAACTCCTCTGTGACCCGATCAAAGCGACAGTGTCAACACTGTATTATCCCCTTCCTCAACAGATCATGACAGTTTGCTAACACCAGCAGGCAGCTTACATTAACCCCCAACTCACTTCCTCATCCTCATCACATCGCAGCCCAACAAAATGTGACCTCTGACATTTAGCCTTGACCTTAGTCTTCCTAACCTCATAACGACCAGCACTGGCCTTATGTTTATAATCCCTCTCTCTGACCTCCGACCTTTTCTTGTCATGAAGGCCAGACAACAGAGCATCTGGTCTTTTCAACAGGAGAATCCTTCAGATTTAATACAAATGTCAGTTTTTCCTTCTGTTGCCGCCTATGTCTTAGCCCCACCCAAGTCAAAGGAAGAATGTCTTCTGAGTCTGGTCATACATAATTCAATATTTGCTTTGTAAAGAAATACTGAGGAGTCACTGTCACTGTTATTACTCATGCTTAGCCCAATACTTGATAACTTCCTCAGAAAAGAATCTTGCATTTAATGTTTTGACCTACATAACACTGCTTTTGAGTGAGTGAGTATGGTTTTACGCCGCTTTTAGCAATATTCCAGCAATATCACGGCGGGGGACACCAGAAATGGGCTTCACACATTGTACCCATGTCGGGAATCGAACCCGGGTCTTCGGCGTGGCGAGCGAATGCTTTAACCACTAGGCTACCCGACCGCCCCCCACTGCTTTTGAAGTGTATTTCTTTTTTGCTACTAGCTTATATAAGCACCCATTATTGGGATCACAGTATCACTGCTTCAGTTATTGTCATTGTGTTTTCTTTATTCTTATTTGCTTCTTGTTGTTTAACACTGTACTCAGCAATATTCCAGCTATATGACGGCGGTTTGAAAATATTCAAGTCTGGACCGGACAATCCAGTGATTGACATCATGGTTTTCTGTTGTCTAGCTTCTCAGGTTTGATGCTGTTGATAACATATTGATAGGGGGTTGATGTCTCAGTATTTCAATATCAGTATGAAGTTCAGGTTGATATGAATGTTTCCCCACCCGTGATTCTGAACCAGAATTAGTTTGTTTGTTTGTTTAACGCTGCACTCAGCAATATTTCAACATTATGCCTGCCCCGTAAATAATAGAGACTGAACCAGACAATCCAGTTAGTCACATCATGAGCATAGATCTACACAATTGGGATACGATGACATGCATAAACCAAGTCAGTAAGCCTGACCATCCGATCCCGTTAGTCACCTCTTATGACAAGCATGGGTTGCTGAAGACCAATACAAAACAGGAATGGAATCTTCGCATATGCCAGGTAATGGAAACAGAAGGGCATGGCAGATATTGCTCAGACACTGGGGTCATTGATCTAGATCCCCCGACAACCGCACCACTGACAATGGACTCTACTGATCCTACCTTGGTGTCATGTATTCAAAATGAACTACTTGAGAAACATTAATAACTCCATAGAGGAGGAAACTTAAACTTGAAACCAGGTGTGGTGGGATCTGTTTTCAATGACTGTGTTTACACAATTTCACTCTTTCAAAATCTTATGTAGAAAAGTGTTTGATGAAAACCTGTTTGACAGGATATCTTTAGAATGTCTCAATTACACATCCATCAAACCTACACAATTACATGTGGAGATACATCTCAAATCATTTTTTGTGCAAACAAAATTGATGGCACTTTTTCACGGTTTATTTCTAAAGCATGGTGCATAGAATGATGTGGGACACAAAACAGATGCCATGCTTCACCGAGTACCAGTGTTAAAGGGGGGAATAACCATTATTTATTACCTACGAGCGAAAACAATATTGTGCCCTAGGATCATATCACCTCACAAGAAAACAGTGTCTTGTTTCCGTCATTCGGACGGCATTGTTGACATCATTAAAATCTTATTGTGACATGAGGTCGGAATGACATCATACTATACATAGATGTAGTTTGTTGACGTAATTCGACAAATTTTGGTTCCGCTGCTGTTGCGACTTGGTGTCCTTACAGATAAACACTACAATTCGTCTCTGCATGTAGACATCTTCTTCGGTAATAAATAGAACATTATATTTGTGTTCACGTCATACTATGTTTACGACACTCGCTCTCGCTCGGGAAATACTGGAATTTACTACGACATGAACACTCATATAATATCCTCTTTGTTCAAACCTCCTACGGGTGCATGTACTATTTCTGTCTAGTAAGCTCATCTAGTAATAGTCTAAAAATAATATCAAAATCTATAGGAAATGATGCTTATTGCCAAGTTCGAGCTAAAGTATTTGGCACAGTCTGCGTTCAGGATGGCCTGTCATTGAGATTCTTCCTGGAGGCAGGTCAAGGACCACAAGGACAGGGAGTGTCCTCAGTGGTAGCATCATGTTTGTTCATAATTTTCAGCAATATTCTAGCTATATGATGGCAAACTGTAAATAATCAAGTCTGGACAAACACGGAATTTCACTAGTCTACTATTCTACTCTATTTGAACTAGTCTTTAGGACACCTTATGTATTTTGGTTCAGACCATAGGACTAGTCCTAATTTCTAACCCTGCATAGGCTGAGAAGTGGGACAGGCTAAAAAGATTGATAATCAGAATTATGGTCAATGGGAAGAACTATAAACGATTATCGATATGACAATTGTGTCATCGATAATATCAACTATTGAGATGAAATCAAGTTTAAACTTACTGAATAATATCAACTATTGTGATGAAATCAAGTTTAAACTTACTGAAATAGACTTGTTATTGTCAATCATGGTAATTGTCGAAGACAGAAAGCACCTGTTTTTGTTATATCTTACATGTCCACAAAGTAATCCATACATAAATGTGTCACCGCTCACAAGTCCAGTTTCTTTCAGAATTTTTTGCACATATGCTCAAAGTTACTTCTCTGATATTTATCAATTTTGTTCACGATTATTGATCTCCGATTATCTATAACAATAGCCAGCCCTACTGGGAACACATTATCAGATGGCCTAGTGTCAACACAGTCAAGAATGAGACCTAAACTGACCTATAAGCATCTCGTACATGATGACTCCCAGAGACCACCAATCACAGGTGCTCATGTAGCCATTCTGCATAAATACTTCAGGCGCGATGTAGTCAGGCGTTCCTACAGTGGAGTAGGCCTGAAACAGAACACCACATAATTACACCTCACTGCAACATAATTAAACCTTGCTGTATTTTGGTTTGGTTTGGTTTGGTTTGTTGCTTTACACAACACTCAATATTCTAGCTATATGACGGCAGTCTGTAAATCATCGAGTCTGGACCAGACAATCCAGTGATTGATATCATGAGCATCGATGCTGATATGCTTCAGCCAAGTCAGCGAGCCTGACCACCCGATCCTGTTAGTCGCCTCTTACAACAAGCATAGTCACCTTTTACAGCAAGCATGGGTTGCTAAAGACCTATTCTACCCCGGATACGTCACTGTAACACGAATCAGCCAAATATAAAGTGCTTGGGAATAAGCAAAATAAAGTGACTGTTTTGATATGAACAACTTGAAATGTATTGTGATAGGCTCACAAACAGTGAGTGAGTTGGGTTTAACGCCGCTTTCAACAGTATTTCAGTCATATCACAGCGTGTCAGCTTAATGTGGGAGGAAAGCCCGAAGTGATGCAGGTTTAGATGTTTACTACTTCGGTGAAACCCGCAAGCACAGGTATGGTGCTGACAAACCCAGAAACATAATCAGGGCGAATCGGGATTCAAACCCACAATCATAGGTTTCTGGCATGCCCAAGGGACGCAACTCTGCAGAGTGAATTGCGACCTTAGACGATTGGGCCACCCGTGACCCGGGCTCACAAACATGGTCGAATCTAAACAAAGTGACTGTAAAATCAAAAATCAGGTAAAGGCTGCTACATAAGGAGTGGGATGCTTCAACAGAGGAAGGTTGACTTTGAATTGGGTCAATATTTACTTCTACTTATTAAAAGTCTTCTTACCAATGCCCTTCGATTTCTCTTCCAGCTTTCTGCTCTTCTTTTTGAATCCATAGGATTCCCATCTGAAACAGTCAATGCCGTTTTGCAGGTAGGTACTGAGAGTGTGCGGCAAAACACGAGACTCTTTGACATCACATTCAACACGATCAAAGCTGCAATCTGGGTGCAACTTAAAATCGACTGCCTCAGTACTATATAAAACAAGTTGCCTTTTACAACAAGTATAGTTGCTTTTTACGTCAAGAAAGGGTTGCAGAAGACATATTCATCCCTGGATCTTTAAGGGTCCAAATTTATTTGATTCAAAGAACAGTCACTAGATTCAGGCCAAGTTGTACATGGTGTAAACAATCACAGATTCAAAACAATACATAACGAGTTTAGCTGCTAGTTGAACTCACTAAAGTCCCCTGCTTTGGCTTGTGAGAGATCCTTGTAAAAGTCTGTTCGGTGCGACTTCTTCAATCCTGTACACAGTCCAAAGTCTGAAAGTTTGATATGTCCCTGAAACAAAAGAAGGAAATGAAAAGTTTCCAGGAATTCCATTCCACACCTATCATACAACCAAAGCCAAATGTAAAAGTTAACACAAGTAAGGCTAATTTTTTTTATTAGTCTTGGTTCTCAGGCACTGCCCTTATCAACATAAAGTCTGTTGCACGTTTCGTTTTTATTTCCGATTACGCCGCTTTTAGCAATATTCCAGCAATATCACGGCAGGGGACACCTGAAATGGGCTTCACACATTATATCAATATCAGGAATCGAACCCCAGTCAACGGCGTGACGAGTGAACGCTTTAACCACTAGGCTACCCGACCGCCCCTCTCCAAGTCTGACACTCATCCAAGGATGGTAAGATAGTACCAACATGGAGAGAACAAGACATCTCCCAAGTCTGACACTCATCCAAGGATGGTAAGATAGCACCAACATGGAGAAAACAAGACATCTCCCAAGTCTGACACTCATCCAAGGATGGTAAGATAGCACCAACACGGAGAGAACAAGACATCTCCCAAGTCTGACACTCATCCAAGGATGGTAAGATAGCACCAACATGGAGAAAACAAGACATCTCCCAAGTCTGACACTCATCCAAGGATGGTAAGATAGCACCAACATGGACAGAACAAGACATCTCCCAAGTCTGACACTCATCCAAGGATGGTAAGATAGCACCAACATGGAGAAAACAAGACATCTCCCAAGTCTGACACTCATCCAAGGATGGTAAGATAGCACCAACATGGACAGAACAAGACATCTCCCAAGTCTGACACTCATCCAAGGATGGTAAGATAGCACCAACATGGAGAGAACAAGACATCTCCCAAGTCTGACACTCATCCAAGGATGGTAAGATAGCATCAACATGGAGAGAACAAGACATCTCCCAAGTCTGACACTCATCCAAGGATGGTAAGATAGCACCAACACGGAGAGAACAAGACATCTCCCAAGTCTGACACTTATCCAAGGATGGTAAGACAGCACCAACACGGAGAGAACAAGACATCTCCCAAGTCTGACACTCATCCAAGGATGGTAAGATAGCACCAACATGCAGAGAACAAGACATCTCCCAAGTCTGACACTCATCCAAGGATGGTAAGATAACACCAACAGTCTGGTAGCATTAACAAGGTGAGACAATGCGTTTTGATCACTACTCTGATATAAGTACAAAACATATCCTTTGTTACATATTGTACAATGATCTCTTTCATATTGAAGACAACTGAGATCACATGAGTTTAAATTGTTTTTTGATGCAGCTCCAGGTGGTACATTAACACATAAGGAAACAGGTGCCCCTATTTCACAGTCTAATGAACACAGCCTCCGCCCTCAGCCAATACAAGCCACAACATTGTAGTAAGCGGAACAATGTGTAACTCAGTGTTCTGTTGCCAAGATGGCATGTTCCAAAAGTAACCTATTAGACCTGGTCTCATGAATATTGATTGACACGAAACATACATGGCCATGAACAGGGAAGTGCGTGTAAGTTCACTGAACAAACTAAATGGGGCATGGTTGCCATTGCAGACATATAATTAAACCAACAAAGGCCATATCATGCCATTTGCATCCTGGATATATCATCCCAAATTACAACGTGTTTTCTAGGGATGTTTTACATGTGAGGAAAGAACATGTTTTAAACATTAACATAAGTTTACTCATTCACACATATTTTTTTCATATTTTATGTTTCACAAGAGTAAATCATAAATGTGAACCTATTTAATACATTACCTTAGCATCCATTAAAAGATTATCTGGTTTAATATCTCGGTGTATAAAGCCGAGCTTGTGTATAGAATCTATAGCCAGCACAGATTCTGCGACGTAGAACTGGGCCTGCTCCTCTGTCAGCGTGTCCCTCTTCATCAACAGTGTCATCATGTCACCTGCAGAGGAAGTGAGTGAGTAGGTGAGTGAGTGAGTGAGTGAGTGAGTGAGTGAGTGAGTGAGTGAGTGAGTGGTTGTTTTACACTGGTTTTAGCAACATTGCATTCATGTCACGGCGGGGGACACTAAAAAAAAACTTCACACATCGTACCCATGTTGGAAATCGAACCCAGGCCTTGAGTGAACACTTCTACCACTAGGCTATCCCATTGCCCCACCTTGCTTGCAGCATGCGAGCCTACAGTTCCAGTGATTTATCTTCACAAACTTAGAGGCCGTAATTCAGCAGTAAATGTGAGTAGAAATTGCCAAATTGAAATTCATAAAGCAATCATATAAAGTTATAGCTAATGTTATGGCTTTATAGAGGTGACCTGTATTTCACTAATAACAGGACCAATTAAGAGAAAGAGGAATGCTATGTTAAAGTCAAATGTTAACATACCTCTGAATTAGAAAAAACTGGAACATTAAGAGAGAATATCAATACAGCAAAAACTCTATTTGTCTGGCCCTCATTAGTCTACCAAATAATGTTAGACACATGTACGTACTGAGGACACGACTTCAGAACAACAATTCATTTAACTGTGTACTTCACTGGAAAGTCTACTGTTTGGATTACCAGGGTTCAACTGTACTGATATTCCCAATAGTTATTATTCTGAGTGAGTATGGTTTTACGCCGCTTTTAGCAATATTCCAGCAATATCACGGCAGGGGACACCAGAAATGGGCTACACATATTGTACCCATGTCGGGAAGGGAATTCGGGTCTTCGGCTTCACGAGCAAACGCTTTAACCACTGGGCTACCCGACAGTCCCGTTATTATCCTGAAGACTTTTTCCAGACTAACAGGATGTTCACAACATGAAGGATCCAACGACCAGGTCCTTGAGGTTTGCTTCTGTAGTATTGGACCGGACACCCCAAGTCTGTTTCCAAGACAATAGAGAATTTTCTTGAACAGGAGTCCAACTCAAGTCTAGAATGATTTAGCAAGTCTAGCTTGCCTCAGCTGAGGATTGTTCTAGTCTCCATTTGGATTTTATTCTATTTATTTTGTAGATATATATTTTTAAATATGATAACTTTATTTCTGGGACTAAATATCAGTCTCGGGACCGCTTAAATCTTTAACTTTTAACATGAGGGAAATGGCAATGACCCCTTGACATCGATACTTAACACTGAACATACATCTTAAATTTTGAATGAGCAAAGTTTGAACAAATTGTGTTAAATTTGCAAGGACTAAAATGTGACCAGAGCCTTGACTCCCTTTTATACCACCAACAGCGGGAAGCCATGAAGCATCTCATCTCACATGACATGAAAGAGGGTGTTCTACCCATCTTGTGACATGACTATTATGATAAGCAGCAGAGCACAGGAGAGTGGACATTCCTACGTCTAGCTGGACTACTGTGGAGACACATCAGTGTGATTAATGTGCCACCTAGCATAGCAGTGTTTGAAATTAAGCATGAACGTCAACGGTCCTTGTCATTGCACTAATGCGTAACTTAAAAAGATTTAGGGGTCCCTAGATTCAGATACCGTACAGCAGTAAAAACTAATATTTTTAGCCCATGAGTCCTTATAATGATAACATATAGAAAAACCCTTAAAACTGGCAAATTTCTACTAGTGCTTATGATGCCTTAACTATTGGGCAGTTTGGCAAGGACTACAGGACTAGTGCCAATTTCTAACACTGATATATAACCTCAAGGACCCTAGGATGGCCCTCAATTATGATCACTGGCATAGGATATCCTATCTTTCACATGACATGTACGAGTCCACAACACAAACCCTATGATTTTACTTCACCAGCTATTATTTTTCAGATGCATAAACTTCTGTGTAATATATGCAGGACTGTGCCAAGAATACTGGAAAAAGTCTAGAACCTAAAAAGCAGATATTTCAAATTCAAGTTTTGTCACTTACTTATTGACAACAATGTCACAATAATATCTTTCAAAGTCAAGATAATTTATGGATAACAACTTCTTTATTTACTGTAAAGGCGTGGTTCGGTATAGATCCTTATACCGTGACTTGCTTGACAATGGTATAAGGATGTATATCAAAACATCGCTTTTAGAGTGAATAAAGCAGTTATTTTCCATAAATTATCTCTACTT
Organism: Haliotis cracherodii; assembly: GCF_022045235.1. NCBI lineage: Eukaryota > Metazoa > Mollusca > Gastropoda > Lepetellida > Haliotidae > Haliotis > Haliotis cracherodii. The sequence goes on from NW_027266270.1 coordinate 4,844,068, forward strand.
AGTCATTCGTCAACTTCTAAGTAATGCCTATCAAACAGTTTATATCTTTCAAGTTTAAATTGGAACTTACTCGAGGCGTTGGTGAAAAGAGATTTCAACACAACCTCCATATTTAAATATTTAACAAAGGCAAAAACTAGGCAACCATAACAAAAACACGACAAAAATTTATCATGAAAGTCAAGGAGTCATTGTCCCTAGTTAAGCCCAATTTAAAAAATTAAGATTCCAAAACTGTAGCAGCTGACTTCCCAGGCCCAGGGCTCATCTTGAATTCAAACACAGCTCCTATGTACATTGTAAATGTGCTGGTCCTCCCCAATATCAAGTACAAACAGAGCATAAAAGTATTATCAACCCGTCTGACTTAAACGATACCTTGCCTCCAGGCTGACCTGAACAGCACAATAAATCTTATCAAAGAAAACATAAAAAAGTCCCTTCCTCCATCAGACATGAAACACGAAAACAGCCCTATCTCTGATGGCATGGTCCACCACAATACTGATTAAACCATGTTATGTGAATGAAGTGTTTCAAATTACGTGGCGTCCTGAGGTCCTTGAAGTCTGTTACTTTTCTATTTGAATCTAGTGACCTCTTTAAATGTTAAACAATTCACATTAAGGTGAAGACAAAAGGACTCTCGATAAGTATTTGGGGTAATAATAGGTCCCCAGTAAACTCTGCTGTTGTAAGAGGCAACTTTTGGATCAGGGGTCAGGTTCGGTGATTTGGTTGATGCGTGTCATCGTACACCGACATGGATTCGCTGATCATAAGATTAATCTCTGGTCCAGACTTGATTATTTACAGTCCGCCATCACATAGCTGGAATATTTATCAGTGTGGCTTTAAGCCACAAACAAGGACCCCTTGACCTAGGGTTGGCACATTGGCTCATAAATCAGATTGCAATATATCGCAATATGGAGAGCCGTACTGTGATACATATTGCAGTACATAATAGGGCTCAAATTATGTATATTTGTACTGTTCAAATGGTACTTCTTCATTCAATAATCCAGACTTCAGATTGCAAGATATGTAGTATGGATAAACGCGACTCCATATTAAAGCTTCAGAAATTGGCACTAGTCCTGTAGTCCTTGCCAAACTGCCCAATAATAAAGGTATCATAAGAACAAGTAGAAATTTGCCATTTTTAGGGGTTTTGCTATTCTACCGTTGTATTACGGCATCAATATGGAATGTTATGGTAAACAGTGTGAAGGTGGGCTGTTTACATGGTTTAGATAGGAACCCAGTCCATCCAAATGTCTCAAGATATGTATATAATCATATATTAATTCTTTGGACTATTTTGCAAAATATCAATATGCCATGGCTGTAATGTAATACGTGTATTGCTGACGGTCTTATCACAATATACCGGTGTACCAGTTATATTGCACACCCCTACAAGTACCCCTTGACTCATGTTGAATTACAACACTGGGGACACTAGCAGCCCTTGTGGTCGGTCCTTGACGTACCTCCAGGAAGAAACTCCATGATGAGATAGAGATTCAGGCCGTCCTGAAAGGAGTAGTACATCTTCACCACCCACTGGTGATCTGCCTCCACGAGAATGTCCCGTTCAGCCCGGACATGTGCCACCTGCAACACAGGGCTCGCCATCAAAACATTGTCAGAGAATCATTACAACGTTTCCTCAACATGTCATATCAAACCAGGATTAGTCCTACACCATTGCTATCAATGCTATCAAGTTCATTGCTCATTGCTTACAAGTCCTACTCATTGCTAAGTTTGATAACTAGTTGCTAACAAGACCTGCTCATTGCTTACAGGTCTTACTCATTGCTAACAAGTCCTACTCATTGCTAAGTTTGATAACTAGTTGCTAACAAGACCTGCTCATTGCTTACAGGTCTTACTCATTACTAACAAGTCCTACTCATTGCTAACAAGTCGTATCATTGCTAACTCATTGGTAACAAGTCCTACTAATTGCTAACATGTCCTTCTCATTGTTACGTCACACTCATTGCTAACTAGTCATATCATTGCTAACTAGTTGCTAACAAGTCCTACTCATTGCTAACAAGTCGTATCATTGCTAACAAGTCCTACTAATTGCTAACAAGTCGTATCATTGCTAACAAGTCCTACTCATTGGTAACAAGTCCTACTAATTGCTAACATGTCCTTCTCATTGTTACGTCACACTCATTGCTAACTAGTCATATCATTGCTAACTAGGTGCTAACAAGACCTGCTCATTGCTTACAGGTCTTACTCATTACTAACAAGTCCTACTCATTGCTAACAAGTCGTATCATTGCTAACTCATTGCTAACAAGTCCTACTAATTGCTAACATGTCCTTCTCATTGTTACGTCACACTCATTGCTAACAAGTCATATCATTGCTAACTAGTTGCTTACAAGTCCTACTCATTGCTAACATGTCCTCATCGTTACGTCACACTCATTGCTAACAAGTTGCACCATTGCTAACTATTTGCTAACAAGTCCTACTCATTGCTAAAAAGTCCTACTCATTGCTAACAAGTCGTATCATTGCTAACTACTTGCTAATATGTCCTGCTAATTGCTAACATGTCCTTCTCATTGTTACGTCACACTCATTGCTTACAAGTCATATCATTGCTAACAAGTCCTACTAATTGCTAACATGTCCTTCTCATTGTTACGTCACACTCATTGCTAACAAGTCCTACTACCCATAACCAAGCCTCACAACATGAAATAATGCAAATAGAATATTTCAAAATATTTCAATGTTGACATGTGCCCGACATCTTCGGGTTAAACATTAGATACATTTCCCGTAATTTCCTGGCTGAATGGTGAGAAGGCTCGTCATGTCCAGTATCTCCATACCTGGTCTTTTTCCAGCATATCTATCTTGCGAAGAATCTTCATTGCATAGACATGACCAGTGTCCTTCTTCTGTACCAAGCGTACCTGAAACACGGACACAGCATGTACTGCACTGCACTGAACATCCCACTCCATGCTGGACCCATCTCAGTAGGGGAGTCTCTAATACACAGTGGCTTACGATAACTGAGGGTCCTGATGGGGGGTCCCATAAGCAGTAAACAGTAATATTTAGGGTACTTTTTCATTAAGCAGTTATTTTTTGGTATTCTCCGTTTAGCATTTACGATAAGAAAAGATGAATTTTACGTTTACGATGGTGTTTGAAGGGTGTTTTACGTTAAGCATTAAAACCCATCAGGACCCTCATAACTATGTGTGCAGTGCTCGGCCACTAGTCCCAGATTAGTGAAAATCTTGGGGGACAAGTTGTTTTTCTCCCTAAAATCAAGTTATTTTAAATAAACCACTTGTTCCAAATGCTCTGCAGACTGGCTGTATTTGACCAATGGTGTATACCCCTGGTTTTAAACTTTATTAAGCAATTAACTACAGCATTTAATGATGAAACTAAATTCCACAGACAATGTCTCGTTTTCACACAGGGCACAAACTACAACATCTAGATTTAACACGGAAACACGCTAAGGAGTAGCCTTGCTCCAAGGCTGTACTGAAACATAAGTCCATGGATGTGTAGTAATTCCATCCTCCTAAAAGGCAAGTCTAGTACACCAGTGTCTTTTAGGACAATTTATTGTTATTATTTACATAATCTAGAAATTATGATTCAAACTAATAATTATTCCCTAAGTGACTTGTGCAAGTCTAGCCAAGGAGCATTGTCCCTCTTTAAGTGGAAATTGTTTCCACAATGACTCCAAATCTTCACCGATGCAACGAAGACATTATCATCTTCTTCAAAGTGGCAGCGATCTACTTCAAGATCATCATTGTAAGTGTGTTATTCCCTGAAAGCCCGTGTGTATTGTTCCGCTCCTGTTGTCTGGCCTCTTCAAGCCTATCACGCGTCCCAAACCTGCCCCAAACCACATGTAAACATGGGAGCTAGGGTTCCCTCTATTAGTATCTAGTCAGCTGGTCAAGTCTTCAGTAACACTTGGTGGCCGCCTCCCACTCTCAAACTGACCGCAGTGTTTAGTCTGGTCTTGGGGGGCATTAGTTCCATGTGGATGGTGGCTTCCCACTATCATGTTAACCCTTGATGTGTTGACTGACTTACAGACCCTTGAGCTTGTTGTTTTATAAAACAATCACCCTCATTCCACACTCAGCTCTAGCAGGCGATACACATCCAATTTTCATCTCTAATGGAAGAGGCTTGAGGGTTCTTTTATTTTCAAGGGTTCTAATCTTTTATCTTATGCAGTCTAGTAAAATGTTGTTCAGTATAATAAGCTCAGCTAATAGTAGTCCACATAATGACACCAAAATCTACTGAAAATGTTGAGAGCCTAGATTGGGCTTGCAGACTCAAACGTTTTTGTCACAGGCTATTCATGTAATCTTATACATAGAGAATCTCACCCGAGTGTCTTTTGATATCAAATATATCAACACGAGTTGATAAAAGTGGAAAAATTCCAAGGCTTGCCGAGGTATTTTGCCACTTTTATCAACGAGTGTTGATATATTTGATATCAAAAGACACTCGGGTGAGATTTTATTTATCATCTAACATCATTCTTCCAACTTTTTTAATTTGTAGACAGTAATTAGCAGTGTCTTCAGTGTAAAAAGTACTGCTAACATATTCAGTAGCAGAGCCATTAGTGATGTCATTTGATTGTGACGTAACAATGGTCTGCAAAGCATTGTGATGTAATTTCATTGCAGCGATATCTACAGTGTAGTTATCGCTTGATCTAATCCAACCGATATCTCCTGTGGGAGCCAGTTTTGGATGATAAATAACTATACATACATAATTATATTTCAAGAACAATATGATAGCCTCCATTATTGGGTTTCCTGTTTTAAGTCATAGGGATAGATTCCTGATTATGATAGAGCCCTTTGATTTGAGGTATGTTTTTTTCTATCATTATTGGAGATTTCAATTCAATATTAAAATATTTCAGATGACATAAGTGTAAAAAAAATCATCAAATAAACTCCTTCCAGGCCTCGGTTCCAAGCAACTAATATCAGCATATTTAGACAACAGTCATTTAGCTGAATCACAGCAAGGGTTAACAGAATTCCCCTACCCCCTTCAAGCATCCTGTAAAGTTCTTTATCCCTGGTTTCCCTAAATACCATGGATGATTAACAAGGCTTGTTGTACCTGACCCCGGGTTCACAGAGGCTGCACAGTAACCATCAGAGGTGGTTGAACGCTGTGAGTATCTTGTCCATTGTAAAACCATAAATTATAGATAAGCCTACTGATAGCATCCATTGTAAACACATAAAGCCATAAAAGTGATGCTGGTTGATTGCCCTCTTGTGGTGCTCCCTGTACGGCGATCACATACTACTGACGTTGAAGTGCCCTTATAACAATATAATATCGGGAATTGTTGGTTGATTTATTGTGACTCATCCCGTATATCACACTTCCACTTGAACCGTTTTAAGCCACCTAAATCTCAACAACAACATGTCAAGTAAGGGAACAGTGTCTTAAGTTGCAGTTCAGAATGATCCAGTTATACCATGGCAGCCTGTGAACAATAGTCTTGTCCAGGAAAAACAGTGGTTAACAGGATGAGGAACAATCTCAGCAATCAGAGTGCCGTTGTACGAAGCAATCTTAGCGCTAAGGTGATCGTAGCTTCCATACCCTAACATAGAATTATGACAGTCTTAGCGCTAAGGTGATCATAGCTTCCATACCTTAACATAGACTTATGACAGTCTTAGCGCTAAGGTGGTCGTAACTTCCATACCTTAACATAGAATTATGACAGTTGTAGCGCTAAGGTGATCATAGCTTCCATACCTTAACATAGACTTATGACAGTCTTAGCGCTAAGGTGATCATAGCTTCCATACCTTAACATAGACTTATGACAGTCTTAGCGCTAAGGTGATCATAGCTTCCATACCTTAACATAGACTTATGACAGTCTTAGCGCTAAGGTGATCGTGGCTTCCATACCTTAACATAGACTTATGATAGTCTTAGCGCTAAGGTTGTACAACAGCACCCAGGACATAAAGATCAAGTAAAACCATGGCAGCCTGTGAATTATTGCGTCTTGTCCAGACAAGCCAGTGGTTAATACGACGAGAAACAATCTCAGCCATCAGGACATGAAGATACACATTGTATTTCTATCATGCCAAACTCATCACTATTCCAGCTATATGACAGCAATCTGTAAATAACCTGGACAGACAATCCAGGGACTGATACAATGAGCAACGATCCATGCAGTACAGTGACACTCAATGAAATCAAGTCAACGAGCCTGACCACCCAATCCATTACGTCAGCTCATATGACTAGCCTGGGTCGCTCAGGAGACCAATTCCATTCTGGAATCACCAGGGAAGTCACACAATGTAAGCAACCGATTCTCATTAGTCATTACGGTACTTCAGACCTTGTATACCCCCTTCCTCTTCTCTATCTCCCCCCTTCCTAAACCAATGCTTTACCACGGAACTTTCATAATGGGATAAAACATTCATTTCATTTACCTTTTCTTTCCAAACCACACCTCAGAGCTTCAATATTAAGTGACATCCTGTCCAATCTTGATAAAACGTGGGAATAACTTCAGGTGATATGACAATATATAGTTCAAACAATGAACCAATGGTTTGCAAGTAACAATGGGAAACGCTGATCAGTAACAGAAATCACGGAAGTTGTGTGTGCATCAAGCTCCAGCCTGACGATGATGTAGCTGCATCAATACATTGATCAATGAACCACCCACAGAGAAGGTTGTCTACACAAGAACTGCCTGTCTTGTGGAGCTACAGAAGACTTTCACAAGTTTCTATGGCAATAATTATTAGCTTAAATCATAATTTCTATATTATATAAATAATAAGAACAAATGTCCCCCCAAAAGACCTGTACTGTCCGCTTATCTAGAACTGCCTATTATATTATGCCTTTGTTCTCCCAGCAGTGCATGGGTACCCGGTAGGATGAGATGTAGTTAACCTTCTAACGCCTAACAGGCAGCTAAGGTTGTATACTCCCCAGGGAGCTGAGAATGACTGTTGAGTGCACAATGATCATTGACTGAGGTAATAATGCATATAAATCAGTAACGACATATAAAAAGATCCCGTTCTTCGCCTCTTACAACAAGCATACATCCCATCAATGAAGTTGCTTTGTATGACAAGGACAGGTTGCTGGGGAAAATTTTTAAGCCAGAATCCCCTTTACTCTCTATATTATAAGGGCTTGAGCATACAAACACAGGCAGTGATAGAAATTGTCACCCGTCCTATAGTCCTTGCCAAACTGCTTAATAGTTAAGTATCATAAGGACAAGCAGAGATTTGACATTGATAAGGGTTTTGCTATGTGTTTTTATATAATGATGAGAGGATAAAAAAAAGTTCATTTCTTTGTAATTTTTGTAAACAAGTAATGTGTTTTTCATAAATTGTAAATGAACTTCCCTGATCAATCAATGTTTACAACAAAAGATTGCAAATATGCCATAGCTATTGTCCTGCATATTTCCCATTGTCTTGTGAACAGTCTGTCACGCCAGACGGACGCAATATCGCCACTGACTTCACGTCACACTGGAATCATTGACCCGCTTGAGCTCAACACGTTTTTCTTCCTATTTTGTTAATGAATACGACTGGTGGCTTTTATCAAGAAGCAGGTGCTTGTGATAGGTTGATGTTGTTACCATGGCAACAGTACACACTAATCACAGCACTACATCATCAATTTTCTGCAACCAACAGAGAAGTTGAAAGCCTCATCGCAACCAGCTCACACAGAAGCATGAAGCATGTTACTGCAGATATCCAGGATGAATTATTCATGAAAAGGTAAACCTGTCAAGAATGTTCCTCTAAGGAAATACTGTATTACTTCTTTGTTCGTTTTCAAATGAAATCCATGGAGTGAGAAATGGAATAAGTGATGGGGGTGGTGTTGAAATGTCAACTCCAACCATGTCATAGATCCAAAAATAATTCTGCCTGGAGGAAGTAAACCAGTGCTTGATAGCGAGAGGATCAATACATTCAAGCAGGGGCGTTACATCGAGGCACAATCAGCAGGCCAACAATCTAGGAGCTTCCTGATCTATGGCTGAATTAAACCTTCCCTCCTCTTCCTCGTCCTCGTCCCCACACCCTTCACCACCAATATCATTAAGCTAATATGTTTTGTTTGTTTGCTTGTTGTGTAACGGCACACTCAGCAATATTCCAGCTATATGACGGCGGTCTGGAAATAATTGAGTCTGGACCAGACAATCCAGTGATTCACATCATGAGCATTGTTCCACGCAATTGGGACACGATGACATGAATCAACCAAGTCTGCGAGCCTGACAAACTAATCCCATTAGTTGCCTCTTACGGCAAGCATGGGTTGCCAAAGACCTATTCTACCCCTGATCTTCGCTCAACTCAAATATGACGCAAAGCAGCGTAAACCTCTCGAGAGTGTGCAAAAGCAGTAGAGTTCTTGTTCAAGGCTGTCAGTTCCTGTAGGGTAAAGCCTGAAGCAACTGTCCTTCCAGGATGATTCATAATTTTTTATGGAAATAAAGAACTCAGGTTTGTACTATCAGCCTTAATGATGCACATTACAGCAGCTTTCTTCCACTCCTGCATCCACAGTGAAACATCCACATTTCCTGTAGAAACTACAAAGTATACAACTGTTGAAGTCGAGATGAAATCCGGAGCCAGCAATGATATTCTCACATTTGGCACCAGAATACAAAATATTTTCAGTTATTTGGTACATACAAGACAAATATAAGCTGTAATTAGATCAATTTGCCTGTTTAACATGACTTCCATAACCCTAAGCTACCACGCAATCAAGTGATAAAACGAGTCCATGAGCGGACAGCTTAACAAATTAGTTAGAGATCAGTGAGTCATGCATGACTAACAGCAAATACACTGGGAGTAACTGGCAGGATACAAGTGTCAACATTCAACAATTGGCAACTCAAATATCTTAACTCACGACAGTCTGGAAAGGAACTAACTGACAGTTTATTAAAGGTAACGTGACTACTCTAAAATGAAAAGTATCAAACATAAACCATATAAATAATATTTTACTTTTTTGAAACACCACATTATTTAAAGACAAGCGACAGAATCAGCATAAGGATTTGGCATTAGTCCTGTAAGCAAAGCTGCCCAATAGTTAAGGTATCATAAGAACTGGTAGAAATTTGCCCTTTTTAAGGGTTTTGCTGTATGTTGGACCAGTGTTTCTACCGCTGAAAAACCTTTCCATAATAAGAAATCTCTGCTAAAAGCACATGCTACAATATCATCAGCATGTGTGTATGAATAATATCAACCTCATCATATATATACATATATATACTCCACATTTCTCACCTTAGTGAAGGTGAACCGTAAAACAGTATGAGAAAATTGTTTTACTAAGATTATACACTACTCAACATTTGCTAAAGATCAAAATAGTAATCTAAAGACAAGGGTGTGGTCCTCAGAAAACATTGAGTCGTACATCTATACAACCACCACAACCATCTTAAATGAAAATTCACAGATCCCTTATACAGTCCTGCGATAGAAACTAACCGTTTTAGTCCACTAGTCCACAGTCTGCAATCATGGCAAATATCTACTTGTCCTTATGATACCTTAACTATTAGGCTGTTTGGCAAGGACTGTAGCAGAATAGGACTAACGCTGCAGTCCCAGAATCTGACCATGTAAAAGATATAAGCAACTAAACAAGCTTTCATAATAGATTTCCCCCTCAAACACATGACTTTTAAAGACTAAGATTTGGGTGACAAGACCTGTAGGTTTTATGTATATTATAACCCTCCACAGCCTCCTCCCAACTTGGCTGTACCTTCAGATGTTCCCCACCAATATCTGGGGTGAATCAGTCTGTGGTTGGTGGGAAGATGATCTGTTGACCAACACGCTACTGATAAACATAACTGGTACTCACATGTGGCCAATGGCTCATATAGATTGCATTGAGATATCTGTAGCAGTACTGGTCCACAAACTCATCATCCAGAGTTGGGGCTGGTTGAGTTTACGGCATGAAATCTCTGATGACTAATTTACCATCATCTGGCTTTGCTATAGTAATTGAAACTTCGTACTAAGGTGTTCAGGGAGTTGAACTACTGATTTGAGAAAAGTGTCTACTCTCCTAGATCAGGAAGATTGGGCTACACCTGATGGTGTTAGTGAATTGCTTGTTCCTAAACGCCAGATAATCCATAACAAGGTACTAATCTGGGATGGAAACGAACCAAGAACTCTTCTAGCCTGAACAGTGATAACATTTAGCAATACCCCTAAAATGTTTGAAATTCTACTTGTCCTTAGGATACCCTTAACATTAACCAAACTGGTCAAGAGCTATCGGGCTAGTGCTAATTTCCATCCCTGAATATGACATTTGACAAGAATTAGAAGACTTTCAAGAATTTAAAACACACACAAAATTTAAGTGAAACAGCTCTCCATCTAAAAAATGTGGATTTTGAGGAGGTAAATGTTCTGCATGTCTGTGTATTATTTAAAGAAAAAATAGAAATAAAAAAATGTTCACACAACTCTTTCCCTATTTGAATTTGTGTTTTGACTTTATAACCATATTTCGGCCGTGATTTCTCACTGATCTGATCAAACGTCAATGTTCTCATTAAATAAACACTGGTTTTGTAATTATTGATGCAGTGCAATATTGGATAACAAACAAACTCTCGTGTCATGGATATATGTATCATAACTACAAGCCTTTATTAACTTGTGTTTATATATTTGTTATTGAAAAACTGGTGAGATTATATATGTATATATACACTCAGCAAGAAAAGCTAGGGATCATGAATATTTTTTAGGATATTTTTTGTAGTGAAGACTGCACAGACATATTCACAAAATATCCCCTAACTATTTTTGTTCAGGACACAAATATATATATATATATATACAGTCAAACACTGTTGAGTGAACTTTGACGAGCTGGAACTAATGGTTGTCTCGAGGTGAAGGCTTGGTCCTGCGTTTCTGTCTTTATTCATCTCTTTCAGTTGTGTCGAACCTTCAACCTCGACACAAAGGTGTCTGACTGTAAATGAGCATATATTTCTTCTTCCCTTTTCCCCAATCTGAATCGAACAGCTTGTGAACATTAACACCGGGAGGGTTAAATCGTGCCAGTATTGTACTGTGTGGGCATGTGGGAACCAGCTGACAATTGTGATGATTGACCTCAGTAATGCCTGGATCCCATTCTCCCCCTTCCCTCACCAAGGTCCACCCATACCTGGCACCGAGCAGGAACTGTGTACATTCTTCCTACCTACAGCACCTCAGCTGTAAATATCATAATGTTTTCACCAGATGGGACCTTCGTCCAAAGTTTATCCTGGCTATTACATCTCCTTAAACTTTCTTCGTTAAAAAGCTGACTCTCCTTTCCCTGGTTACACCTTTTTAAACTTTCTTCCTCAAACAGCTTTTTCTCATGAAACCTCCCTTAACTTTCTCTTAAATACACATTTCTTTCACCCAACCTTTTCCTCCATTCACCCAACCTTTTTCTCCATTCGACCAACCATTTTCTCCATTCAAACAACCACTTTCTCCGTTCACCCAACCATTTTCTCCACCCAACTATTTTCTCCATTCACCCAACCTTTTGCTCCATTCAAACAACCATTTTCTCCATTCAACCATCCATTTTCTCCATTCACCCAACCATTTTGAACATTTGCCCTACAAACTATTCTGGGCTAGTGTTAATCCCTGAAAATTACATTTGACAAGTATTAGAAGAGACTTTCAAGAATTTAAGATACACACACTCCATTCACCCAACCATTTTCAACTGTTGCACTACAATTTTCTCTTCTCGTCACAATTTTCTCTTCTACCCAACATTTTCTCCTTCCATCCAACAAGTTTTTCCTTCCACCCAACATTTTCTCCTTTCACCCTCCAATTTGTGTTGGAAATAAGAGCAGTCCTGGCATCCTTGCGGTCTTCTAATGTGGTACTTGAGCCTAGTGCCCCTAAGTCTGTAACTTTTGACATTAGACATAGGTAGATTTAACAACAAATTTGTTTGTAGCCAGCAGGGCTTGCTCCTTTTGTAAGTTACTGGCCCTTCTCCAAACTAACTGGCCCACAACTAAATGGTGGACATCTTGAAGTGGCCGAACCTGAGGTCACATAGACACCTAGCAGAGCTATGAAAATTTAAGAAGTCCTCACCCCTAAAACCTTTTTTTCTGCACTCAAGATTAAATCTTGGCCTCCATTTGCCTCATGTCATGGTGATTTATGAGCAGATAAACTTGTTGTAAAACAACACTACAAACTGGCGACAGTTTGTCATTCTACTGAAATGATACAATTAAAAAAAAAAAAATACACAGAGAAAGGGTGAAATTTTGACTTGCCAGACGGGCCATCTATTTTACGTTTCAGCAAGCCCTTTGTAATTTTAACTGGCAACAGGCCAGCCTTTAAATCGATCCCATTAGGGTTATGACAACAACCCCTGGACATTCACGCTTAATTTCACTATATGGTGCCTGCGACTGCGGCTGCGAATAATTAATCAGAAAATGGATTCCTCTAGATAAGTAACAATGGGAAACGTACACATCATGCCTTGCATCATGCAACTAATTAAAGAAATACCATAACGTGTGTTGCCTGGGAAAACATGCCCCTCCCTTCCCTATATTTCCTTGCCCACTGCAAATTAGTATCAGTCCATGACACACTGCACATAAATCAACTACCATCAGGAAATAATGTGAAATATACACACCAGCATACAAAATCAGAATGAGCAGTAATTCCCTTCTTCCTTCCCATTGGCTGAAGCTACCTTCCTATTGCTTGCATCACACTGTCAATACATAGCACAGACCATGTTCATATCATATAGCCATGCAATATACAACATGAAATCGTCAAAGTCATGAAATATGATCATGAAGCCTTCACCGATATTGTGACTAAGCTGTTGTTTATGGCATCAGTGCATGGAAGTTAATACGGTCCCAGCCCTATACTATACATTGCCTTTCCTTTATATTCATAGTGCTGATTAGCAAACATAGTAATATCCAAGGGAATTTACAAAAATAACAGGTTTCTAGTACACTGAACAGGGATGGAAATTAGCACTAGCCTGCTAGGCTTGACCAATTTTGTTAATGTTAAAGGTATCCTAAGGGCGAGTAGAAGGGGGTATTGCTACATGTTATCACTCTTCAGGCTAGAAGACATTCTTGGTAAATTTCCATCCCTTATTAATGGAAGAGATTATGGAAACAGAATAACAGACAGAGGTTCAAAAACACCATATGCCAAACATCTATCCATCATATTTGACGGATGTTCTGAATATAAGGGCATGTGATAACAAAGAAAATGTCTTCTTACCTAAGGTGCAAAGGACACTGTCTAGGTATGAATATTCATGTTTTACAAGTGAGGATATTGTTGATTCCAGCATTAAACAAACAAACTAGTGACGCACGCATATACTGTATGCCAGTTTTTCATACATGAAAGATTTTTTGTTACGTCATCTGTTGTCCTTGCAGTGTATTGTTTCCGAGTAGCAATATGATCTGAACAGTCAATCCTCCCTTGTCAAAATAGGCTGCTGCCCAACAAGTCTGTCACAAGCTGAGACATATCATCCATTGCATGAAACAGTTTGGAATTTCGCAATTCATCAAGTGAGTGAGTGAGTTTGGTTTTACGCCTCTTTTAGCAATATTCCAGCAATATCACGGCGGTGGACACCAGAAATGGGCTTCATACATTGTACCCATGTCGGGAAATGAACCCGGGTCTTTGACATGACAAGATAACGCTTTAACCACTAGGCTACCCGACCGCCCCCGTACCTCATCAAGCCAAGGTAATATCCTGACACTTTATGCAATAAATCGTGAAGAGTTTAGAGAAGGCAATTACAGCAAGATGCCCTATACACACCTGCAAACAGGATCTAATAGATTTTATGAAATATCACTCAAGAATTCAAGCAAGAAGATATTTGTATTGAAATCATTCAATCAAACAAGACCGTTGGCAAATTTTCAGGTGTTCTGACAAGCCACTGAACAACCTATAAATCTGTCCTTCCTTTTCAAGGCCGGAAATACTGAACAGGGAAACAAACAAACTCCTGACACAGCAGAAACCATGACAATAAAATGGAGGATAAAGCATCTGGAAGTCAACCTTTGCAAAGAGTTAGCGGTAACCGTGTCATCAAATGAAAACTGCACAATGGTGTTAAAGAACTCTGCCTTCAGACCGGAGAGTGAGCTGAATAACATGTTGGACTGTGGTGACACGCTAACAAAGATTTTCGCAAAACTATTACCATTTATTGGGGTTGCCTTGAAAACATCATTTGCCTGACTTAAACATGACACAGAATCTTCAGTGAGGGAGCTAGTGTCACTCTGGCTGAAGAATTTCAATCTTGTACAGGTGACCTGGAAATGGGATATTTGCTTGTATGGAGTGAGTGAGTGAGTGAGTATGGTTTTATGCCGCTTTTAGCAATATTCCAGCAATATCACGGCTGGGGTCACCAGAAATGGGCTTCACACATTGTACCCATTTCAGGAATCGAACCCAGGTCTTCGGCGTGACGAGCGAAAGCTTTAACCACTAGGCTACTCGACCGCCAGGGCAACAACAAGTACCATGCTTTAACATCTTTTGGTACGATGCGTTCAAAGATCGAACTGACAATCGTCCGCTCTCCAGGCCTATGCTCTTTGAACTAGACCATGGAGGCGGTCTCGGTAACTTTAAAGCCTCTGACTAATAGTGGTGTACCCTAATTGATGCAGTGACATGCTCAGTGGTATCTCTACAGCCTTACTGTGCATGACTGTTGCTACCGGGGCAGTTGAGCGCGACAAGCCATGTCGCTATTCACAAGGACCCTCACAGGGACTACACAAACACCATAATGCAACATTGTATTTACAGTCCTGTTTGAAACAAGCCCTGCTGTGTCAAAGACGCTTACAAAGCTGAATGACGCTGTACTGCACAAAGATATTTAACTTGCGGGAGGACTCTATGGGGAGGAGCAACATGGATAGGGGGGCAGTTATATGTAGTGTGTACTGTGGTTGTCAAACATGCACAACAGAATACAGCAAAAGCCATTATCAGAAGGTTACAGTGAGTGAGTGAGTGAGTGAGTGAGTGAGTGAGTGAGTGAGTGAGAGTGTGAGTGAGTGAGTGAGTGAGTGAGTGAGTGAGTGTGTGTGTGAGTGAGTGAGTGAGTGAGTGAGTGAGTGAGTGGGTGGGTGAGCCAGTGAGTGAGTGAGTGGGTGGGTGGGACGGTGGGTGGGTGGGTGACCACAAGTCCTGGGTAATGCAGGCCAGTGGTTGATAGTATGAGCAATATTCCACATGCTGGGATATAATAACTTAACCAGCCAGGTCATACATTGTAATCACATGCTATTTAACAGTTGATGCTTACGACAAGTACTGGGAACCAATTCTATCAAAGAATCAATATAGTCTGATTGTAATTTACACAGTAATTGATCAGTTTTCCCCAATGAAGACCAATAATTAATCTTTAGCCCAAACTCTAACCTCACAGTCAATGTCATAACATAGTAACTAGTCCACTGTCTCTGTCTGAGCACAGGTGAGGAGTAGCACCTGTACTATCTTTCCTATACAAGGCACACTTCATCAAGTCCACTGATGGTATTCAACTGTCTTGTGGTCCGATTAATGCAAAATACTGTATTCGACATAATAAGCGCACAGGGTGCTCTCAAAATTAGAAATAGGGAGCTCTTCTCAGAATATTATTTTAGTGAAAAAAAAACACAGTTGAAAGATCAGAAATTTTGTGGTTTATGCTGACAGCCTAAAATGTTTACATACGACAGATATATTTTTCCAGAATTCAATTGCCCATAATTAAGGGTGCATTTAACACACGACTGCATATAATACATGAATAAATAAGTCTTGTGTACATCGATCAATCGGAAGGGGTGCTGATTGGGATTGTTCACTAGCCAATATATTAGCAAATATCGCTGTGTGCGCTTATTAGAGCGGGGCACTTATTACGTTGAATACGGTACATGAAATAGTGAATATATCTTGATTAGGCAATAGATTCACTGTGCAGTTAGGATGAGGCTATGGACCAGCAGAAGGGTAGACACCATTTGTCAATCCAACCAGTCCACAGCTCATTTCAACCCTGTGGTTTACGTAAACTAACTTAATTCTGGGTGAAAATAACCAGCCCCTATTGATATTTACTAGTCTTGGACTAGCAGCCATATCTATTACCAACCTGTGTAAATATTAATACGAAACTGTGTCTACAACCCCGCTTATTGGCTGGGGAAAGGGTAGCTCCGCATCAGCGCTTGCACAGTCTTATAAGGAAGGCCAGAATATCCGTGCATTTGGGTCAACTTGGCTTTTTCCCCTGTATGCTACATAATACTGTAGACTTTCACAAGTCTCAAAGGCAAGAATAATTCATAATTTCTAGATTATGTATAAGAAACCAGAGTCCTTAGTTCACGTATCTTGACTTGCTGATGAGGAGGATGGAATTACTACACATCGGTGGATCGCAATATTTTTCTCACAGTTGCACAAAAAGTAAAAAAAATCGATTCATTCCTTAAATGTTTTCTTTAATGGCTGTTACACCAAACACTAATTAGTAGTGAAAATTAGTCGTGAAAAAGTAAATATTTTCATCCTTTGCGTCATACTTGACACTGCCAACTGTAAATTGTCAGTGTGCCAGGTATTTGACTATCCTGTCTATGAAAAGGATGGCTTACACACCACAGATAAAAGCACATACAAGTATCGTGGTGCATATCGGATCGTGAACAAGGTATTGTGATACGTATCGGATCGCATAGTTGGTGTATCGTCCCATCCCTACTAAACATCCATGGAATCTTCTTTTAGTACAGCCTTGGAGCAAGGCTAGAGGGCAATATCAATGGTCACTAAGACTGGTTACTGTTACGTCTACTTATGTTGAACAGGATAGCCCTGGCTGCAAAGCATCAACTGGAACAAGCTGCAGATAAGAACCTGAGAATAATGGTCCTTGTAATTCCGGACACTTACCTCGCCAAAAGCGCCTCTGCCGATAACCTTGAGGGGTTCAAAGTCATCCACACCAAGGCGAGATCGCTTGAGTCGAAGAAACTCGGTTTCTTTGGTGGCATGTTGTTGTCGTCGCTCCGATTTCTGAAAAACAAGACACTTTTATCATTCAGAAAACTTAACTGTTTTCAACTTCTCTCAATGCAGAAAATAATTCCTCTTCTTCTGAAAAATATTTTCAAATGCCATATACCAAACGTTTATTTTAAGATCATCAATATTATCTAAGGCAACAAGTTACCAATTTGGAAAAAATTAAATGTACCTGCATATATCTCCAGCTTGTTTATATGTGAAATGATTATGTATACTTTTCTGCATATCAATATATAACGTATTATTGTGCCAAATATATATTCCATGCACTGCTTATTTCCTGTCCTGTGAGGACGTTCTGTACATAAAACATCTTATGGAATTAATAGATTGGACAAAATCTAAAAACTTCCAGAAATCCACTATGTTCACACAAAAGAGAAGTTTAGAAGGTTGGATGATTTGGTGTATGTACAAAATAACCTTTCAAATGGCTGGTTTAAAACAAAGGGTCATCTGCAACATTTGTCAGTTGTGGTTGTTAGTTCAATATACAAGACGACAACACGTTTCTTTGTTAGCTTATGTCTGTTATGCTAACATGCTAAATCAGGCTGTTTCACTTAAGTGGCAGTTTAAAAAAAAAATATTTTAAAAAATCAATATTTCATTTCAGTGCTCATGAACAGCCTCAAATGTAACAGTTCCTTTTCCTGTTGTAGCATTAGCTTCTATAAATGTTCGTCCGTCCTCACACACCATTGATTCATAAATTCTAAACAAATGTTTAGGCCCAGGATGCAAGTACATCATATACCACTCATTACAATGCCATACATAATAGTTCATTCTAAAATCTATTCTCAATGATGAAGTGGAAGTAGTAGCAAAAATTTGATACGAAGGGTGAGTGAGTGAGTGAGTATGGTTTTACGCCGCTTTTAGCAATATTCCAGAAATATCACGGCGGGGGGACACCAGAAATGGGCTTCACACATTGTACCCATGTCGGGAATCGAACCCGGGTCTTCGGCGTGACGATCCAACGCTTTAACCACTAGGCTACCCGACCGCCCTTGACACGAAGGGATTTTGTGACATTCATATGAAAATTGCTCAGCAAATATGAACTAATTACTTTGAAACAAACTAAACATATACATAACTTATTAACTTTTAAGATGACATCCAACCTAATGGTGGTGGTGTTTGGATGATATCTACTAAAACAGCAGCATGACTCAATGTAATACACATTTCAGCTGAATCATGCTACATATTTTTTGTTGGTTTTCTCTTCAATGCAACAATTACGTTGTCAACATTTCCGTATGTGCGTGTAAATTACAGATAAAACAGAATTATGTGCGTGAGGGCGTATGCATGTGTGTGTGCCTGCGGACCTCGAAGGATCCTTAGGGAAATAGAAACTATTGACAAATTGATTTAGGCTTGAAATCTATGAATACCACGAGAACCAAGTCGTAGTCCCAAGTTTCATATTTACCTAACCTGTTTTCAGACATTATATTCACCAGCCAAACCAGTTTACTTTCTTTAACTTGAGGTCCATTTTTCTGGCTTAGCTAACGAGTAACCAAATAATGAACCACAATTTTATTCACCGGATTGTCTGATCCAAACATGCTTTTTACAGATTGTCGTTATATAGCTAGAATATTGCAACAAGCAAACAAAATTGATACAGACATGTCCAGGTCACAGCAAGCAGTGGTAAATATCAACGGGGGTCCAAGAGGTTTTCTTGTGTATTTGAATCAGTGATCCCCATATCTTTAACATTTAACATTACTGTATGATCGCGAAAAGGACCCCCTGACTTTCAAACTTGATTTCAAACACTTGAAAGGAGCTGATAAGTATTTATAGTTCCATAAAATTCAAAAAGAAATATCTTTTTTCAGCAATACGGCTAGAATCTTGAGAAAAATTAGAAAGGAAATGCACCTTGTGGTCTCAGATACAAGTTGCATTTTCAAATTAGTGTCAGTGTTTGAAATTAGGGGGACTCTGGGGTCTGTTTGAATCACGAGACCCCTAAATCTTTAACTTTTTAAATTATGATGACGACAGACCCTTGACTTCTAGTGCTTCTAGCATTTGAGGCGATGTTTTTTCAAACTGATGGCTTCTCAAAACTGACATATGGTTCTATCCGGAAGGAAACAGGACAAACAACATTTCATTTTCAGTGACTAAATGAGTGAGTGAGTGAATGTGCAGTCATTAATATCCTGGCCCTAAATAATCCAGCCTGGGTCAACACACTCACTCACTCACTCACAGAGTCCTTATGTAACGGGGGGTGTTCAAAACTATCCCTCATCATTGCATGTATAGTTATTGTGACTTTCAACACATCCTTTAATGTATTTGTAAAAAACATGAGTTCAATCTACTATGATGTCATCGATGTGACGATGTGAATGAACATAAAATAATATGACTGCATGTGAATGTGATGTGCCCTTACATCTTTACGTCTGTGTATATTTACATACATATATATATATTTAAGTGTATATTTAATTTTGAAGTATATGTTTCAGGGCGTTTGTTCTGACCGACAATAAATCCTCTTCACATTCAAGGACCAGTGTTATTTAATAACGTAACACCCCCTGTTACACTTATTATGATCACATATAGAAAAAACCCTTTAAATAGGAGCAAGTTTCGACTAGACCTTAGGATATCTTAACTATTGGGCAGTTTTGCAAGGACTATATGAAGAGTGCCAATTTCTAAAGCTGATATACAGGTCACACCTTTTAACCACCTCTCTTCAAAAGTCTGTGCAAAGCACTTCTGAGAGTGGTTGCTCAATCTTATCTCTTGACATTATTACCAGCAGATATTAGTGTTCAGATATGGACTACTATGAGCTGAACGTACTAGAACAAATCATAAAAACTTCTGAGAGTAATTTTTATATCAGGCTAGCAGCTGAAAACAGCAACTGTGCTGGGGTGCTAAGCTTCGCTAAAGGGCCAGTACATCGACGGTTCTGGGTGTTATTAAGACATGCATGAAATAATTTCCGAGTGTGACCTTACTTCATGCATGATTCGAAACTCAAACCAAAACAATACAGCTCTGCACAGCGATAAATGTCTTCCGTCATGTTTTTGAAGAGAAAGCTTGTGTTTTTTTCTCATGGATGAGTTACAAAATACAAATTGTCAGCTTGACTGGATAAGAAGAAGCCAGTGTTTGTCAAAGCCTAGATTACAATATAAATGCCTCAGTCTGATGAAGCCAATCACTCTCCTACCCAGAGTTCCTTGCGGCCCGTTCATCACATCTTACACAGTCCATTCAAGATACTGCTTTTGTTTTTAATCTTTTCATTTAAAGAGTCTACACAAATGTCATGAAATGTTTAACTTTCATTGTGAAAACATCCTTAACGTGGAAATCAATTTCCATGTGCATATTTTCCTCCATTTGCTGTCATAAAAGTCCTTCAGAGAGGCAGCGATACGGTCACTTTGATGTGTAAAGCTATATTGTCATGCACCTCACGGTCACAGTTGGAGTAGCAGGCAAAGTGCACCGAAAGGATTGCATTAGGCCCGTCGGTTCTTATTTCAGAATAATGGTATTGTTTACAAACAAGAGAAAAGTCCAGTCACGTGATAAGCCTACACTAGTGGCGTGGTCACTGGTGCTGAAACTTCTCTCGGGGAATAAGGCGAGTGAAACCAAGTAAACTCGGGGGGGATGTCATCAGCTATTGTTTGCAAACAATACCTCAGAACAGTCAAGATTACACATACATCCTGTGTGAATGCTGTGTCTCTTCAGGAGTGAGTGAGTGAGTATGGTTTTACGCCGCTTTTAGCAATATTCCAGCAATATCACGGCGGGGGACACCAGAAAAGGGCTTTACACATTGTACCCATGTTGGGAATCGAACCCGGGTCTTCGGCGTGACGAGCGAACGCTTTAACCACTGGGCTACCCGACCGCCCCCTGTGTCTCTTCAGAGATACCACTGCAGTTGCATAATGCCTGACTTCCACACACAAGAAATGCAAACATGAAAGTTTTGTCCACACATGCACACTTCAGAGACATTGGCCCTGTAAAATAATCTTTGAACATCTACAGTTTTGAAAATGTGTCAAGTTAAGTCAAGTCACTGGATGTATAAAGTTGAGCTAAAAGTGTAATGTCAATTTGTGTTCATAATACCACTTCCTCCTGTGGTTTCAGCCATAAGTAATACAAACAAATATCTCCATTTTGCTGAAATAAAAACAGAATTGAAATCAGAGTGCATCTGTATTGATCTACTATATTTGAAATTGGCACTCATCCTTTTGTCCTTGCCAAACTGCCCAATAGTTAAGGTATCCTAAGGACTAGTAGAAATTTGACATTATTTCCCATGTTATCATTATAAGGACTAGAGTAAAACTGTTAGATTCGATTGGAGCAATTTGCTACTTTTATACTTCCATAATTCAAATGAAAAATAAATATGGATAAACATATTATACATGCTAGAAAATAGTCTGGCATTCCTAACAGTAACTAACAGCAATGTGTGGTAAACTTAACGAGGCAGTTTCAACTATAAAGGCAAGGCAGGACTCTAACTTCAATTATTCCATTATGACCACTTTCGAAACATTCTTTGTCTCAATTTACACCATTTGGTTTCAACAATGTCTGCTATTTAGCCTATACCCACTCCACTGAGATCACAAAACAGTCAAGACCTCCAAGTAAATGAGGTATTTCAGGTGGTTAAGGAGCTGATGGATTTATTCCTATCGTGTCTTCTTGCCATTCCTGTGCTAATGTCCAGTCTAATTACACACCATACAATCTGTGCTGGTCCATGACAGGTTTCCCAATAGACAGTAATATTTACATAAGGAAATACACGACAGACTTGGAACACAGACATTTGTCACCTATGGAGATGGGTTTTCCCCGTGAGATGTTCATACGACGTGTGCAAATGCAAGGACATTGCAAACAATGCCTCAGAACAGCCGACATACTGGCCCTTCAAAGTACACTTCAACTAGAGCTGAGTATCGCCTAATGTCTTGAGATACGAATCGTATCACGATACGGACTGATGATACTACTGGTATTACGATACACATGAAATAGAGAAAAATGATGAAATAACTGAAATACAGATCTAAAACCTCTTTCTTCAAACATTTATTGTTATTTCAAAAACTATAACAGAGAAAACCACAAAAACAAAAGAGTTTTAAATGAAAGGATGGTTATTAACGGAACAGTTAGTCAGCATGTCCTCAACCACCAAATCCTTGTGCACAGCCATGCCTACAGGTGGCGCTATGCTACTTCTGCCATTAAGTGAGGTAACTCTATTAGCTCCTGTTCTATTTATAGTGTATCGCGATCTAAAAAACTGACGATTCAAGTATCGTGTCTACCTAAATATCGGTGAATGGTTACAGCCCCAACTTCAAGTATACACATACAAGACGCATTGTTTTCTCAAATGCAGCAGTAGAAACTAACAGTTTTAGTCCACAAGTAAACTGATATGTAAGGAGTGAGTGAGTATGGTTTTACACCGCTTTTAGCAATATTCCAGCAATATTACGGCGGGGGAAACCAGTAGAGGGGTTCACCCATGTCAGGATTCAAACCCAGGTCTTCGGCGTGATGAGCGAACGCTTTAACCACTAGGCTACCTGACCGCCCCTGATATGTAAGGACATCTCACATGTTGAAGAGAGAGGGAAAAGGTGCAGACCCCATGAGATCTATCCATTTAGTTCAAAGCTCATTTCAGATTAGTGGTTTATGTAACCTATCTCGAGGTGAACATCACTACTCCCTGTAGATTTTCTCTCATCTGACACATGCAAATTGGTGGTAATGATTACCCTTGCAGACATATACATAATGTCCTTTCACATTTATTTTCATAAGTAAGACTGCAGACATGATGCAGCAAGCCTTTAATGTGGCAGGTATCCCAAACAATGTACATGGTCAATACTTTGATTGTATTCATGAGTACAGCACCCACTCAGATACATCTGGGATTCCAACACACGCACGCACGCACAACAGAGAGAGAGAGAGAGAGAGAGAGAGAGAGAGAGAGAGAGAGAGAGAGAGAGAGAGAGAGAGAGAGAGAGAGAGAGAGAGAGAGAGAGAGAGAGAGAGAGAGAGAGAGAGAGAGAGAGAGAGAGATCACAGGTTTCTGGCAACTCTGCACAGCGATTTGCAGTGCCTTAGACAACTGGGACACCCATTCCCCATACCTCTTTATGAAGTCACGTGTCTTTGTAATAAAGACAGTATACCTGCCAGATATGCCACACTCCTATTGTGAACCTGAACACAAGAGGTCAGATATACGTCTGTTTACAAAATCTCCCCAATACAAAATAGACCACAAAGGGATAAAAAATATCTATGTTGGCGACACAGGGCTTATGTTATCACCCCTATCACACCGGTCTCCACGCTTTCAGATTATCCGATTGTGTAGCTCAGCGACAGGGTCAAAGTTGACTGACATGAAGATGAAAGTAAACCTATGGATTCATAACGGAGATATCGACGGGCTTAAAATACACTTCTTCAACTGCTGTCATTTCAGAATTGTAGTGTTTTTTCCCCCAAGGCCCTGTTCCACAAAGGAATCTTAGAGTGATGGCCGATGTTGAATATGGGAGTTATAAACACCTCAGAGCTAAGATTGCTTTGAGGAATTGGACCCAGGACAATGACATGGTGTTCACAAATAACAGAATAGTCCCACGCCATGACTCTGGAATTGATATTTTTTAGGCATTTTTTTTCTTCTAAAAGCCTAGGCAAGTCTAGATCAAACTAACCAAGTCTAGTTTGCTTGATTGTAAACAGCAGAAGAGGAAAGGTTAAAAAAAATACATAATTATTTTAAAGACATGTTTGCATTGACCAAGTGTTAGTCCATGATAACAGAACTACAATACCTGATGCCCCCTCTGTCACTAGATAAGATGCTATACTGATAACCCTATGTAATTCAATAGTGAACCCACTGTCAGCATGCTCATACAGGCATACAAAATTTCATGACAATAATTTGACATACCATAGAATACAACTATTAGAGGCGAAATGTGCAGGAAGATGTGGATTTGTGTCTAGACGGATGATTGGTGTATACATTTTAATTCATAAAATTCATATTGTTAATGTCACATTTGAGAGAAACATTAAAACATGCACTAGAGTCACAGACATGCAGACTGTGCCAATTACTTTCTAGTGTGTGAGTTTGATAGAAGGGCGTTATAGACCTTTAGAACTTATTTTTAGATTTTTAGATTTTCCCTTGTGATTTATCATAATTTGTTGTGTTATGAAGTTTATAACATACATTTTCAACAGGTTTTAATTATTGCGTATTATATATTATAGATTAAAAATTTATTCACTATTTCCCGCAATGTTATTAAAAACAATATTCTAGGACACAAGCTTCGACCACAGGTCCATATCGAAACGTGCAAAACAAAGACATTTCACCTTAGTCCTTTAATATATTATATAAAGTAATAAACAAAATCAACAAAAATATATCAAAAAGTTGTCAAACTTACATCTAACTTATTATTTCCATCTTTTTGGGCGATCACATGTACCGTATATCGCTGTGTATAAGGCGACCCCAAGTATAAGACGACCCCCCTGTACACGCCTTAAAAATCAACCCAAAATCCTATACTCCGTGTATAAGGCGACCTGGAATGAAACACATCACAAGTCTGACTGATATACCGGTAGAAGATTTAACGCGCTCTTGCCGACTGTAGCGTATTTCACACACGGACATCACAAATTAGTTAGTTAGTTACTTTGGAGATTGAATGTGCGCTTTCCGACTGATGCGTATTTCGCACACATCACAAGTGCGCACACAAACCTTATATATGCAATAAAAATATGTTTATCTTGCGTTGTTTTTTTTTCTACAATGATAGGTCGCGTGTGTAACTCCGGCACACGTCGCCATTTTGTGTTTACACGGTACGACACCAAATTGGTGCCCGTAAAATAAAATTCATTTATGAAGTAATAACATATAAGAGACAATGGTGAGTAATTTAATCGCCAATTAACTATGTTGTAACTAACTAGGCTTATGTTTGCTTCACATTCAGCGTTTTTATTCCACAATCACTTGTACACACAGTCTCCAACACTTGTTAATACAACTGTAAAAACAGTGGGAATTGATTTCAGCTTCACCGGTTATCACATGTTAGGTCACATGTGCAATATGCAAATGATTACCGGTACTTCCGGCTCTCTACTCACGGATGTTGATTGTTTTACCGTGTCAGCTGGTTTGACAATCTGCATCGAGGAGAGGGTCATTTCAACTTTATTTGCAGAAATTATTAAACTTTATTCAAGGAAAAGAGATACAAATCATGTTTATGTATGGAAATAGTTATTTGAACAGTTATTTAGGACGAAATGCGAAGTTTTATTGTCAAATGCTGGGCTGGCTATCGGACGCCGGTTGACATCGCCAGTGGAAACAATGTGAGATCTTCGACTCCGTGTATAAGACGACCCCCCTTCTTAGCCCCCTCATTTTAGGTACGAAAAACTCGCCTTATACACAGCGATATACGGTAATGTATGTCAAATGACACCTCAGCTTTCATTGCCATGATTTCTAGACTAGGACGTTATGCTTAATGCACAAATATATGTATGAGAAATCATTGTCACAGCTTGTTACCTAACATGATACATCCTCGAAGTTCCATATTTTTAATTTTGGTAGCGATTTCCTACTTAAAACTTTCAGAATAACACTATTGAAACAAATACTTTCATCTAAATCAGAAATATTTCATACATGAGTATGATAACCCATTGCTGTAATTTGATTGGCTGTCTTGGGTTACGTGTTTACATTTGACCAATCACGATCCATGTAGCAGATAACGTGATAAACATAACTTTCATATGTATAAACAATAGGATGAGACCTTTCAAATGGTGTATAACATGTAGTCGCAAAGTTGTTTTACACTGAGGTAAGTTCCTTGATAAATGTAGTGAGTGAGTGAGTTGTGTTTAACGCCGCTTTTAACATTCCAGTTATATCGCAGCATGTCAGCTTTATGTGGGAGGAAAGCCTGAAGTGATGCAGGTCTCAGACGTTTACCACTTCGGTGAAATCCACGAGCATGGGTATGGTGCTGACAAACCTAAAAACATAATCAGGGGAACCAGGATTCAAACCAACAATCATAGGTTTCTGACGTGCCCAAGGGATGCAACTCTGCACAGCGAAACGCGGCACCTCAAGACAACTGGGCCACTGATGCCCCCTTGATGAATGTAGGTTTCATCTATCACACAAGAGTCTTTGGGAACTTGGTCTCCCAGCAGTAACAGCGTCTGGCTGACTGGTGTTGAAAGAGTTCAATGCCCACAACATACTGACCAGCACTTAACGCACACCACTATTATCAGCAAGACATCAATCTCTTATTCTACAAAGGAAAATGTGTTCACACTTGGCAAATTATCGTTTACAATCGTGTGGTTGCCTGATTTTGTGCACACAAGCAAGAAGTAGTTGTTTACCCTGCTGCCTGGACTTGCAAACACAGCTTGTGCTGTGTACTCTGCAGATTACCCCCCTCAAACACAGTGTTTAAGGTGACCATCGACCATGCACAAAGTAACAATGTGATGCCAAGGTATTGGGCAACTCGGTATGGGGATACCTGCAATTAATGGCATCCAGAAATGACCATTTCAGACAAAAAGATGGATTCACAGTTGTTTCTGTTTTTGAGGACACAAATTCAGAGCCCAACACACATTTTGCAGGGTTTGCATTTTTTTTTTTGAGTGAGTTGTGTGATGGCCACTTTTAGCAATGTTCCAGCTAGATCAGGTCAGGGGACACTTAGACATGGCCTCTCACATTGCACCCATGTCGGGAATCGAACCTGGTGCTTTGGCGTGACGAGCAAACGCTTTAACCACTCCCCTTCCAGATCAGAATAAATAGGTGAGGTGAAATGGGGTTTAACGTCGCGTCCAAGATTATTGCACTTATATAGCGACGTGCATGCATGTGTATGTGTGTGTGTGGCTCCTTGTACTAGTCCGGACTGATGCCGAATTATAGTGCTAGCACACTGAGATACCATGAGGCAGTTTAACATGAAGACCCCACTCAGACACAGTATACTGACTCCGAGCCGACCAGTCCTTGTTTTAGCCCCTTAATGCCGAGCGCCAGACAGGGTAACAACAAGTACCATCTTTTAACGTCTCTTGGTATGATGCGGCTGGGGATCGAACCCCGGACCTTCCGCTCTCAGGGTGGATGCTCCACCATAAGACCACGGTGGTGGTCTCATCAGAATAAGTAAGACCAGTGTTACAAAACACATCATTGGTCAAACTGCAACTGAGCTAGTCAACTACAAAACATCAAAAAGTTTCAGTAATTTCACATTTCCCACTTGCACCCGAAAGGCCACCTTGATTGTGAAATTACTGAGCCTGACATTTACTGCCTGCCATGTGGCTGGAGAGGGTCAGCAGAGTTATGGAGCCCTGCTTTAGCTCACAGTGTCCATTGTGAACAAAGACAATACATCACTTATCAGACACTTCACCTACACAACAGAGATCATCTGGCTAATTCTCAGAGGCCGATATTCCACTGTTATTGTCTGTGATTTCCAAACTGGAAAGGAACATTCACAATTTAGGTTATCATAATTCAAGGATATGTTTTAGTTTTTCAAGAGTGACTTTTATTCACTGATAGAAGAACCAACAAAGCGAAAAGGACTTAGATAATATACATAGTTTTCACTAATTGCATTGTGCAATTCTAAATTACTTTTAAATTTGAGAAAAAATAAAGAATGTCAGTCAAAAAACAAAAGACAATATTTTCCCCAAACTGCCTGCCAAGGACACTTGATAATTCCTTGCACAAGGAAACTTCAACTTGTCACATTTTTAATGATTTGATAGGGACTTGCACAATAACAATTTAACAAATGGAAGAAGTGAACGTGGCAAGTAACAAAAGCAGTTCCTGCACTAAGATGGTTTCAGGGCAAGTACACATCAATTAGATCTTGATACATACCTGTCCAATAAAAGCAAGGCTAAGGATGCGTAACTGTGAGTCATTAAAATGGGCCTCACCATATCCTGTACTGAAATTTCTCATTTCCATGAATAACATCACATTAAGTTTGAAAACCTCAATCAACTATCATGGTTATCAGGATACAAAAATTCATCCATATTGCCAGAAATACTGGGAAACCCACATTTACACAATTCTTCCTGACAGGTGCCCCTGCCCAGAGAATGTGGGCTGCCTAGTAACCATGAGTTTATGCAACCTGTATCAGCTAATTAAGGAGGCTCGTGTAAACCCTGGATGACAATTATTTGCTGATAAAGGCTTATCTCTGGTCAGAGTTAACACATCGTGACAGTCAATTTGTGTAGGTCAGATTCAGGTCCTGCACACATGTTGAAGACTGTAAACTTAGGTAGGGTGAAACCCATTTGTGAGAAGCGGTGAACGAACATGCGAATTAATGAGCAGAAATAACAAAGGCGCTGTTATTTAAGTTCATACATGATGCCTGGCTGCAGCATTAGAAATTGGCACTAGTCCTGTAGTCCTTGCCAAACTGACCAATAGTCAAGGCATCATAAAGACTTGTGGACTAAAATTGTTAGTTTCTAATGCTGGTAATTAACAAGGCTTGTGTAAACCCTGGATGACAATTATTTGCTGATAAAAGCTTATCTCTGGTCAGAGTTAACACATCGTGACAGTCAATTTGTGTAGGTCGGATTTAGGCCTTGCACACATGTTGAAGACAGTGAACTTAGGTTGGGTGAAACCCTCTGTAATCCTTGCTGTTACTTAAGTTCATACTTGATGCCTGGCTGCAGCATTAGAAAATAGCACTAGTCCTGTAGTCCTTGCCAAACTGACCAATAGTCAAGGCATCATAAGGCCATTTTTAAGGGTTTAGCTATATGTTATCATTATAGACTAGTGGACTAAAGCGTTTTGTTTCTATCGCTGGCGCTGCTAGTTGTCAAAAAATAAACGGAACTCACATGGAAAAATTGCTCTTTTTTTCACTTCAGCAAAAAATGACAAAAACAAAAAAGGAAAAAGTACGCCTTCTTGTCTAAAAGATAATTTCAGCAACAGTTGAAATGGACCTGAAATGTAATTACTAGCCTCAATAGTAGACATCCCATGAAAAGCCTACACTTCCATTGATAGACAAAATTGCTCCGGGATAGCCGGGCAGTTGTAATTTCCATCCCTGTTGACATGGGTCAGATAATATCGGGCAAGTCAGTGTCTAGTATCTTCCCTGCACACATTCCATGGAACAAGAGACTGAAACTAGAAGGGCACAAGGAGAATCAGACTAGTGCCTGTTTTTCCAAAAGCGTCTATTTTTCGAATTTACATGTACAGTATTCATGTATTCTGGTCTTCTTGCAATAGTAACACCTGTTCAAACCCTAAACTGTCAACCTTGAAAACTGAATTGATATAGGAGTTTTCTCTGCTTGCTGCAAGCTGTATGTGTGGCAGGTGTTACAGATCTTTGTTTTTATTCAACGCTTTTGTGCGATCACAATGACATTGCATTACACTCTGCATACTTCAGTGTTTCCTTGAAACAATGAAATATGGGTTGTATCCAAACTTCCAAATTTACATCATGATAAGCAATTTTTGAATGCCAAAATGTCTTTGGTGAATCAAACTCAACACTAAGTTTGTTCACATGTAGAGGTTAACGATACAGTGGGGTCGCGATATGATACGTATCCAAAGACTATGGGTGCGATACGATTCATAAACTGATACAGTACTTTTATTTCACAAGTTGACATTCTTTCTTTTTTTGCAGGTGAATCACAACCCTACATCATATGTTATTAAATTTCAGAGAACAAAGATAAGATATTGTAGGGCAGAAACATATTGGCCAGAGGGGGCTGCGAATGTATGGATGTTCATGTCAAACCGGAATCTGTGTAAGATGATAGTTGAACAGTTCTGATATTATTCATAAGTTCTTACACAAACATAACTTGTAATGAAATGCATCATATGTATTGTGATACTGGGGTTGTCTTCAATGTATTGTATCGTGGGCCTTGTACCGCGATACAATAATGTATCGCCGTATCACTTACCACTATTTACGTGTACATCACTTTCCAATCAGGACTAAATTTGGCAAACGATATCCAATTTCTTCACCTTAAATGTACTTTACCCCTTTCAGACAAGAACACATACATAACACCACTGCAGGAAACAGATTTATTTCAGCCATATAGCAATGAGAAAAAAATTGAAAAGGCACTGAATACTTATGACACAGTCCCTGAGAACAAACAATGAGACTGCAGACTCACCTCATTTCCTGATAATACCACATGACAGTGAAGCCACAACCTGCTGCATATCCTACACACATACCACTACACTGGGAGACAAAAGAGCTGGAATCAATATCTAAACAAGATGGCCAACATACAAATTTCACGGCTTGCATTATTGGAATTGGGGTTTCAAATATTGATGTTAAAATTCCTGAGAATAACCAGCATGTATTTGTATAGGTCTTCATTGGTTGAGAAATATCGTAAACTGAAAAATACCAGCCATATGTAAACCCAGGCAAATTAAGGAATTACTTCCACCGGTCATTGTATGTGCCTCACACATGCCTACATTTATTAGCACAAGTGCTTAATAACAACTAATGCGTTGTGTTGTTTACATACTGAGAAACGGCAACCTAGGAATATTTGCACCTCACTCAGCAAGAGAGTGAACAGCGGTAGAAACTAACATGTCTAGTCCACTAGTCCTCATCAAGATAACATACAGCAAAACCCTTAAAAATGGCAAATTACTACCAATCCTTATGATACCTTAACTATTGGGCAGTTTGGCAAGGACTACAGGACTAGTGCCAATTTCTGATGCTGGCAAAGGTCTTGTCATCTTGGTGTTCCACTTCTAGGATGAAAAAACTTAAACTCATACATATTTGATTTCATATTTTACTTTTTAAATCATCAGGGATTCATCTGGACCTGCTTAGAGGCCAATATTTGGCCCTAAGTCTGCAGCAAATGTCAGAATATTAATTACAAGTCCCAATTCATGTCAGTAATATGGTTGGTTGATTTGTTGTTTAACGCCGCACTCAGCAATATTCCAGCTATATGACGGCAACCTGTAAATAATCGAGCCTGAACCATACAATCCAGTGATTGACATCATGAGCATCGATCCACGCAATTGGGATTGGTGACATGCATCAACCAAGTCAGCGAGCCTGACCACCAAATCCTGTAAGTCGCCTCTTACTACAAGCATAGTCCCCTTTTACGGCAAGCACGGGTTGCTGAAGACCTATGCTACCCGGATCTTCACAGGCCATCTCAATAAGTAATATGTGTGATGTATTTCACAGGACCAAGGACTAGCACCAATGTCTGGTGAATGTTTAATATGTACATTATATTCCGGCAATATCACAGGAAATATGACAGTCAAGCCTAGGTAGACCTGTGATTGATAGCATGAACATCTATCAACCAGAACACATTGTAGCCATCCAATACTCACGAGGACCAATGTGCTATGACAAGAATATATAAGCAAATAATTGAAAATATTTTTTGGTCATTAAGGTGTAAACTAGAGCAATAAGGGTTCTTTACTATTCACAAAAATATATCTAATTGGGGTCTGCAAACATTGAGAAAGGCGGTCGCTTAGCCTAGTGGTTAAAGCATTTGCTCGTCACGACAAAGACCAGGGTTCGATTCCCGACATGGGTACAATGTGTGAAGCCCATTTCTGGTGTCCCCCGCCGTGATTTTGTTGGAATATTGCTCAAAGCGGCATAAAAACCATACTCACTCACTCTAACATTGAGAGAATGGGAATACACAGACCAAAACAACCTCACTGATTAATAGGCCATATGACAAAATAACACTTTCTACCAGTTCAAAGTGAGTGAGCATTTGCTTAACGCCACAGTATTCAGATACTGTATTCGACGTCAAAATTAGAAATAGGGGGCTCTTATTAGAATATTATTTTGAGTTGAAAGATCGTAAAGTTCGTGGTTTATGCTAACAGCCTGAAATGTTTATATACGACAGAAATATTTTTCCAGGATTTAATTGCCCATAATTAATGGTGCATATAACATACGAGAGCGTATTATACACGAATAAACAAGTCTTGAAATTGAGATTGTTCACCAGCCAATATATTAGAAAATATCGCCGTGGGTGCTTATTAGAGCAGGGCGCTTATTACGTCGAATACAGTATATCAAGGCATGTCAGCTTGATGTGGGGGGAATGCCGGAAGTGATAAGCACCTGAAAGCAAGATGGACAGTCTCATCAGTAGATAACTTGTACTAATCCTGCCTCAGCTCACAGCTGATCCATCACGGTACCAGATCAACTTCATGTCGTACTCATTAACATCACTGATCAATTATTTACATAGCTGTA
Source organism: Haliotis cracherodii (assembly GCF_022045235.1). NCBI lineage: Eukaryota > Metazoa > Mollusca > Gastropoda > Lepetellida > Haliotidae > Haliotis > Haliotis cracherodii. Next base: position 4,876,970 of record NW_027266270.1, read on the forward strand.
ATCACATCAAAGAAAATCAATATATTACCATGATATACTGTCCCTGAAAGTATTTCCCTGAATTCATCTCTCCCAGAAGGGAGAAGCATTTTTGAAGCATGTTCTGGATATCGATCAGCTTCAGTTTACTGACTTTTAATCAGACTCGCAAGGGTTGATATGCAGAATCCACTTCAACAATCAGAAGGGGGAAAAACACTCTCCTACCCAGAGTTCCATGCAGACATCATAGTGCCTCTGCCACATGCCAGCACCATGTAACATTCGTAACATCTTACAGTCCAGCGTTAGAAATTGGCACTAGTCCTATAGTCCTTGCCAAACTGACCAATGGTTAAGGTATCATAAGGACATGTAGAAATTTGCCATTATTAAGGGTTTTGCTATAAGTTATCATTATAAAGACTAGTGGACAAAAACTGTTAGTTCTACCACTGCAGTCTATTCAAAATATTGCATATGTTTTTCGTCTATTTCATTTTTGACAAGTCTACACATCCAGATAAACATATGGCTTAGAATTGTTAACTTTCATTTCCGAAAATATTCTAAACTGTGAAAAACTATTTCCATTTGCGTAGTTATCCTTTGTTTACATTGGTTGTATGGCTCCAATTGTGCTGTCATCGAAGCCCTACTGAGAGGTAGCGATCTGGTCACACTGATGTATAAATATATATACAGTTGTATTATCTTAATTAAATAATTATGCAAAACAATGTGTAAAGCACCCCAAATTACTTGCATCTGGCTAACCTGTTCTGATTTCGTTTGTTTACAAACGAGAGAAAAGTCGGATCACGTGTTATGCAAATTAGCCTGTGGCTGTGGTGTAACGATAAGTCACCACTGCGCCAGAGCGTGGGAAGAGAATAGTTTCGGGACCTTTCAGTCACGTTTACAGTAACTTCCTGTGCAGTGTTGTGAAACAGTAAAATATTTCTGGGAACTCCTCCAGTAAAAGAACCAATACTTCCCTTACATGATGTGATGACTGAGTTCAGTTTCAGTCCAGAAACATCACAAGGGAAATCAAGAAAGAGCCATTAATTTATGTGGACTTCAAACCAAAATGTTTGTTTGTGGGTTGTTTAATGCCGCCTTTATGACGGCAGTCTGTAAATAATCGAGGTTAGGCTACCCCACTGCCCCTTGTCCCTAGTGAAAATCTAGAGGGACCAGCTACCTTCTCCAAAACTGGTCATAGTATATGTCCGAAATGACTGGACTAGCTGGAATTGACCAATGTCGTCCACCATGGTGTCGTGCGTGAACATCTTATAACATCTAATAAGGCGCTCCACTGCCTAAATGATAAAGTACACACAATTTATGAATAGCTTGATAGGCATTACTTAGAAGTTGACGGATGACAAAGTAGACACAATTTATGCTTGGTCATAAACAAATCGTAGCTCAGCTAAACTGACGAATTTCTTTGGACAGCATTTTCTGTCCCCTGCAGTATATTCAAAAAGATGTCCTAGACCCTTTCTTCTCTATCGCAGTATATTCAAATAGATGTCCTAGACCCTTTCTTCTCTATCGCAGTATATTCAAATAGATGTCCTAGGCCCTTTCTTCTCTATCGCAGTATAATCAAATATATATCCTAGGCCCTTTCTTCTCTATCGCAGTATAATCAACCAATGTCCTAGGCCCTTTCTTCTCTATCGCAGCATAATCAAATATATGTCCTGGGCCCTTTTTCTCTTTTTAGTTTTATTTTTTTCATGAAAAATGTGTTGTGATTGAACTTTATGATTTACTAATCTAAAATTGGGAGAGTGTATTTATGATATCAATATCTTTGTCAATGCAGATAATCCATCCTTTAGCCTGGGGTACAGCGCAAACAATTACAGCACACCATATGCCAATCACAAAGTTTGCTTAAGTACTTAGCGGTATTGACAGGATCACAATCGTTGAAAGTGAGGAAAGTCATAAGGCAATCATTCTTCAGGGACACTTCCTGGCAATCTTGTTTTTGCAATCACCTCATCACCTTTGACCTTTACATGAAATACTGATGATGACTTAACTCTTCATGTACATAAATCTAAGGTCAGGTTTTTAAGCAATGTGTGGAAATATGCGAGGTTTCTTTGGCTACTTAAGAAATAAACGAGTGGGTGTTGATTAAGGTATGACAAAACAGAGAATAAACCATGGAGGGCGCAGTGTAGGTTTCTCCCAATACTGAATGTCATATCTCTCCCACATTAGGATGAGATCATTTGACCATTGCGTATATCTACGTTGCCCAGCTACATCTATGGGGAACAACTCACTAGACACTTTCCTCTCAAAAACAACATCGTCCAATTTACATCATCAAGTTGCAAGCACATGTTCGAATCTCCAGAAGTGACGTCATGATAGAACAATGTTTTATCGTGAAATAAACCACGCTTCGCTCTTCATTGTTGTTAAAATGCGATTTATCACATAGCTATCTTATATCTGAAAATAATGGGAGTCTGGGACAGGTAAACATGTGGTTGATAGCATGAGCAACTGGTATGATGGCACACAGTCAGCCAGATCTCACATTGTAACTAACACTTGATCTGCATTATCGTGAAGAGTCAGCCCTTATAACAAGAACAGTAGCTGCGGGCACTGTATCCCCTCATTCAGTTACCGTATCGCCTCATTCAGTTACCGCATCTTCTCATTCAGTTACCGTATCCTCTCATTCAGTTACTGTATCCCCTCATTCAGTTACCGTATCCCCTCATTCAGTTACCGTATCCTCTCATTCAGTTATGGTATCCCCTCATTCAGTTACTGTATCGCCACCGTATCACCTCATTCAGTTACCGTATCGCCTCATTCAGTTACCGTATCCTCTCATTCAGTTATCGTATCCCCTCATTCAGTTACCGTATCCCCTCATTCAGTTACCGTATCCTCTCATTCAGTTACTGTATCCCCTCATTCAGTTACTGTATCCCCTCATTCAGTTACTGTATCGCCTCATTCAGTTACCGTATCCCCTCATTCAGTTACCGTATCCTCTCATTCAGTTATGGTATCCCCTCATTCAGTTACTGTATCGCCACCGTATCCCATCATTCAGTTACCGTATCCTCTCATTCAGTTACTGTATCCCCTGATTCAGTTACCGTATCCCCTCATTCAGTTACTGTATCGCCACCGTATCCCATCATTCAGTTACCCTATCCCCTCATTCAGTTACCGTATCCTCTCATTCAGTTACCGTATCCTCTCATTTAGTTACTGTATCCCCTCATTCAGTTACCGTATCCCCTCATTCAGTTACCGTATCCTCTCATTCAGTTATCGTATCCTCTCATTCAGTTACTGTATCGCCACCGTATCCCCTCATTCAGTTACCGTATCCTCTCATTCAGTTACTGTATCCCCTGATTCAGTTACCGTATCCCCTCATTCAGTTACCGTATCCTTTCATTCAGTTACTGTATCCCCTAATTCAGTTATCGTATCCCCTCATTCAGTTACTGTATCGCCACCGTATCCCATCATTCAGTTACCGTATCCTCTCATTCAGTTATGGTATCCCCTCATTCAGTTACTGTATCGCCACCGTATCCCATCATTCAGTTACCGTATCCCCTCATTCAGTTACCGTATCCTCTCATTCAGTTATCGTATCCCCTCATTCAGTTACCGTATCCTCTCATTCAGTTACCGTATCCCCTCATTCAGTTACCGTATCCCCTCATTCAGTTACCGCATCCTTTCATTCAGTTATCATATCCCCTCATTCAGTTACCGTATCCTCTCATTCAGTAACTGTATCCCCTCATTCAGTTATCATATCCCCTCATTCAGTTACCGTATCCCCTCATTCAGTTACTGTATCCCCTCATTCAGTTACCGTATCCCCTCATTCAGTTACCGTATCCTCTCATTCGTTCCTTGTTTAATACAGGTCTTTCTGTAAGTAACACCAAGGGCTATTTATCTATATCGATTTCCTGAAACCATAAGGAGGAAATCCATCCTGTGAGAATTTCTTGGCAGAATAGATGTCCAACAACTCATCGTTGTCGCAACAGCTGCCTCGGTAGTTACAATATGTGATGACATGTACTGTTGTTCACTCTATCAACCACTAGTTTGCATACTACTTAATAAATTACATGCTGCCCTGATAGGGACAATATTGGTGAATGGCATAAAAGATTTATTTATATTCAAATCCAACGTATCTCAACTCCCCTTGAAACAAACCCAGGACAATTTCTGAAATGAGGTCAAACACGCTGTTTAACTGGTATTTATTTCCTTGTCACCCTGAATAACCACCAACAACACTTGAGGCAGGTGCACGCACCACTTACAGTCATGTATTGATATCAGAGGCCACATGCTGCTCTGTTGTAGGGGACTGGTGGGTTGGCTTAACTGCAGTAAACTATCAATATCGTATGCAGTAAAGTATCAATACTGTATGCAGTAAAGTATCAATATCGTATGCAGTAAACTATCAATACCGTATGCAGTAAACTATCAATACCGTATGCAGTAAACTATCAATACCGTATGCAGTAAACTATCAATACCGTATGCAGTAAACTATCAATACCGTATGCAGTAAACTATCAATACCATATGCAGAAAACTATCAATACCATAAGCAGTAATCTATCAATACCATATGCAGTAAACTATCAATACCATATGCAGTAAACTGCTTTCATGTACTACATGTTTCCAACTGAAACTGATTGTGTATATCCTCTGTGAGAGATACATGAGTGAGTGAGTTGGGTTTAACGCCGCTTTAAACAATATTCCAGTTATATCGCGGCGTGTCAGCTTAATGTGGGTGGTCTGAGACGTTTACCACTTTGGTGAAACCCACGAGCACGGGTATGGTGCTGACAAACCTAGAAACATAATCAGGGTGAACCGGGATTCGAACCCACAATCATAGGTTTCTGGCATGCCCAAGGGACGCAACTCTCCACAGCGAATCGCGGCGCCTTAGACAACTGGGCCACCCGTGTCCCCTGAGAGATACATGAAATATATTATTAATTGACAAGAAGTGGCTGCTGAAAGCACCCGATCCCGTTAGTAGCCTTTTATGGCAAACATGGGTTGCTAAAGACCTATTCTACCTCGAATCTTCACAGGTCTGCATATATGAGAGTTTGAATTCATTTGTTAACACTAGTTACACATTTAGGGTTAACAATACACTGGTGCCTTAATAAAAGGCCTAATAAAAAGCAGATATGATAAATTATGCCATGGTACAAAACAATATTTCCAGAAATTTTTCTTAATTTAAACAAAGTAATAACCATAAAAGCATAATTTTGTATTACACTCATTTAAAACCATGAGCATTGATCGAATTAAATATACAGAATGATGTATTATGAACCATATTACTGAACAGGATATCGTACCTCCCCAGTTAAAAGTGTGTGTTTTCCCCATCGGACATATTCATTCGTATTGATATCATGCAAGGCCTGTACAGCTAGCATACAAAAACTATTCATTTAAGAAAATTGATGTTTATTTTGCCCATCAGTTAGGTATTGTACACTTAACAGCTGTTAATTTCATCTTTACATCTCAGTTAAACTCCAACTTAGGTTCACATGTTGAACAAATCAAGTTTGATCCTAAACCGGTGATGCTGTCGAAGTGGGAAAATGTGCTAAGCTTCACTTCACTGTTGGAGCCATGCAGACTGAATTAGCCATGCTAATTTGAGCAATTACAGGCAAGACTTTACTTGCCTCAGGTGTGGGGAACACCTGTGCCTAACGAGCAGGATTTAGGTAAACTCTGGAACTCTATTTGAGGAGCAACCTGTGTGTTGAATTTTGCTGGTATGACAATAATCGAGACAAAGTGTAACATGTAAACACCTTGTACTCTCTGTGATAATACATGCTCACACTCCGATGTGGGAGGCTTGGACTGGTCACTGAAACTCTTCGCTGGTGCTGGTGAGGTAGTTGTGAAAAATGGTTGACACTGTCAGTTTAATCCATCTAGTCCACGGCTCTTTTCGGCAAGGGGGAGACAAAAACTTGTTCTTTACAGTTTCACTTGTCTCTTACCAGCAATGTCTGACCTACTCCATCTTACACCAAACACAACATTTTGTTTCTTTGTTTAATGTTTAACGCTGCACTCAGCACTAGGGCTGTTACGATTCACTCGTGTATTCATGAATTGAATTCGGTATTCGTGGCCACTAGAATTGAATATTTATGAATATGCAATCATGTGCATTTACATACCCTGTACCTAAAATTATCCATAATAACATGTACTATGCATCGATTTCTTCAAAGACAACACTCTTATAACAAATGTTATATTTGGAATAACACTTTCTTAGTAAAGTACAGATCCTCATACTTTTTTGGGTGGCGTCCCATCCGAGATTAGAACCTACACTGCCAGAGTGAGGCACCTAATCGCCAGCACACAAAGTCAGCGATCTTACCCACTCAGCCACCTAAATGGCATTGTGAATTCATAGCTTTCGGCCATGGGAGCCGTGCCAATTTACTTTGAGTGGGTTAGTCTGTAAATAGTCGACCAGACAATCCAGTGATTGACATCACAAGCATAAATCCATGCAATTGGGATACGATGACATGCACCAACCAAGTCAGTGTCCAACTGACCACCCAATAGCATTAGTCGCCTCTTACGATAACCATGGGTTACTGAAGACCAATTCTACCCAGATCTTCACTGGTCCCGAAACAACAATGTCTGGCCCTACTCTTATCCTACTAAGTTGAGTTCGCAATTAAGCTATATCTGCTATTACTTATAGACTTGTAGAATTGAAAACAACTTTTCCGTAAATATCAACATTTAGAGTAAACAGTCATCATCCAAGTCAAAGCACAAGGAAGAATATCAGCACAAGAAGAAACAATAGAGTAAACAGTCATCATCCAAGTCAAAGCACAAGGAAGAATATCAGCACAAGAAGAAACAATAGAGTAAACAGTCATCATCCAAGTCAAAGCACAAGGAAGAATATCAGCACAAGAGGAAACAATAGAGTAAACAGTCATCATCCAAGTCAAAGCACAAGGAAGAATATCAGCACAAAAGGAAACAATAGAGTAAACAGTCATCGTCCAAGTCAAAGCACAAGGAAGAATATCAGCACAAAAGGAAACAATAGAGTAAACAGTCATCATCCAAGTCAAAGCACAAGGAAGAATATCAGCACAAGAGGAAACAATAGAGTAAACAGTCATCATCCAAGTCAAAGCACAAGGAAGAATATCAGCACAAGAGGAAACAATAGAGTAAACAGTCATCATCCAAGTCAAAGCACAAGGAAGAATATCAGCACAAGAGCAAACAATAGAGTAAACAGTCATCATCCAAGTCAAAGCACAAGGAAGAATATCAGCACAAAAGGAAACAATAGAGTAAACAGTCATCATCCAAGTCAAAGCACAAGGAAGAATATCAGCACAAGAGCAAACAATAGAGTAAACAGTCATCATCCAAGTCAAAGCACAAGGAAGAATATCAGCACAAGAGGAAACAATAGAGTAAACAGTCATCATCCAAGTCAAAGCACAAGGAAGAATATCAGCACAAAAGGAAACAATACGTAACACGTAACCAACTACTGAGCCCAGCCCACATTAATTACTTTCATACATTGAACAGCAACAAGGAGGAACTTGCCATTTCATGTAATTATATCCTACAAGTCACTAAACATTCCCATACATGCTGGTACCTCCGAATAGAGGTATTCCATACTTGACCGATTTACTGCAACAGAAGTTCAGTTTGTATCCTTCTGTTTTGTACTCATCTGTCGAGTGGGTGGGGAAACTCCATACACTCTTGACTCAGCGGACTTCAAACATTGACTCACCGGACGGTTTACGTTTGTTTGGGTCTCTGCTTCTTGTTCACAGATGACCTGGATTTTCTTTGTCCCATTTTGTGACTTTGAACATTTTCTTGAGAGGAGGCACGACAAGCATACATAAGACAACTTGATGATCATATGAATTTGTCCACACATATTTCAGTGTTTAATTGTACAAAAAGAATATTTATGAAAGCAATATTCAAAGGTGAAAAGACCCTGTGTAGTATTAAATTAATTAAATTAAGCTTACGGTTAAATTCATGTTTTGAATTTTTTTCTTCTTATTTTGTCAGGCTTAAACACAGCAAAACACCATCTATCAAACATTTAGTTGTAATTAACTTTACGAGAGTCTGTTTCGCTATTTTTGTTCAACGTATCAATCACATTTTTGTTAAAGATACGACAAGTTAGATAAGATCATATTTATAGCAGAAAACATTCCATTACGGGACAGATGCATTATTTAAATGGCAAAACATTACGATTCACACACATGCAGTCTTAAATGAACATTAAATAAAAGAAACATGTGATAGATAATTCCTCTGGACAATGACAGTGAATGAGTATGGGCTTAGAATGCTTACTCTATTAGCTAGCCACTGTTAGCAAATGTCCAGCCACATCACAGCAGCGGTCACTAAGAATGGCTTCACACATTGTACCCATACAATGAGTGAGTGAGTGAGTGAGTGAGTGAGTGAGTGAGTGAGTGAGTGAGTGAGTGAGTGAGTGAGTGAGTGAGTGAGTGAGTGAGTGAGTGAGTGAGTGAGTGAGCGAGCGAGCGAGCAACTAGCGAGCGGTTTAACCTGCTTTTAGCAATATTCCAGCAATATCAGAGCAGGGGACACCAGAAATAGACTTCACACATAGTGCCCATGTGGGGAATCGAACCCGGGTCTTCAGTCTGCCCATCTGGGGAATTGAACCCGGGTCTCCAGCGTGACGAGCAAACGCTTTAACCACTAGGCTACCCCACCACCCCCTTGACATGGCAACTCGACTCGACTCGACTCGACCGTCCCTACTGATGCCGTACACAGTGTACAAACACACCATCATTGCCAAAAGATGTCATAACAGGAAGTCAAGAAGAAAGGTGACCTCTAGCAAAGGTCATGGCACTAAAATACAGCTGTGGGAGGGTTATAATTTCCAGTCAGCAAACATTGTATAATGTCATTTCACGATATGAACTGACTGACTGCTACATAGCTAGCTATAAATAAGCACACACTTTCCTGGTTTGTTTAAACAAGTATTGACAAAGAACACTTTCACCTGAAAAACACATTTCAAAAGCAATCAGTCACTTTGAAAAATCTTGCAACAAATTTTACCTGTGTTTTGGAGTGAGTGAGTGAATATGGTTTTACTGTGCTTAAAGAATCACGGCAAGGGACACCAGAAATATACCTCAAACGTTTTACGCATTTGGGGAATCGAACCTGGGTTGGTGGCGTGACAAGCAAATGCTTAACCACTCCCCCGTGTTTTGGACCTAAGAGACTGAGAAAGGTGGTTGATAAGCATGATGAATGATCCAGTATGTTTCGGTGCCATGATACACAGTCAGTCAGCCACACACTGTACCCACCCGATCCTCAGTACCAACTAGGGATGGGTATTGGAGGTTTAAAGTGTATTACAATATATTGCAATGCACAAGGCTGTATTGGGATACATATCAAGATATATTGTATAATTCTAAATTTTTAATTCAGAAGCAATTAATTCAGAGTATTAAGGTATGACTTGAAGTTCATAAATTTAACAAAACAAGACGTCCCGGATGCTCGCTTATACCGATACCGATATACTGGTAATACCTCACACACTATTCTCTCTCGACATCTGAGTGGACAACTAATATTTTCAGGTAGTTTACTTTTTCATATGATGTAGGTAACAAACACTAGCAACCAAACGCATCATACATCCCCACACCGTTCCTGAAATCACCTCATCACTTATTCCTATCCGACTTTGAACAAAATTACTGAAAGTGAAAACAGGCATATATATATATATTACACACTTGCACAGAAAATAACAAATTGATTAAAAGCGTACATTTTCCTTTATCTACCAAGCACCTGCTGCTGCTGATTTGAAAAATATCATAAAATTGATTTCATGAGAAAGCCAAGATAACACAATACTCATCCCTATGTATACAGTCACAGTATTCACCTCACCACCACAACACAATACATTCAGACTGTTTAGCTTAGCTACTGTCCACAACAGTGAGCTACAAGTTTGAACGTTGTGACAGCAAAGAGCTCTGGCATCATGAAACAGTCCTCTGCTACTTGGTTACGCACACAAACACACTCATCTCGTACAAACCGTACATGGTTTTCAATTTGTATGGCAACCAGTTACAAACAAACAGGGTAACATATTCATTATACCAAAGGAAACTTCACATTATTATTTAGATAAATTTCAATAGAGTTTCAAAGATAAATGTATAAAATAATTTGACAAACTTTGAGAATGGAGTGGATTTTCTAACCCCGACCAAAGAAAGGTGAAGCAACGCGAACATGGTGGGAAAGATCTACATTATCTCCACTTATCTACTGTTGACATTTTTTCTAACATATCCTCGTAAACAATTCCACTTAACTTGTTTCTGGTTTGATAGGAGCACACTGACAGCTTTCTTAAGATGTCTAACAGAGGTAGATACTGCTCTGGTAAATTGTAGCTCTTTTCACTTATGTACCAGAGAGGATCCCATACCTTATTTTCTAAGCTGGAAGGGACAGCAAGGCTAAGCTTCATTTTCTGTGCCTCAGTAGGGATCTGATCCCCAACATTGGTACTGAATGGGCCATTCTGTGCCCCTATAGGGATCAGATCCCCTAAATTGGGCTCTAACTGTCCCAGTTTGTTCCTCTGAATGGATCTGATACCTTAAGTTAGGCCTGACTGGGCCATTTTGTCCTTCTACAGGGATCTGATCCCTTAAATTGGGCCCTAACTAGACCATTTTATGCCTCTGAAAGGATCTGATCCCCTAAATTGTACCCTAACTAGGCTATTTTGTTCCTCTGAAAGGATCTGATCCCCTTAATAAGGCTTGACAGGGCCATTTTGTTTCTCTGTAGGGATCCCATCCCCTAAATTTGGCCCTAACTGTGCAAATTTGTGCCTCTGAATGGACCCTATACCCTTAATTAGGCCTGACTGGGCTAACCACTTTGAATCTCAACTGCCCCCACAATAGATGCATGAAACTATCCCTTTGTTCACAGGACCTATAATGAAGCCACATGACCCCGCTGAATGGGCGCAGCAAGTAAAACACATTCACCATAACTCAACAAGACTATGTACAGAATGTTCAATGATGTATAGCTGTCTGTCTGCCTGTCCTACTGACTTAAGCCAAGTAATGACTTCATTTACCAGCAGAACTGAAAAGGATGACTTACAACTAATGTTGGCGTGCCATACAAAGACTTGTTTGCTGTTTGATCTGATAAGATATGATCAATGAATCGTGACGAGAGATTTGTCTGACGAGAGTAAGGATTTCTATGGCTAAAAACATCTCATGGGCTTATGTTTAGCAGATACTTGTTTACGCCCACAGCTTGACATTAACAAGTAAAGAAAAGATCATGTGGTCAATGGACCTATGTTTCTCACACACCCTTGTCTTGTAATCCTGTTCAACACTGCATTCATTCTTTTTGTTTACAAGGTATAATTTTCTACAAAAAGTTATAAAATTAGACCACATTCCACAAAGTGATCTTTGCGCTACGACTATTTTAAGTCTAGAGTATGGGTATTCGATTGTTCCAGCAAAGATCACTTTCGAGTATCAGGGGCCTGTTGTTTGACAAATGTTGATAGACCTAACCAATGACACAGCCAAGGATCGAACTACTGTCCTTCCGCTCTCCAGGCATACCCTATCCACTAGACCAGAGTAGTGATCGGGTGGCACGGGTGGCCCAGTCGTCTAAGGTGCTGCGATTTGCTGTGCAGACTTGCGTCCCTTGGGCACGCCAGAAACCTATGATTGTGAGTTCGAAACCCGGTTCACCCCGATTATGTTTCTAGGTTTGTCAGCACCATACCCTTGCTCGGTGGTTTCACCGAAGTGGTAAATGTCGGAGACCTGCATCACTTCGGGCTTTCCTCCCACATCAACTGACAGACTGATATGACTGGAAAACTGTTAAAAGCAGCGTTAAGCCCAACTCACTCAACCCCAGTAGTGATCGGCTTACAACAAGAACAGAGTACTGGGAACCTAATTCACCCTGCAATCATCGGGTGATTATCATTTATTTCCAAACATTCCAAAATCAAGACCTTACACAAAGGTGAGGCAAAAAATCATCAGCTTCATATCAGATGCCTGACAATGAATTACTGAATTAAATATACCTTCAGTCTAAACAGCCATAAGAGATTAATGAGAACCAGCTCTACCATTACAACTCATAACAGATTGGATGATGTCACTGCATTGACGTCAGTCTCACATTGATTTACTAATCATAAGGTTTGAGACAGCTTAAACCTGGGAATGTCAAAAAGTGAATGCTTGTGAACTTTTGCTGAAATCAAATGGAATTTTCTAAACATTTCATTGTGTTTTTTGTTTGTTGATCAATGCTACACTCAGAGATACTCCACTTGCATGGCAGCCTGTTGGCAATAAAATCTTGACCAGACAAACTATTGATTGATACTATGAACAACTTTCCGGGATGTCAGGCAACAATGACCCAAATCTACCAAGTCCCTGAGCCTGATCCCCTGATCCATAAGTTTTTGTTGGTTGTTTAACGCCGCACTCACTCCACCTATATGACGGCAGTCTGTAAATAAACAAGTCTGGACCCAACAATCCAGTGATTGACATCAAGAGCATTGATCCACGCATTTGGGATACGAAGACACGAATCAACCAAGTCAGCGCGTCTGACCACCCGATCCTGTTAATCGCCTCTTACGACATAGTCGCCTCCTATGGTAAGCATGGGTTGCTGAAGACCTATTATATCCATTAGTCGCCCCATATGACAAGCATGGGTTGTTGGGGAAAAGGACTCACCTGTTCGTCTGAAAGTCCTTCCTCTTCCATTGATTGTTCCAAAAGCCGGTACCTGAAGGCAAAAAGTCATTGGTTGAGTCAAGGTGAATTTAGTCTTGGTCATGGTGAATGTTTTGGTTTGGTTGGTTTGTTGTTTTACGCCGCACTCAGCAATATTCCAGCTATATGACGGCGGTCTGTAAACAATCAAATCTGGACCAGACAATCCAGTGATTGACAACATGAACATCTATCCACGCAATTGGGATCGATGACATGTATCAACCAAGTCAGCGAGTCTGACCACCCGATCCCGTAAGTCGACTTTTACGACAAGCATAGTCGCCTTTTACGGCAAGTATGGGTTGCTGAAGACCTATTCTACCCCGGAATTTTCACGGGTCCATGGTGAATGTAGTCTCTGTCAAGGTGAACATAATCGAGGTCAAGGTGAATGTAGTCTGGGTCAAGGTGAATGTAGTCAAGGTCAAGGTGAACTTAGTCTGTATCAAGGTGAACATGTAATAGCACAAACTGACAATCTCATTAAAATCAGATCTAAGTTCTCGCTTCCACTAAATAAAGATCTAAGGACATCCCATTACGGGTCACGTCAGAACGTCCTTTTGCGAACTTTGACCGACCACTGAAATTAATAACAAGAAGTCAATATCAGACAATGAGAAAGCAGGTTTCTCGAGCTTTACAGCACTCGTTTCCACCTGACGACTTCCCGTTCAGACTACGCTTGAAATATATGTTGACACAGTTCTCGATTAAAATTATCAAAACTGAACCAACGAACATTCCGCAATGTCTAATATATTGTTGCGATTGTATGGCAGCGCTTCCCATGGACTGTGCAACGCCGCCTCCATTCAAATGTTTATCCCACGGAGGCTGGATATAGACGATAATATTTACGGAATCAGTCGTACAGGCCTTAACTGTCGTTCGGAATACCCCATGTTAACGTTTTCGAGGTTGCATTCCAACTGTCACTTGCATGATCTGGTAAGCGACGCTCTAATTGGTCGGATGAAAGGTCGTTCTGACGTGACCCATAATGGGATGTCCACAGATTTTTGTTAAGCGATAGCAAGAACTAAGATCTGATTTTAATGAGATTGCACAAACTGAGAGATCATAATTATACAGCAAAACATTTGATTGTTGTTACAGTGTTTGAATTAAGCTGTTAGCATGATAGTCAATGAGTCCACATCATATAAAAACACTAAATATTCAGGAGTCTCTAGACTGAAATACTATGAAAGCAAACCTCAAGGAACACTGCCCCAACCGCGAACACTGCCAAGATATACCCAAATTTGTGCAACTTAATTTGGTTACAGCCAAAATATTTTGATTCACTGCATTTAAACTTTTGATATTCAATGACCATTCAATTAATTCCAAGGACACACACACAGCGTTAGAAATTGGCACTAGTCCTGTAGTCCTTGCCAAACTGCCCAATAGTTAAGGTATCATAAGGGCTAGTACAAATTTGCCCTTTTTAAGGGTTTTAGTATATGTTATCATTATAGTGAGTGAGTATGGGTTAACGCTGCTTTTAGCAATGTTCCAGCAATATCACGGCGGGGGGACACCAAAAATGGGCTTCACACATTGTACCCATGTCGGGAATCGAACCCAGGTCTTCTGCGTGACGAGCGAACGCTTTAACCACTAGGCTACCTGACCGCCCCTGTTATCATTATAAGGACTAGTGGACTAAAAATGTTAGTTTGGAGACCAGTTTTCTCTTCATTTTTTTTAAAACCGCATTTATGAGTAACATGGTCTTGCTTTCATACAGTGAATGAAAGAAGTTGACCAAAGACACTAAAATGTGAATGAGAATTTAATTTCAACCTAGCCAGTGTTGAAAGTACATTACATGAACTTGGAAACAACGAAAATGTTATAGTTTTGTGTATGTCTACAACACTGCAGTCACACAGTTAAGGTAAGATAACTCTAACTGAAGACTAAAATATTATATGTGAAAAATTAGGAATGGCTGAATTCTTAACCGGGAATGAAAGCATTGACTCGCGAGGTTGAAAATGACCTGCATGGCAATAATTCTGTTGTTACTGAATCTGAACTGAGGGAGTGTTGTTATTCCATTTCTAACATTACTTCCACAACGTATTCGGAAGAGGATAAACCAAAACAAATCTACACATCACGTTTCATTCGTCTAAATGGGTCATCCTGGTCCTAGTTTGGACAATGGTTTCTTTCAGCAAGTAATCCTTGCCAAGCAGCAACTTGGTTCACATTAGAAGATCTTTTGATTAAGAACGTCAATATTGAACCAGAAGGTGTATTAGAACGTCAATAACCCTCACACAGATTAATATGGAACGTGAGGAGCTGCAACTGTCAAAAATGATCTTGTTCTGCAAACATTTCTGACAACATTGACACTATTTGTTGAGCCAAGCTTTAGTGCAGATGGGTGTTCAGCCATGTATCACATCTCAATAAATACAAGACATGGACAATTACAAGAGAACAGTTTACAGTTGTGTCAGTATTTGGGACACAGTCGTCACCCTATGACAGGTGAATCATTGTTTTTAGTCCAGGAAACTCTTCGACCCCCTCCCAAGATATGAAATTCATGTTTACACAGACTTAGAATTGAAACCCAGTGGCAATTTACTTAGTTTAATTCAATTTTAGACATTCTTGCCTTTTGTGACTTGTTGGATAACCTGTGTGAAAGTCAACGGACGCGTTTAATGATCCTCAATAAATGCTGACTGAATGATGAATGCTATAAGTCAGGTTATAGTGACATTTGATTTGTGCATGAAAAGCTTTGAAGTGAAATTCAAATTTGAATATATGAGTGAGTGACTTGGTTTTTTTTACACAGAATTTACGACCCCCTGGTCCCATGTACGAATAAATGAATACATGAATTGGCTGTAATAATAGGTCAAAGGATTCAAGAGTGTTTGTTTGTTTGCTTGCTGTTTAACGCCTCACTCAGCAATATTCCAGCTACATGTAAATAATCAGGTCTGGAGCATCTAGACAATCCAGTCATTGACATCATGAGCATCGATCCACGCAATAGGGATACAATGACATGGATCAACCAAGTCAGCGAGTCTGACCATCCGATCCCATTAGTTGCCTCTTACAACAAGGATAGTCGCCTTTTAGTTTTACTGCAAGCATTGGCTGCTGAAGACCTATTCTAGCCCGGATCTTCTGAGTGAATGGAAATATTAATAATCAGGACACATATTCTGTGTTCCTTACTCCACATTCAACTTCAGGCAAATTAACTGCTTTCATGCCACTGATACCAAAATGATGTTAAGCCCACAATGAGCTATATGAAGAGGCTTTGCAAAATAGAAAAGTTCTCAATTTTACAATTCAGTTGTCTGTACTGCTCTGGAATAACCATAAAGATCCTAGATGTAAATAGTTCTACTCTAGTCTATGATGAAATGTTGCATACAGTTCTACTCTATTCTATGATTGCTATATACAGTTCTACTCTAGTCTATGATTAAATGCTATATACAGTTCTACTCTAGTCTATGATTAAATGTTGCATACAGCTCTACTCTAGTCTATGATTAAATGTTGCATACAGTTCTACTCTATTCTATGATTAAATGTTGCATACAGCTCTACTCTATTCTATGATTAAATGTTGCATACAGTTCTACTCTATTCTATGATTAAATGCTATATACAGTTCTACTCTATTTTTTGATTCAATGCTATATACAGTTCTACTCTATTCTATGACTAAATGCTACGTACAGTTCTACTCTAATCTATGATTAAATGCTATATACAGTTCTACTCTATTCTATGACTAAATGCTACGTACAGTTCTACTCTATTCTATGACTAAATGCTACGTACAGTTCTACTCTATTCTATGATTAAATGCTATATACAGTTCTACTCTATTTTTTTTATTCAATGCTACGTACAGTTCTACTCTATTCTATGACTAAATGCTATATACAGTTCTACTCTATTCTATGATTAAATGCTATATACAGTTCTACTCTATTCTATGATTAAATGCTATACACAGTTCTACTCTATTCTATGATTGAATGCTAAATACAGACTCCACTGATGGGACCACGAAACAACATTTATCTTTTCAGGACAAATATACAGTACAATTGTTGCTCAGTAATTCCTAAAGCCAGTGAGACTGAAGATCAGTGGTATTGCCTACAACAGGATCCTTCCCACTTCCTAGGTTGGTAAGCACCAGCAATCTGGCCGGACACAACATCAGCTGTTGCTCTCCTGGTTCACCAGAGATAACCACATATATCACACAGTACATTAGCCTCTAGCCTTGCTCCAAGGCTGTTCTAAAAGAAAAGACCATGGATGTGAAGTAATTCTATCCTCCCAGTAGGCAAGTCTAGATATGTGGACAGTATCCTTGCTCTAAGGCTGTACTGAAAGAAAAGTCCATGGACATGTAGTAATTCTCTCTTCCTAACAGACAAGTCTAGATATGTGGACAGACTCCAGTCTCTTATAGGGACAACTTGTTCTTATTATTTACATAATCTAGAACTTATGTTTTAAACAAATAATTATTCCCTTAGAGACTTGTGCAAGTCTAATTAGCCTCGTCTACAAGGAACTACACACAGACACTACTGCAGGAAGTCGCCTTATGTTACCACACTGGGAGATAACGACAGAATTTTGGATACTTTGTAACTTGTTGGCCTGAAAACTTGTTTATTGTTTGTTTAATCACTGTTTGAGATGATGTTTTCAGGACCCACTTGCACAAAGCGATCTTAGCGCTAAGACTATCATGAGCCTATGTTAAAGAATGGGAGTTATGATCATCTTAGCTCTAAGATCGCTTTGTGCAAGTGGGCCCTGGTGTCCAAAGAAAAATATAACAAACAAATATTGTGAAGTTTGTTTCCAATCAATTCTAATACATAATTCTGATTGAAAAAAACATTGTTCCATCATAGCACATGGTGTGGTGTTTTAATAAACAAAAATGCTCTGTGGCATAACAGTCATAATCAGTATGAAATGACTAACACAAACTAGTTTTCATATATAGTTTCCTGACTTTCTATATCCTATTTCTACTTTCATTATTAGTCTAAGTAAAGGTTATAGATTCTCTAACAAGGGGCAGGCTGAGTCAGGCGAGTGGGTGAATTGACAATAATATTTCTGGTAATGGCCATAATATCATATATCAGCCACAATTTTGTCAACAGGGTTCGAAATTAACATACCATATTCACGCAATAAGTGTCCTGGGCGTTAAGAAAATTGACAAAGGGGGCGACTATTGAAATCATACACAAATTTAATTTGTTTTTAGAGATCAAGCAGTAGTGTTTGTTATTGTACACCATTAGCAGTCATATAGCTGGAATATTGCTGGTTGCGATGTAATACAGCACACAAATGAATGTAATCAGCCAGGTTGAATGTTGTAAGCCCTTGAGCAGCTTATCCCTGATCTGGCCTATCCCCACTAACCATCCCATCACCCCTGTGTCACAGTAAGGGATAATCCTCGTTATACATCATCCCAGTCAATACAGACAAATATGATCACTATCAATCATTGGATATTACTCATATTCAGTGAACATGTCGATTAACGTGTCTGTATAAACAGCTGATTCCACTGCTGAACAGCTGGTTGGAGCACATCACATCAACCACATTTCAACACAAACCACACAGCCGAAGACACACAGGAATGCATGTTTCAAGTATTGTTATTCGTCTACATAAACTTGTGATGTGTCACGTGACTTTCACTGACTCGTATACATGCAGTTTATTGCCTCGTAGCTGGGAATACAGGATTAATTCTCCCGCTCAGAAATCCACAAACATCCTGCTTTCTTCATGGTGGGGTATGAAGGATATATAGTGTTTTATCAAGGTCAAGTGAACCAATCAAACTTCAACATTCTGACATGGATAATAAAGGTCAGAGATTGAGGGAGTCCTGGTTTCAAAGATCATAGGAGGAAACCTCAAGGACACTTATTTTCAAACAAGTTAGGGCTACCAGGAAGGTTACCAAGGGGCAGATAGGTAAAATTATTCAATGAGTGAGTTTATACACCTGATGTCGCCCAATCATTATTGCATGTTATTGACGTAGAACCACTCCACTGCTAGCATATGTAATTGGGTGTGTCAGTTGAGCATACAATGGTTTTATTGAAGGTGTCGGTGGTTGCAGCAACAAAGAACTACTCAATAAATGCAGACAAAGAACTTTGCTGCCTCTTCTCTGGTCAATACATTTATATTGTGGCGTGGCTGGCTTAGTTGTGTTTTATACTGGTCCTCTCCTATTGCATATTGATTTGGCCTGCAATATGTATGCTATTCATGATATGTACACACTGATCTCTATCGAAATCTCCTGCAGAAGAGTACCCAATAATTCAAACATGCCACACGACACACTGACTGTATATTGCAAAGCCATACATTACAATGAATTTTCTTGTGAAAAAGCAAAACAGGTTTTCACAACAAAAATAGACTAGATTACCTTGTGTTGAGATATGTGTGTGCATACATGTATGTATGTTCCCGTGTACTGGTATAGGCTGACTTCAAGGTTTATGGCATTGAAAAAGACTGCCCCATAGAATAATACTCTCCAAGATTTACACAAAATGTAAAATGACACCTTGTTAAACACATAAAGCATATAACATCCTTTTGATTCTGGTTATACAAAATCGTTTTTCAAAATAAAGAGGAAAATTAAGCAGGAAAGTCATGGGGTTGGTCTTGTTATCACACTATTAGAAGTTGAATGTTAGAGTGAAGGGTCAAATATCTATTGGATTTAACATACTAGCAAGTGAGTATTGTTTTTACGCCGTTTTTTGCAATATTCCCACAATATCACGGCTGGGGACTCAGGAAATGGGCTTCACAAATTGTACCCATGTTAGGATTCAAACCTGGGTCTTTGGATGACAAGCAAACACTTTAACCCCTAGGCTATCCTACCACTCCATTAAGCATACTACACAAGCTTAGTTTAGTTTAGTTTAGTTTAAGCTAAATGAAAGATGCAATATCTACTGAAAGGACTACATTTGGCTGATAGAACTGTTTTAACTGTGACAAAGAACCTTTGACTTCCAATGTTATTAATAAACATTACAAGGTATGCAATCTTCTGAATGTCAAGGTGACCACAGAAGAGAATTGATCACTGGCTCAGTGTTTTTCCACGATACATCTACGTCAACCCCAGTGTGTACATGGGCCCCAACAAGTAGCCACAAGCTCTTATCACTGGAAAAATTCTCTCTTCCTTCAACATTGTAATCCACAGGGTAACATCAACGATAAACTTTGTGCTCTTGCATTCCAATATTTCATTCTGCTCAAAATAAACAGAAAATGTGAGTTATTTTCATCATTTTCCATCATGCATCATACACTAGCACAACGCGTTGATGAAAGGGGCGGCTGTCCGTATTTACACAGATAGCAAGTTGGCTTAGGCTGCAGCTTCAGAAGTCTATTGCCTCAACAATGGGGGAAAATTATGTGTTATAGATAATGATAATCATGATTGGATATTGACATCTATACAACTGTAAATCATTGGAGCAGACGAAAACTACCATGAAGTAAAACTCAATCGGTTATCAGACCTCTATTGAACACAAAATCGGTTTTCATTGACGTAAGTCTTGAGAGCTGCCATGATAACGCTTGTTGCTGTCAAGCCGCAAAACAACCCCTGAGGCAATGATATTCAATCACTTTCCTTCTTAAATTTCCTTAAAATAGGCTTAAAATAGGCCTTTTCAAAGAAGGTAAATTCAGATATAATCACAGTTTCCTTCAGCACAATTTTTTTCTAAAATTAAACAGGCATTTTAAGTTATTAACAACAAAAGTGTTCAGAGTCGCAAAGTTAGAAGTAAAACAGCTTATTTTATTAAAAATGAAATCCACAGCTCATGAGCTGCACCCAGTACCTTATATCTTAGTTCTGCAGAGTTATAAATGTTTCATTGTCCAGTAGATCCGGTAGTGTCTAAGTGTTTGTTTTTTAGATGGAGTGAGTGAGTATGGTTTTACGCCGCTTTTAGCAATATCACGGTGGGGAACACCAGAAATGGGCTTCACACATTATGGGGAATCAAACCACAGACAATATAACTACTGTAGTGTGGGTGTACTTAGCTCACCTTGTTTCCCGTTCCTCATGCTGAGAAATGAGATTTGAGTAGTAGTTCTCCAAGGTAACCTTGGCTTTTGTCACCTTGTCAATGGTGTGGTTAGAGATAGGCACTTGTTCTCCCACTGTGGCCATCTTGGAGCGACGACTCTGAAATTATAGATCAACGTACAGAATAATTGATGGTAAAATCAATTACGACCATGGTTCAGACATCCTGCAACAGGTTGTTATTGAAAGTAACCAAGCACACATTGTACCCTTGTCGGGAATCCAACCTGGCTCTTCCGCGTGACGAGCAAACGCTTCGGCACAAGACTACCCGACCGCCCCTTGGCATGACAGATTAACTATAGTTATATGAAAGATTCGGTGGTCCTTGCATGACAGATTAAAAACAGCAATATAAAAGAATCGGTTAGTCCTTAACTTCTTTTGAGTAGGATATTTGCAGTAGAAGCATGAAAATATCTTGCATTACATAATATATTCACCAGACTATGGATACAGGAGAATATACACCCTCTTGTCAGCGGTAGAAATTGGCACCAGTCCTGTCGTCTTTGCCAAACTGCCCAAATAGTTACGGTATCATAAGGACTAGTCGAAATTTGTCACTTTTCGGGGTTTTGCTACATGTTATCATTATAAGGACTAGTGGACTAAAACTTTTAGTTTTTACCCCTGCTTGAAAGAGTTACCCCTGCGGAGGCGTATCACAGTACCCTGAGGCTCATGCTACAAAACACTCCTTTGTCTGGTCAAGACTTCAAGTTCAAAACCATATTCGACGTAATAAGCGCCCCGCTCTAATAAGCGCCCACGTGACATTTGCTGATGTATTGGCTGGTGAACAATCCCAATTAGCACCCCTTTCCGATTGATCAATGTACACAAGACTAATTTATTCGTGTATAATACACACTCGTGTGGTATATGCACCCATAATTATATGCAATGAAATTCTGGAAAAATATATCTGTTGTACATAAACATTTCAGGCTGTCTGGATAACCATGAAATTTTATTTTCAACTCCAAAATAATATTGTAATAAGAGCCCCCTATTTCTAATTTTGAGAGCGCCCTGGGCGCTTATTACATTGAATACGGTATTTCCACATTGTCATGACTGAGCTGACTAGAGCATAGGACAGCATTTACTCTTTATTTATTATCATCAATAACAAATTACATAGGTTTTATGTTATTGCGTGGAATTAAGTTAATAATCTGCTTTGATAAACACAGGCCCACAATGCAACACTGATGACAGACTGTTTTTCTATGAAGTATGTGTGACAAGAATGTTAGATGTACAAATCACATAGAGCTCTTCCTACTAGTGGTGTTGTTTGTGGAGTCTCTGGACTACTTCAGAACTAACACATCAACCTACTTACTGACACAGTTAAAAGTGAAAGATACTGAAACACATCTTATACTACTCAATAGAAGTGTAGGACCACCTGATTCTTTCATATTACTAAGTTCATCTGTCATGACGACATGGTTTGAATTATATTCAAAACAAATATATAATCACAAGTGAACTACAGATTATGTATGTGTTTAGTCCCCTGGTTTGATTTATAATTTCTGATTGATTGACATTATGCATTAAACTTTTCCCTTAAAAAATCAAGTTGTCAATTACACATCTCATCAGTCACATTTAAAATGTCAGTTTAGATATGAAAGGCCATGTTCAGCCACCAAACAGCTGATTACATCTTCTCCCAAATCCATGTTTTTCTGTAATCCGTGAAAGGCGTAGTTAGTTTAGACATGAGACTGAGCATCAAAAGTTCAGGGGTCGATTTAACTGCTGGTCCATTGGCTACTTAAAATTACAAAGAGCTTGCTGTAACGTAAAGTAGATGGCCCATCTGGCCAGTCAAAATATAAAAATTTCACTCCTTCTCCGTGTATGTTCAATTTTTTTAATTTGATCATCTCGGAAGAATGACAACCGGTCGTTATGACGTAATGTTGTGTACAACAACATCTTTGTTTGCGCATAAATCACTACAAAATTAGGCATATGGAAGCCAAGACTTAATCTCAGAGTGCAGGAAAAAAACATTTTATGGGGGAAAAGTTCTTAAATATTCAGAGTCCTGCCAGGTGGCTATGTGACCTCAGGTTGGGCCACTTCGCAAGCTTCCACCATTTAGTTGATGGCCAGTCAGTTTGGAGAAGGCCCAGTAACTTTTAAACGGAGCAAGCCCTGATAGCTACATACAAATGTGTTGCTAAATCTACCCCAGTGAAAGTCTGATTTCTACAACCCATGACAACACACTTGGCCATATCATGTGACAGCATGACTGACAGGCATGACCATATCGAGCCCAAGTCATGTGGTGACGTCTACACCACCTATTCAAACGTTCACAATTGATCACAGCAAATCAATGTAAAGTGACATGCTTTGTTAGATCACATTGCACCGTATTGACTACGGTGCTGAAACGCACACCGCCATTACGCCACCAGAGTACGCAGCATGTGCACTGATACGGATAACACAAATTGATCAGTCCGCTCTACTGAATTAGACACTGCATGACTGCCCTGTCCAGTTTATAACTCAACACACTTTGAAAGATGTTCCTGATTATGGAAACTGACATCAGTGACTTGAACCTTAAAGAGGGAGAAGTCAATCTGTTCAAAGAACTTTTTGATTAGAAGGTGATGGATAAATATATGTGACGCATATACCATGAATTCACTGGACACAATCTCTGGCTCTGAACAACAATTCTTAAATGCAAGTTCAGCGGGAGAAACTTACAGTGTTTTAGTCCACTAAGCCTTATAATGATAACAAAAAGCAAAACTCTCAAAAATGGCAAATTTCTACTTGTCCTTATGATACCTTAACTATTGGGCAGTTTGGCAAGGACTACAGGACTAGTGCCAATTTCTAACGCTGGCAATGGTCATGTGATCTTGGATGCAAAAACTTATACTCATACATAGTTGATTTCATATTTTACTTTTTAAATCATCAAGGATTCATCTGGACCTGCTCAGAGGCTTATATTTGGCCCTAAGTCTGCAGCAAATGTCAGAATATAAATTACAAGTCCCAATTCATGTCAATAAGTTGGTTGGTTGGTTGGTTGGTTGGTTTATTGTTTAACGCCACACTTATCAATATTCCAGGTCTGTAAATAATCGAGTCTGAACCAGACAATCCAGTGATTGACATCATGAGCATCAATCCACGCAATTGGGATCGATGACATGCATCAACCAAGTCAACGAGTCTGACCACCCGATCCCGTTAGTTGCCTCTTACGACAAGCATAGTCACCTTTTACGGCAAGCACAGGTTGCTGAAGACCTATTCTTCCCCGGGTCTTCACAGGCCATGTCAATTAGTAATATTTGTGATGGGTTGTCAAGAAAATGAAAATAAGAATAAGAATATTAAGGAAATCATATTTATGAACAAACAAAAATCCCAACTTGCATTTAAGGAACTTTGTTTGGAATCCTAGATAAATCCCTGAAAATTTCCTGACACTGAAACTTATTTCTATCATTGCGAATACGGAAGTTACTATTTTAAGGCGACATTAAGTGATACATTTGCAATAATCCAATCAGACACTTCAGTGAGAAACATGTAGGTAACTTGCCACAGGCAAACACGAAGAAGATGCATGTCAAAATGAAAAATAGAAACGTGTAGATGTGATCGAACTCAGCCACCGCCTCAGGCACTTAGTGTGAACTAGAATCATCAAACCTAGAATAGCATTGTCATTGTTTGACTAGTGCCTTGAGCAGCAGATGTACTACAACTGTGTAGCATCCATCCTTTCTGTCCTAGCAACATGGAAGAGGAGACACATGATCTTGTCCACATAGTTTGCTTGCTTGTTTGACGCCACACTCATAAAAAGCGTATGGACCAGACAATCCAGTGCTTGATATTACGAGCAACAACGCCCCATGCTGTCTGGATAGGGTGGCACACTATCAACAAGTCACAGTGCCTGAAAAACTGATCCATAAGAAGCCTTTTACGACCAGCATAGGCGGCTGTGGACTATTTCTGATCTGGAATCCCAACAGGGACTGGCGATGAATAATTCAATATGTCTGTATACATTGAGACGAGTTAGTGAGTGAGTTGGGTTGGGTTTATCGCCGCTTTTAACAGTATTCCAGTTATACCACGGCATGTCAGCTTAATGTGGGAGGAAAGCCCAAAGTGATGCAGGTCTCAGACAATTATGACTTCGGTGAAACCCACAAGCATGGGTATGGTGCTGACAAACAGAAACATAATCGAGGCAAACAGGGATTTGAACCAACAATTATAGGTTTCTGGCGTGCCACAGGGGCACAACTCTGCACAGTGAATTGCGACCCCTAAGTCGACTGGGCCACCTAGGCCCCCTCATATGGAGATGAATAAGTGTCACCATATATACACCACAGGTCTCTTTAGTTATTCCACAGGTACTCCAACATAACAGTACATATAGAATGGTGAATTATCACAGAGATGCAGCAGAATAAATATATACCGAGCTTTATGGAAAAATAACTGTACAGTGATAGAACAGTCATGAAGTCACAAACAAAGTGCTTTTTAAGTTGCATAATGAAGGTTACTATTAACCATCACCTTATGAATGATGATAACACAAGAGTAAAGTGAAAAGATCCATAACAAAACAACAAATGCGTTGACATTCACACGAGAAATATTAGAAACAGAAGGGCATTAACTAATTTTACGGGAGATAACGCTGGACAAAATACAAAAACAGAATATCTCGTTCTGGTCACATGAAACCTAAAAAACACAGTGTGTAAGACAAGTTCATGAACACATTCAGTGACAAGTGAATCAGACACAAGTGAAGAAACAAGACAATGTAGCGGAATGTTTCTGTGCGACTTTTCAAATCATACTGTCACAAGTGAGTGAGTGAGTGAGTTTCTTAGACATTTTTCACTTTGGTTAAACCCATGAACATGAAGATGGTGCTGACAAACCTAGAATCTAAAATCATATCTCATGTTCTGACACAAACTGTGTTGTGTACCCACTGCACTGGTATTTTAATACAAAAATGATAAGCCAAGTCCGCTTGGAATACAACCAGTAACTCGTGCAATTCCTCCAAAGCATCCACCAGTCTATCAGGGAAATCTTTCTACATTCATCTTCAAACATCCTTCATATACTCAGATGACTTATTCACTGCTCTACAATCGTCATTAGGTGCTTTTTAAAGGTAAACAAAACAGAGGGCTGAACGGTATGATTAAAGTCTTAAGGTCAGAAATATTCCTTCTAAATATCTTAACAACAGTTATACAAAGGATATAAAACATGGAGAAAAACATATCTTCCATTCCACAGTGGCATTACAAATTTCTTACCACATACGATACTTCAAAAACAATTTCAGAGAACAGACACTGCAATTACTCCAGGGTCAAATCTACACTACCAAAAAATGAACATCCGATAGTCCCTGAACTCGCCCATGTCATAGCTGACCTGGTAACCAAACCGCCAACACTCACTGAATAGAGGCAGTGACTGAAGCGAGAAACATGCTATATGATCCACTATGGACCCACACAAGCTTTACCTTCGTTTTCAGAAAATCAAAACAAGAATGCATTTTCCCATGGTTGGTGTATATCATCTTCCTCTGCGGTCATGGTGGTGACCCATTCAGTATCCATCCTCTATCCTCTACGTCTACCTCTAGTCCGCATCACCACATAACTAATTTCACAGTCACAACCGCTGGCCACCTCAAACAAAACACCCTACAATTAATTCTTTTGTCAACTTGTCGCAAAGAATCCACCCATCACGGCAGCTGGAGCTCGCCTGAAGGGCAGTCTCACGTTAACCCAATAAACCAGTCGTTATTCGCTTTCATAGGCTTTCATAGGCCCACTACTTGCACGGAATATTTCACTTGTAACCTATATGTATTGGAAATTCAATACACTAGAGCAGATAACGACAGTATGGCTCAGGTACTACTAATGCCAGGACGGATCTGCGTGAGCTGCTTAACAAGAGCAGCAATGCTGTATCTATAATGTGAATACCTGCGACTTGATGTCACCATCCATCACAGCAAACCACACCAGATACCTGAGGAGAATCCCCTGTGGCTTGTAGCAGGGGGCAGCTGAAAGTCACACAGGGCTCCCTGAGGACCACGGGAGATCACAGGAGATCACAGGAGACCACAGCGGTGGATATATGGTGTAGCACCACCGCCCAAATTACCTGATAAAACACTTGAAGCCCTGCAAGAATGTTGGCCCGTGGAGAGCCAGCCCTGGGACGTCAGAGGGACGCCTATATACCACTGTTTGATACAACAACACACACGCTGTCCTGACAGAAATACATAAACTCTCTGGTCACTCCTACTAATTATTCGATATGCTTTCATTTCATGTTGTTTGTTTTTGTTGTTGTTTGAAACAACTAATATTGATGTCCATTGTCACTATGTTGGTCAGTGGAGTTGAGTCAACAATGGTCAACATTTCCAGGATTCTGTCAACAACCAAATCTCCTGGATAATCTCCTAGTTCCAACAGCCTTGTGTGCATTTGAACTCCACAAAGTCTGGTACATTGTTGCTGTCTGTGAAACAAACATCCACAACAGAGGCTAGGGGTGCACAATAAAACTGGTATACCGCCACAGTGCAATAAGACCGTCAGAAATACACGTATCACAATACAACCCTTGAATACTGATATAACATGTATCGAAATACAACCCTTGCATATTAGTGATAGAAACTAACAGTTTTAGTCCAGTAGTGATTATAATAATAACAAAACAATATAGCAAAACCCTTAGAAAGGACAAATTTTAACTAGCCCTCATAATACCTTAACTATTGGGCAAATGACAAGGACCATAGAACTTGTGCCAATTTATAAAGCTGCATATTGATATTTCACAATAGTCACAGAAGAATTATAAAATAATTATATAAGTGGTATCTACGATCTTGAGGCATTTTGATGGACTGGGTTCCTATCTAAACCATGTAAACAGCACACCATTTACATAACATTCCATATTGATGACGTAATAGGTGGTCTTGTTTATCCATACCACCCATCTTGCAATCTGAAGTCTGGATTATTGAATGAAGAAGTACCATTTGAACAGTACAAATATATATTATTTGGGCCCAAATACATATTGCAATATGTACTGCAATACAGCTATCCGTATTGCAATACGATTTATGGGCCAATATGCCAATCCTAGCTGAGGAACTACTACTGACCTCAACATTAATCAGAAAGAAAGTGATATTCATAGTTTTGTCTATAAGGCTTACAGTACAACATCTGAAGCATTTAAGGCACCAGGTAGCAGTGAATATGACACATGTAATTTCAAGCTCCAAATTATTTGAAAATGACAGTAAGTGATGGAAGACTTAAGAAAAGAAATGAGTCAAATCTAGTTTTTGTACCTGCAATCAAACGATCATTACATTAATACCTTGTTAACCTTTTCACAAAATGCGTAACATCTTCATAAGTTTTTACTTATAACACATTAACCAGTATCCCTCTAGCCTTCTATAACAGATTTTACACTTCATGAATAATAAATTTAACATTTTTACTTTCACTTGGGCTCTTGGGAGTTTAAACTGAGTAGTACTATCGAAAATACAGTCAAACGCGGATATAACAAACATGGATAGAGATAACAAATGGATACAAGCTGGCAGTGTTGTCATCAATACCAACATGTCCTACACCTCTCTACTACGCCCCTCTACTATGTGTGACCTGGCAGTGTTGTCATCAATACCAACATATCCTACACAGCTCTACTACGTGTCACCTGGCAGTGTTGTCATCAATACCAACATATCCTAAACCCCTCAACTACGCC
This sequence comes from Haliotis cracherodii, assembly GCF_022045235.1. Classification (NCBI taxonomy): domain Eukaryota; kingdom Metazoa; phylum Mollusca; class Gastropoda; order Lepetellida; family Haliotidae; genus Haliotis; species Haliotis cracherodii. The sequence continues at coordinate 4,906,088 of NW_027266270.1, forward strand.
CCTCTACTACGTGTGACCTGGCAGTGTTGTCATCAATACCAACATATCCTACACCGCTCTACTACGCCATTCTACTACGTGTGACGTGGCAGTGTTGTCATCAATACCAACATATCCTACACAGCTCTACTACGTGTGACCTGGCAGTGTTGTCATCAATACCAACATATCCTACACCCCTCTACTACGCCATTCTACTACGTGTGACCTGGCAGTGTTGTCATCAATACCAACATATCCTACACCCCTCTAATACGCCCTTCTACTACATGTGACCTGGCAGTGTTGTCATCAATACCAACATATCCTACACCCCTCTACTACGCCCTTCTACTACATGTGACCTGGCAGTGTTGTCATCAATACCAACATATCCTACACCCCTCTACTACGCCCCTCTATTACGTGTGACCTGGCAGTGTTGTCATCAATACCAAGATATCCTACACCTCTCTACTACGCCATTCTACTACGTGTGACCTGGCAGTGTTGTCATCAATACCAACTTATCCTACACCCCCCTACTATGCCCCTCTACTACATGTGACCTGGCAGTGTTGTCATCAATACCAACATGTCCTACACCGATGTCCTACACAGCTCTACTACGCCCCTCTACTACGTGTGACCTGGCAGTGTTGTCATCAATACCAACATGTCCTACACCCCTCAACTACGCCCCTCTACTACATGTGACCTGGCAGTGTTGTCATCAATACCAACTTATCCTACACCCCCCTACTATGCCCCTCTACTACATGTGACCTGGCAGTGTTGTCATCAATACCAACATGTCCTACACCGATGTCCTACACAGCTCTACTACGCCCCTCTACTACATGTGACCTGGCAGTGTTGTCATCAATACCAACATGTCCTACACCAATGTCCTACACCGCTCTACTACGCCCCTCTACTACATGTGACCTGGCAGTGTTGTCATCAATACCAACATGTCCTACACCCCTCAACTACGCCCCCCTTCTACGTGTGACCTGGCAGTGTTGTCATCAATACCAACATGTCCTACACCCCTCTACTATGCCCCTCTCCTACGTGTCACCTGGCAGTGTCAGTTGTACAATCGGTCCTTCTGTCGGTCTTATTGCAATATGGAAGCATACCAAGATGTCCTATGAATGATTCATCTTACTACCAGGTTTACTTCCTGTTGAAGCCACGACAAAGACCAGGGATCTTTTGTTGCTATGGTGATTAACAAGCCTCACAAACACTGACGCCTTGTTAAGTCAAATTGATTGCATAATCACTGTGACAGGATATCCAAGTGAAATTGATTGCAAACATTTATGCATTGAGAAGATCAAGCAGCAAAGCCATCTCCTATTCTCCATCCAACTGAAATGATTTGACGCGTCAAAATGGCTGCATGCAGCTGTTCAATAAAACATGACCTACAGGAAAATCGGGAATCCAAACACAAAGATTACAACGCAAAGACCTTCCTTGAACTTGTTTTATTGAAACAATCAGGAAACAACAGTTCATCCGTGACACATGCACAACAATTTTGCCAAAAATAGTGAGTGTGTGAAAAGTCTATAAAACCAGGATGGTAATTTATAACAACTAACCTCACAATCAACTTGAATGCCTTGAAACTACCATTTTCCAGCACAAATAAGGAAGGACAATAGGACTAGTGCCAATTTCTTACACTGAAAATTACTGAGCTTAGTGTAAACATACCATCCAGTGGTTGATAGCATGAGCAGTTTTACCTGGTGTTGCCATGAGGCGACACTTATACCCCCAATTCTTATCAAGTTTGGTGGTACTGCCTGTAATACATATCTATACAAAGTGTGTAAAAACCATGTCTGACTGTTGCTAAGTATCAAGATGGACCCACAAATATTCCATTTATCTACTTAAGTTTCTTGACACCAACACTCTCGAGACTTCAACCAATGTCTCATGTAACCGATAAGCAAAAACACATCCATTATAGTAGACTTACACAAGTCTCTAAGGCAATTATTATTAGTTTATAATATCTAGATGATGTAAATAAAAAGAACAAGTTGTCCCTGTGACACACTGGAGTCCTTACCGTCCACACAGAGTACACTACGGTTATAACGAACGCAAAAGGACCACTAATTTTAGTTTGTAATAACTGTAGTTCGTTATAGGTCTTCTGCAACCCATGCTTGCCATAAAAGGTGACTATGCTTGTCGTAAGGGGAGACTAACGGGATCAGGTGGTCAAACTCACTGACTTGATTGATGCATGGATCGATTCTCATGATGTCAATCACTGGATTGTCTGGTCCAGACTCGATTATTTACAGACCACCATCATATAGCTGGAATATTGCAGAGTGCGGCTTTAAACAACGAACAAACAAATCGTTATAAGGATACATAAGCATATATATATACAGCAAATGGCCGGGACTAAAAAAAAGTTTGTTATATCGGTCAATTCGTTATAATTGTGTTCGTCATAAATGTAATTTTATGTATCTAGACTTGTCTATTAGGAGGATAGAATTACTACATATCCATGGACTTTTCTTTCAGTAGAGCCTTGGAGCAAGGCTACCATCATAGCTGCAAACAATGTTCTTGTTTGTTTGTTTGTTGTTGTTGTTGTTGTTGTTTAACGCTGCACTCAGCAATATTCCAGCTATATGACGGCGGTCTGTAAATAATCGAGGCTGGACCAGACAATCCCGTGATTGATATCATGAGCATCTATCCACGCATTTTGGATATGATGACATGCATCAACCAAGTCAGCAAGACTGACCACCATTCACTCGCCTCTTACGACAAGCATAGTCAACTTTTACGGCAAGCATGAGTTGCTGAAGTTCTATTCTACCCCGGATCTTCACGGGTCGAAAACAATATTCACCAAAGGATTCAACAGCATGATGAAACAAAGAAGTAGCATACCTGCACCAGTTCTAGTGGGGTAGTCCTGCATGTGTGAAAACACCAGGTAGAGTGGTGCCAGTGCCGTAGCTCAACATGACAAGCAATGGGGGAGATTGAGCCTTATGTCAGACACTGTTTCTACACTGAACATTATCGGAACTAACATAAGGGTAAGTACACACACAACCAGCTTGGCCACCTCGCGCTCCTCAATCATACTGAAGTACTGCTGATAAGCAACTGTAGTCAAATCTTTGAAGCATTTCTCAAGTTAAATAATACGTGCTGATAAGAATTAAAAGCCTTGTAACATTACAAGGTAGTTTAAACATATCATGTATCTAGGGAAGGGCGTCTTGTATCAGGTAATGTGTGTAACAGCCACCATAACACGTGGATATTTCTTGTCAGTTTTGTTCAAGGCTGATACTGCTATAAAACATCCACTGTAAAAAATTCTCACGTAAATTTACGACGAAATCACTGGCAGCATGGTTGCCTAACTTTTGTCGTGAATGGCGTCCTAAGCTGCTTGTGAATGAATGATGTTTTAATGACGCAAACAGCAATATTGAAGCTATATCACATGGCTTGTTAACATTCAAGTACGGGCCAGATGAACATGTGACTGATACTATGAGCAACCCCACATCACGGAGGTCACATGACATGCATCAACCAAGCAATCTAAACTCTAATCTCAGGGTGCCATTGTAGAAAACAACCTTAGCACAACAACTGTCATAAGTCTATGTTAAGGTATCGGAGTTACGGTCACCATAACGCTGATATCGCTTTGTACAATGGCAACCAGGGCCCACTTGCAGAAAGCAATCTCAGCACTTTGATTGATGATACTCCCATACTTTAACATAGGCTTACGATAATCTTACTGCTAAGATGGCTTTGTGTAACTGGGCCCAGATCTTATACTCTCATACAACATCTGGTTTTGTAAAGATCAAACAACATTGTGTGAAGATCAAACAACATCCATTGAAAATCGCATCAGGTGATCTCTGAGTGAACTTTGACCACCCAATGAAAGTAAAGGATGCATGGGTTCTTGAGCCAATCAGATGTCAGTATTCTAAAACAATTTGGCATCATCTCTCTACCACCTTGATTCAGAATTTGGATCTTTGCAAAAGACCATAAATATACCCTCCATAGTACACCCGTTTGAGTGACGAGTGACACTGTGATTCAGTTGTATTTGCCAGTACCAACTAAAAATAAATATAATGTCCTTATATGAAAGACACACGATATAACCAAATGCCAAAATCTATCCTGTTATACTTCCATCTCTGTTGCTTGCACTACTATTTGGTGTCCTATAGCATGTATAGGACACATGATTTATTTTGTCTGCATCCAAATATACATTTAGTGTCACATACACAAACATTCAAGCTATACTAATGCTGAATGTCAGTACCTTTAACCACAAAAGCATGCTTCACAAGACTAGTGAAGCAATCTACATGAGTATTTCCAATTACCGTACCTAACGGTCAAACTCGTCAAGACAGCTGGTTTTCAGCCAGTTACTGAGTATTCATATGATGAGACCCGGAAGATCCAGGTTAGAATAGGTCTTCAGCAACCCATGCTTGTCATAATAGGCGATCTACGGGATCGGGTGGTCAGGCTCGCTGACATGGTTATGCATGTCATCATATCCCAATTGTGTAGATTGATGCTCATGATGTCAATCACTTATTTGTCTGGTCCAGACTCAATTATTTACAGACCGCTGTCATACAGCTGAATATTGCAGAGCGCAGTGTTAAACAACAAACAAACAAAACATATTAGCTTGATGATGATGATGATATGATGATGATGATGGCATTAAACAATAAACAAACAAACATCATGTGATGAACAGAGCTTTCTTCTTTCACCTTTTATTAATAACTGACCAACCAAGTTGAGCTTCATCTGTCTGCTGCCCATTTCTGTGATCAGTACGGACACACGCCCCACACAGAAGTGTAACAAAACTGTCCACAGTGCTAAACATTATAATTAGCTTGAGAGGTACTGATAGCCCAGCAGGGTAGACAGGCACGGGTAGGCTGACATGATCCCTGCACTTGAAACCTGCTATTACCATTCAAACACTCTCGGGCAACAGTGAAAGAGAACCTGCACTAACAATTGAAGGACTCGTTCTGTACAGCAAACACAGTAACAAGGCTGAGTCACTGCCGGTTCTGGTATCGTAAGTTGTAAGGACAAGAACCGCGTGTGAAATGAAAGCGTCACGACACACGAGTCCCTTGCAGAACAGATGGATGTAAACACAAAACAGTCACGATCACAGTCACACCTACAGTCAACAGTAGTGACTGTATTGTCCTACACACACGTAAAACATTGCCCATTCACATGTCGACATTAGCATTATGTGGGGCAAAAATAGCACCATCAGCACGATCAGGCCACGATAACAAAACAATGTCCACAATTAGGGGGTACTGGGTCTTTTGAGGTCTCAGATGGTATTTGAATCCAGGAGAAAATACATCTTTAACTTGTAACATTAGGGTTATGACGAGGATCCTTTGATTTTTATGGTCCACCTGGGGAATCTGGGGTTGAAAAAGGTATTAACAACCTCAATGAAAGGGAAGAGGCAAACTTTCTGAATTACAACAGCATGCTTACGACCTAGTTTATGGTGAAATGTCATCCCGAGGGTTCAAAGTATTCTTCTTGATAGCGCATTTAAATTCCAAAGGGCACCTGTAATCATCTTTAGGAATGCCCTGTGGTACCCTTGAATAAACCTACTACCTTTCTATCCTTGTGTAGTCATCATCTATGTCGTCATCACTTCCTTGACATGATTGAAGATTCCATATAAATATTGTGAAACACTTCTCTACATTTACATGTTTACTACTCAATTTCAAATATTTCTATATGAAAAAAAAATACATCTGAAAACTTTACCATATATTAAAAAAGAAATTGCCAGACAACTATGGCACAAGGACATTTTAATGATTTTTTTTAGTCATTACCAAACATAAAAGACATCTTCAGGGTCATGGGTCATGGTCCACAAACGATCTTAGCGCTATGACTGTCGTAAGTCTATGTTAAAGTAGGGGAGTTACAATCTTCATAGCGCTACTGCTAAGAACGCTGAGTAGAATGGAACCAATGATATTTTTTTATAGTTGATAACAATGTCCTAGAAAAGGTGAGGTGAGGTGAAATTTGTCTCAACGTCGCATCCAAGATTATTGCAATTATATAGCGACGTGTGTGCGTGCGTGCTTGCGTGCGTGCGTTCGTGGCTGCTTGTACTAGTCCAGACTATGCCGATTTATAGTGATAGCTCACTGAGATACCATGCTGCAGTTTAACATGAACACCCCACTCAGACACAGTATACTGACTCCGAGCCGGCCAGTCCTTGTTTTAGCCCCTTAATGCCGAGCGCCAGACAGGGTAACAACAAGTACCATCTTTTAACGTCTTTTGGTATGACTCGAACTCCGGACCTTCCGCTCTCCCCGGGCGGACGCTCTACCACTAGACCACGGAGGCGGTCATGTCCTAGAAAAGGAACTCCTCTGAAACCATGTAAAATGGTGATGGTATTACATTAAGTATTGACAGGCCAAGACTCAAATCATCAGTAAACGCCTTTCATCAGAATTCATTAACCATCCAATATTGCGCTCATCAATCACGTGTGATTTTCCCTTGATTAGCACACAGGGTCAACAAGACGAACAGAGGTCAATAAGACAAGTCGGTCACTATCAGTCAAACACCAGAGATGGGTCTGCCCTCTAACTGGATAAAACTGTTCTATAAATGAGGTGGTTAGCAGGTCAAATATATCCTAAAGGTCAAATACAACTTATTTTTCTGAATTAAACTGCACTCAGAGCAAACAGGTCGAAGAGCAGTGTCATGTTTTTTCAGCTGGAGGGTCTTGTCTCGATGTATGAGAAAATATAAAAACACTCAGAAATATTGTAACATTTTAAAAGAACAAGTTCTTCCATTGAACTAAATTATCCTTGAGATTAAGACAAATTAAACGGCAATAAATTTGGTTCCAATTAATAAAATTTATCAGTGACTAATTACTTTCAGTTTCCAAAAAGAAATCGATAATGATGTGGGATATATGAGCCAAATGTATCAGTTTATCTTTACTATTTTGCAACTTTTGTTACCAGGCCCTCTAATTTTTGTCGGTCCAAACTTTCAACAACAAAAAACATATGAAAATCACCTGCTTATTATTTTTTCAAGAGCATGTTCAATGCAAATGATAAGATCAACATGTCATTCACACAAATTTCACAACTTTCCCTTTTTGTTTGTATATTTCAAGACGAAGTCGCTATAACTATATTTTTCAAAGCAAAGAGAAATGTTATTTCCTTGCACCAAACAAGGGGAAATCCTGATGATAACAGGAAAGCTGACTTCATTCGAAAAATATACTTATATGAATATTGCTGTTGTTTTGTTCAACAACAAAGATTTATTTGGTACTTTATTTGCCGGTCCACAGGGACTGGCAGTCACATGATTTACCAGTCCAAATCTAATTTTACCGGTAAACAAGAACACTGGTTATCAATTGCTTCTTCAAACCGAAATCAGCTGACGAACAATCAGTAAATGTTCCCCAATGCCTCACACTGCTGATAACAAAATCTCCAATTATATATCCTAATCAAATAATATCTTTCAACTCTTTCTTTCTGCTTGCCCCTATCATTACTGGCTGCGCAAGATGGCAATCACTGGATTGTCTGGTCGAGACTTAATTATTTATAGACTGCCCTCATATAGCTGGAATATTGCTAACGCAACATAAAACAAACAAACATTACAGGTTGATCATCCTCTTCATTTGTAACATTAACAGCATGACTGACATTTACTTGACAGACTTCACACATACGCCATTGCATTTACAGCGCAAATTCATAACTTCAAAGTCCAACATGTCAATATTACTTCCAAACTCAATTGAAAAAATAAAAATGTACACACAAAAAACAACATCCTCAACATCTGTTTTGAAAGAAATACTCTAAACATCACAAACAAAAACACTCCCATAAACCCATATACAATACTACACTACTAGATATATATATCTCCAACAGCTTCGTGCAGACCACATGACAATAGATACCCAAACTGTCAATAACCAGGTCATAATCTTGCAAACAAATCCAACATGTTTGACGTCAAATGAAACAGGAAAAGAGCGCTGTAGCATGCCCACCAAGCTAATGTGGCAATAGCTTATCCGTATGTGTGACCTAGCATCTCCCGGTACATCAGACTGTCAGCTGTGGATACAGCTGGCTTTCCTGACAACCACTAACACCTATACATAGTTGCTTGGTCATAATCCTGTATTTCCACTCCACACCACTACACCTATATATACAGCAAACCTGTTGCTTTAAAGCCTGGAGCTCAAAGCCATCTACTAGGGTAGACCGGACTTACAGGATGCAGGGTATAAATACACCAACTTTTCTCAGTGATGCAACAATCGTCTTAAGTTGATGTTAAAGTATGGGAGTTACGATCATCACAGTGCAACAACTGTCGTAAGACAATGTTAAAGTAGGGGAGTTACGATCATCTTGTAGGGGAGTCATGATCATCTTAGTGCTACAACTGTCGTAAGTCTATGTTAAAGTATGGGAGTTACGAGCATCTTAGAGCTATAACTGTCGTAAGTCTATGTTAAAGTATGGGAATTATGATCATCTTGGTGCTACAACTGTCGTAAGTCTATGTTAAAGTATGGGAGTTACGAGCATCTTAGTGCTATAAGTGTCGTAAGTCTATGTTAAAGTATGGGAATTATGATCATCTTGGTGCTACAACTGTCGTAAGTGTATGTTAAAGTATGGGAGTTACGAGCATCTTAGTGCTATAACTGTCGTAAGTCTATGTTAAAGTAGCTGAGTTACAATCATCTTAGTGCTAAAACTGTCGTAAGTCTATGTTTAAGTATGGGAGTCACGATCATCTTAGTGCTACAACATGATGTAATGATTGAAATTAAGCATACCTCAACAATATCCCAGGGTTTTAAAGGACACAGTTACGTGCCTCTAGTACACTCAAATGTATAGAATGGATGCAGAAAAAAACATGACTTCCCGAGGGATGCACATAATGTATTCATTGTACCCAATTCCTGACAAAGGTCCTGTAATTAAAGTAACTATCAAATCTTTCACAAAAATACATGATTTCATCAGCTTACAGGACGCTCATATTTCCTGTAGTGAACCATTAAAATGTATTATTGGGGACCCCTTGTACCCCTAGACTTGTAGGTCAAGGTAAAACATTGGTTTCCCATTGTTAAAAAACACTATCATGATAACAAGGCTGAGATATGGGGTACCGAAACCTAGTGCCACTACACTGTTACTCACCTGGGTATTTCGTCAACAGTTTAAAATGTCTGCCAGTTAACAAACTGTGGGCACTGATATTCAAATATGCCTTGCATAAATACTGCATGAGGATAAAAACTGATTTGAAGAAAATATCACATCATAATAAGGAAAAGCACACACGCCAAGTTCAGCTTCCTTCAGAGAAACGGGTGTTTACAGAGTCATAGAGGCAAAATCAAGCGAAAAGGTACAGTATATTGCAAAACCATCCAACCTGGATAAAATGTGTTGAGGCCCACTATTGACTATTCATATACTTAATTACACTTTGAACGAAAATGGCTGCGGAATAGTCATAAATGGATTTTTCACAATATGGCTGCTGTCATCATTGATGGGAATCATGTGAAGTTTCAGCATCATTTGTCCATTGGTTTTCAAGGTGATGAATGTCTATAATACAAAGCAACACATTTGGAAACAATTCAACAGCATGGTCAAATACAAGTGAGGGCCAGGTGAGCTTAATAATCATAACTGAAATTCAAGTGTTCAATATCAGGAGAAGATTGTTCTATTACAGTACAAACTGTAATACTGCAGCTGCATCATGCCATCCTGTCATTTCATGGGGTCTGGACCAGGCACAGTGGTTGATAACTTGATATCATGAGCAACAGTCTCCATCATCCACCTACTACAACACATTTTACCAGTCACTCATGTAAGGATAAGAACTTGGACTGGCCCGCTAGCCTAAGTCAGCTTTTCTGACGTTATAGATATCTGAAAAAGGTTATAAAATTTCCTGCTATTCAGGGGTGTGGTTCTATGTTATCACGATGCAAGCCAGTAACTGTTTCAGGTTAAGTTGGATCCCTGCACATGTATGTACTCACTAACATTATTCAAGTCTTTAGGACAAGCATGAAGTACTTGGGACCTACCCTGTTCTAGAAACGCTCATGGGGTGTTGGCCAATATCAAAATGAATTACTTAGAGGGTTGACCAACTAGAAGATGGAGTCTACAAAAATGACATAATCTTGAAAATGTATTAATAAAATATGTATGTACATACTGATGATGTATTAAATTCTTTACCATGCTTGTACCATTTGTACCAATACAAGATGTGTATATCTGACAAATATGTTACTAACACCAGTCAACCACTGCAGCCTGTTGCAAAGATTTAATTCACCTTCTTGGCAGTCTGGGGCAGTATATATCAGGATGTGCCCAGAACCTAGGTGTGTAGTTGATTAGAAATAGTAAAAAACTCTGGTGCACTACAATATGTGGCCTTAGATGTGATACACAATACATACGTACCTGTATCACAATACATGATACAAAATATATTTTACTTACTTAATAAATGAATAACCCGATCTAAATAGGGATAAATGCCAATAAACTGTGAGCTTGAAAAGTGACTCATGTCCAAAAAATCAGCTGTTTTAGATTCAAGGAAGAAACAGTATGTGGCCATTATCACTCATCTTTATGGCCATTGTGTTCTAATTCTGGCCTTATTGAGATACATTCTGTATCTTGACCAGTGTATTGAGGCTTTCCATATCAGTGAGTGAGTTTGGTTTAACACCGCTCTTAACAGTATTCCCGTTATATCACGGTGTGTCAGCTTAATGTGGGAGGAAAGCCCGAAGTGTTGCAGGTCTCAGGCGTTTACCACTTCGGTGAAACCCACGAGCACAGGTATGGTGTTGACAAACCTAGAAACATAATCAGGATGAACCGGGATTCGAACCCACAATCATAGGTTTCTGGCGTGTCCAAGGGACGCAACTTTGCACAGCGAATTGCGGCGCCTTAGACGACTGGGCCACCCGTGCCCCCCTTTCGATATCAATGCGCCCCTAGGATCAACTGCAAAGTTATGTTGTGTTCGGTGTAGATACTTCCATGTGTGCTCTTTGTTTTGTCACCAACAGTTAAAGTTAATTCAGCAGCTTAAATTTGGGTTGGTAGGTAATCGGACCAACTTGTTTCAGGCCCGGATAAATAAAACCATGTTACGCCAGAGCCCTTTGATAAGAATGATAAGTTTAACACTCATACAGTCACTGACAGTTGTTCAAAACACCTGTAATGTAGGGGACAACAGAACAGTAGTCTACTGTAAAAGGGTTTGATAAGAACAGGTTTTGATGACTTTCAGGTAAGATTTGTCACAGCTACAATCACTTCCTGAAACACATGTCTGAACATGATGAACTAAACCTCACAAGCAACAAAAATGACACATTTGCAAACTTCCCTGTCTGTAGCAATACATGTACTTGCTATAATTCAACACAACAAGGGATCAGAGGTCCATCAGTGCAGATAACAAAATTCATCACGGCTTTGCCCATAGCGTGTTAGAAAATGGATGAGAGCACTGTTAAAAATGACACTTGTTCCTACAGTCTGAAATATTATACCCAGGAATCATCACTGGAACTATGATCATATTAAAGGACTAATGAATGAAAAGAGTGAGTTCTTCAGCTGCACCACATCACAGAAGGAATTGCTGTCATCTTAGGGTACATAAATCAATACAATGTTTTTTCCTGTATCATTGTGGAGGTTGGTTAACTCTTCTTTTTTTCCAGGGGGAGCATGACAGGATGGGCACATCCTAGAGATGACGACATGTCAACACTTTTATTTCAACAGTCTAGAAACTTCTGATATAACTACCTATATTTCCCTTCTATTAGAAAGTACAAATATGTAGTAAATGTACTCAAAAGGTAAAAATACCTCATTAGTCGTATGAGTAAAGGGATAAAATCCATACCAGCACCTGTCATCTTTTGGAGCATTCCAAAATGCATCTTGACAATGAATACTGAATATTGTTACATCCCTACTATAGTGTTGCTAATCCTGGTGAAAGTGACTGATAAAATCTAATATATTCACTTTAATAGACCCCTCTGGAATGGTATAATATTGTCTTCTCATCTCTTAGATACCTGGCCTCTTTATCTTCATGGTTACAGTACTGTTTCTGAGGGACTAATTTACATGGTTTCTAAATGGGGATCACTCACTCACTCACTGTATCACTACATGTATCATCTAGCCAAGACCCACCCTCTATTCATCCTATATCACACAGAGTAAGTCAGACCTGTTGTTTTTGTAAGACAAAGCTCATAAAAAGGTTATCTGAGGTCAGGCATCCATATGAGGAAATATGGTTGTTTCAACCAGTCATTGACCTTCATCATACACCAAAAGAAACAAGAGACTACACACTTTACAAGTTATTTTTATAAATGATAAATGCTATTTTTTAACAGATAGCCTGGGTTCTTCGACAGTGCATCAGCTGATTACTGATGTCATTGGTATCAATACCGTCTAACATGTGACTATCGTTCGTCGTTCAATTAACTCGTAACCATGCAGAAAAGCTGAATAAATCACCATAGCAGTAGTCTGAAACTTTAACTATTTCCTTTTTCTTTTCGTTGAGTTTCATCGATGACTGTAACAACATCCGTCTCTAACAAAACAACCCCAATCATGATACTGTCACGATAAATAGGCTATTTGTACTGACATAAACAGACGTCAGACGTACTTGGCAGCGTGAAGACAAGATGATTACATTAACTTCAAAAATAGATAATGACTCTCCCCAAATGCAACAAATAACAAATGTAAAATTTTCTAATCTTACCCGGGCCTTCAGGAGTTTGTTCTTAATCCTCCAAATTTCAGCGGTTTGCAGAGTAATCCTTCATACAACGGAATTCACACCATCGATAAATTTGTCACTCCAACACAAATGAATACTGAACCCAATCACGTTACCGGAAGTGAGGTCCGCCGCTGGAAAGAAAATGTAGTGCAATTAAATAATGAGGCAAACACGAAAAACGTGCTTTAACGCAGTCAGTAAGATTGTAACTAAATGCACATGTCCAAACTACTACTGAGTTTTCTTTACTAAGGAGCATATCCACATGAAACCAAGCCGCGGTCTGTTCTTGTGTATTAATACTCACCGTTGAATAAGTCTGTCAAGGTGCACTATATTGAAATATTAGGCGGTAAATGGTGACCCAAAATAAACATAAGGGTTTAAGAAGAGTGAATTATGTGGAGCATCTCGGCAAGCGTGACCTGAATTGCTTATTGTGTCTTGGGTAACAAAAGTTCTAACTATCCAGTTACCTGTCTTTTCTATAAACTGTTTTCTAAGCAACTACCTTTCCTGGTAACATCTGCAGGTGCTCGAAGTCAGTGAGCAAAGTAGGGGTTACAACCGACTCCTTATTTCGAGGCGTATTTTAGCCCTGCGTGTCAAGGTGTTCATTAATCAAGTGTTCATGAATTGTGTATTTGGCTATATTTCGGCAGTAACATGTCAAGTACAGCACTCCATGACGTCTGAATATGTGTTTCAAACTACAGCGATCATTATTAATCAACACGTCATAAATCCTCTAATTTCATATTTTATACCAACTTTCGGCCCAACAATTCTTATATGCTGGGGGCATGTCATAAACAATTTGTTATTTTTAAGCGTAAAGTGTCAAGGGCAGCTGTGTATTGGTCAATCAAGTAGGTATCAAGGCATATCCAAACTCCGTTCTTCAATAAACAAAACTGACGTTCAAGCTGTCGCCTTAATGATCGTTAATTAGTTGATTAATTTATCAGTTAATGGCCTGCATTGTAAACAAGTGCCCCCGGTCCCCTAGGTCAGTCAAGTAGAACAGCTGGGGTATTTCGTCACACAATAAAGAGCAGGACCTAAAAACATGTAGATTTATCACGTGTAGGTTTCATTTGATATGCTCCTGCTTGAGTGAGTGGGTGATTTAACGCCAGTTTTTTTTTCAGAAACGTAACAGTTTCTGGTTTCGTTAAATGCAATAAACCAGAAGTTTATCCGTGAAATTGTATGTTTTCTTATTTACTCAATAACTTCTAGAATGCCAATCTGTTTCTAGTTATTCTTCGGTGTTTCAGAAACCCACGAGCACGGGTATGGTGCTGAGATATCTGGAAACATGATTAGGACAAACCGGATTCGAACCCACGACCGTTATTCCTGCCCCTGCAAATAAGAGAGAATGTCAGTGAGTGAGTGAATTTAAGCCGCATCTGCAATATCCCATCTTTTCGCGGCTAGAAAAGAGAATGATGGGTTCATGAATCCAAATCCGTTAACTGTTGAAATCATTAATGAGTTTCTTTTATTTCAAGGATATTTGAGTTGTATCACTGACAGTTACAAAGTACTTTGCCTGTCCCTGTATTTAATTAACGGAGAAAAATCCTTTCTACTCGGCCTGGGACGAGTCCAAATTTAGTACCCGGGTACCCAACCCCCCATTACCCGACCCTACCCGGGTACCCACTGTAGGTCTCAAGAGTTGGGAACACAATGTCTAACTGGGAATAGTTTAACTGTAGCCCTGGCAATAACTGTTTAGATACATGTATGAAACCAGAGACCATATAATAGATATATGGTCTATTATGAACGATAAAATCATGCGTACACTGAAGTTGACTGAAGCTTGATCTTTCCTCAAACATATATACATGTACAAGTCAAAAGGAATGTGTGCACCATCATAAAAGAATGGGAACATTATCGACTAGTGTAACCACTGAGCTCTAATGAGTTTTTGTCATTAAACAATATGTCTCGTGGCTAACCACGGGTCCGGGTGGTACTGTGGGTACCCGGGTCCTACTCAGGACCCACCCTACCCGAGTTACCCGTCCCAGCCCTACTCTCCACTTTATCAGTTATTATCCTATTGTCAGGGATGCATGTATTATTGGACCCGTGAAGATCCGGGGTAGAATAGGTCCCATGCTTGCCAAAAAAACCGACCATGCTTGGCTTAAGAGGCGACCAACGGGATCGGGTGGTCAGGCTCGCTGACTTGGTTGATGCATGTCATCGTATCCCAATGGCGTGGATCCATGCTCATGATGTCAATCACTGGATTTTCGGTTCAGACTCGATTATTTACTGACCGCCGTCATATAGCTGCACTATTGCTGAGTGCGGCGTTAAACAACCAACAAACAAAGCATGTATAATTGACTATTAACGTTGTGTAGGGACCACCTCATATGAATAGGAGGGACCGGCATAGCCCATGTCTCCCTACTGGGAACTGCAACACTTAATACATGATGACGGGACACACCTTTCTGATTTATACTTTTGATCCAGAAGGTATAATTATCTTACTGTCAGTTTACACCTTTATATTGTTGCTTTCATTTTAGCGCAAGGAACGTAAAGAATGGAGGCTGACCTTACCCATAACGGCCCAAATATGTGCATGGATTAATTACATCGTGTCAGTGACCCACTTTAGTTGAAGTCAAAAGGACTCCTCCTTTCTCCCCCCCCCCCCCCTCCCCCTCCCCCTCCCCCTCCCCCACACTCACTCCCGAAAGGTGCCCGAATCGCACGTAAAATCTCTTATTCTCTTGACATAGGTCCACGTTCGTCATGATACGAACGCAGCTCCAATGAGGGCCCAAATACCACCAACACCTTGTCCTGTGTAGGATGAAATCTAGTTGTGAAAACACACACACACACACACACACACACACACACACACACACACACACACACACACACACACACACACACACACCCAAGCCTCCCCATCGCCCATTACTGGGAAGTGTCACGCCAACAGGAGTATATATGAAAACGACTATTTGTTTTTAATTTTAGATGGATGAGTTGATGTTTTCAGTATTCAATGAAACACAGGCTAGTTACTGTTAATTTACTCTGCCAAAAAAAAGACATGCAAACGTTATACTCTTCAAGAAAAGAAAAAGAAACGCATCTCCTGCCCATGAAGAGACGAGTATGCTAATCACATCCTGGGGAATGGTAGCCCACTCAGCCCGCAACGCAAAAGCCAACTGCTGCAACATCTGGGGTTGTGGTTGACTTCGGCGTAGAAGTCTATCCAATTGATCCCACAGGTGCTCTATCGGGTTCAAATCCGGGGATCTGGAGGGCCAGGGGAGAACATCAACGTTGTTGTTGTGTAGACCGGCTCTTGTGATCCGTGCTGTAAGCGGTCGAGCGTTGTCTTCCCCACACCGTGGCCGTTGGCTGCAATGGGAGGACGTGTGGTAGGAGAATTTCGTTGATGTATCTTTGAGCCGTAAGACTGCCCTGGATATGGACTAAACCTGTCCTGCCTTGGTGAGAGATAGACGCCCACATCATAACGCTACCCCCACCAAACCTGTCCACTTCCTGTACGCAGTTTCAGGCGTAACGTTCTCTCCAACGTCTGTAGACCCGTGCTCTTCCATCCCCTCGACGGAGGAGAAATCTTGATTCGTCGCTGAACCAGACATCTCTTCATCACAGTTAAGGCGATACCCTGTGTTGACGACACCAATGCAGTCGTTGTTGACGATGTTGTCGACTCAATATGATGCGTCGAACAAGGACGTCTTGCTCGTAGACCTGCTGCTCTTAAACAGGTTCGTACGTTCTGGTCGGAGATTCTGCGCTGTCCGGGTATTTGGGATGCGGTCGAGGTTGCTGTGGCCGTCTTGCACGTAGGTGGCGCAGTCGGATGTAGCGATCTTGGGCGGGGATGGTTACTCTTGGTCGTCCCGACCTTGGCCGATCACGTGTTGGCCCATGCTGTTGAAACCTACCCTATAGCCTCGTGATGAAAACCCATGCTACAGCTGATCGGGATTCCCCTGCCTGCAAGCGTTGCTTCTTTGCACTTCTGTTAATCTTGGCATGGTGTTGAACTGTCGCTGTTCGATTGACACAGATGCCAGGCAGTCAAAAACCCTGCACGTTAATGCCGTTCATAGTGCTGCTGCACGTGGAGTCCGTGCAGCTCTATGGTCATTTTGTTAATGCACTGCGTGCGTTTTTCGGAATCGTACGTGTTTCCCGACTAATGTCCTTGTTGTGATCATTTTTATCCTGGAAATTTGTCACTGACACTATAACGCATTAAACCTCTTCATTTTGCACCTCTTGGACCGCTAATTTTGCTTATATGGCCCAAAATATCCGTATTGCATTTCTTTTTTTCAAGAGTATATTTTAGATATATAATTTATATATATGAAGGGCTTCATGTGTCAGCTTTGAGCTATCAATTTTTCGTTAACGATGACCAGTGGTGTTTTCTCCTGCCCTCAAATTCCTCCCTACACCATAATACCCCCTCCACCATACAGCACGACCTCCAGAACATGCCGTTGTTCGTTCTCCCTTCAGCGCTGAACAGACAGAACCGGCTTCCATCAGCGAAGACGACCCACTTCCAGTCACGTCGCTGCCAACGACGTACAGTCCGGGCCCATCTCAATCTCTAACGACGATGTTGCGATGCCATTAACTGTCCTCTGTAAGGTCTGTAAGCCCGAATTCCTTGAGCCCTGAGTCGCCTGGCCACTGCCTGTCTACTAGCCATATGCCCAAAAGCAGTCGTTGCTGATGACGTCACTGTCAGGAATCGATTCTGGAGATGCATAGTACGCAAGTACCGGTCCTCATTGTGCGTAGTTACCCTGGGTCTGCCTGTCCTTGGCCTTTCTGATGTCTGTCCGGTCTGCATGTAACATTGCATCAGGTTAGTAACAGCAACACGGGAGCAACCGAAAGTTCTAGCAATGTGGGCATGGGTGGCTCCCACCCGTATCATATCCAGGGCTCGCTCGCGTTGTTCGGGTGTCAGCCGTGGCATTTCTGCGATGGTTTTGTATCAGCGTGATGTCAGACATGCCTTCCGTATCATTTATAAATGCAATTTTACTAGAGCTGGCGGGGTACACCCATCCCTGTTGTTCAAACAGTTTTCAGACCCGTGAAGATAGAGTAGAATAGGTCTTCAGCAACCCATGATTGCCATAAAAGGCAACTATGCTTGTCGTAAGAGGCAACTAACGGGATCGGATGGTCAGGTTCACTGACTTGGTTGATGCATGTCATCGTGTTTTGTGTGGATCAATGCTCATGATATCAGTCACTGGATTGTGTGGAGTTGAGTTCCTGAAGACAATTCTAACCCGGATCTTCACGGATCGAAAATAGAATTAAGCTGTAATGCACTGGACATGCTTTCGATGACGTCTGTTGTACTACAGATAACATTGTGAAATAAAAAGGAGGTACTAAAGCATCACTGTTTGAACATTTTCAAGTTAAAAGAAACGATTGTTGTTCTGATGTGGCCTCGCGTTACTAAATAATGCATAGTCGCCATTCACGTCAATTCAAATCGCATGACTGCTCAAAAGGACATTTTATTAATCAAGTGAAATATTTAGAATGATTAGATATGTACGTTTGAAGCATCTATTTCCTTCTGTCTATTTTTAACCCTCAGTACAACGGAGCTAATTACTCCAGATCGTGGAATTTAGAATAGCCATGTCCCCTGTAAGCTCTCCTGGTCGTACGAGGCGACTTAATATATCGGATGGACTGACACAGTTATTTAGAGGCCGTCGTATGTGCGGCGTTAAACAACATAGTTTGGGGAGGGTCATACGAAACGTAAAGTGTTGTCAAACAATTGGTAGTACGTCCGAAATATTGGGGAAGGTTCATCGTGTTTGTAACGATCGTCAGTCAATTAATACATTGTAGGACCCTTCAGTCTATTGTTTTTCGTAAGATAAGATTAAATTTGATATCTCAAAACGACTTTTATGGTCAAAGGGAGATAATCGCGTGAGGTTTACTAACTTTGTCCAGCTCCTCACCCGTTAGCCGACCCCTCTTTGCCATAGCGATTTGTCATGATACCACGGCCCAGTTCCACAAAGTGATCTTAGCTCCATGGTGGTCGTAACTCCCATACTATAACGTAGGCTTAGGATAGTCGTAACTTTAAGCTTGACATAACGGGTTACCTATCACTCGCTGGATGCATGCTGAAATAAAAGTCGCCAAGGTTTGGTGTACCTGAACATTGAATCTTATTGTTATGATCCGAACCTTTTTTTTTTTGGTGGGGAGGGGTGTGTGGTATAATTGACAGTTGACTATAGTTTCCCCATTATGTTTGACTAATTGTATCCCACCATGCACCGCTTGCAACAACTGCACCCCCCAAATCTCCCTGCACGCACCCCCCCTAGAAGTCTGACCGCATGGAGCAAGGATTTTATGACGCTTCGTGCGGTTTGGTCACACACCCAAACTATGCGGGGTTATTTCCCATGAAACGACATTCAGATATTTAAAAAAATATTAAAAAAATAAAAAATAACGTTTATAAGTTGTTCCCGATCCGAATCATGTTGTGTATGAAATATGCTTAATGATAAACTAATGTAGTGTTAGTACTGTTTTAGGGATTGACGCATTGAAGATTTTTACAACGTGCGCCCTTTATGATCGACACTTCTGTAAATGAAAACCAATATTGAAGTCAAATCTTTAAAAAATGGTTTAAGTGAACTGAAGGCTATGCGTGTCACTGGCTAGTCTTCTCGAAATAGCCTTCGAAAGTAGGGACATAATGTCATGTAGGTTTATGGAAACTAAGGCAAAATCAATTGCTTGGAAAACAATCAAATGCCGTGGAATCACTTGCACGTTTATTAATGATAAAATCACTTTAAATGACAAATTCATCCAGGATGAGTTTTGTTAAAAATACCCTTAAATAATAAACTAATCCCGTTTGAGCATCTCTCCTTGGGGCCTAAGCAATACTTTGATATACTTTCAACCGCTCTGTTAAGGTAGTGCTTAGGCTTAGACAGTCTTCATACCAACCTTGGAGTGAGTGAGTGAGTGAGTTGGGTTTAACGCCGCTTTTAACAGTATACTAGTTATATCACGGCGTGTCAGCTTAATGTGGGAGGAAAGTCCGATGTGATGCAGGTCTCAGACGTTTACTACTTCGGTGAAACCCACGAGCACGGGTATGGTGCTGACAAACCTAAACACATAATCGGGGCGAACCGTGATTCGAACCCACAATCATAGGTTTCTGGCGTGCCCAAGGGACGCAACTCTGCACAGCGAATCGCGGCTCCTTAGACTACTGGGCCACCCGTGCCCTCACCAACCTTGGACAAAATGGGGTTGGAAGTCTGGGGCTGTTACCCGAGGTGGGGTTCTTAGTTTAAGTGGGGTTTTAAGGTTAGGTTGGTTAAATATAGCAAATGTATACGTTAACTAATAGCATTACTTTCATTTTGTAGTTTTGCATGTTTAGGAAGTTTTTCAGACTGTACAAATAGGGTGCTCACAAAATTATTCACTTTGCAGAATAGTTTTTTTGTATCACAGATATATTCGGGTGGGAACCTTCAGTTTTGGGACAGAAAAATAAATGAAAATAACATGGAAAACGTCAGTGAATAAATTATCATTTATTGTCGAAACAGAGACCACAACTCGCACTCTTTACTAAGCTTTACGGTAGTTATTGCAAATGGGTTTCACAAGGCGTACATTACAGAATAACTGTCCATGGTCAACTGAAACAAAAAGGCCAAATTGATTTTAGTCCCACTTGAAAAACAGAAGGTAAAGAAATTTCTTTACATTTGTGCTCCCTTGACATCATTGATATAACTGCTACATTGAATTGACCTGAGTGTTTGTTTTGTTTATTCATCTTTTAATAAAGTGTGGTTGTTTACCCGGAGTTACTTTATGCCTCATTGGAATAGAGACAGTTTCAATTTGTTGGGATTTATTCAGAGAAATTACACAGAGAATTATGGATCTACGTAGGATGAATTGATTTTATATGTTCAAGAGTCTTTTAACATTATTACCCTAGGGACAGACGTAGTTATAATATCAACATTATTGATGCCTTATTCAATGACAGGTCGGAAAATGGAATCTGTAACATTTTAAAAAGATTTGATACTGATATGTATGTTAACAGGAATTAGAAATGTAAAACTGTAGTTGCATGTTTATGCTCAGATTTACACCTAGAGAATGAAACTTTGTTGCCTGTTGAGATATATTTAATACGGAACAAATCCTTTACAGAAAGAATATACACATTTTACTTTATTAAGATAAATATATCCCATGTTCGAAATTGAGTGACCAACAGAGTCTTCCTAATGATATTTAACTTATTTAAGCAGTTGTACTGACAATACTTTTATCATCTTACCCATCATTCCATAACTTCCGGTTCTTTACTTCCGATTTCCGTATTTGTCAACATTTCAGTTCAAGGAAGCAGAGAATGTGAAATTACCAGCCTCTTATTTTAGATAGTGTGAAGTAGTAGCACATTTACAATGGATCTCGGTAGTCCAATGAAAAGTGAGGAGAAAGAAATGAGCTCGCCTCTGAAGAGGAGCCATGAAGACAACCCACCAGACACAGATATATCGCCGGTCAAGTCGTCGGGCGAGACTCCGGAAAAGGAAGGGAAGCATTCAGATGGCAGATTGTCTTCGGAGTCACCGCCAGAAAAAAAGAAGAAGGTTGAAAATGAAGAAGAGCACACACATAACAAACAGAAAAAAGAAAAACAAGAGGAAGAAAGATTGAAAATGCAGTTAGTTTCTTCTATGAATCTTTAGCATTGAAAATATTGACTACCAGTACCACAGACACTTTGGAGTCATGGTCATGTCTTGACAGTAGGACCCCAAACGCGGATCTCGGTTATCTGTACCGTAGACTATATAATATATTCTGAATGTTATACCCGTTAGGAAATGTAGACCTAGCATCAAGTTGTTAATGTGCAAAGGTGTAAATTTCAAAGCTGGGTTTGCATAAAACATGTACAAATAAATATACAAAATTGCTGAAACCTGATATCATCTGTTATACCATTTCATCCTGCTCTCTTGACATCATGGACATTTTTGTGTGAAGAATAAATACAACTGAAAATTGAAAGCAGTATACGACAAGTGCATTTATTTGCACATCTTGGCTCCCATGTTTTAAAATGTATAAGAAAAGGGTACAACCTGCTTAAACACCCTGCACAGCTCTTACTTATTGTTGTGATTGATGGATTTATTTGAGAGGATGTCCCATGGTCGATCGTGTTTGGGTCGGCTGAGTTTGGAATTGTACAATGTCAGTTAACTATCTAATAAACTGCATTCCTGTGCATAATAATGAGAATTAATGAATAAAAAAATATGTATCAGTTCCCATTTATAATCCCTGTAGCCTCATGAATCAAGTTTAAAATGAAACTATTTTGAAAATAAGAATGATATAAACTGGTACTTGCTATAAACAAAAAAATACACTGCTGCAGGCTATCTTAAGTAAACAAATATTGAAAACCTCTCAACATCACTGGGCATATTCAGTGGCATTGCATATAGAAATGACAGACCACTGTGAGGAGCTTATGCATGCTCGATGACCTTGGCAAGCCTGTTACAGGGCTCCAGATAAGCTTTTGGTGTTGTGGGTATTTTACCCATGCATTTTAAAATCATTGGGTATCAGTAATTCTACCTGCATATTCAAATATGCTGTTACCCACTAGTTTTTACACATTTGGGTATTTAAGTTCAATATTTAAAAACACTATTCATCTAGACCCTGCAAACTGTTGTCGTGTGGGTTGGAGAGCTCTATAGGACTCAAAAATACCATGATACTTCCACAAGAAAGTGTGATGGCAAATGATCATGATGTAACTGTCATCGTGGAGTTTGGCAAGGTTGACGGAATGCCCCTTTATAATTTCAAAATAAGTTGCTGATTTGCTAATCTGTAATGTTCGTTGCGTATTTGATACGCTTGGATTATATTTTACACTGTATTTCTGCATTTCTGATGCGTATTTCACGCAGATACGCAGCTTATCAGGAGCTCTGCTGTTATTTAGCTGAGGTCACACTTCATTGTTTTGCCAGTGTATCTTTTACAAATTATGTCATAGGGTATTATAATAATAGTGCATGTGTATGGTGCTTTTTCCATGCTGAAAATAATGCTCGAAACTCATTATTATCGCGAATTTCAATCTCATTGGTGTATGCAACCCAAGCTGCCAAGCATTAATGCGAAGTGTTAATAGATTTGTGGTGCTAATTCTAAATGTAGGCCAATTATTGTTCGGCCGGTTTTGTTTTTCTTTGTCAATTGATCTGACACTATCTTGCTGTGAACATGATTACTGTTGAGGAGATTTGCCGGAACACTGTGAATTTATACAAATGTTGCATCGAATAGAAAATGAAAAGTATGAGCAGTGAAACCTTTCTCTAATTACAAAACCAGAAATGTCCATTGTATGGTGGCAACTTTTTTTACACAAAAAGCCTTTGTACATACTTTCTACAATACCAAAAGTTTGAAACATTAACCTGCTTCCATTTTTTTATCCACAAAGAATAAATAAGAAACACTTGCACATGTTAAGCAAAAATAACCTTGTCGATACTGTGTGAGTGTGATTAACCTTCACGTTCAGCAGCTGTTAAGTATGGTGAACAACTGTTTCAGAGTGCTGGTGTCCAACTTCTCCGAAGACCAGCTCAACAGATATGAGATGTTCAGGAGAGCTGCTTTCCCAAGAGCAGCAATAAAAAGGGTAACACACCTTCAATGTCCTGCTTATTCTGTGTACATGTTTGCAATCTCATTAAAATCAGATCTAAGTTCTCGCCGCTGCTAAACAAAGATCTGAGGACATTCCATTACAGGTCACGTCAGAACGACTTTTTGTGAACTTTGACCGACCGCTGAAATGACTAACAAGAAGTCGACATTCTTGTTCTCGAGCTTTACTGCACTCGTTTCCACCTGGCGACTTCCATTTCAGACTTCGCTTGAAAAATATGTTAACACAGTTCTCGATTAATATTTTGAAAACTGAACAAACGAACATTCTGGAATGTCTAATCTATGGTTGAGTATGTATGGAAGTGCTTCCCATGTACTGTGCAACGCCTACTTCATTCATGTGTTAATCCCACGGAAGTGAGAGATAGACAATAATTTTGATGGAGTCAGTTGTAATACCCTGTGTTAACATTTTCGAGGTTGCATAAGAAAACACATTCCGACTGTCACTTTCATGATCTGGTAAGCGACGCTTTGATTGGTCGGATGAAAGGTCATTCTGACATGATAGGATGTCCTCAGATCTCTGTTTGGCGATAGCGAGAACTAATATCTGATTTTAATGAGATTGACATGTTTGTGTATTGTGTACATGTTGAGTGACTTAGGTGACTTAGCAGATTGGGTGGTCAGGTGACTTATTAATAGTGTCACTTTACACCGACAGGGTGGACCATTGCTCATGTAACCAGTCACTGGATTGTCTGGTCCAGACTCGATTATTTACAGAAAGACATCATCTACCTGGAATATTGCTGAGTGCGGCTTTTAACATGATGTAAATTAGTTAGGCTTTGACTGCGGTGATGGTGGAGGTTTGTAATCATGCGTGGTGGAAGAAAATACAAAACTGTTCTCCTAGGCATTGTTTTTTATGCTGAGATTAAGATTAACTTAAGTTTGTTTCAAGGCGTCAATAGTGGTAATCTCACTGTTTGCCGTAAATAACAGTGAGTTGTGCAATCTACCGATCACTTCACACACTATTTTGCCGAAATATATGTTGACAATGTTGAATGAAATTTTGAAGAAAACTCGTACATTATATTACAAACATAAGCACAATGAACACGATTTTATAACCAGATAGTAAAATAATGGGATTATATTGTGTACTTCAGTTTGGATTTGTTGACTGGTGTTTCTAGTGTTACGTGACCACGGTGAGCAGTTGATAAGGGTTTTTGAGATTGTCAGTGTAAAACTATAATTAAAAATGTAAGCAAATTTTGAGAGCCATCAGTTTCTGCACGCTTCAACCGTATTAGCGCTATATTGAAGGGCTCTGTAGCAAGTTAACACTGCACTATATATTTGTGATGGAACTTTGCACACCATAAACCTTATGCAATACATGTACTGTGAGTTGTGAATTTGTCTTTTTGAGGAAGCGCACTACCGCCGATTAAACCAATGAATGATTACTTTGTTTTCAGAACTTAACCACAAAAATGGTTCAATTTTTCTTTACAAAAGTCAGCAAAAATTTCCAAGCCTTAAAATTGGACGAACAATTCTCAATCTGCTCATGATATCAATCACTGGATTGTCTGGTCCAGACTCAATCATTAACAGACCACCGTCATATAGCTGGAATATTGCTGAGTGCGGCGTTAAATGACAAACCAACTAACCAATTCTCAATCTTGTTTGACAATGTTTCTGTTTTATTATTTGTTTTATTATTAGGAACCAAATCTGCTTTGAGATCATTGGTTTTATTTGCAGTGAATACATAAGTAATGCTTGTTTATGGGAATATCATGATTATATTATTATTTGTTGTGTACTAGAGGAACATGTATGGTTAGCATCTCCTTTCCCTGAAGTTATCTCCCCTTACATGTGAACTGTTTTGAATCCACTCAGTTTCCAATTTTGGGATGTGCTTTTATCAATGGTTTGAATTCTTTTATGTTACTGATACTTTATGTACAGTTGAAAATTAAGATTAGGTGTGTAAGTATGTCAGAGTTTAGACAAGGAGAAATTTAGTAGCAGCGTTTGTCATTCTTGGCCTTTTCTGAGCGTACTTAGAGCTGGTAGTTTTTTACTTTCTTGTGATGGTACTGTAATTAATCTGATGATACAAACAGTCTTAATATTCTCACTGCTATGATTTGCATTTGTTTCTATTCAAATGTCAACACAGGATTTGAAAAAAATGGAATTTTTGGTTGTAATGTTATTCTTTTTGCTTTCACACAGTCCTGTTTTACTGGTTGCGTTGTGATCAGCGATACTTGAAGACATCTCACTGTTGGCTGCAGCTGCCATTATCCCCCATTCCTTCATTATCTATATCAAGTTGGTTTCTGTGGCAGTACTGGGAGTGTGCTAATGTGTTCAAAATACAGGTTTTATTGACAATACATATTGTTGGAAACCTTGTCTTCTTCTTCAGATTATCCTTAGATTATCTTCTTTATTTCATTGACCTTTGAGGGGCGGTCGGCTAGCCTAGTGGTTAAAGCATTCGCTTGTCACGCTAAAGACCCGGGTTCAATTCCCGACATGGGTACATTGTGTGAAGCCCGTTTCTGGTGTCCCCTGCCGTAATATTGTTGGAATATTGCTTAATGCGGCGTAAAACCATACTCACTCACTCATTGACCTTTGAATTAAAATTAAATCAAATTAAAACTTGTAGATGTTGCCACCATCCAAGGAAAATCATTTTGATTTAAACAGTACCTGTTCATGTTTTCAACAAATTGAATGATATTAGCTGTTTATCATGTTTATGTACAAAGTGTGAAGTTGTTGCTATAAATGATGTACATGGTGTACATCTGTTAGGACGACTTGATTACGTTGATTAGTAGATTATTCACAGTAGGGCTTTATCATATATCTGAAAACTTGATGCAACTGGTACCTGTAGTCTAAACAAATGTGAAAACTCCCAAGCAAGGCTACAATCATGACAAAACTTTGGTAAGTCTAGATTTCAGGAGGGGCACTGGGAAATAGCCTAGTGGTTAAAGCGTCAAAGGCCTGGGTTCGAATCCCTGCATGGGTACAATGTGTGATATGGTGATATTGCTGGAATATTGCTAAAAGTGACGTTATACCATACTCACTCACTCACTCGGGAAATGGAGACATTATCTGGGCTCCTTTCTTTTATATATTAAACGACCATGTACACCAAAAATATCAAAATAACACCTGTACAGGTTTCATGTAGATTCTGTTTTCCTGTTTCAGCTGATGCAGTCTATCACGGGATCTTCCGTCTCCCAGAACGTGGTCATCGCCATGTCGGGTATTGCCAAGGTCTTCGTTGGAGAAGTTGTCGAGTCAGGTACTGTAGGCTGGGGAAACATCCAGCGTACTTCATTGTTAGTTGCCAAAACTTGAACTTAACTATAGTCTTTGTGTCTGTGGACAAGTGACTTCAAATACAGAGTGCAGAGTTGTGTCCCTTGGGCACGCCAGAAACCTACTTGAATCCTGGTTCTCCCCAATGATGTTTCTAGTTTTGTCAGCACCTCACCCATGCTCATGGATTTCACCAAAGTGGTAACACCCATATTAAGCTGACACGTTGATATGATGGGAATACTGCTCAAACAGCATTAAACCCAACTCACTCACTCACTATATCAGGGAACAATCCTTTCAAATAATGATAACATGTCAAAACTAAAAAAATTCAACTTTCCTGCCCTGCCCTGCCCTGCCCTGCCCTGCCCTGCCCTGCCCTGCCCTGCCCTGCCCTGCCCTGCCCTGCCCTGCCCTATGAATGTCAGACCGGTACAAATTGTCCAAATGGGAATTGTTTTACTAGCAAAAACTATTTACGTACACTTATAAAATGATCTGATCATGCATATACTAAAGTTGATAGA
Source organism: Haliotis cracherodii (assembly GCF_022045235.1). Lineage (NCBI taxonomy): Eukaryota > Metazoa > Mollusca > Gastropoda > Lepetellida > Haliotidae > Haliotis > Haliotis cracherodii. The sequence continues at coordinate 4,933,870 of NW_027266270.1, forward strand.
CGCTTTATCCTTACTCTAACATATAAAAGACAGAACTAATGCTTGCTTGGTAATACTTGTGGTGTTTTACCAGGGGTCCGGGTAGTTGTGTGGACCCACCCGACCAGAGTACCTTAGTTACCCGTCCCAGTCCTAGTTGGCAGAACAAAAATAATAATATTTGTGGATTAAATCCAGCTTACCTAGGACTGCCATTTGGCCTGGACTGAGTTTATTTATGGTCAGTCCCTAATTTTCACCCTGCTGTTGTGTCTGTTCCAGCACTGGACGTAACGGAGCAGTGGAATGATACTGGACCACTGCAACCCAGACACCTTCGAGAAGCGGTTCGCAGACTTAAAAACACTGGACTTATTCCTTCATCTAAGACAAAGAAAGTCTTCTTTCAGCCATGACACATGCAGGACCTTATTGGTTAATCTATGAGGAGGAACTTCAGACACTATTAAGCACATCTAGGATGGGATGTTATTTCCCCCACAACTGGTGTTGATTTTGACTCATTTGTGAAGTGTTCTGCGGAAACATCATCTTGCGTTTACATGGGAAACCAGACATAGTAGAGGATGGGACATTAGTTTTGAGAAAATAAATGTATTGATAGAAATTTGTGTATTTACAAAATAAGTACACTTAATATTAACTTCAAAATTAGACCACAAATGATTTTATTTTCTCGTGGTCGGTCACCATGGTGAGTACACAGTAATGGAGCTCTGTGTGTGTGCATGTGTGAGATTGATTGATTGAGTTATTGATTGATCCAGCTGAGTGATGGTGGAGGTGTAGGTCGACATGGAGGAGAATAATCTGTTGTGGTACTTCAGGATACCTCAGGTGCGTGTGTATGGAGTGCATGTGTAGATCCAGCTGAGTTATGGTGGAGGCGTACGGTCTACATGGAGGAGAATAATCTGTTGTGGTACTTCAGGATACCTCAGGTGCGTGTGTATGGAGTGCATGTGTAGATCCAGCTGAGTTATGGTGGAGGCGTACGGTCTACATGGAGGAGAATAATCTGTTGTGGTACTTCAGGATACCTCAGGTGCGTGTGTATGGAGTGCATGTGTAGATCCAGCTGAGTTATGGTGGAGGTGTACGGTCTACATGGAGGAGAATAAGCTGTTGTGTTACTTCAGGATACTTCAGGTGCGTGTGTATGGTGTGTGCTGAGTTATCGTGGAGGCGTACGGTCTACATGGAGGAGAATAAGCTATTGTGTTACATCAGGTTACTTCAGGTGCGTGTGTATGGCGTGCATGCGTAGATCCAGTTCAGTGATGGTGAGGCGTACGGTCTACATGGAGGAGAATAAGCTGTTGTGTTACTTCAGCTACTGGACATTGTTAGGATGGTGAAAGTCTTCTGGAAATGTATTGTTGTTTTGTCCAGAATAAACCGACTTGTGACAACATTGTGCTTCTTGATATATACTTTCTCTAGATGGTTGTGCAATCTTTGAGGTTCTTATGCAACTACTGTGTAGTGCTTGTATGTAGCATGTAAAAAGAACTTACAAGTTGCCATTGCAGCAGCGTCATCCCTGAGTACGTACAGTTGTTTGCGGTGTAGCCGCTGTTAGATGTAGCATGTAAAAAGAACTTACAAGTTGCCATTGCAGCAGCGTCATCCCTGAGTACGTACAGTTGTTTGCGGTGTAGCCGCTGTTAGATGTAGCATGTAAAAAGAACTTACAAGTTGCCATTGCAGCAGCGTCATCCCTGAGTACGTACAGTTGTTTGCGGTGTAGCCGCTGTTAGATGTAGCATGTAAAAAGAACTTACAAGTTGCCATTGCAGCAGCGTCATCCCTGAGTACATACAGTTGTTTGCGGTGTAGCCGCTGTTGTTAACAAATCAAGTTATGGTCCTCTTCTAGTGAGATAGACACCAGCTAGTGCACAGACCCAGTCACAGTATACCATCATTTCATAACTTCACTAAAAGTTGTTTTTTTGTTTTTTTGTTTAACGCCGCACTCAGCAATATTCCAGATATATGACGGCGGTCTGTAAATAATCAAGTCTGGACCAGACAATCCAGTGATTGATATCATGAGCATCGATCCACGGAATTGGGATCGATGACATGCATCAACCAAGTCAGCGAGCCTGACCACCCGATCCTGTTAGTCACCTCTTACAACAAGCATAGTAACCTTTAACAGCAAGCATGGGTTGCTGAAGATCTATTCTACCCCGGAATCTTCACGGGTCTTACTAAAAGTAGAAGCACATATTTATACACAGGTGATAGAGGGATGTAGTGTATACAAGTTTCATCAACAGGGTCTTCAGTACATCACTAAGATCACAATTCTTTTTTTTATGGTCAATGTATATCTTTACTAACATTTTGTGATGTATTAGCTGGGGAACATCAGAAAAAAAGAAGTTTTCAGACTGGTACGAGGGGTGATTGGTATGTTTTGAATCTTACACACAAGACTTTGCCTAAAGACAAAGTGTTTTATTTTTAATATTGTCCCCTTACACATTGATAAGCCTTTGCCATTGATGTTGGAGGGATTTTGTCCCAATTTCAAGGTAAGTCCTCTTGGCTGTTGAAAACGTTCTCCACAGATGCGGAGACATCATCGTTCAAGTCCAAATGAGTTCCGGTGAGAACTTTCTTCATGTTTGGGAACAGATTGAAGTCTGACATTGCCAGATCAGGAGAATATATGGGTATTGAAAGAATTCAAAGCAATCTTGTGGATTGTAGCCATGATTTGTGCACTGGAACATTGTCCTGATGGAAGAGAACACCTTTTCTCTGCTTCCCATGTCTTGTAGTCTTAATTTTATCCCGTAATTGCCACAAACGTGCAGTATTATATGCTCCGTTTATTGTCTGGCCTTTTGGAAGATAGTCCGCCATCGGCTTCCCAGAACATGGAGGCCATAACCTTTCCAGCACCTTTGCCTTCTTTGATGGTGGCGGTCAACTCCATCCACTGTGTTGATTGTTGATTGAACCCAGGTTCATCCATAGTCACAAATCGTTGCAGTATCGTCTTCAAAAACTTTTTTTTATCAGATGTCAGAAGCTTTGTACCCAACAAGTTGATACTTACATCATTGACAAAGTTTCTGTGAAAATAGAATGTCTTCTCTCCTGGGAAATGCCGACTGAACTAGCAATGTGACACACAGTCATTGAACAGTCAATCATCACCATGTTGTGGATTTCCATGGATCATATTTGGTGTTGCTGTCATCACAAGTCGTCCAGGATGGGAGTTCCCAACAAGACTCTCTCTGCATGCACTTAATTACAGTGGCAGAGGGAGGGGCATAGGGAGGGGTGGTGGACTTCCTCCCTGCATGCTACTCAAGTTTGGCTTTTTTCCAGAGGTCACAGATTTATTTTGGTATACCTCTATTAAGAATCTTGCAATTCCATCGGTTAATCCATACCATATGTGACGAAATAATTCTTTTCAATGTAGACCCCGAAAGCATGTCACTGATACTGGCACCTCGAATATTCACGCGTCACATGATCAGTATTGACCTGTCGCGTAATGAATATTGACCCGTCTGCTTGAAAACAAGATGGCATCTGAACGAACATTTCACGGTTTGCAGCTAAGTTACTGTAATGAAACAGGACAGTTTAAAGACTTTTTTCACATAAAAGTGAAAACGGCCTTGGACCACCTCAGGGGGCAGGTCATTGGTTCCTATTCCTAAAATTATCGACTGGTCAGAATTTTGAGTCAAATTGTTGTCTCTCAGCGGCTGGGTAACCCGAGTGGTCAAAGTGTTGATTTGTCAAGCCAAGGTTAGATAACCCATATCAGCACAATATATTAGAAGTCCATTCTGAATGTGCATTATACTGCTGAAATAATGAGAAGCAGTATAAAACTCTCTCACTCTCCTTGGGTCTAAATACTGATAAATCATTCTACTGAAAAGGACTGCAGAAAGGGAAACTTGGTTCTTTGTTGTGAACTGAGGTCTGTGTAAATGCCGACAGCATATTTATTTTCTTGTGTTAGTGCCCTCGACAGCCTTTGGAGTCGATGGCAGTTGGCTAGCCCGACACCACTAAATTCAAGAAAAGCTACAATGATAGTTGTCCTCATTGACTAGTTGTATACCAGCCATAAATCTGAACCAGTGCTCAAGCTTCAAAGGGGCAATCAGGTAGCCTAGTGGTCAAAGCGCTTGCTCGTCACGCTGAGGACCTGGGTTTGATTCCCGACATGGGAACGTGTGAAGCCCATTTCTGGTGTCACGCACCGTGATATTGCTGGAATATTGCCAAAAGCCATGCAACACCATCCTCTCACTCACTCACTCACTCACTCACTCACTCAAGCTTCAAAGGGAAAGAAAGATTTGATGTGACAAACACTTCCTTTACAAAGTGTTACTGAACTTGACAGTAATACTACCAATGTTCCTTTCTGGAAACCCCTATCTTTTGTAGATCTTTAACATATGACAGACAACAAATCATTTGATAGGATTATTATTTTTATTCAATTCTCCCTCGGTATACATACATGTGCTTGGTGTGGAAGATAAACAACACAAAATTACAATATCTTGTCTGAGGGGTTGGACCTGGCGTAAAGGCATATGGCCCTGGCTTAAATGTATATATGACAGAATTCAAATAGTTTGTTATCCCTGACAACAGAGGTGTGGCGAGTAAGACTCCTTTGAATATTTCACATCAAATATCTGGATTTGCTCATCGAAAAAGAACTTAATCACAGGTGTTGGGTTTGCAAGAGAGAAGGGTCATTCACCTTTCACAGGCATCTGACACCTCAGTTCAACCAAATTTTTAAATATTTGAAGAGAACAGAAAGCACACATTTGTAGCAACTGTTCAAACACCCAACACGGCACAAATGATACGCAGTGTACACAGTCAAGTTTTTCTCCGTCACAAATTAAATGAATCATTGATGAGAAAACTATACTACTCAAAACAAGATAAGGATCATCTGATCTTTCATGCAAGATAGATAATATAGTAATAGTAATATGAAAGCAGGTGACCCTTAACTTCCTTTGAGTAGTATAAAAGCTTGATATCAATGTATTTTCAAGATGTGTAGTTAATTAAGAAAAAATACAAGATTACCATGTAGGTATCTCACCCTTCTGGAAAGTGTTCAAGTCTACGAACCTGTCTTCGATCTCTTTCTATAAACTCATGCATGTTATAATTTTAAGAATTTTATAATTATGTGTACTTTTCATAGAACATTGAAACCCCAGATACATTCACCTATTCATTCTGACCAACATTTGCCAATATTGACCTTATCCTTTGAGTATAGCTAGCCTTAGTTCTGGCAACATGTTTCATCACAGTCAGAAACTGAGATTGTATTCGATGCAGGTCTTTTCCTTCAAATTTACATATTTGGGTCAACAGGAAAATGAGAGCCATACCAGTTCATAATAATAAATATAAGTACAAATTTTTAATGTTCATCTATATGCATTCATGTTAAACTCACCACTACACTGAAAGCCCATGACACAAATTACGATTGTCAGCAATGGTAATATCACTACATTCCTCACATGGTACATGTCTGTTCCACGCCAGGGCTAGGGTCCCAGCAATGTTGAAAGGTTTCTCAAATTTATTAGGTGTTGTAAAAAGTTACAAAAAGAAGTAAATACACCAGTTTGTGTTGCTATTTATTTCCTGCTCCAACATTAACAGAATATTATAATACAGGAGTATTTCAATACATACATCCATCTCAGACAAAACACACACACACACACCATAGTGGAGCCATCTCATCTCAAACAGTCCTGGTAGGCCACACTTATTTTTATGCTTTGGTTTATGGATTGATAACCTGGTTGGAAAAAAAAGAAATCAGATTATTTTTTAGTCCTTCAAGAATGTTTTCTGAATATGTTAACATGTACATACTCTTGCATTTTAACATATAGGATGGATTTTTTATCGTGAACATGTTAGTAAGCCTTAGACAGAATGAAAACTTTTCATTATAAGTATTAGAGTGGTGGATCCGTAAACCAATTCGTAAATAAAGTATCGCCTTGTATTGGAGATGCATTGGTCAGACTCAACAGAATTGCCAGATATGATAATCTCATTAATCAGGAGTGAGTGAGTGGTTGGTTGAGTATAGTTTTACGCCACTGTTAGAAATATTTCAGCAATACCACGGCGAGGGACACCCGAAATAGGTTTCACATACTGTATTCAGTGTTTGATAAATTGCCAGGCCACCACCAGGTCCCACTTGCACAAAGCGATCTTAGTGCTAAGATGATCGTAACTCGCTAAGATTGCTTTGTACAAGTGGACCCAGGACCTATGGACTTTAGAAGCTGCAGGCCCTGACTGAACTCTTCAGGCCCTCGTTTGAAACTGCTGCTTAGTGTGATAAATGAATCGACGTAAATTTACTGTAGGCCACAAAAACTAATGACAATAGACACAGTGAGCTCTTCCTTACCATAGCATGTGAAACAGGATGATTCTGAATGGACAACTTCACATGAATAGGACTAATATTTTTAGTCCACTGGTCCTTATAATAACATATAGCAAATCCCTTAAAAATGGTCTTTAGGATACCTTAACTTTTGAGCAGTTTGGCAAGGACTACAGGACCAGCGCCAATTTCTGATGCTGCTATATAAGTGAGTCTGTCCTTACATAACATCAACAAATAATAGTTTTAGATCAGGATCCTAAGTTCATAGAGGTGACGGCCTAGGGTCGTGACCAGTGACATTTCCAATGTTTGGAGACAAGGAGCATTGGTGAGATCGGCATCCACTGTTACCATAATGCCAGTACTGTCATGATAACACTTGCATTGTTGTTGCAGAAGAGTATATATGTACAAAAAGGGCTTCTTGTAGACTGCTCAAATACCAAGTGATACTGTGAGAAAAAACATATTTGTCTATCAGCACAAATATTAGTTGTGAAACAATATCTGATAGAATAAAAAAATGTTTGTTTTTCACCAGAATCCAAACAATATTCTATGCAGGCCATTGTAAATTCACTTATAGTTAATTGACTGTAACCATTGAAGCAAATACACAGTTCATCTACAAGAAGCAAAATAATGTCCACCTGGACTGGCAAGCTAGACATTGTCTATTCTACGACTAGATATAAACCAACCAAATCAACATAACCATTACTAGCACTAACATACAAAGTTAAAATTGTAACCATGGAAACATTTCAAATGTGACATGCACAAAACACAACTTATTTTCCCTACACCTCTAATGCCAATTTTTGTTCTGGGTGTTAGTGCAAGGGACCATCTCACAAAACCCAGTATAAACTAATTGCCACACAACCATTGGAGACTTGTGTGTTTCACAATGCAGCAGTTTCAATAACTGTCAATTTTCAACTGGCTTTGAAACCAGAAAATGCAAAATGTTGTTTTGTGAGATTGTCCATCGACTTCTTTGGTTGACAAGTGATAGTTATCAAGAGAGACAAGGACATAAGAAACATTCAACCAAAATGTTCAAAAACACAAAATTAAGATTTTAGCATGGTCCCTGAACAATACAAGCTGAAAGGAGCATCTTCGAATGTGTTTTTTTCCATCAAAGGGACAATGTACAACATTGTGTTCTATAATAAATATCAGAAAACAGAATACAATGAAATGTTTGAAAATGTCAGCAACTGTACGTTGGTCAGGAAAATTTGTATATATCATATGTTGAGCATCGATCCAAAACAAGCCTTGTTTTTTCTACCCATCTTTGCAACATATTTTTTATACTTAAGAAATAAAATGCCAATTTAAATGTCATTGACCAAAAAGAGAATAAAATATGAAAAAGTTCATCGATCCGGAGAACAAATCAATGTCATTTTGAGAAGAACATGAAGGACTTGACCAAGAAACAGATTTCTTAGAATCTGTATCAAGCGTCCATTACCAGTGTTTGGAAGACTTACTTTGAAGCCTTAACCATTTTTAACATGCAAAAAGCAACCAAAGCAGATCTGGCTTTAGCCAACACTGCAATTGTTGGTGCTGAATAGACATATTTATTAAAAACACAAACAAACATGGACATGGTTCCTGAGGGCAAGGACATAAACAGAATAATATTCCTGAAAATAGTTTACACAAACTACATAATATATAAACACATACAATGGCGATCTAAACTGGTTTCCGAATTTGAAAAATCACACTAATATGAAGTGCGTCTTTGTAGAAATTTGTGTGTTTGATAAATTATCATGTCTAAAAATGATTCATGTTCTTCGAAATACATATTTTCCATGGTAAAATAACAGAACCAAAAGTACCCAGAGTACAAGAATGTACATCATTCAACAACCGTCTAGCACTAAAACACAAGAAAAACACTAATCAAATGCTGTCTGGATAAGTATTGCAAAAACATAAATAAGAAATTCACACGTGAAAGATCTGGTGTATTAAAATCATAAATATGTTAATGGTTCCACAAAATCACAAAGAAACATTTCAACAAAACTTTGCATTGTGTATGCGTGAGGAAAAGCTATGTCAGAGAAAAAAAAATCTTCAACATGACATAGACATAAGCTAGATTCAAATACAAGCAACGGGATCTAGCTTGGCAGACGTCACAAGAATACAGTCAATATCAGTACAATTATGATTGTTGTCCCTATCCTACAGATGTATGTATGGCAGCTACAGCTATTTACATTCAACATCATGGACACATTTCTCCATGAAAGCTAAAACAGTATCTCAATGGAACATAAAACAAAGTTTCAAAACATCTGAAGTCCTCCGATACCGACGCTCTGAACCCACTGCCAAAGCCATAGTGATGGAGACTAAAATATATCAACCTGCATCTTCCTGAGGCAAGGGAGTTAACCGACTATAAAAGTCCAGATTTGGAAAATATCTGTTGCTGCTAATTTGATAGTACAAATGCTTTGCAAATCCTGCCATTGACTGAAATCTGCAGGGCAGTTAAGAACCCGGATGTTGATTTCATTAGATTTTGTTTGTTTGTTGTTAAACGCAGCACTCAGCAATATTCCAGCTATATGACGGCAGTCTGTAAATAATCGAGTCTTGGTCAGACAATCCAGTGATTGATATCATGAGCATCGATCCACGCAATTTGCACCGATGACATGCATCAACCAAGTCAGCGAGTCTGACCACCCATTAGTTCAGCCAAAATATAACTCCATAATTCCAGCCTAGTTTGTCAAGGGTGGAAACTGGACTTTCATAGTCTGTTAACTCCCCTGCCTCGGGAAGATGATCTACCAGTTATTGGTGAACATGTGTTCATACTGCTTATAGGCACCTTGGAAGATTTTGATGTTGCAAGGAATAAAACAATGTTGTCTGAAGTTAACTACAGTGATCCCTCGATATACCGCTGTCATCAGGGTCCAAGAAACTGACCCCGCATTCTAGGATGTGAATGTGCAGATACTGAATGGCCTGGTTCAGTAAAATATAGACTTGCAGATCATTACACCAGGAAATCAAATAAATGTCTAGAATCTAAATTCATTGTTTTCAAGCACCATGTCACTTTGTCCTACATCTAGATACTCTCAATAAATTCACTTACAGCTAATGGATGTAACCAACTTCAGTTGCTTGTGCACTGAAAATTTACATTTAAGAAAATAATCTGTGAAATTCTGAATCCAAGTTATCATATGATATGAAGATTAGTTAAGATTAGAAACAGCATACATTCAGTTGGTAAGTTTGTGCAGGAATAACCTCTCAATTAATCAACAAACTTCAAAATTCCTTTCAACATAAACATGTTAATTCTCAGTACATTGATACAACCATTGATACAAATCTTAATGCTAATTGTACATGCCATGAAAAACCTGGAGGATGTATGCAAGATGTCGGAACAGAGGCTACATCACTGTTTTTGAAGTTTAAGTATATAGGCTTAACTGGTTGACTAACTGACAGCACATTCCGGCACAACCTTGTGGCAGAGTATGACTAGTAATATCATGACTTATCGCACCATCAAAGCTCGCCCACCCAAAAAAGGCAGAGTGGCCTAGGAAAGTTAAGTGTCATCAGAGATCACCGGTGGCGTCAATGCCATTGGATTTGAATGGAGAGACGGGATCTTCATGACTAAATGTGAACACATTATCATTGCCCTCCCAGTCAGTTCCCACTATCATATCTACACCTGCATTCAAATAAAATTATGGGGACATTTTAATTTGTTTCATTGCATGTATTGAAATAACCATCCCAAATAGTTGACTTAAAACATGTCCTACTTTATCAAGGTTAAAAAAATAAAAGAATTGGTTCTCAGGCAATGACTTGTGGGCGGTGTTTTTTTCCTCTATTTTTCTTGTTCAAACTAGTATGTAACCAAATATACAGTTGTGTACCATCAACATGGGAAAAAGCCTCCTTACATAAACAAGCATACAAACTCCTATTGCCGACATGACCATAACACAAGATGCACAGTCAACTAGTGCGCATGTAAAGGGAAGTAACTGTGTGCTATATTGGATCGCATTGTTCTTAAGTATTAGGATTCTTTAAATTGTTTTTTTTAAATGAAAAAAACGAAACTTGTGGCAGACTTTATGATGATGCGGGCAGTGCCTGAGAACCAAGACTATTATTTTTTTAGCCCAAATTAGTTAACAAATCTATCCATGTCATTGCAAAGCATAATTAAAAATTGTTCCCCTCAATGAAGGTGGCTTGTCTTAGTTGAAGTGAATGTATGCTTGGGTTCATAAAGACCTGTGTTTTCTTTAAACCATATGTTTTTTAAAAAATAAGCTCCACCCTACTTTTAAATATGTGGTTTTGAGATCCAGTGGCGCCTTTTGATTCTGAACAGCCGAGTTTAATCAACATTCATCAACTCCTCCAAGGGACTATCCACCACTGACAGGGATATTCCAAACTGAGCCGCATAATATGTCACCATGATAATAGGATGAGCAAACGGAACTGGTCGCACAAATTTGTCAACAGCAATGGTCAAGTCCGATATCATGAAACATATGGCACCAGCACAGCTGCTAAGCTTGGTCCACGTCCATAGATCGTCGAAGAATCGGACCCGAGCCACGGCCCGCCACCCCATGATGCTGATGAGGACGAGGTAGCCGCCCACCATGTACATCAAGATGCCCTCTAGGCTGGTCTGGAGGTGGTAGAAGATGACGCCCGACAGAACGGCAAACACCGTGCCAGCATACGGGTTGAAGGGACGCCAGCCGAATGCTCGGGCGTACTGAAGTTGGGCGAGAGCGAACATGATGATGCCGGCTTCAAAATATGTCTTCTTCCATACGAGGAATGCATCTCCGAAACAGGACAGGACGAGGCCGATGAGGATGCGGCGGGAGTAGCGGTAGTACTCGGAGAGGTTCATCCCATGCATCAGCACAAACAGGATGAGGGAGATGATGGGCAGGAGCTTCACGATGCAGAAGAAAATGGAAGATCGCTCCTCATCGCCAAACAATACAAAGTATATTGCCACTGTTTTGAAGAAGGGCACCAGCTTGGGCCCAACACTCTTGAGCTGAAAGTAGATGGAAAAGAACAATGTATACATGAAGACTAGTGGATTAGCATGGAACACTTAATAATTGAAAATTGAATTACTGAGGTGAGGTGAGGTGAGGTGAGGTGAGGTGAGGTGAGGTGAGGTGAGGTGAGGTGAGGTTAACGTCGCGTTCAAGATTGTTGCACTTGTTTAACATGGATACCCTATTCAGACACAGTATAGTGATTCCAAGCTGACCAGTCCTTGTTTCATCTCTTTAATGCTGAGCACCAGGCAGGGTAACAAGAAGTACCATCTTTTTTAATGTCTTTTGGTATGAGGCAGTAAGGGATTGAACCACCTACCTTCCGCTCTCTAGGCACACGCTCTATCCCCTAGACCACTGAGGCGGTTTCACACAGTTTCATAAAATATTAAAAAATGACAAAGTAGAGTTAATTTATGGATAACAACTTCTTTATTTACTGTAAAGGCAACGTTTCGGTATAGATCCTTATACCGATGTCAAGCAAGGCTTGATCATAAATTATCTTTACTTTGTCATCTGTCAACTTCTTAATAATGCATATCAAACAATTTAATAAAAATATGAACAAGACTTATGAGGCGATAAGTTAAAAGCAGAGATTTCCTTAGAAATGTCCTTAGGGGTTGTCCTTAGATAAAAACAACATATCCGAAAACCCTCTAGCACTAATTCTTCCTGCCTATTTCGATGAATCCGTTGACTAATAGTCTTGATGGGTTTGCCCATTTGTTTCCTATTACAACTTGAATATAATATTTTGAAATATCTTTTCTAATACCAAACAAAATCCAATATTAAATAGAAACAGAAAAAAGTCTTGACCTTGAAACAGTTTAGTACTTCCAGCTGCTCGGCCTTCCTTCCAAGCAACTGTACGTGACCCCCAGAACATATTGACATGAGCAAATGTCAAGAGAAGACACAAGGTCACCTTGTCCTGGTCCAGCTTGTCAGTAAGATCGGATGAATGTATCAGATTGACTTTCTTAGCTAACACGGCCCACGTGTTCCGATACAAATACATGTTTATAATGATGCTGATGATAAGAAATAGGCAATAAACTGTTTATGATTCTGAACAGGGATGATAAACAGTGGCCGCATGTGTTTAACTATTTATGTCAATGACTGCTGAAGATGGCGATGCAGTAACACAAAACAGGGGTCCATGTCTAATGCCAACAGCTCGATGTTATTTGTTGGGAAATGAGATTGTGTGACTTCACACCATTTCTAACCGTTCACTAGTTCTTGTAAGGCAGTATGATAATGAGGATGATGTACACTCTAAAATAATGTAAACACAAAAGGTTGATTTAAAAAAAAAATTGGACAAAATAAAAAAAAAGAATCCCATATAAATACCTTAACTCTTGGCCTGTTTGTCATCCCTTATACATTGTTATAAGTGTTGCGGTTACCAGCCCTGTTTATCTGGACCCCTCCTTTATTTAAACCATCTGTTCAACTGAATGTCTGAATCAGAGTTACCTCCCATGCCTTTGTACCGTCAGATCACATTCTTGAGCAAATATTGTGGTACCTTTGGTATTACATGAACATGTGGCTTGTAATAACTGAGATACCATGTCAGTATGATTACTTTCAGGTCACAACAAAATGCAAATAGCGAATAAATTGATTAAACCAGGTAATGGTTGTGCATCCTTGTGTTTCTTTCATGCAAAAGGATTAGTCATCCAATGTTGGATGCTGAGATTCAATATTAAGAAAAACTGTTGATCAATGATCAGTGATCATGCTTAAACTAAAGTAACCATTTGGGTCATACAACATGGCGATCCTGATCCTAAAACCAGTCTTCACGTTCATGAGCAATTTTCATATACTTGTAATCATGGGAAAATTTAATGTTTCAATTAACATAACATTTGCTACTTTGTGTGTTTTACAATCAGGCAGATGAAAATAAACAGAGAATATTTAGTGTTGGTTCTGGTCAGAATCAGCTATGAAAATAAAATTTGAAAGTCTTGCTTAATATTTAGATAATGAGTAATTAATTGAGCGTTGTTTAATGCAACCATTGTTTAATCACTCCCTCATTAAAAGAAAATGAGAAATGACCTTCCACAGGAAGCCCTGGTTACCATCTGGTCGCAGAGAATAATGAGGTTAACACAATAGCTCAGTTTGAAGGGAAGGGGGATATATTTAGACACCGTGCTGACCACCGTTGTGGCAACAATAGCCTGGCAGACATGGCTGTTCTCCAGTGAGTCAGAGACTATTTCCATCTTGTTTGTACTACTTAATTGAACCCGACATACATAGACATGATGACATTTCATAATGTCTTCCAAACAGAGCAAGTAATGGATGGCAATATGAGGCTGTATCAAGAAGTTCGGACAAATTAGTAGCCATACAATAATAGGTGGATCTTAATTCAAGTCAGAGTGAGTGAGTGAGGTTTTCAAGCCACTTCTACCAATAATCCAGTCATTCTGATTTGACAATAGACGACCAATCAAATACTCATGATTGAGACAAGTTGTCTTGTCATCAGTGTTTTAGTTGACTTTTCAAATACAACCAGACCATGTTATAGCATGATGACTTCTTTCCATCTTTTCATTTAGAATATTTCTCTTCTAGCACTTCTAATCCTATTAAAAATATCAATGGATCAACGAGGCCCTCTTTTTGAATAAGAACCTATGCCAAAGTCAGAAGAGGCATTCTGATTTGTTGTTGATTTCAAGCTTGTGAATGAGAGGAATTCTTTGCTATGGTACTGATAAGGGAGATAGAGAAAGTGATGCACTTTTGTTTGTTTGTTTGTTTGTTTGTTTAATGCCGCACTCAGCAATATTCCAGATATATGACAACGGTCTGTATATAACTGAATCTGGACCAGACAATCCAGTGATAGACATCACGAACATCGATCCACGCAGAAGGGATACGATGACATGCATCAGCCACTTCAGCGAGCCTGACATCCTGTCACCTCTTACGACAAGCATAGTCGCCTTTTAGGACAAGCATGGGTTACTGAAGACCTTTTCTACCCCGGATCTCCACAGGTCTGCTACGGAAGTGAGTGTGTACAGGGTACATATCATATTATGTAGATATAAGATACATTGGATAATCGTGGATGATGACAGGGAACTTGAGAAATAGGTCCAACAGTTGGTACCCATGTGGGGAATCAAACCCCAGCCCTTCACGTGAAAAGTGAATGCCTTAACCACTTCACCACCCAATCGCCTCTACAAGCCACATGCCAAGTATACATAGGTCAATCTGACAGTAGTTCCCATCAGTATTCAAATTTGATAGAGGTCATGGGGTCCATGAAGTTTGTTCCTGAAGCATATGAACAGGTTAAATTTTAAACTTTATTCATTGGGGTTGTGACAATCTTTTATTTTCATGCTTAATTTCAAACCCTGCTATAGCTGTGATGATCACAGCATGTGACAGGGGATAGTAAGCATGATGAAGCGCTCGGTTATTTGTAAGGGTGCGAGGTATTCTCGATATTTCGGTAAATTGAAGTCCATTCTTTCCATGATACGCATCACAATATTATGTTTTAATACACGAAATATTGTTTGATTTTTATCATGGGTTTAATGTTATACACCTGGAAAATACACGTACATTTTAAATGTGGAGTTCGTCTGTGGCAGTGGTGTAACACCAAGTCATCACTGTCCTGGAGTGTGCATCCCTGTGTATTTATTAAATGAGGAAACATCATGCTGTTCCAGCATCTTGTTTTGTTCCATTTATGAACATCAATTCCTGCACTGATGTTTCAAATTGCGTTTGATTTCAAAATTTTGAATTGTACAATATATTATGATACATATCACAGTACAGCCTTCTGTATTGTAAAATATTGTATTACACTTTAAACTTCCAATACCCATTCCATAATTTGTCAGTTACTGAACTGGGGAGTCAGTGAACAACATTAACATATGGTGAAGTAATCCACGGGTTAAATCTCATAATTTCCTGTTTGGGTGAGTTACATCTTTTCTTGATTATGTGAGTGACATTTCCTCTCATGAATAATTAAAAATCAATAAAAAGGTCTGGGAATGATCCTAGTTGCTTAACATCACATGTCTGGAGAAGATTGTAATCAAACTGTGCAATACTTTTTATCTACAAAAAGTAAACAACTGCATTTACTTGGGCAAGATGCTGTTCACAGAATATACAGAATATAGTGCCATCAGGTCTATGAAATTGGAAAATCAAGTGATGACATAATTAAGACAGGAAGATCTAATTATTGTAGATAAATGTCCGGGTCAGATTATACACAGATTCTATTTAACATGTTAACAATAACAATTTAACACAAAAACAACAAAACCTGACTGGAAAAAGTAACAACAGTGTATAGTAATTCATTGCCATGTTACAAAATACATTTATAGGACAAACAACCACTGAATTCCTCAACACAGATGTCATCAGTCAATGTAATTCACACAGTCACAAGGCAGTTCAAAGTCCACCTGTTGTGAGTGAATCAGGTCATATGACTGACGCAGTAAGTCATGTGCCGGGAAATTCAACAATAGGTGCATAAAAGGAGGGGGCTGTGGGGGCTTAAATGTCATCCAGTCCAGCCAGCGATTATCTTGTGGAGTACTGTCTGAATATGTCTTATCTCTCTACAAACAGAGACAATAAGGACAAATAATTAGGTCAAAGTAAAGATTTTGACCTTGTTTGAGCATATCTAGTTTCTTGATTCACTGCCAGATGATACACTGCTTGGTTAGTATCAATATTGGTTCTGAATCAACTGGAAAATTAGAATGTAAACATTTACAGGAATTTGCGTAACATGTACAAAATATAAAACAATTTATTTATTGCTAATTATTCAAGCAATGCCAGCTTTTACTTTTCAAGAAGCAGACAAGGACGATAACAAGTAATAACAACTGAGTTGATAAGAATACACGACAAAATTAGAAACATATTCACGATTTCTCGTAAATTGCTTAAAAATACCAAAAATACAGAGGAGATCAATTATCATATTTACATATACAGCACTTGCATATGGGGCCTCACCAGCTCCTAACTATCTTTCTATAACCCTGACAACACAATGATAATAACTAAACTCCTAATTTCTAAATTTTCTAATATTTGCTGTCTGTAAACTTAAATGTTACAAAGATTCAAAGACCAAAAAATGTCCAATTTGTTTGCAGCATTCTAGGGGCTCTAGATATTATTTCTTATTCAAACAAATTTACAGGTAGCACTTTTGTTATCAACCCATGATGTATATTAGGATGATGTAGTTTAAACCTTTATGTGTATCTTCATTTCCTTAGGTTTGACATACTTAATAACTCTGGAATGTACTGTCTAGTCTTTCTCGCTCCATAAAATATGAATTATGGGAAAACAGCGAGGTTCCTCTCATTCCTGTCATGTACTCTCTGTCCTAATGTTCAAATTAAACCTTGACACGCATACAGCCTTGGTTCTATTTTGGTCAATCTCCACACTTACACAACCCTGGATGAAAACACACAACTATGAAAGTGACAGATGACTGATGACAAGCGTGACATGGCCATATGTCAAAACTTGGACCAGGGGTGACTTTTATATCAGAAAATGAACTGTACGTGTCACTAGTAAGTGTTGAAAAACATCACCCCATTGTTCATGACATGCTCTCATTGCTCTAACTTTGAAGTTCTGTTTTAATTAAAGAATGAACATGTTTCTAACATTCATTCAAGTTCAATAAAATCAAAAGTAAGTACCCAGATGTCAATAGCTTTGGTAACTCAAAACAAACTGGATGTCATGTATATCATCACATGACACAAACTGTGTGTCCAATGAACAAGTTTTTTAATCACGACATACTGCAGCCCTTTAAACAGACAAATACTTTTTTATATTTGATACATGATGAGGTTAAATGGTGTCACCTTATATGAGTTTGAAAATAATTGCCAATAATGTAATATGAACGAAGCATACACACCATCAAACAGGTGACATGTTCCCTAATGAACTAGTGGGTCTTACAAATCAATAGCAACCGACTCTACACCATAGAAAGGCCAAGAATTCAAAGCAATCATATGCACAATACAAAGATCCAATCCATATATACATCCTGTCGACATAAGAAATACTCTCTATTCAGCTGAGGTGCTTTAAAGTAATAACATACATGCAATTGCTGGATTTGTAAAAGTTTTGATGTAAACTGCCAGCATATCAACTGTTAGGGAGACTATCCAAAGAAGGTGACAAACACGAACTGAACCACAGATTACTTCATCAACACTTCCTAAGATAGAAACCTGTGTTAAAATCATCATAATATATTGAGCTCATTATCCGGACAAAACTGGTACATCTGTTGCCTTAAAATCAACATTGTACACCCACTGATGTGGAAAAACAAATGAAATAATGTATTCATGTGAGACATATTGATCTAATAGGGGCTTAATCCTGAGGTAAACATGTATTTCGTGCCAACAAACGATTTACGATTTGTAGGTCAGTTTGTCACGTGGGCTGACACAGTTTTCTTCTCGTGGGAAAGATTTTCTCACTTACAGCGAAATGAGATGGCGTTCTTTCATCAAATACTTAAACACAGACTACCAAAACATAATAAAGATAACCGAGAATATTCAGTATCAGGCTTCTCCAGCGCCATTTTCTTCTAACCTCTGAAGTTCAGCGTTGTCTTTGTTTCGACATTATAACAGTAAAATCTCAATTCCGCCAAATATACGAGAGCAATCGGTTTTCACGTGTGCAGACAAAGCTGATGGCTGCTTTGTAAAGTAAACAGTACTTGACACGAACAACATAAACACACACAGTTAATATTCATGATGATAAAAGAAGATGTTTGACAGAATTTCTGGGATGGAATATCTTGGTTTGATGTAAACAACTTCTAGAGCGTATGAGCTCCTTGTACAGACGGAGAGACAATGTGGTGGACGTCGTCATCATACGGATGTAATTACAAGAGGACATTGTTTAGAAACTTACCACAGTCAGAGGTTTTGTCATCTTGATTTGCGAACTTTGAAAAGCAGCTATCTGTCACGCATTTCACAAAGCAATATCAGCTGGACTTGTTTACATCAGCATACTATATTTAGTCAGCTCGTGACGTCACAAACAAAACACGTGCACGTGTACGAAAGGCAATTTTATTGGTCGAAGTGTTGTGAAGTGAACCAATCAAAGATGGTTTTACAGCTGCTATGATAACATTGTAGATGGCGCTGTCTGTCTAAGCATGGCGAGAAGGAAGTAAAGAAATTTTATCAACAATGTACGATCTTCCAGTGAATGTTTGCAGAATATTTTAATCAAATACTATGGGGAAAGAGCAGGAACTGCTGGAAGCGGCAAGAACTGGAAATGTTGCAGTTATAGAAAGATTGCTCGCCAGCAGAGTACGTCGATCTGCAGGAGGGAGCGCACTTACAAGCGCTCTTGCCAGGTGACAGCTCAACTTGGATAATACTCTCTGCATGACACTTTACGTTGTTAACCTAATTCTTGTTTTAAGCACCTGTGTAGAATTATAAGATGATGTTACCTCGTATGAGATGACGTTTGTGTTACCAGTACCGGTGTGATGTAGGTTTACGAAGAAATAAACAGCATTACTATTTTAATGAGGGTTAGGATGAAGTGAAGTCGCTTATTTCATTTATTTAGTTAGAATAGGTCTTCTGCAACCCATGCTTCCCGTAAAAGGCGACTATGCTTGTCGTAAGGCGACTTCAGGACCGCTGACTTGGCTGATGCGTGTCATTGTATGCAAATTGTGTGGATCGATGCTCATGATATCAATCACTGGATTGTCTGGTCCAGACTCCATTAATGACAGACCGCCATCATATAGCTGGAATATTTCTGAGTGTGGCGTTAAATAACAAACCAAACCATCCAAACAGTGATAAGACCATGAAAGTGGCTCTCCTGTGTCATCTTTCCTATAAATGTTTTTTTATTTTGTCAAAAACCATGTCAGCATCGATCTTCATGTATATTTTTGGTCTGCTGTCATGTCAAATGAAAGACATGACAGCAGACCAAATCTGCTTTCAATTGAAAATACTTGAAGCAGTTAGGCCTTATTCCAGTATTGTTATGCACTGTTGTACAAGTATACTTAGTCTCTATATATTTGGGGGCGGTCGGGAAGCTAAGTGGTTAAAGCGTTCGCTCGTCACGCCGAAGACCTGGGTTCGATTCCCGACATGGGTACAATGTGTGAAGCCCATTTCTGGTGTCCCCCCCGCCGTGATATTGCTGGAATATTGCTGAAAGCGGCGTAAAACCATACTCACTCACTCACTCTATATATTTGTATTTTCATGAAATTAGATAATTTTTTGAAAGTGTCTAATTTGTGCAATAACTAATAGTTTTTATGTAAGAAATACTGGATTGCCTTTAATAATATGATCACCACTGTCTTATTGTAATGACCTTATGTTCAGACGTCATGTTTTTACAGTATTATATGTGTATGTAAACTATCAAGGTGCCCATCATATATTGATTATTATGTTAAATGTCGCATGAAGTTCCGTCATCAACTCAAGATAGTATGACCCCTCTGTCTTAGAACATGTATGACCATTGTCAGAAAAGTGCACATTTTGACTCATGATTTAATTAGTGACATATGCAACAGAAACTCCCACCATGTTTTCATTATTAAGTTGCGACCATGTTGACTGGCACAAGTTTTTGTTCCGTGCAGTAAGTTGTTTCTAGCATTGTTTCATTTTTAAAAATTTCTGTTCCGTTATAAACACTTGTAAACCTGGGAACGTAATCGAAACATTTGATACTCAGATTGACTTGGCAAAATATATTTGTTTGTTTTGAGCTGCTGGGTTCAAGTGTTGATTGTGTTGTACACCTGTGGTGCAGTGTTGTGTAGGCTTACCTGTTATCTCATGTACATATAGTGGTTAAGATGTATTGTACCCAGAATTCAAAATATCATAAAAAGGAGTTGTCTCCCCTATTATTCCGGGCAGAGCAGCGTTATTTACAGTTAGTTACCTGGAAACTTTGCAGCAGTCATGATCACATTTTAACATGAACAAACTAAATAGAGAAATTATTATATATATTCAAAATACAATGACATGAACATCATTTTGAATGAATCACAATGTACATAAATAAGCGGCATCAATTCTAGAGGATAATAATCATCACATATTACTTGTATATATGGTAAAGGGATTTCAAGGATGCTGAAAAGTGTCTTGGCCATATAGCCATTATGGCATGTGTACTTAACATTTCGTAAAGGTTTTAGGGGACTTCATGCTGAAAATACAAACCTTCCCAAATAGACGTTAATGATTTCACCACTTCACTGAATACAGGTTAGATTTCATGGAAGATAACGCGTTTGTTTCTATATGAAATTAAATGCAGAGCCTCTCAAGTGTATTTTCTTTTATTGGTTGTGAGGAATTATGTGACATTTGTTTTTTCAGTCTCTGGAATTTCAAAGGAGTAAATGTGAACTGTGTGGACGCTAATGGCGGTACTCCTCTCCATCTTGCATCTCTCAATGGACACAGGTATGTGTGATTCTTTCATAGTGACAGTTTAGGAGGAATTGAAGCTTCAAACAAGATGACTTCTTCACTGTCGACATTGTTCCCCAAGTTTCAGGGTTAGATACGACGACTAGTTCATGAGTCCTGAAAATCTGGCAGGATTATTTGTGTTCTCAAAAGGTTAAGTCACATTGCACGAACCAGTATCTTGAAATGATCCACAGATTTAAGTAATAGTGTCCAGTTATGGGATACTCTGAATGATTGCTTTCTCTGAACCAGGTCAGTTATTGCTGGAGACGGGGAATTATGTTGTAAATATCCCCTGTGGCAATTCCTAGTTAGAACAGGTCCCCAACAAACTATGCTAGTCGTAAGAGGCGACTTAATGGATTGGGTGGTGAGGGCTGTTGACATGGTTGGTGCATGTCATCGTATCCCAATTGTGTAGATCGAAGCTCATGATGTCAATCACTGGATCGTCTGGTCCAGACTTGATTATTTACCGACCGCCGTCATTGTACCCTGATGTTGTGGACAGTTGCTCATAATATCAATCACTGGATCGTCTGGTCCAGACTTGATTATTTACAGACCACCGTCATTGTACCCTGATGTTGTGGATAGTTGCTCATAATATCAATCAGTGGATTGTCTGGTTCAGGAACGATAATCTACAGGGCTTTGTCATATGGTGGCAGTGCTGTTCACAGTGTCATTAACTAACAGAAAAGCAATATTTTGAACATTCATTTTTTAATTGGGATTTCTTACTGGCAAGATGGTGGCTTAGGATAAGAGTGAATGTCGTTTGAGGGAGGGGATGCTTGTATTTCAGAAACTGTATCGAGGTTAGAGGGAATGAATTTGTTGATTGGTAACCAGTAACCAGTCCACAACACTATATGTGTGGTCTACAAGATGCCTGTGAGATGTTGTGCACAGCTGTTTAATCAATAGATATGATAGGGTGTATTCATTCAAGACGACAGACCAATCAATAATGAATCCAAAAGAAGTGACACAAAATTATCATGTAGGCTGAGACCAGATTCACTGTCTGTTATCTGATTAATGCTGTCAGAGATAGTTATATAAGAGAGTAGCATGGCACGCTTCATTGAACACAAGGGTTGATCACGCCTCTCAGCATTACCATGTGTCCTCTGAGCTCATGTACAGAGTCCAAGGAGTACTGTGTTTGGCAATAAACCCCCTCATTATGTGAAACACCTAATTAGCTGGTACAGATTTAGGAAGGGTTTGATCAGAGCTAAAGATAACCTTTGGTTATTTGGGTATTTTACCCAGGGGTTTGATTTGATGGGGTATTCACAATTTTTAGAGGGTATTCAATTTTATTTACTCATCCGTTTCTTGACATTTCGGTATTTTAACTTGTTGTGTACCAATCCCTGTAAATCATTTAAAACTATGTGAATAGTTTACCCATCTGCATCTACATGCTGCTCTAGCCTGGAAGCCTTATTGGTTTGCAGAACCTAGCATTGTAAGAAAAGCGCTATGTTTTAACCACCAATCAGTGACTGTTTACATTGACTAGGTACAGTGTGCTTTTCAATTGGCATCTCTTATTATGTTGGTCGCACAAGCTTTTCCTCATGTAACTGTCAGTAAGTGAATTTCACAAACGGCTGATACACAATCATTTTATCTAACAGTCATAATATACACATTAATTTTATTTTGTTGCATATTTGAGACGCTAATACTGATTTTATAGTGCTAGCCCACTGAGATACCGTGCCACTCTTGAATGAACTTGAACATGAATACCCCACTCAGATAGTCAGAGCTACAGATAAGCAGCATATTTACATAAAATACTCCCACAAAATATTCAAAACCCAAATACTTTCAATTAACTCGTGTACAGAAACTCATGCATTAAATGAAGAACTCAAATGTATAAAAACAGCACACGTAAATACCCAATAAAGCTTTTTCAGCATGCGTACAAAGGAGCTAATTTCTGAAACACATTTACAAGCTAATTTACTTTCCGAGTCAAGCCTATATTTAGCACCGCTATATACATCCAAAACATTATTTCATTTTTTTTAAATCTCAAAATGCTTACTCAAAAGCCCAATAGAGTGATGAATAGATGAGTGAAAAAATATTGGTTACCCAATGAAAAGTGTAGTAAAATGGAAACCTTCGAGTAAAAACTCAATTGCTCAAGAAGTTATTTGGAGCTCTGTCAGTACACTGGCTCCGATCCGACCAGTCCTTGTTTTAGCCCCAAAATGGCGAGCATCAGGCCGGATAACACCAAGTGCCATATTTTATGACGTGACCAGGGATTGAATTGTCAAGAGATATATGCATCTCAGGACTCATGGAGTACAGCAGGATGTGCTGTGTTATGACTAACTATGCTCTTGGCAGGCACATTTTGGAAAGAAAATGTTATTTTGTTCAAAACTGAAATTATTTAAAGTTCTTATTTTCCAAAATTCAGAAGTATTGCAAAGGGTAAGAATAGAGACCTTCAGATTTTAATACTTTACAGCATGCTTAATCACAAACATTTGAATATAATTGAATTTAAAAAAATGGAAAATAGTGTAAAACAGACAATTAAAAATGATGGCCTAACCATCATCCAAACGAAACCATGCGCACTGGGGTTAAAACAGGTTTACCAGTTTTGTCATAGAGCACAATTTTTACAATCAGGACTCTTATTTTTTAATCTCATTATGGTGCTTTTCTGTCTGCTCATTCGTTTGATCACTGTGTCCGTAGCCTTCGCCAAGAATTAGTCACACCATTGAAGATGCCCTCACTTGTCTACTCAGGGGATTAATCCCTGGCTGAGTATTTGTGATGTAATCACTAATCTCTGAGGGCAGCAGGTGGTTTATGGTACTCAAACAGGATGTTAGTCATAAAAAGCTCGTTACAGACATTAGTTGTTATCTTGATTAATTATTCACAATGTCAAGATCAAAGTCATTTCACAGACAACGTATGCAATGTTGTTGTCTGGGCCCGTGCCTCAAAGCGATCGTAGCGCTAAGATGATCATAACTCCCATATTTACGACTTACATAGACTTACGACAGTCGTAGCGCTAAGATTGCTCTGTGGAACGGGGCCCTGGTCAGTTGCGGGTCCACTTTTCAGCTTCAACGGGGCTTGAAATTGCTGGCATATCAGAAAGAATCGGGAATCGAACCCGGATCTTCGGCATGACAAGCGAACGCTTTAAGCACTAGGCTACCCACCCTGTAGACTGACATCTAGTCTCTGAAATGAACATATCATACAGAAAAGAGAGTTGTTCAGTTATCTTAATAAAAATAGAATAAAAGGGAGCCCAGTGACTCTCTTCATGATACTGCAGTAATCTAGATTTGCCAAACATTATAGACTTGCATGGGCTGTATTTGATATATATTTGTATCAGGGTCTGTAAGACAGACTACCCACCCTGGTGTTGAAAGAGTTAATAGCAATCCTATCATAAAAACTGTTTTGTTCTTGTGGTTTTCTTTCTTAAACTTTTTGAGATAACAATAAATAAACGTATAAAGAGGTTTTAGAGCTGTATTTCAGGGAAGTCATCATTTCTTTCCACTTGTTGGGTGTATCGTGATACCAGTAGTAACTGTATACAAATCATATCTCAAGATACCAGGCGCTACTCAGCTCTACCATCCAACTTCCCTTATGGGTAAGAAAACTATATTAACATGAATTGGGAATTTTTTTATTTTCAATTTGGTAGTTTTTAATGACATTTGCTGTAGATATTGGGCCAAAGATCGTCATCTGAGAAAGTTTCGATAAATCCCTGAATATTTGTCAAGAATCTGTCCCTGAATTATTATCTGTTAAACAATTTTGTGACAAGGACAATTAATTCAGCCGTTAATGTTCAACACTTTTCCTGTTGCATCATAGAATCACTTCCCTATGTTTTCTGTAGTGTCAGGCCTGACTCAGGCTTATGTCATCATGTTAGTTGCACACAAGATAGTCATAGTGATCTGTCAGTGAGATCCTATTGCGATTGTATTGCAATAGTAACCCACGCTATTGTAATAGTATTGCGATAGTTGTCAACTCCATAGAAGTAGACCCACTATATGGCTTGTTAATTATATTTTTCAATGTAATAGAAATGAATACAAGTGTTGCTGACCATTTCAAAGACGGCCATTTTCCCTTTCACTACTCACAGCGATAGCCCGTTTGCGGAGCTCTCTATACTGTCACTGCCACCAGTCAAAACTCCCCACTGTGATAGGTGACCAAAACCATGCTTGGAGTTGAACTCGCAACTGAATGACCATTATGTTTACAAACAAGTGACGTCTGTCACAACGCCGAATACACTTACCCCTGCTAAATTACTTTCTTTGTTTGTCACTTGTCATTTGAACTTCTATCATTAAAACTATCATGTCATTGATATAGGAAGAATGTAAGGGAGAAGTTGGTTGATTTTCCGTTACTCTGAAATCTCGAACAAATCTGATTATACAAACAACAAAGCTAATTCATCTGGAAAACATAATCCGTCGTAAACCTTTTCAAAATGAAATATGATGACTTTCCAAAGATATAAACAAAAGTATGAAAGTTAATATGTTTGGGGCTAGAGGCCAAATTTCAAGATTCTTGTAATGGCCGCAACAACACTGGTGGCAGCGATGCTACTGAGAGTTTAACGAAGGTGTCACACGCTGGGAAGGAGCTTGTCACTACTTATACCAAAGGGAAGTAACTCTAATCTAAATAAGTAGTTATAATCGTTGCTAACACAGGCATGTTTGAAATTCACACAAAATATGTTGTATTTATAACTCATTGCCATTATTGAAACTATGGATTGTTATGCATACTGTCACTGATACTATTGGTACTTTTTAATTCCTCTCAAACAATTAGGTCAAACAATTGCAATGGTTCAAGCCCGTGAAGATTCCGGGGAAGAATAGGTCTTCAGCAACCCACGCTTGCCGTAAAAGGTGACTATGCTTGTTGTAAAAGGCGACTAACGGGATCGGGGTGTCAGGCTCGCTGACTTGGTTGATGCATGGCCATCAATCCCAATTGCGTTGGTTGATGCTCATGATATCAACCACTGGATTGCCTCATCCAGACTCGATTATTTACAGACCGCCGTCATATAGCTGGAATATTGCTGAGTGCGGCGTTGAACAACAAACCAACCAAACCAAAAGCAATGGTTCGATAGCGTGATATGACGTTACACTTCTAGTATTTCCAGGTGTAATACAGAGCCTGCAAGGGTATTAGCTGCATGGGCACAGGAGCAATGTCTCACACTGACAATATCTGTCAGTGGTCCAAAGGACCAGCACAATAAAATATCTCCTGGTTCTGTTAGATCTCTACTAGACACTTTGGTGCTGCCCAAAAGGGTTTAACATTAGATGACAATACTTTATTCTAATTCTTGAAGCTCAATGTTTACCAAATGGCAGAAATAAAAACAAGGTAATGTTGGTTAACTTCAGAGGTTTATTTGTTTGCAACAGGTCAACTTTTCTCCTTTTCCCAGATAACACCAGTACCTCACACTGAAATTAGATGTTACATACAAGTGAGGGCACAATTAGCATGAGAAGCCAGTCAAGACAGTAGAGCTGGGACGAGTCCAAATTGACTACCCGGGTACCCGCCCCCCTCTTACCCTACCCTACCCGGATACCCACTCTAGGTCTCAGGAGAGCAATTAGCATGAGCAATTAGCATGAGAAGCCAGTCAAGACAGTAGAGCTGGGACGAGTCCAAATTTACTACCCGGGTACCCGCCCCCCTCTTACCCTACCCTACCCGGATACCCACTCTAGGTCTCAGGAGATGTCTCAAACTGTCCTGTGGGTACCCGGGTCCTACTCAGTACCCACCCGACCAGGGTACCCGAGTTGCCCGTCCCAGCCCTACAAGACAGGTACTGGTTTTGCTTAGAGTACAAGCAACCTCTGGACCACCATTTATTTAATTTAACTGGCCCTTAAGAAAATATACTAGACTCTGACCTGCAGCAGTAGAAACTAACATTTTTGGTCCATTAGTCCTTATAATGATAACATAATTTCTACTTGTCCTTATGATACCTTAGCTGTTGGGGCAGTTTTACAAGGACTACAGGACTAGTGCCAATTTCTAACACTGTTTACCCACCCCAATTACATACAGAGTCTGAGGAAAATGAAAACCACAATAGTTTGTTTGTTTGTTTGTTTGTTTGTTTGTTATTCAGCACCACACCCAGCAATACTCAAGTTATACAACGGTGGTCTGTAAATATTTGAGTCTGGATCAGACAATCCAGTTATTGATATAATGAGCATTGATCCACACATTTTGGATATGATGACATGCATTAAGCAAGTCAGTGAGCCTGACCACCCGATCCCATTAGTTGCCTCTTTTGACAAGCACAGTCGCCTTATAAGGCAAGCATGGGTTGCTGAAGACCCATTCTACCCCAGATCTTCACGGCAGGCATGGGTTATTAAAGACCTATTCTACCCCGGATCTTCACAGGTCCTTTCTATTATGTATTACTGAACAATAATTTAGCTGAATGAATCTGAAAATGTTTTATTGGACAGACGAAGTGTTAGCCTAAGCCTGAGTATGACGTATTCCATTATGATTCTGTAGTAAACAACTGTCGTCTCACAAGGTCAGCCATGATGCCATATATGTGGATCAACTTGGTGAAGTAATGTTAAAGTAATGATTTATGAACAAAACAACAGAAATTCTGCTGAACAATCATTTCATTGATTTGTCCAGTCAGCATTTCTTAGAATGGAATTTATGGTAAACAACTTCTTGAATAAACTATTGTGGCAATGTTTCAGTATAGATCCTTATGCCGTTGTGAAGACTGTCTTGCTTGACAACGGTATAAGGATCTCTACAGAAACATCGCTATGATGGTATATTAAAGATGTTGTTATCCATAAATTGTGTCGACTTAATCATTTCATTGATAGACATTGATTTTTTTATATTACCACAAGGGTATGGATATAGGTGAAATTATTTTCAGCAATTCTCACAGAGCATTACAACCAGTGTTCCATTGCTTTTGTTGGGGGCACGGGTGGCCCAGTTGTCTAAGGTGCCGCGATTCCCTGTGCAGAGTTGCGTCCCTTGGGCACGCCAGAAACCTATGATTGTGGGTTCGAATCTCGGTTCGCCCCAATTATGTTCCTAGGTTTGTCAGCACCTTACCCGTGCTCGTGGGTTTCACTAAAGTGGTAAACGTCTGAGACCTGCATCACTTCGGGCATTCCTCCATTAAGCTGACATGCCGTGATAAAACTGGAATACTGTTAAAAGTGGCGTTAAACCCAACTCACTCTCTCACTCCATTATTTTCGCTGCTTATGGCGAGGCCTATAGCAATGTGACTTTGCTATTACTCCTGGCCATGGGCCAGAGGACAAATGAAGTCAATCCATCCTGGAAGATATCATCATTTCCTGGTTGATACAGATTGTTTGTGGATGTTGGTTTCCCAAACTTTTAATAGGTAATTACTCCCAAACCTCAAGATAAGCATATCAATGCTATCATGGCACAAAATGCTCCGTCAGGACTTTATTCAGCCCTGTATATACTCCTATTAGTTTCCAATCAATGTTTTTACCATTATCATCGGTGCCATGATCAATGTTTTACCATTATCATCGGTGCCACGATCAATGTTTTACCATTATCATTGGTGCCACAAGAGGACCAATACAAAGAGATTTCCATTCTTGTTGCACAATAGACATGCAATGTTTGGGGTAGAATTCAGCTGGGTTTTTTTTTACTTAGGGAATTTTTTGTTAATTATTCATCATGTTCATATGCTACAAAGTTAATTAGGGAGTCAGATCAGGTGGTAATAAAATCATCTGAGTTGTGTAACCATGGTAATTCAGTCACTTCCATAGCCAGTCAACTCATATGGAACATTTGAAGTGGGTTTCTCAAACAGAACATGTTGTTCTTGTTGTAAATACATGATGTTTAAACTGCAAACTAATTTTGTTAAATTTGAAAGAATACTGTTCCCCGATCGTGATTTCCAAGTTCTATTTACCAACGTGTCATAAGTAAGATACAAGGAATAATGACACTCTTGTCTGTCCTGCTCTGATATGACCTGTGCAGGTGTATTCTTCAGGATAGCCCAGTGGTAAAAGTGCTTGCTTGTCTTGCCGGAGGCCTGAATTTGATTCCCACATATCAAGGTTTCAGATGGCTGTTGGTCACCGGTAATAGACCGATAAAATTTTGGTTTGTTTAAGTTGTTGGACTTTGACTGATAGAAATGATTAGCAAGGCGTCACAAGTGTCATAATTTCATGATTAAAAAGTAAATAGTAAGGATTATTCCTACTTACAGTATAAAGTTACGTGACATTCTGAGAATGTACAGTACACATATTGTCCTTTTTTCAATCAGAGTTTTCAGCATCATGCCTGTATAATTGCGCATGACACTGTAACATTTTTGTCGGACCATAGGCTTTCGGACATCATACATTTTCTATCACGATTACTTGCACTATAACGAGGGGTGTCGGGGGGGTGAAGTTTATGGCAGTATTCTCCCAGACCCAATCTCATTAAAATCAGACCTTAGTTCTCGCTACCGCTTAACAAAGATCTGAAGACATCCCATAAGGGGTCACGTCAGAATGACCTTCATCCGACCAATCAGAGCGTCACTTACCAGATCATGAAAGTGACAGTCGGAATGTGATTTCTAATCAGACAACCTCGAAAACATTAACACGGGATATTCCAAAAGATAGTTACAGGTTTAACAACTGAATCCATACAATCTAGGCAATCTATTAGCCATTCCAGAATGTTCTTTTGTTCAGGTTTCAAATTTGTAATAGAGAATTTGTCAAAATATGTTTTTCGAAGCGTAGTCGCCAGTTTGAAATTAGTGCCATAAAGCACGAGAAAGCTGCCTTCTGATTGGTCATTCCATTGGTCGTTCAAAGTTCGTGCAAGGTCGGTCTGACGTGACCTGTAATGGGATGTCCTCAGATCTTTGTTTAGCGGTAGCGCGAACTAAGATCTGATTTTAATGAGATTGCTCCCAGACCTGGCAGGTAACTGGTTGCGTGGGAGCTATGCCCTTTTTTTTCTTAAAAGTATTGATTTAATTTTGTAATTTTACTGCATCCGCCAATTTTGTTTATTTGACTTATTAACTTTTGCCACTGACATTTCTTGGGTCCAAGTCATTGACCTACATACAGCCTTTTATGTCAAAATCGCTGTGGAGGTACAATGTGTGGAGTCTGTGATGTTGCTGGAATATTGTCCACAGCACTAGTGGCCATGCATCGATTACAAGTTTAATATCAAATGTTTTCGTCGGTGCTTGGCTACATTATCAATAGTATCAAAAGGCATTAATATTTCTAAAAACATATTTCTTAACTTTACCAAAAATATACCCTGCTACGCGAATCACATGGTTATCAGACAGAAAGAGGACTTCTTTCCAAGCTATCTGTTGTTGAATCAGGGTCGGTGCGGATGTGTTAGTCTTTGTCATTTTGGCCAATATCGTGAGAAAATATACTTTGTGGATGGTAGTTGTACCTAAGTTTGTTTTAATTATCGCAATACTGTTGCGGTAGTAAAAATGCCCTTAGTGGGGACCAAGGGTCCAGATTGGTGCATTATCAAGGACATAATTCAGGGTTAGAAACTAACAATTTTCATCCACTAGTCCTTATAATGCTAACATATAGCAAAACCCTTAAAAAGGGCTAATTTCTACTAGTCCTTATGATACCTTTACCATTTGGCAGTTTGGCAAGGACTATAGGACTAGTGCCAATTTCTAACCCTGACATTGACTGATGACAAGATGTTTTCTTGTACTACAAGTTGTAGTGCTTATGAAGAATGTCTTATCAAAAGTTGGTGGAATCATGGAAATAACCTAATGTCTTTTGTCTCCAGCAAAATCAGTGATCACCCTCTATTTGTGACCTCAAAATGAATGTACGACCCTGCAGCTGGACAGCAACCAGATTTTATGATGAATAATGATGAAAAATGTAACTGGAATGTGTCTGCTGGCACTTTCACAGTTCCATAGGTGCCGAAAAACAGGACAACTGTTGACAGTAATTGGGACTCCCGAGAAATGTCTGTGAACAAATGGACTTTTAATATGTTTGCTGACATTACTTACAACAAGCCCCAGAAATGATGACTCTGCAGTATTTACAGTATCTAGAATTGTTATTTAGGGGCAGATGTTTGCTTAACACTATGGCGCCTGGACATTTTGGTCAGCACTAACACAAGCAGCTGCATCCAACGAGGCTTCATCTAGCAACTCGAGTCTTCAGGAGCATTAACTTGTGTTTCGGATGATAGAATATATTGATCAGGCACCGAGTAGGGTGAGGCTGTCGATACTTGACATCAAACGAGACAAAACGATGGAATCCTTGTAAAAACCTTGACGACTGATTTCTTGGTAACGTGAATAAGATTGTGACCTGGTGGAATTACTGGCTTACGTGCCGAATGAGATATTTCTCTTGATTGGCATTGAAAGGGATTTTAGACACACTGGCTGTCAGATATATTGATACAGAATATGTGTGGCCTCTGTTTATATGCTTGTCTTGTTTATTCATTTCGGTAGTCTTTGTATGCTGGAATTGGTGTGGCAGGATGGTAGTGGTTGATGCTGGGCTGTGTGATTGACCGTTTCTCTGTGGAACAAAGGGACAAGATTGAGATGTTTCCAAACACTTGATGGATTTATCTGGGTCAGGTCATGTTCCACCAATCTTTATGAAATAGTTACCCATAACAGAAGTATGGCCACAGTAAATGTTTTAGAACCAGACAGGGATCAATATTTAAGTTGGATCGGGTGGTTACAGTATGATATTAACATGGCCCAACACCATAATCATTATTCCCCACGGGGGCACGGGTGGCTCAGTCGTCTAAGGCGCTGCGATTCACTGTGCAGAGTTGCGTCCCTAAGGCACGCCAGAAACCTATGATTGTGGGTTCGAATCCCGGTTCACCCCGATTATGTTTCTAGGTTTGTCAGCACCATACCCGTGGGTTTCACTGAAGTGGTAAACGTCGGAGACCTGCATAACTTCGGGCTTTCCTCCCACATAAAGCTGACACGCCTTGATAGAACTGGAATACTGTTAAAAGCGGCGTTAAACCCAACTCACTCACTCATTCACATTATTCCCCACTGATACATGTTCTTTGGTCCAATAATAATTATTCCCCACATATACATGTGGTATGGTCCGATAATAATTATTCCCCACATATACATGTGGTATGGTCCGATAATAATTATTCCCCACGTATACTTGTGGTATGGCCCAATAAAAATTATTCCCCACTTATACATGTGGTATGTCCCAATAATAATTATTCCCCACATATACATGTTGTATGGTCCAATAATGACTATTCCCGACCTATACGTGTGGTATGGCCCAATTATAACTATTCTCTACATATACATGTGATATAGCCCAATAATGACTATTCCCCACATATACATGTGGTATGGCCCAATAATAATTATTCTCCACTTATGCATGTGGTATGGTAAGTACTATTATTCCCCAGATAAACATGTGATATGGTCAGTACTATTATTGCCCACATAAACATGTGATATGGTCAGTACTATTATTCCCCACATTTTCATGTGATATGGTCAGTACTATTATTCCCCACATATACATGTGATGTGGTCAGTACTATTATTCCCCACATATACATGTGATATGGATAGTACTATTATTCCCCACATAAACATGTGATATGGATAGTACTATTATTCCCCACATATACATGTGATATGGTCAGTACTATTATTGCCCACATAAACATGTGATATGCTCAGTACTATTATTCCACAAATAAAAACATGTGATATGGTCAGTACTATTATTGCCCACATAAACATGTGATATGGTCAGTACTAATATTCCCCACATAAACATGTGATATGGATAGTACTATTATTCCCCACATAAACATGTGATATGGTCAGTACTATTATTTCCCACATAAACATGTGATATGGTCAGTACTATTATTCCCCACATAAACATGTGATATGATCAGTACTATTATTTCCCACATAAACATGTGATATGATCAGTACTATTATTCCCCACATATAAATTATGCATAGCTTAACACTTTTATTCCCTCAATATAAATGGTGCTTAGCTTAACACTATTATTATCCAGATATACATGTGATATTCCCCAGTACCATTATTCACCACGGACATGTGACAAAGCCAAACACTATTGTTTTCCACATATTTGACATGGACCCAAACCACCAGTTCATACAGAAATCTGTACACAATGCTATCCCCGTTTCTGTATTGTGTACATCCAGCCTCTGTGATTTAAAGGTTCTAAGATTCATCCAACAGAATTATCCACCCCTATCCCTGAGTCCGAGGTGACGGTGACATTCTTATTTGCCAGAGCCGGCCTGAAAGCCTTTGTAAGCCCACATTTGCAAGTGTTTCTCTGCAAATTAGAGCACAGATCATTAATCAATATAAAGCGGTGACCAGCATGACCCTCTGTGTTTGTACTGGAGGCCTTCGCAGGCCGGGTCTTAGAACCACCAACAGTCTGAACCTTCAGGCCTCATCCTGCCTGGCAACACATACAGTGGGAATACCGACGTCGTCTAGTGGATAGAGCATCTGGCTTGATGGAGTGATTTCCATGCTCATTATTCCAAAAGACGTTGGGGCAGTTGGTTAGCCTTGTGGTTAAGGCTTTCGCTCGTCACGCTGAAGAGCCAGGTTCGATTCCTGACATGGGTACAATGTGTGAAACCCTTTTCTGGTGTCCTCCTCCATGATATTGCTGGAATATTGCTAAAAGTGGCGTAAAACTATACTCACTCACTCACTCACTCACTCCAAACGACGTTAAAATATGCTACTTGTTCTGATCCTGCCTTGCACATTAAGGGGTAAAACATGGACTGGTTGGCTTGGCCTCAAGTGGGCCCTTCAGGTTCGAGAAATTTATCTTAGCTGTGCAGGGGTAGACACCTTGGTCATAACCAACTCGTCTGCAGCTCAGTTTGCAAAATAACTAGATTGGGGTTAAAACATGTCCGTCTAGATATTTACTAGTCTCACTTATGACAGCTTTCTAAATTCATGCTAGTCTGAGACTTTTATTGAGGACAGGGAAGCATTCAATGCTGGTTGTCATCGCAGACAAGTACCGTTTGAGGGCTGTAATTCTGACCAGTTCGCAGTGCTTCAATTTTTCTAAAACTGGAACTCAACAAGACTGATAGAAAATGTAAGCAAAAGAAACATGTTTGTCCTGTTCAAACAGGACTAGGTACAAACACTGAGGACCAGTGAAATGAGGTTTACAGTGTTGTGACTTAGGCTGCTGAGGAAAGACAAGTCACGGTTTAGAGACTCCACTGTTATTGGTGCTGACAGTCTGAGGTCTGGCTAGCCAGACACGCTGAAGCCTGGGAGAGGAAGCCTCAATGTTGATGGTTAGGGAGAGCAACGTTAATGGAGCTCTAATTCTGATGTGGTTCTGGTCCTGTGGGTTCCATGATGTTCTTCAGAATACTCGAGAGAGGACGGGGTCTGTTAGCTGTAGGCCTTTTATCTTGCCTTTGGGCCGAAGGGATTGTTCTCAGACACACAGCTATTGAATTAAAAGACTTTTTAATTGAAATTGGCTTTTAATCTAAGATCATTAATGTTGTTTTAGTTTATTCCAGCAATGACTAGTTTGTCTTTTTTTGCTGTTCGATGTCTCTGATTAGGAAATAATCATTTTCTGTTATATTTTGAGTTTTTGTGTGTGCCTTATTGAAAATTTGAATTTCAATATTAGAACATAGTGGGTTTGAACAGCGAAGCCATAACACAATTATCTTGATTATTTCTGCTAATAAGTGCCCACGACAATATTTGCTAATATTGGCTCGTGAGCAATCCCAATTAGCACCCCTTCCAATTAATCAATGTACACAAGACTTATTTATTTGTGTATAATATGCACTCGTGTGTTATATGCACCCTTAATTATGGGCAATTAAATTCTGGAAAAATATATCTGTCGTGTATGATACGCACATACTTTTCTTTTGTATCATTTCAGGCTATCAGCATAAACTACAACGTTTACGATCTTTCAACTCATTTTATTTTTTCACCAATATTTTATAAAATAAGAGCCCCCTATTTCTAATTTTGAGAGCGCCCTGGGCACTTATTACATCGAATACGGTATGCAAAATTTATGCAAATTCTTAGGTGGTTACAAAACTGACATGTTAAGCGGAATTGATCAGTTCTGGAATATATGAATTAAGGGATTTCATGTAGACATCTAAACAATAGTTTCTTTCTACCAG
Source organism: Haliotis cracherodii (assembly GCF_022045235.1). NCBI lineage: Eukaryota > Metazoa > Mollusca > Gastropoda > Lepetellida > Haliotidae > Haliotis > Haliotis cracherodii. The sequence goes on from NW_027266270.1 coordinate 4,969,521, forward strand.
TAATATTTACACCAGCATGCCAATATATATATCTCTTGCGGTTGGGTAGCCTAGTGGTTAAAGCATTCATTCGTCTTGTCGAAGACCCAGGTTCGATTCGCGACATGGGTACATTGTGTGAAGCCAATTTCTGTTGTCCCCTGCTGTGATATTGCTGGAATATTGCTGAAAGCGGCGTAAAACCATACTCTCTCACTCACTTGCTCTCTTTTTAGCATCTATTTCTGGGTTTAGATAATGTGGACCCTTTGGGGTCAGACTACGGCCAGTCGGAGCGTTTTGTGTCCTCACTGTCTCAAGATTTTCCCAGCAAACTGAGCTGCAGAAGAGTTGGTAATGAACAAGGTGTCTACCCCTGCACAGCTAAGATACATTTTTTCTCGAACCTGAAGGGCCCACTTAGAACTCATGTATTCTTGACAACAGGGGCACGGGTGGCCCAGTCTTCTAAGGCCCTGCAATTCGCTTTGCAGAGTTGCGTCCCTTGGGCACGCCAGAAACCTGTGATTGTGGGTTCGAATCCTTGTTCGCCCCAATTATGTTTCTAGGTTTGTCAGCACCATACCCGTGCTCGTGGGTTTCACCAAAGTGGTAAATGTCTAAGACCTGCATCACTTCGGGCTTTCCTCCCACATTAAGCTGACACGCCGCGATATAACTGAAATACTGTTAAAAGTGGCGTTAAACCCAACTCACTCACTCACTCACTCACTTACTCACTCACTCACTCAATGAAAACAAGATGGTGACACCAATATTGTGTGTAAATCCTGCCATTAGCTCCTGTTGATGTTGCATCCTCCTCTACATTCATACAAAGGGCTGAGATATTGCCAGTGTCACATTTGATCTAAACTAACTGGTGGACTTGAAATACATAAGGACATAAGTCGGAGTGAGTGTTGGCTGGATGGGGTGAAGAGGCTGACAGTGACTCTCTGTTGTGTTTCAACTCAAGTTGCTTTTGTTACCATGGTTACAGATCTCGGGTAGACAGAGCTACAGATAAGCAGCGTATTTGCCTAAAGTACCCCCAAAAATATTCAAAACCCAATTACTTTCTATTAACTTGCATACAGAAACGCATGCATTAAATGAAGTACCCAAATGTATAAACACAGCTTGTGTAAATACCCAATGAAGATTTTTCAGCATGCGTACAAAGGAATTAATTTCCGAAACACAATTACGAGATAATTTACTTTCCGTGTCAAGCCTATGTATTTAGAACAGTTATATATACATCTAAAACATTATTTCATATTTTGTTTTAAATCTTAAAATGTTCACTAATTTTGGGAAAAACCCAAAAGAGTGAAGAATAGATGAGTGAAAAGAATAGTGGTTACCCAATGAAAAATGTCATAACTCAATTAAAATAGAAACCCTAGAGTAAACAATACATTCAATGTAGACCCCAAAGTCATGTGACTGAGTCTGACCTCAAATATTGACTCGTCACATGATCTGTATTGACCTGTCACGTGATGAATATTGACTCGTCTGCTAGAAAACAAGATTGTGTCTGATACAAACATTTTACGATTTGTAGCTAAGTAACTGTAATGAAACAGAGGACTGTTTAAAGTCTTCATGAACTTTAAGATGGATTTCTGTATAACAAAACAAACAATTACTCTTGAAGAGATAAATATGTGAAAACAAGGACCCTTGGTCCCGACCCCTTTGGCGTCAGTGAAGTCTCTGATGGACCACCTTAGGGGTCAGGTCTGAGGTCCTTGTTTTTGCATATTGACCTCGTCAAATGTAATTATTTGTATAATCTTGAGCCTTCGTCCCTCTTATCAACAAACATTGTTTATGACCATAGTTGTAAACAATGGGTGTTTCAGCGTTCCGTAGATACGCAGGTATCATTATGGTATTGATTTCTGGCCTTCTCTCCCACTCCCCCCATTCCCTCGTCCCAGATGTCCATCTCAGCAACTTCAGATGGGGAGTTGTCTATGTGAGCAGTAAAGTGATGCTAAGCGTCAATTATTCTTGTAAATGACTGGTTACTCTGAATCTATCTACCTCAGTGAACTTCATGGTAGCTGAGCTGAAGGAACTGTCGACCACCTCCGTGGTCTTGTGGTAGAGCGTGCGCTAGAGCGGAAGGTCCGGGGTTCGATCCCTGGCCGCGTCATACGAAAAGACGTTAAAAGATTGTACTTGTTGTTACCCTGTCTGGTCGTCATAATTAAGGGGCTAAAACAAGGACTGGTCGGCTCGGAGTCAGTATACTGTGTCTGGGTGGGATATTCATGTTAAACTGCGGTGGTATCTCAGTGTGCTAGCACTATAAATCAGCATCAGTCCGGACTAGTACAAGCAGCTACACACACACATACACGTGCATGCATGTGGCTATATAAGTGCAATAATCTTGGACACGACGTTTAACCCAATTTCACCTCACCTCACCTCACCTCACCTGAAGGAACTGTCACTGTCAGAAGGACACTTGCACACTTAAATATTCAGTTATTCCGAGCGACTCACAGGATCGGGTGGGCAGTCTCGCTGCCTTGGTTGATGATGCATGTCATCGTTCCCAATTGCATGGATCGATGCTCATGATGTCAATCACTGGATTATATGGCCCAGACTCAATTATTTACGGACTGCCATCATATTACTGGAATATTGCTGAGGGTGGCATTAAACAACAAACAAAAACAAACAAACAGTTATTCCAAATGTAGGTTTTGTTTGTTTAGTTAGTGTCTGCTTAAGTATATCAATTACATTCATATCATTGTCAATAAGCTTTAGTTTGTTGTTTTTATATTATTTCACAATATGAACTATTCAATTATGGTGTGACTGCAATCTGACTCAGCATGGTAACTTGAAGTGGACACAGGGCCAGTTGTGATGTCAAGAGCATGTGATGAGATGCTACAGTTTGACATCAGGATAATTATTCCTACGTACTGACCAGCTGAGTTGTATGGGTTTTTACCAGACTGTAACTTGCCAGGCAGATATGTAGATTCTTTAGAATGAAATGGCAGCGATATGTATAACCAATAGTGTTAACTAGGCTGAGGCTTGACGTTGGCTGTTGTTACGTACAGTGAGTGAGTGAGTTGGGTTTAACGCAGCTTTTAACAGTATTTCAGTTATATCGCGGGGGTCAGCTTAATGTGGGAGGAAAGCCCATAGTCCTGTCTCCTCCCCGTCTCTTCTCTCACTCTCATCACCCCTCCCCCTTTTTCGTAACCAGGGTTCAATTTAACTCTATAAATCACTCACAAGTGCAACCTATTATTGAAAAATGCCACAAGTGCATGTAAAAATTATTTCAATTTGACTCTGACTTCACACACTCAATACTTCTAAACTTTATTGGGGCGGTTGGGTAGCCTAGTGGTTAAAGCGTTCGCTCGTCACGCCGAAGACCCGGGTTCGATTCCCGACATTGGTACAATGTGTGAAGCCCATTTCTGGTGTTCCGAGCCATGATGTTGCTGGAATATTGCTAAACTGAGTAAAAGCGGCGTAAAACCATAGTCAGTCAGTCAGTATAAACTTTATTTACCATATTGCATTACTAATCTCTGTGGTACGTGTAATTTGTCATGCTTTTTTAGGCTTGACGTCATCAAAGTGTAGGGGCAAATGTTCCTATTGCGTCTTACAGCAATAACTTGATGTGACACTGGCAGCAGACAGGCCTATATTTTAACTGGGATAAGTGTCTGGGACCAGCTCTGCCTTTTTCCTAACCCTCTCCCCTACCCTACTGGGATAAATGTATGGGACCAAGGTGCAACCTGTTTATTGTCTTGTGCAACAAGGTTTTCATGTCAACATGCACCTGGTACAAGTTAAATCAAGTTTCTTAAATCAAACTCTGCCTTTTTCCTTTTCCTCTCCCCTCCCCAACCCCCACCCCCAGCCTTCCTGAGTGGGGTTCCATGGACTGAAGCAATGCAATTACAGCTATGTCAGTGGTAATCAGTTGACTGTCAGACATTCACGTTGAACCTTCAACAGCCATGTCTGCACTAGTTCAGTGTAATTTGACTATTCTGAGAATTCATTATTAATTTGAACTAATTTAATCCGACCCCTGCAGACACATGACAATAGACCCATTCAATAAACATTTGCATCCTTCAGGAACTGAAAGCGAAATGACAATACGAGTTCAAGTGAAACGAACTCTTCATGTTTGAGATCTAATTGATCAATAAAATGTTTTGTCGACATCTTTTTAATTTCTTTTATTTTCACTGCTGCTTAAATTTTCCATGAACAGCACTTAGCGCTGGTGATGGAATTACCTTCCCTTGAATGATCAGCAAGTTCACAAATCTTTTATGAAGGTTCTAATCCTTTCTGAGAATTGACGTATTTGTCTTACTTGACAATGCTTAAAACACAATTATTGCTTTTTTGTTAGTTATGTCTTTCCAATAATGTAGAAAGTATCTGGGGTGTGCAGAAAAGGGATAGTTTTATTGTTTTACTGATTAAATTTGTAGATAAGATAATCATTATGTCGGTAATCAAATTTAATAGCATCTATTACTATGAAAAATAGGTTCTCCATTTAATAAATCCATTTTTGTCATGCCCTATTGATATCTGTCAAAGATTAGCATTATTGCGTGTAATTGTCTCGTAAAATAAGCCGGAAATAACAATCAGCTGTATATCATTGATATACTGATGGTTCAGTAAAAAAACCATGATAACTCAATAGAATAAAAATTTGATGACCAGAAGAAATTAAATAAAGAAGAATAATATAGTCTATTACTTGTTATTTTAATTGTTGGTTTTGCTATAGATATATACAGTAGAACACAGATATAATGAACACAGATAGAGCAAACAAATGGATACAATGAACTGTTAAAACATCCCCGAATTATATCCTATATATTATCATATAAAATTTACGTGAATAACAAACTCTCTACACCGAACTAACGTACATATCGAACTGATATCTGATCCCCGACAAGCCCAAATACCACTAATTAGTGACGTGTGTAGTGAACTCAGAAATCTCACACTGTGTCAAGTGTCACTGACAAGTGGCTGTACACATTCAGCAGCGAATCAACTCAATCAACTGGGATAATTCAACCTTGATAAACATGCTCTATGTTAATCTTACCTGTACATGTAATTGGACTAATCTTGTCGGTAAAACAAATTACGTGTATTGTGTTTTGCGTTATCCAAGATGGCGGACGTTTCTGAGCGAAACAAATGTAACGAACATATATTGCAAACTGATTTCGCCAGTCACTTGTTGTTTGTTATATTCATGTTCTACTGCATTTATGTTTGGTATAGTAGGGGCTATTTTTTTATGTATGGTATTGTTTCATGTAGGGCTGGCCAAAAAAGATCTACATGTATAATCGGAATTATCGTCGATGGGAAGAACCATTAACGATTATTGATGTGAAATTGTTGTCATTGATAATAACTCTCATAAACTATTGTGATGAAATAAAGTTTACTTTATTGATTTACTGAAACAGACTTGTTATTGTTAATAATGTCAATTGTCGAAGACGGACAGCAACTGTTTTTCTTACATTTCAAATGTCCACAAAATAATCTATATATAAATGTGTCATTGCTCACAAGTGGCATGAATTATGTTGATATGATATTTCAATTGCGATAAAAGTATATTGACACACAGTATTTAAATACTAACAACTGTGAGTCTGGAATTTTTTAATTATTACTCCATTCTCTGACAAATAAGGTTTCAATGAATAGTGGTAATCTGTTAGATTTTTAAGTGTTTTCTGAACTATTACATCCGTTCATATAGGAAACAACATTTTAAATGTTAAAATTCATGAAACAATTCAAGTTGTTTCCTGTCTCAACTAGTTCCACAATGTTGCCCTAACTAAATTCAGCTTTGAGAGATGAGTAGTTGCTATACGAACACATGGCATTCAGCTTCGATCGATGTCAATGACTCTTCTTCGTATCATTTGATATGTGTCTATCTCTGTATGTCATTCAAAGCATTTGGCCAGCGAGCGTGATCTGCCCAAATGGTTCAATGCCAAAGAGAAACTCTTTTGCAGATGGGGCCAAAAATGGGTGTCTTAGAAAATCAGATTTCGAGGCTATGGTAAATGTACTGGCTTAATATCAGGGATAACACCATGGCAAATTGCTAAAGCCGTATTCAACATAATAAGCGCCCACCGTCATATTTGCTAATACAAATCCCAATCCCAATTAGCACCCCTTCCGATTGATCAATCTACACAAGACTTATTTCTTCATGTATAATATGCACTCGTGTGTTATATGCACCCTTAATTATGGGCAATTAAATTCTGGAAAAATATATCTGTCGTGTATGATACGCACATACTTTTCTTTTGTATCATTTCATGCTGTCAGCATAAATTACAAAATTTACAATCTTTCAACTGTTTTTTTTTCACCAAAATTATATTCCAATAAGAGCCCCCAATTTCTAATTTTGAGAGCGCCCTGGGCACTTATTACGTCAAATACGGTATAGCTGAAACTGGTTTGATTGAGGATGTCCTTAGATCAGAGGTCAACAGGCAAATGAGACAGGGCACATCTTTTATCTATCCTCTATAAATCCAGGAGTAAAGTGCACTTTGCATCTCTGCTGAATTGTGCATGAGATTGGGTCGGTTATTTGGCTGTCGAAACTATTAATATACTTCTATTATTCACTCTGCATTATCAGGGATGAGTGCTTAAATGGGATTTTCGGCTGTTTTTCAGGAATATAGGTATTATAAATATGGAAACAGTGTTTATGAATATGGACATTACCCTTTCAAGGATTGTTGAGGGTGCAAAGGTTGGCATTGTTTTGTATATGATAAAGTTCATGATGGGATTTCATACCAGTGAGAGGGTTTGAAGGTAGATTTTATATATACATATCATTTGGAGATGATTTGAGTCATACAGGCTAACAACAGATCAGGAAGCTCAATATTTGTAATGAAATGATGTTGCTGACGTCACCTGGGGCAGTAATTGACAGTACTTAAACCCCTGACTCATCAGTACTCCTCCGTTAAGTCGTGCAGGGTTTTACTAGACACAAAATGTTGCAACCGAGATTTGACCAAAATAATTTTGCGCTTCAAGTCTTCTTGGATGATAAAAAGTATGTTTGAATCATTATATCCAAGTGAATTTTAAATCTTAAATTGTGACGTGGACATCCCATCTATAGTTTGGGTGAGGCTTCACTTTGTTAGTTGTCGTTGGTGAACAGTGGTCCCTTGGTACTGCTGTTTTTATGCCTGGGACCTCATGCCTGGGACCCTCATTGTCATGCCAGGGACCCTCATTGTCCTGCCTTGGACCCTCATTGTCCTGCCTGGGACCCTCATTGTCCTGCCTGGCACCTCATGCCTGAGACCCTCATTGTCCTGCCAGGGACCCTCATTGTCCTGCCTGGGACCCTCATTGTCCTGCCTGGGACCCTCATTGTCCTGCCTGGGACCTTCATTGACCTGCCTGGGACCCTCATTGTCCTGCCTGGGACCCTAATTGTCCTGCCTGGGACCCTCATGCCAGGGACCTCATGCCAGGGACCCTCATTGTCCTGCCTGGGACCCTCATGCCAGGGACCTCATGCCTGGGACCCTCATTGTCATGCCTGGGACCCTCATGCCAGGGACCCTCATGCCAGGGACCTCATGCCTGAGACCCTCATTGTCCTGCCTGGGACCCTCATGCCAGGAACCTCATGCCTGGGACCCTCATTGTCCTGCCTGGGACCCTCATTGCCCTGCCTGGGACCCTCATTGTCCTGCCTGGGACCCACATTGTCCTGCCTGGGACCCTCATTGTCCTGCCTGGGACCCTAATTTTCATGCTTGGAACCCTCATTGACCTGCCTGAGACCCCCATTTTCATGCCTTGGATGTTCACTTTACCCGTTGAGATCCGGGGTAGAATCTTCAGCAAACCATGCTTGCTGTAAAAGGCGACTATGCACAACGTAAGAGGCGACCAACGGGATCGGGTGGTCAGGATCACTGACTAAGTTGATGCATGTCATCATATCCAAATTGCGTGGATAGATGCTCACGATGTCAATCACTGGATTGTCTGGTCCAGACTCGATTATTTACAGACCGCTGTCATATAGCTAGAATATTGCTGAGTGCGGCGTTTAACAACAAACAAACATGCCCGGGTCCCTCATTCTGTGCCTGGGACCCTCATGTCCATGTTGGGTCCCCTATTTCCATGTCTTGGTCCATCAAAAAGCACAACATGGACTCCCCAGTCCCTCGCAGACATCAAGTGGAGGTAACTCCCAGGTTGTGGCAGGACTGGGAACAGCTGGTGAGTCTGGGGTATTTATCACAGAGGTGTCAAATGTAGGAAATGGAGATAAATTCACAATACAAACAAAACACAAGTTAATTAGTATTTGTCTTACAATGCATGACTTGAAATATCTAGTACTCTCTCTTGGTGAAGTAGGTATGATATAAATAGGAAACACAAATGTGCTTTCATTTTACAAGTCAGATTCTTTGATATATATTGATATCAGAAAATTGTGCGGTTTCATTTCTTTGATTGAAAACTGTCGATACATGTTCACCATGTAGAGTTGACAACCCTATAAAAAGACTACATGTCTTGTTTTCAATCCCACCTGATTTTAGAGGTGATAGGTAGCCCAGTGGTTAAGGCATTTGCTGCTGCATTTCCAGTGTTTCAGTTGATGTCTCCACCCCTCCCCCACGCTTTGAATGTAGCTAATAGAAGTGTAAAACCACACTCGTTAGTTTGTGAGTGAGTTTGGTGTTACGCCACTTCTCGCAATATTCCTGCAATGTCACACAAGGGACACAAGAAATGGGCTTCACACATTGTACCCGTGTAGGGTATCGAACACGGGTCTTTGATGTGACAAGCGAACCCTTGACCACTAGCCTACTCCACTGCTTTTTAGCCCGAAATGACATTGTCAACTCCGTGTCAAAACCCAGACATACTGGAAGTTTCGTTTTCAACTTCTTTGTTTTTAGGCTGAAATGCCATTGTCACCTCTCTGTCTAAGCCCTGTCCTTTTGACCGCCTCCGTGGTCTAGTGGTAGAGCGTCCCCCCGGAGAGAGAAAGGCCCTGCGTTCGATCCCCGACAGCGTCATCCAAAAAGACGTTAACAGATGGTACTTCTTGTTAACCTGTCTGGCGCTCGGCATTAAGGGGCTAAAACAAGGACATGGTCGTCTCGGAGTCAGTATACTGTGTCTGAGTGGGTTTTTCATGTGGCATGGTATCTCAGTGTGCTAGCACTATAAATCGGCATCAGTCCGGACAAGTACAAGCAGCCACACACACACACACGTGCATGCACATCGCTATATAAGTGCAATAATCTTGGACGCGATATTAAACCCCATTTTCACCTCACCGTCCCTTTATTCTGTATAACATCATGCAAAACCTCACATGAAGGGAGTTTTTCACATCGGAGCATTAACAAAATTTGATGTCTTGATGTTTGGTAAAATTTAAATTTGGCCCTTTTTGCTCCATTTTGTGTCACCATGGCGATCAAAGTGTTTTTAAAGGGAAGGAAGGTGAAACTGGTACAACGAGGTTTTGGGTGGCATCCACAACACAGTTGACTTGCACTAATGATGCGGACATCTTTTGGCTAAATGCCAGTTCCCTAGGTGCACAATCTCGACAGTACCACACCACCAGCTCACATACTGAAAAATTGATTTATTTTCTGCTGGGGATGTAAAGTTAAGGTAGCTTATCAAATTAATTCTCAATTTGGCCCTGGCCCCCAGGAGGCCCTGGTGCACTCTCACTATGACAATTTGGTCGGCCTGGGCGAGGGTTGGGAGGAGGAGGTTGTATTTGGTCATATTGAATTGTCAGCGGGTAAATTTATTTGAGTGGGTTTTCAAATGAGCTTAAATCCATCTCCCTGAAGAGAGACAATGGGAAAAGGCAGTGCCACCTCGGCCATCCTTGTGTTGTGTTGTAACAAAGAGAGAAGAATCGCATTGAAATTTATGGTTGCTAGGTTGGTTGGATCTGATTTTACCTTGGAAATAAGTCATTTGTTAGTTGTGGGATTCAGGGTGAATGGTGAGGTAAGGTGAAATGGGGTTTAACATTGCGGCCAAGATTATTGCTTTTATATAGCGCATGTACTATATATGTGCTGATTGTACTAGTCGGGACTGATGCCAGTTCATAGTGCTAGCTCACTGAGATACCATGCCACAGTTTAACATGAATACCCCACTCAGACACAGTTTACTGACTCTGAGCCGGCCAGTCCTTGTTTTAGCCCCTTGAAGCTGTCAGCGCCAGACATGGTGACAAGAAGTACCATCTTTTAATGTCTTTTGGTATGACGCTGCAGGGGTTCGAACCACGGACCTTTTGCTCTCCGGGCGGACGCTCTACCACTAGACCACGGAGGTGGTCCAGGGTGAATAGAAAGCCTCTTAACTCTGAGACTGTCGTCTTCTCGCTGCTGTACAATCAATAGATGTCAACATGATTGTTTGTTGTTGTTTAATGCCGCACTCAGCAATATTCCAGCTATATGACGGCAGTCTGTAAATAATTGAGTCTAGACCAGACAATCCAGTGATTGATGTCATGAGCATATATCCATCCACACAACTGGGCTATGATGACATGCATCAACCAAGTCAGTGAGCCTGACCACCCGATCCCATTCGTCGCATCTTACGACAAGCATAGTCGCCTTTCACGGCAAGCATGGGTTGCTGAAGACCTAATCTACCCCGGATTTTCACGGGTAGATGTCAACATGGTGGGAGGAAGATCACATGGTCTAAATCGGAGGAAGATAAAATCAAAGTAGTCCCAAAGTTGGGTTGAAATATGGATGGGAAGCAGTCTTGTTTTGTTTATCAAAATACAGTGAGCCCTCACTACAACACTACCTTCGTGTTCCAAATAAATGATGAGCATTATAGATGATCAGCGGTTCAATGAAGGTTGACTCGTAGGTGGTAATGACCAACAGAATTGTGTTATTTTAGTTGCAGCCTCCACCATATATACTTAAAATTATAAGAACCATAAGCGTAGCACTATGGTACAAATTGTATGCAGGATATTTTTTGACGTATGGAACGATTTTTCCAGTCACCGTAGGGACTTCCCGCGCTATGTGTTTTTCAATTGCAAAAACGTTATGTTGACATTTAATAGTAAAACTGCCTCAAATGTAACTTTTAGCGAGTCATGGTATGGCATTTATGATATGTGTATCCATTCTCTTGCAATTTAAGTTCATTTCAAGGCTTCAATAGTGGTAATCTGACCGTAGTTGCTGTTAATAACGGTGAGTTGTGCGATCTACCGATCACTTCACATACAATTTCGTTGAAATTATTGTAAACATTATTATAATTATTGAATGAAATTTTGAATATAATTAAAATATATTGCAAACCTATTCCAGATAAACAATGTTTTTTTTAATATTATTACCAGATATTATAATAATAGGATTAAATTGTGTACTTCAGTTCGGATTCGTTGACAGGTATTTCCGGTGTTACGTGATCGTGGTGATCAGCTGATAATGTTTTCTGAGATGGGGGAAAACATCGTGTCATTGGAAAACTTGAGTTTATTGAAAATGTTAGTAAATTTTGGGAGCCATGCTTTACTGCGCGCTATAACCGAGTTATATTGAAGGGCACAATAACGAGGGAACTGAGGGAGTTGTCATACTTACTAATTAAGTACCACTTCCAGACCAATTATCTTGTAGCAGACAGATTGTTTATTACTGTCTCAGTTTACATATCAAGATAAATGACATAGTAAAATAAACATCACAGAGCCACCCGTCTATGGGTGGTTATGAGAGACTGTTAAAATACAATTGCGAATTGCATAAAACTATATACAAAAAAAGGCACATAAAACATTAAATAAACCAACACACATTCTAAAACAGGCAACAACAATTTACATATCGTGATATAAAATAGATTTGCGTTATTGTAATAAGAAAGGCTGAAAAATGTTATATTACATATATGTGCACATAACAGCTATAAGTGTAAAATTCATTCAATGATGTAGGTGATATGTCCGTGTAAGGACATTAATGAATTGGTTACGTCAGCTATTGGTTTCCAATTAGGCTTGCAATGATGCATAGACTGATATCAGCTGCTGAACTGCTGACTAGACGATTGTCTTGGCCAGACATCACCCTTGATGACAATCTTCAGTTTCATACCTGGCTAAGATTTGACTTGTTAAAGATGTGGGCAGCTCAAATTAACTCTCTGCTGAAACTCATGATCAGGAGATAAATATATCTTCAATCTAAAATTAGTAATAATTAATCACTGACCTTCCATTGGTTTTTGAGATGGTAATATCTGCCATGTGAAATTGTCAATATGTTTCAGTCTTCAGAAATATTTGTTTTGAAGAAAAAATAATACATTTGTTCTCCATGTGCTCCCTTGGGGAAAGAGAGACCGTAATTAGCTTCTTGTGGTCTCAAGGGATGAATAAAACAGATAGTTGAAGAGATCGACAAGAGAACAATGACAGCTGGATGCAGTGATGGAAGGACTGACAGAGCAACACTGAGAACATGAAGCAAAGGTTGTAGTGATGGAGACTGGATCGGTTTATAAGATGGTGTATGCATGTGAGATAGAGTTGTTCAGATGGTGTGGGTGGTGTGTGCTTGTGAGATAGAGTTGTTCAGAGGGTGTGGGTGATGTATGCTTGTGAGGTAGAGTTGTTCAGATGGTGTGGGTGATGTATGCTTGTGAGGTAGAGTTGTTCAGATGGTGTGGGTGATGTATGCTTGTGAGGTAGAGTTGTTCAGATGGTGTGGGTGATGTATGCTTGTGAGATAGAGTTGTTCAGATGGTGTGGGTGATGTATGCTTGTGAGATAGAGTTGTTCAGATGGTGTGGGTGATGTATGCTTGTGAGATAGAGTTGTTCAGATGGTGTGGGTGATGTATGCTTGTGAGGTAGAGTTGTTCAGATGGTGTGGGTGATGTATGCTTGTGAGATAGAGTTGTTCAGAGGGTGTGGGTGGTATATGCTTGTGAGATAGAGTTGTTCAGATGGTGTGGGTGGTGTATGCTTGTGAGATAGAGTTGTTCAGATGGTGTGGGTGGTGTATGCTTGTGAGATAGAGTTGTTCAGAGGGTGTGGGTGGTGTATGCTTGTGAGATAGAGTTGTTCAGATGGTGTGGGTGATGTATGCTTGTGAGGTAGAGTTGTTCAGATGGTGTGGGTGATGTATGCTTGTGAGATAGAGTTGTTCAGAGGGTGTGGGTGGTATATGCTTGTGAGATAGAGTTGTTCAGATGGTGTGGGTGGTGTATGCTTGTGAGATAGAGTTGTTCAGATGGTGTGGGTGGTGTATGCTTGTGAGATAGAGTTGTTCAGAGGGTGTGGGTGGTGTATGCTTGTGAGATAGAGTTGTTCAGAGGGTGTGGATGGTGTATGCTTGTGAGATAGAGTTGTTCAGATGGTGTGGATGGTGTATGCTTGTGAGATAGAGTTGTTCAGATGGTGTGGATGGTGTATGCTTGTGAGATAGAGTTGTTCAGATGGTGTGGGTGGTGTATGCTTGTGAGATAGAGTTGTTCAGAGGGTGTGGGTGGTGTATGCTTGTGAGATAGAGTTGTTCAGAGGGTGTGGATGGTGTATGCTTGTGAGATAGAGTTGTTCAGATGGTGTGGGTGGTGTATGCTTGTGAGATAGAGTTGTTCAGAGGGTGTGGATGGTGTATGCTTGTGAGATAGAGTTGTTCAGATGGTGTGGGTGGTGTATGCTTGTGAGATAGAGTTGTTCAGAGGGTGTGGGTGGTGTATGCTTGTGAGATAGAGTTGTTCAGATGGTGTGGATGGTGTATGCTTGTGAGATAGAGTTGTTCAGATGGTGTGGGTGGTGTATGCTTGTGAGATAGAGTTGTTCAGAGGGTGTGGGTGGTGTATGCTTGTGAGATAGAGTTGTTCAGAGGGTGTGGGTGGTGTGCGCTTGTGAGATAGAGTTATATAGAGGGTGTGGATGGTGTATGCTTGTAAGATAGAGTTGTATAGAGGGTGTGGATGGTGATTGCTTGTGAAATAGCATTGTTTAGAGGGTGTGGATGGTGTATGCTTTTGAAATAGTTGTATGTAGGGTATGGATGGTGTATGCTTGTGAAAGAGAGTTGTATAGAGGGTGTGGGTGGTGTTTGCTTGTGAGATAGTTATATAGAGGGTGTGAATGGTGTATGTTTCTGAAATAGAGTTGTATGTAGGATGTGGATGGTGTATGCTTGTGGGATAGAGTTACATAGAGGGTGTGAATGGTGTATGTTTCTGAAATAGAGTTGTTTAGAGGGTGTGGATGATGTATGTTTGTGAAATAGCGTTGTTTAGAGGGTCTCATGGTGTATGCCTGTATATATGTAGTAGTGTATATGTGTGTTTGCATGGGTAGGCCGTGTATGTGTGAATAGTAATGGATGAAGATTGAAGACAAAATAGAGTTTCACCAGGCATTCAATAATTCCATGGATTGTAGCTCTCGGACTAGAAAAGTGTCTGTTAAAAGCATCTACTGCATGATTGGGTGATGGGCTTCATGCTGGTGAATAATCACTGCTGTTGACCTCGGGGACATCCTCCGCCGGATGTAAGTGGTTTTGCTAGTCCTGATGTCAGCTAGCGTGAACAATCATACTTTAATAGGTTGGTATCATGTGTTCCGATATTCTCGGGAGAATGTGTGGAGGCCGCGAGAGGAAGAGAGGAAATACTTGTCACAGAGTGTAACAGTATTGAACATTAACATGGAGAAAAAGAATGTTGTACAAATTTCAGAAACATATTTACATGACGTGAGAAAAAAAAGTAGAATTAATTCAAAAGTGTGGTAAGAGAGTGCTTGTCAGAAGGGTAGGTGGGAAGGAGTGGGTGGTGGTTGTAGAGCTGGGATGTGGGTGAGTAGAATCAGTAGGGGAGGTGGAAGGAGTGGGTGGTGGTTGTAGAGCTGGGGTGTGGGTGGGTGGAATCAGTAGGGGAGGTGGAAGGAGGGGGTGGTGGTTGTAGAGCTGGGATGTGGGTGGTTGGAATCAGTAGGGGAGGTGGAAGGAGGGGGTGGTGGTTGTAGAGCTGGGGTGTGGGTGGTTGTTGTAAAGCTGGGGTGTGGGTGAGTGGAATCAGTAGGGGAGGTGGAAGGAGTGGGTGGTGGTTTTAGAGCTGGGATGTGGGTGGTTGTTGTAGAGCTGGGGTGTGGGTGAGTGGAATCAGTAGGGGAGGTGGAAGGAGTGGGTGGTAGTTGTAGAGCTGGGGTGTGGGTGAGTGGAATCAGTAGGGGAGGTGGAAGGAGTGGGTGGTTGTTGTAGAGCTGGGGTGTGGGTGAGTGGAATCAGTAGGGGAGGTGGAAGGAGTGGGTGGTGGTTGTAGAGCAGGGGTGTGGGTGAGTGGAATCAGTAGGGGAGGTGGAAGGAGTGGGTGGTGGTTGTAGAGCTGGGATGTGGGTGGTGGTTGTAGAGCTGGGGTATGGGTGAGTGGAATCAGTAGGGGAGGTGGAAGGAGTGGGTGGTGGTTGTAGAGCTGGGGTGTGGGTGGGTGGAATCAGTAGGGGAGGTGGAAGGAGTGGGTGGTGGTTGTAGAGCTGGGATGTGGGTGGTTGTTGTAGAGCTGGGATGTGGGTGGGTGGAATCAGTAGGGGAGGTGGAAGGAGGGGGTGGTGGTTGTAGAGCTGGGGTGTGGGTGGTTGTTGTAGAGCTGGGGTGTGGGTGAGTGGAATCAGTAGGGGAGGTGGAAGGAGTGGGTGGTGGTTGTAGAGCTGGGATATGGGTGAGTGGAATCAGTAGGGGAGGTGGAAGGAGTGGGTGGTGGTTGTAGAGCTGGGATGTGGGTGGGTGGAATCAGTAGGGGAGGTGGAAGGAGTGGGTGGTGGTTGTAGAGCTGGGATGTGGGTGGGTGGAATCAGTAGGGGAGGTGGAAGGAGTGGGTGGTGGTTGTAGAGCTGGGATGTGGGTGGTTGTTGTAGAGCTGGGATATGGGTGGGTGGAATCAGTAGGGGAGGTGGAAGGAGTGGGTGGTGGTTGTAGAGCTGGGATATGGGTGGGTGGAATCAGTAGGAGAGGTGGAAGGAGTGGGTGGTGGTTGTAGAGCAGGGATGTGGGTGGGTGGGTGGAATCAGTAGGGGAGGTGGAAGGAGTGGGTGGTGGTTGTAGAGCTGGGGTGTGGGTGGGTGGAATCAGTAGGGGAGGTGGAAGGAGTGGGTGGTGGTTGTAGAGCTGGGATATGGGTGGGTGGAATCAGTAGGAGAGGTGGAAGGAGTGGGTGGTGGTTGTAGAGCAGGGATGTGGGTGGGTGGGTGGAATCAGTAGGGGAGGTGGAAGGAGTGGGTGGTGGTTGTAGAGCTGGGGTGTGGGTGGGTGGAATCAGTAGGGGAGGTGGAAGGAGTGGGTGGTGGTTGTAGAGCTGGGATATGGGTGAGTGGAATCAGTAGGGGGATCCTGATAACACAGTAACCTAGACTTGCCAAACATTATAGACTTGCATGGGCTGTATTTGGTGTATTTATTTCGGGGTCTGTGCCCACAGAACACTGCACAGTCAGTTAATAACCCTTCCAGTGGTGTCAGCCTCGCCTGTGTGATGCACAGGGCATTCATGTCTTCCAGAATAGACAACTTGGTGAATAAAAATCACTCTTGAAGTAATGTCATGCCAGACTTCCATTGAATGCTGTGCAAGACATTCACCAAAATATCGGTGACACTTGTTATTGATCATGGATTCCTTCAGGCCATAGTGGACCATAATGCTTTTCACTGACACCTTGGGATATATATATATACAGGCCATGGAAATGCCTCCCAGAATGTTCTGGGTAATATTAAGTAGTTCTTTGCTAGCCTTGCTCCAAGGCCACAGTGGAGAAAAACATATTTTTTCAGTTATTGATATTTGTAATTAGCAAGTCTAGATTAGATAATCCAACAAGGATGATAATTTGTTATAAGAACGAAATAGATTTTTAAGATTTTTTTTCATACTTCGCTGTGTTTGTACATGATATTTTTGTGAGATTTATGCAGGTCTAGTCTCTTGGGTTCTCTCAGTTGCCTTCTCTGTCAGGTCTTGTTAAGGCAAGGGGGGTCGGGGGGGGGGGGGGGGAGCTTTGAAGGCACCTTCAGGAGAAGTGGAGTGTTTAGGATCACTCAAGTCTTATCAGTTAACAACCACAGAATATTGCTCCTGAAAATGAACAGATAATCAGTGGTCATTTTGGTGCACTGGATATTTTAAAAATACACCAGAATTTATATTCATTTTTTTAATCCCTCCCGGCTAGGAAAAATAATATTTTCACAAAATTGTCAAGCCCTCTATATCTAAAGAGAAAATATAAATTGTA
Organism: Haliotis cracherodii; assembly: GCF_022045235.1. Taxonomy (NCBI): domain Eukaryota; kingdom Metazoa; phylum Mollusca; class Gastropoda; order Lepetellida; family Haliotidae; genus Haliotis; species Haliotis cracherodii. The sequence continues at coordinate 4,986,951 of NW_027266270.1, forward strand.
TCATTAAATATTGATTTGTTGAATTGCTTTACTCTCATATAAAATGTGAAACCTGCACTTTGAGCTGAGTATGTTTCTGTGTTTGTTAACTTTAAGTACTTGAATGTTTTGGCTTGTAACAATACACACTTTCTATCTCCTTTGCGTTTCAGTGCAGATCTTGATAGTAAGATTGTAGCATGGGGTCGAATGAAACTCAACATTTCTATACCTGTCAACTTGCACACATTTGGCATGGGGCCTACATTTTCATCAAACCAGTCTCACAATCACGACAGGAAATCATGAAAAAAATATGTAATTTTTTATATTCCCAGTGCATCAAAAGAAAATGCAATGAGAACCTGTCTCTTCCACTTGGACACAACCAGCACTCAAATAGTTCAGCTAAGCCTTTGACGAAAAATATTAGATGCAATTGTACATACATCTTCGCTGGTACTTCTTTATTTGTCGTTATTTTCCACATTTTCTCTGTGAAGAAAATTTGTAATAAATTTTCAATCAGTGGGCTCCAAAATAATGCTAAAACTGATGAAAATAATTTTGGCTGGGATCCTGACTAAAACGAAACTCTTTAAAACTTATTTGGGTTGGCAGTGTGCTCTTCCCATAAAGGAGGTATATAACCCATCACAGCGTTCACGGTAGGAATTTTCTGACATGGGCACTTTATGTGAAAATTTCAAATATTCCAGATGTACACCCACACTTACCCATACAGCACAATGTTAAAATGCCCCATTGTATATGAAAATGTGGGCCTCTTTTAAAATTTAGGGGATGAAAGCACAAGGCCCCACCCTACAATTATTCCTGCCATCAGAAAGGGAATAGTCCTTAAAGATGCCGAGGTAAATCGGTCTTCAGCAACCCATGCTTGTCTTAGAGGCGACCATGACTAAAGACCCGTGAAGATCCGGAGAAGAATAGGTCTTCACCAACCCATGCTTGCCGCAAATGGCGACTTTGCTTGTCGTAAAAGGCGACTAACGGGATCGGGTGGTCAGGCTTGCTGACTTGGTTGATGCCCTCATCGCATCCCAATTGCTTAGTTCGATGCTCATGATGTAAATCACTGGATTGTCTGGTCCAGACTCGATTACGAATAGGCCAATGTGGTATAGATGGAATATTGCAAAGTATGGCTTTAAACAACAAAGAAACTAAGGGAATTACGAGAGACAAAACCAACACATTTAGTAAATTTGGGTCCAAAATTAACCCTGTAAGTCAAGTGCTACTTGTATAATTATTAAGGATCGTGATTAAAATACTGTTGCATAGGGCTGTAACCATACACCAATATCATTGATAGGTACACACAATACTTGAATCGCAGATACACTATAAATAGAACAGGAACTAATAGAGTTACCTCCCATAAAAAGCAGAAGTAGCATAGCGCCACCTGTAGGCATGGCAGAACACAAGGACTTGGTGGCTGAGGACGTGCCGACTAAGTGTTACATTAATAACCATCCCTTCATTTAAACCTGTTTTGTTCTTGTGGTTTTCTTTGTTAAAGTTTTGAGATATCAATACATAAATGTATGAAGAAAGAGGTATTAGAGCTGTACTTCAGTGATTTCATCATTAATTTTCTTGCTATTTGATGTGTATCGTGATATCTGTAGTATCATTAGTCTGTATCATGATACAACTCGTATTGCAAGATACCAAGCGATACTCAGCTCTACTGTTGCAGCAAACCTCACTGACCCCAGACCCTCCCAAATTTCTAACACTGACATAATTGTCCTTGTATTGACCTCGGGGGCCCAGTCGTCTAAGGCGCCGCGATTCGCTGTGCAGAGTTGCGGCCCTTGGGCACGCCAGAAACCTATGATTGGGGTTTCGAATCCCGGTTCACCACAATTATGTTTCTAGGTTTGTCAGCACCATACCCGTGCTCGTGGGTTTCACTGAAGTGGTAAACGTCTGAGACCTGCATCACTTCGGGCTTTCCTCCCACATTAAGCTGACATGACTGGAATACTGTTAAAAGCGGCATTGAACCTAACTCACTCACTCACACTCGTATTGACCTCCTGCTTCAAATGTGATTACAGCAAACCTAAGGACCATAGGACCGTTCCAGATTTTCTAACACTAGTTCGCAACATTGTGTTGACAGATGACCCATGATGCAAGGCTTGGATCATTGCAAAGTTTCTGAATGCAACAATACTTCAGGAAGTCCTCACGGACCATGTAAGGTTTGAAATGCAGGATTGATAAAATCATGGTTCTGAAGTCTCTTGCAGATAACTAAACTTTGTGATGACCTTCTTCAGATGATAATGTTAGATTGCGTTTTTTGTGTTGCGTTATCTTTTAGGCTGCCATTACTGACGGCCATGTTGACCTGGCACAGGGTGATATTCATCAGTAAGAGGCTGATATGTATGTAGTGGCTTGTAAACAGCAGAAAGATGAACGTTATGATTTTTACTTTTCGGTCTTGTGGCAAATATATTTCATGTTCCTTGTTCATTCTTCGAACGCGATACTACTGAAGGATTTTGTTTGGGCACAATGATGTTGTATGTATGTAATGGCAAGGTTGGATTAAACTACAGGCATGTTAAAATTATGAAAGGCTTGCTGAAACACTTGCAATCAAAGCCTCTTTTTTTGGCTGATATTTTCCAAAAAAATCATTGGGTTTGTGATCGAAAGAAAACATAAAAATGAATCTTTGGAAAAATGTCTTTTCTTAAATTGATCTCTTGAAAGTACAGTCCATCAGGTTAATTGATACAAAAATGGAATCTAAGAGAAATTGCCTTTTGAATGGTCGGTCAATTTCCTTCTACATTAACCTACTCTAATGAAATTTAGGCAGGAAAAACTTTGTGCTAGTGGATCCCAAGCAATTAGAAATAAATCTCTAATATTTCATTAAGCAGAGAAAGTTATTTTGGCCACTGACAAGTCCCTGGTATCCATTGTGATTTTATTCCACAGTTCCTCACACATACCTACCGCTGGGAGAAGACTTCGCCCTGTATGTTCGTGGAGTTCTATAAATAGGTGACCTTGTGTGACCAATCAATGTAATGCACAGCCTATCTATCAATAGCGTGCAGCAGTCAGCAATATTCAATCTATGACATGTCAGGTGGATCATTATCATGTCAGACCTAGGCAAAGTAGTGGCTTGGGACATGGTCAACTGTCCACACCACATGAACGAGTATCCACACCACTTGACCAGCTATCCATACCACATCAGGGCAGCTTCCGTGGTCCAGTGGTAGAGCGTCGGCCCGGAGAGCAGGTCTGGGGTTTAATCCCCGTCTGCATCATACCAAAAGACTTAAAAGAAGGTATTTGTTGTTACCCTGTCTGGCGCTCGGTATTAAGGGGCTAAAACAAGGACTGGTCGGCTCAGAGTCAGTATACTGTGTCTGAATGGGGTATTCATATCAAACTGCGGCATGGTATCTCAGTGGGCTAGCACATAAATTCGGCATTAGTCCGGACTAGTACAAACAGCCACACACACACATGCATGTGCATGCACGTCGCTTAATGTGTACAGTGATCTTGGAACGAGAAGTTACATGACATTTCAACTCACCTCACCACACCACATGAGAAACTATCCACACCATATTAGCAAAATTACCCAGTGACATACCAAATGTTATACCGGTGTTGAGTTCCTGTATTTTATCTCTGAAAGAAGCAACTTTCACAATTTTTAGTATCATTGATGTTTGCCATCAGATTCATCTTGTTGTGCAAGAGCCCCCCATTGTCAACTTTCTGAGAACACAGGGATCTTATTACACTGAATATGGTAAAGACCAGTGAAGATCCGGGATAGAATATATCTTCAGCAACCCATATTTGTTGTAAAAGGCGACTATGCTTGTTGTAACAGACGATTAATGGGATCAGGTGGTCAGGCTCGCTGACTTGGTTGATGCATGTCAGCAATCCCAATTGCATGGATTGATGCTCATGATATCAATCACTGGATTGTCTGGTCCAGACTCGATTATTTACAGACCGCCGTCATATATCTGGAATATTGCTGAATGCGGTGTTAAACAACAAAACAGACAACTCAACAGTAGCAATAAACTGAGCCCTGCATTGACTGCTGTAAACAGTATTGCACAAGTCCTCAGAATGTATGGCTATTCCTGCATAAAGAAAACAGAAATGTTTAAATTTTTTGTCAGTTTTATTCAGTTCCAACCCAACCTGTTGCAAAATTGAAGTATTGAGAAATGGTTCAGAATGATAGACTCCAAATGCTATTGTCACTGAGGACTGCCATTATTGTCCTTAGCACAATTCTGTAGTTTGGGCTAGCATACTAGCGTGAATTTGACAAGGCTGGCATATCAGTGACAAAGGTCAACAATTCACAAAAGGGTTAGTGCTTCATATGTTGGACGCAGTGGCGGGTTGGGGAGGACTTGCGATGATATCATAAGTCCGTTTTACATCTGATTACATTTTCGGCGCACTGTCTACCATTATAACATGTTGAATTGGCTGTCAAAGTATAATTATTAGTGGTTTACATACAGTGTTTGTCATTTTTAGGTTAAAACGACTCTATTTGAAAATCCTGGATCCTTCTCTTACAGGGAAGTATGTCAAAGTAGGAAAGTTAGGACGGTTTTAATGTTACAACATGAAACGAAGCCTGTTCGTGTGTCTGTAATATATGTCCGAACAAGTATGATTTGACTTCCTGTAAGTATTTTATATCATGAAGTAAATATCCAAATGCATGTTACACAAGAATAGGTGATGGAGATGCACAATTAGTTTCATCTACTTGTCCGACATGAGGAATATGAGCATTTGTCATCCGTCAAGTTTGTAAGATATTTTGTTGCTTTACAACCTAGGAAAGATTGGATTGGATTGATTTGTTTTTTAACGCCGCACTCAGCAATATTCCAGCTATATGACAGTGGTCTTTAAATGATCGAGTCTAGACCAGACAATCCAGTGATTAATATCATGAGCATTGATCCACGCAATTGGGATCGATGACATGCATCAATCAAGTCAGTATGCCTGACCACCCGATCCCATTAATCGCCTCTTACGACAAGCATAGTCGCCTTTTACGGCAAGCATGGGTTGCTGACAAGCTATTCTACCCCAGATCTTCACGGATCACCTATGAAAGAGAAAGAAAGAATTGAGGGGATGTAAGTCATCACTGTGGTGAATGAACACTTCCACCAACTATTGACACCCTTGAAGATCCAGGTCAGAACAGGTCTTCAGCTCACTATCGGTACCTGGTTATTATTCTTTCAACATCATGTTCAATGCAATGACATCATCTCCGAAGTAACTTAGTTAGATCTTTATGTCATTCATAAAAAGTTCCGTCACAAGTTCCTTTTTTTGTTGAATATTTCAACCTCGAGGCAAAGCGAAATGTTATTTCCTTGCCCAAAAGAGAGACAAAGGGAAACCTTGATAGTAAGTGGTGACTTCGTTTGAAAAAATATACTTACCCGGGTATATGAATGTCGCCAATGTTTTGTTCAACAACAAAGATTTATGAGGCACTTTATATGCCGGTCCACAGGGACTGGCAGTCACATGAATTACCGGTCCAAGCCTAATTTTACAGGTAAACTGGTAATTACCTTTAAATGGGAACACTGCAATATTGCTGAGTACAGTGTTAAACAACACACAAATAAACAAGCCTTATTTGTACAAATGGCTTAAAGATGATCGAGCCGACAGGGAAGCAAAGGTTCTCTTACAATCCATTGTTGTTATTGGAATGAGGAAAGAAATACCTTCATGCGTGATGGGGGCAGGTTTTCACGATTTGGCTTGTTCTTGTTCATGTTGTCAGCCATACCTGAGCTGTCCTGCCTGTGATTCCCACTGGAGTCCAGTACATACTCAGACATTAATATTCACAACAGGCGAGCACTTTCGGTTCATCCTTATTCAAGTCAATTACTATACATTTAATTACATTGTATTTAGCCTTGACATACTGTCACTAGTCCTCTTGTCCTGGCCAAACTGCCCAATAGTTTTATGAGGACTGGTAGAAATTTGTACCTTTTAAGGGTTTTGCTATATGTTATCTTTATTGAAAATAGTTTTATATCCTAATAAGATATATGACCCATAAATGTTGCCTACCCATCATCAAAGTTACCTGCCTGCATTCAACATTATAAATATTGAAAAATCGCGTAGGGTAGGAGACAAATCATGTCTTGATTCAGTTGAAGTAATGCAAACAATTACTTGAGAATCTACGAGACGTTTTGATGAAACTGAATACAGTCGGGCAGGTGGAGAAAAATTTCATGCAGCTTGATAGAAAAGTTGCCAGCCATTGGCAGGTGGGCAGGCTGTTATTTCGGAATATTTTGTTAAACACCAGGAAAGCATGAAGTGATGCAGATCCCAGATGCTTACCACTTTTGGAAAAGATAAAAACACGTCCACAATAATTGGTTTGATCAGTTCTACGCACTGCTTTACATCACAGGGTGGTCATTGGGTGGTCAGGCTCGCTGTCTTGGTCAACTTGATGCATGTCATCGATCACAATTGCGTTGATCAATGCTCATGATATCAATCACTGGATTGTCTGGTCCAGACTAGATTATTTACGTTCGCCGTCATATACCGTATATCGCTGTGTATAAGGCGAGTTTTTCGTACCTAAAATGAGGGAGCTAAGAAGGGGGGTCGTCTTATACACGGAGTCGAAGATCTCACATTTTTTTCCACTGGCGATGTCAACCGGCGTCCGATAGCCAGCCCAGCATTTGACAATAAAACTTCGCATTTCGTCCTAAATAACTGTTCCAATAACTATTTCCATACATAAACATGATTTGTATCTCTTTTCCTTGAATAAAGTTTAATAATTTCTGCAAACAAAGTTGAAATGATCCTCGCCTCGATGCAGATTGTCAAACCACCTGACACGGTAAAACAATCAACATCCGTGAGCAGAGAGCCGGAAGTACCGGTAAGCATTTGCATATTGCACATGTGACCTAACATGTGATAACCGGTGAAGCTGAAATCAATTCCCGCTGTTGGAGACGGTGTGTACAAGTGATTGTGCAATAAACACACTGAATGTGAAGCAAATATAAGCCTAGTTAGTTACAACATAGTTAATAGGCGATTAAATTACTCACCATTGTCCTTATATGTTATTACTTCATAAATGAATTTTATTTTACGGGCACCAATTTGGTGTCGTACCGTGTAAACACAAAATGGGGACGTGTGCTGGAGTTACACACGCGACCTATCATTGTAGAAAAAAAACCAACTCAAGATAAACATATTTTTATTGCATATATAAGGTTTGTGTGCGCACTTGTGATGTGTGCGAAATACTCATCAGTCGGAAAGCGCACGTTAAATCTTCTATATCAGTCAGACTTGTGATGTGATTCATTCCCGGTCGCCTAATACATGTACACGGAGTATAGGATTTTGGGTTGATTTTTAAGGCGTGTACAGGGGGGTCGTCTTATACGTGGGGTCGCCTTATACACAGCGATATACGGTAGCTGGAATATTGCTGAGTGCGGCGTTAAACAACAAACAAACAAACGAACATGACAAGGGTGTGTCCTCCAACTTATGAGAGGGTGTGACAAGCCTCAAGGAACATGTCTCACACAACACAAGGTTTAGTTTTCAGCTTTCAAATTTCAATGACCAGTACTAAAAGCCAGAATAGAAAATAGCATAAAAATTGTCTTTCTTTTTTTGTCCAACAACTTCATCTTTCATGATAATTGAGCCAATGCTTTGTTTCTTGATTCTTGTCATTGCAATCCTCCAAACTGGACAAAGACTTCTCAGAAGTAACAACATATCGTCCTGCAATTCAAACATAATTATTTATGTTTACCCACATAAGACCCCAACAAGGCCAACCGAAACAAATTCATTACACAATCAAATAAACAAAACAAAAAGACACCACATTAATTTCATTCTCCTCCCCCAACCAGTTCATCTTATTTGTTAGCATTGTGGCTTAGGATGATGTAATGTAATGTACAGAGTTCCCTCCCTTAGTCAGGATCTGCTGATTATAGGTTTAAATCCCATATTTTCTGATTATGATCCTTGGTTGTCAGCCCATGCTTATTTGCATTTCATAATAGTGGTAAATGTACACTAGTTATTTCACCAGTGTGTATTCTTTTGCTTCCAACAGTGTTCTTATAGATTTCCAGAATATTTTTTGTTCGAAGTTCATTGTTATAAACAATCTTATCCAAATGTATGTTGACAATTTTTATTGACCAAAACTATTTTTTGTTACTTTTGTATATAATTTTTTGCAAACACGTACCTACTTTTTGAGTGGCAATTCTAAGAGGTGGTGAAAAGTCCCTGTGTTTTAGGAAGGGAGAATTTATGTTTCAAGGTTTTACATTTGTAATGAAATAATTAAGTTCTCAGGAAGACAACTACACAAAAAGTATACAATAAATTGAATATTCCATGCGTCTCGTGAAATATCTTGTTTCTCTCATCTCGTGATTGGGAAAGGAGATATTTCACTTGGCACATGGAATATCCTCCATGTATATCAAACAGTTTATTTGCTCAAACACAAATATCATTATATACAGATTTTATACAGATAATCCCACAGAAAAATAATTGATAAAATATAATGATAAAAGTGAAGAAAAATTACCATTGATTTCAGCAGATTAGACCATGGGACACAGTTTTACCAAAACTTTGTGTCCATAAATTTTAGAAAATATGTACAGTTTAATGTTTATATTTGTATTTAGTGTTAGAATAATTTTTATTACTTTATATCCACATGTGATATATATATTTGTAAATAGTTCTGAAATAAATCATACACGGACATGACTTATACTCCAATCTGATAATGAAGCTGAGGTGAAATGGGGTTTAACGTCACGTCCAAGATTATTGCATGTGGGCGTGTGTGTGTGGCTGTTTGTACTAGTCCGGACTAATTTTATAGTGCTAGCTCATTGATATACCATGCTGCAGTTTTTCTGATAATGAACCATATGGATAATTATTATTCAGGTTGGAGACATTCTTGTCGCGTGTTTATAGTAGCCTAACTCATAAATTATGGACATGATATGCAAGCTTAGTCTGGCTTTCAGTCAAAAGGTTTTTTTGTAACTCTGTTAAAGAATTAGTCGTATACCAAACTTTATCTTTACACAGAGGGCAAAGATATGGCTGTCTTTGAAGAAAACGAAGACAACAAGTTTTGATTCTCTCAGACATTTTGTATAGCCAGGAAAAATAAGTATGGGTGATGGGTAAAGTACAGGCTTGTTCAGTGTTGTGGGTTCCTCAGTAGAGTTAGTTGCATTGGGAACAGTATGGCAGTAGCTTCCAGCACTGTGATATATTTCCCCTTTCGGCTGAACCCCAGTGAGCTTGTGGTGAGTCGAATCTGATGTAACCGTTCACATTTCCAACATGGCTTCTGCAACCACACGACCCATAAACACATGGATCATCACAGCAATAGATACGCATACAAGATGCTCACAGAATCCCTATCTGATCTCTAACATGCCGGCGAACATGCTATTTTGCTTTGAAAGACCCATGTATCAGGTAAACCTGGTGAAGCCAGAGATTTCTGTCTCCAAAACATGATGAATGTGTAATTTTGTGTCTGGTCGAGGCAATGGTGTCAACAAGTTGATCGCAATCATGGCAGTGCCAGCCTTGTTTATAATGTTCTTCAGCCAAACGACATGGGTAGCAAAGTATCAATGTGTAATTTATTATAAGACTACTGTGTACATGCATTTAGTTTGTGGTTTTCTTGATGTCTTTATTGCGAACTCCGTTTTATTCTAGTTCTCAACATTTCACTGGCTGACCTTGTGTCATCATACCCTCAAACCTCGATGATTGTCGTCACTAGTGCTGTTTCAACCAACCATTTGAGTGATTAATCTGAATTCCTGGTGTTGCTGTAATAATGCTGATTGTTGCAAATAAAATGTTGACGCAGTTGAACCCCATTTGTCCGTACATGGTCATCGAATTAGCATCTGTCACATACTGACCCAGATTCCCATCACCTAGTGATTATTTTAAACCCTATCCTGACGTAATCTATACAAGGAGATGATCAGCTTATGTGAAGCTTTCCTGATGGGGAATTTGAAGTTGCATAACAAAGTATTTCTTCAAATAAGTCGCATTGATTTTGAAAGTGGTCATCTGTGTCATTGGTAAACATGCTTTGTTGTAGTGAGGGTCATCTGTGTCATTGGTAGACATGCTTTGTTGTAGTGAAGGTCATCTGTGTCATTGGTGGACATGCTTTGTTGTAGTGAAGGTCATCTGTGTCATTGGTAGACATGCTTTGTTGTAGTGAAGGTCATCTGTGTCATTGGTGGACATGCTTTGTTGTAGTGAAGGTCATCTGTGTCATTGGTGGACATGTTTTGTTGAAGTGAAGGTCATCTGTCCCGTTGGTAGACATGCTTTGTTGTAGTGAAGGTCATCTGTGTCATTTGTAGACATGCTTTGTTGTATTGAGGGTGATCTGTGTCATTGGTAGACATGTTTTGTTGTAGTGAAGGTCAACTGTGTCATTGGTAAACATGCTTTGTTGTAGTGAAGGTCATCTGTGTCATTGGTGGACATGCTTTGTTGTAGTGAAGGTCATCTGTGTCATTGGTGGACATGTTTTGTTGAAGTGAAGGTCATCTGTCCCGTTGGTAGACATGCTTTGTTGTAGTGAGGGTGATCTGTCCCATTGGTAGACATGCTTTGTTGTATTGAGGGTTATCTGTGTCATTGGTAGACATGTTTTGTTGTAGTGAGGGTGATCTGTGTCATTGGTAGACATGCTTTGTTGTAGTGAGGGTGATCTGTGTCATTGGTAGACAAGCTTTGTTGTAGTGAAGGATATCTGTGTCATTGGTAAACATGCTTTGTTGTAGTGAAGGTCATCTGTCCCATTGGTAGACATGCTTTGTTGTAGTGAGGGTGATCTGTGTCATTGGTAAACATGCTTTTTTGTAGTGAGGGTGATCTGTGTCATTGGTAAACATGCTTTGTTGTAGTGAAGGTCATCTGTCCCATTGGTAGACATGCTTTGTTGTAGTGAGGGTGATCTGTGTCATTGGTAGACATCCTTTGTTATAGTGAAGGTCACCTGTGTCATTGGTAGACATGCTTTGTTGTAGTGAAGGTCATCTATGTCATTGGTAGACATGTTTTGTTGTAGTGAAGGTCATCTGTGTCATTGGTAAACATGCTTTGTTGTAGTGAAGGTCATCTGTGTCATTTGTAGACATGCATTGTTGTATTGAGGGTCATCTGTGTCATTGGTAGGCATGCTTTGTTGTAGTGAAGGTCATCTGTGTCATTGGAAGACATGCTTTGTTGTAGTGAAGGTCATCTGTGTCATTGGTAGACATGCTTTGTTGTAGTGAAGGTCATCTGTGTCATTGGTAAACATGCTTTGTTGTAGTGAAGGTCATCTGTGTCATTGGTAGACATGGTTTGTTGTAGTGAAGGTCATCTGTGTCATTGGTAGACATGCTTTGTTGTAGTGAAGGTCATCTGTCCCATTGGTAGACATGCTTTGTTGTAGTGAGGGAGATCTGTGTCATTGGTAAACATGCTTTGTTGTAGTGAGGGTGATCTGTGTCATTGGTAAACATGCTTTGTTGTAGTGAAGGTCATCTGTCCCATTGTTAGACATGCTTTGTTGTAGTGAGGGTGATCTGTCCCATTGGTAGACATGTTTTGTTGTAGTGAGGGTGATCTGTGTCATTGGTAGACATGTTTTGTTGTAGTGAGGGTGATCTGTGTCATTGGTAGACATGCTTTGTTGTAGTGAAGGTCATCTGTCCCATTGGTAGACATGCTTTGTTGTAGTGAGGATCATCTGTGCCATTGGTAGACATGTTTTGTTGTAGTGAAGGTCATCTGTGTCATTGGTAGACATGTTTTGTTGTAGTGAGGGTCATCTGTGTCATTGGTAGACAAGCTTTGTTGTAGTGAGGGTCATCTGTGTCATTGGTAGACAAGCTTTGTTGTAGTGAGGGTCATCTGTGTCATTGGTAGACATGTTTTGTTGTAGTGAGGGTGATCTGTGTCATTGGTAGACATGCTTTGTTGTAGTGAGGGTGATCTGTGTCATTGGTAGACAAGCTTTGTTGTAGTGAAGGATATCTGTGTCATTGGTAAACATGCTTTGTTGTAGTGAAGGTCATCTGTCCCATTGGTAGACATGCTTTGTTGTAGTGAGGGTGATCTGTGTCATTGGTAAACATGCTTTTTTGTAGTGAGGGTGATCTGTGTCATTGGTAAACATGCTTTGTTGTAGTGAAGGTCATCTGTCCCATTGGTAGACATGCTTTGTTGTAGTGAGGGTGATCTGTGTCATTGGTAGACATCCTTTGTTATAGTGAAGGTCACCTGTGTCATTGGTAGACATGCTTTGTTGTAGTGAAGGTCATCTATGTCATTGGTAGACATGTTTTGTTGTAGTGAAGGTCATCTGTGTCATTGGTAAACATGCTTTGTTGTAGTGAAGGTCATCTGTGTCATTTGTAGACATGCATTGTTGTATTGAGGGTCATCTGTGTCATTGGTAGGCATGCTTTGTTGTAGTGAAGGTCATCTGTGTCATTGGAAGACATGCTTTGTTGTAGTGAAGGTCATCTGTGTCATTGGTAGACATGCTTTGTTGTAGTGAAGGTCATCTGTGTCATTGGTAAACATGCTTTGTTGTAGTGAAGGTCATCTGTGTCATTGGTAGACATGGTTTGTTGTAGTGAAGGTCATCTGTGTCATTGGTAGACATGCTTTGTTGTAGTGAAGGTCATCTGTCCCATTGGTAGACATGCTTTGTTGTAGTGAGGGAGATCTGTGTCATTGGTAAACATGCTTTGTTGTAGTGAGGGTGATCTGTGTCATTGGTAAACATGCTTTGTTGTAGTGAAGGTCATCTGTCCCATTGTTAGACATGCTTTGTTGTAGTGAGGGTGATCTGTCCCATTGGTAGACATGTTTTGTTGTAGTGAGGGTGATCTGTGTCATTGGTAGACATGTTTTGTTGTAGTGAGGGTGATCTGTGTCATTGGTAGACATGCTTTGTTGTAGTGAGGGTGATCTGTGTCATTGGTAGACATGCTTTGTTGTAGTGAGGGTGATCTGTGTCATTGGTAGACAAGCTTTGTTGTAGTGAAGGATATCTGTGTCATTGGTAAACATGCTTTGTTGTAGTGAAGGTCATCTGTCCCATTGGTAGACATGCTTTGTTGTAGTGAGGGTGATCTGTGTCATTGGTAAACATGCTTTTTTGTAGTGAGGGTGATCTGTGTCATTGGTAAACATGCTTTGTTGTAGTGAAGGTCATCTGTCCCATTGGTAGACATGCTTTGTTGTAGTGAGGGTGATCTGTCCCATTGGTAGACATGTTTTGTTGTAGTGAGGGTGATCTGTGTCACTGGTAGACATGTTTTGTTGTAGTGAGGGTGATCTGTGTCATTGGTAGACGTTCTATGTTGTAGTGAAGGTCATCTGTCCCATTGGTAGACATGCTTTGTTGTAGTGAAGGTCATCTGTGTCATTGGGTGACATGTTTTGTTGAAGTGAAGGTCATCTGTCCCATTGGTAGACATGCTTTGTTGTAGTGAAGGTCATCTGTCCCATTGGTAGACATGCTTTGTTGTAGTGAAGGTCATCTGTCCCATTGGTAGACATGCTTTGTTGTAGTGAGGATCATCTGTGTCATTGGTAGACATGTTTTGTTGTAGTGAAGGTCATCTGTGTCATTGGTAGACATGTTTTGTTGTAGTGGGGGTCATCTGTGTCATTGGTAGACAAGCCTTGTTGTAGTGAAGGTCATCTGTGTCATTGGTAGACAAGCTTTGTTGTAGTGAGGGTCATCTGTGTCATTGTTAGAAATGGTTTGTTGTAGTGAGGGTCATCTGTGTCATTGGTAGACAAGCTTTGTTGTAGTGAAGGTCATCTGTGTCATTGGTAGACATGTTTTGTTGAAGTGAAGGTCATCTGTCCCATTGGTAGACATGCTTTGTTGTAGTGAAGGTCATCTGTCCCATTGGTAGACATGCTTTGTTGTAGTGAAGGTCATCTGTCCCATTGGTAGACATGCTTTGTTGTAGTGAGGATCATCTGTGCCATTGGTAGACATGTTTTGTTGTAGTGAAGGTCATCTGTGTCATTGGTAGACATGTTTTGTTGTAGTGAGGGTCATCTGTGTCATTGGTAGACAAGCTTTGTTGTAGTGAGGGTCATCTGTGTCATTGGTAGACAAGCTTTGTTGTAGTGAGGGTCATCTGTGTCATTGTTAGAAATGGTTTGTTGTAGTGAGGGTCATCTGTGTCATTGGTAGACAAGCTTTGTTGTAGTGAAGGTCATCTGTGTCATTGGTAGACAAGCTTTGTTGTAGTGAGGATCATCTGTGTCATTGTTTGAAATGGTTTGTTGTAGTGAGGGTCATCTGTGTCATTGGTAGACAAGCTTTGTTGTAGTGAAGGTCATCTGTGTCATTGTTAGACATGGTTTGTTGTAGTGTAGGTCATCTGTGTCATCGGTAGACACCTTGATTAAAAACATTTAAAAAAATTGAAGTTATCTGTCATTATGCGATTTTGATTGGACAGCCAATGTGTAACACCAGAAATCCAGTCTAGTTCTGCAAGGGTGGAAACAGGACTGTTATAGTCAGTTATTGCCCTTGCCTTGGGAAGATGGAACCAAGGTTTTTTTTAACACTGCTTTATGCAACATTTTGTGAATGTATTGTAGAAATGTAGAGGTTTATGAACCATCACAAAGTCGTACAATCCACAAAATTCCTATGCTTGGTGTTTGCAGAGAGTCTGTGACTCTTCTCCTTCAAAATGAAGCTCTGGTCAACGCCACTGACGAACGAGGATGCACTCCCCTTCACTTGGCATCATGGAGTGGACGTTCAGATATCTGCACATTGCTCCTGCAGCCCTCGGCCATACCCGCTCAGATCAACGCACAAGTAAGTATAGGGACACTATACCCGCTCAGATCAACGCACAAGTAAGTATAGGGACACTATACCCGCTCAGATCAACGCACAAGTAAGTATAGGGACAGTATACCCGCTCAGATCAACGCACAAGTAAGTATAGGGACACTATACATGCTCAGATCAACGCACAAGTAAGTATAGGGACACTATACCCGCTCAGATCAACGCACAAGTAAGTATAGGGACACTATACCCGCCCAGATCAACGCACAAGTAAGTATAGGGACACTTTACCCGCTCAGATCAACGCACAAGTAAGTATAGGGACACTATACCCGCTCAGATCGACGCACAAGTAAGTGTAGGGACACTATACCCGCTCAGATCAACGCACAAGTAAGTAAAGGGACACTATACCTGCTCAGATCAACACACAAGTAAGTAAAGGGACATTATACCCGCTCAGATCAACACACAAGTAAGTATCTGGACAGTATAGAGACACTATACCCGAGCACCAGGCAGGGTAACTTGTATCATCTTTTAACATCTTTTGGTGTCACGCGGCTGGAGATCGAACCCACAACCTTCTGCTCTCCGTGCAGACACATTTTTAGGTAATTTGGTCTGTAGAGTACCGGAGAAAGCCACAGGTTTATCATGGATCATCGAGGTAAGTGCCTGGGGCAGGCTATTTGAAAAGTAATTCGCTAGATTATCTTCTGGAAGTGCTGAGGCTGAGATTTCAATAGTATTTTATTATCCCCCGGCATATAATGCTGGGGTATAGCGATCAGCCAGTCTGTCTGTCCGTCTGTCTGTTATCATTTCCTTTTCCGGAGCAGAACTCGAAAACATTCAGTGTATTTGATCGAAACTTGGCAAATCTATCAGTCACATACTGAAGTTGTGCCTTTTGCTGTTTAGGAATTTTAGAAATTTGTATTTTTTACTTTTCAATGGCAACAAGTTGGACTTATAAGGATGGTGTTAGTTTCCGGAGCATAACTCAAAACCCGTTAAATACTCTTTTACAAAACTTTGCATTCTACCAGGCACATACTGAACTGGTGCCTTTTGATATTTAGCACTTTTAGAAATTTTTATTTTTTACATTTCCATGGCAACAAGTTGGATTTAAGTTTTAATATAGGGTGGGTTCACTTATGGAGTATAACAAATAAACTGTTAAATATTTCCTTGCCAAACATTGCATGTCTATATATAAAGCACATACTGAACTGGTGCCATTTGATATTAGGGAGTTTTATAAATGTTTATTTTAGAATTTCCATTGCAGCTATTTTGACATGGGCTAAGAGAAATGTTGGGTCAGTTACCTGGTTTGGGGCCATAACGTGTTAAAATGGGCGGGGCATATAGATGACTTCTATAGCGAGTCACGGTGCCTTAGATGACTGGGCCAACCGAACCCACAGACAAATAGGAGAAGTCATGCATTCACAGGAGTTTTTTCCATATTTGAGTTGTGTCTTCTGCAATTTCAGCCCAGTTCAAAGATGGGATGTTTTTCCGTGTGGTATGCTCAGTTTGTTTTTAGATTGCAGTTTTAACAGCTGGGTTTTGCTTATTTTCTAAGTTTCTATTTGAGTGTGTTTTAAATATCTTTTTCAAAGTTAACCATCTTAAGTTATATTGTCCGTATTAATGATTATTGTCAACATAAATATTTGTCTTTATAGAATATTTTATTTTTCATTTGAATTTTTCATTAACTGGAAAGGTACTCTCCCAAACAGTACTCACCCCTTACTAATGTCACTCTTGTGGGCAAGGATCCTTTGTTGTGGATTATTATATACTTTATTGTAGTTGCTTCATATGTAGCAGAAAGCTTATTGTTTTAACATTATGAAGTAATTATGTGACATAGTTGTGGAAAGCCATAGTGAGGATTGGGTGGTCAGGCTCATACCCCATCGACCCGTGAAGACCGGGGGTAAATTTGGTCTTCAGCAACCCATGCTTGCTGTTAAAAGCTACTATGCTTGTCGTAAGAGGCGATAAATGGGATTAGGTGGTCAGACTCGCTGACTTGATTGATGTTTGTCATCCCAATTGCATGGATCGATGCTCATGATGTCAATCACTTGATTGTCTGGTCCAGACTAAATTATTTACAGACCACCGTCATATTGCTGGAATATTGCTGAGTGCGGTGTTAAACAAACAAACAAACAAAATCATACCCCATCATACCCTCACAAACAAATGAATATTTACTGTTTATCTGTGAACTTCCTGTATGAATTGTGTCCTGGTGGTGTGGGAGTAATTTATCATGATGATTAAACATTTACAATCCATCAAGATTATGGATCTGTAGGGTATGACTCCAGTAATTACCTTACTGAATAATTATCACATTTTATGAAACTTCAGATTTGTTCTTGTGTGATATGACCTTTATGTGTTTATGGCTAATATATGTATGTTGTCTCATTGAGTTGAATTTTGTATAATTTCAGAACAGCGATGGTGAGACCCCACTCCATTGCGCTGCTCAACATGGCCACTGTATTACTGTCTCAGTCCTCCTCCAGGTAGGTCGGAGTTATGTCCCTTTGTTAAAGGTTGTCTGGCATCAGTATCAATGGGTAAATGCTCCTTATTTCCCTAGTATTGCATTGCTTCTGACTAAATTTTACCTCTAGTTCTAGATGGTTAAGAAGATAATTTTGTCACAATTAACCCTTGAATTTAAGTAAACTGATTGTCTTAACCAAATTCTTATTCACATGTTCCTACAAATATGTATTTTCTGCATTATCTGATTTTATTCAGTATTTATATTACAGTTCGATCTGTTCTTGAATTTTCTTCTCTCTTTTTTTTTTCCACCTTGTTATCTCATGCAGTTGCAAACAATTACAACTACAAGTCTTTGAACACTAATAGTATTGACAATGATATTTCAGGACAATGCAGATCCAACAATACGAAACCTGGGGGAGTTCTCTCCCTTGGATCTCGCCGCCCAATACGGCCGCCTTGATGTTGTCAAACAATTGATCACAACTCACCCAACGCTTGTGAACAACTTGATCTTGAACCACTCGCCACTACATCTAGCATCAAGGAGTGGACATCGCGCCATCGTCCAGTATCTGCTAGACTCTGGGTTCAGCGTCAACCTTAAGGTATGACAGCGCACATGGACGACGTTGCTCTTAGTCATGAAATATGACATTGATATATATTAATGCTAGCCTTCCTGCACTGGGTAGTAAAGTTTTCAGAGGGCTAGTGAAATTTAGAAGCCTAACTTTTACCGCATGGCAGTAATGTACCTTATGGCATATGTCCTCAGCAACCCTTGCTTGCTGTAAAAAGCTACTATGCTTGTCGTAAGACGGGACTAATGGGATCGGGTGGTCAGGCTCGCTGACTTGGTTGATGCATGTCATCTTTACCCAATTGTGTGGATTGATGCTCATGATATTAATCACTGGATTGTGTGGTCCAGACTTGATTATTTAAAGATCGCTGTCATAAAGCTGGAATATTGTTGAGAGCGGCGTTAAACAACAAACAAAACCTCATGGCAATAATGTACCTCCTGGCAGTAATGTCCTCCAGGACTAGCCTGCCTAGGCTGTGCTTTCATGCCCATTCTATGACCTCTGATTTTGGGGGTAAAAGAACTAAATGTTCATCCAAGCATCCAGAACATTATTGACTTTTCATTTAATAATGAAATTACATTTTGCATTGTTGACATGACATGTTGAATGACTTATTGTGGCTATTAAATCTCACAGCATGATTTCGCAGCATGCATATACATGTTTCCTGTTGTGTATGTGAGAGTTTCAATTGGAAGCAGCCAGCTTGTAAGTTTAATATCTAACATGAATAGGACGTAGTAAATAACACAGTGTGGCACTTTATCTAACTCTAATCATGCAAACACAAACTGATACAGTCCGTGGCTAGCAGCTGGTGATCTAAAGTTGTTTTGCGCAGGTTTGTCAAGGCTGTAGATCCCCAGCGCTGCATGTCATTTTGAAAATAACCCTTGTGTGTTTTCAGATTTGTGTTGAGTATTTGATATCCAGAAGTCTCAATTGGAACTGTGTTAAAGTGTAAAATTGCAGGGCTACAGACAAGCTGCTTAATTCCGTAAAATTACAACCCCCCCCCCCCCCCCCCCCCCCCTCCCAACACAGACACAGACACAGACACACACAGACACACACACACACACACACACACACACACACACACACACACACACACACACACACACACACACACACACACACACACACACACACATAAAAAATAATATTCAAAACCCCAATTTTTTCAATTATCTTGTGTACAGAAACGCATGCATTAAATGGAAAACTCGCATGTATAAAAACAGCACGAGTAAATACCCAATGAAGCTTTTTCAGCATGCGTACAACGGAGCTAATTTCCGAAACATAATTACAAGCTAATTTACTTTCCAAGTCAAGCCTATTGTTAGAACACTTATGTTCATCTAAAACATAAAGATATTTTTTGGGAAATCTTAAAAAGTTTACTCATTTTGGGAAAACCCCAATAGAGTGATGAATAGATGAGTGGAAAAATAATCATTACCCAATTAAAATAGAAACCTTCGAAGAGTTATCTGGAGCTCTGATGCTGCAATATGAAAAAAAGAATGTTTATTGACATGGTAAAATACAGAGGTAGAGTAACATCCACTTTCTCTCAGATCTTGAAACTGTGAATCCTGAAATTAACGTGAGCGTGAATTAAATGCGAAAAATGCGTGTGGTCTTTGTTTGCATTAATTAAACCTCGCATTTATGTCTCCAAAATGACTACCAACAATCTGCACACTTTGGATATACCAACTTTGATATGTACACAAACATGGTTTATTGAGCTGCAATTGTAACAAGAACATAACAAGTACATAACAATGTCAATTAAAGAATAGGAATTACGCAATGGGCATCCGGTGAGTTATCACTGATGGGGTCAAGAGTTCTACCCACTTGTGTCAAACTAGGCATCATTGACCACTCCAAGTGTACCCGGGTAACCACTGAGCTATCGGGAGTTCTTGTCATTAAACTATTTATCACATGACTAACCACAGGTCTGGGTAGTCCTGTGGGTACCGGGTCCTACTCAGACCCACCCGACCCAAGTACCCGAGTTACCCGTCCCAGCCCTACCTCACACCACTAACAACTGTGTGTGGCTGTGTGGCTGTGTGTCTGTGTGTCTGTGTGTTCACTAACACTGTGTTGTCTTTCAGACTGATGCTGGCACGCCATTGCATGAAGCTGCCACTTACTGTAAAACTGATGTCATCAAACTGCTGCTAGATCGAGGTAAGATGAGGTGCAGTTCAAAAACACTCAATGGCTCACACAGTGAGGTCTGCAATTCCAGTTTATGAGTCAAAGGGAGATAACTCCCCAAGATGTCTTCACTCAAGGGTGCTAGGGAAGCTGGGTATCACATCAAGTGTAGAATAATACCACACTAATTGGTATGTAGTGATGTGTTTACTGAATTAACTTGATTTTTTTTGGATTAGAAATTCATTTTGGGAGCCACATGTACCATTACCAGAAAATTGTCATTTTTTAGGTCATGTGCGCTGCTTGTATCTGTTATGCAGTTTTAGATAATACAGGGCTCGAAATTACTACTGCCACCGGGCCTGCAGCACAAAATAAGAAATGGCAGGCTTTAATTATCCCCCGCCACAAAGTGGAAGGGGGATATAGATATGGGTGTTTTCTGTCCATCCTTCCGTGACGTCACGTTTTGTTGGCAGAGTGTTACTCAAAAACAATGAGATATCACTACCAAACTTGGCCCATAGACAGGTCAAGTGGTGAACTGGTGCCTTTCGATAGTTTGGCATTTTTAACAAGTTTATTTTTCGAGTTTCCCTGGCAACAACTTTGACTTAGACTGAAAATAGCGGAAGTGTTCCTTTCGGGGGCAGATCTTGAAAACCGTACAATATTTCTTCAC
Source organism: Haliotis cracherodii (assembly GCF_022045235.1). Taxonomy (NCBI): domain Eukaryota; kingdom Metazoa; phylum Mollusca; class Gastropoda; order Lepetellida; family Haliotidae; genus Haliotis; species Haliotis cracherodii. The sequence continues at coordinate 5,007,976 of NW_027266270.1, forward strand.
CATACATGTCACATGGATAGGTCAAGTGGTGACTCTTTGAAAATATTATTTTTTTGAGTTTCCGTAGCAACCGTACATGCATTTGGTCGGGGATATGAGAATGTCATGCTTGTTTTATGTACAGTGTTTCATGGGCATGGGCATTTTTATTACAAGTGTTTTTGTTAATATATTTTTCATATCTTGACAAATTCATCTTTGAAAAATAAAAAGTGTTTTCAGTAATATTCAGTGAATTCTGTTGATTACATCTTACAAACGTTTGACGATATGTTCAGGATAGCACGAAATACATTTGTATGTACTCGCTTCTTTCCGTATTTTGACACATCGTGAATATTACGTAGGTCTTGTTTGAATGTAATCGTATCTTTCTGTATTTTGACGGAATTACACTAACTATATTACATCGGTGTTGCTTTTCAAATGGGAGTACTGTATTCGACTTAATAAGCACCCAGGGCGCTGTCAAAATTAGAAATAGGGGGCTCTTATTAGAATATTATTTTGGTGGAAAAAAACAGAATTGAAAGATAAATTTCATGGTTATGCTGACAGCCTAAAATGTTTATGTACAACAGATATATTTTTCCAGAATGTAATTGCCCATAATTATGGGTGCATATAACACACAAGTGTGTATTATACGCGAATAAATAAGTCTTGTGTACATTGATCAATCGGAAGGGGTGCTAATTGGGGTTGTTCACTAGCCAATATATCAGCAAATGTCGCTTATTAGAGCGGGGGGCTTATTACGTCGAATACGGTAGTCATTTGTGTTGACTGTTGTGATAAGCCTAGCAGACGATCACAACAGTCAAAACAGAAGTCTGAAAAGGAAACTCCATTTTGATTTCTTGAAGCCTACTGCTGTAACTTCCATTAAAGTTACTGCAGATGAGCAAAGAAAACCGTGTATGTCACCAAGTACTTTTGAATAATCTTAGAATTACGCGGACATAGGAAGTAAGGCACACCTAAACTGAAAATGCCGCATCTGAAAAACAGGTCCGGTGCCCTTGGACACACCTTTTGTTTTCTAATTTCGAGCCCTGTAATATCATGAAGAACATTATTAGTTAGGAACAGACAAAAGTTTTTCTTCTAACCCTAAAAGCGTGAATCCTAACTGTATAGAATTGTACAGGCCGATATGCATGTCGGGATTGAGAATGTCATGTGTTCCTGTGTGAGACTAATGGCATGGTAGCGTTAATCAACTGCAAGAAATTCTATTCAGTAGGGAAGGAGGATGCAGGGATAGAAATTAACCAAGAATGTTTCAAATTCTACTAGCCCCGAGGATACCTTTAACCTTAACCAAACTGGTCGGGGCTAATGAATTCTATCCCTGACCTGGACAATACCTTGTATTGTCAATGTATGCGAATATGGAGTGTCACAAGATGTGGTGCGGTACTTTCTAAGATTGGAAACAAAATTACTTTGTCACTTCTGTTTTGTGGTTTCGATGATATTACCCTGAAATATCACTCATAAACAAATTTGATACACAAAGGTGAATACAACTTATTTTTCATAAATTCATGAAAATGGAAGTATGTCTTTGTCACCACGGAGATCTGCATCCCTGGCAGCTCCTCTCCAGGTCATGGTCTGAGCTTCAGTGATGTTTTACATGTTTATGTTTTTCATGTGCTGTCAATTCTTGAAGAAAGTTCACTCAGTCAATAAGATGTACACAAACCCATCTTGATAAAACTTGGCATGCGTGTGTTGCAGGTGTCATGGTGGACGAGCAAGACGTACGAGGACTCACCCCGGCGGACATCCTCAAGTCCCTGCCCTCACAGAAGGCGCACGAGGCTACGAAACTCATCAATGGTGAGTGGAGCATGAGTGGGTAACGGTAATATCAATAACGATTTGTTGATATTTCAGCTGTCTAAAAAAAATCGGTAATTGGAAGTATCATAAATGGGAAGAAATATTAACGATTATCGATATTAAAATTGCTTTGTCGATATCTTACATGAATTATTGTGATGAGATAAAGTTTAAATTTACCAAACAGACTTGTTTTTAGCTATCATGTCAATTGCCAAAAATGGAAAGCAACTGTTTGTGTTATAACTTAAATATCCACAGAGTAATCCAGTGGCATAAAGTATGTTGATTTATTTCAGACTTTTTTTCATACTTGCTCAAAATTACTTCTCCAATATTTATCGATAATTGATTGATATTTAGTTAACAATTATCAATCTCTATGATCTGTATCAATAGCCAGCCCTAGTTGATAGTCTATTTCGAAGACAGATGGTAGATGTAGTTTTTGGTTGGAGGTCCGGCGTGTGTACCGCACTTAACATTTTGATACAGATTTCAAGGACCAAGTTAATACATCGACTTAACTATGAGATCGGCTTATCTACGGTCAATTACGGTATGTCAGTAGCAGGGTGTACATTATTTTGCAAGCTAGAGTTAGTGAGTTACAATTTAATGTCGCATCAGCATTTTTTCAGCCATATCGCGACTTTTGCAAGCTAAGTCATAATTTACATGACAATCCCCCCAAATTATGTACACATTGACACATGTAACAAGTTCATCATTAAGAGTCCACATGTTACAAAGAATTATTTCGTTGTGTGAGATCTGTCTTCCAACGTTTAGTGTGGTGACAACAGGGTCAATTGAGAGGTGACAAGCAAGTGACGTCACTAAGCTATTATGATGTCATGGTTTCTGTAAAAGCCGGCCAGCCGATGTGTGGGTTTTTGCATGACGAGACCGGCCAATCACGTAGCTAGATTACTTAATGCGTAAAGATAAAATTACCATACAAGGACAATCTCATTAAAATCAGACCTTAGTTCTCGTTACCACTTAACAATGATCTGAAGACATCCCATTAGAGGTCACGTCAAAATGACCTTTCATCCGACCAATCAGTGCGTTGCTTACCAGATGATGAAAGTGACAGTCGGAATGTGATTTCTAATCATGCAATCTCAAAAACTTTAACGACTGAATCCTTACAATCTAGACCATCTGCTAGCCATTCCAGAATGTTTTTTGTTCCGGTTTCAAAATTGTAATCGAGAATTTGTCAAAATATGTTTCTAAGCGTAGACACCAATTTGAAATTTGTGCCGTAAAGCACGAGAAACCTGCCTTCTGATTGGTCATTCCATTGGCCGGTCAAAGTTCGCGCAAGGTCGGTCTGACGTGACTCGTAATGGGATGTCCTCAGATCTTTGTTGAGCGGGAGCGAGAACTAAGATCTGATTTTAATGTGATTGCATACAAGGACACATGACTAGCTAAAATGATAATCACTCCACTTAGGCATCACTTGTTAGCTTGTGCATGAATGTCTGAGTGAATGAGTGAGTGAGTATGGTTTTGCGCCGTTTTTAGCAATATTCCAGCAATATCACAGCAGGGGACACCAGAAATGGGCTTCACTCATTGTACCCATGCTAGGAATCGAACCCGGGTCTTCGGCGTGATGAGCCAACACTTTACCCACTTGGCTACCCGACAACTCCCATGAATGTCTGAAAGCGTGGTAAAAACCCAATACACTCACTCACTTCATTAACTGATGGGTCATTTATGTCTTGACAGAGTTATGTCCCTTTGATTTATTCATGATGATAACTTGTCCACACAGATCACATCAAAGGCTTGACCAAAGTAGTCCTGCAGGACAGGACGCCATCAGAAGATGAGTACGACTTCAGCCCCGAGGACGTCTCTGTCCCAGTCCCCGAGCCATCCCCCCCAGTCCAGGACAGTGACCCCATCGCACAGATGTATGTCAAGGTCAACAAGGACAACAGAGAGAAGGCAGCAGCACTGAGGCAGAAAAGGTGACCAGTAGCATCAGAGGCAATGTTTATATGTAACTGTCCTGAAGACAGGACCCCTCTCATGGTTCTACCGGGGGCACGGGGGGCCCAGTCGTTTAAGGCGCTGCAATTTGCTGTGCAGAGTTGCGCCCCTTGGGTACCCCAGAATTCTATGATTGTGGGTTCGAATCATGGTTCTACCGGGGGGCACGGGTGGCCCAGTCGTTTAAGGCGCTGCAATTTGCTGTGCAGAGTTGCGTCCCTGTGGGTACGCCAGAATTCTATGATTGTGGGTTCGAATCATGGTTTTACCGGGGTGCACTGGTGGCCCAGTCGTCTAAGGCGCCGCAATTTGCTGTGCAGAGTTAAGTCCCTTGGGTACCCCAGAATTCTATGATTGTGGGTTCGAATCCCGGTCAGCCCCGATTATGTTTCTAGGTTTGTCAGCACCATACCCTTGCTCGTGGGTTTCACCGAAGTGATAAACGTCTGAGAACTTCATCACTTCGGGCTTTCCTCCCACATTAAGCAGACACGCCATGATATAACTGGCATACTGTTAAAAGCGGCGTTAAACCCAACTCACTGACTCACATGGTTCTATCCTAAGGTCAGAGCCAACACTGGAATCTAGATGCTCTAATGTATCGCCACATGAAAGAGGATGATATTTGGAGCAGGACTCTTTTTTTTTTTTTTTCGCTTTTGTTTATTCATTCTGGCAATATATACAGAAAAAGCATGGCATGTGAGGAGCAGGATACTCACACGGTCACATCTTTGGTTTGGAGTCATGAAAAAAAGCGTGTCACGGATGGCATAGTTCCGTAAATAAAATTAACATTTGATGCTAAATGAAAGGATGTTTATAAATCTTTGGTGATGTAATACTCACCTGTAACTTCTCTGAGAGGCATTTAGAAGTTGGAGTACTAAGTAAGGATAAAATATATGGATGAACAGCTTCTTTATTTCAATTTTGGGCGCTGTTTTGGTGTAGGTTTTAAAACCGTTATCAAGCAAGTGATGTACAGATTATGGTTGAACCTACACCAAAACGTCGCTCCTAATTGGAATAAAGAAGTTGTCCATATATCTTATCCTTACCTACAGCATGGAAGAACAAATCACTGATATGGTTCTCTTTGGTAAATGAAGTTGCCTTCTCCAACGAGAGGAATCTTCACTCATCTTCTATCATCACCCGTGAAGATCCGGGGTAGAATAGATCTTCAGCAACCCATGCTTGTCGTAAAAGGCGACTAACGGGATCGGGTGGTCAGGCTCGCTGACTCAGTTGATGCATGTCATCGATCCCAATTGCGTGGATCGATTCTAATGATATAAATCACTGGATTGTCTGGTCCAGACTCCATTATTTACAGACCGTCGTCATATAGCTGGAATATTGCTAAGTGCGGCGTTAAACAACAAACCAACCAACCAAACCATCATCAAAACATCTGTTGACTTTTTGTTGCTTCACCTTAACAGTCTTACAGCTTTAACAAATGCATCCTGTTGTCCTGCTTCAGCCCTGTGAGCCCTGATGTATCACCACCCCCCATCCCACCCCGAGCGCCCTCTATCCGCTGTTCCCGGAACCCTGTGGAAGCAGCACGGCGGTCGCCACCGGTTACAAGTTGCCCAGCAACAGGCAGCTCCATGACAACAGCAGAAGCTGGTGCTAAGGTACTGCAAGCTGTTGTGTACATTGATGCTCAATGGACGTTTGAATGCTTTGGCCGTGAAAACAAAACTCTCTCATTTTCAAATGACCAAGTCCCAAGGTTATTTCCTTGGTCTCTAACTTGTTGTGTACTCATTGTAAGCACCGAACACTCTTCCATGCACTCTTTACACTTTGTCAAATAAAACTGACAGACATCGAATACTTTCGGCACCCCCAAATCTGATAGCACTTAATGTTTATCTCTTAATTGCGCGGGGGCACGGGTCGCCCATTTGTCTAAGTTGCTGTAATTCGCTATGGGCAGTTGCGTCCCTTGGGTGGCTAGAAACCTATTGTTGTGGATTCGAATCCTGGTTTGACTCATGATACAACTCGTATCGCAAGATACCAATTGAAACACAGCTCTACTGTTGCAGCAAACCTCACTGACCCCAGACCCTCCCAAATTTCTAACACTGACATAATTGTCCTCGTATTGACCTCGGGGGCACGGGTGGCCCAGTCGTCTGAGGCGCCGCGATTCGCTGTGCAGAGTTGCTTCCCTTGGGAATGCCAGAAACCTATGATTGGGGGTTCGAATCCCTGTTCACCCCGATTATGTTTCTAGGTTTGTTAGCACCATCACCATACTTGTAAGTTTCACCAAAATGTCACTTCGGGCTTTCCGCCCACTTTAAGCTGACAAGCCGTGATAACTGGAATACTGTTAAAAGTGGCGTCAAACCAATCTCACCCACTCCAAATTGTATCAGTCACTGTACACAGTGTCCCCTCTCAAGTGGTTAAACCCAACTCACTCACTCACTCACTGGTGTGTATGTTCTGTGCAGGAGCAGCCAAAGAAGCCGCCTCGTCGGCGCCCGACCCGACTCAGCCAGTCCAGCCAGCAGATGGAATCTCAGGAACCCAGTCAGGAGGCCGACGATCGCAGCGTGGATACAGATGACACCGTGTCAAGTCATCGCGAGGAGACTGACGGCAGCGAAGACTGTAGCGCTATGAAGTCTGCTACCTCCACTGCACCAAAAGACCAGCCCAAACTCCCAAGTCCTGTGTACTGTAATGTTCCTCCAAAATCGGAGTCTGTGAAATCTGAACTTACGATAACCGAAGACCCGCAGAGACAGAATGAGATAGATACACAGGGAGAGCCTGTGGAAACTTCCCATATAACAGAAGCTCAACCCCTTCCCTCACCAAATGTGATTCCTAGTGATAAGGGAGATAACTCTGTTCAGCCAGAGAGTTCCTCCGAGATCACAAGTGACTCTATCGATGTCTCAAATAACACAGATGTATTTAGTTCGGATGATTGGTCTCGGAGTGAAGTGTCTGCGATCGAGAAAGAAAAGACGGATCATTCTGAGGATTTCTCCACGGCCACATCTGATGATGGACTCTCTACTTCAAGTGTCTCTGTTATTGGTAGGTAGCCCTTAAGGCTCGGCTTGGTTTGGTTTGAACATATTTTTATTCATAGTAAATGGGATTGGAAAGAAGTTGAACAACTTAAAATGCCGTCTTCACATACATGCTCGGTATTTTTAAAGTACCATTTTGTTTCACTGGATAATAAGAAACATGCTCATGAACTTAAAATGTAACATTTCATTTTTGTACCAAGCATCTGTGCCGTCTTTGAGATACACTGTTTGAAATTCAATTTTCAAATAAGCAAAGCCATGAAAAAGCTTTTTGACTACCATTTTCTTGACGTATAGTTAATTTTGAATAGTAATAAAACCAAAAAAATAAGTTTGTCTGTTTGTTTATGCTGCTGTCTGGAGATCAATATTAATATACATGTATCTTGGTTTTGTAAAATTCAGTGAATCATTTTCAGGCTGTGAAGAACCCTTTTACTTGATTATTTCTATGTGCTGATGTGTAGGAATGCATGAACATTTATATTGAAATCTTCAGGTAAACATTTGGTAAATTGGACTTTTTGTGGAATATTTGCCTGGTGAATGATGAAGACTGACTTCAGTGTTTGATTATTTGTGTAGGAGCTTTCGATGGAAGTGATCGTGTTCAGAAGCCAAGTTCACTAGAGTTTGAGAATAAAAGGACCAGTCGGTCCAGTGTGGATGTACCCCTGTCCCCCACCGGCTACGTTCAGCCCCCTACGCCGGACTACCCCCCACCCTCACCAAGCACAGCCGTGCAGGGCATCACACAGAAGATCAACCCCCAGGTAAGGCTGTCAGAGCACTGTATCATGTAGGGCCCGAGGTCACCCCCACCCCCCCACCCCCCCACCACCACCAAGTACAGCTGTGCAGGGCATCACACAGAAGATCAACCCCCAGGTAAGGCTGACAGAGCACTGTATCATGTAGGGCCCGAGGTCACCCCCCCACCCCCACCAAGTACAGCTGTGCAGGGCATCACACAGAAGATCAACCCCCAGGTAAGGCTGACAGAGCACTGTATCATGTAGGGCCCGAGGTCACTACCCCCCCACCCCCACCAAGCACAGCTATGCAGGGCATCACACAGAAGATCAACCCCCAGGTAAGGCTGACAGCACTGTATCATGTAGGGCCAAAGGTCATCCCAACCCCCCCACCCCCACCAAGCACAGCCTTGCAGGGCATCACACAGAAGATCAACCCCCAGGTAAGGCTGACAGAGCACTGTATCATGTAGGGCCCGAGGTCACTACCCCACCACCCCCCCACCCCCACCCCCACCAAGCACAGCCATGCAGGGCATCACACAGAAGATCAACCCCCAGGTAAGGCTGACAGAGCACTGTATCATGTAGGGGGGTCGTCTTATACGTGGGGTTGCTTTATAGACGGCGATATACGGTACTACTGTATAGGGATATATAGGGTTACACACTGCTGTATTCTCAAAAAACATTTTCCCTGCAGTGTTTTATTGTATGATAAACAACAAGTCGTTTATTTCTCATATGAGATTTTAGCATTGTGTACAGCCCCTGTAAAGATGTTAGTAAAAAGTACACACTTTAAAAATATTTACCCATATTTAAATACTGATGACTCCCTGAATAGAATCCGACTGTGGCAATGTCGGACAAGTCCATTCTATGATCAGGGTTTGGTCTTTCTTGCATATTCTCGCAAATTTCACGTCAATTATCTGTACCTTTTCTCCCGATGCCGATTGTCATGTCTCTCTCAATTTTGGATGCGATCGTTCAGCTACAGCGCTCTATATCTACATTGCACAGCTACATCTCTGGGGAATAATTCACATGACACTTCCCTCTAAAAAATAACGTCGTCTATTTTACAATGTCATCAAGTTGTGAGAGCATGTTCGAATCACCAGAAATGACAACTTGATAGAACAATGTTTTATCATGAAATAAACCATGCTTCGTTCTTCAATGTTCTTTGCGATTTATCGCGTAGCTATCTTATATGGGGTTTTATATATAGCTGTATAGGGATATATAGGATCACAGTGCTGTATAGTGTCATATTGCTCTATTAAGAAATAAACGATGAATGGTAGTTTTTATTGTGCAATAAAACACTGCAAGGAATGTTATTGGTTACGATCTCAAAAAAGTGAATTAACAGAACTTGTGTGTTCCAGGAAAAGAGAAAATCCAAAGACATGGAGACCCTTACAGAAGCTTCCATACTTGCCAGTCTCCAAAACAAGCCAGTGAAGCCGCCAGTGAAACCTCCAGTGAAGGCGCCAGTGAAACCTCCAGTGAAGGCGCCAGTGAAACCTCCAGTGAAGCCTCCAGTGAAGGCACCAGTGAAGGCGCCAGTGAAGGCGCCAGTGAAACTTCCCCCTGACAATAACAACATCGTGGCTGCTGACAGCGGCACCGCAGTAGAAGATGGGGAGGAGGTCACAGACGCCATGCAGCCTCCGCCCAGAGTGGAGCGCTTCACCTCCAAGGTTCTGGAGACTGTCATCGAGCGAGTCGAGGAGCCGAATCAATCCGGGAGTAATGGAGAGATTACCACAAACACGCAACAACTCACGGAACACGTACAGCTACGGCGCAGGATTAGTTCTGAGAGTGCCAGTGATGCAGACACCGAGACTAGCATATTTGCAGGTAGGACAAAATATTATTTGTTTTTGCATCTCCTTTGGTTTGATGATTTTTCTTCCAGGGATTGTCGAAGAATTGTTTTTGTTCCACAAAGTGATCTTAGCGCTAAGACAGTCGTAACTGCCCTACTTTAAAATGGAGTTGCAACAGTCTTAGAGCTGAGTTGGCTTTGTGCAACCAGGCCCAGACATGTTTTGATGTGATAGTGGAATTTGAAACCGTTAATGACTAGGTTGGGAATAATGCATACAGACCAGGGGAGATAAGTGTCGTGTTTTTCATGAGACACAACATGGGGACAAGAATCGGAGATATTGGCTAAAGAGTATGACAAATCTTAGGCATTAAGATATTTCTCCTTTGCTCATGTTTTCGTTGTTAGAATTACGAGCTATGGGAAAGTCAAGGCATGTAGCTTCCAGCTGTTTAATTCCCAGAAATATAATATTCTGTTGTTATCACAAAAGCGATTTGACCTCAGATGCAATTTTCTAAAGTCATGTTTGTATTAGGTTGATACAAATTGGTTTCTCTCTTCACTTTTCTGAAGCCATCACTTTATTTGGTGCTGATAGCTATTAATTTTGTTTCAAGGATATATCACATGGAATTTGAAAGTACATCATTGCAGAAACAGTGAAAAAGCAGTTTTAGAGGATATATCATTATATTGAACAATTTTGATTCTCTTTCTTTGAGATGTTGGTGTGACAAAAGAGCAAATTTTCTTTTACAATTGAGGCCAGTTTCAGTATAGTTCCTAACACCTTTGTCAAGCAATACTCTTGCACATGAATGTGCTCATGATCTAAGCTTTTCTCTATTGACAAAAACCTTAAATGATTCCCATGTTTAAGGACATGAAAGAACATTTTGAACTATTTTTTACAAGGTGCAATGGGAAAACAGGCATCAAGACAAACTGTATCGTTGCAAAATACGAAGAAATTTAATTCAGAGTTATCTCCCTTATATGGGTCACTGCAAAATGTCAACACTCTTTTCTCAAAGCCTTCAAATAAGAAGCAAAATTCAACCACACGAACACGAAGAATCAAGAGCTTCTTTCAACATCTCAGAGCTATGACCTTCAGTCGTCTGTTAAACTGTATGACCAGCGCCAATAAGTTTTTCGCCATTCTTACCCATTCTGAAACTATCACTTTATAAAGGCATCTGTTTCATTCTGTGTTGTTACTCAGGCCTGTCCAGAAGCGCTCCATGTAAGTGCCCCTCCATGCATGCCTTGATATTTCTTCATAGTCTTGTATTATTCTAGACAATCATTCACTTCCCATTAAGTGGTATCTATATCTATATGAGCATCTCACATCTATAGTTTTCGTGTTGTGCTACTGTTATCACACATCATCATCCGTATCTCATTGTCCATTGGATATTGTGTGACCTTATTGTCCTGGGGGATTGGATATTGTGTGACGTTATTGTCCTGGGGGATTGGATATTGTGTGACGTTATTGTCCTGGGGGATTGGATATTGTGTGACGTTATTGTCCTGGGGGATTGGATATTGTGTGACGGTATTGTCCTGGGGGATTGGATATTGTGTGACCTTATTGTCCTCACTCCTCATCAGGGCTGTCCTTGGGGATTGGATATTGTGTGACCTTATTGTCCTCATCAGGGCCGTCCTTGGGGGATTGGATTTTGTGTGACCTTATTGTCCTCAGTCCTCATCAGGGCCGTCCTTGGGGGATTGGATTTTCACTATGACCTTATTGTCCTCAGTCCTCATCAGGGCCGTCCTTGGGGGATTGGATTTTGTGTGACCTTATTGTCCTCAGTACTCATCAGGGACGTCCTGGGCGATTGGATATTGTGTGACCTTATGGTCCTCAATCCTCATCAGGGCCGTCCTGGGGGATTGGATATTGTGTGACCTTATTGTCCTCAGTTCTCATCAGGGCTGTCGTTGGGGATTGGATATTGTGTGACCTTATTGTCCTCAGTCCTCATCAGGGCCGTCCTGGGGGATTGGATATTGTGTGACCTTATTGTCCTCACTCCTCATCAGGGCCGTCCTTGGGGATTGGATATTGTGTGACCTTATTGTCCTCAGTCCTCATCAGGGCTGTCCTGGGGGATTGGATATAGTGTGACCTTATTGTCCTCATCAGAGCTGTCCTTGGGGGATTGGATATTGTGTGACCTTATTGTCCTCATCAGGGCTGTCCTTGGGGGATTGGATATTGTGTGACCTTATGGTCCTCAGTCCTCATCAGGGCCGTCCTGGGGGATTGGATATTGTGTGACCTTATTGTCCTCAGTCCTCATCAGGGCTGTCCTTGGGGATTGGATATTGTGTGACCTTATTGTCCTCAGTCCTCATCAGGGCCGTCCTGGGGGATTGGATATTGTGTGACCTTATTGTCCTTACTCCTCATCAGGGCCGTCCTTGGGGATTGGATATTGTGTGACCTTATTGTCCTCAGTCCTCATCAGGGCTGTCCTGGGGGATTGGATATTGTGTGACCTTATTGTCCTCAGTCCTCATCAGGGCCGTCCTTGGGGATTGGATATTGTGTGACCTTATTGTCTTCAATCCTCATCAGGGCCGTCCTTGGGGATTTGGGGCTAGAATTGGCCTCGGGGTGGTTGTCATTTTGGGTACTACAGTGTGTATAAGCGTATTTGTATACTGACTGGTTAAAATATTTGTTAGGGTACATTTCAGTATGCAGAAAGGTACGTGAAAGACAACAAAAACTCCAGTACTCTAGACACAAACTATCAAAATGTCACTCAAGTTCAGTGGAGTTTTCTACCACCAAATGTCGTTTATGTTTTCACAAAGACTTAGCATTAGTGCTTAGATGAATGCAATTATGACCAAACCAACTTAGCACGCTGAACATAATTAGATGTCTGGCTGGAGGGATTCAAACAACAATTTTATTGCTATACACAAGACTGTAATGTGATACGTATCATGATAGCTGTTGTATCATAAATCTTCTATTTTATGCGGGGCGGTGGGGTAGCCTAGTGGTTAAAGTGTTTGCTCGTCACACCAAAGACCTGGGTTCGATTCCCCACATGGGTAATATGTGTGAAGCCCATTTCTGGTGTCCCCTGCCGTGATATTGCTGGAATATTGCTCAAAGCGGCATCAAACAATACTCACTCTATTTTATGTAATAGTAAATTCAAAGGCATCATTCCAGGGAGATTCTCCACGGAAGTTGATATATTAATAAAACAGTGCACCTTAACCTTACCATTTTCATTCATAGCAACTTTCCACATGTAAAATGTGTCCATCGCCATATTGGGCCAAGAGTGTTTCCTAATTGTGGTCGACAGAATTTGTTTGAAATTATGTGACTGCACCTAACAGAGCTTATGACGAAGTAACCGTTATTTTATTGTTATGGGAATATTTCAAAATTTGATATTTCAGATGACTCAATATTACACTGTCGTGATTTGTATTCTTGAAATTAATATCGGTAATACTGTACACCCTTACTGACCAAATGAAAGTTTTTATCTTTCAAAATGTTTTCAGCACACATATTGCCTTACATGACTATAAATGAATAATACTTGTTTATGTATTTCAGTGTTTTAGATCCCAGTACATTGTACAGATTGTGACAGTGTATGTTTTGTTGTATGAGCTTCATCATCTCCTCCTCGTGTGTCGGTGTGTATTCATCGTGTATTTTACTTATGACATGTACAGTGCCCCGTACAGTGCCCGTACAGTGCAGTGAGGTCTGTCTCCATTGTCACTATGGCTGTGCAGTTTGTGTGTAAGCACCAACATCATCTGTGTGCTTGAAAACGACATTTATCCCTGGCTGTGTCAACCAATAGTCGTGTCATGTCACATTGTTGCCATGGTTACTTACTCGTTATTTATGATGTGGTAAATAATTGAACTGTTTGAAGGCTTGTTGTCTCAGACATCAAATTACCAAGTATTTGCTTTCAACAGTTGTAGAAACTAACATTTTTATTCCACTAGTCCTTAAAATGATAACACATAGCAAAACCCTTAAAATGTCAAATTTATACTGGTCCTTATGATGCCTATTGGGCAGTTTGGCAAGGACTACAGGATCAATTTCTAACGCTGTGCAATCTAGACAATATAATGCAACTGATATATCTCCTTACAAGTGTGAATAGATAAACATATGTAAAGAGAAAGGGGTACCGTATATGACCGCGGACAAACCGAATTTTGAGGATCAGAAAAAAGATTCATATAATTTTCTTTCGTGTTTCAATGGTCAAGTTAACATCTCGGCTTATCTACGGGGTCGGCTTATCCACGGCCATATACGGTATGTGTTGGTCTCGGGTAACTCGGGTACTCGGGTCGGGTGGGTACTGAGTAGGACCCGGGTACCCACAGAACTACCTGGACATGTGGTTAATCATGTGATATATTGTTTAATGACAAAAATGATATAGTACCTAGGTCGTAAATTTGGACTTGTCTCAGCCTGAGTTGGTCTATATCTCTCTTCTGTTTCTGTTCTACAAAGAAAAATTGAGAGTGTCACATCCACTGATCCACAAATCCTCAGTATTGGGATACCAGCCTGTTAACAATGCTCTGTGTGGCTATCTCAATGATGGCTGTTACTATACAAGAGACTAGCCACATTTTGTTGACAGTCAAGAGATTTTGATCAAATGCAACATATAATGGAGGGACCAGTGGGGGAGGATTTGATACAGAGACTATTCAGTCACATTTTTGTTCAGGGATAATGTAAAGTATTGTCTCTATAAGAAGATATTGCCTCCTAGAATCTGTTATCACCATCAGAATTTCAATATGGTTACTTAAGACTCAAACAGGATCAATTATGACAAGTATCTGATGTCACATCAAACGTTACGGGCTGGCTAACAGGCTTGTTTGGATTTTCAACACTGTACATTTATCAAATTAGATCCTATGAAGAGTAGTGATAAACATTTTTCTCAGTTTCAGTGGAATAATCCCTATATACCACTAGGAATCTCATACAGTAAACTGTGGTTATAACAAACTCAAAGGGACCGCAGATTTTAGTTCATTATGACCGTAGTAGCAATGGACAGGACCAAAAAACAGTTTGTTATAGACGTCAGTTCGTTATAAGCAGAGTTTACTGTAATTGCAACATTCATACCAGACACTTTGGCCAGCATGGAAAATAACAGTGATAATGACACATCCTGAAAATGAACATAAATTGAAGGCGAGTATAACAGATCAGTGATATACTAGTATGTGTCCTGTTCTCAGGATGGGTGTGCAAGGTAAGTGAGGAGTCTTTGCATGCAATAAGGAGTACATTTCAAGATGTAATAAGGAGTACATTTCAAGATGTAATAAGGAGTACATTTCAAGATCTAAGGAGTACATTTCAAGATGTAAGGAGTACATTTCAAGACGTAATAAGGAGTACTTTTCAAGATGTAAGGTTTACATTTCAAGTTGTAAGGAGTACATTTCAAGATATAAGGAGTACATTTCAAGATGTGAGGAGTACATTTCAAGACGTAAGAAGGAGTACATTTCAAGATGTAATAAGGAGTACTTTTCAAGATGTAAGGTTTACATTTCAAGATATAAGGAGTACATTTCAAGATATAAGGAGTACATTTCAAGATGTAAGGAGTACATTTCAAGATATAAAGAGTACATTTCAAGATGTAAGGAGAACATTTCAAGACGTAATAAGGAGTACATTTCAAGATATAAAGATTACTTTTCAAGATGTAAGGAGTACATTTCAAGATGTAAGGAGTACATTTCAAGATATAAAGAGTACATTTCAAGATGTAAGGAGAACATTTCAAGACGTAATAAGGAGTACATTTCAAGATATAAGGAGTACATTTCAAGATGTAAGGAGTACATTTCAAGACGTAATAAGGAGTACATTTAAACATATAAAGATTACTTTTCAAGATGTAAGGAGTACATTTCAAGATGTAAGGAGTACATTTCAAGACGTAATAAGGAGTACTTTTCAAGATGTAAGGTTTACATTTCAAGTTGTAAGGAGTACATTTCAAGATATAAGGAGTACATTTCAAGATGTGAGGAGTACATTTCAAGACGTAAGAAGGAGTACATTTCAAGATGTAATAAGGAGTACTTTTCAAGATGTAAGGTTTACATTTCAAGATATAAGGAGTACATTTCAAGATATAAGGAGTACATTTCAAGATATAAGGAGTACATTTCAAGATGTGAGGAGTACATTTCAAGATATAAAGATTACTTTTCAAGATGTAAGGAGTACATTTCAAGATGTAAGGAGTACATTTCAAGATATAAAGAGTACATTTCAAGATATAAGGAGTACATTTCAAGACGTAAGAAGGAGTACATTTCAAGATATAAAGATTACTTTTCAAGATGTAAGGAGTACATTTCAAGATGTAAGGAGTACATTTCAAGATATAAAGAGTACATTTCAAGATGTAAGGAGAACATTTCAAGACGTAATAAGGAGTACATTTCAAGATATAAGGAGTACATTTCAAGATGTAAGGAGTACATTTCAAGACGTAATAAGGAGTACATTTAAACATATAAAGATTACTTTTCAAGATGTAAGGAGTACATTTCAAGATATAAAGAGTACATTTCAAGACGTAATAAGGAGTACATTTCAAGATATAAAAATTACTTGTCAAGATGTAAGGAGTACATTTCAAGATGTAAGGAGTACATTTCAAGATGCAATAAGGAGTCTATTTCAAGATGTAATAAGGAGTCAATTTCAAGATGTAATAAGGAGTACATTTCAAGATGTAATGAGGTATGGTGTGTCGTGGATTTCATACTGTCAAGAATCGGTGTACGATGATACAGTATCCTGGATCAGGATCTGTATCACCCAGTTGATCCCTGTATTCTGAACGTTTACTGTCTGTGCATAACACTCTGGAGTCACCTGGACAGAACTTTCTATTTTGGCATCATTTTGTAGAGTGTTATGACATGTGGGCTATCATTTGCTGAGTTTACCACACAGTAGGGAACGTGGGACTCGAACTAGTGGCAGCTGCAGACTGCAGTTAGTAATTACACATCTGGAAAAAGATGAAGCGCCATCTCTTCTTTGTTTTCATATATCTCCCACCCTGCTGTGTATCGTTTGGAAATGTCTACATATTCAGGGGTAAGAATATTCCGTGGATCTGCAAATTCCATGCGAGTTTTAGTGACCACAAATTTGTTAAAATCTGATGGCTTGCTTCATAAAGATTCCCAATTTATGGGCCACGCTCCATTGTAAATAATTTTCAGCTGGAAAGGAAATGATCCTTTCTCGTCCCTGCATATTGATCTAATTTTAATAAATGTCTCAGGTTTCACAAATGTCTTCTGGAAAGTTCCTACAAAAACACTGTTTATTCAGATGGTTGCAAAAACTGCGTCTTATCATGTGATGCAAACAACACCAGGAAGCAGAAGAGAGGGTAGGGTAGTCAATATTGCCATGGGTCATTTACAAATCATGGAACTATATAATCGTTCTCTTTTTTGTATGTCAATTTGAGCATGTTAATCAATTATGTTTTTTATCATAACATTAATACAGGATACAATTTAAAACAATGGCGACCTGCAGTGTTTCAAAGATCTGCCTGCCCAACAGTCTATTTGCTGATGGACGGTCAGTTTGAAAAGTTGCATGCTCTATGGTCTGGTTTGACAGCTGCATCACCGCGGAAGCTAGTATTCATAAAATAGAACTTTTTTAAAGTCTTGTCGGTAGGCATATTTAAACAATTATGTCTCGGTTACAAAATGCAAAGCTGCAGTTACTACAATATTCAAAGGATGTGTGCAATACATTTCGTGAGAAAACAGAATAGAAATCTACAAAGAGAATGTATTAGAAGTTTTGGGGACAACAGAGAGCTTGGAATTTGGTGCTTTTCTATATATACGACTGTGACGTCATATCTTTTGCGTCACAATGAGTGATATGACGTCAGTTCCAAATTCAATTTAGCGCTGTCAAATCTACAGGTAACCCACCTCTACATTGAAAACACAGTATGTTTATCTCCTAAATATATAGTGAGCAGAGCTTCACTTCTTTGCGACTACATCGTCATTATAGTCCTTTAATCTTTCTCACCAAGAAGTTGGCAGGCTTATGGTGACAGTTACATGTTTTGTTTATCAAATATATTTTTCAAATGTTTTCATGTTTGAAAAAAAGCAAGAAAAATTGTAATTCAAGCAAACAACATTGTTGAGATAATTATCAAAGGGATGACTACCTTGTGGGCTACAGCCAAGGGAGACAACTCCTCCAGCACCGTCCCATGCTGTGCCTTGCATCGGTCGGAATGAGTCACATCCCCGGCTATGGAGATGTGTTTGTCTTAGTGTAATGCCGGCTGCCTGGCCATCTGTACGGGAGCTACTTGCTGGGATGTAACGTTACAAGGTCCCGCACACACATCCTAACAATCACAGTTGATTTGTACAAAGACATTGACACCTCTTTGTATTTTCTGGATATCTTGCAGTGACTGTCACTCAGCATTGGTGAGTTGGTTTAACTTGGATGATGACTTTGATTAATAAATTGGGATATTTAAATATTATTTCATACTTGCATGACACTATCACAAACTTGTTTTTTAAATATTTATGCACCTTTGAAGTTGAAATTGGTTTGGAATATTTATTATGTTTTAATATTGACAGTCGTAAGTGTGGTATTGAGAGTGGTAGTACCTGTGTGTGCAGATGTAGTGTTGTTGGGATTTATACACAACTGCATATGACTTTAGCAGAAACGTGATTTTGTGAATGGAATATGTTACAATGCAGTGTTTGCTAATATTGACATGGTGTAACTCCAAATGGGTTCCCATTCATAGTGTTGACACAGAGTATAGTGTGACCAGTGTTAAGAGTATTGGCTGGGACGATCACCAGGGCGATGTACTTGCTGTGTTGGCTGCAGGGGGGGCAGGGGGGGTAGATGTCAGGAGGGGAGGTCCATTTTGTCTCATATATCAAATCAACTAATGGACTACTGGTCTTGTCTGAATACAACAAGAGGATAGTGATGTAATATTATATTAACATTCTTTAAAGAACACATTTTGAGTTCGCTTCCTGCATAACTCTGTTCCAGCTGTATTCCGTAATATATTTTGTACAGACTATTTTTCAGAATTACCCACTTGGTCCACAAATGTACCTATCTGTGCAGAAAATCATATTTTGTGCAGAACTTGTGCTGATTTTTGCATTTCTCTCCTGCAGAATTTGTCAAATACACTGTTTGTATTAATGGTTAACGAAAGTGTATGTCTGTGTGTTAACACCATCACCAGTGATCTCCAGCATAAAAATGCTTGCCACAAGCCGAAACAGGTGCAAAATAAAATTCACAAAAATTAAGCTTAAAAGGTTGCAGAATTGTGTGCAGAATTATCAAAATTTGGTTGCAGAAAATTGTCTGCAGAATTTCTTTTTTGGGGCTTAGGAATACAGAGGTGACTGATAAGTGGATATGAATTTGTTCATTTTGGCCTTAAATATTGGAGGGAAAATATCCATAATATTTTTAAAAAGGAAGCTTTCCCTGTTTGCTCAGCTCGGATGATTTAACACTGGGTCAGTGGGGTAGCCTAGTTGTTAAAGCGCTGGCTTGTAATGCTGAAACCATGGGTTGATCCCCATATTTCCCTGTCATCATATGACTTGGATGTTGAGAAAAGGGGCATTAACCCCAGCTCACTCACTAGTCAATACAATAAATGCATGGCGTCTTAATTTTCCCATGTCCAGTAGGCCGTGAAGCTGTAGTTATCTTGCGCCATCCCAATCCCAGACTGTATCCCTCTGCTGCACAAGCAACTCTAACTTTAGGAACTAGAGCTGAATGTGATCTCCAGTCATGTGACTACTTATTGTACTTAAGGAGGAAAACAACAATTTAAAAACCTACTTGAAATTCCAGGTGAGCTGCCCTGGTTTTTAACCTGCCTTAATCGCTGCAGGTATGAACCGCCCTCCAGTGTGTCATGCTGTGCTAACGGTGTCTCACTGTGCTGTTGAGTAAGGCAGTTTTTATACTCAGAGTGTGCCAAGTGTGATAAGTGCTGGGTTTAAGAAGCCATATTGTTATACAGCGAAACCCTGGTAGTCTGGCCGCCCTTTTGTATAACTACTATTAAATGTCTAGTGATCAAAGTTAAAGGAGTCTTTTGGTCCCTCAGGTTTGCTATAGTATTTGAATTTAGGGAGCCTCTAAACCCTTAGTTTTAACATTGGGTCTTTGCAAAAATCTTGACATTCCTGCTTAGTGCCCAACAGTGTCCAGGTATAACTTATTCGACATTACTACATGAAGATGTATCAACCTACCGTAGTCGACGTAATAAGCGCCCCGCTCTAATAAGCGCCCATGTACGAACCACAGAACATAAAGAGAAGTATGGACGTTAAGAAGAGATGTTTCCAATGTGTACCAATTAATGACAAAACTAAAAATCATTCAAGTGTTACCACAGAGTGTCACGATATGCTGCATGTGATTTCTAAACTTTACACACTAGTCCTGCACAAGACAAATGGTGCATCTCGAGTCATGGAACGATGACGTCACATGTGATGCCTTCATGAACGTCGGTTCACACGACATATCAGAATCTTTGTTTGTGTATCAAACCAATCTAATATCTCATGAATATGAGTAGGTCTTCATGTATTAACCAACTTGTCTGGTATTTGCGTTATTTTTGGCAGTGAGTATATTATCAAAACGTTTTAGTCTCATTGACATTTGAACTAATTTTCTTGAGAAGACAAATATAAATCATGTATGGTTTTATATGTACTCCTTTGTCAATTTTCTGAGTACCCAGAGCACTTATTACGGGAAATACTGTATGTGCATATATGTGATTCACATTAGTAATATTTTGAAAAACTACAAGTAAGGTGGTTAACATTGGCATGTCAAGGGTTAACTGCTTCCTACCCCAATATTTCTTATGTCAAACACAAGTTTATTGACACAAGTAATTCCTGGCGAGATTACAGCCACTAATTTGGTGATAATGTTTTGAACAATTGAGAATAGTTTGATTAATGACCCCTGCTTCCTGTGTGTTTGTTGGGAGTGACACCTCATTCAACATCTGGCTTCGTGAAGTCGTCAGGACACAGGTAGGCTGTGGCACTGGTAGCAGGTGTTTCTTTCTCGGAATTAGTTGTCAGATATTTCAGCATTTTTTGCCCTTTTTCAAAGAACTTGTTTCATTTCTTGTTTACTTTTATTTGTATGTATTATTTTCTAGAAGGTTTCTCAATCGGATTTCCATCGGATTGCTGCAGATTGTAGTTCTTTATGAGCATGTTTCTAGTAAAATTGATCAGGTTTGATTTACTTGATTCTCTGATGGTAAACTTATCTAATGGCCCAGTTGTTAAGGAGTTCACTCATCAGGCTGGAGACTTAGGTTCTATTCCCTTAGAGCAATGTTGAAGTCTCCTTATTCTCACCGCAAAGAGATACAGCATGGCTGATACAGTGTTAAGCAACGCTCACTGACTGACTGACTGACTGACTGACTGACTGACTGACTGACTCTCGCTCACTCTCGCTCACCCACTCACTCACTCACTCACTCACTCACTCACTCTGTGTACCCAGTTTGGCCAGCAAACTCCTTGCACAGTTTTCCATTGTTTCTGTCATTGTAAGCAACCCTGTGTGGAGGGGTTGGAGCGGCTTGGTGTAATGGTTTCTTGAGTGGCCTACCAAGTGATAACATGAAGTGGGCAAATTGCTGATGTTGGAGGTTCTTTCTGGCCTGGAAGATGTTCTCATTTGACCTCAGGATGTCCGGGACTGCCTCCAAGGTCCTGTGGATAAGAGAGCCTGCCAAGGCACTGCCAAATCGAAAGTTGGGTGGTTCATACTGATAGATGTTACAAATTGATACTTGTCGTTACCCTGCCTGGCGCTCAACATGAAGGAGGTAGGACAAGGACTTGTGTACTGTATCAGAGTGGGCATTTATGTTAAACTGTAGCATGGTATCTCAATGGGCTAGCACTTTAAACACACACACACACACACACACACACACACACACACACACACACACACACACACACACACACACACACAGTGCAATAAATGATGTTAAACCCCATTTCATAACAGCAAGCTCTATCCTTTAACTCCTTGTGGTAAGGTGCAGCCAGGAATCAAACCACCCATCTCCAACTCTCGGGGTACACACTCTATCCACAAGACAATAGAGGCTGTCTTTTGAACAGCCATAAAAAAACTTAACGTGTGTAGTTGGGTCTTCCTTACTGTCCTGATAAGACTCTTCCATGGCTGCAGGTTTGTACTGTAATCGTGAGTGTGAACCATGTACGATCCACACTGTGGTCCGCCAGATCCAGTGTCGGTGACATATGCATGCGTATTGACGTATGCAGCCTACTTGTTTTCTTTGTGATCAATTTATTGCTTGAGGAGCTCTTGGAGGTTTTAGATAAACATAAAAAATTGTAATGATTTTTTTGTTTGTTATATATTCAATGTCAACTGTTTTGTTCATTGTTGTGTAATGCTTATTTGAAGATGCCATCTTCTCCAGTCTAGAAGACAAATGAAGGGAAGATGTATTTGATGTGAAATATGCTCGTCAATAACTCCATCTGTGCTTGGAGAACCAGATTCATGCTCATTATAAATGTCTTTTTGTCTCCCAAACAAAGTATGTGAGTATGTGTGAATGTTGCGGACTAAGTATGTGAGTTTGTATGTATGTTACGAAGTATGTGAGTGTGTGCATGTTACGAGCGAATTATGTGAGTGTGTATGCTAATGTTTCGTACGAATATTACATTATAACATTATATTTGTGATAACACTTCCTCAGCAAAGTACAGATTCACGCACTTCTTTTTGGTACTGTCAGAGTGAGGCACCTAATTGCCAGCACAAAGTCAGCGATCTATGTTACCCACTCAGCCACCGAGATGTCCACAAAAATGAAAGTCCGACAACAGGTAGTCTAGATCACATACTTTGTGTTCCCCTCTAACAGGTGTAAATTGTCTAGGCTCCCATGGCCGAAAGCTATGAACACACATCCGACGAGACTCGACCCCAAAAAGTACGAGAATCTGTACTTTACTAAGAAAGTGTTATCCCAAATATAACATTTGTTACATTTGACCACTTTCTAAATGGCGTTGTGTGTTCATATGTGAGTGAGGGGTGGTCGGGTAGCCTAGTGGTTAAAGCGTTAGCTCGTCACACCGAAGACCCTGGTTCGATTCCCGACATAGGTACAATGTGTGAAGCCCATTTCTGGTGTCCCCCACCGTGATATTGCTGGAATATTGCTAAAAGCGGCGTAAAACCATACTTACTCACTCACTCACTCACTCATATATATATGTGAGTGTGTTTGGTAATGTTTCGGGGGAAACCTCCAACTACTCAAGGCAGCTCCATATCACGCTTCACAATAACGAAGGGGGGCACGGGGCAAGGGGCAGTCATCTCAGGCGCAACAATTCGCTGTGCACGCCAGAAACCTATGATCCCGGTTCGCCCCGATTATGTTTCTAGGTTCGTCAGAACCATACCCGTGCTGGTGGGTTTCACGAAGTGGTAAACGTCTGAGACCTGCATCAATTCGGGCTTTCCTCCCACATCAAGCTGACACGCCGGGATATAACTGGAATACTGTTAAAAATGACTATAAACCCAACTCACTCACTCAGTATCTTTAACAGCTGTGATTAGCTTACATGTTTATATTTGACCGACTTCCACGACACGCTGTATAGGTTTGTGTACCTTTCACGCTTGACTCGGTTTCGGTTCAGTTCATGCTCACTGGGAAATAAAATGTGAATCTTAAAATAGCTGACATTGAGAATAGACTTGCTTGATAAATATGGCCTCCTGTCTGTGTGGGTCAGTGAACATGTCCTGTTGTCTGGCTGACTGTCTGCTTTTGCCTTGCTCCAAGGCTGTACTGAAAGAAAAGTTCTTGGATGTGTAGTAATTCTATCTTCCTAATAGGCAAGTCTAGATATCTGGACAGTAGGACGGAAGTATCTATTTACATAATGTAGAAATTATGATTTAAACTAATAATTATTGCCTTAGAGACTTGTGCAAGTCTATGTCTGCTTGTATTGTGGTAGACAGGGAATGTTCCACTGCCAGTTACCGTAGTCAGTGTCATAACAGACCCCACTGTACAATACTGACAGGGATTCATCTGACCTGCTGAGGGCCTGTATTCTGGCCCATTGCTAATAAAAATTCCCAAATTGGAATTTAGAAATTCCGCGTTTATCTTAATATATGTAACTAATACGTACTTTTATGGTTCTGTTGAGGGGCTTTGCATACAATCTCATAATATATCTTAAAATACCTCTGAATTTAAGAAAATAAGAACTTTTTCAGAATTTGTGATAAAGTGACAATGTTTTCCTATTGTGGCTGCCAGAGCCAGTTAATTTAAAATCCTGAATATATCCCTGACAATCTTCACTTGACTTGCTGCACTTTTACCTCGATGTCAAGTTGTTGGTTCAAGTTTGCCTTGATCATATATACAAGGATGAGTGTTATTAACTCAAGTCGAGGCAGTGTCATGTAGGACTCCTGTTTTCAAAGCACCAAGTACAACTTACAACACCATTGCTTCAGCTCAGAGAGTCAATACTTGTTGATTCAATTTGGTTTTGACCTCACATATGGTAATGAATGTAATTAACCCAACTCCAGATATTAATGTCCCTTACTCTAATGAGGTATCTTGAAACACATTGGCTTAACATTGAGTGTCAATTTTGTCTTGATTGTACATACATAAATAAATGTAATTTCCCCAACACCAGATAGTGTCATATGGTCCTTTACTTTAATGAGGTATCTTAAAACAACTTGAAACACATTGGCTTAACATTGACTGTCAATTTTGTCTTGATTGTACATACATAAGTGAATGTAATTTCCCCAACACCAGATAGTGTCATATGGTCCTTTACTTTAATGAGCAAGACTTGAAACATTCTTGTTTGCTTTCTAGCAATTCAGCCATACATGCCAGAGAGATTCTGTGAATGGTAAATTGGCTTTACTGTCACTTCGTATGGCTACTTTATGGGGTAGTGGTAGTAAGGTGTTAACTCACTTTGTCATAGTGTATACATTACCCTATAACAGTTGGCAGCCTGTGAACTTTCTTTGATAATATATGTTTACACATCCATTGAGGTTGAGGTCAGAAATATATCTTCATATCAAAATTGATGCTTCTTTTACTGTTCAGCTCACTGAATCACAGCATGGATAAAAACAGAAATTTGCATCAATTTCTAAGAGAGGTATTGAAGTCCTGGAACAATATGTGAAGTCAGAGCCATGTTTGACAAAGGAACCAGAGTGTGGAGGTAATAACTCACACCCATGAAATAAGGGGGACCAACACAAACCCCCCTCATGGGAAAAGCTCTGTGCAGGTCCCTGGCCTGGAACTGAGTTAGGTACGGTCATGGATGAACTCATTCTGTGGGGTGAGATGAAGTGACAGGTATGTCGTGGAGATAGGACTGTCGACTGTTGATATGACAGTTATACCACACCAGACAGATACAGAGGAGAATCTGAGTGTGATATGCCGCTAGGGTCCCTCTGATAAAGGAGCTGCCCAATGGCTGGACCAGACTAGACAGTGTAGGTCACTGGTGTGAATATGAGTATATATCCCAGGCTGTAGGTCAGTTATAGCATGGACAGGAGGACAGTGCACTGACTGATGACAGAACACATTCCATGGAGTAGGATGTATTAATTGTCATGGTTATTAGAAGTGAACTTGAAGATGAAGATGAATGACACTGTTACTTCAATCGTGTCTCAATTGTTACCCTCTCTGGATACTTCTCTTTGTGATATATAACTGAAGCCTATATCACTCTGAAGAAGTTGTAGAGACCACATATTTTGGTTTAATGCAACATGTGACAATATTTTTCCGTGTCTGGAATTGATTTGAATTTCATGTTATACTGGGGACCTGCCTTCACGCATGTTTATTCTGACCTGTGCAGCACCTGGAGAATATTCCTGACTCATTTATGTGTTTAAATTAAGGCACTGTCTAATTCAAGTGATGTAATATGGAATCTTTTAGTATTCTCTGGACAGTTGATTTACACAGGAGTCATTGGAATGTCTCAGGGTTGATTACATCACATGGTGGGATATAACAGATTTATGCCATGGCTGTTACTTACTGATAGGAATGTGTTGTCGGAGACAAGAGTACAGTGAAGTGGGAGACATGAGCTTCTAGCTGTATGGACTTGGCTTCACCATAGACTACAGGACTACCTGCATGGGTTGTATGAAGATGACTGTGTATACACTTACCTACATGCTGTACATCAGGGACTACCAAGGTTAGTTGAGCACTGATCATGTAGAATGAAGTTGTGAAGTTGTGTGTGGGATAGGGCTGGCAGAAAAGTTTGATAATTAGAATTATCGTCAATGGAAAGAAATATTAACGATTATCAATCTGGAAATTGTCATCGATAATATCTTACATAAACAAATGTGCTGAAATAAATTTTAGATTTACCGAGGCAGACTTGTTTTTGTCAGTAATGTCAACTGCTGAAGATGGAGAGTAACTGTATTTGTTATATCTAAAATGTCCACAAAGTAATAAATGTGTTACCACTCACCAGTGGAGTGGTGGATTTATTTCTTTTGGAACTTATTTTACGTGCTTGCTCAAAGGTACTTTTCCGATATGTATCGATAATTGATCGATATTTTTTTGGTGATTATTGATCTCTATGATCTGTATCGATAGCCAGCCCCCGTGAGAGATATATGATTGTTAAACTGAAATACCATAGTTCTGGTGATACAAGAAAGGCCTGTGAAATGATTTTGACCAGATTGTTAGGATTACTATGCCACTAAGTGACATGCTGTGGGTTATCATACATTTACAGGGTTAGGATTTATTCCTAAAAAATTGCCATCTTTGTCCTTTTGAGTTTTGCTCATCTTGAACTTATGTTATTTTTTAACCTTGATTTATTTATCCCTATTTTGTTAGTCCTCTCACAGCGGATGATGTGAAGTGCCCTCGTCAGTGACCTAGACTAGTCAGCATCTAAACCTTGAGTCTACTGAGCTTACTAGTCATACTGTAATGAAAATTCCAGGTTAGAATTGGTCTTCAGCAACCCATGCTTGTCGTAAGAGGTGACTAATGGGATTGGATGGTCAGGCTCACTGACTTGGTTAATGCATGTCATCGTATCCCAATTGTGTCGATTGATGCTCATGATGTCAATCACTGCATTGTCTGGTCCAGGGTCGCGTTAAGCAACAAACAAACAAACTTCCTCTATGAAATGTATATCACCTTTAGACCTGGCTCATATTAGAGTGACCCCAAGAAGGGAAAGCTAACATTTTGGCACCATTATTGTTATGTTATGGGTGATTCATTAGCTGATCGGCTCATACAAGAGACAATCTGGTATTTTGTTTTCTTGACTGTCGCTGAAGTTTTCGACTCCTGAACAGGATGATCACTTTGTCCATTGCCGCCATTAAATTGGAAATCATGGATTTAAATGAAAGACTTTGTGCCCAAGAAAGGTCTTTGATGGTCATTCTGGCCATGGCAACCCCCATATTTTCAAGCGTGTTTTCAACTGGAAGTGGAAATGGCTAGGTATGTATAACTTTGGGGCGTAGGGTTCACTCTAAAGTAGCATACCCCATAGAGATTTAGTTCACAGGATAACCATTCCTGTTTTATTGAAGGTTGGAAATTAATTTCATGGTTAGGTAGGCAATGGATGGACAGAGACAACCTTTGATGCGTTAATTATTTCATCCTTGTAGTGACAGCAAATCAGTTAGCACTCATAGAGCATCCAATCGGGAGATATTTTTCTCTGATCTGGACTGAAATGACTCACAAGAGACAAAAATGTCCTTTCTTCAACTCATGAAAGCTTATTTGCAGGCATTATTTTGTCATCTCTTTTTATTAGTTGTTCCTCTAATAGCCAAGGACTGTTGGCCCCCTTTTGACGGACTTGATGCGCGTTTGCAGAAAGTTAGCACGAAGGCAATCATAATTTGCTTGATGGAGATGGGACTTTAGGGATTAGCTTTGGCTGATGAAGATAGCACATTCTTTCATCGTTGTTCCTGGTGTTATTCAAAGACGGTGATAAAACAGGGTAGTTTGTGGTTCCATGGACACGGCTTGAATTGGAATTGGAACTGCTGGTTTTGTGCAATTAAATTCAAATATGCCGTGAATTTCAGGCATGTTTAAGGTTGGGTGGAGATGATGTGGGAGTGGGGATACTGAATGGAGGTCGCTGCTGCTATTTAGATATCAGGGAACTGTTTTCCAGTTGGAGTTCATGCAAATCAAACTATTCATAATATTAATTCCTTTAATGATCGCGTGGACATCCTTTGGTGGAATTGGTTCAAGATATCATTGATTTTTATTAAAAATGACTACAATAGGATTGGGTGATCATGTTGACAGAGAGGCAAACTGCAAAGACACTTGACCCCATTGCTGCCTTGCAAGATACCTTAGAGTGCTTTGATATCGTTTCATTAGTTCATTGGGTCATGGGTGGCCTAGTTGTCAAAGGCGTGCATTACACTGTACAGAGCTGCATCCCTGTAGTCCTAATCAATGGCTAGAAACCAGTGATCGTGGGTTCAAAACACCCTGTTTCTCTCAGATGTCAGTAGAACTGTGCTCAAGGCAAGCAGCTAAGACACTTCTTCCCTGATCAGGCTGACACACCATGATATAACTAAATTACTGTTCAAAACAGTGTTAATCCCAACTCACTCATTAATATATTCATATATCTAATGTTATATGTATTGTCACCAAAGCTTGTTCCGAGTGATGTTTCAAGGACTATTATGATGTACCCTAAGATATTTAAATATAAGATATTCAAATTTATATTAAAAATTTCCTGCATTTGATTTATTTTTGGCTAATTAATGCATATAAAAACAGTGTAACTGTGCTTATACAGATCCATAGTGCATTTTTCACACTGTTTTGACATGTTTAAAACTGAGGTGTGAAAACTTCCGAAATCAAACGATTATGTGGGCTGAAGTTGAAATCAAACGATTATGTGGGCTGAAGTTGAAATCAAACGATTATGTGGGCTGAAGTTGAAATCAAATGATTATGTGGGCTGAAGTTGAAGAGAATGTTGGAGCACTGTGATGGCTGGAGGCTTCTGTCCTGTTTAGGGAAGCCGGTAGTGTCACGAGGGAAATCCTGGTCGTCGATTAATATTAAAGGTACATGTTCTGAAACTGAATCCTGTTATATTGAACATTGGTTAAAATGTCTGTTATTCATTGTGAAAACCCACCAGTGTTTCCTCTGAGGGGCAGAATGAGCACTAAGCACCTGATGCTTGTGGTAAGAGCTGACAATTGAAGGTGGAAAGGTTACAAAGCAAGATACCTGGCTTCTGGGTGCCATCCTGACTGCAATAGTCACTCCAGTGAAGATCCGGGGTAGAATAGGTCTTCAGCAACCCAAGCTTGCTCTAACATGCGACTATGCTTGTCGTAAGGGGGGGCGCCTAACGGGATTGGGTGGTCAGGCTTGCTGACTTGGTTGATGCATGTCATCATAGCCCAATTGTGTTGATCGATGCTCATGATGTCCATCTCTGGATTGTCTTGTCCCAACTTGATTATTTACAGACCGCAGTCACATAGCTGAAATATTGCTGAGTGCAGCATTAAAGAACAAACAAGCGAACAGACTAACACAATGACTCCCCTTTGCACAGTATAAAGGTTTTTTTCAAACCAGTCAGTGATGTTGATACAGAGTGAGTGAGTGTAGTATGAGTGTGTTGGCTAAGAGTAAGAGGAAGCCCAAAGTGATCCAGGAGACTTTTCCCACATGACCCACAGGCTTGAAGATGGTGCTAACAGTCAAGGATGATAATAAGGGCCAATGTGGGATTCAAACCCATGGCTAACAGATCCTGCGAGTGCAAAGGGATGTAAATCTGTACATCAAGTTAGGGTGTTAAATATGGGATCTGAACCCATGATCAGCAGGTCCTGATAGAGCCAAGGGATGTAAATCTGCGCATCAATTTTTTATTTGATTGCTAGGCCTCCCATGCCCCAACCTACAGATGCAGAAGCATCTAGAGATGTGCAGTATCGGTCTGCTGTGGTGGGACTTGGCTTAGGAACCAGGGCTTTATCAGGATTTCAAACTATGTGCCCATGGCAGACAAATTGGAAAAGGATTACTTTGTCGAAAATTGGATTTTATGTATAGGGTCTCGTTTTTCAGGGTTCAGTTTTTATTGAGGTTGCATTTAATGCAATAATGTAAGACTTAACATTGGAGTTTTTTCACGTTAACCGTGGGCCTGTTATCAGTTAAATACAAGTCTTCAAAGTTAAGACGCACGTTATAATATAATTTGGACCTGGTCTGAAACCAGCTTCGAAAAAAGGAATAGGTAAGTCCCAAGGGCTTATGGGTATTGGAACCATGTGATCATCGTTTCACTTCACGCCCGACAAGTTCTAACTATTCCCATGTATAAGCCTTGTCGATGATCTATTGAAAGTTGAGTGTGTATGTCAATAATATATACATATACTATTTTGAATTGTTTGATAGGCATTACTTAGAAGTTGACAGATGACAAGTAGACACAATTTATGGTGGAAGCATCTTTACTGAAACGTCCCCTTTTCAGTAAATATAGAAGTTGTTATCCATAAATTGTGTCTACTTTATGATATTTTGAACAA
Organism: Haliotis cracherodii; assembly: GCF_022045235.1. Taxonomy (NCBI): domain Eukaryota; kingdom Metazoa; phylum Mollusca; class Gastropoda; order Lepetellida; family Haliotidae; genus Haliotis; species Haliotis cracherodii. The sequence goes on from NW_027266270.1 coordinate 5,038,435, forward strand.
AGAATATCATGAGCAAGTCTAGCTGATGTGGTTGTCCTATTTACAGTATGTATAATGAATTGGTACTGTTACACGTAGTAGCTGTGTTAGTACACAGAGGAACATTGTCAGTAGCAGGTGTCAAGTAGGTCCGTTGTCAAACTATAGCTCATTCCTCACCTGTTCCTTTGAGGGAGTTATGTCACAAGGTAATGTGTATATCAGCAAGGAAGACTACAGTAAGTCTAGCTACAATCTGTCACCTATATGTTTTTCTTGCTGTCTTGGGTTCTCCAAAGAGAGATGTGCAGTAAGTCCAGCTTTTACATTACATAGAGAAAGACCAGAGTTGGGATGCTCACTTCAGTTCCTGGTTAGGAGAGAGAGGGCCAGGGCTTTATTGGATTGGAGACCTGCAGTAAGTCTAGCACTGCCCATGACAGAGAGAGAGAGTGAGCAAGCCGAGAGTTGTGATGCACTCTTAGTTCCTGGTTAGGAGAGAGAGGGCAAGGGCTTTATTGGATTGGAGACCAGCAGTAAGTCTAGCGCTGCCCATGACAGAAAGAGAGAGAGAGAGTGAGCAAGCTGAGAGTTGCGATGCACTCTTAGTTCCTGGTTAGGAGAGAGAGGGCCAGGGCTGTCTCACTCCTCCCCCGTGTTATCGATGTCCTCGGAATAACCACACAGTTCAATTTTTGTCTACAACTGGATACCAATCTTCAGATATTTTCTCAGCTGCTGATTTGGAAGTTACCGATTCCGCAGAGGTAAGCAACATGCCTGGTTCTTCACTTATCACCATCGGCTCTTCAACAGGGCCATGTGCTTGGAGGGGTGCATGCTGTGACAGCCTGGTTGAAGGAGGTGTAATTATCAGTGTCAAGAAGGCCTACAAGTTACTGTCAGTGTGTGAATGTTGGTAATTGGTCAAATCGGGGAATAATATTGGAATGTAATCATGGTACAATGACTGTGACCACCGTAAACTTGTGACAGTAGAGCGGAAAGATTGAATGTAATGAAAATGTTTTAATGTTAATCAATAATGATACACATTGCCAGTGAGATTGACAGTTTTAAAACTTAAGTAATAGTCTATGAATTCAACAAAATATAGATTAGTTTAATAGATATATTTTTTATTTATTTATTGTTTTATATATTATTTTCTGATTTATAAGAAATATGTTTTTTTAAATCATATTTTTGACAAAAGAAATTTGATAAGCTGGTGATATTGAAGAAGATATGTGTTGTTGCTGGTATCTAATGATCAATGTTTCCTTCAGGATTGTTTTCTGAATGGTCAGATCAGTTTTGAACACGGCAATATTACTGGTTCAGGTCCTGATGGGCCGACAATCCACTGTTAGTGGCGACTGATGCTTTCGGTAAGATTCAGGTACAAAAACATGGTTTAAAGAACTGCACCATTTGAGTCACAGCTCATGTTTTTCACCCATGACCACTCTAAATGTACGAAACATTATTTTATTATGGTGTTTAATAAAAGAAAAATCTGAACAGGCAAAGTTTTAATTACATCATCTTCAAGAGTGTTTGTGGAAAGAAATCTTAATTGGAAACATATCTGTCGGGAATGTTTAAAGCTGTTATTCGTCTTTGCTTATAATTGATTATGGTTCCCTGTTGCTTGTCTGCGTCTTATGAAGATGTTTGCCAGCAATTTAATTACATATCGTCAGACGTCTAATTCTGGACAGGAATCTAATTTCTTCAGAGACCCATGCAGCTTGAGTGTTTAGATGCACGTTAGACAAATATGCAGATCTTGGACTATTGTTTTAAAATTTTACATCCCACTGCCAGACTCATGGATGGTGGGCCTGTTGTCGATTAAATAAGACGGACAGCTTCATTATGGTATGTAATTGGAATCAGTCTGAGAACAGGCAAGTGACACAGTACATTACCACATCGTGTAGCATAAAGGGTAGATAACTCTTGTGGAGAATGGGGAGAATCCAAGGAGAGGGTACTCCTCTGTCTGTATGGAACTCTTCAGTGTGGAGGGAGGGAGTGGCTCTTGTCTCTCATGGGGCTCTTTATCTCCACATGTAGTGCAGGGTTAGGTGTGTTCCGAATGCACAGGCTACCTTAAGGGAATAACGGTGATCTTGCCTAAGGAAAAGAAAAACATTTGCTGGTTGTTCTAGGTTTTGTTACCCAGTTTACTGCTGATGGTGTTAGAAGCTATTAATATTTAAGGCAAATTTCTGTTGTACGATGGTATAGAGCCTTTGAACCAAGTTATAATATTCCTTGTCAAAATATTTAGTAATTCTAATGCTGCTGTAATGGACATAATAAGTACCCTACTCATAATTGTCCCATAATCCCTTGTAAGGAAACGAGCACTCCGTCATGATTATTTTAGGGAATTATTATTTGGCGATCAAGAAATAAATCTGCAATAATAACAAATTTCTTCAAATCGTGTGGTGTGAAAACAACACTGACTAGAGTTGGCTTGTTTGCATGGAACTCGTTCCACAAAGCGATTTTAGAACTCCGATAATCATAAGTCTGTGTTAAAGTATGGGAGTTATGACAACTTAGCTCTCAGATCCTTTTGTGTATTAGGACCTGTATGTGTTCGTTACCTGAAGGCTTTTTTCAAATTGATCCTAGTGCTACAACTATTGTACTAAGTCTATGTTAAAGTATGGGAATTAAGATCAAATTAGCGCGATTTTTATATCACAACTACTGTGAATCTGTTAAAGTTTAGGAGTTTGCAATACATGGATGTATTGGTAACTCTGTCCTTATAACAGCTAGGTCCAGATAATCAGACACCACTGACTTTTATTGAGACAACTTTTTCATATTATTTGAATAGTCTAGAAATTATGATTTGAACTAATCATCAAAGCCTTAGAGACTTGTGCAAGTCTAGAATTATGGAAGTCATAGCACTAAGATCACTTGGTGTATTGGGGCACAGGTCAAGACTGTTGGCACGTTGATATGACTACAGCATGAGCCCTATCACCAACTCAGAGTAGTGGAAGTCCCTGCACTGTGATGCGTTCTTCAACTACATATAAGGCTGTCCGTGTTTCTGTCTGTGTTTCCCATCTCCCCTCGCCCTGAATTGTCATTCCAACATGAATTAACAAAAAGGTTTTCTTATCTCAATTTTCCCTGCCGCTTAGGAAATTTATGCTCCGATATGAGAACTCAGAAATACTCATTTAATTGCACATTTAAAAAAGAGAGGTCAGCTTGCTCTTCCTTCATCTGTATTTATTAAAAATTTGCTTCCAAAGTAACTCTATCTGCGTCATAAATTAATTTAAGGACTTTTACAAAGTGTTCTAAACTTAAAATTTCAGAAAATAAGTTTTGAAGTTTTTTGGTGTTTTTTAAAACTTTAACTGCCTGCTCTCTTGCTGGCTGAGGTTGGAGTGAGTGAGTGAGTACGGTTTTACACCGCTTTTAGCAATATTCCAGCAATATCACGGCGGGGGACACCACAAATGGGCTTCACACATTGTACCCATGTCGGGAATCGAACCCGGGTCTTCGGTGTGACGAGTGAACGCTTTAACCACTAGGCTACCCGACCGCCCCGGCTGAGGTTGGAGATGAGAAACACTAAAAAAATGTATACATTACTGTGTGGCATTCCTCTCCCATACTAAAACTATCCATGGGCAGTCCTTGCACTGATCTGTGGTGACAGGCTGAATGCTCAGCCCTGGCAGTATGTGAGGCAGTATGTGAATGTAGTTTACACTGCCTAATGGTCCAGTAGCTTCCAATAAACCAAGTGATCTATCCAGTGCCCATGTTTGCATGCCTTCCGCATGGGCTGGATAATGAGGAAAACAGTAGCGGTTGCTAATGAGAGATGTCCAATCAGTGTCCTTTCACTCCATGGTCATACCAAAGATCCGGGGTAGAATAGGTCTTCAGCAACCCATGCTTGTCTCCCCTTGAAGATCCGGGGTAGAATAGTTCTTCAGCAACCCATGCATGTCTCCCCGTGAAGATCCAGGTTAGAATAGGTCTTCAGCAACCCATGCTTGTCTCCCTGTGAAGATCCGGGGTAGAACAGGTCTTCCGCAACCCATGCTTGACTCCCAATGAAGATCTGAGGTAGAATAGGTCTTCAGCAACCCATACATGCCGTAAAAGGTGATTATGCTTGTTGTAAGAGGCGACTAACGGGATCTGGTGGTCAGGATCGCTGTCTTGGTTGATGCATGTCATTGATCCCAACTGCTTGGATCGATGCTCAGGATGTCCATCACTGGATTGTCTGGTCCAGACTCGATTATTCACAGACCGCCGTCATATAGCTGGAATATTGCTGAGTGTGGCATTAAACAACAAACAAACAAACCCAGGTCATACCAGAGGTACTAGGGCATACCCCTCAGCTGAGTCCCGTTAGAATAGGCTCCCAACTTGTCTTCTGTAACTTGTCTGAATCAAATATTGTTATACACGGCATCAGGCCATGGTAATTTTAACGAGTCTTGATATTGCAGATTATTGTCAATGAATGGTGAAAATTTTTCTCTGAAGATAGTTGCGCATAGGATGTGCATTTCTTCGTTTTGTTCACTAGGATGAGTCGAAGCGAGGATATTCATGAACGGTCATGCAGTCAAACTCTCTGAAGTTTCTTAAGGTATACTAAAACGCTCAGAGTTCAAGATTAAAGGGTCTAAATGATCGGTACAAACGCTTTTGTATGTAATTGTGCTAGGGAATTCGCAGGGTTTTCCGCAGGAATGTGGAAGAAGTCCGTCAGTGTTTACGTCATTTAAAGAACACGGTCTCGTGAAAAACATATGGACATCAAATTGTGTCTTTCATTCACTTATGATCGTCAATTTTGCAGTCATGTGACCGAATCCTCGTCCAATGGATGAGGCGTGTATCGTGTAAACTTCAAATTACAAATTATATGATGTTGAATTAAAGAATCATTATTTGGACAAATAGATCAGCCATTATTTCAGGTCGAACAGGAGCACTTGATATACGGTAAATGTTTTCTAACACGTCTTCTCAAAGTGTGACTGACTTTGTAAAGAATGCCTGTTATTGTGATACATGATCGTAATCTAAATGACACGGAGATGTCTAACCAGTCTAATTGGTGGTGATCCACACAGGAATTTAGGGTCCTAATTGTTATTGGAGGAATTATAATCTCTTTACAGTTCTATTTCCTTATATAAAAATACATTTTCTTTGCAGTATCTTGTCATCATCTTTGTAATCAAAATAGCAACTGGCTTCTCCCTTTGGGAATATCAGCATCATCCCAACAAAAATAGCCATAGTTGAAGTGAGGTCATTACCATTTCCTGAAGAAACGTGATCATAGCACAACACAACAGTATATATCTGCCCATCTGTTTCCGTCATTCCTTGTTGTGCAGCCCAATACTCATCACGTCCTATCTCCCTTCCTTATGACATACACAATGTGCTGAGGGATGTCCGCCCTGCTCCACTGACGAGGTAGACATGCACTTGGGGCACATGCACATCCAGACATCCGCTGCACACCAGACTTATATTCCTGTGCTCACATGCGTAAGGGGTGCATATCTGTTGCATACATGCGTGTGAGAGACATGTGCTTGCAGCAATCAATGAAAGCTGAGTAGGCGCGCTGCTGCACCGTTTGAAAGGTGAGAAGATATATGTAGCTGTCTTGTGCATTCTTTAACTACCTTGACTTACTGGTCATTACTAAGTAGAAATAAAGTTAAACACATCAAATTAGGCCAAGTATGATTCATTCAAGTATAGCTGGGGTTTTGTTAGTTTCTTATAAATGATTTATACATGTTGAATAGGTAAACAAGATTAAAGCAAAGTCTTGAAATTTATAAAAAGGTAGGTAAAATAGGTACGTATGTTATTTACACTATAATATTAATTGGTTATGTGAAAATTTTGATGAAGGAAATTACAGAACTGTTTTTTGTAGTTCTTATGCATTACAATTGCAGTATTTATGAAACACGTCTTTTTTGCAAGACTTTCATTTAGTCTGTGAATCCTTCATTGCACAGAGCTTCCCTGTTTAGTGTCTCTAATGTTGACTTACCTATTATTTAGCATTTTGACTGCTTTTCAGACCTGTGATTAAATTACATGCACCTATTGCACACTTGTGGTGCAGAGTGCAGGATAATGTAGCCACAGTTCTGTGACTAACGTAGCTGTATGAGTTGAGTTGCATGTTACTTGTGCATCTGGCGCCTGACTGCTATCGTACAAATATGCACACGCTTCTCGACATGAAGAAACCGGACAGTTTGGGCCTAATGAGGTTTTCAGGCATTTGTCCCGTAATTACCAGACCGGAGTGACTGACAGACATTTTCTTCACCCTGAAACAAACATGACTGCATCTCTCTGCTTGTCAGTCGATCATGTCAGCTAATTCTGTAGGTGGTGAGGAACGAGCTTGTGGGGACTATCATTTACAATGCAATTTGTGAGGTGGAGACTTTGAACTGTCAGTTGGTAGGTTTATGAGCTTGTGTTGAAGTGTCTGCAGTGGACCTCTGTCCTGGGCAGCTCATCACTAACTGTACACCAGCCAAATGAACATGGACCGTTGTGAAGTGTACATGCGCTCAGGGAAATCTACATGCTGCCCTGTCCCGATGGAACAGACTAATTTAATGGGCCAGTGCCAGCTGTGGGAGAACACCTGGCCCTCAGACTGACTGGATGGGAATGATACAGATTGTTATAACTGCTGATAATTTTTTAAAACTGTGTTGGCCTCAGTGTTCAACTTGACAAATGTTATATTTTTATGATAACACTTCTTAGTAAAGTACAGATTCTCGTACTTTATTGCATTGAGTTCCATTCGGGATTCAAACTCACACCCGGATGGGATTCCATCCAAAACGTACAAGAACCTGTACAGCGATATTTGAGACAAATTATTCTACTCAAAACAAGTTAAGAAACACCCAAATTTGGAAGGCTGTGTGTTGCAATACCCACCAGCCATGACAGATAACTGTAGTCTTATGAACAAATCCGGTGTTCTGGTACCTGATTGTTAGGGCTGTGTATTGACCTGGATTTTTTTTTGCAATATATTCCCATACTTTAACCTGTATTGCGATATGTATTGCAATATATTGCCAATTTACATTTTCAGGAGTTATTCAGAGTTATACCCTGTACTAATGTCAGATACCATCAAGCTCCTTCCCAGCGCGTGACACCTTCGTTATAATCTCAGTATAGACAGTTCCCGTGGACCAGCTATTGCTGTGAGGAACTTGATAGTCGCGATGTGTACACGCTAATTGATAAAAAGATGGTCAGAGGCAGGTTGTATCAGAAAGATACTATTTTCCATCTCCATGTCAATGAAGAACACATAAATATACTTATTTATATTTGCACCAATATATTGCTACATTTACAAACATATCACAGTATGTATTGCTGAAGATTTGCACCACAATATACCAGTGTACTGGTAATACTGCACACCCTTACTGATCATGGTCAAGTCTGTTGTGCATTTTGTAATAAATAAAGAGGAGCTCATAATCCTTTTATTCTACAGTCCTTCAGTGAAATGTTCCATGTCTACGGCTCAGATGGGAATTCACATGGAACATTACCAATTGTGGGTGTTCTTTAACTTGTTTTGAGTAGTATAATTTGTCTGGCTCAAATATTGCTGCACACAGGCGCCAGGCAATGGGATCGGGTGGTCAGACTCGCTGACTTGGTCGATGCATGTCATCGTATCTCAATTTTGTAGATCAATGCTCATGATGTCTATCACTGGATTGTCTGGCCCAGACTCGATTATTTACAGACCGCCGTCATAGAGGTGGAATATTGCTGAGTGCTGTGTTAAACAACAAACAAACAAACAATGCATGTCATCGTATCCCAATTGCGTGGATCGATGCTCATGGTGTCAATAACTGGATTGTCTGGCCCAGACTCGATTATTTACAGACCGCCGTCATATAGATGGAATATTGCTGAGTGCTGTGTTAAAGAACAAACAAACCAAACAAAAGTTACAATGTGGCCTTGTGGACGGTGTGGATAATTGGTCTTGCTGTCAGCCACTGGTTTGGTAGTCCCAGACTTCATGTGACAAGCGAACATATTGTTAACTGCTTCATAAAGTGACACCCCTCATGACAGGAATAATCAATTTTGAAAGCTGAGAGGTTTTGTTTGGCCATGATGAATTGTCAGGAACTAGTATCACTATTCCTTCTCGGCCTCCTTGTGTTATAGAAGTATAACAGCAAGACTGATATGTCACCTGAGTTTGGTTGTCTAGTATGGATTTCTTCCTGTTTATTGTTCAGGTTCTAACATCACTGGTGATATTTACCTGTAGGGAGGCTTGAAACATTATTCACGAGACCTTTCAAAACGAGTATACAATGTTTATTTCATAAATGTCAAGTGGTATGTGATGCATATGTCGTAATCCCAAGACATTTAACAGACTGGCCCTGAAGTCAGAATCGATTCTGGTGGCGATACCGAAAACATTCTGTCAGTTTCTGGGGGACAGCTAATATTGCAGATTAGCATGGTCACTTTGTCCTTGAACTTGGGCTATTCAGCATGGTTGTATTCTGACAATAATATAGTATCCAAACTTGCCACCAGGGGGATAATGGTACAAAACTAACTACTTCTAGTCACGATTTTGTATATTTGATGAACTTCAAAACGTCAGTGAAGTCCATTGAATACCCTGACCATCATGGCGTGTCATTGGAGCTAAAGGACAGGTTTCTTGCTCCATAGTTAAGGACCTACAATCAAAGTTTACAGACATGTTCCACTAATCGCTTCAAGATAAACCAAATCAATTAAATTCAAGAAACAAACTTAGAACATATAGAAAATTGAAGTTAGAAATTGAACTTGAACCCTATTTAGAACACTGTAAGATAAGAAAACACCGTCTCACTTCACCAAGCTAAGGCTGAGTGATTACAGACTAAAAACTGGGAAGAAGAACAAGACCTCTCTGTGATCACTGCTCTGTCCTTGAAGATGAAGAACACTATCTGATGTCTTGTAGTAAACATGCAGATGTAAGTCACTCCCTGTTTCCTTAAAAAATAATGTTTGAAAGCCTTAACATCACAGAAATATTGAGTCTATTTTTTTCAAATAATGAACCAGGTCAAATAGAAATAATCTGCTATCATGTATACAGCTTCAAATGAACCTGAAGTACTTATTATAGATAACCCAAGGTTATAACTCAATATTTTGTATTGATACTTTGTGTTGTTCTCCTGACTTCTTACCTATCTGGGGCGGTCAGGTAGCCTAGTGGTTAAAGCGTTCGCTCGTCACGCAGAAGACCCGGGTTCGTTTCCCGACATGGGTACAATGTGTGAAGCCCATTTCTGGTGTCCCCCGCCGTGATATTGCTGGAATATTGCTAAAAGGGGCGTTAAACCATACTCACTCACTCACTCTTATCTATCTGTTTATATAGTTTATAGAATAGTGTCACTGTTTCTACATGGAACGTTTGCGCAATAAAATCTTGTATCTTGTATCATGGTTAGTGTTGATTCCCTTCCCTTGAGAGGACTGATGTGATTATGTCATTCCAAAGTTCTTAATGTCCATTGTGATTATTCGAGTGGTAAAATACATTCATTAAAAAGTAGTTTCTTGGAAAATTGGCAAACCAGTATTGAAACTTTGTAAAACAATGTGGAGATTAAGTAGAGCTGACACTAAGTGGTCCATGGCCAGAGGCAGCCTTGCCGCTGGTCTCTTGTCAAGTTGCTCTCATGTTTGTTGGGTAGACTAATACTTAGTCGATGAAAACATGTCTTTAAAATCATTTTTTATTTTTCGAAAGAACCTTACCTCTTATGCTGTTTGGTGTCTTTAAAATAATATTTTTATTTTTTTTCGAAAAGACCTTTCCACTTCTGCTGTTGAATCAAGCAAACTAGACTTGGTTTGTTTGATCTAGACTTGCCAAGGCTTTTAGTAAAAAAAAATACCTAAAAAATATATAATCCACGATTTGTTGGGTAGAGTTGGTGTGATGTGTTGTTTCTGCTGATTGGTTTGTTGGGTAGAGTTGGTGTGATGTGTTCTTTCTGCTGATTGGTTTGTTGGGTAGAGTTGGTGTGGTGTGTTCTTTCTGCTGATTGGTTTGTTGGGTAGAGTTGGTGTGATGTGTTGTTTCTGCTGATTGGTTTGTAAGGTAGAGTTGGTGTGATGTGTTCTGTCTGCTGATTAGTTTGTAGGGTAGAGTTGGTGTGATGTGTTCTTTCTGCTGATTGGTTTGTAAGGTAGAGTTGGTATGATGAGTTGTTTCTGCTGATTGGTTTGTAAGATAGAGTTGGTGTGATGTGTTCTTTCTGCTGATTAGTTTGTTGGGTAGAGTTGGTGTGATGTGTTCTTTCTGCTGATTGGTTTGTTGGGTAGAGTTGGTGTGATGTGTTCTTTCTGCTGATTGTTTTTTGTTGTGGAGAGGAAGGAACCGTGGATGTGGGCAGACTTAATTGCTGACATTTATTGCCGTTAAATATGAAGACAGAAACAGTGGGGGATGTCTGGCTTGTGTCAGGCTGTGATCACAGAGCCCACAGCTTGGTGTCAGCTACACAACATATTAATTATGTCTGGAAGGTCTTTGTAACAGTACCATGTTCTCATGCACAATGTGATATAAATATGCATGCTAGCAAAATCCTGAAAATGTTTCTTTTAAAGTAGGACTTGATTGGATCATTAGAAGACTCAGGAAGTTTGATTGAAGTTGCCTATGCCTGTCGTAAGCGGTGACTTAAAGGATCGGGGTGTCAGGTTTTATCATTTGGTTGATTGCAGGTCACTGACCCAGACAATGTGAGTCGTTGCTATCATATCAATCACTTGATTGTCTGGTCCAGACTTGATTCCTTGCATGCTCTTGTCATTAAGCTGGAGTGAGTGAGTGAGTTGGGTTTCATGCCGCTTTTAACATTATTCCAGTTATATCATGCTGTGTCAGCTTTATGTGGGAGGAAAGCCTGAAGTGATGCAGGTCTCAGACGTTAACCACTTCGGTGAAACCGCTGAGCACGGGTATGGTGCTGACAAACCTAGAATTGGGGCGAACTGGCATTAAGCTGGAATAGTGCTGACAGTAACGCTTCTTACAAACAAACAAACAAAAGCAGTGTTCTCATAACTGGAATATTGCAGCGGACTAAGTGGAAAACTCAGGGTTTTGTTTGTTTGTTTAACGCTGCAATCAGCAGTATTCCAGCTATATGATGTCGACCTGTAAATAATTGAGCCTGGACCAGACAATCCAGTGATTGACACCATGATCATTGATCCATACAGTTGGGATACAATGACATGCATGAACCAAGTCAGCGAGCCTGAAGCCGACCCAATCCGGTAAGTCACTTCTTCCGACAAGCATATTTGCCTTTTACAGCAATCATGGGTTGCTGAAGACCTATTCTACCTCGGATCTTCACTGGTCTACCTTTCTGACAAATTATGATAGTAAACAGAGCCTCTTATATTACTACATTAATATTTGTATATATGTTTGAATGAGAAACGTCTCTGAACTACAGCATTTATGTAATTGGAACTCCCCACTGCAATAATGATTCAAGTGATGAAATTCATGCTAAATCAATCGATAGTAATTTTGTTAATCATGAAGTTTGATGCCTCTCTTATGGATATGGTCCAAATGACCCTAAACCCTATGTAAAGACGCAGGTCTATAGTTCACTGGTCAATGCGGACTACCTAGAGAGACCGTGGTGCGGACATTGATTTCTCAACAGCCAATTGCCCGATCAACATTGTCGGTTGTATCCAGTACAATCACTACAGCATGAAAGGCATTTTGTAAAAGCAGTTTGCGGTCATTAGCGGCATAATTGAATTACACATTACGGGGCCGAGGTCTTTGGTATGATTGATTTGACCTAGATTAGCCCCAAGCGTATTTCAGGATCTGTTGATGTTGTTTACTTGGCATGAGGTCAGTCCTGGGGTCTGCTGGAGGTTATGTAACGAGATCCCGAGCATGTTCTGTGTGCGCAACTGTCACTTGAATATCAGTTAAGGTAGGTGTTGATTTCAGCTAGTGTTGGGATTACCTTACAACTACTTTTTATTCAGCTGGACTCGTTTCAACCTGATATGCTTCAGTAGGGTGTGTTCTGTACAGATGTGGAGAGATATTACTTTCAGTAGAATATTATTATTGGTAGTTAATTTCATACTTCATTCCTTCCTGCAATACTTGCAATATTTTGATCCTCATCTGACTCTACCACATCTAAATCATTGTGGATTCAGATTAGTCATAGTGTGATGCGTATACTTTTGTACTGTCCGAATCAATAAAGACAGTTACTTCTTCAAACACTGGATTTAGTAAACTGCCAAACTGATAATAAATCTTTTGCAAGTATTTTGAACCCCTGCCTTGAAAAAGCAAAATAGGGTGTTCTGTACAATACAAATTCTTGATTCTAGATATAATGATATTGTGTACAAAACTCCATACAGATTAGTTTCGCACTTTATATCAGGCCTTACATTTACAGGTTAGACGTCTTTAAAAATTGAAAATTCAGAATGGCAACGTTTTCTTTACACCTCCAACGATAAAGATTCCTTTGACAATCGAATGCTGCTGTCAGATTTTATATTTATGATATTTGTAAGGGCTGTAATGAGGCCAAGATTTAAGACAATTCTTCTTGTTGTATCGTGTTTAAGGATTTATTGTTGTGACGCCATGTTGAAAACGTTACAGCCTTTGGGTTAGGCAGGAACATCAATGGCTATTTCATGAGTAAAATGAATAAAGCAATTAACTAACACAGTTTTGTCAGAAATTTAAAAGAGCCTGGGATTTCTTTGACCACCAAAGGATAACATAAACACTCAGCAAGATGCCTTCAGCAAACGGCCAGAGTTGATATTTATCATGGTTCACGATATTTGTTTGAAGTTAAGAAACCTGTCAGATGAGATATCTTTATGCTGATATGGAGTCAGGGAACACAAAGAATCTGATGGGGCAGTAACAACCACAAAGTGTTTGAGAATAATTGGTTCAGACCCACTGTGGAATATAAGCTAATGTGTTGTTCAATATCCACGTATTGTATGATATAAGATATAGGGCTGGCTAAAAAGATTGATAGTCAGAATCATCATTGATGGGAAGAAATATTAACGATAATCGATTTGAAAATTGTTAATCATATCTTACATGAACTATTGTGATGAAATAATGTTTAAATTTACTGAAATAGACCTGTTATTGTCAATCATGTCAACTGTCGAAGATTGAAAGCAATTGTTTTTGTTATATCTTACATGTCCACAAAGAATTCTATGCATGAATGTGTTACCACTCAAAAGTGACGTGAAATATGTTGATTTCTTTCGGACTTTTTCGCAGATTTACTCAAAGTTACTTCTCCGATATTTATTGATTATTGATCTATATTTTGTTAATGATTATGATCTATATTGATAGCTAGCCCTCATAAAATGTATTGCTTGAACAGCTGACAAAGATGAAACCATGTGTTTTAGTTATCATGTAGCATGTGCCGTCAACAGATATATTCAAATCCTAACCAAACTACAACTCCAAAACTATGTTGTCGTTGAGATTTCTCAAGGTCTCGTGTTACAGGACAGATGGTGTTGAAGTTGAGGAGGAGGGGGTGCGACTCACTTATGGCTTCTATATGATTATACTTCTTTGATTTGCTGTTCTGTGGACCTGTTTATGATAAACTCGCCTGCAGATGTTTGATAGGAAGAAAATTTTGAATTTCTTCATAAGCGTGTCTGGGATTTCTGACATTTTTTGGAACATTTAGGTCGTTATGTGTTCACCTCATTGAACCAGAAGAAGCAGCATGGAAATGGGAAGCTGGAGAAACCGAAATGGATGTGTTGATTTTGGAAATGTAAATAATCTCTTCTGATTGAAGAACGGAAACATTGAAATGTCACAACAGTTGAAAAAACTTGTAGGATCTTGAAGCTTTATTGGTTATAGATGCTGCTGTCTGATTTTGTCTTGGGATGAGGTGTGTTTTATGTACTTCATCAGTGTTGAGGCTGTATGTTGCTGATGCTCGGAGGCTGTGTGATGCTGATAGTTCGCAACAACACACAGGGCAAGAAGAATCTTTCCCTGAATAGGTCCTCAGGAGATGTAGACAATCTACATGGAAGCTATCACGCTCAGGATTACCTTCTGTCTGTTCAGATGCTTTTACAGCTTTTTACAGACATTTTTGTTGAGACTTATAGGAAAGTTAGCTGCCACTTCATTCCTGGAAGTTATTCCTTGGTTAATACCATCGTTTGTAATAATGGAGTGAATTCCCTCCTGGTGGAGCCAGGTTTCTGGGTAGTCCTTATGGGCAACTTGCTATGGTATAAGGAACAGCTATCTTAATTGGATTTGTTTTTTTCTGAAATTAATCTCAGAGGCATTATTATTTATATGATGTTATCTTGAAGTAAGCTTTTCTTTCTGGTAGACGTGCCTTTTTATGGGCAACCTCTCCAATGGGTTACAGTAAAGTTAAGTTTGATGGTACTTTTGTGTGCCATTATTTGTTCCATGTAAGAGTGAATCTCTTTATCACATGTGAAGCAGTCTTCATGGACTTTGCTTAGGATGATGAAATGCTCGTCCCATGAGTAAAATACAATTTACTGCAATTTCTCACTACTCTCACATGGCCCAAGAAGTTGTGAACTGATTTATTGATTACTATCGTATATTGAATCCTCGACCTATTCCAGGTGATCCGTCTTGTTCTAGGTCCCACCAGACATACCACCTTTCAAACATTAAGGGTTCATCTCATAAACTTTTGTTGTTATTTATCAAAATGACATATTGTTGCTTTCAAATATGTTTCATTGATGAGATATGATAGTATGGGATCTAATTTCAAAAGTTTTCTAACTTTTATGGTTTGATATAGTTATTGTTTTCATTGTTTATTAAATTATTATTGGTATGTGAAAGTTTTGCCATGACCCCTGTGACGTGATAAATGTGTCGTCTGCCCCGCACCTTATTTAATAACAGGTGATGGATTGCATCACAATTGTTGTAATTATTAGCTGTCAGTGGTAACGAATCTCTGTGTCAGTCATCAGTGTTTCCCCATCTCAGTTGTAGATATCCACAGAGACATAGTGATTTGTTAGGCCCGTAGGGATTACTGGAAAGTTATGCAATGTGGAGAAAGATGATGGATTTGTCATTAAAAAAAAATATGACAATAATAAGGTTTGTTATGAATGAGAGATGAAAACCTGAAGAAATAAACTTTGAATCTCATTTTATTTAGACTTATGTCTTAAAGTTTTGCTTCAGGATTGTCAGAACATGGTCAGTTCCTCAGGTTAAATGTTTGAAATGTGTAAGTAAGTCTTCATTGAAGCGTGGTGACCATGTTGTCTAAGATACATGATTATCTGTACAGAGTTGTGTCCCATAGGTGTCCCAAAACCCCTGTGATTGTCGGTTCATTTCTGAGACAAATCATTCAGTCAATATTCCCAGCTGTAGAAGCAATACTTTCTGTAGAATCATTGTTGGATCTGGAGGCAATGCCTTGCCGCCACCACTCCTGTGCAAGCAGTGCCCCCTGGTGGGGGGTTGGGGGGAAAGAGGGAGGAAGGAAGGGGTGGTGTAGACACAACAATTTCTGATCAAATCAAACACAGAACAAAGTGATTATAAACAATATTCACTTCATAAATAAACAATAAAATCTGATTCTCGGAGCCCCAATTATTTTTTTTATTCACATGGGAAAAATTATTTTTTTATTTCTTAGTTGGGGTTAGTACTCTCTGAAGATACTGACAGCTGATCAAAGGCTTCCAGATCAACTGGGACGAGCTGAAAACATATGTTCTACTTGGCCCCTACAAAGCTTTGTGACCTCAGATGACCTTTGACCTTGCACTTAGGCTGCCCACACCTAATGGCGGCACCCCCTGTGAAGTGTCCCCCAGAACACATGAGAGTGATTACATCCTTGCTCTTCTCCATCTTTGTTTCCCCTTTGATAATTTTTATTCACTTTTGAAGCTGTTGCTCATGAAGGAAATGCTGTGCTCTGATTTTTAAACAGCCTAAAATAAAGTATTTGTAGGTTTTATTGCTTTGTCTTGTGTTGTATACATGTGGACATACCAGTGACGTGATTCTTCAAGAATCGAGAATCAAGAATTTATTGTACAGAACAAACTATCTACATACGGGAATAAATATAACTATAGGCATGAGGGTAGATATACAAAATGGACATTATATTTAGAGATATGACATATTATTCTTATTCATAATGTGTAAACATTTATATACATATATATCATGAGGGGGCTGGCAGCGTACACTATAAAAATGCATATTCTGTATTGATAAGTCACAATAGCTGTAAAGATTTAAGGTCATATCTAGAAGTTGTCTGTAAGAGAGGTTCTTTTAATAAACATGTCAGAGATAATATGGGAAACATATTTTGCTTTTTCAGGGCAGGGTTCAGAATACTTGCAAAGATATTATCATCTTGGCAGTTTAATAAATCTAGTGTTCAAAGAAGTAACTTTCTTTCTTAACAATAATTTGGACAGTACAAAAGGAAGTTTTTTTCGTCTTCTATCTCGTTTATGTTACATAATTTACATATTCTCTGGTTGACAGGTGTGTTAGTGTATCTCCGTCTTTAAATCTCCAGATTATGGCAACTGAGTCTTAGTTTAATTAAAGCTAATCTATGATCTTTACGTTTTACAGCCGAAACATATCCTAAATGCCTAAGTTTGTGGGTCATTCGTGGGTTAGCCTTGCTGCAAGGCCATACTGAAAGAAAGTCCATGTATGTGTAGTAATTCTATTGCCCTAATAGGCAAGTCCCTTATAGGGACAACTTGTGCTTATCATTTACATAATCTAAATGATCATAATTATAATTTAAACTAATAAATATTGCCTTAGAGACTTGTGCAAGTCTAAGTGTGGGTGGGAGGAAGGAGATATGTTTAATATTAGACATTCAGTCTGTTATCACCACCGTTGTCTCAGTTTGATGACAAGGTGTTTTACATTAAGAAAGAATAGTCCCAGTCTGGAATATAAATGTACGTTAGTAGAATAACATCTCGTCTATGTAATCTTTAATTACACAATACACTTATCTCCTCTAAGAAATCGTTTCCTGATGGATATTTATGAAATTAAGAAGCTAGACTCTTTTTCATGATGACAATGGTTTGGGTTTCATAAAGAACATTATTCCACAGTCATGGTGCAGAACTGTAAATATTGAACTTTGGCAACGAAGGAGGATTGACCGACAAGCAGGAAACAAACACATCATTATTCCTTCATCTGCCCTATCACATGCTGACTTGAAGTGAACCATGCCAGTCCTGAACATGAATCATAAAAAAACTAACAAACTTTCCTATAGGATTACAAGACAAGAAACGTGATAATTAGATGCACATGCTGGAACTGTCTCTTGAAGTCTGATGTGAGATCTCCCTGGAGCCTGCTGAAGGATCTCCCAAGAGTCTGCTGTGAGATCTCCCTGAAGCCTAAGGGGTCCCTCTGGGGTCTGCTGTGAGATCTCCCTGACACCTGAAGGATCTCCTAAGAGTCTGCTGTGAGATCTCCCTGAAGCCTGCTGAAGGATCTCCCAAGAGTCTGCTGTGAGATCTCCCTGAAGCCTAAGGGGTCCCTCTGGGGTCTGCTGTGAGATCTCCCTGAAGCCTGCTGAAGGGGTCCCTCTGGGGTCTGCTGTGAGATCTCCCTGACACCTGAAGGATCTCTCAAGAGTCTGCTGTGAGATCTCCCTGAAGCCTGCTGAAGGATCTCCCATGAGTCTGCTGTGAGATCTCCCTGCAGCCTGCTGAAGGATCTCCCAAGAGTCTGCTGTGAGATCTCCCTGAAGCCTGCTGAAGGATCTCCCAAGAGTCTGCTGTGAGATCTCCCCGAAGCCAGAGGGATTCCCCAGGAGTCTGCTGTAGGATGTCCCCGACACCTGAGGGATCCCTCTGGGGTCTGCTGTAGGATGTCCCTGAAGCCTAAGGGAACCCCCAGGAGTGTGCTGTGAGATCTCCCTGACACCTGAGGGATAAAACTCAACTCACACACTAATACAGAGGAAGAGGTGTTAATGCCTAGTTTTACAGTATTGCACAGAATGCAATGTTAAAACACCTCAGAATTTTGGGAAGTAAAAACCTTCCGAAAATCCCAATTTTGTATTATATAATGATCTTTTCCCAATTTGCCTGCCAAGGGCACTTAATTTAGGATCCTAGATAACACCCTGCTGGGCACAGCTATGCAAACACCATTGATTTGTCATAGCCAATTATATCCAAATGCTGTAAATTTCCCAAATGGTAGAGTATTTTTAAGGACTGCCCTTTAACGCTAACACATTTTGTAAATGTGTGAAGGGTGCTGTATAATTGTAAATAATTGATGAATATACAAACTGACCTATGAAACATAATTTTAAATAATTGATGAATATACAAAGTGACCTATGAAAAATCCCATTGGGGAAATGTTACTGACAAGTTGATCTGTTCTCGCTGTTATCTAATTAGGAGATAGGTCTCGTGTCTCACAGCTGAATCTGTTGACCTAGGACAATGATTTAGATGGTAAATATGTTTGCCCATCATGTGAAAAGCCCATTTTTCATTCACCTCAGTGGTATGAAGTATGTAGCCTGTTTTTACGTGCCCGAATTCCACCAAATGACGATTCTGACTCACGTCATCTGATCATCAAGGCTCTCATTTAGTGCTACACCTCCTTATGTTTGTTCCTCCATTAATCTTCCTCAGCATTAATCAGCGTGGAGTATTCATCATTAAAGAAACTGATTTCACACTGTCATGACAGGGTTCTCTACTTACTTTCGTACAGGTTTTCTCACAGTTTCCCCTCTGCATATGTTGTGGGGTCCCATTCATGAAAATGTTCCCTTTTGATATTTTTATACGAAATTAGATTGTGCCAGGGTAGTATACAGTAGACCCATGAAGATTCCGGGGTAGAAAAGGTCTTCAGCAACCCATGCTTGCCGTAAAAGGTGACTATGCTTGTCGTAAAAGGCGACTAACGGGATAAGGTGGTCAGGCTTGCTGACTTGGTTGATGCATGTCATCGATCCCAATTGCTTGGATTGATGCTCATGATATTAATCACTGGATTTTCTGGTCCAGACTCGATTATTTACAGACCGCCGTCATATAGCTGGAATATTGCTGAGTGCGGCGTTAAACAGCAAACCAACCAAGTATACAGTAATAAACTGTCAATAAAAATGTAAGTCACTTAACTGCTAAATTTGTACATTTTGAATTTGAAAATTATTTATTCTCGAGGATATTCAGAATATCACAATATGTGTCCTGAAATATTCATGTTGAGCATTTTGTTCCAGATGCACGACCATGTTTCCCTTATTCGCAACCACTCATTTTTTTAATATCAGTCGGTGATACATCTATTGTATACCTAGGATGTTCTCATTTTGATACATACTGCAAAAATAGAATAATGACAGCTTTTCTATCACCATCTGGTGCAGTACCACAAATGTAAGAATCGATGTGCAAGTTCCGAGTACTTATTACAGTCGTAGTGTGTACTTAAGCACATAAGTGTTCCTACTCAATGACACAACAGGACGACCAGGAAGCACAACACACGTGACTGATAAGTGAGTGCATATTTGAGGTAGCCCCACCCTGAAGGTGCTATAGTCAGTGTTATACACCAGCCAGCAGTCTAACACCAGGGTGCCACCAGTATGGACTCTGATACAAAAATTATCAAAGGTAGGAACGTAGCAAACACTATTTGTAAAATACTATTGTCACTGGTTAAATAGGTAAAGGCAAGGGTGGCATGGAATGTTGGCATTCTTGGGTGCATGCATGCATTGATCATGAGACAAAACACGAAACAGTAGTATTATGTAGGGCAAGCCACAAACTGGTATTAGTGCTGTTGTCACGCTATCACTGGTAGGCTTGTTATGTCACTCTCCTCTAGGACTTACCTGTTGAACTTGTTGTAACAAAAGTGTTTGTTGAGCTGTGTTATTCTTTTAGATTGAGACTCAATATTATTAGCTAGTGTAGTTACATGTTTCAATGCGGTAAAAGGCGACTATGCTTGTTGGTCAGGCGCGGTTGATGCATGTCATCGTATCCCAATTGCGTGGATCAGTGCTCATGATGTCATTTCACTGGATTGTCTGGTCCAGACACGATTATTTATGAACCGCCGTAAAAAAGCTGGAATATTCCTGAGTGCGGCGTTAAACGACAAACCAAAAAATATGTTTCAATAGCTGTGTGTATGGGATTCACGAGCTGAAGACTTGTACACCACGAGTGAGTGAGTTATAACTTAGAGTCACATGGGCAATATCAGCCGTATAATGATGAGAACTATTTAGACATTACTCTGTCACTGAGACACCCTGCCAGTATGGCAAGCTGTCAGGACATTGACTATTCATGGATGCTCTGAAAATCCAGTGTCCTTCTGCGCACCTTGAAATGGAAACCAACCTTGATGTCAAGCCCAATCAAGACACATCTACAGGTAGCTTCAACGTGGCTTCATGGCCGTGACTCCACTTTTGGTGACCCTGCCATGATAATTCTGGAATATTGCTGAAAGCAGCGGAAAACAATACTCGCTCACCAATGACTTATAATGGATTAAGGGTGGTGGAGTGGCAAAGTGGTAAGAGCGGTTGCCAAAGGCCTGGGTTCGATTCCCCAAATGTGTACAGAGTGTAAAGCCTATTTCTGGTGTCTCCCGCTGTGATATTGCCAAAAGCAGTGTAAACCCAACTCTCTTAATCAGTATAATGGAATACTTAATATGTACGTACATTGTATTTATATAATAAAATATTAATATGAAAATTTGACTTTAATAACTGCGAAGTTTTCCACCATCATCCAAAACAATATCAGGATTGTTAATCCAGGTGTTTTTGCCATAACAGAGGTGTATGGTTTAGTGAGGTTTCCCTGTATGTGGCAAGTCACAAGCTGTATATTGTAGATACTTCAGGAGCTTGGTGCTTAGTACTTGAAGGGTAATAAACTAAATGTTTCAACACTAAGGACTAGTGCAAATATTGTACAACATAGGAACAAATATTGTGGGTAACCTCCCGACTGTTGACGACACGACACACAGCCAGGATCTCATCACCTCAGTGACGGGGAAGCCCCTGGAGGAGTGGAGCTAATGTGACGGACTCATCCAAGTAATGGGATAGTCTCATCCCTGTTCTATCATTCCTGTTCTACCGGACCTCCCCGTAGACAGGGCCCCCAGAACACCGGTACTACTTGACTGACAACAGCCTGAGACAAGTGGTTTACAACTGACTGAACAAATACTACACGCTGTGGACATTTACATACAGTAAAAGGTTTGGCTAGAAATCAGCATACATGATAAGTGCTTGGGGTAGTAGTTTACTGTAGTTCATGATCAGGAATGGCTTGTTCAGTGACGATGTCTGTTTAGTGACTTCATTGATGTGGAAGATGGAAACTAAAATACTGTCATGAGGAGTTGATTTCATAATTTTTCGTCCATGAATTCTCGGAACTTTAAGGTGTGTGCATTTCCTAGCTTAATACATGTTCGAGTATAAAAGGTAAATTTTTCCTGGAAGTATCTTTGCAATAGAATCTTTTGACATGAGACACAGCGCTGGCATCATTCCAAATATAAATTAGTTTGAGTGTTATTTCCTCAATTTCCTTTATTAGAAGAAAACATAGGTTTGAAATCTGAAATGGTTGACAGCAGCTTGTTAGCCCAATGGTATGTGTTTTGCTTGTCACAGGCAACCTGATGTTTGACTCCCAGGTGTCTGTGTTCAGGGTGAAAGACTTCCTGTAGAAAGGGTTAAGTGAGGTACAAGTCAATCTGATTGATACTTGCTCACTAGCCCTTCACTGCCTGTCAATATAAATGTAGGGGCAGTCGGGTAGCCTAGTGGTTAAAGTGTTCGTCATGCCGAAGACCCGGGTTTGATTCCCCCATGGGTACAATTGTAAACAAATTTCTGGTGTCCCCCACCGTGATATTGCTGGAATATTGCTACAAGCAGCCTAAAACTATACTCACTCACTCTACACTGAAGGAAAGTAGCATGTCACAACAAATCAATCATTCACCAGATGTCAATATTGACATGTTGTTATTGCTTTTGCTGTATTGATGCCTTGGAACTCTGCAACGTCTGCATGACTTGTTGCAGTGTCTTGTCGCTCTCAGAAATCTGCTGACCTTGCAGAAAATTCACAGAGGTATAGTATAAAAAATATAGGTCATACAGGAAATTGGTTTTATGATATTTGTAGATGTAATTTATTTCATGTAAGATTGATACGGCCAGGCCTAGTATTGGGAATACAGTACAAAAAATCTTTATTACATCAACTTGTATATCAACTCATTGGTTTTCCTGCTCAAATATTAGTAGACAGATTTAATCATCTGCTGAAACTGTTTAAAAAACATTTATTTTAATTGACAGGTGCTGGTGAAATTAATTTACAAACTAGGTCGAACATAATTTTTTCATAATTAAAAAAGTTTTCTTGGCCAGTTTCCCAAGATGCAAGATGCTAATTTGTTGTTTTTTTAAATCGAAAGTGCAAATGAAAAGTAAAATTCTTAATGGTGATAATTGTTTGGAAGCTGGTATATTTTTGGAAGAAAATTGCAATTGCAAAAATAGAAATTGCAAAAAAGAGGCTTGAAATAATCTTGGTTCCAGTCAAAAATGCTATTTACTTTTTCTAAATGTTTGCTAGGCTCTTCAGTAGAACAGGAGAAAAGCATTTCCTAACCATCCACACTACATCTTTGGTCAACCCGTGAAGATCCGGGTTGAGAATAGGTCTTCAGCAACCCATGCCATCCGTAAAAGGAGACTAATGGGATCGGGTGGTCAGGCTCGTTGACTTGGTTGATGCATGTCATCGCATCCCAATTGCGTGGATCGGTGCTCATGATGTCAATCACTGGATTGTCTGGTCCAGAGTCGATTATTTTTCAGACCTCAGTAATATAGCTGTAATATTGCTAATTGTGGCGTTAAACAACAAATAAATAAAACAAACCTCTTTATCTCTATTCTAGCTGTTAAGTGCACAAATGTTGTAAGATTCTCCGCTGCCGACACACTGAGATGTGGAGCCAGGTTAGAACATTTGGTTTTGATCGATTTTGGTCCATCTATAAACCTCAATTTGGGATAACTGTATAAGTAAAGATATCAAAGCTCAGACGCTTTCCAATTATTTTGAAGGTCATATAACTCTAATGATATATGACTTATTGAAACGTTATTGATCGCCGAGCTGTTTTTGCAGTTGAATATATTCGCTAAAGGCACGTACACTGCCCTATAGATTCCAGTAGGTATTGACCCGACAGAGAGAGGTCACACTCAGGATGGGGATTCTACTCACCAAATTGATGTCTGTATATATTCAGTTTCCCTCTGAGTATTGTGTCAACAACATTAGCATACATACTTTGACCTGAAATCTTGATGAGGTCAATCTGATTAGTTGATTAACTAGTTACGACTCTCTCAGTCCAGTCTGCCCATGTGAGATGAGATGAGATAAGATAAGATAAGATAAGATAAGATAAGATAAGATTAGATTTATTGCAGAAACAATCCATTACGGAACAGATGCAATTTCTTGCTACTATTATGGCAGTACATTGTACCCATTATTTTAGAAATATGTTTTGTTTTATTTCAAAGATATTCAATTAAATTTTTAAAAAAGATGCTGGATGATGCTGGCTATCTTGTACGCTGAAACAATAATTCGAAAACTCTGAAAGTCCACAAGTCCAGTGAGATGTTCATAACATAGATATTCTCTCAGCTCCTCAATGTCATATTACATCAGTATATTTTGCTCATGATATTAATCACTGGATTGTCTGGTCCAGACTCGATTATTTACAGACAGCTGTCATATAGCTGGAATATTGCTGACTGTGGCGTTAAACAACAAACCAACCAACCAACCAACCAACCAACATCAGTATATTTAATGACACTTTAACATAGAAAATATTTTGAACAAATTTTTGTTTCAGAAAGTCAATGTGTCGGAATCTATATATGGATTAACACACCACCAGTGATAATGTCCCCGCCCTTGTTGGTCTAAATATAAAACCTGCACGTTTCCTACCTGCAGAGCATGGCAAAGG
Organism: Haliotis cracherodii; assembly: GCF_022045235.1. Lineage (NCBI taxonomy): Eukaryota > Metazoa > Mollusca > Gastropoda > Lepetellida > Haliotidae > Haliotis > Haliotis cracherodii. The sequence continues at coordinate 5,062,790 of NW_027266270.1, forward strand.
GCTGTATATTATGTACAGTGTTTCAAGACTCATGGTGGGACACTCCATAGTATCCCAGCATGCCTTGGGTGTTCAAGTGATTGGTCTCAGTGATGGTCGACACCATGCTCCTCCAGACGCCTCAGGGTCACTTGCTGCACATAAGTGGTCATTAATTACTTTTGGTTGGCTCGAATGCAGGTGTGTCTTGGAATAATTATTTTTCATTGGCTGATTGGCAGGTGTGACTGATTATGGGCCAGGGGCTATTTTGTTGACTAGATGCTGTTGCATATATACTGAGCTCAATATTGTCAGTCTGTAGTAGACAGGGAACTAGTATATCAGATTCTGAAGAGGATATTTCATTACCTCATATTGAAATGGATGGCATGGATTTAGACAACCCCTATGAAGGTAAATGTGTTTCAGTTTTAGACATTTTGCCCGAACGTTTAAGTTTTTCCATGATGTCATCAGTATTTTTATGGTGTGTTATTCAAAGATTTGCCTTCATGGCGAACATTTCATATATGAGATTTAAGACAAGAAGAGGTCACTGGTTCTTCATCTCCCATCTAAAGGTGACAGTTGCCTAAGTCACCATTATTCACTATGCAGAGTTGCATCCCTTAGATGTGCCAGGAATCTGTGATCTTAGGGTTTGAAGCCAAGATTCACCCTGATTGTGTTTCAAGATTTGTCAGCATCAATGCTAGTGGTTTTCACCAAAGTTGAAGACCTGCATTATATCGGCTTTCCACCCACATCAAGTAGACAGCCGTGATACAACTGAAATACTCTTCCAAGTTGTGTTAAACCAAACTCACCCTCATCTAACATCTTAAACTGTAGTTTTAATCTTAATGGAAGTGCCACTAATGTGTTTTAAGCCAGGATTTATTGCATATTATCAAATATTTATGATCACAATGTCGTCAGCACACCCTGAACCCAGCGAGTACTATTTGTGCAGTAATATATTATCATATATGTTGTAACATATTTGATAATTCTATTTTGAGTTTTAAGAGATTATAAATTAAAGCTAATTGTCACGTTCAGTTGGTAATCAATATTCTGGTAAACACAAGAATGTGAAGAAGAGTTTATCTTTATAATCAGGTGAGTTTTCTCACAAACACACTCTCTGTGTCAGATCTCTGACCCTTGTGTGGGTATCAGGAAGTTCAACTGAATAAATGTGTCGAGGAAAGCACTATCTGGCATTCTTATTGCTTAATGCACTCAATTAGGTGAAGTTACTGGAGTTAATGTAAGATAAGGGAGATAAGTACTGTTAGTATCAGTCAAATTATTCACGTTCATCATGATTCACATTTCGAGGATGTCAAATTGAGAGTTTTTTTCAATGCTGACATATTTTGTTGGGTATTTTTCGAAGTGCATGAATGTGTTTGTTTTAAGTGTAATTATTTTTTCTCACACAAACTCAAGTTAAATGTAAAATATGTTAATGTTTAATTATGCCATGTTGCTTCTGTTCCTAATTGGTATTTTCCAGAATAAATGATCTCATCTTATCTTAGATTATTCATGGCCACTAAAACGTGGACCAAACTAAACTTTTTACAATTAGTTAGTGTCTTAAATCACAAGAATGTCCAAAACATCATAGCCAGTTGTGATGGTTGTTACAAAGACACAGATAGGGTTGATAACCCAGTTATCACCCAGCTGGTGAACTCTACCCATGGTCAGTCTCACAGATGACACATTTCCTTGTAAGTACACGCTACAAGGTCGGAGGTCATCGGTTATCACCTCGAGGTCAGATGGAGGTATTAGTGACAGCCTCCATGTCAGAAAGCCACTGCATTCCTACTTGATCAAGTTACAAACTGAATTCACTACAAATATGACTTGCTATCAGCCAATCGGAAAACACAGGCAGACCAACAGGGCCATTGTTTGTCAAACATGGAGACAAAGCAACCTTCCTGATTTCCACTATCTCAAAACCAATCACAGAAATATGTTGAATTCTCCACACACTTTGCCCCATCCAAACATTTTGCTTAAGTCAGACCAAAAGGGGCGGAATGTGAGGTGTTCCGTTCTGTTGGTTAGGAACAACATGAGTGAAATAATAACATGGATGGCCTTTAGAGACTGACCTCTGACCTTACAGGTAAACCAGGAAGCACTCCTTACAGGCGGAGTTACCTGTGACAGATTCACCTGTGGCTAACGATGTTCACACCTGCCAGGTGGATGATTTCAATGATGGATTGATCACCCCTGGCCATAACATTGATACAGAGATGTGTTACCTTGAAAAAAAATTAAATTGCCAGTGGCGTAATTGGTATTTCATTATCTAGGTTCGGATCATAGGTAGTGGGTGTATATGACTCTAAGATATTGCCGATTTGATGATTATATGAATATTTACAGGCAGATATCACATAGTTAAAAATTTGCTGCATTCTCATCATTCCCAAATAAATGTTGTGTTGTCGCATAAAAACAAAATAAACAAGCATGAAATACTCATATCCTCCGTCATAAGAGTCGTAAAAGATGACTAACGGGATTGGGTGTTCAGGCTCTCTGATTTGTTTGATGCATGTCATCGATCCCAATTGCATGGATCAATGCTCAAGATGTCAATCACTGGATTGTCTGGTCCAGACTCGATTATTTCCGGACTGCAGTCATAGGGCTGCAATATTGCTGAGATCGGCATTAAACACCAAACAACAACAATCATATCCTCCACAATATGACATGTCTTGTTGTTTGGAGCACTACTGCCATTTTCAGTCTTAGTCAAAGTGGTTTCCATGGAAATTCAAAAAATAAGTTTTTCAAAAGTCTTAAACTCCCAAAAGGCACCAGTTCACCACTTGACCTATCTATATGCCAAGTTTGGTTAAGATATCTCTCATGGTTTTTGAGTTCTGCTCTGGAAATGAAATGTGACGGATGGACAGCACTTGAGGGGGGGGGATAAAAATTAAGTTTGGTCATTGTTCCGTACTGACATTAGTCTGTAGATAAAAAGTATAACAAATAAAAGCCCTCAAGCAAGTTTATATATCACATGTTACACCTTGATGGCAGTCACCTTTATAAGTTTGCGTACATGAGATATCGGTTACCACATCATTAAAATGATATCAGTGTAACAGGACAGTGTTCAGTGCTCCCAGGTTGATATCATTGCTGCAGTATGTTATGCTTCCGTGTGGAGACCGCCCAGGTCATCAGGTCGGTCGTCTGGAGAATGTCGGTCTGACTATCACTGTGAGACAAACATCCAACAGACAACCAGAGGAGGGAGATAACAGATATATAGGTCTAGGTGGCCATTATGAGGGCAAGCTGTCATCACGTGGTGTATATTTGTATGTGTAGTATGATAATGGCTGTCTCTGCCACAACCTTTCACCCATCTTGATGCCTGGCAGTTTACTTGCATTAGTATATTTTGTGTCTGGGAAAACCAATAAATGTGGGTTTATATTCCAACTATATCAGAGCTCCATATATATTTTTGAGCAATTGAGTTTTTACTCTTGGGTTTTAATTGGTTATTACATTTTTCATTGTGTAACCAATATTTTTTCACTCATCTATTCATCACTCTATTGGTTTTTTTCCCAAAATTAGTGAACATTTTAAGATTTTATAAAAACGAAATGTTTTAGATGTATATTACTGTCCTAAATATACAGGCTTGACTTGGAAAGTAAATGAGCTCGTAATTGTGTTTGGAAATTAGCTCCTTTGTACGCATGCTGAAAAAGCTTCATTATTTATGCATGCTGTGCTCATACATTTGAGGTTTTCATTTAATGCATGCGTTTCTGTACGCAAGTTAGTTTAAAGTAATTAGGTTTTTGAATATTTTGGGGGAGTATTTTATGCAAAATACCTAGAATTACTGTAGCTGTGTTTATGATGATATCATTACAACCACTTCAGGCAGTCTGTGCTCAAAATCATATGAGTTGGCGTGCCCGACTTAGCATTATGTTATGCTGTAGGACTGCAATGTTTCACACAAGACCTTGTCCGGGGTAGAATAGGTCTTCAGCAACCCATGCTTGTTGTAAATGGTGACTATGCTTGTCGTTTGAGGCGTCTAATGGGATCGGGTGGTCAGGCTTGCTGACTTGGTTGATGCATGTCATCGATCCCAATTGCGTGGATCGATGCTCATGATATTAACCACTGGATTATCTGGTCCAGACTTGATTATTTACAGACCGCCATCATATAGCTGGAATATTGCTGAGTGTGGCGTTAAACAACAGACCAACCAACTAGCCTTAGTTCTACTGGTGTCAAGCTCCAATTCTTGCAGTGTTGGGGGGCAGGGGCGGCCCCGTTGTCTAAAGCGCCGCGATTCGCTGTGCAGAGTTGTGTCCCTTGGACACGCCAGATTCCTATGATTGTGGGTTCGAATCCCGGTTCGCTCGAATTATGTTTCTAGGTTTTTAGCACCATACCTGTGCTCGTGGGTTTCACCGAAGTGGTAAACGTCTGAGACCTGCATCACTTCGGGCTTTCATCCCACATTAAGCTGACACGCCGTGATATAACTGGAATAATGTTAAATGCAGCGTTAAACCCTACTCACTCACTCACTCTCGCAGTGTTGGACTGTCCTGGAATAATAGGGAACACTCATTATGGTTGATCAAATTAAACATTTTCGCATCAGCACCTTACAGAAATTATTGATGCCAATTTATTCGTCTCTACCTCTAATTGTGAATGTTGAGTGTGATCAATTTATGTACTTTAGGCATTATTTGTAATTAGGGACATTTTGAATATTATGTTACAGTTTGCATAATTCGATCAAGAACTCTGATTGTTGTGACTAGCACAGAAGTGATGCATTCCTTCTCACTATTGATCAGGCTTAATTAGTTCCACACATAATGAGCCGAGATGAATGCTTTTCCACTGGAAGAATTTAATAAAAAAAGATTAAGCTTGACGAAAATTATTATTTTATTTAATCAATAAATAGAATGGACATATTCAAAGTCTTTTAGAATCTGATCGGTTAACACCATTTAGCAGATCCTTTTAGACGCTAACGGGAAGAAATTTAGTTAGAGTTTGTAAAATTAGGTTAAATTGATTATAAGAAAATCTATAGTATGATTGAAAATCGTCACTGAAGACTTGTAATTTGTCACAGGGTTTTGTTATTGTGATGAATGATAATATTGTGACTCAGTGATCAGCCCCGGCCACAGGGAGTCCACAACTTCAAGTTGGGCTAAATTGGAATTTGGGGATGGCGTTGTGGAGAGGAGCAGTTGGTTAGAATTTCACGGATTCTTGAAGTTTGTGATAAGAGACTTGTTGATGTAAGAACTGCACTGGTGTGAGTTTTGTTTATTTTGCATATTATCTTGTCATCAATATCTGATAAAATAGTTTTAAGCTTTGTAAGCTCGGTAACCATTACAGACATTTGCTGCTTATCTGAAGCAAGGTGTTATTTCCATGTTTCTGATTGTTAAACTGCTTCTTTTAGTTTCAGATGTAAATTGCCCTATGTTGTATAATTCCTTCGAATACCCTACCTCTATTACATCAAATTTCTGTTTGGCTGTCAATCACACTAATTTTGTTTACATTTTCAACAGACGTCCTCTTTTCTGCCAACATATCTAAAAGTTGTGAGGGTAATCCTATCCCTAGCATGTAAATTTCCCCATGTTGTATTTCTATATACTGAAAAAATACAAAAAACTTCTTGAATCATGGGGTGTGAGGAGGGCATCTCCATTGTGTTGGGAAAAGTTAAAAATAGAACTTGATAAATGTAACAAATGTAATATTTGGATAACACTTCCTTAGTAAAGTACAAATTCTAGTACTTTTGGGGGTTGAGTCCCATCCAGGATTTGAACCCACACTTTCAGAGTGGGGCACCAAATTGCCAGAACACAAAGTCGGGCTAACCTGCTCAGCTACCAAGACTTCCACAAAAATGATAGTCTGACAACTGATAGTCTAGATCACATACTTTGTGTACCCCTCTGACAGGTGTTTTCAAAAATGCAACTGATGCCGAATAGCAATGGAAATTATTTATGTGAATATCAAAAAATAGAAAGCCACACAAATGCTTCCACTTGGAAGATTGAAGTGTATGTGCCGTGCTTCTTTTATCAAACTTGTAATTAAGTTCAACATTTAACAGCCACACATTCCCCCAAATGAACTATACATAATAATTATGAATATGATATACAGACCCCTGTAGGAGTCGCGGGTCAGAGGAAGCATCGTGTTCCTCATGCTTCTTGTAAAAGTGGCAATGCTTCATTGAAAATGTAATCTTAACTGAGCTTTGAATGTCAAGTTGTGAGAGTATCTGCATCAGTTCTAGATATGAGTCTGGCATCCCTGTATGGGGAATGCCATGTGGCCATTGTCTGTGGTGTTCTGGGAGTGTGCTGGCTCGGCACACCTGTGCACCTTGCAGGTACCTTGTTTATGTAACGAGATGGACAGGTAAATGTTGTGTCTGTCTGATTTTGGATCTCGTGTTTTGACATGATTCATGTGAGCTGTTTGAGGACAGGGAGAAGTTGAGGCTGGCATTGTGTGTTTTCGTGAGAGATTATAGAAATAATAAATAAGAATGTGATCCTGGGGACGATCTCATTGGCTGGATCTTGTTTTATGTCATGCAGTCGGTTATTTTAGTTTTGTGAGTGAGTGAGTGAGTGAGTATGGTTTTATGCTGTTTTTAGCAATTTTCCAGCAATATCATGGCGGGAGACACCTGAAATGGGCTTCACACATTGTACCCATGTCGGGAATCAAACCCGGGTCTTCGGAGTGACGAGCGAACGCTTTAACCACTAGGCTACCCAACCGCCCGTATTTTAGGCCCAACTGTTAAAGCTGAAGTTATTATCAGCTAGAGTATTGTGTCAGATATCATTGACAGAATTTTTATACATGTTTATCATCAGCATGAGAAGAGAATGAGCCTTACAAGTGAGAAGTGAAAGGAAAAGCTATCATCTCTTGGTTTAATGTAATTTGAATTTATGGCTCATCTCCAGGTGCCCAGCAAGTGCCTACCCCAGGGGGCATGGGGGACCCAGTCGTGCAATTCGCTGTGAGTTGCGTCCCTTGGGCACACCAGAAACCTTGATTGTGGGTTCGAATCCCATTTCACTCCTGTGATGTTTCTAGGTTTCTCAGCACCATACCTGTGCTCGTGGGTTTCACCAAAGTGGTAAACATCTTAGAGCTGCCTCACTTTGGGTTTTCCTCCCACATAAAGCTGAGAAGCTGTCATATGAGTGAAATACTATTAAACACAGTGTTAAACCCAACTCTTTCACTCCTATCCCCAACCATCACACAGGGATCAAACCAACCACCTTGGATCCAAGCCCCAACCACATTCCAGGGATCACACCAAACATGTGTTTTTGCTTCTCTGAACACTGAGACCGGCCCAGAAAAAAACACCAGGATCAAAGTGGCAGCAAAGTGGCCAGTTTACCAAGAATTCCTCCTCCTTGTCAAAACCTTATTCACAAGATGCCTCACCCCATGAGCTGGTCGGCTACCCTGCACTGATCTCCTTGGCTGTGTGTTAATTACAGCTCCTGGGGCTTGGTGTTCACACTCATGACTGGAGATCAATGCACTGGACATACACAACACAAACGTGTTGTTTCACTCCAGACAGATAGTGGGAACAGTGAACCTTATATTAGGCCACACTACCTACCTTGTATGACAGGCTGGAGAAAGGGTCTGGAGAAAGGATGACTTCTCAAGTGCCGATAAGATGTTGAAAAAGAAAGAAGAACTGTGGGAGAAATATTTTGTCTGTCATCAAGATTTAATCAGTTGTTTTGTTATGATTTTCTTATTACGTTATTTTATAAGAGCGGTTCATTAATGTCATCAGAAATATATTTAGGTTGTTCCAGTGTTTAAATATAGATTTACATCTGGTTTGTTTCCTTAATTATTTGTCTGCCTCAGTGTCCCTAAACGATGTTATTTTCCCTTCCACTCAACCCTTTTTGTAATGCCTAAGCCATATATGCTTTAAAAGTCTAGTTTTTCCTCAGGTTCTGAATCGCCCATCTCAATGGGGCTCCTTTTCAATTTTGATTAAATTATTTGTTTCTATCAAAAAATATATTTTCTGAGACGAAGTGTTAGTCTTCCTACTTATCAGAAGCAGGAGAACCATACATGTTCGTCATACATTATGTCTCCAACAAAGCTTGTCATGTGTATTGACTCCCACATTTAGGTTCAGACTCTTAGGTTATTTATGAGTTCTTTTTCAAAATGCATATGTTGAGAAAACCTTTCCCACTTGAACCAACTTAATATATTTGGTGATCAGTCTCGATGACTTGCTTGATAGCCTGTCATCGTACTCCGAAAGCGTGGATTTTTGTTCATATTACTAATCAGTGATTGTCTGGTCCAGCTTCGATTATTTAAGGGTCGTCATATAACTGGAATATTGCTGAGTGAGGCATTAACAAACAACGCAACGTTCTCCATGACAGCAGGGAGGAAGATGAATGAGTCAGCCATATTTTCCAGCTTCTTCATCTGTAAATATAAATAGCTTTGTAATCACCAAGCATGCATGACCTGAATATTATTTACTATTTGTGACACAAACACAGAGGCAGCTCGGAGAAAGTAGGCGTGTGTATCTCTGTAACATCTGGAAGGTGTTTACAGGCAGAGCTGAAAGAAAACCTGTTACGTATGTTCAGGTAAATCTCGTTATACACGAATCCATGTAACCTCGGCAACACACCTGAGTTCTTGTAATAATCCTGTCGGAAGGATTTGAAGGCAATTGTATCAGGAACAAGATACTTTGTAACAAAACTGCCTCAACGCTTTCACTGGAGAGATATTTGTGGTTGTTTTGGTAACACTTGCATAGGATTTCTGTGTGAGGGAAGGTGGAGTTGCCAAAGGGACAGGCAAGCGAGTCCGATGCCAACACAAACGAAAGGTGTTTGTTGTAGCTTGGTGTGTGGAATTGTGGTGCAGGTGAGGTGGATCATCACAGCAGGGAAGGTCAGGTCGTGATTCAGAACTTATGCTGGGCACACTTTTCAACAGTGCGTGCGTAAAGTAAGTGTGTCCTTGACGTCTTGCATGACTGTTTCTTGTTTATGTAAACAGGGAGATTACACTGGGGGCACTAGGTCTGGCTTTGTCACATTGTGTCCACATTGTTCAACGAAGGAAATACTTACGCACACGCCAGATACATTTCACGACCCTTTGTGACAATATTTTGTGACAAATATATTTAAAGTGTTTACATGTAACAATGATTAGCCTCTTCACAGAGTTACTTCCCTTGGAGTTGTGATGGATTTGCTGATTGTGGGTTTAACCTATCTCACTCGCTCACTCTTGCAAAGTTACCCCCCTTACCAAGCCACGACAAAACTACATAGTTTATATATAAACTTTATTTGGCTGCAAACAGTACATGTTATTTAAAGTGTTGGCCGCCAGATAGTACTTGCACAAAAAGTATAAAAGTTAAAATAAGTGTATATATATAGTTTTAGTACATATCAGTTGACCTACAAGGCCACAATAAAAAACAATAAGCTCCAACAACTAAAATGATTTGGAGTGAAAAGTGCGGACTGCACGTGCACTGCGTTTTTATAGTGTTTACTGAGTGTTTACGGGGAATGGCATGATGGGAAATCCAAAACACGGAGATTACCGAGACAACACGAGCAATTGACAGGCACGGTCATCGGTAATTGGGCATTTTGCATTTAAGCAAAGTTTCATAAATACAGGTACCCTGCAATCAGTGCTTGTCGTAAGATGCAACTAAAAGGATGAGGTGGTCAATACTTTTAACCAAATTCTGCGATTACTATCAACTACAGTCAATTAATAATCAAGTCATTATAACTTGTTTCAGCTTGTGATTGGAAGGTTTACAGATTGTGAGTAGTTTGGGCTCAGATATATCCTGCAAAAGATTATCTATTTTCATCAAAATCATGCACTCTGAGAAGCTAATAATGATTACATGGAATTTGTTGTTTTTTTATATGGTTTTACAAATCCATGTTTTGCATCGATGCCAACTCCAAATTGTGGCAATTAGGAATAGCTGGGATACTTGGCATCTGATATTGATAATGTTAAAATAGTAGGCTTGTTAATGAAATATGAGGTACATAGTACAATTTTAATTCAATAATCTGAAATGAGTTGTTTTTACTACCGAAAGTATAGCACATCATTATAAGTAATATATGTCAAAATGTCATATGCCTTCATATAGATGTTTGCTACATGTAATGTAATATGTCAATCACCACATATTACTCTTTGTACCAAATTCAATATGTTTATGAAAAAAATCTGAAATGTGTTGTGTTTCTACCGACCTTGTATTTTGATTGACTGTAAACAGAGCATCATTATAAGTTATATCATACTTAATGATGTCATATGTTTATCTAGTTATGTGAATCACCACATTTTACTTTATGGTATCTGATTGTTTTTAAATGTCACTAAAAGGAAATGTGAACAGTTCACAAATCACTACACGCCGTACAAGTGTAGCCTGGCCTCCTGGTTCAGTGGACAAACACATGTGATGTTTGTATGGTGCCTGATTCCTAACACTAAACAATGATGTGTACATTCAATGAAAAAGGAATAGAAAGAACCAAATGATAAACAAACTGAAATAGACATAAATCGATATGAGACAGCGAGGCAATTGTCAACTTTGATTCCATGTGATTCATGCAGTATTTCGATGAACTAAGTGGCTGGAATAATATTTGATAATAATCAGAATGTATATTTGTATTGTGCTGACTGCACACACCGAAACATGCTCATAGCGGTACATTAATCCTGTGTGTATTCAAATCTCATTCTCAGCTCCCTGGGGAGCATATTTTACAAGTGTTTACACAGATCGGAAATCTATGAATTGTAGAAAGAAAAGATTAAACTTAATCAGAACAAGAAAGTAATCGATCAGGACATATTTGATCAGCATTATGAACTATTAAGGACGTTGAATTTATTTCGATTTCATTAACCAAAATCTTTTCTATGATGTAAAATAGCCACTTGCTGTAATGTCGGAAGTGCTGTTTCTGTAACTGTGAACCAACAAAAGTCCAGTAAGTGTTGATTGTTTATGATCAGTTTACAGCTGAACACATCAAACAAACCATTGATTTCACAAATAGCTCGACTGATGAGCTGGTGATCGGGCTGATTGGTTTACTAATCGTCTATACCTCCAAGGCGAGGAGTGTTGTTCGTTGTTGTGTATATTTCGTGTCAATAACCGCGATTGATTGGATGCCTCATCTGTAACTACTGGAGAGAGATTAGGGAAGTCGAATGTTTTGCCGTCAGTTGATACTAGATGCATGTTGGCGGCAATGTGATCAATATTGTCAGCTATAGACTGATTGATACATTGTGCCAGCTGAAACAATACACTAAATGATAGATACAATGATCTGTGGCCAGCCAAGCAGAACGGTGTGCTTTGGTGCAGTGCTCTGTTTCAGAACTGGAGCATGCACTGTTTGTTTTCAGTGAATTATTGGGATTGTGCAACTTTAATGAAACGGATTTTGTCGAGGGACATGACAAGGCTGTTTTTGTCTCTAGTGCAGTAAATATTGATGTGCGAACAGCATAGTGCCAGTGACCTGATACTTCACCTATTTGGCTTTGACAGTTCCAGTAATATTGGTCAGCAGGTCTGTTTATGGTCTATTTCAACTTCTACGTCTACGGTGAATTTTACCGTGGATTTGTGCACGATGGGGACTGACGTGAATCATCTTGCACTCATGCTGTGATATTTAAAGGAGTGGATGTTTTTCCTGCATTGCAATGACATTTGAATTCTGTCGTGAAGGTGCACAGGATGTTTTGACTCTGTGTGTTGACGCTGGTGTTTTCAGAGAAGTGGATGTATCGTGGTGATGTTTACTTTGACATTTGTGTCATCCATCTGGAAATGTGATGTCATATACTCTTGTATTTAGATACATGTATTTATATACGTGCACAAGTCTACTGTTGATGTGATAGATAGGTGACAGTCCAACAGTTGATGTGCTAGATACAGCGACAGGCCTATTGTTGATGTGATAGTTACAGCGATAGGCCTATAGTTGATGTGCTAGATACAGCAACAGGCCTATTGTTGATGTGATAGATACAACGACAGGCCTATAGTTGATGTGATAGATACAGCGACAGTCCTATAGTTGATGTGATAAATACAATAACAGTCCTAAAGTTGATGAGACTGTAATGGATAGCTATAGGCCTATTGTTGATGAGGCTGTAATGGATAGCTATAGGCCGTTCCATACCTTGTATAAGCTTTGTTGTGTATATTGATAGGATTATATCAATATTGTGTTTAAGTTTTGGAATATTCATGTGTGCCATGTGTCATGAAGGATTTAACCGAGGCTGCTGTTTCATCCCGTGAAATGCTGACTGTGCGAGATGAATGCTGATTTGACATCATTGTGAGCCCTGGATGTACTGTGACATCGCTGGCTGGGAAGTTTGTGTAATGTGGGTGCTTCATGCGTTTGGAACTTGACATTAGTATGAGCACTGGATGTACGATGTCGTGATACCGACAGCCATGATCTACCTGCAATTACATATCTATACCTGGAGCTACATCAGGTACATCCAGGCCTACAGCCTCACCACCGACATGGGACCTCTCAGTCTGCATGCACAAGGTAGGATCAGGAGTGGACTCGTCCACTAAACCAAGTCACATCCTTGTCCAGTCCAGTTCAGGCTTTTTAGGGGGTGTCCTAGACTTACACAAGTTTCTTAGGCCATAATTACTAGTAACATCATAATTTCTAGAATATATAAATGATAAGAATAAGTTGTCCCGATAAGAGTCTGTACATATGTAGACTTGCCTATTGGGGCGGTCGGGTAGCCTAGTGGTTAAAGCGTTCGCTCGTCCCGCCGAAGACCCGGGTTCGATTCCCGACATGGGTACAATGTGTAAAGCCAATTTCTGGTGTCCCCCACCGTGATATTGCTGGAATATTGCTAAAAGCGGAGTAAAACCATACTCACTCACTCACTCACTTGCCTATTGGGAAGATAGAATTATTCCACATCCTTGGACTTATCTTTCAGTACAGCCTTGGAGCAAGGCTAGGGCGTCCTTATGCGTTATCCCTATTCAGGCTTGTTACTGTTTCAGGCTGTGTTGCATCCCTGTCGTTACAATCTAATTTCTGGTTCTTCTATGAAAACATCAGGATAGCTTCAAGCCTTATGAGGGGCGGTCGGGTAGCCTAGTGGTTAAAGCGTTCGCTCATCACGCCGAAGACCCGGGTTCGATTCCCGACATGGGTACAATGTGTGAAGCCCATTTCTGGTTTCCCCCCTGCCGTGATATTGCTGGAATATTGCTAAAAGCTGCGTAAAACCATACTCACTCACTCACTCACTCACTCACTCAGTCACTCACTCACTCACTCACTCACTCACTCACTCACTCACTCACTCACTCAAGCCTTATGGTCTTTTGGGTGTAGGGTGGCCTAGCGGAGAAAGTGTTGGCTCATCATGAACATGGGTTTGTTCCCAACATGGGTCGAGTGGATATACCTTTTCTAGGTGTGTCACCCCTTGTGCTTGAAACATTGCTAAAGTGCATGAAACTTTTCCCTCTCAATTCACCTCATTTCATGTAGGTAATTAATAATTGACTTCAATATTTTTTGTGTTTACGAGGCATAAACGTTCGCCCAGGTTTGATTTCCCTTGGGTAAATTTATGAAGCCCATTTCCGCTATGATATTGCTAGAATATTGCTAATTGTGGTGGAAAACAATATTCACTCACACAAGCAATCGACAGTTGGAATGACATTTTGATTGTTTGCGATATCAGATCAATGGGCAATGATAAATGTGCTCCCAGGTATGTGATAATATCTAGACACTGGCTTACAGCAGATGAACTTGTGGAGGGGGCAGGACAGGCCACCGATCGTATCTTGAAGAAATACACTAATCAGATCTCACGGAGGGACATAGCCTTGCTCCAAGGCTTTATTGCATAAAAAGTCCATGGATGTGGTTTTTTTTGGTTTTGTTTGTTGCTAAACGCCGCACTCAGCAATATTGCAGCTATATGACAGCTATGTACTGTAAATAATCGAGTTCTGGACCAGACAATCCAGTGTTTGATGTCATGAGCATCAATCTACACAACTGGGATACGATGACATGCATCAACCAAATCAGCGAGCCTGACCACCCGATCCTGTTAGTCACCTCTTACTGAGGTGTAGTAATTCTGTTTTATATATTTGAACAGTACAGACTCTTATATGGACAACTTGTTCTTGTTATTTACATAATCTAGAACATATGATTTTAAACTAATAATTATTGCCTTAGAGACTTATGCAAGCCTAGGAGGGACAATACTCCAGCACTTTAGCACCTACAACTCCCTCCAAGTATTTACCCTCCATTTTCCACAAACTTCTAAATCAGTAATTTGTTAGACTTGCACAAGTCTCCAAGACAATGATTATTAGTTTAAATCATAATTTCGAGATTATGTAAACAATATGAACAAGTTGTCCCTATAAGAGACTGAAGTCCCCCCCTATATCTAGACTTGACTATTACGAGGATAGGATTACCACACGTCCATGGACTTCTTTTTCAGTACAGCCTTGGAGCAAGGCTAGTAATTTGTCTGATGGATTTTTTTCACGATGGCCTGGCTATGACAGCATGACGACCACCAGCTGCTCCTCAATCATTCCAACACCTGGGCCAATTTTGTTGGTATCTTCATCTGATGGACTCCATAAGTGTTTTCTTCCAGTTTAAACACCTCTTTGTGCTGGCGATGTTCTCTGTTGCCCTCAGGGTCAGTCAGTTCTTAGCTGATGGATGCAAGTTGCTGAACTCCCATGGAAATCTATTCATGAAGTATTTGGAACAAATTGGCAACCATCACTGGCTGATGTTTTATTCATTGCAAAACTAACAGTTAATACAAGAAGGATGCATTCTGGGATGTGAGTCTCTCTGTGGTGAAGAGCTGCAATACTGCTGATCTAGTGCACTAGCTCACTCACTCATAGAATCTCTTTGCAATGAATAGCTGCTCAACAGATGATCTGATGCACTCACTCACTCACTCACTCACTCACTCACTCACTCACTCACTCACTCACTCACTCACTCACTCACTCACTCACTCACTCACTCACTCACTCACTCACTCACTCACTCACTCACCCACCCACCCACCCACTCACTCACCCTCCCACCCACGCTCCACTCCACTCCACTCCACTCCACTCCACTCCACTCCACTCACTCACTCACTCACTCACTCACTCACTCACTCACTCACTCACTCACTCACTCACTCATAGAATCACTTTGCAATGAATTAATTGTTGCTCAACTGTTGATCTAACATAAATCAAACTTTCTCTCAGTCACTCACATTTGTTTAAGCCATCCATGTAAGTCAAACAGACAAATATAAATAGCACACCGGTTTGACACAAGCCATACCGTATGGCACACTCAGCCTCGGTGCTGGACAAGTATGCTGTTCACGTAGTGAGACGGTTTGATGATACCAACCATTCTGACAAATCACACCAGGAGAACACTCCATTAGACAATAATCCTCTAATATAACGGTTCCTATGGCAATATTCACACTCTTGTTGTCCCTGGTCATCACAGGAATACCATTTGCCGATTAAAGCTTTGTAAGCCAAGCTCCCAGCACAAAGACTGTACAAAGTGTTTATGCCAATTTGTGTTCCGTTTTGATGAAATATCATTTACTGATGAATAAATCTTGTGAAATTTGTGGATGAAATAAAGTCTTTTATTCGGATGTTATGATAAGCTTGTCGGTATTCAAATATATTCTACAGATGTGTGCAGGTGTCACATGATCCTACGTAAATGATGGCCATTATGATGATGAGGGTTATTTTAGATCGCTGGGATGATGAATGACGTTGGAATCAGCTGGAGTCTATCATGCACAATCTTTCCACTTGATTGTACTGACAAACACTGCCGTATTTTCTTTCTTTCTGAAAGTCATAAATATTTTCTTCATATTCAGGGAGATTCTCAAAACACACAAATCTAATTATGAACACGTTCGTCAATATGGGTCTTGATATTTATGCTCTGTATTGAGTTTTAGAGCGTTTTAAGAAATTATGCTAAAGTATATGTTAATTGGTTATGAATGTTGTTTTTGTTAGATATATTTAAATAACAGAATATATTTCTGACACAGTGCTGTTTACGTGTAAAACATCTGAGACACCCCCTGGAACATGTGTTGCTAGCTGGTTCTTAAAGTGTTTTGACTTTGACATTCTGAAACCCAAAATATCCCTTAAATAAACTCTAATTTAAACTTAACGAGATTGAAATTCACAGAGTATCTCTTCCCATGCTGAAGTGGGGGTTGAGAACGAGGGATGGGTGACTCGAGCTACTTCCTGCCCAGGGGCTAAATGACATGCTGGATTAAAAAACAAAATTAAAACTCTTTTGAAGTTTTTCGTTGTTATCAGGCAGACTCACTTAGTGATTAAGCACAGCCTTGGATTGCTGGTTGGAGTGTGGGTTGATGAAGAGGATGATTAGGAGCAATCTGTTTCTCATTGAATTTAGATGTAGTACAGGCAGTATAGAACCTTCAGGGCTTAAATGTTTGGTTGGATTAAGTTGTCTGCATTCTCAGAAAAACATGATCAACTCACAAAGTAATAATATTTGTCAAGAAATCGTGATGGTCAATCTGAATTAGCTGGGGGAACCCTGATGGTCAAACCTCATTTGTCAAGAATCCTTGATTGTTGAACCCCATTTGTCAAGGAGCCTTAATGGTCAAACCCCATTTGTCAAGGAACCTTAATGGTCAAACCCCTTTTGTCAAGGAACCTTAATGGTCAAACCCCTTTTGTCAAGGAGCCTTAATGGTCAAACCCCTTTTGTCAAGGAGCCTTAATGGTCAAACCCCATTTGTCAAGGAACCTTAATGGTCAAACCCCTTTTGTCAAGGAATCTTAATGGTCAAACCCCATTTGTCAAGGAACCTTAATGGTCAAAATCCTTTTTGTCAAGGAACCTTAATGGTCAAACCCCTTTTGTCAAGGAGCCTTAATGGTCAAAATCCTTTTGTCAAGGAACCTTAATGGTCAAACCCCTTTTGTCAAGGAACCTTAATGGTCAAAATCCTTTTGTCAAGGAACCTTGATGGTCAAACCCCATTTGTCAAGGAACCTTGATTGTCAAACCCCTTTTGTCAAGGATCCTTAATGGTCAAACCCCTTTTGTCAAGGAGCCTTAATGGTCAAACCCCATTTGTCAAGGAACCTTAATGGTCAAACCCCTTTTGTCAAGGAACCTTAATGGTCAAACCCCATTTGTCAAGGAGCCTTAATGGTCAAACCCCATTTGTCAAGGAACCTTAATGGTCAAAATCCTTTTGTCAAGGAACCTTGATGGTCAAACCCCATTTGTCAAGGAACCTTGATTGTCAAACCCCTTCTACTGATAAAAGTTATTGCTTATACCTGTGAAGATCCGGGGTGGAATGGGTCTTCAGCAACCAATGCTTGCCGTAAAAGGCGGGTGGTCAGGCTCACTGACTTAGTTGATGCATGTCATTGCATGTCGTGCAATGTTAAACAACAAACAAACAAACAAATCTTTGTGATTTATCATGTCTGTATAACATGACAAGTTCCAAACAGACAATACAAATTAAACCAAGTAAAGAAAAATAAGTACTCGCTGTATATAACATTCGTGTACTTTATATTGGTGTATTATTTTGAAAAAGAAAGGAACACGTTTTCTGTAAATAAACATTTAGTCAGGAAAAAGTAGGATGAAAGACTCTGACAGGCATAAACGTGTCTCTGATTAGTGTAACCAAAATAACGCTAATTTGTTTGTTAGAGTTCGGTGTAAGCTGCTACCAGATACCACGTGGAAGTGTAATAGCATGGAACAAATGATGAGCTAGACAAGCACCGAGGATGAAGGGGTGTCTTCAGGTTCAGTGACAGACTGCACAGAACTAGGTCACAACGACATCCCTTGATGTCATCAGTATCAGGCACTGGGGTGAAGCTCATTTAGTGCCCTTGCCTTTAAGTCTTTGGATGTATCAAAATAGTTAGTCTTGCACAAGTCTCTTGGGCAATAATTATTGGTTTAAGTTATAATTTCTAGTTTATGGAAATAATAACAAGTTGTCCCTATAAGAGACTGAAGTCCTCTACATATCTAGACTTGACTATTGTGTGGATAGGATTACTACACATCCATGGACTTTTCTTTCTGTACAGCCTTGGAGCAAGGCTACAAAATAGTGAGTGAGTGAGTTGGGTTTAACCCCTGCTTTTAACAGTATTCCAGTTATATCATGGCATGTCAGCTTGCTGTTAAAGGAAACCCTATGTGATGCAGGTGTCAGACGTTAACCACTTTGGTGAAATTGTTTCAAAATAACGAATCTGATAAAAAAAAAAAATATATTTTGGGTTGGGTACTCTGAGATGCTAGAAGTTGCTGTAAAGTAACGACATCAGACAGAGACTTCATGATTGAGGAGCTTAAATACACACCCCGTTGTTGCCGTCATAATAGACTTGCATTAGTCTGTAAGGAAATTATTATTTAATTGTAATTCAGCAGATGATTCTTTTAAGAATTTTGGATAATTGTTTTTGAAAATTGTTAATTTATTTGTTCCCAAAAATGTTGCCCTATCCAGACATTCTAATGATCAAGGTGAGGCTAATACAAGAAAGGCAAGTTGCTATCTTGGAAGATGCAGATATGTTAGCAATATGAAGTTGTTGCTTAGGGTCCAACTGAATTCCTGTTATCAATATATAGTCACGCCTACATTTTGAGTTGTTTCTAGGTTTGTCAGTACCACACTCATTCTCAATAGTTACAGATACAGATACGACCCGTGAAGATCCTGGGTAGAATAGGTCTTCAGCAACCAATGCTTGCCGTAAAAGGCGACTATGCTTGTCATAAGAGGCACATAACGGGATCGGGTGGTCAGGCTTGCTGACTTGGTTGATGCATGTCATCGTATCCCAATTGCGTGGATCGATGCTCATGATATTAATCACTGGATTGTCTGGTCCAGACTCGACCGCCGTCATATATCTGGAATATTGCTGAATGCGGTGTTAAGCAACAAACAAACAAACAACCAAACAACCAAACAAAAGATACCGATACAGTAGATGTCAAAGACCTGCCTCACCTCAGGCTTTACCCTCCCACGCCAAGCTGACATGCTTTGAGATTACTGAAATCTTGAATACATGACACTTTGTTATGGAAAGCAACTTCTTTTATTCTTTGTACGACGTTTCAGAGCTACTTCTTGCTCCTTCATCACATGAATGAACAAAAACTAAAAGAAGATCTATCCATAAAAAAAGTGTCATGTATTCATGTTTTCCCAACTTCAAAATGCCTACCAAAGACTTTACTGAAATCCTGTTCAAAGTGGCATTTAACCAACTAACTCACTAAATTGTCCGGGGACGGTCGGGTAGCCTAGTGGTTAAAGCGTGCGCTCGTCACACTGAAGACCCGGGTTCGATTCCCGACATGGGTACAATGTGTGAAGCCCATTTCTGGTGATCCCCCGCCGTGATATTACTGGAATATTGGAGTTATTTTCTTCTATCTGCTGCATAGGCTGGGCTGACTGTCAGATGAGAGACATGTTATCATTGCCGACATAGTCACTGTAAAATACACTGTTGGTTCAGCTAGCTGTCGACAGAGTGATGTCAGAGGAGTATGATAGGGCGGGTGTTACCAGACTGTTAGGACAGAAATGAAAGCAGATCCTTTGCATCAGGATTAATGTTATCTAAAACTAAGTCAATTTCGAGTGAGGAGACAAAGTGGCATTATTTTCAGGTGTTTCTGTGTTGTGGTTCTTCAACATTACTCATTCAGTTTCACTGTGGCTGATCACAGGGATGTGTTATCATCATGCAATATCAGAGTTACTATACATTTGGGAAGCAGAGTTAGCACGAACCTGAACCAGCTCCTCGAGTCTCTTCAAGACAGGGCAGTAATACGTAGCAAGGTAAAGGCTCTCACTTGATGGCCTGGCAGTAAATGGAGACCTGATGCTTTATAGCGTTGAAGGGGGCACGGGTGGCTCAGTCGTCTAAGGCACCGCGATTCGCTGTGCAGAGTTGCGTCCCTTGGGCATGCCAGAAACCTATGGTTGTGGGTTCGAATCCTGGTTCGCCCCAATTATGTTTCTAGGTTTGTCAGCACTGTACCTGTGCTCATGGGTTTGACCGGAGTGGTAAATTTCCTAGACCTGTATCACTTCAGGCATTCCTCCCTCATTAAGCTGATACGCCGCAATATAACTGGAATACTATTAAAAGCGGGGTTAAACCCAACTCACTCACTCACTATAGCATTAAACGGTGCACCTGTGCAGTGTGAGTTTTCATGCGACGATATGATACACAATACATTTTTTTCTGTATCCATACAAGACGATACAATTGCTGAAATAAATTACTTACTACTTGTTAAATGACCCCTGGCATTTTGTCAGTCAGATGTAGCAAAATGTGTTGTAATTAGCGTTTCATGTTCACTATTATTAATAGCCACTATGAACTTGTGTCTTCAGATTGCTTTTCCTTTTGAGCCTGCTCTGCAATATTTATTGTCAAGAAGTTTTCATGTGATTTGGTACAAATACGCATATCTCAGTGCGTATCGTGACCTGTGTATTGTTATACATATTGTATCGTGACCTGTGTATTGTTATACATATTGTATCGTTACCTTGCTGTATCATTTCACCCCAAGTGCTTAATATTTCAACTACAGTGTTGCATCAGCTACAGTCACAAATAAATTGACAAACAGCATAATTTTACGCCCTAACATTTCCGGCACTTATTAGAGACCTGTTAGTTATTAGAATCATGTTGCTTATTCGGTTTTACACTGATTCATCCCCAGCTGTTTAGGGAAGCTGGTGCTTATTAAAGCTCCAGCACCTATTAAAGCACTGATGCTTATTAGAGGATATATGGTATGTTGATAATTACACAGATGCCTACATGGACCTTAGTGAAAGTTAAAAGTGCAATTCCAGTGAACTGTTCACCATAGACTCTGATAGGTTTCTCAAGGAACTTGGCTGAGCTGTGACAGATAAGGATGAAGTCTTGTGAAGTACCTTTTTTTCTCGTAACTGTACCTTCATCCCGATAATCTGTTCTCCTGTCAGTTTCCCTCCTTCTCTTGCAAGGATGAAAGATCAATGTACTACTCCCTGTCTTTAGATCTTTGGACAGTTTTACTTACTGTAAACCTACTTACTGTGATAGTGCTGTATGGCTCCACTTTGTTCAGCTTCCCAAAGCAAGAGAGTTAACTGACTTTAAAAGTCCAGTTTCCACCCTTGCAGAACTAGGCTGTAATTCCTGGGCTCGATAGTAGCGTCACCACTGGCTATTATCAGTTATGTCCCTTCTAAGCCTCTCCTATTGACAATCAGATTCCACCTCTCGT
This sequence comes from Haliotis cracherodii, assembly GCF_022045235.1. Lineage (NCBI taxonomy): Eukaryota > Metazoa > Mollusca > Gastropoda > Lepetellida > Haliotidae > Haliotis > Haliotis cracherodii. Next base: position 5,084,461 of record NW_027266270.1, read on the forward strand.
ATAACTTGTATTTCTTTCAAACAAAATGGCGGCACCCAGTCAAGACGATCTGATCGATAATCAAGATCAATGTTGGGATTAAACGGGTCTAACATCCCGAAATGCATCAAATCACATGAGCACCTTGATTAAAAACATGAAAAGATTTGGAAAATATCTGCTGACGAGTTGGCGGTGCACATGCTTTGCAAATCCTGAAATCGACCAAAATCTGCATGACAGTTTACGAACCAAATCTCGATTTTGTTGCGCGAATTTGATTGGACTATGCATAGACTCAGCCTAGTTCGGCAAGGGTGGAAACTGGACTTTTATAGTCAGTTAATTCCCTTGTCTCAGGAAGATGCACTTTGTTGTGACACAGTACGTAATGCCAGAGGTAGAGGCACACATAGTTAGCTGTTCAGTGCGTCACTTGGTAGGGACCCGTGAAGATCCAGGGTACAATAGGTCTTCAGCAACCAATGCTTGCCGTAAAAGGTGACTATGCTTGTCGTAAGAAGCAACTAACGGGATCGGGTGGTCAGGCCCGCTGACTTGGCTGAGTCGTATCGCAATTGCATGGATCGATGCTCATGATATTAATCACTGGATTGTCTGGTTTCAAACTCGATTATTTACAGACCACTGTCATTTAGCTGGAATATTGCTGAGTGCAGCGTTAAACAACAAACCAATAACACTTGGTAGGAGACTAGGATGGAGGTATGTTTGGCAAGGCGTCATGAACATGCATTTATGTTTTTTTCAGTTTAGTCTGGTGTATATTGAGTGAGTGAGTCAGTTGGGTTTTTTCAGTACTTCTGTTTTATCATGGCCTATATTCTGGTACAAATCTTACCCATGTTATTGTGATATTTTGCAGTAAATGCCAATTAGAGCCAAGTGCTCTACTGAGACAGTTCCATTTGTCATCCCTGAGCAAGGTCTGCACTTTCTTCAACATATAGACCCATTTCCCATTCCTCATAACCTGATTATGTCTGGCAAGCATTCTCACAACCGTTCCCAAACACAAAACAAGAATGTGAAAGGAGATCACCATTCAACATGGTATTGTGTTTTTGCTGATCTGGCGCTCAGTTCCAGCCTTCGGCTATTCTGGTGGCGCTGTGAGCTTTTTATCCGAAGAATGAGCAAGATGTAATGTCTGCACGTGTTGCACTACCAGAGCATGAAAGGTCCTGAAGCTGAGCAGGGATGCGTTACATCAGGCTGCTTTAGGTGGCTCCCCCTTATGCCAGGATCGGCAGGGAGGCGAACTTAATTCTGGCCTCCACCCAAAATCTGCACATTTCTTGTTTTTTTAATCAGAGCTTGATCTTTAAAATGTGTTTTTTGAAAAACATTCTGGGAGATAGCAGTTTTAGTTTAAGTTTTTTCGGAATTGTTCTCAAAATAGACCCTGTGTTTCTTTGCTTAGTCATATAAGATGAGGGCTGTGAAAAGCGAGAATATCCATCTGTCCTTATATTAATAAGTAGTTGTCAGGACGTGTAAATATTATGTTTGCTTTGAGTTGTTGCCATGATTAAAATCAATAACAGGCTTGTAGGATTGTTGGAAAGATTTAAGACCTTTTAAAGCAAATTAATCAAATTATTGATTTTAATCTCATTGAATACATGGTAAGGAAAAGGATGTATTTTTATATTACTATATCAGAATATCAGATCACTGATGTTTGAGATACAAAAAGTAGTCGATTTTCAATTTTCCAGTTTAACAATATTTTGTTATTCCTGAATGTGAAGACTGATCACAGATAAATCATTGAAGGAACAAGACTAGTTCACAGGAAGATAGCCTTGCTCCAAGGCTGTACTGTAGGATAAGTCCATGGGTGTACAGTAATTCTATCCTTGCAGTATTTGACGTAATAAGCACCCCGCTCTAATTTGCTAATATATTGGCTTGTGAACAATCCCAGTTAGCACCACTTCCGACTGATCAATGTACACAAGACTTATTTATTCGTGTATAATACGTACATAAATTCTGGAAAATTATATTTGTCGTGTATAATACGCACAGACGTTTCTTTTGTATTATTCCAGGCTTCCAGGCTGTCAGCATAAGCCACAATATTTATGATCATTCAACTCTGTTTTTTTTTCTCACCAAAAATATATTCTAATGAAAGTCCCCTATTTCTAATTTTGTGAGTGCCCTTGGCACTTATTAAGTCGAAAACGGTATATTAGGCAAGTCTAGATATGTGGACAGTATAAGGACGCCAGTCTCTTATAGGGACAACTTGTTATTGTCATTTATATAATCTAAAAATTATGGTTTAAACTAATAATCTTTGCCTTAGACTTGTGCAAGTCTAAAAGGAAGACACCATAAAAGATAACAGATAAGTAGTCTGTAGGGAAACACATTCGTCCACTACGTTTTAAAGAAACCTTATGAACATCCGTGTGAGGTTTGATTGCAAGGCAACAGTGATCCAGTTTTTATGTAGGTATACTTGTTTGCACACTAACATCTGTCGTCTGTTAGAGGGATTTGATAACAAGGGTATCTCGTTTCTCTGTTCAGGGAATAATTAACTATATCATGTTTCAGTGTTACTGTGCATATCTACTCATATCACATTGCTCAGCAACAGGGTTTATTGTTTGGTCTGATGAGAGATCTTCTTGCATTATATATTGAACTGCTCTGACACATTTGTTGGGAAGGATGTGTGTATGGATTATATCTGCTTTCAGTGTATAAGGTGAGGTTTGTGAGGTGTGGAACTTGGAGCAGGTGTGAGTGAGTTGTGTTTTACTGTGGATATAAACCATGTATTCCATACCAGGGGGAAAGGTAATCTGCTCATACTGGTGTAGAGGTGATATGATGCTTTGTTTGTTTGTTTGTTTGTTTGTTTAATGCCACACTCAGCAATATTCCAGCTATATCACGGCAGTCTGTATATAATCGAGTCTGGATCAGACAATCTAGTGAGCATCAATCCAAGCAGTTGGTATAAGATAACATGCATCAACCAAGTCAGCAAGTCAACTTGTTCATTGTTTATCTAGACATATGTCTGTAATATATTTATTAGTTATATTCAAAATTTCATTCAATATTGTTTAGATTAAATTCAGAGAAGTCATGTGTGAACTGATCAGCAGTTCTTACCAACCCACCGTTATTTACAGCAACCACGATGAAATTACCGTTATTGAGGCCTTGTCAGAGAATCCATACACTTATCAGTTTACATAAATATACATATAATATTTAGAGCCAATTTCCCAAAGAAAGAAGAGAAACATTCATACATACATACATACATACATACATACATACATACATACATACATACATACATACATACATACATACATACATACATACATAAGTTTCAGACATAGTACTTTCACTGTCTCATGACACTGAAGAGCTATATATTTATATATATATATACACAGTGCAAAATTGAGGGGGTCCTTGAGGTTTGCTGCTAAAGTATTTGATCAAGCAATCCCTGACATCTTCAACTTTCAACATGGGGTTATGACAAGGGCCCCTTGACGGTCATGCTTCATGTCTAACACTGATATAGATTGTGTGATAGTCTCCTGACCCCCCCAATTTCATGCCTCTCTCTGCTCACTCTTCCACTGAGGAGCACGTGTTGTCATTGCCGGGGCTGTCATTGCTGGGGCTTCATGTGAGTGGGGTGAGTTAGACTAACTTCTAGTCTCTGAAATGAATATATTTTACAGAAAAAAAGAGTTGTTAAATGATTGTTATTAAATATAATAAAAGGAGCCCAGAGAGTTTCTTCATTTCCTGATACTGCAGTAATCTAGACTTGCCAAACATTATAGACTTGCATGGGCTGTATTGGATATATTTCTCTCAGGATCTGCATGACAGACATGTGGTGAGTGTTCTACTGTGTGTGATTCTGGCATGGGGTGCAGACATGGCTGGTGGTCTTGGCTGTGAGTCTTCTGTCAGACTGAAGAGCGTATTATTGGCGGGACACACCTTCATGGTGTCAGCACATGGCAAATCATTCCAACTAAACACACCCTGGAATGTCTTTCCTATGAAATGAAAATAGATCATGTTATTGGGCTTCTGTTGATTGTTGATAATAGGAACAAAACCTGAACTTTTTTGTGGGTTTGTTATTACTCAATCATTGTATCTTTTGCACAGAGTTTGTTGGTGCCATTCATTATCCTTGCAGAAAAAAATGTATGTATGATGACAGATATTATTGTTATGTCCTGTGACTCTTTTCCCAATAATAACATGAGGTGGCATTGTTCTGAAAAAATAATAAAATATATTTCTAAATTGGCATTACATGGAGTCTTCAAAAAGAAAAAAGAATTTTCCTAACTGTAATTTAGTAGTCCAGATAAACAGAGTGTATGAGGAGCTATCATTTCCAGATTTTGGTATGGCGGCGTTGGTGATCAGATGCGGTTGATATGTTTTGATTGACCGATAAACCGTAAAAATTAGAATTCTTCTTCTAAATCTGCTTTAGATAATTTTAGCTCAAATAAACATTTTGTTTACCTTAAGAAGATTAAAGTGCTAGAAGGACTATGAACTCCTTTTTCAGAAGTAGCGTAATTTGTGATCACTGGATGGGATGTAACTTGTCTTTCTGAACCATTTATGCAGAAACAGCTCAACTCTGTTAGCTGTATTGACTAAGAGTAGATGTCCTGACTAATATGTAAGACCGATGTTTGAGTGTGTCCCCCAGGAGGAGGGCTGTGAGAGCATGTGTTCGTTTGATGTTCCTGTGGGGAGACCAGCAGGACCAGGAGGAAGCAGTTACTAGTGGAGGGAAATCATGGAGGGGATCACAGGACTGAAGTGTAGTGGAAAGTGACTTGACAGATGCTCGGGGAAAGCTACACCATGTAAAAACAAGAGTAGCGGCCAACCACAAACATGTCAGAGATGGTTCAGGAGATACTGCTGTTAAAGTAGCGAGGAGGAGATGCAGATTGTGGCTGATGTAGGGCTACTGTGGGGATGGAAGAGGCTTGGATGGGTTGAGTAGCTTTCTGGTGTATAGGGTGGTGAATAAACTTCAATATTCCCTGGCTATAGGTGATGGTAGGCTGGTGAATATAGTTAAATATTCCCGGGCTATAGATGATGGTAGACTGGTGAATATACTTCAATATTCCCTGGCTGTGGAGACCCGTGAAGATCCAAGGTAGAATAGGTCTGCAGCAACCAATGCTTGCCGTAAAAGACGACTATGTTTGTTGTAAGAGGCGACTAACGGGATCGGATGGTCCGGCTCGCTGACTTGGTTGATGCAAGTCATCGTATCTCAATTGCGTTGATTGATGCTCATGATGATCGTGTTTAGATGATAATAGGCTGATGATTGCTTCAATATTGCCCTGGTTTAGATGATGGTATGCTGGTGAATATTTCAATATTGACCCTGGTTTAGATGATGGTATGCTGGTGAATATTTCAATATTGCCCTAGTATAGATGATGGTATGCTGGTGAATATTTCAATATAAACTGAGTGTATACCTATGGGTATATTTGACTTGGGTCATAAAATCTGACTTCTGACAAGGTCTTGTTGTCGAAGGGAGAGGGTGATTTGCATATTCTCTTCTGTGGAAAAGGAAGGAAACAGAACATGTGCATGGAGGGAGCCATGCAGGTCCTCTTCCTACATCCTGACCCTAGTGCTGCAGCCTGTGTAGCTGTAAGTAGCCATATTGGATGGTTGACAATCACTGCACTCAGTGACACTCTACATTGTGACCTCCCTGGGGATTCTGGGTAAGAATTGGTCCCCAGCAACTTGTATAGACTAACATCTAGACTCTGAAATGAACATATCGTACAGAAAAAAACAGTTGTTCAGTTATCTTAATAAAAATATGATATGAGCCCAGTGACCCTCTTCATTTTCAGATACTGCAGTAATCTAGACTTGCCAAACATTATAGACTTGCATGGGCTGTATTTAATATATATTTGTATCAGGGTCTGTAAGACAGACTACAACTTGTAGTACAAGGTGACTTAAGGGATAGGGTGGTCAGGTTCGGTGAACTGGTTAATTGCATGTCAACCTTCCCTGGGACGGTGCATTGTTACCTATTAAGTAATATGTCACTAACTGTTTATTCTTGTCCAAACTATTTACTGAGCAACATATAGCAGGAATGTCACAAAGGGCTGGGACGATATACAAACTGTATACGATACATATCATGATATTCTGTGTGTGCTCTTATCTGTAGTACGCCAGAAACCTATGATTGTGGGTTCGAATCCCGGTTCGCTTAGATTATGTTTCTAGGTTTGTCAGCACCATACCCGTGCTCGTGGGTTTCACTGAAGTGGTAAACGTCTGAGACTTTCATCACTTCGGGCTTTCCTCGCCGCAATATAACTGGAATACTGTTAAAAGCAGCGTTAAACCCAACTCACTCACTCACTCACTCTTATCTGTAGTGCATAAGCCATCTTTTACATAGACAGTATGGCCAAACACCTGGCATACTAACGATTACAGTTGGCAGTGTCAAGTATGGCGCAAAGGATGAAAATATTTACATTTTCACTACTCAATTTCACAAGTTATTAGTGTTTGGTGTAACAGTTGAAGAATATCTTTAAGGTAATTATTTGAAGTAAAAACAGCGATCGTGTATCGTCCCACTTCTACATGGTGTGACGTTAAACAACAAGCACACCAACATGGTGGAGAATAGTACTGCCAGCATTTGTACAGTGAGTCATCTGTCGGGTGAATGGGAACATGTTGGTTTTTAAAAACCTCCGTGTACCAGTTCCCCAGCCCTAGATTCCAAGCGGGTTCTTTCATCAGGAAAGTATCGGAGTGAGTGATGTGGGGAGCAGTGATAGGACTTGTGAGAGAGATATCTCAGATAGCAACAGCTGGTAGGGCTGGAGCTTTTTATTCAAGCTCAGTTCCATGAATGAGGTGAACATGAAGATAGGATTACCGAGTCTGTCAGAGTGTCCCATTGGGTGTCAGAGTGTCCCACTGAGTGTCAGAGTGTCCCACTGGGAGTGAAGCTGCAGAGGACTGGGCAGCTGGATACAGTGTACTGAGGTAGTCAGGTAGAGTTAGGGTGGGGTTAGTGAGGGTGTGGGGAGGGAGCTAGTGGACTTGCATGGAATAGTGTTGTCAATGGTAGTTCTACACAGGAGTTAGGGTGGAGTTAGTGAGGGCGTAGGGAGGGAGTAAGATGCAATGGGCTTGCATGGAATAGTGTTGTCATGGCATCCTATTCGTAATTCAGTTTTGTCCCGTTCAACCCAGTGGTGGACCATGTGAGGCTTCAGTTAGTTGGTTGGTTTGTTGGTTTGTTGTTGAACGCCGCACTCAGCAATATTCCAGCTATTTGACGGCGGTCTGTAAATAATCGAGTCTCGACCAGACAATCCAGTGATTAATGTCATGAGCATCGATCCAAGCAACCAAGTCAGCGAGCCTGCCACCTGATCCCGTTAGTCGCCTTTTACGGCAAGCATGGGTTGCTGAAGACCTATTCTACCTTGGAATCTGCACGGTTCTGAGGCTTCACTACCAGGGTGCAGGTTATGTGGACTGTTATATCCGAGAACTCAACCCACTCACTCATCCAACACAGTAACAACACTTGGTTCTATTTGAGGTTGTTTGTGTACAGATGTGACATGTTTACGCTGACTTTATAGGTCGTGGATGAGCACTAGGGCTGGGATGGGTAACTCGGGTACTCGGGTCAGGTGGGTACTGAGTAGGACCTGGGTACCCACAGGACTACCCGGACCCGTGGTTAGTCACGTCATTATATATTGTTTAATTTTAAAAAATATCTTGAACTCTATGGTTACACTATAGATTTCACGTTTCTTTCTGCCTATCAATGTACACATTCCTTCTGACTTTATATGTTTGCGTAAAGATAAAGTCAGCTTCAGTGTATGCATGACCAGATCAGTTTGTACATGTATCTAAATACATTTTGACAGGAGTACGGTCAAACGTGTCCTATTCGGACATTTTGTACCAATCTCCTTAGGCCTACAGTGGGTACTCGGGGAGGGTCGGGAAATAGGGGGGCAGAGCTGCAGATAAGCTGTATATTTGCGTAAAATACTCACCAAAAATATGCAAAACCCAATTACTTTCAATTACTTTGCGTACAAAAGCATCTGCATTAAAGGAAAAACTCAAATGTATAAAAATGGCGTGCGTAAATACCCAATGAAGCTTTTTCAGCATGCGTTCAACAGAGCTAATTTCCGAAACACAATTAGGAGTTAATTTACTTTCTGAGTCAAGCCCATATATTTAGAACAGTTATATACATTTGAAACATTATTTCATTTTTTAAAATCTTAAAATGTTCACTAATTTGGGGATAAACCCAATAGAGTGATGACTGAAGTAGTGAAATAATATTGGTTACCCATTGAAAAATGTTATAACCCAATTAAAATAGAAATCCCAGAGTAAAAACTGAATTGTTCCAAAAGTTATCTGGAGCTCTGAGGGGTGAGTACGCGGCAGTAAATTTGGACTCGTCCCAGCCCTAATGAGCATGTAACACTTATGTCCCAAGATCATCACAAGAAGCAGCCTTCGTAACAATATGTGAACACTGATATTGAGATCAAACATCACAACAGGCTAACAGTGCAAATTGTTAAATGAAAGTACCAAAACTGTGCAAAATAGTCAAGGAGTCCTTGTCATAACCTTCATCTTACAGTAATGTAGGCAGTCCTTTAGACTTGCACAAGTCTCTAAGGCAATGATTGTTAGTTTGAATCATAAATCCCAGATTTTATAATTAATAAGAACAAGTCCCAAAGAAAGACTGGCATCCTTGTACTATCCGCTTATTTGGACTTGCTTATCATGAGCATAGAATTACAAAACATCTGTGGACTTATCATTCAGAAGAGACTTAAGCAAGGCTAGCAGGGCCACATGCTAAGTAATATCTTGTCTCTAGAAAAGACTGGCATCCTTGTACTGTCCACTTATCTGGACTTACTAATAATGAGGATAGAATTACTATTCATCCATGGACTTATCAATCAGTACAGACTGGAGCAAGGCTAAGTGAACTTCTCTTTAATGCTTTTGGCTCCAACCTGCACAACTCCTTAACTTCGAACTCTGCACTGAATATTTCAAGAATATCAGTTAACATAACTTTCGTATTATTTAATAGCTATGGACCCAATGACATTTGTTTTCGCAGATGTTATTTCTTTGGAAGATATTTATCAGCCTGCTGTACGAGAATGGTCCAAGGTGCCAGTCAGCTAGATTACACGACTTATGATGTCATCATGAATGTACAGGGATGAGACTGTTTACAAGCCGACATGGGCCTACGGTCAAGGCTTGTATTGTGAGGTGTAAAGAGATACAGCTCCCTGCTGTACCCCTGATCTCCCTGCCTCTGCTGGAGGGCAGTACTGTAATGAGTGTTTGGTCGGGACTCTTCATCGGAGATTATAGTTACAGTATTGACTATATGTGTATACATGTATTGCTTCTCCTGTCACTGTCTGTTCAGCAGAGTTTGTGGTATGTGAAAGACATTCACTCTTTCCTACATTCGTGTGTGTTAATCGGTCACTTAAAATATATTTTATGATGTATGGCTTTTTGTAATGCTGCCCCGATTATGTTTCTAGGTTTGTCAGCACCATACCCATGCACGTGGGTTTCACCAAAGTGGTAAACATCTGAGACCTGCATCACTTCGGGCTTTCTTTCCATATAAGCTGACACACCGTGATGTAACTGGAATAATGTTAAAAGAAGTGTTAAACCCAACTCACTCACTCACTCACTCACTTTTTGCAATGGATTCAATTTGTGTCCTTTGGAATTTATCGTGAATCTCTTTTTTTCACCAATTTTTTTTTTTTTATGGGTGACTTTTATTTCATTATTTTATAGTTGATTCCTATTTTTTGTTTATTTTCATTATTTTATAGTTGATTCCTATTTTTTTTTTTTTTTTGTTAATTTAATAATTCTTTGTTGCAGGTCTGTTGCGGGGATCCACGCCTGGAGGGCCACGAAATGTGGTGTCCCAAATATGTGAAAGTGACGTAGTTCGACAGATCAAGACAAAACGTCAGTCCACCCCGTCGTCCTTCCTCAGCTTCGACACGGTCATGGAGAAGGAGGAGGACAAGGACAACATCGACGCTGATGCGGTTCTCGCTGGCCTCGACGATGCCTTGAAAAATAACGCTGCTGCTGAGAACACCAACGGCCACAAGAGTGGAGATGACGGCAATATAGACGAGAGTGAGGAATGGGCAAATGTAAGATACATTGTTGCTTCAGATGGTATTTAATCACTGTATTGTCTGGTCTAGACTCGATTATTTACAGATGGCAGTCATATTGCTGGAATATTACGGAGCATGGCTTTAAACACACAAACTGTGATTTACTGGATCAGGGGGGTCAGGCTTGGTGACTTGATTGATTGCGTATCTTCCTGCTCCGATGGTGTGGATCGATGCTCATAATATCAATCACTGGTTTGTCTTTTTAAGACTTGATTATTTACATGCTGCTGTCATATAGCTGTAATATTGCGCAATGCAGTGATAAGTCCAAAAAAGTAAACTGGACTTATATGATCCCCCCAAGATTCTGATGATACATAAGCTGCTCGTCAGATATGAAGCATTGACTAGCTGGAGTTATCTACCCCTGAACGCAGTCTGTCTGTCTGTCCATCTGTAATCATTCTGGGGTATAAATCCAGTCTGTGTCCTTACCTGGGCGGTCAGGTAGCCTAGTGGTTAAAGCCTTCGCTCGTCACGCCAAAAAGCTGGGTTCAATTCCCGACATGGGTACAATGTGTGAAGCCCATTTCTGGTGTTCCCTGTTCCTATTGCTGGAAGATTGCTAAAAGCGGTGTAAATACATACTCACTCACTCATTCACTTTTTCTTACCAAACTGCATAAAGCTGGTGTGTGTGTCTGTCGAGTCTTCATTGTGAATTTTACATCCATAAGGAGGCTGTGCTATTTAAGTGCTTTATATGTCATGTATTTAGTGTTTGTCTTTCCGTTGAACTAGTAAGTCAGATATGCATTTTCAGTTGCAGCTGCCTTTTATCATATATATGTAAGAAGTGTATGCGATAATCGTTTTAAGATTTAAAGTGAATTTCTTTGTACTTTCTGTCGACCATGTGCAGCAGTTATCCTCAAGAGAGGTTCCAGTTTGAAAAAATTTAAATCAATATTCACTTTTCGTTCACAAGTCATACAATCAAATTCTTGTTCATGACTAGTTTGATGCAGACTATAGTGAAGACTGTTCAAGGTGGTTATAATTTATCATTTACATAATCTGTAAAGACGGTCAATTTGAAGACTTGAATTTAGGTCAGTCGGCGATAACTGCCCTCTCACACAGCCATTGGTTAAAAAGTGAAGCAATTATTTGATATAAAGCTGACAAGCATGGGAGTGATGGAAATGATTGAGATTTGTGGGTACATTTTCAATCTTCAGATAGCAGCGATCGTGTCCAGTTATGGGGGGCGTTTCAGCCTCTATGCCGATTTCACAATATTTGAGGCCCACATGGAGAAACTCCTCTCCGAGAGAGGTACAAGGAAGCGTATTGGATGAATATCCATGGCAACTGCCCGCTGCATGAAATAAATAACGGAAATTATTAATCCATGTTACAGTCTGCATGATAGATAGCCCATGGATGACAGCTATGCACGATTAATCTCATATTTTTTTCCAGAATATATGGCATATTTGATGAGCTGTCTCTATTAATGCATTTTGAATTTCTAGATCTAGCTATCTTTCTTTGTGTGCATAATGAATATGATCTTAGTGTGAATGATACCTCGCATGTGATTGCATATTTAGCAAATTAGTCATGCTGGAATAATGATCTCAGCTGATATAAATACGGACTGACTCTCTCTTCCTGTCTCTAGTCAAAGGGGGGTAACTCTGACTTAAGGAAGATCTGAAGCATCAATAAAATTCACAGTTTCTAGAAAGATTAAGAATTTAACCCTTTTATGACGTGGTACAGAAACAAAAAGCTTTGAACGTGACAATAAATATATCTTGGGTCTATTTTTTTATTTCTGTATTGAATGTGATTTACTCAAGTGTAAATTCTAAAGCTTATGATTTTAAATCATTTTGTTTTTCGAGGTGAATGTTTTCATGAAAACCATCACAAAATGAACAAAAAAGAAGAAGAAAAATATTTGACCTAAATGTAACAACTTGTTACTGGTGACTGGACAAATGATCTATATTGTTCTTTAATGGACAAATTTTATAATTTTTCTTGGGGTGGTAAGTATAGAGTGGTTAGTGGGCGGTAAGTGGTTAAAACATTCACTTGTCAAGCCATGGGCTCGGGTTCGACTCCCAACATGGACTCAAAGTGTGATGCCCATTTCTGGAGTCCCCCTCCATGATATTGCTGGAATATTGCCAAAAGCGGCATAAAACCATACTCACTCACTTACTCACTATTATTATTCTAAAAGACATTTCAGAATATGAGTTGTCTGTGACGGACTTGATCAGACTTGATGCCTACTGGGGTGTTCAGTGCTATAAACAAGACATTTCCCATTATTATTCTTTTTCTAGGAGTTATCTGACGAACTAGGACAGGTTTACGAGGAGACAGAACTAACTCTTTCTCTTGTCTTTCCCTTAATCTCTTGTTTCTCTTTCCCCACATGCTCCCATCTCTCTTGACCCGCCTTGTGCTGTTCTAGATCGCCGCCACGTTGGCTGAGTTCGGGGTGGGCATGGCCAGAGAGTCCGTGTTTGTACGCGAGTACGAGGCGGACTTTGCACGGTTATTGGCAGGTACACACCTCGCGCCCAAATCTCAAAAACGTATGTTCATTACTCCATTTTCATACATCGTTATGTGCATGACTCAAGCATGTCGTCATGGTGGTTTGATTTTCGTTTGACTCCTGGTTTGACTTTGAGTTTTGGTTTTCATGGTGTTTGCTAATTAATATTGGTGCCTTATCTTTTATATGAGATGTTTATCAGGGGAATTTATAAAAAAAGTGAATCATCCTTTCTTGATCAAAAATAAATTCTGTAATTAAATAATAATGAAATAATTCACAACTTGAAATTAAAGAAGGAAGTAAACCTTATTTAAAAGTCGAGTAATTATTGCTTATAATGCTCGGGAGATTTGATTGGGTTATGGGAACAGAAACTACATGGATTAACCAGTAAGGCAGTGATGCCAGGAAAGAATATCTAGATATGAAAAAATATATTTTTCTCAATTTCAAGTGTATTATTATCTTTTGGGAATCAAATGTAGTGGCATATTTGAAACCATATGAAAAGAAGAGGTCAGGTTTCACATGTCACTGGTGACATATTGGCCGTGAAGGTTTTTTCAGAATGATTGCTAAGCGCAGGGTATGGTCACGAGTCTGGATGTTTGTGATACTGGTCAGTGTACAAGTATCATGTAGCCACTTGTGTAGTCCCTCTCTAGGTGCATGCTAGTTTCAGAAGGGAACTTTATCTTTCTTAAAGAAAATTATCTTCTTGAAATATGTTGCGATTGGTGTATTGGGTCTCCCTTACAAGTACATGCCCTGATTGAAATTTAACATTTTGGAAAAATTCTGAACTTAAGAAAATATGTGGAAGAACAGAAGAAGATGAAGACATTGTATAATGATAATTAAATGATTTGTGAAATATCATCTCTACTGGTATATCAATATATTTAGGGAAACATTACCTTTAAAGTATCAATTTACACATCCTTAATGTTGTTTACTAATCAAATTGTTTTCTATCACCTGGAATAGTTTCGGATTATGAGGATGAAAGTATGTTTGTACACTTCTGTCATTTATTTGTATGTTCTCTTAAGTTTTATTGGTTTTGGTTGTTATATGTAAGACCTTTCAAAAGATAAATCGAGTTGATAGGAAAGTAGCACAGTAGTCTCAACATGGGCACAACTTGCTCCAATTCAGAAATGATAAATCTGATACCATGCTTGCTCAATTCATTCATTCATTCATTCATTCATTCATTCATTCATTCATTCATTCATTCATTCATCCCTACCCATCCATCCATCCATCCATCCATCCATCCAGGGGCGGTCGGGTAGCCTAGTGGTTAAAGCATTTACTCGTCACGACCCGGGTTCGATTCCTGACATGGGTACAATGTGTGAAGCCCATTTGTGGTGTCCCCCGCCGTGATATTGCTGGAATATTGCTAAAAGCGCCGTAAAACCATACTCACTCACTCATCCATCCATCCATTCTAGATGATGTGTTACATTTATAAGGGATGTAGTAATCTTAGTGTACATCTTCTCCACAAATGAAATCAGTGTGTCACACTAGTCTGTTCTATATACCAAGAGGGTACTCAGTCTTTTGAGAGGTCTTTGTCCATTGGTGTTATATGTCAACATGACCTAAGATGGTAAATATCTAGAATTTTAAAAATATTTTCAAAATTTAACATCTATGAAATTAAACAGTAGACAAATAATGTTATGTAATGTGACAATCCTTTGTGTTATGGTTTAATGTTATGTGTGATGTGTCGTGTGACATGATGTGACCTGATGTGACCTGATGTGACCTGATGTGACATGTGACCTGTGGCGTGTTCCAGCCTCCAACAAGATACAGAGTGTCGGGGAGTGGCTGGAGATGCTGGGCCTGGGACAGTACGAGAACACACTGGTTGCTAATGGCTTTGACGATACAGACTTCCTTGTGAGTAGTTGTTGAAGTAACCATGAAAGTAGCTGTAACAGTAGTAGTAGTAGCACTGTGGTGTGAGTATTGTGTTGTATGACACTGCTCTGTGGTGTGAGTATTGTGTTGTATGACACTGCTCTGTGGTGTGAGTATTGTGTTGTATGACACTGCTCTGTGGTGTGAGTATTGTGTTGTAAACCTCGCCTTGTGTTCCAGGGGGGCAAGGTGATGGAGGAGCAGGACCTTGAGAGCATCGGCATCACAGACACAGAGCACCGGACAAAGCTGCTGAAGGCAGCCGTTTCCTTACCTAAACTAGAACCAATAGGTAGGTCACTGAGAGGTAAGATCATCACCCAGGCCCACACATAACCCTATAGAAAATAACCAATTTAATAAGCAGTTATGGATTATGCCCAGGGGGAAGTCATTTTGTAAGTCCCGGGCTTTGGCAAGTGACTATCAACGTTGTAAAACACAGAAACATACTTTCTCCGAGTTGTGATTTGGTTGTTCTATATATTTTTTACCCACAGTCTTTTTTCTGAAACATGTGGAAAAATGGGTGTCTCCTGATTCAATTTGGAGACACAAGCTCAGTTTGCCTATGTTGGAATGACATCACATGAGATTGTTTGTGACATCATGAACTGTTGATGATGTTGTCTTCAATTATGTGTGACAGTGCAGTGAGTGAGTGAGTGAGTGAGTTTAATGCATCAGGTAATTGAATTCCATTTATATCACGGCAGGTCAGTTTAATTTTGGAGGATAGTCTGAAGAGATGCAGGTCTCAGATGTTGACCAACCAAAATGCAAAATCATTAAGTTTTACCTCCAACTACTGAATCACAATTCGCTGTAAGCGTCTTGTAAGGGCTAGTGATATAATGAGTTCTTGCAGCTAATTATTGTCTTTGCAAATCTCATGTGAAGTCCTCTCTATGTGTGACCCATGAAGATCCGGGTAGAATAGGTCTTCAGCAACCCATGCTTGCCGTAAAAGGCGACTATGCTTGTCGTAAGAGGCGACTGACGGGATCGGGTGATCAGGCTTGCTGACTTGGTTGATGCATGTCTTCGATCCCAATTGCGTGGATCAATGCTCATGATATCAATCACTGGATTTTCTGGTCTAGACTCAATTATTTACAGACCACCATCATATATCTGGAATATTGCTGAGTGCGGCGTTAAACAACAAACCAACCAACCAACCATTGTTATGATACTTGATCATACCAAATGAAATAATTCAGACAATGTTGTCGTTATAAGCTTCATAATATTAATTTCTGTAAGCGTAAATCTTGCCTCATGTAAATATGGATGAAACATAGAATGATATCCACTGAAATGGGATAGAATTAACGGTTCAACCATTTTTTAAGATATCAGATTTCTGGGTCCAATTCTCCAAATTCTTGGTTTGTAAAAGCCCATCGTTATAGTGGTGTCTGTGGACATACACAACTGTTTCCAGACATCCCTGAGTGGAGGTAACTCCTCTTGCCTTGTCAAGCAGGTGGTGATGTAGGGCGGTAGAGTTCATGTATCTATTTCTTGACTTGCTCCTCACTGTAAGCGCTCTTTTCAGATCAAGCTAAGCTTCCTCCATCAGTTGAAGAATGGCTGAAGTCATTGCGGTTGGAACAGTATTTAGATACATTCACTAATCATAGATACGACACCATGGAGCGTGTTGTCAAAGTGTGGGAGTTAGAATTAACAAGTGTAAGTATGTCGGTGTTGCTGGGATTTTATGTGTGCATCATTGACCAGGAAATTAAAGTAGACTCAGTCCTGAAATCACCATTTTCATTCTTCAGACATCATGTTCCTATGTATAGTTACACGTCCATGAAATATTCTGGAGTCTGTGAACCCCACCAACCTGAGCTTGTTGTTCGAGGCGATTTCATTGATGGAGTGGTTAGGCTTGGTGACGTGGTTGAAACCCGTGAAGATCTGGGTTAGTATCGGTCTTCAGTAACCAATGCTTGCCGTAAAAGGCAACTATGCTTGTCATAAAAGGCGACTAACGGGATTGGGTGGTCAGGCTCGCTGACTTGGTTGATGCAAGTCATCGTATCCCAATTGCGTGGATCGATGCTCATGATGTTAATCACAGACTTTGTTTATATGCAGTCCACTGTCAGGGCTGGAATATTGCTGAGTGTGGCATTAAACAAACAAACAAACAGTGTTGACTGTCTGTCACAATACCCCAAT
Organism: Haliotis cracherodii; assembly: GCF_022045235.1. Classification (NCBI taxonomy): domain Eukaryota; kingdom Metazoa; phylum Mollusca; class Gastropoda; order Lepetellida; family Haliotidae; genus Haliotis; species Haliotis cracherodii. The sequence continues at coordinate 5,101,474 of NW_027266270.1, forward strand.
ATCAATCACGGGATTGTCTGGTCCAGTCCCGATTATTTACAGCCTCTATCATACTGCTGGAACATTGCTGAGTGAAGCATTGAACAACATACAAATAAAGAATTGAGCATTTTGTGATCAGACATAGGACGTAGTTACCTCTGTTGTGTCAAAATAAAGGAAGATGATTTCACATCATCAACATCAACTAGGGGTCCAGATGTTGACAGAATCACAATTGCTGGTACATGTGATACATCTAAGTTGTTTTATGTTTCAGGTATTAGATATAACATCTATAGGGCATAGGAAGCGAATACTAGCGTCATTAGGAGACCGCCCTGCCCCGGAGCGGATCAACTCTTCAAGTAGTCCTGTAAGTCACCATCTCCTTGCCGTACAGGCTCCGAACCTTACAACGATGGTAGTACTAAGATGATCGTAACTCCCCTACTTTAACATAGACTTACGACAGTTGTAGTACTAAGATGATCGTAACTATAGCGCTACGACTGTCGTAAGTCTATGTTATGGTGTGGGAGGTATGATAACCTTAGCGCTAAGATTGCTTTGTTACCAGTATCCCCCATGTGTTTCAAGAGGGGATTTGTTGAACACACTTAACACCTCCGACGTTCATGCAATGTTAGGCCCTAGACAAATGAAGGTTCATACACCAGAGGGCCCACTCATAGTAGAAGTGTTTTCTTCTGTTTTTTTGTCTGCCTTTTTTGTAGTAAAATGATGTTTGCACAATTTCATTTAGTATGTGTGACTTTATGCTAAGTACAATAACCATCTGTTTTGCGAAAATAATAATCCTTCAAACTGCTCAATGTTTTTGTATAAAAAATGACAATAAACAAGAGGAACATGTGAACACTCTTAATGCACAGTATTATTAAATAATTATATTTGGGTATTCAGCAATGAAAAAGCGTACTTTCAGTCTCAATGAAAAGGAAGGGTGCTAACTGTCAAAGATTACAAGTGATTATTATCTAGCATGGATGAAGTGACATTCACCAAGATAGATGATGGATCAAAATTCTTCTTCTGGTTGGTACAGACCGCCTCCGTGGTCTAGTGGCAGAGCGTCTGCCCGGAGAGCGGAAGCCCCGGGGTTCGATCTCTGGCCCTGTCATACCAGAAGACGTTAAAAGATGGTACTTGTTGTTACCCTTTTTGGTGCTTGGCATTAAGGGGCTGAAACAAAGACTGGTCGGCTCGGAGTCAGTATATTGTGTCTGAGTGGGGTATTCATGTTAAACTGCGGCATGGTTTCTCAGTGGGCTAGCACTATAAATTGGCATCAGTCCGGACGAGTACAAGCAGCCACACACACAAGCACGTAAAAGTGCAATAATCTTGGACGCGACGTTAAACCCCATTTTACCTCATCTCCAGTTGGTAAACGTTTATTCCAATGCCTAAACATGTTTACAAGTGCCCTGACATTTCTATCTGTGAATTATGTGTTTTGTGTTCACCGCCTGCCTCTCTGTTACAGAACATCATTAAGAAGACCATGACACAAGGTGTGGAGGTCATATCTCCGTTTGATCACATTGATCTCTATAAAGACTATACAGGCGTCAAGTCAACCGCAGTTGATGACCCAGATGTGCCAGAACCTTCCCAGAATCCATTGCTCATGTTCGGAACTGGCAACGATGGTCTCAGTCAAGTAAGGAATATCTGTCCATCTGTTCTTGTAAACATTACCCACATTATAATATGTTATGTGGTTCCCCTTCACCTTGACAGACGAGCCCCCATGAATATCCAGGTTAGAATTGGTCTTCAGAAACCAATTCTTGTCATAAAAGGCACCTAACGGGATCAGGTGGTCAGACTTGCTGATTTGGTTGATGCATATGATTGTATCCCAATATCTTTGATCGATGCTCATGATGTCAATCACTGGATTATCTGGTGCAGACCTGATTATTTACAGATTGTCGTCATATAGGTGGAATATTGCTGAGTGAAATGTTAAACAAACAAACAAACAAACAAACATCACTTGTCAGTGACTAAAACTTTAATTGGTCTGGCCAGTTGCATATCTAGTCCCATACTTTGTAATTACAATCATATGTGAAATTGCTAAATTGATACATATCATTAAATATAAACGAGCTGACAAAGTCATGTTTAAGGGACTAGCATCTCATTTATTGAGACTGCCAATAGGCCTAGTGTCCCTGTAAGTTTAAAGTAACTGCAGTTTGAGTGTGTGTATTTTGGCCCAGTATCACTGTAATGTTAAGGTAATGCTCTATACGTGTGTGTGTGTATTTCAGGGCCAGCATATCCGTGACAGCACAATACATATCCGCCCACCCCACCTGGCCCATACGACGGGGTCAGTCCGACAGTGGCGCCACCGCCCCGAGATCCTCATCAAGGGATGCTGTAACTACACTGCTCAGGTGGGTGTACCCGACTCACGTCAGCAAGAAGAATTTCACCTTTCATGTCAAGGCTACTGGCGAGGGATCAGCTATCGCAAAGGACCAATTATCGCCAACTCCCCGTTATAGCGCACACGTGATCACATCTCATTTTACTTTTGCTCCTTTTCATTAGAAAAAAGAAACATTTATCCGAAACTTACGAACAAGACGGACTCTTGTGAGGAAATACTAAATAACCCACCATATGATCACCTTGCTGAAATACAACTTTAGGAAAGATGCGATGTCACGTGACTTATTCACGTAAAAATTAAAATCAAACAATGCGATGATCCACATTCACATCTGTCTGTCATTTCGACCCCATAATACCATTCTAAAATCTATTCGAGCTAATTTTCCGAAAATGTATTACCTGTATATATATCGCAAAATCCATAGTACATAGTATTAAGGATAAGTATGTGGAGGTCGAATTTGGGGAATATCGCTGACCAGTAGAGGTTTCAAAACATATGGGTAGAAAAAGTCTTGCTTCTAACAGCACAATAATGTCAGCCTCATTAGGCAAGGCGTAAACACTTGGTGGCTGCCTATAACAGTCCAAACATATCGGTAGACAATCTCTGTTGTGTTGATTCAGGCTGCGGTGTCTGATAGTCTTCTAGATAATCTCTGGTGTGTGTCATGCATACTTCTTAGCTCTATAACTTTGATCATCCAGTATATTAAATTGACAGAACTATTTATTTCAGACAAATGGGGATCTAGTGTTATGATATGGGATGAATTCTATTAGTGGGATGATACACTGATGCATCGGTGGATCCCAATTTTTTGCTGCTCGATACAAGTAGCGATTACAGTCGCACATTAAGTAAAATATATTGATTCTAACTTTAATGTTTTTTTATTCACTGTTACACCAAACACTAACTCGTAGTGAAATTATTTATTTGTGCCATATTTGACACTGCCAACTGTAAATCGTTAGTGTGCCAGGTATTTGGCCTTCCTTTATTTGAAAAAGATGGCTTACGTACCACAGATAAGAGCACATGCATGTATCGTGACCAAGGTATCGTGATACTTATCGGATCATCGGTGTATCATCCCAGCCCTGATGAAATCTAAGTGCTGATGGAATGTCAGGACTGTAACCATGGTAACAATACACTCTGTCACATGTGTCTTTGTTGCATGGTCATGGAATACATGGAACTCGGTACTTACCATTGTTAGGAGAGTAGTTCCAGCATTAAATGAGTGAGTGAGTGAGTATGGTTTTAAGCCGCTTTTAGCAATATTCCCGCAATATCACGGCGGGGGACACCAGAAATTTCAGCATTAAGACTTTGACTAGTGATCCACTTTAAAACATTTGGTAAGTTCGCATTTTCATTAATATATATATCAGACAAAATATTGTGTCAAAATATATCCTGATGATAAGAAACTTGTAATTGTCGAACAAGGTTTAGGCCCGGAAGTAAATTGTTGCATCACTGCTCACATTTGGACTAACACTGTGATCTGGTGTTTGTAGTATCTTGGGTCATCCTTGGTGAAGGAGCTGAATGGACCAGAGTCCACACAAGAGGGCATCTCCAAACTGAAGGTAATTCCAGGAATATCACAACTAGAATGTTGCCATTATCATATCATGTCATACAAGACAAGCACAATGTAGCAAGTTATGTTGCCGTTAGCTGCAATTTGTTGGTTGTATGTGATGACATATTCTGTACAACTTTAAGGTTTAACTGGTTGCAAGTGTACTTCAAGGTCATGATAGAGGGCCATACTTACAACAGCAAACTGTAAATGCCTAGCAGAACAACAGGGTTATTTATATAAAATTCTAGGAGATGTGAACTTTAGAGCCTTGTGAATGGAGTTATCTCCCTTATGTTGCAATTGGGAAGAAAATGACATTTATGGAGGGAAGAGTAGTATGTTTTGTGAAGAACTACTTTCTCAGATGTTAAAAACTTTGTAGTTTCTACTCGTGAGGCAAAATGTGACAAGTTACTTTTCTTTCACCAGCAAAGACTACGGCGAAAACTCCAGGTTTGTTTTGGTGTAACACTATGCTTTCGATGTCCTCTGTTCATGAGTGTGAAATTGATTATTTTTGAATCGGCTGTTTTAAGTTTTGCTTTGATTATTTTCCTGTTTGAACTCCACCTTTGTTGTTTTAGTTTTATAATTGTTAGCACATGATTTGCAAATGACATTCATCCGCATGACTCGTTGATCCTGCACGATTTTAAACTTGAATGTTTATTTTTCAAATAGTGTTAATGTGATCATGTGACCTTTGACAACCAATGAAATCAATCACCCACAATTCCCTATCTTTGGTTTGCCATTACTAAATGCATGACTCCCTCAAGCATAGGTCCATTATGAAATGCTTTTGAAAGATATTTTTCACATTCGGAACATGAAACAGTTACTAACAGACTCGAAACATGAACTGATAACAGTTTTCGAACAATTCTAGTTTCTAACAAATTGTAAATTTGAGATGACTTAGCTCCTGTTTAACGTTGTTTGCATGATTGCCCCCGAACTGTATCTCAGCCTCAAACAGTCTGTACATGTTGACTTGGGGCAACCTGATAATGTAAAAATCAAATGCAGCAGTTTTGGAATTGGCTCCAATTGATCAACTCAAAACATGCCATCAAAAAGTCAAAGTGATGTAATGTTGTTCTTGCGTCAACAAATATAATATTTGTTAAAATTGTCAAATTCCAAACTTATCCGTTTATCATAAAATATTCTCTTAGAATCTTGAAAAGCAGGAATGTGTGTTGTGGGAGGGTATATAAGGTATTCAATATATGTATATAACATAAGCAGTGCTGAGCATGTCTAGTCCTGTATAGGTGACCAGGGAAGACTGCCTGTGCTATGATGGTGTTAAGCAGTACTGAGCATGTCTAGTCCTGGATAGGTGACCACGGAAGACTGCCTGTGCCATGATGGTGTTAAGCAGTGCTGAGCATGTCTAGTCCTGGATAGGTGACCAGGGAAGACTGCCTGTGCAACGATGGTGTTAAGCAGTGCTGAGCGCCTCTAGTCCTGGATGGGTGATCATGGAAGACTGCCTGTGCCACGATGGTGTTAAGCAGTGCTGAGCGCCTCTAGTCCTGGATGGGTGATCATGGAAGACTGCCTGTGCCACGATGGTGTTAAGCAGTGCTGAGCGCCTCTAGTCCTGGATGGGTGACCAGGGAAGACTGCCTGTGCCACGATGGTGTTAAGCAGTGCTGAGCATGTTTAGTTCTGGATAGGTGACCAGGGAAGACTGCCTGTGCCACAATGGTGTTAAGCAGTGCTAAGCACCTTTAGTCTAGGATGGGTGATCATGGAAGACTGCCTGTGCCACAATGGTGTTAAGCAGTGCTTAGCGCCTCTAGTCCTGGATGGGTGACCAGGGAAGACTGCCTGTTCCACAATGGTGTTAAGCAGTGCTGAGCATGTCTAGTCCTGAATAGATGATTAGGGAAGACTCCCGTTCCCCCAAAAGGCAGTGCGGACCATGTCTAGTGCCTGTTAATTTGAAAGCATTCCTTCAGCAACTTATTTCCCTATGATCTGATCCACTCCTACATTATATCATGAGAAACAAGAAATACTTTCCTTTATCACCTCTCGGGATTCAGGGGCAGAATAGGTATCCTTTCCCTATGTATGTAAGATTGGAAACTGTGTTGCCACAATGACATCTAAATATGGATATTACTGGACGGGTAACCATGCACAAGGCCATGTGACTTGACAGGTGGATGAGTGCTCACACTTTCAACCACTAGGTCGTCTTGCAGACTTTTTTCACAGATCTTACAGCTGTGATAGTGCTGACTGGCATCGCTCCAACCAATGTCTTGCTCTTTCATGTATGTTTGATGCTCTGCATTGGTAATTTTAACAAAGAGAAAAAGATAGCAAGAGACAATCATTTCATTGATACTGTTTATTTTTTCAGTGACTGTTTTAGATTGTAATTCTAGAAACGTGTTTGGAAAGACTCATTGGTTCAGAAATATAGAAATCAGATTTAGTACAGCACCAGTGAACACCTTTTGTCTGATGAAGTCATGCAAATAAATTTTTTATATCATTCTTTACTGTTTTGATCATAATGATATTCATTAGTTTTTTTCATGATATTCATTAAAATTCCTGATATATGTATTTTTGAACAAAATTGATGCCAGCTAGGTCACTGATCCAGAAGGCCGAGTTGAAGGTTTGTGTTCTTGCAGGCTGGAGCACACTTTTGTGTGTGTTGAACATTGACTGCTAATTAGTTCTGTGAATATTCACAATGCTAAATTTCAAATTTGAGTGTTTAACTTCCACAGGTCATGGCTCGATACTGCAAAAAATTTGTAGATGAATATTTGGAGGTAATGTTGCCTAATTTTGAAACTTTGTTTATTTCAATAACACCTGGTGAGAGATTGTTTGGGTTTGGAAGATTTCACTACTTGCACGCATTATCATGTGTTTTAGTTTAACATTATGTAATTATTTTTACAAAATATACAGTGGCATGTTTACATGATCTGAGAAAATCTTATTTATTTGAAAATATTGCATACAAACGTATAATTCACAAATGTAAGTTTTAGAAGTTGATAAATTATGAACCACTCTCCGATTGATATTATATACTTATTGATTTTCATGAACTTTTGGAATATATTTATCTAGTTCTAATTGTGTGAACATTGATTTAACAAGTTCAGGTCAGTGTACATTTGGATCAAGCATGTATTAAAGCAATGAGAAAAGCTCTTGCCATTGAGAACTGGCTCTTATTTCATGTAAACATGCAGAATAAATTGTCATGGTTTTTGCCGTGATGTGGTACAGGCAAGCAGGGACCCGTTCCTCAAATCGATCTTAGCGCTAAGGTGATTGTAAGTCCCATATTTTTACATTGTCTTACGATCATCGTCGCGCCTAGATTGATTTGAGGAACGGGGCCCTGGTATTTGGAGGTGGTGCACAGCTACAGTGCCTAATGGATGGGTACTGGTGTTGATCATCAATGATCAGGGTGCTTTTTGTGCAGAGCAATCTTAGCGCTTAGATGATCGTAAGTCCCATATTTTAACATTGGCTTACGATCATCGTCGCGCCTAGATCACTTTGAGGAACGGGGCCCTGGTATTTGGAGGTGGTTCACAGCTACAGTGCCTAATGGATGGGTACTGGTGTTGATCATCAATGATCAGGGTGCCTTTGTGCAAAGCAATCTTAGCGCTAAGATGATCGTAAGTCCCATATTTTCACATTGGCTTATGATCATCGTCCTGCCAAGATCACTTTGAGGAACGTGGCCCTGAGGTTTGGAGGTGGTGCACAGCTACAGTGCCTAATGGATGGGTACGTGTGTTGGTCATCAATGATCAGGGTGCCTTTGTGCAAAGCAATCTTAGCGCTAAGATGATCGTAACTCCCATACATAGACTTACGACAGTCGTAGTGCTAAGGTTGTTTTGTAAATATTTTTTAAGAAAGTTTTGATTGTTATTTGTTAATCTGTGATGGTGTTTTTACCTGTGGAAATAGTGTTTGATGACAAATAATGCACTAACTTTATCATGGTATGGATTTGAGTTACAATTTCATTGAGTCTGTCAGGAGACATGGTTTAGGGAACGCCTGATGCCTTCCTCAATGTATAGCAGCAGTACAGGGCCCATTTCCACAAAGTGATCTTAGCGCTTCAACTGTTGAAGTCTGTTATAGCATTGGATAGTCCGGTCACAATAGTCTTAGTGCTAAGATCACTTTTTGGAGCAGGGTCTAAGTGTTACCAGTTCTCCATGAGCTGCTGTCCATCTTTATGCCCATGAGGTGAGGTGGCCTTATGGGTAATGTGTTGACTGGGTTTGACTCTGGCAAGTGTAGTGTGTGAAACCAGTTCTTAGCGTTCACTGCTGTGACATGGCTGGAATATTGCTGAGTAAAATAGAAGTGTTGAGTAAACTCAACCTCGCACTTCCCATCCAACCACAGACCACAATGTATCTTGTGTGTTCTGATACTTCGGGGGTGGTCAGGTAGCCTTGTGGTTAAAGCGTTCGCTCGTCACGCCGAAGACCGGGGTTCGATTCCCGGCATGGGTACAATGTGTGAAGCCCATTTCTGGTGTCCCCTGCCGTGATAATGCTGGAATATTGCTAAAAGCGGCGTAAAACCACACTCACTCACTCACTCACTCTGATACTTCCATATCAAGTATCGGCATCAGCTATTTTCTGAACTCACTTACGCATGTTTTGTTAAAAAATTTGTATGATGTAGAAACTACGTTATCAGACAAATATGCAGTTTCTCTACTAACAACATCAAAATAATCTTGGCTTTGAGGAGATAACTAGACATTTATGTTATTACATATGATTTATTTTATTCATATTCATTCTAATGCTCTTCAAATAATGTTAAACATTTTTAGAGTGAAGTTTCATTTCCTTAATTTTTTAAGGGTATAAATATTTGCTGGATAAATCAACATTTGAAAATCCAATTGAATTTTATCATGAATAAGGCAGAGATTTATTCCAGAATATTCAAGGTGTAATTGTCATTCCTACATTTGAAGGTCTTGGAAAATTTACTACGCGTAAAAAAATTCCAGACATGCCAAAAATTAGTTTTCAAATTTTTGCGGACCTTTTTTGGCTTTTAATCACGTCCAACACCACGGAGATGATAAATCCTTTTTTATTCCCAACATGAAGTGTTTTCTATTTCTCTATGTTGAAATTATTCATCTGAAAGCGTTTTCTCTCTCTATCTAAAACTTTATTACAGAAAAATAAAATGGAGGCATGATAGATTAATAACTAGCCTTCTGGTATTGAAAACATGACATTATTTGTGATATTGTCCCTGTGAATCAATTAAACATCACAGATTTACTATCGCGGTCAGCTTTTACGAACTTGGTCCAAATCGCACAGAATTAAATTGATTCTAATTTAGTGGATGGCTACTATTAAACTTGTGGGGTTGATATTTAGGAGGAGAGAGCAGAGTTATTTGCCCCTAATTTACCGGAGGTTTGTGATGGCGATGAAACCAATATCAACTAGAGCTGATAGCAATCTTATTTTTTTGTCATAAACCCTGAACAAATTGAATGTAGTGTGAAAGCTGCTAAATTTATCCGTCACGACTGAAATGAACGTTAAATCGTTTTTCCTATGGCAGGCACATCCAGACAATGTTTTCCTGTTTCTGTATTTGTCCCCATGAAATCTCTTTTATCTGTAGGGCTTCAGAACACACCATAATTTCAAACCTAGAGCCGAATTTTTTTGAACAAACATTAAGCCTTTATAAAGACACCTTGGTTGCATATTTGCAACAGAAGATGAACACAGCATTCTTTTACAATGCATTGGGTTTAAATACTTACTCAAATATTCTGAGTACAAGTATCAGAATCTGTGATACATTAAATAATATTTTAATGATATTAGCATCCTTTAACTTTGATACTCTTGTTTACACTAGGTCTGACAGTGAGAAGTGCATCAACAAAGAGGCTTCAGCTCAATAGATTCTAAAGCAGCCTCCTCTATATATCTTGTGGTTATGCCACATTAAATTAATCATTACTTTCATCCAATTTTAAGTGGGTGTTGGGGCAGTCCAATGGTTAAAGTGTTAGCTCATTATGCTGAAGACCCGGTTCGATTCCCACGTGGGTACAATGTGTGAAACCCATTTCTGGTGTCCCCCCACAGTGATATTGTTGGAATATTGCTAAAAGTGGTTGAAAACCATAACTACTAACTGATCCAATTTTATTTCAATGTGAAGCGGGAGACATTTTATTTTTAGAATTACGTTTTTAGATATGTTTCTTTTTGAACCAACTAATCAAGGCTCCTGTGTACTTACACTTATTAACCGATGTGATGCCCCTGAATCGTGAGTGTTTGGTAGGACCATGTCTTTCATTACTCAAGGAACATATTAAATAACATCTTCATCTGTGGATACATGGCAACACCAAGATGATGTGAGGTGTTTGGTATTGAGGTAGGCTTGGATGAAAATCTGAAGTTAATATTTTATGGCATTAAGAATAAATTTCCAAGGACAACAAAATGTCAATAGTGATTTTGATATATATTTCTGTGAGTTTTTTTCTTTTCTATTTTGCCATTCGATGTTGATATTTGGATGTTTTATAAAAAATTATTAACATTTGACTTCAGTCAGTATTGCACAAAGGAGATATTCTAACATCAATGCCTCACTGTGAACTAAAACGGTTGCAAGTTTGTTTAAAAAAAATTAATATGAGATCATGATGGTGAGAGAGCTTTTAATTTCAGATTTATGAATTTTCTTAAATTTTTGGTCATCATCTTCATTGAAGTTTTACTTGATTGGAACCTAGCCAGATCTGCCTAAATCACACGATAATGTTTAATGATACACATATCAATCTCAATAGAAAGATATCCAACTCAGTCATTGCTTATGACATCAATAAATGGGCTTAATTCCGTAGTGGAACATTAGTTTCGGTAATGGTATAGAGTGTGAGGATTGATATGTTGTTGATCAAATTCCGGACGAAGCAGCGTGTCGTCTTTCCTCTCATACCTCTACATCATACAACATCATTTTGCCACATCGTGTAAGCCGATGGATTTATTGACTCGTAAACCACTGACCTATTCTCCGATCAACACCATCGCGCTCATATCTTTCCCACAATACCATGCGCAAACCGAAAAAGCGTTCATAAGATACGACTAAGCTGTCCTCTGCTATAGGTTTAATGATACATGAAGGCTGGAAGCTAATTAATACCAAAATATTGTTGCCTAATTCTAAATGGCTCTCCCTTTTACAGTTGATATTTATGATCCCATCTGTCAGAGCTATGACTTGGCTAAACTCGAAACAAAATTAGTGTTGTACAATAGCGTTAGCAAATAATTTCCTTTTTTCGCTCCATTTCATCATTTCTTCCCTGAAAACTTTGGTCGTAGAGTGCACTATTTTTATGAGCTGCGTAATATAAACAATAAAACACTTGCGTATTAATATCAAAGTGTGAGATCTAGTGATGCATGACTTACGTGATTATTACACTTTGACGGACATATCGTAAATATTCCCTTCGTTCCAAACTACTTTCACCTCCCTACCTCACTTTACCAAATGTGTTTTACGATCACATTTATCGAAATTGTTTGGCCGTATTTAACGAACAGCATTAACGTTCAAAACAAATTACCACCTCGTCGGGTATTCAACAGCTAAAAGGGAACTTCAAATATGCAATTTCGCAAAAATAGTTACTTTATGAAGAAAATGCTCTAAAACCACAGTGGCAAATCTCTCATAAAAAGGGAAATGTCACCAGACTTCAGGATTTCAATTTAATGGGAATGAGTAATATTTAATTAGACTTCAAGATTTCTGGAAAGAATATCCTGAAATGGGTCTTGTTTCCCAGTATTAATATCATCTTTAGCTCTGACATTGTTGGAGGGACAAAGGAGTTATGTTCGGGATAGAAACTAAGATTTATTTGATTTGAGTCAGACCAGTTGAGTATCAATTAACTCCCCTCATCTGATTGTGAGGGGCGGTGGGGCAGCCATGTTGTTGAGTGAGTGAGTGAGTCAGGTTTATAACCACACCAATGTACATCTGGAGGTCATGCACACACACACATGTAAAACTGGAGGTCATGCACACACATGTACAACTGGAGGTTGTGCACACACACACATGTACAACTGGAGGTCATGCACACACACATGTACAACTGGAGGTCGTGCACACACACACATGTACAACTGGAGGTCATGCATACACATGTACAACTGGAGGTCATGCACACACACACATGTACAACTGGAGGTCATGCACACACACACATGTACAACTGGAGGTCGTGCACACACACATACAACTGGAGGTCGTGCACACACACACATGTACAACTGGAGGTCATGCACACACACACATGTACAACTGGAGGTTGCACACACACACATGTACAACTGGAGGTTGTGCACACACACACATGTACAACTGGAGGTCATGCACACACACACATGTACAACTGGAGGTCATGCACACACACACATGTACAACTGGAGGTTGTGCACACACACACATGTACAACTGGAGGTTGCACACACACACATGTACAACTGGAGGTCGTGCACACACATGTACAACTGGAGGTTGTGCACACACACATGTAAAACTGGAGGTCGTGCACACACACACATGTACAACTGGAGGTTGTGCACACACACATGTACAACTGGAGGTCGTGCACACACACACATGTACAACTGGAGGTTGTGCACACACACATGTACAACTGGAGGTTGTGCACACACACACATGTACAACTGGAGGTCACACACATGTACAACTGGAGGTCACACACATGTACAACTGGAGGTCACACACATGTACAACTGGAGGTCACATACATGTACAACTAGAGGTCACACACATGTACAACTGGAGGTCACATACATGTACAACTAGAGGTCACACACATGTACAACTGGAGGTCACACACATGTACGACTGGAGGTCACACACATGTACAACTGGAGGTCACACATATACAATAGAAGTTCACAAACACGTTTGTTGTTTAACGCCGCACCCGGCAATATTCCAGCTATATGACAGCACGCACACATGTACAACTGGAGGTCGTGTATGAAACGCTGGACATGTTCATCTTTGTCAGGAACACCTGGTGTCACCCCAGTAATATGTTTTTGTGGCATGGTTGGCTCAGTCATCTGTAAGGTGCCTTGGTTTGCTGTGCAGATGTTTTTCCATTAGGCGTAGTCCTAGGGTCATGGGTTAGAATTCCAGATTCTGGCTGATGATGTTTCTTATTAGGTGATTTTATCTAAATTCATTTAATCACTCATTGCAGTATTTGCTGATGGTAGGCCACATTTGTCCTTCATCATGGACACCAATGTGTCCAGAGCGTGGAACAACCTCACCACGAACACCTGGTGTCATCACTGCAGCTTACAATGTGTCCAGAGTGTAGGACAACCTCACCACAAACACCTGGTGTCACCACTGCAGCATGCAATGTGTCCAGAGTGTAGGACAAACTCACCACAAACACCTGGTGTCTTCACTGCAGCATGCAATGTGTCCAGAGTGTAGGACAAGCTCACCACAAACACCTGGTGTCACCACTGCAGCGTGCAATGTGTCCAGAGTGTAGGACAAGCTCACCACAAACACCTGGTGTCATCACTGCAGCATGCAATGTGTCCAGAGTGTAGGACAACCTCACCACAAACACCTGGTGTCACCACTGCAGCATGCAATGTGTCCAGAGTGTAGGACAAGCTCACCACAAACACCTGGTGTCTTCACTGCAGCATGCAATGTGTCCAGAGTGTGGAACAACCTCACCACGAACACCTGGTGTCATCACTGCAGCATGCAATGTGTCCAGAGTGTAGGACAAGCTCACCACAAACACCTGGTGTCATCACTGCAGCATGCAATGTGTCCAGAGTGTAGGACAAGCTCACCACAAACACCTGGTGTCATCACTGCAGCATGCAATGTGTCCAGAGTGTAGGACAACCTCACCACAAACACCTGGTGTCACCACTGCAGCATGCAATGTGTCCAGAGTGTAGGACAAACTCACCACAAACACCTGGTGTCTTCACTGCAGCATGCAATGTGTCCAGAGTGTAGGACAAGCTCACCACAAACACCTGGTGTCACCACTGCAGCGTGCAATGTGTCCAGAGTGTAGGACAAGCTCACCACAAACACCTGGTGTCATCACTGCAGCATGCAATGTGTCCAGAGTGTAGGACAACCTCACCACAAACACCTGGTGTCACCACTGCAGCATGCAATGTGTCCAGAGTGTAGGACAAGCTCACCACAAACACCTGGTGTCTTCACTGCAGCATGCAATGTGTCCAGAGTGTGGAACAACCTCACCACGAACACCTGGTGTCATCACTGCAGCATGCAATGTGTCCAGAGTGTAGGACAAGCTCACCACAAACACCTGGTGTCATCACTGCAGCATGCAATGTGTCCAGAGTGTAGGACAAGCTCACCACAAACACCTGGTGTCATCACTGCAGCATGCAATGTGTCCAGAGTGTAGGACAAGCTCACCACAAACACCTGGTGTCATCACTGCAGCATGCAATGTGTCCAGAGTGTAGGACAAGCTCACCACAAACACCTGGTGTCATCACTGCAGCATGCAATGTGTCCAGAGTGTAGGACAACCTCACCACAAACACCTGGTGTCACCACTGCAGCATGCAATGTGTCCAGAGTGTAGGACAAGCTCACCACAAACACCTGGTGTCTTCACTGCAGCATGCAATGTGTCCAGAGTGTGGAACAACCTCACCACGAACACCTGGTGTCATCACTGCAGCATGCAATGTGTCCAGAGTGTAGGACAAGCTCACCACAAACACCTGGTGTCATCACTGCAGCATGCAATGTGTCCAGAGTGTAGGATAAGCTCACCACAAACACCTGGTGTCATCACTGCAGCATGCAATGTGTCCAGAGTGTGGAACAACCTCACCACGAACACCTGGTGTCATCACTGCAGCATGCAATGTGTCCAGAGTGTAGGACAAGCTCACCACAAACACCTGGTGTCATCACTGCAGCATGCAATGTGTCCAGAGTGTAGGATAAGCTCACCACAAACACCTGGTGTCATCACTGCAGCATGCAATGTGTCCAGAGTGTGGGACAAGCTCACCACGAACACCTGGTGTCATCACTGCAACATGCAATGTGTCCAGAGTGTAGGACAAGCTCACCACGAACACCTGGTGTCTTCACTGCAGCATGCAATGTGTCCAGAGTGTAGGACAAGCTCACCACAAACACCTGGTGTCATCACTGCAGCATGCAATGTGTCCAGAGTATGGGACAAGCTCACCACGAACACCTGGTGTCATCACTGCAGCATGCAATGTGTCCAGAGTGTAGGACAAGATCACCATGAACACCTGGTGTCATCACTACAGCATGCAATGTGTCCAGAGTGTTGGACAAGCTCACCAGGAACACCTGGTGTCATCACTGCAGCATGCAATATGTCCAGAGTGTGGGACAAGCTCACCACAAACACCTGGTGTCTTCACTGCAACATGCAATGTGTCCAGAGTGCAGGACAAGCTCACCACGAACACCTGGTGTCATCACTGCAACATGCAATGTGTCCAGAGTGCAGGACAAGCTCACCACGAACACCTGGTGTCATCACTGCAGCATGCAATGTGTCCAGAGTGTAGGACAAGCTCACAAGGAACACCTGGTGTCATCACAGTAGTGTGCAATGTGTCCAGAGCTTAGGGTTTGAACTGTGTTGTCTCCCTTGTTGTAGGAAGATGGATGCCCTGAAGTCATTAAACCTTTTGATTCCGCAACAATTGTGTTCTTAACAAAACCAGGAACCATGGGTGTATTTTGTGTAGGGATGAATTTCAAATTGAGGATTAAACCATTTCTTCCTGAGTGACCAGTTGTAAAAGAAACACTGACCCAAATCACAGAATCAGTTTTCAAACAAGTATGAATCTTTCAAAAATGAAAAGAGGAAAAAAAAATCAATATGTCTTTGTGTTTTCATAATTGAAAATGTGACCTTAATACCAAACCCCACATGCTATCTGCATTTAGTATGAGCTGGTTCTCCGATGCTGATTAAATCCCTTGGATGTATTGCCAACTATTGAAAACAATCCTTCAGCTCTCATCATATTATTTGCCAAAAAAATTTAACAGTAATTGGATTAATCTCTGCGTATTTTGGACACAACAACCGTAGTCATACACCATTTGTCATCTTAAATAAGAATGAAATCGATTTCAATTTCATTGTGACGATTCATCTAAAACCAAGTCGGCATACCGCCCCATTCAGAGTTTGATGTTTTGTAAAATGATCCAAGAATTGGCAATCTTTGGCCCCTCTGCTCTCGATCTTACAACATGAGGTCCCTGGATGTCGTCCCGGGCAGAGGTCACAAGGCTTGACTATAATCGAGTGGGTACACCTAGGCATGTGCAGTGATGCACATGCATCTATTGTTGCTAGGTAGAGTGCTGCATGCATTCTGCTGACCTCCTCTGCCCCAATGCGGCAGTCGTCGGAATCTAATTACATTGCCTCTAGTCAAGCTTGCTTACAAACAATGGCTAAAGTGATCGCAGTTCGTTCTAATGAGTTATGCAGAAAAGATTGGATTTCCTACGTTTTAGAAGTTCAGCGTTACTTTTCAATAGACCGGCTCCATTTGATAATGATTAAGTAATGCAGAAACGATTGAATTTCCTACAATTTGGCAGTTCGTCGTTTTGCGCAGGGGTCAAAGCAAATAATGTCGAGTGTCTACTGCCTGGTTTGGCTATTTTAGCAAACATGAAATCTGTCATAAATCTGAAGGTGGATGTCAGAAGTCCACCAATCGAATGCACTTGTCAGAGGGACGTTCCGCCTGATTTCACCGCAGCTGCATTTTTCACGGCGATAACCAAATCGTCCAACGGATTATCAATTCTTCACAGATGATGCAATTTCTGGCTTGGCGTGGAGGCTAGTTTATAACCTTTTCCTGATCGATTAAACAATTTTCAATGTTGAGGCATTGATTAACTCTAGCTATTTTGTATCACAGCGCCGGTCATGATGGACAAAAAAGGAAATGAGAGAGAGGACAAGACCGGAGATAATACTGGCATATATTCATTGCCCACTCACGTGGACGCAGCCTGACAAGCAGACGACACTCGTTTGTTTTACCACTGCGTCTGCTCGTTTCAAGAATTTGGAAGAGGCTCCTTTAGGCTTCTTATCTGAACAGCAAAATGGCCGACATTCGCCCTTGATCCTTTGGGCTGACCAAATCGGCCATATTGTACCAGACACGTCTGATGTGTTCAGTCAAACAGAAAAAGCTGCAATATCACTAGAAGCAAGGGAAGGCTAGTGTCGCAGTCCATTTGCTCCGTGGTGCTAATTATTTCCACTTCATTAGGTTTCACTTAAAAGACGAGGTTTGATGACACTTTGCACTCGCTGTGTTCATCCTTTGTGTGGAATTCACCACTTGAAACAATCCAAGACCAATCTTAATTTCACCGCCTAAGACTCATTACTTCGAAACAAGATTTCTAGCATCTGCCCTTGTAATAAATTTTTAAACCTGGAATTGGTATGTTGTAAATTTTAGATTTTGATTTGTCTCCCTTTGTGCGAAGACTCCTAAAAAACAAAGACGTTAAGATGTGATTAGGTTTTAGTGGCTAGAGAGATTTATTACACCTGGTTTTTGTGAGTACTTCCTTTGAAGAAATGTAGAAAATGAAAGTAAAATTGAATAAACCCATAGGACATTGCACAAGCTATTCAAGCATTAGTAGATTCTAGCTAGTTATTGTCCCAGTTGATACGCTGCCACCACCAGTAGATCCGTCTGTTTTTTGTCATCATCTCATTAATTTCTGTAAACCCAGGGCGTTGGTGTTCTGTTGTTACTTTGTTGGCACGTTAAGAAGAAGATTGTGCAGCTAATCTTGTGACTATCACTGGGTCATAGGCCATGTGTAAGATTTGATTCTTTCCAAACCAACAGTCCGCTTATCAGTGGTTGATGGTATGTGGGATGGAGGATCTGGCTTGGTGGTTTGATCAAGTGGCCACACCCATACATGAATGCACGTCACTGTTGAATTGCAGTAATCTTGAATGTGACGTTAAACCCCATTTCAGTTCAGCTATGGTTTGCGGTCAGACAAGTGGTTTGATCTTCAGTACTAAAAGGGGCAGTGATGTAGCCCAGTGGGTAAGGCAGGTTCTTGACACACCGAAAGCCCAGGTTCAGTTCCCCACATGTGTGAAACCTATGTCTGTGTCCTCTGCTGTGAATACAAGGAAAACCAAACTCACTAACTCCTTACATAACGCCCTCAGCGTTCGGCCTGTTTTCTGGAGTGCTGGCCTAGTATCATGGACCAAGGTCCAGTTTCCACTTGGAGCTGTGTCTGAAGTCCATCCCCCTCACCAAGATCATCTTCCCGAGGAAAGGGAATTAACTGACTTTAAAAGTCCAGTTTCCACCCTTGCCAAACAAGGCTGGTATTATGGAGTCTATGCATAGTCCAATCAAAATCGCGTAACGGAATCCACATCTGGTTTGTAAACTGTCATGCAGATTTCGGTCGATTGCAGGATTTGCAAAGGATGTGCACCACCAACTTGGCGTCAGCAGATATTTTCTAAACCTTTTCATGTTTTTAATCAAGGTGCTCATGATATTTGATGCACTTTACGATGTAAGACCCATTTTATATAGATGTTGATTATTGATCACATCGTCTTGGCATGGCTCTGCCATTTTGTTTGAAGCAAATACAAGTGATACAAGAGGTTGTATCTGATTGGTCAATAGGAGAGAAATTCCAATCTAGTTCGGCAAGGGTGGAAACTGGACTTTTTATGGTCAGTTGACTCCCTTGCCTCGGGATAATGCACCAAGATGTGGGTGGACTATTTCTAAAAGCAGTGTAAAATGACACATTTCTTGTGCAGCTCTTATTAGTGTGAAGCTACGCAGAAATTTGATAATTTCAATATTCTACAAATTGTTCTCTGAATGACTATGCAGAATATATTGCATATTGGAGAATCCTGCAGTTATGTTGAAAAGTGCCAGTCTTCCAATCACATTAATATCCAATCTGTTAGTCTAACACGATACCTCTCTGTGTGACAATCGGAGCAGACGTCCTCCATTGTGAGTCACGGCTAATATACTCTGGTACTGGTGATCTAAGAATACATCTAATTTCTGTATCTAAAATACAAACATGAAGGGCAGTTCCAAATGGAATATAATTGAGACCTCACTGTTTGTTGTCGACATTGAGTACACCCTGTCGTTTCTCAGAATCAAGGCATCTACAGCAGAAGAAACTAACATTTTTAGCACCCAATCCTCATAATGATAATATAATTAAACAAACCCTTAAAAATGGCAAATTTCTACTAGTCCTTATGATACCTTAAATATTGGGCAGTTTGGCAAGGGCTACAGGACTAGTGCCAATTTGTAATACTGATCCAAAGGGGTTATTGGGGGTATGTATGTGTTCTCCAAACTAATTAGGCCAAACTGTTTTGAAAACTGACATCTGATTGGCTGAAGACCCATGCAGCCTCCATTTAGATTGGATGGGCAAAGGTTGGTAAGAGTTCTGAACGGAGAGAGGTATTGTATCGGAGTTCAAGATCTCATATTAATGAGATTACCCAACACTGACATCTTGGGGCGGGATGATTCACCCATACATTGATGCATCACTATACATCAAATTTTAACATGGCTATCAAGTGTTAGGTCGTCATATGGATATGATGTTCTGATTACTCTATGATTGATAGTGTGGCCAGTGTTGTGGCTATGCTCACTTTCACTGCATCACAGCAGTTTCCAGGATTCTTTGTTGACAGGACCATAACTGTTTTTGTTTTCATTAAACTGTCGGCGAACTAGTGGCCCAGTCGTCTAAGGCGCTGCAATTCGCTGTGCAGAGGTGCGTCCTTTGGGCACGCCAGAAACCTATGATCGTTGGTTGGAATCCCGGTTCGCCCCGATTATGTTTCTAGGTTTGTCAGCACCATACCCATGCTCGTGGATTTCACCGAAGTGGTAAAAGTCTGAGACCTGTATCACTTCAGGCTTTCCTTCCACATTAAGCTGGCAAGCTGTGATATAACTGGAATACTGTTAAGAGCGGCGTTAAACCCAGCTCACTCATTCACTCATTCATTCACTCACTCATTAAACTGTCATCCTCAGTTTGGGTCCCTCTTTCTGTATGATACACATCGATTTGTTACATCATGCCTCGTCCCAACCAGCGTTAGAAGTTGGCACTAGTCCTGTAGTCCTTGCCAAATTGACCAATAGTTAAGGTAACTTCTTTGAGAGGCATTTAGAAGTTGGAGTACTTAGTAAGAATAAGATATATGGATGAACAGCTTCTTTTTTACAGTTAGGAGCGATGTTTCGTCACTTGCTTGATAACAGTGTTAGATCCTACACCGAAACGTCACTCCTAATTTTGATTAAGAAATTGTTCATCCATATGTCTTATCCTTAAATAGTTACAGTAGAAATGTACCATTTTTAAGGGTTTGGTACATGTATTGTCATTAGTGGACTAAGAATGTTTGTTTCTACCACTGCCAGCCCTTAGCGTTGTGGCGTGCCACGTCACTGTTCATAATTCCCTTTTCAGGAAGTTGATTGTAGAGTACACTGCTGTTATATTCGTTCATTTTTCTTCCAGAAATCCACTGATGTCATTGCCAAAATTCCAACTATAATGCTTTCCATATCGTACCGTGGTGTCAAGTTCATTGATGCCAAATCCAAGGTTAGTATGTCATTCCTTGCCAACATCATCCAGGATGAGAGGCGGTCGGGTAGCCCAGTGGTTAAAGTGTTTGCTCGCCACACTGAAGACCCAGGTTCGATTCCCGACATGGGTACAATGTGTGAATTGCTGGAATATTGCTAAAAGCGGCGTAAAGCCAAACTCGCTTACTCACTCATCCAGGATGATTATTCCTCTTGCGCTCTTTGTCTAGTTGCATGTATACTCTCAAAATGTTGTGAAGATTCATACTTATTTGTAATCAGTGTTCAAAAATATATTTATCTGAAAATAAAAAATAAAAAATCTTCACAAGTATCAGTCTGCTTCAGTTACACCGTTACACTGGGTTAGAAATCCAGGTTCGCCAATTATGTTTCTAGGTTTGTCAGCACCATACCCGTGCTCATGGGTTTCACCGAAGTGGTAAACGTCTGACACCTGCATCACTTCGGGCTTTCCTCCCACATTAAGCTGACACGCCGTGATATAACTGGAATACTGTTAAAAGCGGCGTTAAACCCAACTCACTCACTCACACTGTAAGATCAGTCAGAAATACACCACCTTTATCATTATACTCGTACTTACCTAACACTTCTCCTGATGATTTTTTGCAGAAAGTTATCTGTGATCATGAAATCGCCAACATCTTCTGCGCATGTCAGGACTCGGAGCATCTGAACTTCTTTGCGTACATCACGAAGGACCGCGAGACCCAGAAGCACTACTGCCATGTCTTTAGTGTGCGGAGCAGGGTAAGAACAACATTCTCACACAACGTTATTGCCAGGATCACACGGAAATCGAGTACTTTTTGTTGGCACGATATCTCCTGGCTCGTTGTAGAGTGGGCTGTGAGGTAGCCTCATGGTTAAAGCATGGTTTTGTCGTACCAGAACACCCTGGTTCAATCCCCTCATGGGAACCAGTATGTTTGTTTTTGCATCTTGAATATGAGTATGTCTTCATATATACTGTATTCGACGTAATAAGCGCCCCGCTCTAATAAGTGCCCACGTCAGGATTTGCTAATATATTGGCTAGTGAACAATCCCAATTAGCACCCCTTCCGACCCCTATTCGCAAATAATATGCACCGCTTCCTTCCCCTATTCGCGTATAATACGCACTCGTGTGATATATGCACCTTAATTATTGGCAATTAAATTCTGGAAAAATAGATCTGTCGTACATAAACATTTCAGGATGTCAGCATAAACCACAAAATTTATCTTTTAACTCTGTTTTTTTTCTCCACTAAAATAATATTCTAAAAAGAGCCCCCTATTTCTAATTTTGAGAGCGCCCTGGGCGCTTATTATGTCGAATACGGTAACCATGATGTTTTGCAGTTGCGTTTCTTTTTGTGGTGAGTATATATCTGGTCTAACGGTTTCAGCAAATATTCACAATTAATCCTAAATGGGAATAAAAACTTTCCCAATTCATTTTGATATAGTTTTAACTTATGTGATGGGTGGGTTGAGGTGTCATGTGTTTCACTGATAACAGGACCAATGAAGAAGAAATGGTTTTAAACTTAATTTTACATTATCACATTGAATACAATAAGTGTTAAAATACCTCTAAAATATAAGCATTTAAAAGCATCACATGTTTTTCCAATTTGCCTTCCAAGGACTCTCAGAGGTTTTTAGTGACACTGACTAAACGTCTTTGAAGAAGGACTGTGCTCTGTTGTCTGTTAGCTAGACATCGTATCTGGACATTGTAGATGGACATCGTGGGTAGACATTGTGGGTATATATAGACATTGTGGGTAGTAGCAGGGAGTTAACCATGATTCAAAACTAACTGCCACTGGAAGGAAAATTGGTGAGAAAAAAATATTTTGTTCAAAATTGGGATTTTAAGAAACCTCGTAAATTCATAGTTATTTTATTTTGAGATAGAATTCAATGCAATCGTATTAAACTAAGCAATGTTATCTCCTGTTATCAGTGAGATACGGTTTACCTGTACAAAGCTCTTAAATTAGTTTTGTATATTAACATGAATTGGGACATTTTTTATACCAATTTTGGAATTTAATGTCATTTGCTACAGCCTAATGTCGACCTCTGAACAGGTTTAGATAGGCCCCTGAGTAGAATGTGTTTTATGAACAGAAATGGTTTTGTCATTTGACATTTGACAGATTGATGGCACAACCATCTTTGAAGAGGGAAAAAGTCCCATGGTCTTGACTCAGTTGTAGTCTAGACATTGTCGGCGTTACCATCTGTGAGACTGAGACGTTGTAGGTAGTACCGTCTGTGTCCACGATCAAGGTCGAGGTCATCAGAACTCTATTTGTCCACGAACATTCGTATGCATTGATGATCAGTTTTCATGTGGCGGTACTTGTCTGTATGGTTCCAGTTTTGTTGCTCATTTGTTTATTTGTTTTTCGTTTTTTGTTTGACGCTGCACTCAGCAATATTCCAGCTATGTGACGGCGGTCTGTAAATAATCGAGTCTGGACCAGACAATCCAGTGATTGACATTACACTGAGCATTATGAGCATTAATCCACACAATTGGGATATGATGACATGCATCAACCAAGTCAGTGAGTCTGACAACCCGATCCCGGGTATAGTGGCCTTTAACGGCAAGCATGGGTTGCTGAAGTCCTATTCTACCCTGGATCTTCACAGGTCAGTTAAGCATTTGATTGTTCCTGCATCTTGATAATTCCATCAGTGACAACATATTGAATTACTACCAAGTGACATCACATCCATGCTTCCCATATCGTTTATTTCATTCATTTGTTGATAAGATGAAAGTGTTCAGGAGTACTTATCAGAAATATTTAGCACACAGAGAACTAGAGAAGGGTTTGTTTATACAGAGAGGTGCAAACAAGGGCATGTTATACAGAGAAGCACACTGTGTGGAGCTTGGGAAAGTGCGTGTGCACACAAGGGCTTATCTATACAGAGAGGGACACTGTGTGGAGCTTGGGAAAGTGTGTGTGCACACAAGGGCATGTTATACAGAGAGTGACACTGTGTGTGCACACAAGGGCTTGTTTATAAAGAAAGGAACACTGTGTGGAGCTTGGGAAAGTGTGTGTGCACACAAGGGCTTGTTTATAAAGAGAGGAACACTGTCTGGAGCTTGGGGAAGTGTGTGCACACAAGGGCTTGTTTATACAGAAAGACACACTGTGGAGCTTGGGGAAGTGTGTGCACACAAGGGCTTGTTTATACAGAAAGGCACACTGTGTGGAGCTTGGGAAAGTGTGTGTGCACACAAGGGCTTGTTTATAAAGAGAGGAACACTGTGTGGAGCTTAGGGAAATGTGCGTGTGCACACAAGGGTTTGTTTATAAAGAGAGGAACAGTGTGGAGCTTGGGGAAGTGTGTGTACACACAAAGCTGTGTCACATGGCAAAGAGGGGGCACGGATAGCCCAGTTGTCCAAAGCACCATAAGGTCCTTTAGGCCTGCCATGTATTTGAATCCCAGAATCGCCCTGATCCTTCTTCTAGTTTTGTCAGCACCAGCATGTGGATTCCCTTCAGTGGTAAATGTGAGAGACCTGCATCACTTAGCACTTGTCTCCCACATCACGCCGACACTGTAATATTACTGAATATTGTTTAAAGTGGAATTTAACCATGTCAATGAATTGGGGTATGTTATCATGGGTTTGGAATATTGTTTGTCACAGCAATGAACGCTTAGGTTCCAAAAGAAATTGTAGCATGATAGAAGTACAATTTCCAGAAGAATTTGAAAAAAAAAATAGTTTCTTTTTCGCTTCTGTAATGTGTTTGTGCAAGGTACGAGTATATCTTGGTGACAAAATGACAGATATCAGCTAAGAGAGTCAAGCCCCACTTTTTCTTTCATCAAAGATGTATGTCTTAATAATGGAAGGACAGAAGCCCCAATTTGCCACTGATGAATATACTTTGTCTCATGGTCGTAGCTTGCGTATAATTTTCCCGTGCCGAGGTCGTGAGATGGTTTATGCATTGACGCCTTTGTAGGATGTGTTTCAAACATTTCTTGTTTTTCTTTGTCTTTCTGTACTTGATTCTCTTGGTGATGGAAAGCATGACGGCCATGTTGAACATTTGCCTTGTTTTTAATCTGCCTTTCTGTAGCCAGTGATTAAGTACTGCTTGAAACTGCTTTGCACTTACATTTTTAACGTGAATGTTTTTTAGTGTTTTCTTGTTTTGGGTTATTTTTTATGCATCATTTATTTATTTGATCTATACACAGATTCTTTCACCTTGCAAGTGAAATACACCTGTATTGAAGTAAATAGAATACAAGTCTTCATTTGTTTAAGATGCGACTAACGAGATCAGGTGTTAGGATCGCTGACTTGGTTGATGTCATCATATCCCAGTTATGTAGATCAAAGCTCATGATGCTAATCACTGGATTGTCTGGTCCGGACTTGATTACTTACAGACCGCCGTCATATGACTTGAATAGGGCTGAGTGCAGCATTAAACAAAAACAAATCAAATCAAATCACTTTAATCTAACAAATAATGATAAATAAAATATATAATTAACACTTCATATTAACTAATACAGAAATTTGCACTTGTCCTATAGTCCTTGCCAAACTGTCCAATAGTTAGGGTATCCTAAGGACAAATAGAAATGTGCCCTTTTTAAGGGTTTTGCTATATGTTATCATTTTAAGGACTAGTGGACAAAAACTGTTAGTTACTATCGCTGCTAATATGATTGGAAAATTTGTTAGCAACTATTTGATGCATTGGTGATTAAATCTGCTGTCCTGTTCGACATGGAAATGGATTTGAACCCTTGATGTGAGTGGGTTCTTCATTAATCAATCTGTCATATACTCACACCTGTGATGGCAAGACAGGAGTTATGTCCCTTTGACTGGCAGGTGACACATGTACACATTGGGTGTTGATGTCATTAATTGTAGGTTGGTGATTAACAAGCTCTCTGAAGTAGCTACACTTTGTCAGCTTCTCAGATATTTCTTTTTTAAGGAAGTGACAAAAGTTATAAGCATTTATTATAAATCAAATTATGTAACTTGGGCCCGGTCTGAGCATTGTGTTGACAATAAGCTTGTAGTCCTCAATTATGAACCAACTAACATGAAACTGCTTGCTTGACAACCGTATTAGGACCATTACAGTATATAAAATAAAGAAGTTGTTATATATAAATTGTGTCTACTTTGTCCTCTGTCAAGAAATGCCTATGAAACAATTTAACATGAAAAAGGTGTTTACTTGTTTTCTTGTAGTTAACTGTGGTCGTTGGTGAAGTATTGATCAATAGTCTGAAGAGATTTACCTAGGATTCCAAGCTAAGTGCCCTTGGCTGGCAAATTCGGAAAATTTGTTATTTTGTTCAAAATTGGGATTTTTTTAAGCTCTTATTTTCCTAAATTCAGAGGTATTTTAACAATAAAATTTAACATTGCATTCACTGCCATAACATTAATTGCCAGATTAATGAGGTTAAAGGATTAATTTTTTTTTTAAATATGATTTTTGTAATAGGATTGTGATCACATTTTGGTGAGAGCAAGATAGGAGTATGAGTAAGATAGGACTTCTTATGATGTAAAGAAAATCCTGGTCTGAAAGAATTGATGTCAGTGTCAAGATTTATGTATATCACTATGAAGTTATTGTCAAATATCATCATGTTGGCATGGTAGCTTATAGGCATTGAACATGGGACAGATACCTGTGTGTGTCATCTTCACACAGATGAAGGGGTCACGGGGATCCAGTCTTCTAAAATGCCGCAGTATGCTGTGCAGAGTTGGGCACGCCAGAAATCAATGAATTTGGGTAGAATCCCGATTCACCCCGATTATGTTTCTAGGTTTGTCAGCACCATACCTGTGCTTGTGGGTTTCACCAAAGTGGTAAGCACCTGAGACCTGCATTACTTCAGGCTTTCCACCAACATTAAGCTGACACGCCATGATGTAACTGGAATACTTTTAAAAGCGGCGTTAAACCCAACTCACTCACTCATGTACCTGGTTAGGGAAGCATTATAAGCCCTTTATGCAGTACAAATAACTAAGTTTGGATAACTCAATAGTGGTCTTGGCAAATGATTTGTTTCGAACACCTTCATAACATCCATATTTTCGTAAATATTTCAGTTGTCAATGAATTGATATTATCATTGTTACTTTTGAGTATGTTTGTTTGTTGTTTAATGCTGACTCTGCAATATCCCACCTATATGACGGCGGTCTGTAAATAATCGAGTCTGGACAAGACAATCCAGTGATCTATGCAATGAGCATTGATCTACACAATTGGGATACGATGACATGCATCAACCAAGTCAGAGAGCCTGATCACCCAATCCCGTTAGTCGCCTCTTACGACAAGCATGGGTTGCTATGTATCAATTCTACCCCAGATCTTCACAGGTCCTTGAGTAAGTGTATGACTGGTCAAGTTGCTGTCAAAAATCAATAAAAGGTGATGATAGGAAGTTGTCTGTAGCCATGTGAACCTATCACTGATGGTGGTGCACTTGCATTTCATCAGTTAAGCAACTGTTTCTTTCAAAATCTACTTTCGATACCTGATATCCATCTTATAATTGTATTTCCTCATGTGGTAAATACTTAACAACACACACGAAATCAGACACTTCTTCAAGGGGATTTCTTCGGGCTTAGTATTTGGTTAATCCTGTTCTCTGTTTATTCAATGAAGTGACCTGTCTTTTCAACACAAACATTAAAACAGTTACTGAAAACTGTATCCATAGCGATTCCCAGGTGAAAGCCAGGTGAGACAGTAAGATTATATCGTTAACGGACACACAGGTGGAAGTAGTATTTTGTCATCTGCACAAATTAGCTCAGTGTCACTTACATCATCTGGGGTCAAATCGTTACAAGGATGTAATTACAGACAACTAAAAGTTTAGGAGATTGCCCTTCCTCCAAGGCAAACTTACAAATAATTGGCCTCGTGCAAATTACAGCATTATTGCTTATTAACACATTGTAGTAATGGCATCAGGACAGCCACAATTTGTTTCAAGTCAAAATTACAAGTTTCAAGTAGTTGGAGTGCATTGTACCAGGGCTTTATAAGATCGGCCTCTTGTCCCAGACAACAAATTATACATCTTGAGGTGGACTCTTTTGTCCAGAGAAAGAAGTAGTTCCCCTTTGATGATGGGAGCTTGGAGGGCCACAATAACCCTTTCTGGTGGACCTATCGCCCGTGACTTGCCCTCGGTGGAGGATGAGCCGAGACAACGATGTCATTGCCACAATACTCGTGGGCCGACACAAACTTACGAGGACAGATGGTTACACCCCGCCTCCTTTGTTGGTCACAGCATCTGTCCGGTCCCAATTAGAAACAAGTTGGCAATTCTGGCCTAATGGGCCATCATTATAGAGCTGATGCGGACATTTGGAGTCGTTTACCAGCAGTTTGGTGTCATATCCCTGGCAAAGATTGATGTGATATATGCTTCATTTGCAAAAAAAAGCAGGCACACTGTGTGTCTGCTTTGTTGCAGCATTGTTTTGGAATGCCTATAGTCGGAGTCGGAAGAAAGCTTTGAAGTGTTTTTTCTGGCGTGTGATGAAGGGCCTGTAATTTTGAAACAACAATTAAGAAAATGTCATTGGTCAGATGTCACTGGTTACAAAACGGAATCTGTTTCACACTGATTTGAGCTGAGGAAGATAATCTTTGATATCTGTTTTAACCTTTTGAGTGTTACCTATGTATAGCTTGAAACAGGGGATAAGATCCGAGGGAATGTTTAGTCATGTAAAGATTGTTTTAATTCTTTATTTGTATAGAAATGTTAATAAAACAAAAACAAAAATAATAATTTTACTTATAGCCAGTTGCTAGATCAGGGGATGATAAAATGACAGAATGTTTCCAAAAAATACTTGCATGAGTAACTTTAGTTGCTTTTGGAATGTTGTTTTCAGGATTTTAAAGCAACACTAAGAAGTGATCTGTTTGTAGGAATCTGTCACAGTTCAGTGTCCAAAGATATAGATACAGTGTAGTTAATGGCATCATACACAATCTTCTGTGACATCATACACAATCTTCTGTGACATCATACACAATCTTCTGTGACATCATACAAAATTATACACACTCTTCTGTGACATCATACACAATCTTCTATGGCATCATACACAATCTTCCGTAATGTCATGCACAAAGGATGATGTCTTTAATTATTTACAACAGGGAACTGATTTCACATACTGTATTCGACGTAATAAGCGCCCACGGCGGTATTTGCTAATATATTGGCTAGTGAACAATCCCAGGTAGCACCCCTTCCGATTGATCAATGTTCACAAGACTTGTACAATACGCTCTCATATGTTATATGCACCCTTAATTATGGGCAATTTTGTTCTAGAAAAATATATCTGTCGTACATGAACATTTCAGGCTGTCACCATAAACCACGAAATTTATCTTTCAACTCTGTTTTTTTTCACCAAAATAACATTCTAATAAGAGCCCCCTATTTCTAATTTTGAGAGTGCCCTGGGCGCTTATTACGTCGAATACGGTAGTGTTACTTTGCCCTGTTGAACACAACAAATACAGCGCAACATCAACCTTGTAGCAAATCTATGTGCCTCTGGGAGATTCATTGAAATAATATTAAATAAATATCTTGTTGCTCTGATGGGTATTATTGAGGAGTGAGTCTCAAAGCATTTGAGTGATTTTTCAACTGAAAAAAATACTCAACAAAACGTTCAGAAAACTTTATGTTTCAAAACTTAAAAATCTCATCATTGGTTCAAAAGTTTTTTTATGAGTCAAAGTTGTAAAAACTTGTAAATAAAGTATGGTTTCGTTATAAAGAAAGTTAGGTTTATGTTGTTGGCAATGATTTGTCACCTACATGTTTTAACTGAAATGTAAGCTGTTGTGATAGATAGAACTTGACTGTCAAGTATTCAACAATGTATATCGCTTTCCCACAGTTGTGACACTGTTACGTATAACCTTATCTATAGCCATATAGCCTGCAGGGGCGATGGCTCTCCCGGAGGGCAGGTCAGTGATGGGATTAGAAGATGCTATCTCCATGTTGCTAACTGTTGGGTTGAAAAACAGGTGTTGTTGAAGTAAACAACGCTGAACAGAAGTGTGAGTAACCTGTCCTGCTGATTACTCGCTGATTATCCACGTAACATTGTTAGCCGTGCCGTTTTTGTCACAAGGTCGACTAGGGGAGAATCCCATGTGTCAGGGAGAGTTTGTTGTTTGGATAGAAAATAAGTTAGGAATAAGTAAAGGAAATTAAAATGGAGACATTTCACACCGAGTTAAGAGGTAGAGTTTCAAATTACCAATGCTCCAGTGTTCTGATTGATAGTACAGGAGGTGTTCTGGGTGGGACATTTGTGCCGTGATGGACGTATAATTACCGTAACTGTTTGTGCTTCTACAAAGTTTACTTAACATCTAGAATCGGGACAAGTGCCACAGGCCATGAGCTTTTCAGGGGTGCATTGTACATCACCTTGACAATAGACCGACAAATTTGCCTGAAAATTGTATGTAAACATTTTCCCTTACTTCAGGGGGTAGAGAGAATCTGAGATGTGCTATACATAGAGGTTGGGTGAAGGGAGAAATATGATCTCTGAAAAATTAGCCATTGTTAGGCTGTAGAGTCGGAACCTAATTGTTGGAAGCCTGGGTGATCCCTTTAGGGTAGATCTTTGCAGCACGAGCTTAGATGGGAGGGGAGGAAATTAACAAGGCAGTAATTCTATCAGTGGCTATAGACACGTTTTATTTGGCGAATAATTTGCCAGTTTTGTTCTGATGATGAATTCAGGCTGCGGACTGAGTCGAATGGTCTTACCTACCGTATGGGTAATTATTCGCGGTCGTGCGCACCACGGGACGAGTAAAGCGTGGATGAATTGTCAACAAGTGTTTTATTCCATGTGTGAAGGCTTTGGTTCAGGGTGTCATCTTGAGGAATTAGATAAACATTCATGCTTCGCCGTGGTTTATCTGGTGGTAGGGGCATGCATATGGGTCACAAAAGCTCAGGGGTCGGTTTACAAATCTTGGAATCTGGTGGCATGGTGACCGTCATGTTCTAGTATGGGTCTGAAGCTGATTGATTTCATGGATGCTGGTCCAGAGAATGGCTGGTTGTCACAAATACATGTGGATGTATCTAATGTGCCAGAAATCTCTCCACCTGGGGCTGGAGACTGGGAGGGTCTACAGTGGCTGTAGAACACTTGGTTTGGGCCAGTGATCACTGAAAGGACACAATGGCTATATTTGGGGTAGATTTTGGGTAGGGGATGTGTTGGTGAGGGTGGGATCTGTGAGTGTTCTTGTGGGTAAGGAGGGGATGTCCAGTGTTTGTGAGGGTAGATACGAGCTGTATTTCTGTATCGGATCTACTCTTAAAGCGATGGTGGGTGGTCTTTTGGGTAGGGGATGTGTTGGTGAGGGTGGGATCTGTGAGTGTTCTTGTGGGTAAGGAGGGGATGTCCAGTGTTTGTGAGGGTAGATACTGGCTGTATATGAGGGTAGAAAGAGATGACAGGATGGGATGGGATGGGATGGGATGGGTGGGGATGGGGATGGGGTGGAGTAGAAGGGATGGTCTGGGTGGGGAGGAATGGGTATATAGATTATTACACTGTGTGTTCGGTGGGAAAGTGAGGGGACAGATATGGACTTCACTTATTGTACCCCTGTTGGGAATCAAACCCAGGATTTCGGCGTGACAAGCAGATACTTTGACCACAGGGCTACACTTGGGAGATTGTGGAGGGTGTAATTGTTGCACATGGATTATAGCCTGTTGGAGGAGGGTTGGGGGGGGGGGGGGGTGGGGGGGGACCTTCAGGGTTGAGAGTGGTCATAGTAGACAGACAGGTGATGTTTTCATTATTATTTTTGCCAGTTATCAGAGGCAGATCCTGCACACAGACACACACCCAAAATCTCCCCTCCTCTCTCCCCCCATAAGTAAATTTTCAAGTTGAAAAAGAGAAAGTAGTGTTATTGTGAAAATGAAATTCTTGTGATGGTGAAATGTTATGGCTATTATTTTGGGGTTGAGACGTCCTTCTAAACAAGATTTTTCAGATAAAAGAACGTAGATGTATGTGTCTAGGTTAATACTTGAAAGTATTAAGGAAGCTGCAAAAAGCCTCTTTTTCTCTGTTACATTCTGATGTCAGATGGATATTCCAGTTTCATTGATTTTTTTAAACTAAAAAGCTGTGTTATGATAAATTTCATGATTAGACCTAAGTGTAATTTGGATCAAGAGACAGAAATAACCCCTTCATGTGAAGTACTAAGTGGATGAAAATGTAAAATATTCAGAAATTTTCTTTGATGACTTCCAAGATGTTTTATCACTCTTCTTCATCATTTTTTTCCCTCTGCGATGCCACCGCCATAAAACCGTAGCTCCTTTAAAGGTGAAAAGCCTTCATTCTCTCTCTGTTGACCTGAAAGATATCGGATGGGAGAAATACAATCCATTCTGTTGCCTGACTTTTGACAAATGCGGACATCTTGGCAGGACAACTTGTACAGAGGGACAGATGCATCAGCCGGTATGGTGTGGATGGGGACGTGAAACAAACAAAAGCTAGCTCTCAGTAAGAAACAGCTCTCTTGCAGGCTTGTCAAAAAGTTGTGGCAGGAAAATGTATTACATACGCCTGACAAGCCAAGCAGAGACAAGGTCGGTAGCATTTTGCAAGATATGGCTATTTGTTCACTGGGGAAATACATTTGGCTGGTGAGGCCTTTCACGGCATAATGCCACAAGAACATCACAAAAAATATTCTTTTTGCATGGCCAAAATAATTTGTCGAAATTTTATGCTCATTCTTTGGGCTTTGTTCATTTCTGGTGACTTGAGGGACACGATATCTTTGATTTCGGACAAGTGAGGGAACTCGTGAAGCATGCAGGAGTGGGACGAAGCGAAGAATGATTCAATTGTATGAGGGATGTCAACAGTTATCAGTCTTGTGAATGCAGCGTGTGAAAATGTCCACTTGGGGACCCAAGTTATTATTTATTGATGCTGTTTATGCAGATTACATAACATGAAAAATCTGTTAACTAGGGTATAATTAAGCATTTTAGGGAAGATGGAGATCGATAAAAGGGGATGAAATGGGGATAACTGTCCAGAGCTTCAGGGAGCGGATAATACATGTACAGTAAACTTTATAACAAACTAACGTATATAACAAACCGCTTTTTGGTCCCGCCCCTTTGCTGTATATATGCTTATAACTAACTACAGTTATAACAAACAAAAATTAGTGGTCACTTTGAGTTCGTTAGAAACGTAGTTCCCTGATCACTACCCATGAAAGAGGCGACTAACGGGGTCGGGTGGTCAGGCTCACTGACGTGGTTGATGCATGTCATAGTATCCCAATCGCGTGGATCGATGCTCCTGATGTCAATCACTGGATTGTCTGGTCCAGACTTAATTATTTACAGACTGCCGCCATTTAGCTTGAATAATGCTGAGTGCAACTTAAACAACAAACAAACAAACAACAAAGTGGTACACATCTTCGACCGCTTCACTTCCTTGCACAAGAACATGGGTACAATGTGTGAAGCCCATTTCTGGTGTCTCCCGCCGTGATATTGCTGGAATATTGCTAAAAGAGGCGTAAAACCATACTCACTCACTCACTCCTTGCACAAGAAGCTGACTTGCATGAGATAACTGAAAACTGTTCAATACGAACACATGATTATGTATTTGATAAACTCGATCATTATAACAAGGTGGGGGGGGGAGCACGGGTGGCCCAGTCGTCTAAGGCGCAGTGATTCGCTGTGCACGCCAGAAACCCATGATTGTTGGTTTGAATCCCGGTTCGCCCCGATTATGTTTCTAGGTTTGTCAGCACCATACCCGTGCTCGTGGGTTTCACCGAAGTGGTAAACGTCTGAGACCTGCATCACTTCGAGCTTTCCTCCCACATTAAGCTGACACGCCGAGATATAACTGTAATACTGTTAAAAGTGACGTTAAACCCAACTCACTCACTCACTCACTCACTCACTCACTCACTAACTCACTCATTATAACAATGGCCCTTTGTTAGCATTATATCTGTCGTACTGTTTAAATATTACTGTATTCAACGTAATAAGCGCCCCGCTCTAATAAGCGCTCACAGCGATATTTGCTGATATATTGGCTGGTGAACAATACCAATTAGCACCCCTTCCGATTGATCAATGTACACAAGACCTATTTATTCGCGTATAATACACACTTGTGTGTTATATGCCGCACCCTTAATTATGGGCAATTAAATTCTGGAAAAAAATATCTGTCGTACATAAACATTTCAGGCTGTCACCCTAAACCACGAAATTTATCTTTCAACTCTGTCTTTTTTCACCAAAATAATATTCTCATAAGAGCCCCCTATTTCTAATTTTGAGAGTGCCCTGGGCGCTTATTACATCAAAAACGGTAAGCAGTTACTTTGACTTTGCTAATTTCATCACGCACTAAAAAGAAATAAGAAATATCGTTAAATACCTGTTTCTAAATTCATACACATTTTCAGCCAACATTGTTTTACATCTGTATTCATACTTGTTCATGTAATATAAATCATTTTTATTACCCATATGTGTCATCAAAGACAATGTATTCTGAGACATTTATCATAGGCCCTGTCATATTAAATTGACATTATAATTCACTAACAACAGTTTGTCTTGGTATACATGCTAGATTGTTGGGTTCTGTAAATTCTTAAAATACTCTGCCATCGAGAGAGCCCCAGCTGTTAATGTGAAGTTAAGTTTTGACCTTAGACTGGCATTTTCATAGCTTGTTTAACAAGCAAGAAGCCATCACATCACAATAAAACTGCCATTTCCACCTCTTTTTACGTCTAATCCTCAAAAGTTCCTTTTCCTCATTAAAATTTTATGAATCTTCTATATATTGCTTCTACAACAAAATATTAATTTTTTATCTAAAAATATTTCAGTCGTGTTTATTACTATAACTGCTTTTGTCATTTTCTCTTCTTTTTTCATTTTAGAAAGTTTCAGATGCCCAGAAAAATGAACTTGTGATGGTTGTTTTATTATTCAACAGTTT
Source organism: Haliotis cracherodii (assembly GCF_022045235.1). Taxonomy (NCBI): domain Eukaryota; kingdom Metazoa; phylum Mollusca; class Gastropoda; order Lepetellida; family Haliotidae; genus Haliotis; species Haliotis cracherodii. The sequence goes on from NW_027266270.1 coordinate 5,136,537, forward strand.
TAGCTAAACAAAATGAAAATAAAACTATTTTTTATGAAGGTTGAAAATCCAAACAGCTTTATCTTGAACACCTGTTAATATTAAGCTGTCAAAGAACTCATTATCCCACCTAAAGATTGAATTTCAAATTTAGATCATATGAGCTTTAGACGTAATAAAAAACTGCATATCTTATCGTTGAATCACCCCTATCCCAATCACCAGCAAATATCACACATCTCAAATTGAATGAATGAGAATTGTCAAAATTTAAGGGTGAATCATATTTTGACATCATTCTGTATTACCCATAATCCCTTACATTTATGTGGGGACCAGCCCTTTATGACTATCGTGTCTCCGCTGTATTGTGACCAGAGCCTGGTATTGTATCCCGGAATATAGGTAAAGTTGATTAGGATTAAGGCGTACCTGAGATCCCATTGCCCCTCAACTATGGCGAGGCGCACATTTGTGGAATAAAAATAACATTTGTGTCGGTCAATATTTTTATTGTGTTTTACATGTATATATAAGTTGATCTGGGTGTGAAGAAAATGTGAACGCTAAGCTGGTTCAGAATGTAATTGTGTTTAGTAACAAGAAACTGTTTTCACTTCTTTTGCCGAAGGATTTGCTCTCTTAAGTTATTTTTTTTTCAGTAATGGATTCTGAACTGTTGCTTTATTACCCTATTAATCTTTTATTTAAGGTGACCAACCCAAAGGTTTATTGTACCATAATGTTTTAAGATGATTTTATTAGGATTTGTGAATCAGGTATCAAATCACAATAACCACCTCTGATTGAAACAGCTGATTTGATGACTATATCACCGTGGAAGCTGATATTTACTGAAAAGAATTTCCTTTTCAATAATTGTCGGTAGTCATTCTTGGAGTAGTTCTCAAACAGAGTTCTGGATTTTAAAAAAATATCAAGGTCTACCGTCCCTCCATATAAAATTTAAAGTGATCAGAACCACACCATTAATTATTTTTTTAGGCCCTGTTCATCAATTTTTATTTTTGTTTGAAGTTTTCTCATCAAAACTAGAGCACAGAGGAAAGACAAATAAATTTATTTTTATTTTAATTCTATTTGTGTGTTTTGGCTCAGACCAGAGATCCTCATTTGAAAAATTTGATCAAGTGTCGCCCTGCCCCGTACTTTTGCCGACAGTGTCGTTGCAGTGGCTGTACATTGTCAACCACAACAATAAGCTATTATGACACAGCGATAACCAAAATTGTGGTTTGTACTCTCAGTTATTAAATCGCAAGGCTTATTTTTGTCTGTCCACATGACTTTTATTTCATATTTCCATATGATTGTAGCCTGATTGTGAGGACTTTACAGTGACAGCAACTCGGTCGGTACTGACAGGGGATTGTTCATGAAGTCAGTTCATCCTAACTCCTAATGCTGGAGTCGCATAATGATAACAGATTGTTGGAGATGGGACAATGTGTTGTCGTGAGAATTGTTCTGAATTTGTGTATTAATATGTTAATGGGCCCAGATTAGGTGGTGTTTTTTGTCCATTCTTCTCATTATTATTTCTGGATTTTCATCAGATGATTATTACAAATGTTCCCTCTAAGCTTAGAAGAAAAAGAGATCTTTGATGTTGGCTATCGTTTTGCATTATTCATCAGTGTTAAGAGAAGATTATGGTGTCTGACAATGAAGTTGATAGAGTGAATTGTGATAGATTTGTCAGTTTGTAAACAAAGTTTTAATTTAATCTGTATGATGATAGCTAAGTGAAACAATACCCTGGTTATTCAGTGCTGATGTATTTTGTTTGTTGTGCATCATATATAAACAGGGATTAACAACAAAATAAGAAAAATAAAAACCAAAAATCATCTTTTCGCAATTAAGATCTGGGTGACATAATATTAAGGTCCTCTTTTATCAGCCGGATGGTGACTTTTTGTAGTTGATATCCTCTCGTTCTACAAGTTTTGCCTGAAGAGACCAAAAGAGAGCTTTGTAACCACTGTTGATTGTATGATCAGTGCTCATATCACATGTATGTTGTTTTTGTTTTTTTTATATATGTGGCAGGGCGGTCGGGTAGCCTCGTGGTTAAAGCGCTCGCTCGTCACGCCGAAGACCCGGGTTAGATTCCCAACAAGGCACAACCTGTGAAGCCCATTTCTGGTGTCCCCCGCCGTGATATTGCTGGAATATTGCTAAAAGCAGAGTAAAACCATACTCACTCACTCACTTTAATATATGTGGTAGTTGTTGGTATTTTTGTGACAACTCAAATATAGTCAGATTTACTGTTAATTGTAATAACCGACAAAAAAATGAAAATTTTCTATCATAATGATAAAAGGAAGTGACAATGTTAGCTAGATAGTCTCCAGTCCTTGTGTGTCATTGGGGAAGTCCTAAATTATCCACTTTGTTTCAAAATAACCCTCCAACTCCGAACAAAGAAATAAATGTTCCACAAGAAAATAAATGCACCTGTTTCTCCGGTTTTGAAGAAACCCCTAAATTCTCCCTGTCCTCCCAAGATGTCTGCTGTGGTCTGTGACATGAGAAACAGGACGCAGGAGTGTTCCGAGTTGTGGACATCAGCTTGTTTTCAACACCACCACTCAAGTCTTTGTCTTACCTCTGAGTTTTGACTCTTGGAATTTCGAAGCACTATTGTAGCCAGTCAAAAAGTGTCATCGACATTGGGGTCTTTGTTGCACTAATTGCTGACCCCTTCTCGCTGGTCACTTCAGGCTTTGCTTGTCTGCCAACAGAGGCTGCATTCATGTCCACGCTTCCTCTATTTTTAATCTTCAAGTAGTTGTTGTTATGGGTGCGAGCATCTGTCTGGATGGGTATTGTTGATGCTATTGTCACCTTTCCGTTGTCAATAGATCTCTTGACCTCTAGGCTTTTAAAACTGTGGTTTTGTCCGTGTACGAGGGAATTAATTAAACGTGGCCCGTAGCTGTTTTCCAAAAGGGGGCAACCATAATGGACCTCATGTCTGGATTCGTAGAAATGCTCACCCAGGCATACTAGCACTGTCTCCAGTAGAAGGTTGGAAATCAGTCCGTTCACTGCACCGGAAAATTTTGTCAATCACTTTTCTGGCCAGGTCACCTCTTAATTATTTTTGACTTGACTGATGGCATGTGGTTTGGCTGCTACTGCATTCTCATAATTTATCATGGGAATATGTGAAAAGTGAGGTGTGATCACGTCTTCGGATGCTACTGCACTCTGGGGTAGTTTATTTGAAAACTTCTTTCTCGGATCAAATTGTAATCTTCTCATGCCCATCCATGCGAACAAATGGAATATTTCCAATGGCGGATATGCCTTTGGGGTAGGCAAATTTATATTGAAAAGTTATCTTTGGAGGCGAAATACAGTTATGTTAGGAATACATTGTGTTGTGCCATCACTCATGAGATAGGGGAATTGCGTTGAAAACTACAATACTGAAAGAGTTTAATAAACTGTCTGTGGCATTTAGTTTGAGGTGCTGATCAACGGACAGTCGTGCAGTTCAGGTCACAAGGATTAGATTGTGTGGATGTATTACTGTTTGATGTGCTCAGAGATTTGTCTTCCATGAAATCAGTGGAGATTCTAATATTACAAACTTTCTTCTTTCATCCTTCCAAGTTTAATTCTTAAACTTCAAGATATGTTGACTCAACTCTTAAACATCAAGGGGGCGGTCGGGTAGCCTAGTGGTTGAAGCATTCTCTTGTCACACCGAAAACCCGGGTTCAATTCCTGACATGGGTACAATGTGTGAAGCCTATTTCTGGTGTCCCCCACCATGATATTGCAGGAATATTGCTAAAAGCGGTGTAAAACCATACTCATTCACTCACTTAAACATCAAGATATGTTGACTCATCAAGATATGTTGACTCAACTCTTAAACATCAAGATATGTAAACTCAAGTCTTAAACATCAAGATATGTTGACTCAACTCTTAATCATCAAGATATGTTGACTCAACTCTTAAACATCAAGATATGTAGACCCAACTCTTAAACATCAAGATATGTAGACCCAACTCTTAAACATCAAGACATGTTGACTGAACTCTTAAACATCAAGATATGTTGACCCAACTCTTAAACAGCAAGATATGTTGACTCAACTCTTTAACATCAAGATATGTTGACTCAACTCTTTAACATCAAGATATGTTGACTCAACTCTTTAACATCAAGATATGTTGACTCAACTCTTTAACATCAAGATATGTTGACTCAACTCTTAAAAATCAAGATATGCTGACTCAACTTTGAAAAATCAAGATTGTTACCTCAGAAATGTCTTTTATTATTTACAGTTTGCAATCTTTGAAGACGAAAACTTATATATATCTGTAAACATATTTTTTTACGTTTCAGGAATTGGCAGGGGAGATAATCCTGACTTTGGGGGAAGCCTTTGAGATTGCATACCAGATGGCGTTGAAAGAGAAAGCCGAGGAAGATGCCATGGAGTTTGAGAAGAAGCTGAGCCCCAGTGACCAAGAAGATACAACCAGCGCCTCATCAAAAGCATCGCTCAATACAGTATAGCACATGTACATAACGTGTGTAGTCTCCTGTGTAAGTAGACCAACTCCTCTCTCAATACAGTACAGCACATGTACATAACGTGTGTAGTCTCCTGTGTAAGTAGACCATCTCCTCTCTCAATACAGTATAGCACATGTACATAACGTGTGTAGTCTCCTGTGTAAGTAGACCATCTCCTCTCTCAATACAGTATAGCACATGTACATAACGTGTATAGTCTCCTGTATAAGTAGACCAACTCCTTTCTCAATACAGTATAGCACATGTACATAACGTGTGTAGTCTCCTGTATAAGTAGACCAACTCCTTTCTCAATACAGTATAGCACATGTACATAACGTGTGTAGTCTCCTGTGTAAGTAGACCAACTCCTCTCTCAATACAGTATAGCACATGTACATAACGTGTGTAGTCTCCTGTGTAAGTAGACCAACTCCTCTCTCAATACAGTACAGCACATGTACATAACATGTGTATTCTCCTGTGTAACGAACTCCTCTCTCAATACAGTACAGCACATGTACATAACGTGTGTATTCTCCTGTTTAACCATTATCTCATCTCAATACAGTACAGCACATGTACATAACGTGTGTATTCTCCTGTTTAACCATTATCACACCTCAATACAGTACAGCACATGTACAAAACGTGTGTAGTCTCCTGTTTAACCATTATCTCATCTCAATACAGTACAGCACATGTACATAACGTGTGTAGTCTCCTGTTTAACCATTATCTCACCTCAATACAGTACAGCACATGTACATAACGTGTGTATTCTCCTGTTTAACCATTATCACACCTCAATACAGTATAGCACATGTACATAACGTGTGTATTCTCATGTTTAACCATTATCACACCTCAATACAGTATAGCACATGTACATAGCGTGTGTATTCTCCTGTGTAACCAACTCATCTCTCAAAACAGCATAGCACATACATGCCATGTGTATTCTCCTGTTTAACCATTATCTCACCTCAATACAGTATAGCACATGTACACAACGTGTGTATTCTCCTGTTTAACCATTATCTCACCTCAATACAGTATAGCACATGTACACAACGTGTGTATTCTCCTGTTTAACCATTATCTCACCTCAATACAGTATAGCACATGTACACAACGTGTGTATTCTCCTGTTTAACCATTATCTCACCTCAATACAGTATAGCACATGTACACAACGTGTGTATTCTCCTGTTTAACCATTATCTCACCTCAATACAGTATAGCACATGTACACAACGTGTGTATTCTCCTGTTTAACCATTATCACACCTCAATACAGTATAGCACATGTACACAACGTGTGTATTCTCCTGTTTAACCATTATCTCACCTCAATACAGTATAGCACATGTACACAACGTGTGTATTCTCCTGTTTAACCATTATCACACCTCAATACAGTACAGCACATGTACATAACGTGTGTATTCTCCTGTTTAACCATTATCTCACCTCAATACAGTACAGCACATGTACATAACGTGTGTAGTCTCCTGTTTAACCATTATCTCACCTCAATACAGTACAGCACATGTACATAACGTGTGTATTCTCCTGTTTAACCATTATCTCACCTCAATACAGTACAGCACATGTACATAGCGTGTGTATTCTCCTGTTTAACCATTATCTCACCTCAATACAGTATAGCACATGTACACAACGTGTGTATTCTCCTGTTTAACCATTATCTCACCTCAATACAGTACAGCACATGTACATAACGTGTGTATTCTCCTGTTTAACCATTATCTCACCTCAATACAGTATAGCACATGTACACAACGTGTGTATTCTCCTGTTTAACCATTATCTCACCTCAATACAGTATAGCACATGTACACAACGTGTGTATTCTCCTGTTTAACCATTATCTCACCTCAATACAGTACAGCACATGTACATAACGTGTGTAGTCTCCTGTTTAACCATTATCTCACCTCAATACAGTACAGCACATGTACATAACGTGTGTATTCTCCTGTTTAACCATTATCACACCTCAATACAGTATAGCACATGTACATAGCGTGTGTATTCTCCTGTGTAACCATTATCACACCTCAATACAGTATAGCACATGTACATAGCGTGTGTATTCTCCTGTTTAACCATTATCACACCTCAATACAGTATAGCACATGTACATAGCGTGTGTATTCTCCTGTGTAACCAACTCCTTTCTCAATACAGTATAGCACATGTACACAACGTGTGTATTCTCCGGTTTAACCATTATCACACCTCAATACAGTATAGCACATGTACACAACATGTGTATTCTCCTGTTTAACCATTATCACACCTCAATACAGTATAGCACATGCAAATACTGTCCTTATAGAGAAACACTTTGTTTTCTGGACCCTGTTTGTCTTTATACAGGACATTACTCCATTCCCGTGATTCACCCACCCATCTTTGTTTGTTCAAATTATCTGTGGGAGAAGGGGGTAGGGTCAACTGTCAACATGGCTCCCACTTCATCCAACACACCAGGCATAAAATATGTTCTTTATATGAAATCATCAGCATGACGTATCGGGAGGCACATCCCGCCCTTTATTATGAGAATTCACTTCCAATAGTTTTTTGATATGTGTCATTAAGTATCAAGTGTTTCTTTCACTGGCATGTATATTCGAGTTCACGTTTGTAGTGGCCTCTCTCAGGCTGGTCAGATCTGCTCTCTACACAAACTTTCTCTAAGGCTGGGGGGCGGTCGGGTAGCCCAGTGGTTAAAGCGTTCGCTCGTCACGCCGAAGACCCGGGCTCGTTTCCCGACATGGGTACAATGTGTGAAGCTCATTTCTGGTGTCCCCCGCTTGGATATTGCTGGAATATTGCTAAAAGCGGCGTAAAACCATACTCACTCACTCTAAGGCTGGCACCGCAACCTACTGTGGAGTCAACACAGTAGTGCCTATCAAACTGTGTAGTATTGTGGCATGTCCGGGTTCAGCTCATCTCAGGCCCAAGGCCCTTGGTATGTTTGGGCCCAAGATATGTTTTGTTGCTGTAACCTTCATCCGGTCATCCTTTTTATTCATATTAAATCCAAACTTTGAGTAATCATTTCAGTAAAAAAAAAAAAAACTGTTGGTTTTTTTTTTTTTTTTCTTGAATCCTTTATCTAAGATAACTGTTCTATTGCACCAGTGATGACATGAAAGAGAATCTGATATTAAACATTGAATGAAAAGAGGATACGTCAACCACAGCGACAGCCACCCTGTAATAGTTGTTTCATTAAAGTTAAGTGTTCTAAATATTTCTTCCCACATTGAAACAGCTTTGTCACGGAAATTCAGCTTATGATGTTTATGACCCAATCGTCCCTCAATTTCTATACTATTGTAAACAACACCCCATTTCTCACGGTGGCATTTTCTATTGGTATGAATAATTATTGGTGTGGCCATATCCACCTAGAGGCTAAATCCCATATTTGCCTAGCTCCTCTTGTGTGACTTTATACAATAACAGTGGTCATGGTGTACAACACAATCATGTCCTTAACTGATCTGATTGTGAATGACTCATTGAGCAAGATCAACATGTCTTTCATTGAAATCACCGGACATATTGCACTTTGTGATCCAATGAAGAAGACGATTTTCTCAAATCAAAATGAACAATAAACGTGAGTCCGCTGACATGATTAATTTCTTCAGTCCAGTTAGATGTGATTCAGGGTGTCAAGAGGATCATTTGAAAGAGCAAACATAAATTGACGAGTCTGCGAGCAAGCGTTTCTTTCCACGATTAAGCTATATTATGAATTGTGAAACAACAATACAATTTACATCCCCTTCCCGCTGTTTGCCCGGTCGCTTTTGACTTGATATTAAATGAGAATAGAAGTCACGGGTCCACACTTTGAAAGATGGTCCTCTCGCGAGGTGGGCAGTGGGGGTAGCCATGTTTGTAACAAGCAGGGCGCGAAGCCAGTAATTGTTCGACTCGGCCGCCAGTGTCGTTTGTTAATCTTGGGATGCGGGATATGTGGGTGCTGTAAAAATGAAGCGTACAAATTAAGGTTCCTCATCCTTCAATGCAGTTCGATGGTGAATTCTTTTTCGTTTGACAGATTGAGAAAAAAACTTAATGAAGCAGATGGTGGGATACTAGGAAAGAGAATGGGACGCCCCTAAGTTGGTTGTGGTATATTCACAGATATTGTTCACGATTGTTTTGTCCGTGTTCCCTTTTGCCTTAGCGAAATCCCCAAAGTAATAAATATGGTCTCGTTTGGGGGTAAAAATCTGAGGTTGATGTCGAAAATATTGCGGGCGACTCTGTTTGTGGCTTGTTATCCACACAAGGAGAAGGCAGCTCTCTCCTTCAATACAGCATTAATCAAAGACCATTAAGCCATAGGAGAGATGCATTAGGACTGGCTTTTCAATCGCCGACAATTTCTTGTAAAAGGAAGCACTGGGACCATGTGGCAGTGATCACCAGTCTATTGTTAGCGATGATACATTGCGTCTCGTTGAGACGAGGATTTGTCGCGGATGTGCTCTGGGGGGAGACCGGTGTAGGTGTAAGTCAACCAGCCCGGCTTTATTGACTAGGCTGAAGAAGGAGAGGTGGGTAATTGTCCATTAAATATCTCCAAGATGAAATAAACTGAACATGCGGGTACTAGTATAAGCGTGGCTTGTTCCATAACCGACACCATCAGATTGGAAAACGCAATTCAATCGAGTGGAGAAAATTCTGAAAAAAAGGTCGAAGGCTGTACATTTCAAAGAGACGATGCATTTAATTTGCATACATTGGAATCCCAATCGACAGGATTAATCTCAAAGATAATAAATTAAAAGTTAATTGAGGAAACATACGCAAGAGCCCAAATGTCTTTTTGCTGGAGAGATGGATGCCTTTCTTTTCGGAGATAGGAGGCCACTTGAAATATTCTGTGCCATGACTTGATCATGTCGTTTTTTGTTGCTCAAAGACAACAATAAATGCCGTTTTTTTCTTGTTTTGTCCATATTGTTTGAACAAGCTTGGCTGTTTGATAAAGACTTCAAACCTTTGCCTTGCTTCTATCAATCTGGAGTTGTGAACAAATTTTTATCTTAAATATTTTGATAGTGAAACATCTAAATCATTTGAATATAATTTTCGGAAGGGTCACAGTGTTATCCAGGTAATGCTGAAGGGTTCACACAGTTCAAGGCTGTCGGGAGTTTCAGTATTTCAGAGCTGACACTGCAGCACTGACAAGTCAGTTGTTTGTTTTGAAAAATCTTATACAGACACTGACATTAATTTATTGTTGCCATTCTGAAGTGTGCTATTTTAATCAGTATCTAATTTGTGTTCAGTGAGGGAGTTGGTTGGCTGGATGCTACTTGGACCACTATGTCAGCTGGGCTAAAGCATGTCACTTTAGTGTAGGGTGAGACAGGGTGAGACAGGTCATAAAAGTGTACCACTTTGGAGAAATGCATGATGTTGGTTATTGTGTGGAAAGACCAAGGATCAGTTGGGGTGAATCTTGTATTTGAACCATGATCAGCAAATCCTGGCACATCTAAGGGAGGTAACTCAAAAAGAAACTTGGCGCCTTAGCTCACTGTGTTGAATGAAACTCAGTGAGACTGCTATGCATTTAGTTGTGATATTGTTTGAGAGTTACAATGTCAGATTAGTTGACTGAGACTGTGTGGAGTGGAATGTACTAATGATGACACATATTTGTTTTTCCAGATAGCTGGCTCCTCATCAGGCTTCTCCAGGTCTTCCATGGCATGAGGAGCCCCAAGCGCCATGCACCATCTGCTAACATAGATCCTGGCAACTGTATCAGCCGAAGTCAGAAGCAGCTAGCTCATTGAGAAGTTTTTAATGATATTTACAATTTCTATCAATATTTAGCACCATTTAAAAGTATTTACTATTATTAAAAACACTAAAGCATCATCAATGTTCTACAGTAGTCATCATTTGGCAAGCACCTGCTGGAGACTCCTACGACACAAGTGACTAACTACTACCATCATGTCCTCATTCCATCTAACTAATTCCAGCAATCTAAGTGGCACTAAGATTATTTGGTGAATGTGCCTTGATATTAATGGGGGACTACGCTCCATGGTCTGGGAAACTCACCAGTCTAGATCTACTTGAAGATAATATAATTATCAATGATTGAGTGATAATTGTACCATGAATTTTGGAAACACTAAATTCTGATTGGTCATTCAGAGGTTTCAAATAATAACCACCCCAGCCTTGCGTTTGGTTCCAAATTCAATTTAGATTGGTTTGATCTACAGGTAACCTCGCTCTCCAATGAAAAGACAGTATGTTTATCTTCTAAACATTATAATATTTGAGCAACAAAAAAAGATGTTTTTCAATGACTAGAATGACATGCAAAGGTTATCAGTTGACCGTAGTCCCGCCCTGCGATTCAGCTGTGAGGCAGATAGGGAGATGTACACTTGTATGATAACAAGTATCTGAAGATATCTAATGTATATTTTAAAGTAGGACCATGCATAAAATTGTTGATTTTGTTTATTTCTTTGTTTATGTTGGACAGTATGCAATTTTTGGCAGAGGGTGAGGGTGCAAAGATTGTAAAATATATGGAAATCTTTCGTTAATGTATTGCAATTTTACAATTGCATGTAGAGATTTATAGATTTCCAGTGTTGCCCTCATAAGCTACTTTACTTTTTTACTTTCATTTTTTGAAGTATTAATACATATACATACCAATCATTCAATTACAATAATCAGAATTGACATTTAACATCATATTTCAGTGTATGCCACTTTTGACCAAATTTCATGAGTAATATCAATACAATATGACATCAGTTTTTGTGACCAATCATATTGACCAGTTCGCTTATTTGAACATATCCGCACACAGGGGTCGTCTCAAGTTTTTCAGGCTTTTTAATTGTGTTCATATAGAGATCAAGAATGGATGCTTCATACAACAGTTTGCCATTGATACATGAATAGAATATTCTTGTAGTGATATTGAAACCAACCAATTTGGAAAGTATTATCACATGTCTACAGTACTTGAATTCATGACCCCGGTATACAGTAAAACTTGCCACCTTACAGACTATGTTCAACATGCTACAATTATACAAGTGCTGTTGTTTTTTTGGTTCATTTTTTTCATATCAACTAGAAATTTCCATGCATATCTTTTCAATATTTTAAATTTTTTTGAGATGACCCCTATGATAACGAAAACCAAATATTGTGTTAGTAGCAGCTTTACCATTCCATCGTGTTTTGATTCCTGTTGTTTACATGCAAGTTGTAGTTGTATTTTTATGTTATTTATTTCAAATTTGTTCACATCCCACTAGCGTTATTTACACATTTATTTGCTTATGTCAGCAGAAATGAAGAATTGATTGTTTTCATGTTTGTGTCATCTGGGTCTCTCGAGATGTAAATGGAATTTACATATAATCTTTTTTTTTAAATTCAATTATATAAAGCATAATTTGGAAGCTATATGCATTTTTTGGCAGAGATATATTGTAAAGTAATAACTTGTGTTTCACAACATGTCTTCTTGGTGCATGTCCCTTTTACACCAACATCAAGTCATTGGTGTGTGTGCTTGGTGTTTGCGTGTCAGGAGATGGAGTAATTAATCAAGATTTAAACGTGTGGAAAACTACCATAGACTTTCATGTCTTCCTTGAGACAAGTGTCAAACTGGGATATATTTGTAGTTGTTTCTTTTTGACAGACTTTCTGTTTTAAAAAAATGTTTTGGGAGGTTGGGGAAAACATCTACCGTATTTGTTTTTTTTAGCTACATGTTGTCAAACAGGTTCAGTTAAGTAATTGCATCAATTCTGAATTTAAGAAAAATCATTTTCTTTGTTTCTGGAATAAATAGCTGATATAGTTTTAGAAGATATTATCATATGTATCAGACCTGTATTTTGTCAAAAAACATGTAAACCAAGTTTAACATGGAGACCCAAGACGAGAAAAGTATGAGAATTTCCCACGTGGAGACACCGTTAATACTTGCAGTTTTCAAATGTGCATTGGACATTTTTCATTCAATTTACTAAATCTATAGATATTAGTTTTGAAAAAGATGTATTGAAGCTCACCTGTTTGATATTAAACTTTATCTTTAAACCAGTGTATTGATTACAGTAACTGCTGTGTAGGTAGATGGCTGTTATTGCTACTGATAGAACTTGAGAACTCTCGTACTGAGAGTAACAGGCGAGATCACCCTCCTGCTACATATGGTGGTTCATTAATACGAAGGAGGTTACATCTATAGGTAGTTGTGCATGCGGTAGTACACGGAGAGGGTCACTTCTTCCTAATCATGCAGTTGTTACAGATTGTCTATTGCTATTTAATGTTTATTATTTACTTAAGGCCATGAGCTTTCAATAAAAATACTAACTTCAGCTTATTCAATGAGATGTATTTTCTCACTGAATTTGTAGAGTAAATATATACATGGTTTGGAACCAACTCTGCTGTACTTGTGTCTCTTGCTGCCATTTGTGTGATAAATTGTTCAATTTACATTTTGTAATACATTTGTAATTTGTAATAAAAGTCAAAAGGATTTTTTTATGCAAAACATTTGATGAAGTTTGTCATTTAGATTTCTAATGGATATCATGTTTGACCTTCATGTTTGGTTCGCTTACATTAAGCTTGTAAGTGGTATTGAATGTCACTGTTAAATATTTGTAAGGGTCTCCATTTGTTTAGACATTTTGTTACAACTTAATGTTCTAAGAAAAGTATGTGCTGAAAAATGATAAATTAAAAAGGTAATGTTTAATATGAAATCCTCCACTTGAGTGATAATACGAGATGAGGGTTCTCTATAGGTGCAGTGTAAGGCTTGTGCGTGCAGTACAAACTCATGATTTTATTGTGTACAGCCATGATGGGAGATACTGCTTCTTACTGTAAATTGTATATATCTTGGAATGTTTGTACATACTTTAACAAGCGCATTTCTTTCAACGAATGACATGTATTATCATTAAATTGTCAGAATTTTATTAACAAATGTCATGAATTATTGCACTGTGTGTCTATTCATATTTCTGTGCATCTTTAAACATGTCATATTTCAGTCATGCAGCCACGTGTTATTGCTCCTGATATTGAGTTTTTTCTGACAACACTTTCAGCAGTCTTCAAGCCATATCGTGACAGGTACACCGGTAATGGGGTTTATACTTTGGACCTACCATATTCACCATAATAAGCGCCCTGGGAACCTAGAAATTTGACAAAGATTGGTTTGTTGTTTAACGCCGCACTCATCAATATTCCAGCTATATGACGGCGGTCTGTAAATAAACGAGTCTGGACCAGACAATCCAGTGATTAATATCATGAGCATCAAGTCAGCAAGCCTGACCAGAAATTTGACAAAGAGGGTGCTTATCAAAACCATAATCGACATGTTAACTTATTTCAAATGTCTATGAAACTAAAACTTTTTTGAAAATATTTACTAGACAGTCATGCTTACCTAAACTGCTGAGTTTTAAGTACAACAAGTCTGTAATTTAAACAAGAAAATACAGACTGTTATGTTCATTTATAGCTAGTACAGGGCACTCATATAGAATACTTACAGATTGGCCAAGTTGTTGATTAGGGGGACAGTTATTGGAGGGGGGCTCTAAATACAGTGAATACGGTGTGTGAAAGAAGTGCTGGATGAAATGAAACTTAAGTTGAGATGCTCCCCACCATAGTCCAACACTGCCCCCAGGGTGTTCATTGTCCTTTGGGGGCACGGGGGGCCAAGTCTTCTTAGGTGCCGCGATTCGCTGTGCAGAGTTGCGTCCCTTGGCCACCCCAGAAACCTATTATTGTGGGTTTGAATCCCGGTTCGCCCCAATTATGTTTCTAGGTTTGTCAGCACCATACCCATGCTCATGGGTTTCACCAAAGTGGTAAACGTCTGAGACCTGCATCACTTCGGGCTTTCCTCCCACATTAAGCTGACACGCCGTGATATAACTGTTGATGTTAAAAGCGGCGTTAAACCCAACTCATTCACTCACTCATTGGTCCTTTTGGTTCCGACAGCGTGTGGATGAGGAGGAATTGTCCTGAAGGTTTTACCCCCAGAATATTATGTTCAGTGCACATGATGGATGAAAAGAAGAAAAAATGTTTTTGCTTATTTTGGAAACATATTCTGCCTCCAACAAACATTTTCCCAGACCAAATCCCGTTCTTGAACATTAAATGATCCCTAGAAGTAATGGGTTGCTTTTAGCTTTTTAATGAATCCATGACTGCATCATATGGCCTCATGTACTGAAATGTTTCATTTTTGAGATGGTAACTGTGCTGAACTACGCAAACTGTACTTAGTTGTATGTATTGACATACTGTGTTTTGTTTCTAACCTACATCTGTTCTCCTGTATATTCGTGAACGTGTACAGCCATTTCTGTTTCTTGTGGTTCAAATGAACCTGAGTTTTGTTGTGTGATGAAACCGATTTTGTTTGTTTATGCAAAGACTAGCTATTCTCCACCAATTAAGGTATGCAGAGGGTAAATGACTAAATATACTACTCATCGCTGACCAAACTTCCATCTTTTGTCAAATGTTTGTCTAAGCTAATGTTGAGTAGTATATATACTGCCAAAAGTCCACTTGTTACAATATGATCTTCCAGGGGTAAGATGGATCCAGGGCAAGAAGGTCCTGCTGTTCTGTTCCATGTCATGCTCTTGTCTTGGGTTCAAATCCCAGATCCATCAACCTCTCTGCTTTCAATTACCTGTATACTTGGGCTCTGCTCCCACGTGACCGGACAGAAGGTGATATGACCAAAACACTACTTGTTAAGGGAGCAACTGTGTGATTTGCAGGAGGGATTCTAAAATAATAGCCAAGCCACTTAAAGAAGTTAGTCCTTGTTTTACTAAATTTCTTTATATGGGTCTCACATTGTTGAATAATAGAATAATGTACACTTTTCTTGCAGACAAGCGTCCAATGAATACAGTTTCTCTTTTAATTATCATTATTCAACAAAATAATAGAGGAACTGTTTATGTTGGAAAAATAATTGATCTCCTATATAGTATATTGATTAAAGCTACACTGTTATGTTGGTTTATGTGAGTAAGTGTGACCACTACAAGCAGCAATACATCGTGAAAATTAAGAATTATATAAAGAAATCAAAAATATTTTCAAAAACCTGCCAGTTGTCTAATGCAAAAAGAGAGAGCAAAAACACAAGTCATTTATTTTGATCACAGGATATTGTGAAAGACCTACCTCATATAGATCAATCAAAACAATTATGAACTGTTTGAGTAAGATATATCGTGAATGTGTCCACAAACCATATATGGTATTTGATTCTTTAGAGCGGGAAACATGCTCGTTGGTACTCTGCGCAGTCTGTGCTTTGAGTTTGCTAAGGGAGATAACTCTGATTTATTTGTGACATCCGCTCGTTGGTTGATGTTGGTATGCTTGTCAGCTGTGTGCGCATGCCTGTGTGAGTGGACCCTGTACAAAAAAAAGACAAAGATTTTGTGTACATACTTCAGTCATGTCTTACGTCTCTCCACTGACTTGTTTGTATAGTTTGCAAAACAAATAAAACCATATAGAAACTACTCGAAACTCTTGTTATTTATTAATGGCCTTGCGGATGTTTAAAGTCGGTGGGTCGATCCCTGGCCGCGTATACAAAAAGACGTTGAAAGATGGTACTTCTTACCCTACCTGGCACTCGGCATCAGGGTATAAAACCAGGACTGGTAGGCTCGGAATTGGTATGCCGTTTCTGAGTGGGGTAGGTGCACACGCACGCACATTCACACACACACACACGCACACACACGTAAGTGGAGGTCCCTATTTAAGTGTAGTAATCTTGAACGCGACGATAAACCCCATCTCACTTCACGTGTTATTAATGAACAGACTGCAAGTATAGACTTATTTTGTTCTTCATTCTCTGGAAGCACTGGTTGCCCCGTTTTGAAAAGCCAAATGTCCCGTAGAAAGGGCTCAATATTGAGCTGATTTACTAGTTTTACTCGTTCAAGTGACTATCACATTGCACAACATAATCTGGCAGCAGTCGTTTCCCCTATATAAACGTTGCTCGATAACAGATTGTTTACCTAATTTCTATTAACCGTAAAAAGACGTATCAAAAAAAAAAATGCAATGTTGGAAGACCTATATGTTAATCGGTCGGTACTGCAATCAATCGTGCATGTTGGAAATAGTCGAATAGACCTGAACAATGCATGGCATTTCGGTATGTGCAGTTGCGATACTTAAGTGTGCCATAGTCCAATGCTCGTGGGTTCGAATCCAGATTCGCCCTGATGATGATACTTGTTTTTTTGGCTCCATGCATTTGCTCCTGAATTTCACCAATCACCAAAGTGGCGCACATCTCAAACCTGCATCACTCCAGGCCTTCCTCCCATAGTGAGATACCCACGTTAATGGTGAGTGGGGGGTACCACGGAAAGGCATATATAACATAGCTACGCGATAAGTCCCAAAGACCAATGAGGAACAAGGCGTGCTTTATTTCGCGATAAAACATTGTTCTGTCGTTAGTGAGTGAGTTTGGTTTGACGCCGCTTTTTACAGTTTTCCTGTTATATCACTAAGTGTCAGGTTAACGTTTGAGGAAAGCCCGAATCAGGTATCAGACCTTTACCACTTTGGTGAAACCTACGAGCATGGGTATTGTGCTGACAAACCTAGAAACATAATTGGGACGAACCGGGATTTGAACCACGATCAAAGGTCGCAAGGGACGCAACTCTGTACAGCGAATTGCGGCGCCTCAGACGGCTGGGCCATCCGTACCCCTGTTCTATCATGATGTGTAGATGCATATCAATGTTGGATGTACCAGCTTGGACGAAACATGACTGACTCACTTTGGCAGAACGTCAAGTGCCCCTTTAAGACGCGGAGTCCGCTTAGAGTCCCCAATTACTGCATCGCTAATCCATTTGTTACATCGTCCCACTACGCATGTATATTTAACGTTGTGAAAATGTCTCAGTTCCGAGTGCGTTGTACAAATTGATCTCAGAGCTGTGGATATTGTTAACATTTAGTGAGTAAAGGATTTCTATACACAACATAGGCAAGGTGATTTTAAAGAGGCATTAGCTGGTGCCAATTTCTAGTCCCGGTCTAGACTCTGTAATTTGTGTAGACGGATATAGCCGGAGTAAAAAGCATTGAGTTGTGACGCACGTTTTGGTCGTTTTATCACAATGTTTGAGGTGAGGTGAAATGGGGTTTAACGTCGCGTCCAAGATTATTGCACTTATATAGCGACGTGTATGCACGTGTGTGTGTGTGTGTGTGTGTGTGTGCCGATTTTATAGTGCTGTAATACCATGCCGCAGTTTAACATGGATACCCCACTCAGACACACAATACTGACGGAAGGTCGGGGATCCGATCCACAGCCGCGTCATATCAAAAGACGTTAAACGATGGTATTTGTTGTTACTCTGTCTGGCGCTCGACAATAAAGGGAATAAAACAAGAACTGGTCGGCTCGGAGTCAGTATACTCTTGAATGGGGTATCCATGTTGAACCGTGGAATGAATATCTCTGTCAGCATGCACAGTAAAACCGGCATTAGTCCGGACACACACACACACACACACACACACACACACACACACACACACACACACACACACACACACACACACACACACACACACACACACACACACACACACACACACACACACACAGAGAGAGAGAGAGAGAGACACACACACACAAACTCAGACACACGCACACACAACACCCACACGTGCATGCACATCACTATATAAGCGCAAACGTGTAATAATGTTGAACGCAATATTAAAACCCATTTCTCCTCACCTAGTAGATGTTACACAATAGGAGAATAGGCGAGCTACGAATAGACTACGTATATCATTGTTGACGTGGAGCACACGACGTCTTCATGACATGGGAGATCATGACGTCAATGATCTGGAGTGAGTGAGTTGGTTTAACGCCGCTTTGAACAGTAAATCGGTTATATCACACGGTGTCAGCTTGCTGTAGGAGGAAGGACCGGCGCGACAGGGAGATATAGAAGCAACTAGTTTTGCTCTCTAGGAATTTATGAGGCGCGTTATTTGTAAATTTGTGGAAGATGTTTACACACTGATACATACAGCCCGCACTCCGTGGGGTCATAAAATGGTTTGTCTTTGAACCGTAGTCACAGAAGGGACCTGTTCCGAACAATTTTTGGAATTAAGGATTAAGCTTTTCGAATAAGTTTTTGATGTACGCTGCGTTTAACCTTCTTTGGAAGGTTCCTTTTGTGGCGAACTTGCAAACAAGACTACCATCACTGATGGTGCCATCCCAGTGGCTTTGAACTAAATCTTCCATTAATGACACTTTGGACTCATGTTTAAGAGTGTGTTTGATGGACATGATATGACATGACTGGCGATTGTTGCATCTCTCGTCTGATTACGTCAGCTGCCTCCCAACGGAGGTGTCGCTCCCGACGAACTTAACGCCAATGTCACACTGCCCTTACGGCGTGAAAACATTTTTTCCGTCTACTTTAAAACATGTTCGCCACATTAGGGTGGGCCTTGACCAGTGGAGCACGCCGCCATACTTCACCCGGAGTGCCTACTCCTTACGCCTGCGCCAATCAACTGTTAAGTAATACAGGCATCAAATGATGCTCTTGACGACTCCACCGCTCGCTGTGAAATGTTCAAAGGTTGTAATCTGTGTTAAAACGTCCACATTTATGTAACGGAGGGACGGCATTATTTGGAGGCACGAGTGCATTGAACCGTGAAGTGATACCCGGCGGATGACTGATCTTTGTAGCACCTTCTGAAGCCGGTGTGTTTGTACAAGAAACACGATAATGCCGCCATAACACGTCCGTGCCAGCCTCGTCAGATGCAACACATTTTGGTGGTGACGGTTGGAGGAGTAAGAGCAGACGACGCTTCCTTCTTTGCCGTCTGCTCTACTATTGTCAGCCGAAAAAAAACATGCGAAAATAATCGCGTAATCTACTAGCATATGTAGTGTTGTTAAATGCTGGGGCGACAGTGGCTGTGTGAGCGGACGTAATTGGAAGGGGGATCTTTACCGTCTGCTCCTCTATTTTCCAGTTTGTTGATAAAAAATAGCGGTAGTAGCAAAAAAAGCGAGGGTAATATTACTCATGATGGTGGTGGTGTGAATGATGGTGTTGATGTTGATGATGACTCCGCCAACGTCGCCTTCTCTGTTATCAAGTCAAGTAAATGGCACGATGTACGTGTTCTGTTTAATCTTTAAAGAAATCGAGAGTAATAATCGTAACGATAAAAACGATGTATACATGATGATGATGATGATGGCGACGACGATGACGATGATGGCGACGGCGACGACAACGACGACGATGACGACGACGACGACGACGACGATGATGACGATGATGATTCTTCCATTACCATCGTGTGTTATTGTTCAGTAATAGAAACACGGGCAGCATAAAGCCCCGACACCATGCAACACTTCCTTGATCGGACTACATATTCAGGAACAATCCATGTGACATCTAAAAACTGAAGACGCAGAGGATAATATTCTTTACTAGAGCTAGACATCATGAGAAGAGAACAGATTTACTTATTTCAACGTGAGAACGTTGTCTTCCCAAATTAGTTCAAGGAAGCAGTACGTTTATCAAAATTCAAAATGACAGGTGCTCCCAGAATGATTGAACGGCTGACATCCCGTCCTCGGTGTCCCAGGACAATGTCTTGATGTCGTCTGCTATTCGTTTCCCAGCGGCTGTAAAATACATGTACCCTATTTCATTACATACGCCCCAAAATTGTAGAGCTCGCAGTCACACAAGGGCAGGTCACTCTGATAACCGGTCATTGTCCTTCGCTGCGTCTGCGTACCATGATGTCTTTGGTGAATCTACTCAAGTGCACACTCAACTCGAAATAAATAAACACCAAAGCGCTGTTGAATGACGGATGCGAGGGAAGATTGACAAGAATAACGACCATCCGGTTGTTACATGGCTACGGTATATATTTTCCCTAGTTTCTGTTATTAACTGACTGTTACGATTGATAGTGTTGAGTGAGTTAGTGAGTTGGGTTTTATTCCAGCACTACACTGGAGTGTACAAGAATGTATCCATGTCAGGAGTCGAACCCAGACCCTCTGCGAGCCGAGTGAACTCCTTATCCAGTAGGTTCCCCCCTGTCTTGTTATGGCATATGTTAATATACTGAACAAACAGTTCAGGGATTATGAATAATTTTGGGAATATGTTTTGTAGTCAGACTGAGCACACAATTTCATAAAAATAAAAAGATATGTCTGGAAACTGTTCTTGGGCCTGGGTTGGGTTCAAGGACTGGGTTGGGTTCAAGGACTGGGCTGGGTTCAAGGACTGGGTTGGGTTCAAGGACTGGGCTGGGTTCAAGGACTTGGTTGGGTTCAAGGACTGGGTAGGGTTCAAGGACTGGGTTGGGTTCAAGGACTTGGTTGGGTTAAAGGACTGGGTAGGGTTCAAGGACTGGGCTTAGTTCAAGGACTGGGTTGCGTTCAAGGACTGGGTTGGGTTCAAGGACTGGATAGGGTTCAAGTACCTGGTTGGGTTCAAGGACTGGGCTGGGTTCAAGGACTGGGTAGGGTTCAAGGACTGAATTGGGTTCAAGTACCTGGTTGGGTTCAAGGACTGGGTTGGGTTCAAGGACTGGGTAGGGTTCAAGGACTGGGTTGGGTTCAAGGACTGGGCTTAGTTCAAGGACTGGGTTGGGTTCAAGGACTGGGTTGGGTTCAAGGACTGGGTAGGGTTCAAGGACTCGGCTGGGTTCAAGGACTGGGTTGGGTTCAAGGACTGGGTTGGGTTCAAGGACTGGGATTAGTTCAAGGACTGGGTTGGGTTCAAGGACTGGGTTGGGTTCAAGGACTGGGTTGGGTTCAAGGACTCGGCTGGGTTCAAGGACTGGGTAGGGTTCGATGACTGGGTAGGGTATGAAATATACCATGTCAACCGAACTATATTGCACCTCCGCATGATTAGACATAAAGGTATTGATGCCACCATTGGTACTGGGTCCATATACGTACCATGGACCTACTGAGAAGTAAACTATAATGGCAAACAGCACGTCAAACACAACTGTGATTATATACAGTTAGTTATAACTGAAAACTAATAATAATTATGAGGATACGGACTTATAAGCTTTCAAAAAATTCATTAATCAATTAATTAGTCTAATCAGAACTTGAATAGTCCCATGGCGTCCATCTTTAGCCCAATCAACACCAGTACACTTGAGTATTAGGGGAGTTGTTCGAAATACACATAAGCCTTGTCTGAAACCACAGAGGCGGTCTGCATGCTTGAAAGACTATGAAAGAAGGTTTTTAAATCACAATTTAATATATTAGTTTTGATAGATCACATCACTGCTGTTTTTCAGAGAATAGCGAGTAGCATGTTTGTGTGAGGCGGAACTATGACCAGCCACTCTTACATCCGTATTTCGAATACAAATTTAGTACTTGTCCAGGTGCAGGGGCTAAATACCAGATCTTATTTTCCCATGTCAGCTTCCAGTGAGATTTTCGGGTAGAATCGGTCCTCAGTAGTCCATGTTTGAAAGAGTCGGCCAGAATGGGGATCTGGTGGTTACAGGGTGTCGTCTTGCTGTAAGTGTGACGTCATACCTTGGTGACGTTGTCCTCTATCAACCACTCGAGTGAGTGAGTGAGTATGGTTTTACGCCGCTTTTAGCAATATTCCAGCAATATCGCGGCGGGGGACACCAGAAATGGGCTTCACACATTGTACCCATGTCGGGAATCGAACCCGGGTCTTCGGCGTGCCGAGCGAACGCTTTAACCGCTAGGCTACCCGCTCCCGACTCGATGTTTGGTAGGCTGTCGTGATGAAGTAGTAATATCACTTCCTCTCGTGTTGCCTTTGTCTGTTTGTTGTTTTACGCCGCACTCAGCATCATTCCACCTATATGAGGGCAGTCTCTAAATAATCGAGTCTGGACCAGACAATCCAGCGATTGATATCATGAGCATTGATCCAAGTCAACGAACCTGACCACCCGATCCCGTTAGTCGCCTCTTATGACAAGCATGCGTTGCTAAAGGCTTATTGTAACCCTAATCTTCATGGTTCTCTTGCTCGCAACTGTCAAATCCCGCCACTTAGGCGTCGCAGGTGATTGTGCAGAGGTGCACCATTTAGACGTGCCAGGAACCTATGCTCATGGGTTCAAATCCAGGTTCGCCCCGATTATGTTTCTAGGTTTGTCAGCACCATACCCGTGTTCGTGGGTTTCACCAAAGTGGTAAACGTCTGAGACCTGCATCACCTAGGGCTCCTACATCAAGCTGACTCACCGTGATTTACACGATGTCAAACCAACTCATTCGTTCGCTGTATCAGATGCAGTCCTGAATGCACGTCATCCCCCATGCGGAAATCTGCAGAAATTCTGCCACGGGAAAGTGAAAAAATACAAACACCTTCAATAATGGTTTATTGGGAGAAGCAACTTACATGATGTGTTGACGATGATGGGGTCTACTTGTCTGTCTCTTTAACCTGCTGCAATGAATAGATTGGATTTAATGTTTAATTCAAACATCTCTAATAAACACACTTGTATTGTCATCTTTTTAGATCAAACATAGAATTAAATCTCCCCAACCACCCGTACATGTTTCTTAATACACTAACCCGGGGGATTCCGGTTATGTATATATGTGTTCCCAACACATCGTGCATGTAAGAAGCGACTTAATGAGTTGTGAGGTCAGGCTCGATATGTGTCATCTTAGATGCTCTTGATGTCAATCACTGGATTGTCTAGTCCAGACTCCATTTCCAGAGTGTGAAGTTAAACGACAAAAAACAAAGAACATAATAACAAACTAAAACCACACATACATGCGCATGTATATATCTGAGTGAGTGAGTGAGTGAGTGAGTGAGTGAGTGAGTGAGTGAGTGAGTGCGAAGAGCTTTTGATGCCTCTGTTGACATAAGTTCAGCAAAACCACGCCGGCGGAAACAAAGATGGGTTTTACCCGGGGCTTCGGTGGTATGATTGAATGACTCAACAACTTCGCACGCTCCTACTTTATAAACCTCTAACTATGTCACTATGTTATAAACATAGGTTTGACTTTTCTCGGGTAAACCCGTAAAGGAGTTATTCCCTCGGAATGGCGGGCATTCCAGCTTAAGTATGCCCGGGTAAGCAGGCATTCCAGCTTAAGTATGCCCGGGTAAGCAGGCATTCCAGCTTAAGTATGCCCGGGTAAGCAGGCATTCCAGCTTAAGTATGCCCGGGTAAGCAGGCATTCCAGCTTAAGTTTGCCAGGTAAGCGGGCATTCCAGCTTAAGTATGCCCAGGTAAGCAGGCATTCCAGCTTAAGTATGCACGGGTAAGCGAGCATTCCAGCTTAAGTATGCCCGAGAAGCGGGCATTCAACGAACTTTAACGTTTTGATAAACTTGCCTCTTAATGTAAACAGACCCGTGAATATCCGGGGTAGAGTAGGTCTTCAGCAACCCATGCTTACCGTTAAAGGCGACTATGCTTGTCGTAAAAGGGATCGGGTGGTCAGTCTTGCTGACTTGGTTGGAGCATGTCATCGATCCCAATTGCATGGATCGATGCTCATGATATTAATCACTGGATTGTCTGGTACAGACTCGATTATTTACAGACCGCCATCATATAACTGGAATATTGCTGATTGCGGCGTCAAAAACCAACCAACCAAACATCCTTGATGTGAACACAATTGTGAACTGACATTGTGATTACCCTTAAAAGGTACTTTTACAGGAACAATGTTGATAAACTTAGAAAATATTCGTGTGTTGTCATGCATGTATGAAATGGCCTATAACCTGAGGTAATTACCTAACACCTGCCCCGAGGTGATGACCTCACATCGAGCCGTGCATTCTCCCAGGTGCAAATGTCACCGAGTTCGGGGTGGTCTCAAAATATTGCTGTTATTGTACTTAACTGACATGCGTTTGATGGTATAGCAATTTATGATATGTACTGCATTATATTTGTTTGGAAATATGGTGGACTAGTTAAGAGCTATGAAACGGGATGAGTATTGGAAGGTTGCGGTTTTGTCATCCAGAAGTATTTGTTGTTCTACAGATGGTTTCTTGAGGTAGCATTTATCTCAGCTGATGACGTATATGAATCTGTACTTTTGAATGTTGTGTTATGTCTTGCTACGAACCCGTTACACTTAGTCAAGATGGGCACAACAGGGTTGAGCTCACAATGTCTGACTGGCGTACGTAAGACAGCGTGACCGTGTTGTGCCGTCAGCACATATGTCTCGTACTTTACTGGTTTCTTATTCAGCCGAATTTTCTCCATCAGTTGAACTTTCGTTTCATTTGGTCTGAAGTCGACAATGTCATATATTCCTGTACGGTCGCCTTCAGACAACTCATGGTTTGGGCGACAGTATCTGATTCCCGGACGTTATATTAACTGACAATGACAATAACACTGGCGTTGTTTAAAATGGGCAATAGCTGAAGTTCCAACCAGTCTTTGAGCACATCACCTCCTATATTTTCCTTATGAAAATTACCAGTTTTCTTTTTCGCCTCGAAAACTAACACACATCCATCAATAAGCCCCATATCATGGGTTGCAGCGTGCAAAACAATGACACGATTACCTTTACCTGATGGTACCATTCACCAAGGTAAGTTATCTGGACGCCGTGACTGTGATAGTTATGAATGGTTCGGAGATAATGTGACCTCATAGACAGAATGGAATATTTTTCCCTGAAAAGTGCTCGGTCTTCGTCACGCGCAGTGTATCGAAATCCCATCTCTAGGAGAGCAATAGTTAGTGCAGTCAGGGAAACATTGTATCGTTAATTCCCCCCAAATTCTACTTTAAGTCAGGGTTACCTTCTGCTCATAAAGCTTTACACTATATGCCTAATCCCCCTGTATCAAAGCTGTCTTATATCCTTTTACTTCCCAGTTTTGTTTTTGAGACCACCCCTATACCTGTTTTGCTTTATCATCCCGTAGAATTAGTAGTATGATTTTTTTCTCCAAAGTGTAAAGAACTTGTATACATTTCCCAGTACAGACTTCATATAGTGTACCATGGCTTTGGCTATGCAAGTTTAATGTAACATGCATCTTGGGAGTCATTTTGTCCTTTTAGAAGATGCACATCTAGAATTTTCTCAAAATGATTTTTGTGCGTGGAATAAATGTTTTATGAAGACTACATTATTATCATTATAACGAAGTCACGTGCGCATATTTCTATAGTCCGTTTCAGACTGCCATCATTGGACTTAGAATAAATGTGAACTGGTTTTGTTCGAATTTGTCTCCTGTAAACTTGTCGATAGGATTCCTTGTGACTGAAATACTTCAAACCACAGGTAGGGAGATCGGTAGTCACTCGATACTTCAATAACAACAGTCTGTGAAAAAGTGTATCCTTTTTTAACAGGCAAAAAGCAGTTTTCGAGCATTTCCGACAGTACTTTAGGCTTGGTGATATGGTTAGTTGCGTGCCACCGTTCCCCGACGGCGTGATATGCTGTTCATGATATTGACCACTGGTTGTTTAGTCAGTGCTTAAAGGAGCAGCCAAAACGTTTTTCGAGACCATATTTCTTTTGCAAAATGGGTGAAGCCCATTTCTGTTGTTCTCCAGCCGTGATATTGCTCGAATATTGCTAAAAGCGGCGTAAAACCATACTCACTCATCCTTACAACGAGAGCTTACAAACCACATGGACATCATCCTCACTGGTAGTTTGTTGTTTGTTTGTTTGGTTGATATCACGAGCATCGATCTACGCTTTGAGACATGCATCAATCTACTCAGTGAGCCTGACCACCCGATCCTGGCAGTCGCCTCTTACGACAAGCATAGTGGCCCCTCATGCCGGTGTGGCAGAATTAAATCCCTTTCCTAAAATTTCACCCAAGACTGATTCTGTGACAGGGTGACAGAATCACTCTTGGGTGACCTGATCCTAGGACTGACACACTCCAGAGTGAAATTATCCTCGGATCATATCACCTCCTCTCTCAATCAGAATCAAAACACTCCCTTCAGGATAAGATCAATCCCCCTTAGAAATGTCCGTGGGGGGTATTGCCCATGTGGGGAAATGTCCGTGAGGGGAAATGTCCTTGTGGGGTCGAATCAAAACACTTCAGGATAAGATCAATCTCCCTTAGGACCTTTTCTAACCCGGAATACCCGCGTGGAGACAAGCATAGGTTACTGGGGACCTATTCTAACCCGGAATACCCACATGGAGACAAACATAGGTCACTTGGATCTATTCTAACACGGAATACCCGCGTGGAGACAAGCATAGGTTACTGGGGACCTATTCTAACACGGAAAACCCACATGGAGACAAGCATAGGTTACTGGGGACCTATTCTAACCCGGAATACCCACGCGGAGACAAGCATAGGTCACTTGGATCTATTCTAACACGGAATACCCGCGTG
Source organism: Haliotis cracherodii (assembly GCF_022045235.1). NCBI lineage: Eukaryota > Metazoa > Mollusca > Gastropoda > Lepetellida > Haliotidae > Haliotis > Haliotis cracherodii. The sequence continues at coordinate 5,163,722 of NW_027266270.1, forward strand.
GAGACAAGCATAGGTTACTTGGGACCTATTCTAACCCGGAATATCCACGTGGAGACAAGCAAAGGTTACTTGGGACCTATTCTAACCTGGAATACCCACGTGGAGACAAGCATAGGTTCCTCGGGACCTATTCTAACCCGGAAAACCCACGTGGAGACAAGCATAGGTTCCTGGGGACCTATTCTTAACCTGGAATACCCACGTGGAGACAAACATAGGCTACTGGGGACATATTCTAACCCGGAAAACCCACTTGGAGACCAGCATAGGTTACTTGGGACCTATTCTAACCAGTAATCTACTGGGGACCTATTCTAACCCGGAGTCTACAGGGAGACAAGCATAGGTTACTGGGGACCTATTCTAACCCGGAGTCTACAGGGAGAGTACCTCTGAAGTAGAAGCAATAGCATTCAACACTCACGAATCTCTGATGGGCTCAATCTCCTTGTGAAGTCCTCACTCTACAGCTGTCGTGTCTCGCCATCTGAATGAACTTTCTCATTGACATCGGGCATAAAAACTTTCAAATTAAATCATATTCAAATAATGGAAACATGTGAATAATTTGATCTTAACTGTAATCACCCGAAAACTTCCCCGATCAACGAATCCCAACCCTATTTACTGTTAACTACCAATAGAAAATGTATTAATAATACAGGGCCTTAAACGCAAACATTCTAAACGCATTAGCCCCGAATTCAGCTTGGCGAATGTACTGTATAAATCAAAGACACTGAGCCTGCATAACTGGGTTACACAACGCGTATTATTTATTTAACGACCATCTATTGTTTAAAACAAATTGATCAGACATTTATAAGAATTTACCCCATAGCGACGACAAATTTAAAAGGAAGTATTCCGTTCCTATTTAACAACATCTTGAACGTCACGGAAACGTTGTCTCTATTCAAAATAAAGAAAGAAGGCTTCTTCGACAGCCACATCCCAAGGTGGTCATAAACCATGGTTGACAATGATGTCGTTGTGTCGCCTCGTCGCCAGCACGTCATGACAACAGCGATCTGGGTCCGCGCGTACCCAGGGGAACGACGCCTAAGTAGGGTCATCGATCATCCAGTTTCTCTGTGTGGGACTAATTGTGACAAATATTAGGTATTAATGAGACTCGTCCGTTTGGCCTTAATACGAAATGTGATTGCAACTACCAAACGCTTCAAAGAAATGTTATATTTCAAACTCATTCAATTGCCCTGATCTCGTTGTCCCGACGAGGGCTAGTGTGAGCGTAGCGTGGCAATGCGATAAGTGTATATCTAGTTTTATGAGAGATTTCCTGATGGATCAACGATTAAACTCAGGTAGATCAAATGTGTGATGACCTTTACTGTCAGAACACATTGTCATATAAACGCTAAACGCTAAGGTCAGAAAACATATGAACTCACTTATTTGACTTATAATATACCAGTGAAGATCCGGGTTAGAATTGGTCTTCAGCAACCCATGCTTGTCATAAGAGGCGACTACCGGGATCGGGTGGTCAGGCTCGCTGACTTTGTTGATGCATGTCATCGTATCCCAATTGTGAAGATCGATGCTCATGATATCAATCACTGGATCGTCTGGTCCACAATGCAAAAAGATCTAAAAATCTATAAATACTACGAATGGTGCTCATGCAGTCATCCACTAGTTTGCCTGGCCCAAGTACTATTATTACTTACATGCCACCGTTATATATCTTGAACATCGCTGACTACGGTGTAAAATAACATTCATCTATTGTATGCTGACTGTGGCACACAGACACTTAACGCAAGACTCGCCTGAACTGGATTCGCTGTTAATGCTCTAGTTCACCGAAACAATCACACAAATAAACTAAGCGTCGTGGTGAAATATTTATTAGGGAGTTTTCTTTCCGCATTGCGCAAGTCAACGGACCCCATATTATATGACTAACAGTAGACGTCAGTGTACATCGTGCTATATGACTAACAGTAAGAGGTGAGATGAGGTGATGTTGGATTCAACGTCGCGTCCAAGATTATAGCGCATATATAGCGACGTGCATGCACGTGTGTGTGTGTGTGTGTGTGTGTGTGTGTGTGTGTGTGTGTGCTTCTACTAGTCCGGGCTGATGCCGATTGATAGTGCTAGCTCACTGAGATACCATGCCGCAGTTTAACATGGATACCCCACTCAGGCTCGGGTAGAGCAGGCAGACAGGGAAACAACAAGCACCATCTTTTAACGTCTTTTGGTATGACGCGGTCGGGGATCGAACCACCAGGGCAGACCCTGAATGCCAAATACCATAACCTCTCCGGGCTGACGCTCTTCCACTAGACCACGGAGGCGGTCAACAGTAAGAGAAGTCATACACAACGTAACACGGATAAGAAAGTATTGGAGTGTAATTCATGGCCAATTCATACTACATAACTAACATTAGGAGAAGGCGCCTTCCACCGAAGGACTTTTAGTTGACATGAATTACACTGTGACACTTTCCTATCCGTATGACATTGTGTGAACATAAATTACACTCTAATACTTTCTTATCCGTATGACATTGTGTGAACATAAATTACACTCTAATACTTTCTTATCCGTATGACATTGTGTGGACATAAATTACACTCTAATACTTTCTTATCCGTATGACATTGTGTGAACATAAATTACACTCTCACACTTTCTTATCCGTAGGACTTTGTGTGGACATAAATCTATCTGTAAAACTTTTAATATTTTGCATCCTTAAGCTGTTGATATTGTTTGCAAAATCCATTGTGCCTAACGACACATATGATATATATACATATTTACTAAAAACAATCAACATTTTCGAAAAATATTAATTTTCCTCTTAAATTCCTGTTAAATTGATGGCGTGAATGTCACCAACTCACTCATCCAGCCGCTTCATCAGTCATCAAGGGAAGTCGTTTTCTTCACCGATTAATTCATAGCGTCAGAGGCAACATCGAACGCAAATCCGGTCACTTTTTGAGCTGAAGTATATGAATGTAAGAGAGATCGATTTCATTCATACTAGATAATTTCCTTCTTTCATTTCTCTCTACTAAATCATTAATCCAAACAAACGTGTCACAAAAATAGACTGTAAATACTAATACTGGATATTTTAACGCATATTCACTAAGGGCTTCAATGATTTTTTTTTACTAAGTAGATTACAAAACATAGTCGGATTTCTATCAGTTTCTATTCGTTCTGAGCTCCCACAACGTGCTGTTAATTCATGCACATTATGTATGACGAGATTAAAACGTCACGGATAATTCAGACGATCCTTTCATAAACCATTAATTAGATATGATACGTCCCCGTTGGACCCTTCGGCCATAGACGGAAGTGACAGCTCCGCAGTCGGGTAGTGTCGTGTGCAAAACTCTTCGCATTTCATCTCCGATATTTTAGCCGCTTAACTTTGGCGAATTTGACATAATGTGAAAAAACTAGTTGAGGATAAACTATTGACATTTGAGAAACGCTTTCAATCGCCAAGGCGCTTATGTCGGTAATACTAAACCGCCAAGTTCTTGAATTATGTTGGCCCCGTCATACCGACAGGAATCGGCTGCGTATAACCCAATGGATATATTTAGCGCCAATGATATTAATACACACACGCGATTTGATCTAATTAACGCTTTATTAAAGAATGGTGCTATCGATGCATTAGGACAACATTGGAAGCAAATATTTCCAAAGCCTAAACATGAACTGATTCAATTACGACAACTATAAAGGCTGAGATAGATCATTTTAGTTAAAGTTAGATCATTTATTTTATATATGACTCTTGTCTAAGTGTATCTATAAGTTCGTTACCCAGGGTTTGGGAAACATAACCTGGGCAGTCAATGCATAGATATTTAAAAATACTTCATTTCAAATTCATATCCGAATGCGACCCGTGATGATCCGGGGTAGAATAGGTCTTCAGCAACCCATGCTTGCCGTAAAAGGCGACTATGCTTGTCGTAAAAGAAGACTAACGGGAACGGGTGGTCGGGCTCGCTGACTTGGTTGATGCATGTCATCGATCCCAATTGCGTGGATCGATGCTCATGATATTAATCTGGATTGTCTGGTCCAGACTTGATTATTTACAGACCGCCGTCATATACCTGGAATATTGCTGAGTGCGGCGTTGAACAACAAACAAACAAAATCATATCCGAATGTAATTAGTCACATTCTTAATTATTGGAAACGAATGTCCAAATAAGCTTTTTTCTCGCTCGCTTTACGAAAATGCAAACTAGCATAACCTTCAAGTCATGCTCAAGAAATTCAACGTCTTTTCTTAGCCCTGGAAGTCACCATTTGCCATATTTCCTTGTCAAGTAGACAGAGTGACCCTCGGATGGCCTGATGACCCTGTTAATGGCACGTTAGGCGCACCATGCATGAACGAACCCGTGTTGCATTATGTCTTTTCGGGCCTGTAAGTTCTTGACAAGTTGCACTTGTAAACTGAACGAATTTATTTAACTAGAAACACGGATCTGGTGTACGTTCGGCTGTAGCACTGTGAGTAAACGCACCATGGCTTGTGAGCTGAGGGGGTTCAACGTCGCGTTCTCGATTATAGCGCTTTATTGTATTTCCAGTGACCAGCGCTGTTAATCATTCCAGAAGAAACTAACATTTCGTTTGTTTGTTTGTTGTTTAACGACGAACTCAGAAATATTCCCGATATATGACGGTGGTCTGCAAATAAGCGAGTCTGGACCAGTGATTGACACCATGAGCATCGATCCACGCAATTGGGATACGATGACATGTATCAACCAAGTCAGCGAGCCTGACCACCCAATCCTGTAAGTCACCTCTTACGACAAACATAGTCGTCTTTTACGGCAAGCGTGGGATGCTGAAGTCCTAATTTTAACAAATTCCTCGAATTTCGCCAACATTTGTGGGATTCGAACCCCTGTGTGAGAATGTTCAGAAGGCTGTGACGTTTAGAACTATTAACACCTTGTCCTCCAAGTCACTAGACATGTCTATTCATGTTAAAACGTGGATGAGACTCCAGCGGATAATTTTGTCGGTTAAAGACATGCTTACCCTTTTCGCGAACACCTGGTGTCATCACTGATTTTTAGTGGTCCATTCATATAATTTCCACAGCTATTTGCCCCTTACGTCAAGAAGAAGGCTGCTTATTCTCTTGCATTGGCAATTTTGTATTTACAGCACTAGCCGACAGAGATATCATTCCACAGTTCAACTTGGATACCACACTCAGACAGAGTATACTAACCCCGAGCAGACAAGTACTTCTTTTATCCCCTGAATGTCGAGCGCCAGGCAGGGTAACAACAAGCAACTCTCTTAACGTGTTTTGGTATGGCGTGGCCAGTGGATCGAACCACGGACCATCTGCGCCCTGGACAGACGCTCTACCCACTAGACTACTCGTGGAATGGCAGCGGCTACTTACATCATCCACATCGATGTGTTGTGTATGATGAAATATCCCCGTGTTATGGGTTTTCGGACGCCAAAGAAACATTCGTAGTTTTCTCGCTTTATCACGTGGACATCTGTAAAACATATCAACACTTATAAAAGACACCTTTATCTTTTAACAAGCCATAATCCGAGTATTTACAATGTCTCAGTGACGCAACATCCCTCGTTCTAGCCATAAACAAAGCCGTCCGAAAACGCATGATGTCCACAAAGATATTATCCGACGATACTGTATTTGTCAGATGTAAGAACTCTTTTTTTTAGAAAATTAACTGTTCTTGTGAAATGACATATTTACCTAATCTTATGACCTAATAAAGTTAACACTTTAACTCGCTCATGGAAATAGCAACTTTATAAGATCACGTAATGAGATAAACATTATTTAACAAGATTAGACAAATATCCAGTAAATATGAATGCATTCAGTATCAGGGGAGGGGCCCAACAGGGTACTCTTGTAACATGCTACGCTGCTAACAATCAAATAACCATCGAGGATAAATCACCTGATAAATATATGATTGGTTGGTTGGTTGGTTGGTTGTTTAACGCCACACTCAGCAATATTCCATATATATGACGGCGGTCTGTAAATAATCAACTCTGGACCAGACAATCCAGTGATTAATATCAGCGAGCCTGACCACCCGATCCCGTTAGTCGCCTTTTACGACAAGCATAGTCACCTTTTATGGCAAGCATGGGTTGCTGAAGACCTAATCTACCCCGGAATCTTCACGTTTCGATAAATATATCAGGGGTCCAATATCCCGCTAGAACACCGTCTACCAGTAGTAAAGGACCTCGTCTATACTTTTCCTGGAGAAGTCGCCCAGTTCATATCAGCCTGGTTCCCTGGGTATGCTGCGCTGCCGCTACATCCAGGAACCAGGCTGTGTTCATATTTAGCCTGTGAGCACTATTCCCGTACGCGTCCATTCAGCAGAAGTGGTCAACATTTGAGACATGTGTCCATTCGGGCTCTCCTCCCACATTAGACTGACATGACGCGATATTACTGAAAAACTGTTAATGCCCTTTATTTACTCACGTCTTTGGTCACACGATGTGGGCAGATAATTGAAGGACCCTATCTTTATTGCAAAGTCAACTACATCGTTATAGCCCTTTGTAGCTTCGTGTGGTACTTGATTCACTTATAATGACAAATCAGGACGAAAGAGAGCTTCTATTAATCACCCAGTATCTATGATTAAGCGGGTGTTAGCGTTGAATACACCCGCTGTGGGTGATCTAGGATACACTCTTCTCAACAAAGATTACAGTTTGTTTTGAAAAGACAGTTCTTGATCCTTCACAGCAGCGATGACAAATTAATTTTCCTTTGAAAGGAATACCCACATTGTTTAAATACTATCAATAAGGTCCAGCTCGTGAAGAAATCATTTTGGACGACCCCGACTGAAACATAAACTTCCGCACCAAACGTCACCACGCGATAGTCAAGACAATAATTGATCAGTCTTTGTTTTCTGAAGTCTTAAGTTGGTAATTTCTGATCTTTGGCCGTGCATTGTCCCTTAGCTCCAAAGGTTGAACGGTACCAAACCGGTTAGTTATTACCCCGATACCACGGACAGTGAATCACGCGCGAAAACAATGACAGAAACGACCATAATACGTCCGCAGTCATGCGCAAACATGAATATGAGGGCATCTGAGTTTCCGGTGCAGACGCTATCCTGGTGTGTTGCGATAAGTGGTCATGTCTCGCGGACAGTTCACCCTCAGCTCGGCCCTCGCCATCAAACTTAATCGCCTATCTTTCTTTTTCACTAGGCTATGAGTAAGTCAAAATTATTCATGCCTTGGCATAAAAAACATGGCGGGAAGCCACCAGTGTCTGGCCCGTCTGACGTTGTTTTGATTTATCGCTCGTGGCTCGTGGCGCGTGCATTTATTTACAGGTAATTAATCATATCTCTCGTGCCCAGCCACTCTATGACAAGGTTGTCACATTTTCATAGCGGTATGTTCAACTCCGGTGACATTATGAAAACGTGTTCGCGCCATGTTTAGAATAAACGTGTCACCACGAAACCTGATTAGTACTCGCGCAGCGCAATCCCTGCCACCGAATATGACGGACAACTTGGACGGGATTGAGAAAATATTTAGTTATCCGTCGTCACGTGACATTGCTGTCTTGGCTTTGAGGGGGGTCTCCCCGCACACGACCTGCACGTGCATTTCACTATCTATTAGGCGTAAGATTATAATAGGATTCCCCAAGGCTGAGGCTTATAAATACCAGTTCCGGATAATTTCAACTAATTGACCTTGTGGCAAACGAAAGGAAAATTAAATCTAAGGATTTGTTTGTAATTAAATACAAATGGAAAATGTGTGATAATGAGATGAATGAATTATGGTCAACTAGTAATCACAGAGATTTGACCGATGACCACTTGAATGGTCAATCAACATTTCGTCATAATGCCACTGGTCAGTGACACGGGTAATGGCGACCTTGACGAAACAATTAAGGCAGCATTCTGTCACATTACTATCAACAAGGCACTTAGATTTGATTATTTGATTCCCAATACATTTACTTTACTAACGAAACAAAACTGAGATTGTTTTTGTTTTTACGCAATACTTCAAAATAGTAAGACGAGACTGAAACTTTCAAACTTACTGGTTCTCCAAGATATATCTTACTTATTCATCTTTCGTAAATGTTGAAATTTATCAGAGTGCAATATGCGAGAGGGTAAGGATGATAGTACTTTTATCAAGAAAGCATCCGTTTCGGCACAAAACGCTAGCATCCTGGTTGATACAGAGGACCCAGCATCAGTACCAAAACGCCTCATTGAAAGAACAAAAAGTTAAAATCCTTGAATCAGCTGTCTTCATCTGACTACAGCTTCTAAATGCCTCATATAACATAATTACAAGTATTGTCAGAAGAAATTGGATATTATTTCCACGCAAACCGCTATACTCCTATTTATCAAAGACAAAGTGAAGCGTGTATGTCTTCGTATCCCAACTGCGTTGATTGTGATGTTAATCACCGAATTGTCTGGTCCAAACTCATCATTTACAGAGCGCTGTCATACAGTTGGAATATTGCTGAGTACGTCGTTAAACAACAAAGATAGACATGGCAGTGGGCGCAAACAAGGCGACTGATATGGACGCACCCACCTAAACCTTTCTGTATCATATTATTCACAGTGATTTTAAATAATAAATTAATATATCACATAGGATGCCCCCTTATCAATTGCATAAAAATCACGATTCATTGTTCAAAGAGCAAAGTTCGCTGGATTGCACTTACATATTATTCTTCCATGTATCTATATAATAAAACAATGACATACACACACCATACTTAATAATTCATTTAAATCCCGTGTTTAACTTTTAAAATACCCATAATATTTCAACTAGATATATATCTGTCAGGATATGTATGTATGTATTAATCGAGCCTAAATTCATAGTTTAAGCTTAATTGATGTTGTAACGGCCAAGAGCAAGCACAAAACATCTATCCCGTAGCCTCGTGCCTTCGTCGCCCGAGACCCTGCCTTGTTCATTGCACCAGAGTGACAGGTTCACGCGCAGGAGTCGGACCGCCTCTCCGATCGATTTCATCTCTCACTCACGTTCTTTGTCAATATCACACGCCAGGCTAGAGTAACCTCCCTTTACCTTATGGCCGTGCACATATCGCTGTTGACTATCTGCACAGCAAACGTCTGTCCCCGAAAATAATTTACCGAATTGTTTTGATCAAATGCGAATTTGAAATTACATTGTTATGTGTGTTTTTATATACAGATGAGATACATAACTGAAATTAGTAACCATTTCAGATGAATTCACCGGGAGTATAAAGCAATTAACATACATGTGTGAATTTCACGGCATATTTATTTGAACATGTTTTCCCCCTGACCTTATAAAAACATTGACTATACTATGACAATGTCACCCTAATGGGACATAATGAAATTAATATTCTTAACAGGAACAGTAATTTTTAATATCTAAATTGAAATGGTCCTATCCGCTCATATGCAGAGACAAACAAAAATAGAGCGTTAAATACGAATATTAAAATAATTATTCTTTTTTCAGAGAGTCCAGTACCGCATGCTGCAAACCATTCATTCGTGATGCAACTCTACCGCCTTTCACAGAAAGGTTTACTTATTATCTAAATGGAAATCATGTGCAAATAAACACGTCATAGTTGGAAATGTGACAGCTGATAGAATTTTCGGACAGTAATCTAAAGAACACAAACCTTACCAATCCAACTATAGTAATGAAACAAACAACTGTTTTCAAAATAATTATTTGTGTTTCAACAAAATATAATAGTCGAGCCTCCAGCGCCATCTAGGTGGCTGAATGTGGCTGCATCAGGATCATTCCCCACACATATCTGTAAGCCCTGCGTGTTCGGAGTGATGTATACTTGTGGACTGTCTAACGAAAGTCGTTCCAACATAAAAGGAACTTGAACTAAATATATAAATGTTTCTATATCAGCAGTATATTATAGAAATCCCCAAGCCAATGAAAGTGTTGTACACGAAGTCCAGACATGCCTATAACAACTGTAACAAGAAATAATTTTTACTTAGGAATTTGTGTTTAGGAATTTATCTATTGTCTACTATAATACTTAAAATAAAAGAATAAAAAATAAACGCATACATATTCTTAACACTAACAGTTGGTACTGGAGTTTGTTTGTTGTTTAACGCCGCACTCCAGCTATATGACGACGGTCTGCAAATAAACCACAATCAAGGGTTCCTGGCGTGCCCAGGGGACGCAACTCTAGATCTGCACAGCGAATCGCGGCGCCTTAGACGACTGGGCCACCCATGCCCCCGGTTTGTAAATAAACTGGATTAGGCAATCCAGTCGATGATTGCAGGAACACCGTCTTTGTTTGTTTGTTGTTTAACGCCGAACTCAGCAATATTCCTCATATATGACGGCGGTCTGTAAATAATCGAGTCTGGACCAGACAATCCAGTGATTGATATTATGAGCATTAATCCTCGCAATTGGGATCGATGACATGCATCAACCAAGTCAGCGAGCCTGACCTCCCGATCCCGTTAGTCGCTTCTAACGACAAGCATAGTCGTCTTTTAGGGCAAGCATGGGTTGCTGAAGACCTATTCCACCCCGGATCTTCACGGGTCTGGTATTGGAGTAGCAACGCGATGGAGGTGCGCAAGCGAATGTCATCCCAAAACTTGTCGGTACACCTAATTGCCTCTTGTTCCAACGCGTTATTGACACTTGTCAACATGTACACATAGTGTGGATATCTCATTCTCACGTAACTTACCTAAAGGTGACCGGAACAGATAGACTCCACTTGAACGGACCCCGCTAGTCCGGAAACCTCATCATCCGGGCCATTACTGTTGGAGACGTCACAAAAAAACAAACAAGCGACGTTACTGACTGATTGATGACATCGTGAACGGTGGCGCCGGATTGAGGGGGTGTAGTGAGATGATGTAGAAGAAGATGCCGTGATGGGGACAGCAAGGAGGTGACAAGAATACACTGAAACAATAGTATAGCATCATCCACTTTTAACTCACGGAGATATTTGTACGGAGAAGTTTATAAGTTTGTTTGTTTTTGTTTAACGCTGAACTCAGCAATATTCCAGCTATATGACGGCGGTCTGTATATAATCGAGATGGACCAGACAATCAAGTGATTGACATCATGAGCATCGATGACATGCATCAACCAAGTCAGCGAGCCTGACCACCCGATCCCGTTAGTCGCCTCTTACGACAAGCATGGGTTGTTTGTTTATAAGTACTGGACATAAGTGGAATAAATGTGTCGATGTTTACAGTGATATGATGGAAGATGTTTTATCTGATGATGTCCACTTGACGATATTCTAACATGAATTGTAATTAGATCACCGATTGCATTACGCGAAGATATTCTGTGTTTCTTTGGAACTTTATACCATCTTCCAGTGGTCGGGATACGGGGTCCGGGAGATTGTGTTAAACTGCGGCATTTAACCTCAGTGGGCTAGCGCTCGAAAACCGACATAAGACACACACATGCAAGCACATACACACTACACACATACACATGCACACACACATACATACAAATGCACGCACATATACATACTCTCACACATCCATCCACGCACACACTCACATATATACACGCGAAAACATGCACACACACATACAATGAACGCACACACACATCACACAAACGCATACACACACACCTCGCACCTTCAGTAAGGAGTTTGTAGACACGGTGACTGCGATATTAACTGTGGTAGACAAAGATACGTAAACCATTATTCGGAAATTAATTTACTAAATCGTTCCAAATAACATAGATTTTTTTTGTATCCGGAATTAAAGTTCTAACAAAATACTCGTGTGTTGACATGTTCACACAGAACCCGGAATTGACGATGTAATAACATGTTTAGTAACTTCCGACTCGTGAAGATGCGGGGTAGAATAGGTCTTCAGCAGCCCATGCTTGCCATAAAAGGCAACTATGCTTGTCGTAAGAGGCGACTAACAGGATGGGATTGTCAGGCTCACTGACTTGGTTGATGCATGTCATTGTATCCCAATTGCGTAGGACGATGCTCATGATATCAATCTCTGGATTGTCTGGTTCAGACTCGATTATTTACAGACCGCCGTCATATATCTGGAATATTGCTGAGTGCGGCGTTAAACAACAAACAATCAGTAGCTGTTTCCATGGTAACAGTTTTTTCTGTTCCCTTTTGATTGCTTCCTCTGCCTCTGTAGTCATACATTATGAACCCACTTCACAAAACAATCTTGGGTGTACCGCTATCGCAAATCCATGTTTGAGTATAGAAGAAGCGAAAGTCGTTGTGTGAAACGGACCCGATTTGCGCCCTTCTCGAACAACATGCAATGTTCTTTAACCAAATTTTCATAAAGTATTTGTCAGGTGGATATATATGGTGCATATAATATTGATTTGAATAACTGAATGACACAACAGAGTTAGTATTAAACTGAAAAGGGAGCATGTTATTGGTTCAACGGTATCCTACGAGCCAGCTTGATGTATGTGCGGTACGTATATACGTGTAACATCGACCATGGATGGGGTCGCTTGTGATCCATGCTCACTACCTAATAACGACATAACAAAACGCACCGTGGGGCAGACACAGGCGAACACGTGCCCGAACCAGTCTGAGCGTCTATCTGCATCCCTCCTCTGAATCCAACAGTAAAACCGTTATATATTAATGTTGACACCGCTCTTTTCGACAAGTGAAAAGAGTGAAGCTAATTCAGTTGTTTCATGGCTTGACACGACCATAACAAGCGTGACCGCCGCTCCAAAGAAGACCGCATGCAGGAGAGGATTGAAACATTGGCGTAATTCTTTAAAAAATGACGTTTTCCACCTCAGCTTAAATAGAGAGTAAATGATAACAATTTTCTTAGACAGGAGATAATTATTGAGGTTACCGAACAGTCTCGCCTTTTTTGTTGCCAATTCTAATCAGACCTCGGGAAGGCATTTGCACATAAATATTTTTTAACGAATGTGAAATTTGCGTTTAATTTTTTTTTTTTTACCTTTTTAGATTTTATCAGACGCAACTCAATATTATTTATTTTCAACTTCAATATATCTCTCTCTTCGTTTTGAACTCTTTACATTACCTTTATTAATTTAATTGATAATCCGTCGCAAGACAACGCTTGATGGAAATATCAGCCAGAAGCCATTGAAATGATATCTTTTACAAATTATAAAACAGAATAACTGAAGGGGATTAATAACATCATATACCTCGCATAGGTGAATCGTGTCATCTCGCCCGACAAAAAACATCACGAACAAAATTAGTTCTATATGACAAATACCGAAGCTCAACTTGGATCCTAACAGAGTGTCTCATTATATCCGAGGCTCCATAGGTGCAACATAAGCGAAGCAGCGCCCGAGGACTTTCCGAATGTCTTTGAGCGTGTTCGCTGAGGCGTCCGATCGGCCCCTATTTCCCTGTCGATGTGATATGAAAGGAACCTGGTCGACGCGCAGGTAAATTAAAGGGCAGCGTCTCCTTTGATGTGCTTGGGCAGGGGTTACATGTAGTAATTAGGGGGTAGTTTGGCAGAATCCGAGTTTAAGCTTCATTCCTGTGAATTATCGTTTAGATGATCACATTGCGCGTTTAGACAGTCTCCGGACCACGGTTTCTGCCTCTGATTGGGTAAATTAAGACATCCAGGGAATGCAGAGTTATCTTCCCAGAAATTTGGGAACCAATGCGCATTCGCAGAACAATCCAGGAGACGATAGGAGATTCACCCACGGTTCTTGAAATGTCGCCCGCTCAATGTGTCCAACCTCACAGAATGCATGGAGGAGATACATGTGAGCTATGACGTTTTTCAATCTCAGAATGACCTCCACTGAAAGGTGTTAATCATTCCAGAGGAAACTAACATTTCGTTAATTTCGCTCACATTTTGTGGGATTCGAACCCCTGTGTGAGAATGTTCAGCAAGGCTGTGACGTTTAGAACTATTAACACTTTGTCCTCCAAGTCACTAGACATGTTTATGTTAAAACGTGGAGACTCCAGCGGGATAGAGGTCTAGACGTTGTAGTACGCGACGTGTCTGAGACGGAGGCAACGTCCCCGTTTAATGAGGGTGATCAAGCGGCTATATTGTTCTCAGCATAACTTTTGAGTCGACTGCTGGCTCACTTGATTCACACTTTCTGGGGCGGCAAGTTCTTCCCAGCCTAGTCTTGGTGTCCTTGAGTATAATTCGTGCGACAATACCCTGTGTCTGCTTGTACTACTCTGGACTGATGCCGATTTTATAGCGCTAGCCCACTGGGATACCATGCCGCAGTTTAACATGGATACCCTACTCAGGCACAGTATACTGACTCTGAGCCGACCAGTCCTTGTTTTAGCCCCTTGATGCCGAGCAGCAGGCAGGATAACAAAAAGTACCAACTTTCAACGTCTTATGGTACAATGCGGTTGGGGATCGAACCATTGGCCTTTGCTCGCAGGGTTGACACTCCTTCCTGTAGGCTACGGAGGAGGTCACATGTTGAGAAAACACGGCCTTGACATGAAACCACAAAACGAGTGTTTCTCTAAATAATTGTTGGCACTTCACTTGTAACAGTACCAATTGACCATTTAGGGAGCTTCCATTTGGTTTGCGCGCGCGCATGTGTGTGTGTGTGTGTGTGTGTGTGTGTGTGTGTGTGTGTGTGTGTGTGTGTGTGTGTGTGTGTGTGTGTGTGTGTGTGTGTGTGTGTGTGTGTATTTTCAAACATTCTATTTATTTACACTATTAACACAAATGTTTGGCGTTTAAGCATTTCCCACAAACCAAACTATTCATTTTGTTACTACTGCCAATAAATTATTCATTTTGGGCATATTTCTGAACAAACTATTCATATAGCCCCTCCCCCATAACAGAAATCAAAAGGATGCTCCCGCATGAAAAGATTAACCCTGAAGTTAAGCTAAAACAGAAATGTAGAACAGTCGATAACTGGTAACACTGGGACAGAATCAATGTATTACTGACGGCATGGCTATATCTACTGTGCAATGACATTATACATCGAATAATTACAAATACATATTTCATGTATGGCACACTCATTCTTCGCCATGACATTGGTTGATGCACCTAACCGTTACATCTAAATCGAGTTTCACCTCTTTTAGGTGTCGTTCCATAAGGAACGTATTTTCATGAAACAAAATCAAATATATTTCTCACGGCAAGCTGAGATATTACACTCAACTATTGATAGGGTTATTTCACATTATTTCACCCTGGACAAAGCAGACAACAGACATCCGTCGCTTGTTTATTCTAACTTGATATTCAGCTGGAAATGTTTTATTTCAACACACTATAAAATACTATTCGTATGACAACATCTCAAATGAATCGGTCTCCTTTCTGTAAGCCGAAGGCAACTCGTACCCAAACATTTGAAATACGAAAATACTAGACAAATGCACATGATTTGCGTTTCTGAGTAAAATCTTAGGCAATTAATTGTTATTTTTTGTTTAAATGTCACTAAATAATTCAATTTCATTTACCCACCTCCGGATCCGCGTATGGTACTCATATTGATGAATGATATGTGAGCGTGTATATGTGCGTTGGTGAAAGATTCTCTCTTAACATTTGCGGTTTGTGGTATAGTTTGTATCTAAAAAGATAACAAAGTATTTGTCATAATTGTTCACAAATTGAAATATAGGAAAATCGTAAATATCTATGTAAACCTTTTAAGAGCAAAGGCTGATGTGACACCCGTGTGACAGGTTTGTTTCGCTGGGAACACTTGTGCTCAGACGGAGCTAAGTTCATAAAATGACCACACGAGTCGCCTTTAAGTTTGTGTCGAAGTGACACGAGTTGTCACGAATGTCATTGTAACTAAATAAGTCTTGGTTTCATTTGAAGATAGACAACTGTCGAGTTTATGGTATCATATGATGAATGATATCACTAACTTACTACTTACATTTGTATCGTAACCTTACTTTCCATAGTCCCAGCCTTCGTACAAACTATTGTTGCTTGAACTTTGTTAAGAATGAATTTCAAAAATATGTTTGCGGTATTAATTCAACAATCACGTAAATATCAGTTCTGTTGCTCAGATACCCTTATCCAATAAGGGCTAAAACACCCCCCACCCCCAGACCCCCGAACCCCGACCCCCGATAGTTTGTCGCGTTAGGTTTTCCCTTGGCATTCATCGTCCAGGGAAATAGAGGATGCGTGTGTTTTTTTCCTTTGTTTTAGGCAGTCAGATGCCAGCTTTTTGTAACGACTCAGTTGTATTGTCAAATTAGTGACATTGACACAGTTTTGGGAACAGTTGTACTAATGTTGGCCTTTGCGATAAATAACAGCGACATATTCCATATTCAATAGAAATCTCTGCTAGAAGCAGAGTCGATTGTACGATTCCGACTATATCATGAGCATGTGCTTATGAATTACTATCAAATAGTGATGACACATGTGTTAGGTCGGGTAGTCTAGTGGTTAAAGCGTTCGCTCGTCACGCCGAAGACCCGGGTTCGAATCCCGACATGGGTACAATGTGTGAATATGTGTAATATTGCTGGAATATTGCTAAAAGCGGCGTAAAACCAAACTCACTCACTCACTGTTCGCGAAAAGGTGAGTCAATTGTTTGCCTGAAAAACACGGGAACCTTTGGTTCAAGTCAAAATAGGGAATTGCATCGGACATCAATTTTGTCACTGATGTCTACCATAAACAATAAAAACACGAATGAAAACATATTCACAATATGGCGGTCATTATTATTCTCCATTTGGAACTGGCCGTTTGCATTCGTTTTCGAGATACAGATGCCAGATATGCACGAAGTACAGAAGTCTAACCTACCAGATAAACCTATTGAGAACCTTGACCAACGTCAAGTACTAGGTTAAAGTGTATTATGTGCCAATTGATGCTCGGATGTCCTTTGAATAACGAGTGAGGTGGCCATGACAAGAAGAACGCGATTCTATGAAGGACACCTTTTGCACTTAAACCCTGGATATTTCTTTTGAGATACCATCCACAGAGTTGCCAAGTAAGCTTTTGTCCGTTCAGGACATCTTTGACCAGGACTGTACCCCCTGTCACTCCACACCGTAAAATGACCAAAGCCTTTCAGCGAGTACAAGGACCCACGACCACAGAGTCACCAAGGCGTAGTCAACGGCTATTGTAGTTCTACGATACAGCACGAACGTATTCCGTCAAACATACCATGAAGAAAATAATATCCCCATCAAAACTATACAGGTCTATAAAAGATTAGCAAGTCTAGATTTTCTGGTCTCCTTTCTACTATATCAAAATAATTTTGTTCTTAAACTATTTTGTTTCAGAGATTTTAGATTTAGTGTTTGTGTTTGTCTATTATGGGAGGTAACACAGGCGGTTTAAATAGATCCCGTCCCTAAATATCAAGTGTTTTTGTTAATACGCTTGCGTCAGCCTACGCATACGCCGCAAACCCCCTGAAGACAGTGTTACATGGTCCGTGTAACACACACACACACACACACACACATTCCTCCTTGTACAGTATCCCTAGGCCTTGTATTCCTTCTTGTCCAGTATCCCTAGGCCTTGTATTCCTTCTTGTCCAGTATCCCTAGGCCTTGTATTCCTTCTTGTCCAGTATCCCTAGGCCTTGTATTCCTTCTTGTCCAGTATCCCTAGGCCTTGTATTCCTTCTTGTCCAGTATCCCTAGGCCTTGTATTCCTTCTTGTCCAGTATCCCTAGGCCTTGTATTCCTTCTTGTCCAGTATCCCGTGGCCTTGTATTCCTTCTTGTACAGTATCCCGTGGCCTTGTATTCCTTCTTGTCCAGTATCCCTAGGCCTTGTATTCCTTCTTGTATAGTATCCCTAGGCCTTGTATTGCTTCTTGTACAGTATCCCGTGGCTTGTATTTCTTCTTGTACAGTATCCCGCGACCTTGTATTCCTTCTTGTACAGTATTTCGTGGCCTTGTATTCCTTCTTGTACAGTATCCCTAGGCCTTGTATTGCTTCTTGTACAGTATCCCGTGGCCTTGTATTCCTTCTTGTACAGTATCCCTAGGCCTTGTATTGCTTCTTGTACAGTATCCCGTGGCCATGTATTGCTTCTTGTACAGTATCCCGTGGCCTTGTATTGCTTCTTGTACAGTATCCCGCGACCTTGTATTCCTTCTTGTACAGTATTCCGTGGCCTTGTATTGCTTCTTGTTCAGTATTCCATTTCCCTGTATTCCTTCTTGTACAGTATCCCATGGCCTTGTATTGCTTCTTGTTCAGTATTCCATTTCCCTGTATTCCGTCTTGTACAGTATCCCGTGGCCTTGTATTGCTTCTTGTACAGTATCCCGCGACCTTGTATTCCTTCTTGTACAGTATTCCGTGGCCTTGTATTGCTTCTTGTACAGTATTCCATTTCCCTGTATTCCTTCTTGTACAGTATCCCATGGCCTTGTATTGCTTCTTGTACAGTATTCCATGGCCTTGTATTCCTTCTGGTACCATGTCCCGTGGCCTTCTATTCCTTCTTGTACAGTATCCCATGGCCTTGTATTCCTTCTTGTACAGTATCCTGTGGCCTTGTATTGCTTATTGTACAGTATTCCATGGCCTTATATTCCTTCTGGTACAGTATTTCATAGCCTTGTATTCCTTCTTGTATAGAAATCCTTAACCTTGTTTACCTTTTTGTAAGTACAATTCATTGTATTGCCAGCAGAGTATTACCCCTAAATACGTTTTCTTGTCCCCTTCAAGCAAGTGAATATATTTTTCAATTTCGATTTGATTTCTCTAACGGAAGCAAACTGACACCCATTTATTCTGTTAAATATCATAATTAGATGGGGCTGCATATCGACTAGATAAAAAGATCATTCAATTAATTTATAAATTCATAATGAACGTGATTAATACAACATGTGCACACACTAACAAGGAAAATATGAATTTATTTAGTGTACCGTTCTTTCTTCACGGATGATAATTTTGTAGCAGTAACAATGTGAAGCAGCAGCGAAAACAAGTTTAATTATAGAATTTAAATTGGATATTGTATTAAAATAATTTACATCCGTAAAAATAATGTCTCCTTTTAAATATAAAGGATAATGTTTGAATCCTAAATAATTGTAAATGTAAAATAAAAACAAACCATATTTTCTGTTTCATTTTTATCAGATTGCGTTTATACATCAAGTCATACAAACAAACGCCATATGCATGTCATGTAGCGTTGAGCTACAACGAAAGAACATCAATGTATTTGTTCCATGGAAAGCATATGTATCGAGGTTTGTATGTACGTATTGTGTTAATGAGTTATGCGAGGGATTCACATCTGTTACTTGACAGAAGTGAATGAATGCATAATTAATATAATTGAATAACACAACAATTGCTTTGGTTACCATAGGGGTTGTTACCCTCCCCCCCCCCCCCCCCCCCCCCCCCCCCCTTTCACAACATTGCAGCGAAATGGAAATATGTCATTATGCAGGAGTATTTGACGACGTGTTACCCAACAGAGTTCTCTCAAACCGGCAACTTCTTGCAGGCAAGATATAATTATTCTTTCAAAACTGGCATTTTTGGCAGACAAGATATAGTTTTTAAACCGTGTTTTGGGACGTAGTTGACTGGACATCTTGTAAACTCAAATGGCACCCCCGTCCGACCTTTTCCTTTACAGGTGACCTTCTGGACACAGGAACAAAACACAAACTTTAAAAAGATGCAAGTATCAATTTTTTCATGAGGTTATTCGAAACCTATTTCTACGAGAAAGCGATACATAATATACAATTTATATGTGTTGTATAAAAAGGTTAATTGGTAATTTATATGAAAGTCAGAAAGCCTGAAACAATTGTTTACGATTCCGATTGGACAACATTCCGATTGTGTCACCCCACAGTCTTCAAAAGAAATCACAATGACCCCAATATGAATAACGAGGAATAGTTTGTCTTCGTTTGGGGTTGGCCAAATATATTTGAAACAGTTCTGCAATATTTGACCCTCTTTATGATAATATCGTTTATATCCGTGTGATTTGACTCCAATGGTGCCGAGAGGCGGACACGGAATCTTGCTTAAATCTTAACAAGATTGGCTCCTAAATAACTCAAACTGACCCCCGAATTTATTCCTAAATCATTCAACCAGCATGTATTTCATATTTATGAGTATGGCAAATTAATGTATCATTTGGGGTCGCTTCATCACAGATGGATTACTACCTGTTCGGCTTCACGGAGATGACTTTTGATTTGGAAACTGGATTAGAAAATCTCTTTGATCCTACCGCTACACGTGACCAGCTCGCGCTGGTCAGTCGCGAGATGTAGTTTGATTGAAAAACGGAAGCTGACCAATCGTGAAATTAACGCCGGATATTGTTCTGACCTGTGGGCTAATTTTCAGAGAACTGGACAGAGTTAGCCTTTAACGCTCGTTCATCTCAAGTTTGCCAGGCAGAAAATTTTCGGCATATGAAAACAGTCTCAAGCGATAAAAGGTGCTTTCGGTTGTGATAATTGTGTGTATCAGAGGTGAAATTGACCATACTTTGCGCCAGGAATCAGTCTCAGAATTTATTGCGATAGACAATTCGCAGCAAAGGGCTTTTAGAGGCAAACATTGGGTTTGGAAGAACGTCTGATTCTTGGGACAAATGAAATAGCCGGATCGCGTTTCCATGGTAAACCCAGAAAGGCTGAAAAAGTCGCCTCCCGCATTTGCCTCGATCAATTCCAAACCAGGCAGATTTGAGTTAACTCCGAATCCTGCCTGACCAACACTGGGGGAAAGAATAGCAAATAATCCTCGCCCGTGGCGCTATCAAATTGTTTTGCAAGAAGCTTAAACTGACAAATCGTCAGTAAATTGTTGAAATATTCTTGAAGCCAACAATAATGGCGATTGTTTTAGACTTTTAATGAAATAGGAGGCAGTGTGTTATTAACGGTACTTTTAGCAATATTCAAATAAACTTTGATTTGAAATTTGACTTGACTGGCTTTATACACATATTATGTGCATTGTTTCCTTAAACGTCCTTCGTCATTTTATTTTATATATAGTTGTTTACACAAAGTATCACTGACTAGACTGATTATACTGAATATAAAAGTTTAGACATTCTGTGTATAACAAAAGCTTCTACATCGTGCCAGTGATATCATTTTTCTTCGCAGATTCATAGGAATCATAAAGCACGGATGAAAAAATTAGACGAGTCGAGAATTGATACATTGGAATGCGAAGGCGATATATGGACATCCAGCTTTAAGAAAAATAGTCAAACGGGTCTTATTCTTTCTTCAACATTTGTTTTGAAACACAAAGATATTGGAACAAACTCCATGTTGGACAATATACAATCTTAAAACCTCTTGAAATGCCCTATTCAAAATGACACTTCCAGGAAGTACATCAAGAACTCCAAGACAAGAATTGGAAAGTTTCAATCATGTCTTTCATCTATACATTGGCCTGGTTGGTAACGCTGCCATTAATCATACTGAAAACCACCTTATCAGTGTCGCTCTGTATAATTCCCGTTGTAGTTTCTACAGGTGCGTGCCGTCTAACGGAAACTAAACGATGGCGAATAGTATGTAAGTTTTAATGCTGTTTGACCGTCTCCCAGGACGGTTGCTGGTGATTAAGAATGCAAGCCGCGCTCTCTGAAACACGCGCCTGAGGACGATAATGACGGAATCGCATGGTCAAATTTAACCCCTATTCGCACAATTCGAACTGGTGACTATACGTACGGACAGACACGAGAGTTGTATCTGAGTGTGCGACTCTCGGGTAGGGACGGGCGTGATTTGCTGTACCTGATTTCAGAGACCCCCCCGCAAAGCTTCCATAACGCCAATCACTGTAGTATGCTGATAATAGCCAAATTGAAGCCTACAAGATGAAAGTTCAAGCAAATCACCATTCCGCTGTGAGAAGATTCCAAACAGTCACTCACAGTTTTAATTAGAATGAAATAATGTCATGCAAGATTTATTGAATATTTGGTATAAAACCTTTCTCCGGCTGTAAGATGCATCGAAAAACAACCATTTTCTAAATTACCTCCACCGAAACAAATTTCCTGACGGCATTCATACTAACTGCGCAATAAACTGGCAGGATTTTCTGGAGTTTATTGCGAGACAGCAATTTGAAATATACTGAGAGCACCGGTTCTGTGAGAGGTGTGGAAACATAAATATCTAGGAATCAATTTCGGGTCGTGTGTTTAACACAAGAAGCAAATAAACTCGAGCTCCGACATGAACTGTAAGCGTGGCTCGGGTCAAATGTTTTGTTCACAAGTTATGAAAATTATTCCGCATCATGAATTTCTAATATTACTACCAGCAAGAAGAAACTGTCGATTGGACACGCATGGCAATAATGCAACTATTTCCAGAGTTAGACAAATGTAAAATTTATCTGAATACGCATTTTACGATTTTCGGAGAAGCCATAGACAAAAAGCGGTCGTAAAGTGACGACCACTTACAATTTAGTAATATTATTGGAACTTTCATAGTATTTTGACGTATTAATAGTTTCCTGCCTGTCCTGGTTCTCCAGTCATTCACACAATCCATGCATCCTTCAATCTGTATACCCGAACGGGTACCCGACCTTTCACCTGAGACTTTACATAAGCCTGTCTGGAATCATATTTGGTAAATAACGGAATAAGTAGTCACCCTGTCTGATTGAAACAATCACCTTAACGTCTTTGAATGCGGTGTGTAATGTCTGGATAACAAACGTCACTATTCACTCGAAACGTACGAGCAGGACATCATATGGTTTGATCACAAATGAACATCATTGTTGTTCAATATATTCTGTTCAAGGTGGCATGGAGACTAACGGCATTCTCTTTGAATTAAATGTTGACTGCATCCACGTGTACTTACAGGTACACAACAGAAACATTTCAACAGCTACCTCGCCTGTTTTCGAACCTACTCAGCTGAAATAAATTGCCATTTATTTCTTAGAGTTAATGATGGCTATTATTGTATACATATAGAATATGAAAAGAACTCCCGTGGAATACCAATTTTATGAAACGAGTGAATAATTCTGGTGTCTGACGAGCAAAAGAGGAGCGAGTTTAGTATTTTATTTATTACTTGCCGTTTATAACCACGTTTTTAGAATTTCACTGTCATTCGTGAATATAGGCAGACATCTACGCGATGCACAACATAATCCAATTGAGTTTAACAAAACAATACTTCAAACCCGTCAAAAGTTGACACATTAATTTAATACCATACGGCAGCCCACTTTTAGAATATAGGGTTCTGTTCTACAAAGTTATCGGAGCTAAGGTTATCCATAACTCCCACATACATAGACGTACCACTGACTTGGAACGGGGCCTTGCACCACGAAGTTTAACAACACGTCACAATACCCTATGACGTAATTTGTGGAATTTTGTTGCAAGATCCACCAGCGAAACAATGCCATGTGACGTCAGCCTAGCAAAAAGCTTGCTTGGGTCATCGAGCGTGCATAAGCTCATCTCTTTTATCTCTATGTCGTTGAATAAGCCCAGGGATGCTGAGAGTTTGTTGGTGAAACTTTGTGTGTAATACAGCTGCAGGTTTATTAAACAGGTGATCTCTTCACGGGCAAGTAATAAATGTTTTTTCCCACTTGTCCTGTACATTATTTTCCCTTTGTAATATTTCAACGTGAACAATATTTAATGTTTTGGACACAATTCGATTACTTGGATGAGAAATTTGTAATATGATCGCCATCCCATGGACGTATCAGTTCCGCACATTTACAACGTGATACAGTTGAGTTTTTGTTGTATTGCTCGGGGCAAATAAAATGAACAATTGAGCATGTAACACATGGTTGTGGATATATTTTACAATTATATTTCAATATATGAAACGATGTGAACGTTGGAATTATAGTTTAATTAATCGTTTTACGCATTGCATTGTTACGGGTAAGCATGGTGAAATTGAAGCAAAACATATTATTGTGAAACGGTTATAGTGTACGCAAGAATCGTTCACCATATTATTGATGTTTAATGTTAAAACCTATTTTATTTTAAAATTTATCCTGAAATATTAAAAATAAAAAGGGTACCATCCAAGATATGTTCTTGTTGTGACGTACCTTGTAGAGCATTGCCAACCATTGTTCTGCTTTGTAACAATAGAAAATGAACTCTTTCATTTATTGGGTTGTTGCTGAGACATTTGCACAGGCTTACACTAGGTACAGGTTGAGGTAGGTCGGGTAGGTCACTGGTTAGGTAACTGACGTGGATCACCCGTGGACGGAGTTTGATTCTTGTCAAATACATCCTTCTTGAAGCCAAATGGTACATTTGTTGTATAGATTTGCGCGGTGCCAAAATGCGATGATCGGGGTTCGAATCCCATTATGATTCTTGTTATGGTTTTTCATCTCTATACCAGTTGCCCTGAGTTTCTTCAAGGAGGTACACGCCTACGGCTTGCGTCACATTAGCCTTTCCCTCCACATGAAGCTGACACGCCATCTCATAACTGAAATATTGCTATAACAGGCGTTAAACCATCTCACCCACTTGTATGGACATACATATGGCCATAACAGTAATCGTTCGGAAAGCGTGTTAGTCGGGGTCCGGACTAACGGATTTTTACTTAATCAGAATCGACGCTGTTAGTAGGCAATCAGAGGAGTTGACTAAAAATGACACATCGCTTGTCAACGTGATGGGAGATCCTTACCCATGCTACATTCTGTACACGGAATCTTCACGCCTTCTCCCTCACTGGCACTGGGATCTGTTTCAGCTGATATTTGAGACGTTCCTGACGTTGACGTTTTCAAGTTATCTGGTGATTTCCAGGCATGCTGACCAGACCGAAACCATCACATGCTCTTTATGCATTCGGTGTTCTAAGAGAAAAATCATGGACGTCTTCAGATACCAACGTTACACGCATACGTTGTTTGCTCTTTAAGCCTGTTTTAAACCTTTATGATACGTACAAATATATTTATTTTCGCTTTTCAAGTGCTTGTGTTGTTCTGTATATGAGATTGGTGGTATTTTACGCTCAAAAATCTACTTTCTATTGATTGCTAAGTTAAACATATTCCATGGACTTGACCTTCCTGAAACTTATGGCCAACTTTCACGGAATATATTCCTGCTTCTATGCTAAGAAAGAGAGTTTGATGAATGATTATTTTTCCTTTATGTGAGCATTGATTTTTTTGTTCATTGATATTTATATTTTGCATTAAAAGACGCAATATGGCTTTCTACAATGACATGAAATTGAACCTTGGTCATAAATTCCATGATGAAAAAAAAACAGATTGCAGAATAGGCCAGCACCATTCAGGCTAGAACTATGTGACTGAAAGCTGAACGACAATGAGAGTTAAATTCATGAAATCATGCGAGTTTGCAATTTGTATGTAACTTATTCATAATTTCTGCGAGTGGACATATGGACAGTATTGGAAATAGATACAATTAACAGATGTTTCCATTAAAATAGGAGCATCATAAATTTACTCATATGAGGCCAGGAAAAACATCTGTCTTTATGAGAAATTAAATCAATGAAATGAAAAGTGAAAAGTGATAATTTATGTACTTAATAACGTTGTAAAAACAGAAATGTTTAAATCTAGCAACTATAGAATATCAAAGAAAATGTTATTGCATTTCAAATATAGCCACATGGAATATTCCATTCAGACTGGACTTTATTATTCGAAACTTTGTCTGTTTTAACTTTTTGCTGTTTTTTTTATTTTCTTACAGATTTTGCGGAGAATGATTAATCAAATTTGGCCATATTTTGGAAGTTTTAATTGAAGCTTCAACAAAGGTCTTTGCCTGACCGAGATGGGGTATGTTCAGCTCAAACAGGCTCCCTTCATAAAACATCAACGTTGCGTCACAACAATATTCAATATGACAATTGTATTTGTTACAACCGCAAATTTCTGGCATTGTGGTTTTGTAAATTTACCCGCAAGACTGTTTGCACAAGCGATTATAGAGATGTTTAATACCAGAAGGTGTACAATTAGACAGAACGAAACCACACGGTGTTCCAAAAGACTTGCAAGAATGATGGATTTGCTCTTGCTTTAACAGATTGCCTTAATATTATGCAATATGCGCGGATATTAACACTAAAATTAGGCCCACACATCGTTGAAAGCATTGTTCGAACCAGACATTTTGAATTATGAAAAATTCCCCATATGGAGAAGCATGATATATTCTCTACTTCATCTGGCATGGTGGCATGGTGTTATCGAAGTAAATACCTGAATTGCGGGACCATCTGTTGCCAACATGTTTCCAATTCTGCCACAAAGTGTCTGGGAGTGGTATATACTCCAGACATTACTTATTGTTTTTGTTAACATTGTCCCCCTAAAACCTATACCCTTTGTCTAAAGACAACTTGAATGCGGATAATTGTGTCTCTTCCTCCCTCTCGCAATAACGGTAAGAAAATAGCAAAAATGAATATTTAAAGAGGATTGAGGTCCTTTCGCGGCGTTAAGAACCAAATACAAACATAAATCAACTAAAAAAGAAGGATTTTCTTGTAAAGGTATATTCATACTGATATGATGAAACTACACTCCTTTAATTTATAGTTATTAGATTTGTCAGACGGTACTCTATTTCTCTCACAGAAAATATACACCCTAACCTGTTGTTACGAATATTTCCGACATGGCCCTAATACTAAATGGCAGCCTTACCTGTCGGTTCTAACACTGTCCCGTGTTACCTACCATACGGCAACATCTGCAATGGGATCGGCTACTGTTGACCACCTGTCGATAACGTTATAACATACAAGGCAACATCACTTTACTATGAGGAAAGGATAACATATTTGACAAACCCTTGTTACGATACATTGTATTACAAATGCTTATTAGGTAATGCAAACGACGTATATAGTTAAATACCAACATATTTCACCATTTAGTGCAATAGAATAGACACCAAATAATTTCATTGCCAATTATAATCATTAGAGGAATTATTTATGCGAAACAATAAGAATACATTGATATATTGGACACTGTAATCAGATGCCCAACATTTGCATGGTGCATGATTTAAAGACCATGTGTTTACTGTATGTACGTGAAAGGGTTCAGAGTTAATATTTAAACCGTGAAATGTTTTTTATGGAGTTTTGAATTCGTGGTTACGCATGATTAATATAGTCTATTTGTTCATGTATTTAGAGGTGAAGAAGCCGTGTTCATATTATTAGATGCTGTATTCGTATTACCGACACTGAACATTACATTTGGCTTGCAGCTCCAGGGGTAGCGGTCCTTTTAATGGCTTAAGTATGGCAGCAAAACTAACAAAAACTATTGAAATTTGTAAACCTCTATGGGGGGCAATGTAGGGGAGTGTTTGAACTACATCAATATTTCAAACTGAAGACCATCGAAAGTAGAATGGTACAAAACCAACTTCAAATTCCCTCAGGATCTTTTAGGTAAAGGACTTTCAATTCAAATACCTCAAGCAACTTAAAGTTTAAAAGCTCTCGATTTGCAGGTCATTAGGCTGAGTTACTCGCCATGAGCTCATACCACAAATATGGCGGCGTTGTAATCCCGCGGCAAATTTGTCCCGAGCATTGTATGGTTAAAATAGATGCGTTCACAAGAGGAAAAGGGGGACGGGGAGTGTTCGACGAGTGAAAAGGGGGAGCGTGTTCCCGCTGAGTTTTTGATAAAGCCGCTCACATCAAAACATAACTTTGGTTTGGACTTAACAGTGTAACTGTGGTCCACGAAACAACGCTCTAGAGGCATTGTGATGCAAAAAGACGGGGCCTTATCGACTTAGTTGTGTTATGGAAATAATTCATTGGATTAAAGTTTTTAATTCTTCGAGATGTTTTCGGACTAAACTTCCGGCAAAAGAAGTATCCACCCATGTTTTATAGTGGCTAAATTAAGAAACAAGAAATGGTTTTTCAAAATGTGATGTACTTGATACGGGTGTCATAGTGTTTTTGACCTGAAGTTTGCAGTATTTCGGCGACTGTTTTCAACCTGTTAACGTTTTGACGACATTTCCCAAATTTAATTTTCAAGTGTTAATACTTTCTTATGCCCGGCAGTTTATATTGTGATCAGTATGTTTATGCTTGTCTTACATAAACTGGATAAGTTAGCAGTATAGTCCGGGAGCGTGAATAAGACTTTAAGACGTCAGCAAACAAGCCATTTCATCCTTCCTGCTAACATGTAGCATATATGCAACGTCAAACACAAAGAATGATTTCGATTACCTGTCGAAACAGATTCCAATGGGCTCCAAAGTCAAAATAATGGAGACCATTATCTGAATGGAGCTCTGATAAGCATCCACGGGTATAATCAGATCGGAATATTTTTAATAAAAGACAAACAACCACCCTATGAAACACCAAAAGAGACTGGGGTTTCTGTTTCTAGAGACTAAAATGGGATTAAGAACTGCCAACGTACTACGTCCATCTTGGTCATAAAGGACACAAACTACAGTAGACTACGGTTAAAACGAACACGCTTGTAACGAACTGACGGATATAACGAACTTACTTTTTGGTCCCGACTACTTGCTGTAGTTATGCTGTATATATGCTTATAGCGAACTACGGTTATAACGAACTAAAATTAGTAGTCCCTTTGAGTTCGTTATAACCGTAGTTTACTGTACTCCATACTGGAGCCACATAACGCCAATACTGACGTCACTGGTGACGATTTCATCGAACAAAAAAAGCGGTTTGAATGTTTAGGGTTAATGTCCATATGCCTTCTCGTTGGAATATTGGACTCCTTTTACACACACGTTTGGAGCTTGCTTGAAGGAGCCACCAGGATACCGTCAACTGTTTATAACCTCGTTTTACCATTCTTTCGTTTTAATTAATTAATACTTGTTTGGGACAGCAATTGTTTGCTCTCAATGCGAGTGTACTCGGTGAGTTGGGTGTTTTGAAGACATGGAATCAGAGGAACCTTTCTATGACTATTACATGACACTGATGGGAATATAACTCAGAAGAATATTTATGACTGCAATGTATAGACCAGGCAGATCTTCACGCTTCACGTTGTATCATAAATCACCATTTCTATAAAGACATACGGGTTCTTCGCAGGATGAAATGTTTAAGATTCTTTGAAAGAGAAGGAAAATCGAAGACAATTATTTAGAAGTAGAAAGTGCCAACCTTAGCAGGTGTGATGTTTTAAACTATCCATCACGTGCACACTTTTATTACATATTTCTATCGAAGAACGTTATTTCCAATCACATGCGGGATGTTATTTTTGTCACGTGAGCACCTCCTGCTGTTTTGATTGGTTTGAAGCAGAAGGGGAGTGAATAATGTGTTAAAAACCACCTGTCTATAATGGAGTGTTGTAATTAAAGAATAATATAAAAGTTAGGGTTAGATTGACTTCTTTGCAACACTTGGTGATTTAACAAGGCTGCGTGTGTTCGTTGCAAGCAAGAAATGATTAACTTTTCGATAAGACCTTACGGATAAGTAGAGAGTCTGAAGACAGCTATGTCATTATCGACACCATATGGACCTATGTCTTTATCTATTCTATATGGTTATATGTCATTTTCTATACCACATGGACATATGTCATTATCTATACCATATGGTTATATGTCATTATCTATACCATATGGTTACATGTCATTTGTCTATATCATATGGTTACCTGTCATTATCTATAGCATATGGTTATATGTCATTATCTATACCATATGGTAACATGTCATTTGTCTATATCATATGGTTACATGTCATTATCTATATCATATGGCTATATGTCATTATCTATACCATATGGTTACATGTCATTATCTATATCATATGGTTACATGTCATTATCTATACCATATGGTTACATGTCATTATCTATACCATATGGTCACATGTCATTATCTAAACCATATGGTTACATGTCATTATCTATACCATATGGTTATATGTCATTATCTATACCATATGGTTACATGTCATTTGTCTATATCATATGGTTACATGTCATTATCTATACCATATGGACCTATGTCATTATCTATACCATATGGTTACATGTCATTATCAATACAATATGGACCTATGTCATTATCTATACGATACGGACCTACGTCAGTATCTATACGATATGGACCTATGTCATTATCTATACCATATGGTTATATGTCATTATCTATTCCATATGGTTACATGTCGTTATCTATACCATATGGTTACATGTCATTATCTATACCATATGGTTACATGTCATTATCTATATGGTTACATGTCATTATCTATACCATATGGTTACATGTCATTATCTATACCATATGGTTACATGACATGTCATTATCTATACCATATGGTTACATGTCATTATCTATATCATATGGTTACATGCCATTATCTATACGATATGGTCACATGTCATTATCTAAACCGTATGGTTACATGTCATTATCTATACCATATGGTTACATGTCATTATCTATACCATATGGTTACATGTCATTATCTATACCATATGGTTACATGTCATTATCAATACAATATGGACCTATGTCATTATCTATACGATACGGACCTAGGTCAGTATCTATACCATATGGACCTATGGCATTATCTATACCATATGGTTATATGTCATTATCTATGGAGGACACGGGAAATTAATTCAACCATCGATAATGATTTATTGGTAAAGGTTTCTCTTGAATTGTTTAATGTTCATGTCTTCTGTGGAAAAGTTCAAAAGTATTTATTTTGAATCTCAATGCCGTTGGCTCTTAACGTGTAAGCTTAGTTCTTTAAGACATCTCTCATCAAGAGATGTTACTTTTTATAAGATATCGATTTCGGGAAGATTTCACAGAACTCAACTTCATAGATTGAAATTAGCTTCCTTAAAAACTGTGCACTATGCGAACTTCATTTTATGATCAGAAATGTGGGCGTGGTGAATTCCAACTTTTGGATAATGACACAGGCAACATTCAATTAACTGACGATCGAAAATGCAAATTAATATCCCACTTTCTCGGTACATTACGTCACAGATCGTTAATCTACGTCACCAGAACTCTTCTGTGTAAGGAGAAAGGAAACATCTTCCCGGGAGAAATCATTATTTCTAATGGTGACCACAGCTCATGTCATCCCAATGTTAAAGAGCGGCATCTAATGTCTTTCCACCGGGGTGAGAATAGCACAAGTTGTGTCCCGAATAGCTAACGGTGCCGAAAATTGAAAAATCTCACTCGAAGTCTGGAGAAAATTTGATTACCCAGCTCCAAGTACTTTTGAAAAAGCAAAAAACTACGAGGTAGATTCTTTGAGAGTGTTGCGCTCTTACACATGAATGCATCTAATTTGGAATTACATCGGAGAAAAAAGCACTGCAACCGTTCAATCGTACATAATACACATTTTAACACATGGTGGCAAAATTTGATGTGATATTGTATTGATCCTTTTCAGTCCTATGTCCTTACAGAGCTGCCGAAATCCCTCTAACTATTTCACTTGTCGGTGTATTATCAGTAAATCGCTTGGAAATGCACCCTTTTGGAAAATAGCAACAACTTAGAATTGTCAACGTTAGTCTACAGAGAATTATTATTTTGTTTCAGAAATGTTTACGTCTAAAAGGCTTATCAGACATTTAGTTACAGAAGTGGAAAATGCACATTCAAAATTTGTTAAAATAAGAGAATTCCTGTGTTATTTTTTGCAAAGGTATGAATTGTTGTAGAATATTTCCTGGACGTGTATAGTGTCATCGTGTTGTGTGTCGCAAAATGTTTGAAATCTAACTATAACAACATTATTATAAAGTTGAAACGTTTGGGGAAAAGGATAGCAAACACTTTATCAATACATTACTGATTATATACTTATTTGAACATGGTACTTGAACATGATGAATTATATAGCAGCCGGTCCAGCAGAATATATATCACAATATTTCGAAAAGATATCAGAAACTACCTCCACTCATGGCTGCAGATTGTTTCGTAACAAATTCTAATTTAATTATAAACGAATTTTTACTAAAACATTTCCATTTCCTTTTGAACATTTCTTGTTTATTTCAATGGCGTTTATTCTTTATATATGTATAACCAAACACACTGAACCAATGTGTGATTGGTTCTGCAGTCATGGCATCAAAATGATATGAAATTTATTTCGTAAAAATACTCTAATGGGCGCTAAAGATACACTTGTGAAATGAAGAAATAGTTTAAAGCTGCGGGAGAATGTTTGGAAAAGGAATTTTGTGCTTAAAAGATGGGACAGCTTTTCTCTGAAAGAAGCTGTAGGCAGAGGTTGTGCTGCTGATGCTTGGTTCTTCTGATCCGTCACACGATGACTGAATACTGGAATAAGCACCGTAAAACAAAGCGTCAAAACTCATTCCACAATCACAAGGAATCTCTGATAAAGCACAGTCCATTGTACGATTCCGACATATCAAATTGTGATGATACCACCGATCGCACCGGTCACAAACACACGCAGAGGGAAGTCAATTGTTCACCTTTTTAAAACGTACAGTCTAAAATGACATAATATTGGCACCGATGCGTCACATTTGGATATGTCCACGACGTGACTTCCATAAAACTTTGTGAGTTTAGGAAAACATTGTGGAGCGTGATAATAACCTCAAAGTAAACAAAGACCTCAAAAACCTTTCCATAGTAAAAAAAATATTTGCTAAAAACGATCGATTGTACGATTCCGACTGAATCATGAGCATGTGCATATAAATCACTAAGATAACACTGAATGAATATACCATACATGACATATCTATCATGGTACCAATGAAAATGACTTCAACGTTCTGACTACTTCTTGAGAACATCATGCTGATTTATTTTGCTAAAAAAAAGGTCATTCAAGCCATTGATACGCATACTCGACTTGATGTGCGATTCTTTAATGATCCAATATAAGTGAAAAGCGTTTGTAAAATAGATACAAAATAAAAACGCATATCCATAAAATGACATACAAATATAAAAATACGCCTACTTGTAACATTCGATATTAAAGGTATTTCCTAAAGGTACAGACTTGATAAGTATATTCGACGACAAGTATCTCATCAGTGGTGTCATCACAATTTGATTGTGCATCACAAACACATGCTACTGACACAGTCGGATAGTATAATGGATAACATTTCTTCTGAAAAATCATTACAGAATGGTATTGTCCATATATTTACAGTATTTCAAGAAAACCAACTCCGTCAGGCAAGGGCACGGAAGAGAGGAAGCGTGGTGTCAATACATTAGTTTAAAAGCATACCGATGAACGTATATACTGATGTTTGATGTTTGCAAAGGATTCCATTGCATATGGTGTATTGATTTTTCTGTCACTAATAGTATCCAATACAGCTTTCTGAATTTACACCTTCGTTTGTTATTTTTAAACGACATACCCAGTTAATACTGAAATAAAAAGAAGGTAGTCCCCTTTTGACGTTAGTCTAAGCTACTTTCATATTTAAATATAAGCGACAAAACATTTCCAGAATTTTTTTACCATTCCCACTATATCAAAGGTGAGGTGAGGTGAGGTGAGGTGAGGTGAGGTGAGGTGAGGTGAGGTGAAATGGAGTTTAACTTCGCGTCCAAGATTATTGCACTTATATAGCAACGTGCACGTAGTACGTGTCTGTGTGTGTGTGTGTGTGTGTGTGTGTGTGTGTGTGTGTGTGTGGCTGCTTGTACTAGTCCGGACTGATGCCGATATATAGTGTTAGCACACTGAGATACAATGCCGCAGTTTAACATGAATACCCCACTCAGACACAGTATACTGACTCCGAGCCGACCAGTCCTTGTTTTAGCCCCTTCATTACGAGCGCCAGATAGGGCAACAACAAGCACCATCTTTTAACGTCTTTTGGTATGACGCGGCCTTTTCATCGAACCCCGGACCTTCCGCTCTCCGGGCGGACGCTCTACCACTAGACCACGGAAGCGGCGATTCACTATATCATAAGCAGGTGTTTATGAATCACTAACAAATAGTGACTGTACAAGGTGTTGACGAAAAGGTGGGCGTTTCCTGCCGCACAAGTGGCAAACACATGCAAAGGAAAGTCAACCTTCACTTGAAGAAAACACGAGAACGTATGGTGCATGTCAATATAGGGACATAAGGGACGTTATATGGACAAAACAAAACATTCACTGATACGTCAAATTTGGAAATGTCCTCCACATTCATTTACTGAGGTCTACGGAAGTTTTATTAACCCCGACACTGAAGGCTTGTCAAGAAGTCTTCAAAATGCTTCTGAAAACAAACGCTTGTTCTCTCTCAACAAAAGAGGGGGCACGGGGGGCCCAGTCGTCTAAGGCGCCGCGATTAGCTGTGCAGAGTTGCGTCCCTTGGGCACGCTAGAAACCTATGATTGTGGGTTCAAATCCCGGTTCGTCCCGATTATGTTTCTAGGTTTGTCAGCATCATACCCATGCTCGTGGGTTTCACCGAAGTGGTAAACGTCTGAGACCTGCATCACTTCGGGCTTCCC